>NW_024543062.1:36686250-37972500 GCF_018167655.1 Microtus oregoni | reverse complement strand
ATGCTGTAGGAAGAAGCCTCTCTGATGACAACTGGACAAGGTCCCAACTGTATGAGTATAGAAGAATATCATGAATATCATTAGGAATCATTTATTTGAGGGTTTTTTTTTTTGCCAGTTCTGTTTTGTTATACTCTACATATCAAGGCCTTCCAGCTTCTGGTTCATGGCCATCCAGGCATTGTTAGGCATGAGCTCCCACTCATATCTTGAACCTCAAGTTTGATTAGTCACTAGATGCCCGAATGAGAATTCACAAGTTCTGGACCACCATTTCCAAACTGCATCTTACAGGAAGGACATGTGGAGGGGTTAAGCTTTTGTAACTGTGCTGGTATCCCTGTTTTAGCTGTGTGAGAGAACCCCCAGTGAGATGATAGAGCCAGTTTCCAATGTAAATAGACAAGGATATTTGTTTGGCCAGCTTGAGCTCAGACTGCAGATCTCCAATACAGTAACACAGCAGATGAAGGGAGTAAGGCTTCAATCCCAGGGGAGGGCAGGTGTTTAAAGGGAAAAAAAATATGAAAGAAAGAGGTTATATGCCTTGATGTTTCAGGATCGAACAGGGAGTATTAGGTGAGGTAAGTTTTCAAATTTCTGGTCAGACTACAGGCACAAAACCACTGGTGACAGGGTATCTGCAAAAACCCACGGACTGCTGACAGGCTGTCTGCAGAAACATTTGGACCCCATTAAAGTTTATTGCCCTGTCTTTTAATTGGCTGTATCCAGGGTATTTGTTAAAATTTAGCTAGTGCAGCACATTTTCTGTTTTGTTTTGTTTTTGTTTTTCTGAAACTGAACTCAACTTCCGATCATCAAATGGCTTAAGATGGAGGCCCCTATTCAGGATGAAATCTGTAAGGCTAAAGTTTTCCTGGATCCTCACACTTCCTCCTTTGTCAGGTCCTAAGACTTTCCAATCATGAAACACTTTTAAGTTCAATAGTCTCCCTGATCTCTCTTTGGAGGACCTGATATTGGGTCTTCATTATCATGAGTTGAATGACCCCCAGTCTTTTATAAACTGTAATCACTTGTTTAAAATGCAAGGCCCAAAGGTAAATAACATGACCAGTATAAGAAATAGACCCAGAATTGTAGAGACCAAGATGGTGAGTGAGGGTGATGAATGAATCCTATATTCAAATCATGCTTGATTTGATTTTGCAATCTCTTTTATATTTGTCCAATTCTTCTCTATCTTTAGCCTTAGACTCTCTGACCATCCCTGAATCGTTAGAATACAAATAGCATTTTTCACCTAGTGCTGCACATAGTCCTCCCTGTTGGAGAAAGATGAAGTCTAAGAACCCTCTATTCTGCATCACAACTTCTTCTAAAGAATTTTCTATCTTTTTTTTATATCTAAATTGATGATTTCACACATGTGGGCACAATGTTGGTGCTGGGTGATCAGAGATATAGCTCCTGCCCCTACCCTTACTATCTAGCTGCCAACAATATGCTCAGGGCTCAGGCTGGCACTAGTTCTATTTTGATCTCAGAGGAGCCCTCTTCCAGTTTCTATATAGGTCTTTCTCAGGGTGAGACCAACTGTACTATCACAATAAAGTCCTTGATCTTGTTAAGGACCAATGTTCGGTAGCAAGGCATCAGTCCTGTGGAGCAGGCCCACCAGGTATCATTGTGGGGAATCATGTATCCCTGAGGGTATGGGAGCATCTGGGTCTGACTGCACAAGAACTGTAACTGGGGACTGGGGAGACCTTTCCTATATAGAGGTGTCCTGAGATCTGTTGTAGTGTCAGTTGTGCCTTCGATTGCCAGTGGCACTGGGTAGAATCTGAGACCTGAGAGAAGGTTCCTGTGAGAGCAAATCCTTCCTTATAGGGGGTAACAGCATCATAGTACAGTTAACATAAAACATTCAGGTCTGTTCTGGTGGTGTTTAGGACTGGCTTGTCAAGAAGTGTCAGGAGAGGGTCCTCTTCCTCAGTTTGGACCAAGTCAGTCTAAGGACTCCTGGTAACTACAGGGATAGTTTTATTAGACCAGATTCCTAAAATTTGTATGACCTTAGGGTGTTCAGCCTGGGTGCTGAGGTTTTGGGTCTAGGAGGATCAATCACCTGGTTTGGGCCTATTGCTGTCTAAGGGAGTTCCATTGCATCAATAGGACTGTAAAGATGGCACTTGGGTCCAGAGTCTCAAATGAGCCCCATGCAAACAAAATCCCCATATGAGTCCTTTTCCCCAGGACTTCACTAGCTTTCCCTCCTGGGTAAATTATAGGCATACTGGGTTACAGTGATCCTCAATTTCTCCATTCTGCTTATTCTTTCTGCTTGGGTTTGATGTAGTGTGAGGGATATTGCAGGGTCTATCAGATGTGCCCTGTAGAGATGTCTTGATGCCTTTCATCCCTCAACCCAATAGTCTTCCTTGAGTGTGAAGAACTCTGAGTCTAATATCCTTTGTTTAACTTTTATCCTGACAATTATCCATAACAACTTGTAACCAACATTCTAAACAAAAGAAAATATCCATACTCCTTTTTGACGTAGTATTCCAGGTTACTTCCTATTGGTTGGAGGTGCTGATAATCTTATGGGGACCTAAACAAAATTTAGGATCAAGTCATAACTGGAAAATACTGTGAGGCTTGATCATCTCAGGCAGCAGTCTTGAATCTGTTCTGGATGTAGAACTCAGACATCTGGGTCATCTGTTTCTACCAGAGATTTCTCAGGTGTTTTTTCCTGATCAAATCTGATGTTTCTTAACTCAGAATGAATCCACATCCTCTCATTTCATGTGGAAACAAAAACAACAGCTCTTCTACAAAGGAACATACCTTTACAAAATATTTATGTTTTATTATTTCATCAGCATATATATTCAAATGTTTTTAGCAGCTTTTGCTTCTTCCTCAGCTGTCAAGCAATTCAAAGACAACATAATAATATACAGTATCCATACTATCTGTGTATTTTCCATCTTTTTGTAGTTTTGTTTTAAACTTTATTTCTTTTATTTTTAATATTTGGCTTTTTGAGACAGGGTTTCTGTGTATCTTTTTTCTGGAACTCACTCTGTAGACCAGGCTGTCCTTGAACACAGAGATCCACCTGTCTCTGCCTCCCAAGTGCTAGGATTAAAATTGTATGCCACCACACCTTGAACTCACAGAGATCCATCTGGCTCTAACTCCCAAGTATTGGAATTAATGGTGTGTGCCACAACAACTTGAATTCACAGAGGTCTGCCTACCTCTGTCTCCCAAGTTTTTGGATTAAAGGTGTGTACCACCACACCCAACTACTCTCTCTCTCTTTTTGTATTTTAAGGACTTTAGCCTCTTCTTTACTCTTTCAAGCCTGTATATATTTTTAACATGCTTTAAAACATTTAGAGGTTTTCTTTGTCTTTGAATATCTCTTTACTGTATATCTCTCTTTCTTTCTGACCACATGAGTTTTTAATTTGCTTACCAATATGTCTAGGATTAAAGCCATGGCTTTGACAGCTGGATCAATCCAATTCCTTAGCTTTTTGAGATTCCAGCCTCATGGTAGAGGTACCATACAGAGCCATGGTTATTGTCACAATTCTATGGTGTTTCAAGGTCCCTGCCACTACCCAAAGCTACATGGTGAGCTTTTCATCAACACCTTAAGTGTTTTGTGGCAGGACCTCTTTAACAATCTTCAAGGTTTTGCAGCTCGAGCTTCTTAAAAGGGCTGCAAAGTTTTTGCAGCTATAGCTGAGTCAGGAAACCTCTCTTAATTGAGAATGCTTTCCTTGAGCAAGTAGAGCCCAGCTTAAAAAATGCTGCTATCAATAAGCCATGTTTAAATCTAGTCTTTTTGTTGAGAATTACTTCCCAAGCTCTTTCAGGATTTATGTGGATGCAATTGTCCACTTTGACACCATTCTGTTGTCTGAGGATTTTTTGTCCTGCCTGGTTCGTGCAGTGTTTAAGTACTAAAGAAATTACACAGTGGTCTACATTAGTTATAAACTGATTGACCTAGTAGCTCAGATGTCTTATTAACTCTTATAACACATCAACCTATTATTCTTGTCTATGTTAGCCATGTGGTTGGTACCTTTTTTGGCAAGGCAGTCACATCTTGCTTGCTCTGTGGCTGGAACATGACTGTAGACTAGGATTTCCTTCTTCCCAGAATTCTCCTGTTCTCATTGACCTGCCTCTACTACCTGTCTGGTTGTCTTGTCTCTACTTCCTGCCTGGCTACTGGCCAGTTAGTGTTTTATTAAAATACTACTGACAGGGTACAAACCATTGTCTTATAATAGAGGCATATTTTAGGTCCAGGTCACTATAATATTGCCACTCTGGGGACAATGAGCTGAGCAGGCATACAGGTTAGACACTGTGGGGTATATGTCAATCATCCTCTTGTTGACCTTCTACAAGTTCTGGACCAGTTTGAAGTCATTGGTATTAGTCTTCTTGATGAGCATCAGGGATTTGTTCCAGACTGAATGCATAGGGCTGAGGACTCCTAAGTTCATTAGTTTCCCAATGTGTGGTGTGATGCCTTTCTTGGCCTTTAGGGGCATGTGGTACTTGCAGACTTTGACTGGGTTTACCCCTGGCTTGGCTTCCACATAGATAGGGAGCAATGTGTTGTTAGTCCCATTCCTCCTGTTTCAGATCATGCTCATGGGAACTCCTGAATCCATCTTTCCAGGTAGGGATCAGGCCGAGTGGCTACTTGATACAGCCTTCAGTCAAATAACTGGTCACTAGTACGTGAATTGGTTTCCCATTTTCATTAAGCAATTTAGGTCCTCCATTAGAGAAATATATCTGGGATTTCATTTTGATAAGTGAATCACAGTCCCACAAGGGGTATGGGCATTCTGGAATTACCAGCAATGAGGGGGTTACCCATCTTGTTCTCAAATCCATTGATCATTGGGTAGTCTGTGAATAAGCTTTAATTTTAGTGGCACCCTAAAACCAAGTCTTTATTTGTCATGGGTCTATCAGCCTTCAGTAGCACTGAGTTTGCCTCACATATTCCTTTGCCTCACATATTCCTTTGCCTCACATATTCTGATGACTAAGGTTTTTAGTATTGCCTCTAACACTTTTGTCTTGTTTTGTTTTGTTTGTTGTGTTTTGAGACAGGATTTCTCTATAGCTCTGAAGCCTCTCCTGGAACTAGCTCTTTTAGATCATTCTGGCCGCAGTCTTGAACTCACAGAGATCCTTCTGTCTCTGTCTCCTGTATGTTGGGATTAAAGGTAGGCACTACCTCCACCCAGCTCTAGCTTCCCTTTAGAGGCATTCTTTAGCACAGTGCCCTTCTTTATAGTATGCATATTGATTATTTCCCAATCAAAGCCTTTCTTTGTTTCCTCTAAGATTTCTGTCCTCCTCCCTAGCAGCCAGGTGTCAAAGTCACCTCTGACACTCTTCTGGTTCCACAGTAGTGGCCAGTATCACACTAGAGAGGTAATTCTTACACTGCTCCTTTTAATTTCCTCTATTTCTACACTATCCCTTCCATTAAATACTTTCTCAGACCCCATCACCTATTCCCTGATACTCTTCTCTCTGAGGTACTCTAGCCTCTGTAACTTTCTCTTCATGTCTGGACCAGATTGGTTAATGAAAGACAGAGTTGATGTAGAGGTACTTTCTTGGGATTCAGGATCATATGGTGTATACCTCCTGAAAGTCTCCTGGAGGCACTTCAGAAATACTGCTTGGCTTTTATCTATTCACTGTCTTATATTATAAACCTTACTTAGATTTGCCAGCCATTTTGCTGCTGCATTGAGACCCACCAATAGAGTCTGAGGATAGATCAGGAGGCTCCCCCTACCTTCAGCCATGTTGTAATCCCACACCAGGTGAAATGATGGAAAGGTTATGTCTTTGAGAGCCTCCATAACTGTGGGCTCTCTAGTAAAACATGGAATCAATTTCTGAGCCTCAGTCTGTGTCCAGTCTCTTCTGTTGGGAAGAGGACCTGCAAAAGCTGCTGACAATTGTCCGCTGTGAGTTGTTGGGGTAAAGAATTGTGTAAAAGGATAATCAGTTACTTGGGGGAGTGGCTGACTGGGCTGGTGGCAGGGCCTGCTGCAGGATGTTCACACCAGTGATAGGGGTCTGATAGTCTGGTGACAGGGCCTGCTGCAGGATGGCCATAGGATGGGGAGTGGATGAATGGTCCTGTGGCAAAGCCAGCTATGGGGTTGACACACCAGGGATTTCAGTGGGGAGAGAGAAAGATTTCCTCCTCCATGTTGTCTCCGTGGAGGATCTCCAGTTTGGGGGCTGAATGAATCTTGGCAGACACTCCTTTTCCCCACCTTCCTGTTCTTTGTCTGCCAATCCTAAGCTGAGGAGCCATGAGTTAAACGACTGCACCTGGTTTGTGGATGTGAGGCGTTTTGGTCTGGGGACATAGATGCAAAGTGAACATTGGATGCTCCTCCTCTGCTGCCACCAGGAAAAAAGGATTCAATCCAGGAAGGGGGTCCTCCATCAAGTCCCTCCAGACCACTATGTAGGATACTTGGTTTGGGTTCCCCATTCACTGTCTGAAGACAATTTTCTCTATTAGTTTTATGTTGGCCAGTTCACAGTTTCCCTCAGAGGGCCAATCAACATTATGAGGTGCTCATTCCAATATGAAAAGGGTGATAAAGTTAGACATTTCAATCAGAACTGAAATATTGTGAGCATGTGTTTTTACATCCAGGTAGTGAGATAAGAGTAAGTACAAAGGAGAGGAAGTCATCTGTCCTATAAAATTTATCACACTCAGAAACACAAACACAGAAATGACAGGAGACCAAGGGAACAGAAATAAAATTTGTTCCAATGACACTGGAGGCAGAGTGACAAATAGAAGGATAGCTTGTCACCATGCTATGGGAATGACATGTCAGTGTGCCTAAACACCCTCCATACCTGAGACTCTCCATCATCACTGCTGGGGTCTGAAATGTCTTTCAGACTCCCATGATCATGGATGTCCAGCATGTCTGCCCGAACCACTACTGATCACAATTACTTATTCAGTTGCACCACAAAAAAAAAAAAAAAAAAAAAAAAAAAAAAAAAAAAAAAAGCAGAAGAAAGGGAAGTGGGTGCCAATGAACAGAACAGACATATTTATGAGCTAGTTGAGATCCTGTGGTCTGGGTCTGGGGGTCCATGGAATTTTGCGATTTCCCAAATAATGCAGCAAATGTTATGCCCTTGTTGCAGAACCCCCAATGAGACCATGGAGCCAAATTCAGAAGTAAATACACAAGGGTTTTTGTTTGGCTATCTTGAGCCTAGAGTGTAGTCCTAATACATATTGATGCAGCAGATGGAGGGAGTAAGGCCATGAAATCAGTAGAGGGCAAGTTTTTAAAGCAAAAACAAATAAAAAACCAGCAGGTTACATGTGTTGACATTTCAGGATTGGGACAGGGTAAGGAGTAAGATAATTTTTTTAAATTATTGGTCAAACTATATTCATGAAATCACTGCAGACAGGATATCTACAAGAACCCATGAACTACTGACAGGCTGTCTCCAGAAACACCCGAACCTTCTGCTTCCTGGAGCCCTCCTGGAGCCTTCCCTAGGGCTATGATTTTTTTTTCTTTTTGGTTGTCTGCTTCATTTTGTATTTTAGTCTGCTTATATGAAAGAGTACATTGACTGATTTTAGTATGATTAACCATGTATACATTTCTAGTATGAAGCCTACTTGAGCAGGGTCAATAATCTTTATGATATTTTCATGGATTTTATTTGAAAGTATTGTGCATCAATGTTCATAGGGGATTTGTTCTGTAATTTTCTTTGTTGAATCTTGCTGTAATTTGGGTATTAAGGTAAATGTGGCCAAATAAAATGAATTTAGGAATGGTCCTCCTGTTTCTATTTAATGGAATAGAGGAGTATTATCATTAAATCTTCTTTGAAAATCTGCTAGAAATCTGCACCAAACCTGCCTTGCCTTTGGCTTTTTTTTCTGTCTGATTGGGATACTTTTAATGACTGCTTATATGTTTATATTTCCTTAAGGTTATGTGTCTATTGAAATTATTTATGTGATTTTCATTTAACTTTAGAAAGAATTACCTTTTGAAAATTATCAATTTCTTTTAGATGTTTCAATTTTGTGGAATACTTGTTTATAAGGTATGACCTAATGATTCTTTGAATTGTCCTGCGTGTCTGTTACTATGTACTTTTTCATTTCTGAATTTGTTAATTTGTATATCCTCTCTCTACTTTTTATTTAGTTTTGATAAGGGTTTGGCTGGATTGTTGATCTTCTAAAAGAGACAAGTTTTTGTTTCACTGATTTGTTGCATCATTCTCTTTGTTTCTATTTTATTGATTTCAGTTCTGAGTTTGTTTAATTTACTGCTTTCTACTCCTCTTGGAAGTGCCTACTTTTTGTTTTAGAGCTTTGAATTTTACTGTTAAGTTGCTAATATAAGATCTTCCAAATTGTTTCATATATTCAGTTAGTATTATAATTTTTTCTCTTAGCACTGATTTCACAGTGTCTCATATGTTTGGGTATGTTGTGCATTAATTTTCATTTAATTCTAGAAATTGTTTAATTTTTATTTATGTTTGATGTAGTGATAATTGATAAGACAGTTGATCAGTTTCCATGAGTTTGTAGGTATTCTATTGTTTCTATTATTGTTGAAATTAACTTTTTGTCCTTGGTAGTTTGATAAAATGAAGGACATTTTTTTTTCAATTTTCTTGTATCTGTTGAGACTTGCTTTGTGATCACTATATGGTCAATTTTTAGTAAAGTGCCTTAAGGTAATGAGAAAAGAAACTATTCTTTTGTGTTTGACTGAAATGCTCTGTAGATATGTTAGGTCGTGAAGATATAAGTCATCAAACAATCCCATACCAGTTTGGAATTATGATTAATAAAATGGTCATTTATTTAAGGGGAAAACTTTACAAATCACTGTCCTAGACAACAGCCCACTGAGCAAACAGGAACAGAGTCTAGCTGCCGAAATCAGACCTGGAAGCAAGAGAGCAAGAGGAGAGATAATGCTACTTTGTAAAGCAAAAAAGGCCATGCCCAGGTGGGCTGGTGTCTTAAAGACTATTGGCTGAAGGAGCATAAGGAGCTCCCTCAACACCTCCCCCTTTTGTTTAAGTAAGAGAGTTCCAAACCCAATACAAAACAATATACACTAGGAACAGATATCAATTATAAGATTAGAATTACAATCAGCATTAACAATATTAAGCAAGGAACATATGCTAAATGTTTTAATAAACATTCTATCCTAAGGAGTCTAAGTCTTGTATTGGAAATGGCTTGGCTAGATCATAAGAGAATGGTAACTAAGACTATCTAATCTTCAATCCTATTGAAGGCCTGAGAAGGGAGATAATATTACTTGAGCAGGCAGGAAGTACAATCAATTAGCTTCCAAAGTGAGCAATATATGACAGAGAAAATTAGCTACCTGAGCAATCACCCAAAGTCTCATTTTGCAATGTTGAAACTACCAACTTTGGCTATGGCCTAGGGTAATTGACAGACCACTTTCAGAAGCAGGAAATTTTTCAAAACCATCTTATCCTGTCTTGACAAGTTTTGACAGTCCTGCTTATCTATATCTGGATATCATGTAACTTGTTAGTGTCTGAGGCTCTGTGAGTTCCTTGCTCAAAGACAAGTTTTGCCAAGAAGAAAACAAGCTCCAGGTGGAGTGTCTTTGGTGCTCAACATTCTCTTGGGAATAGATTGGTGCTGTCAGAAGCAGTCATGTCTCATGTCAATAGAACATTAAGTTATTTAAATGCCATGTTCCACAAATCTTGAAGTGGTTGAAGATTACCTATCTAGACAGAATGCAGTCTCTATGTATCTAAAGATCCTAATTGATCTGACTGTATGTACAACAAATATGAACATTTATTGACCTATAATATTTAATGTCTGCATAACTTAAAGGCTAAAACTTCATGTCAGAATATTAAATAATCTGTAAACAAATGTGCAACAAATGAGGAAAATGACCACAAAATGTAAACAATCTATAAGTATCTTGATCAGAGGTAGGAGTAATATATAATGCAATATGAAAATATATCCTAAAAGTTGTATCAATATACAAAATATCCTAAACAGAGATAAGAACATACATATATACAATGTGACAGAGTAACTTTGACTAGGTATACAAATAATAAAAAGAAATATAAGAAATATGATTTGGGCTGAAGAGCTTCATCTGGACGGGTGAGTGTGTGCTATCCAGGGGCGGATTGTCCCGGAAGAGAGCACAACCCCCCTCCCCCAGCTCCTTCTGCAGGGCTGTCTTTCTTACACAGGACCCCCTCCCAAGCCTGCATGGTCTGCAAGGTCCTTTGCTCAGGAATAGTTTTCTACTCCTACACTAAGGCTACCCACCCAGAGCAGTGAATGCCTGCCTACCGGGCAGGCCTCAAGGACCCCCAAAGAGAGTGCAGGCAATTTCAGCTTGCGCAGGGTCTCCTGTGTTCTACTCAAACCAGCCCTGCCCCGCCCCCGAGTTCATCCATTTGACTGCGAGACATTGGATTACCAGGCGTCCATGTGTCAGTGCTGAGGAGCTTCATCTGGACAGGAACGGTTCCTGCTTCTACACTGAGGAGATACACCCAGAGAGTCAGGCACAGCAAAGTCTGGACCAAGACACCAGGCCTCTCCTAGCTCCATTTGAAGGAAGAGATGGGAAGGCGCCAATGCAAGATTTCCTTCAACAACCTGAAAGGCAACATGACATCACCAGAATCCAGGGATCCCGAAATAAGAATTGTACATCTTACTCAAGAAGAATTAGAAGAAATCGACTCAAAAGTGAATTATATGAAATTAATAGAGGACCTTAAACAGGAGATGAAAAACTGCCATAAACAATTAGAGATTACAAGCAAAAAGGTAGAGGAAATGAATAAATCGCTCAAAGATACCTAAGAAAACCAAGAGAAACAAGAAAAAGCAATCAAACAGGTAAGGGAAGCGGTTCAAGACTTGAAGAATGAAATGGAAGTAATGAAGAAAACACAAACCGAGGGAAGGATGGAGATGGAAAATCTGGGTAAACAAACAGGAACTACAGAGACAAGTACTACCAACGGATTACAAGAGATAGAAGAAAGAGTGTCAGACACTGAAGATACCATAGAGAAAATAAACACACTGATCAAAGAAAATAGCAAAACCAACAAATTCTCATCACAAAACATTAAGGAAATCTGAGACACAATAAAAAGACCAAACCTAAGAATTATAGGGGTAAAAAAAGGAGAAGTACAGCTGAAGGGTTCAGAAAATATATTTAATAAAATTATTGAAGAAAACTTTCCCAAACTAAAGAAAGATTGTCCTTTGAAGGTTCAAGAAGCATACAGAATAACGAATGGACAGGACCAAAATAAAACATCTCCTCGCCATTCAAAATACAAAACATACAGAAAAAAGAAAGAATATTAAGAGCTGCAAAGGAAAAAGGCCAAGTTACTTATAAAGGTAAACCTATCGGACTTACACCTGACTTCTCTATGGAAACCATGAAAGCCAGAAGGTTCTGGATAGATGTACTTCAATAACAAAGAGACCGTGGATACAAGCCCAGACTCCTATACCCAGCCAAGCTTTCATTCACTATAAATGGAGAAAACAAAATTTTCCAGGTTAAAAACAATTTTAAACAATATGTAGCCACAAATCCAGCCTTACTTCTATTACTGGGAAGTAATAGAAGGAAAATCACAACCCAAGGAGTCCAAAAATGCCCACAATAACTCAGACATCTAATGACCCTTCACCAGCACAACGCGAAGAAGGGAACTACACAAACTCTACTACCAAAAAAAAAAAAAGAAAGAAAAAAAAGAAAGAAAAAAAGCAAAAATTACCGGAGTTAACAACCACTGGTCATTAATATCACTTAATATCAATGGATTCAACTTACCTATAAAGAGGCACAGGCTAAGAGATTGGATATGAAAACAGGATCCAACATTCTGCTGTTTACAAGAAATACACCTCAACCACAAAGATAGACATCTACTCAGAGTAAAGGGCTGGGAAAAGGTTTATCAAGCAAATGGACCTAAGAAACAAGCAGTAGTGGCCATACTAATTTCTAACAAAGTTGACTTAAAACGAAAATCAATCAGAAGAGATGGAGAGGGAAAGTTTTTACTCATAACAGGAACAATTCATCAGGACAAAGTCTCATTCCTGAATATCTATGCCCCTAATAAAAAAGCACCCACTTACATAAAAGAAACATTACTAAAACTCAAGGCAATCATCAAACCACACACACTAATAGTAGAAGATTTCAACACTCCTCTCTCACCAATGGACAGGTGAATCAGAAACCTAACAGAGAAATAAGAGGATTAATGGAGGTAATGAAGCAAATGGACTTAACAGACATCTATAGAACATTCCACCCAAATAGGAAAGAATATACTTTCTTCTCTGTAGCACATCGAACCTTCTGTAAAATTGACCACATACCCGGTAACAAAGCAAAGTAACACAGTTCCAAAAAAAAAAAAAATGTTAATAACCACTTGTGTCTTAGCAGATCACCATGAATTAAAGTAAGAATTTAACAACAATGCTACCCACAGAAAGCCTACGATCTCATGGAAACTGGACAGTCAACTACTGAACCACACCTGGATCAAGGAAGAAATAAAGAAAGAAATTAAAGTCTTTCTTGAATTCAATGAAAATAAAGACTCAACATACTCAAACCTATGGGACACTATGAAAGCAGTGCTAAGAGGAAAGTTCATAGCACTAAGTGCCCATTTAAAGAAAATGGAGAAAGCATACATTGGAGACTTAACTGCCCACCTGAAAGCTCTAGAAAAAAAAAGCAGCAGATTCACCTAGGAGGAGTAGAAGACTGGAAATAATCAAACTAAGGGCTTAAATCAAGAAAATAGAAACAGAGAAAACAATCCAAAGAATGAATGAAACAAAAAGCTGGTTCTTGGAGAAGATAACAAGGTTGATAAACCCCTATCCAATCTAATCAAACGGTGGAGAGTGAATACACAAATTAACAAGATCAGAAATGAAAAGGGAGACATAACCACAGACATAGAGGAAATTCAGAAAATCAATAGATCTTACTACAAAAGCCTATATGCCACAAAATTGGAAAATATTAAAGAAATGGACACTTCTTTAGATAAGTATCATATACCAAAGTTAGACCAGGGCCAGGTGAACAATCTAAATAGACCTGTTAGTCGCAAAGAATTAGAAGTTGCTATAAAAAAAACCTCCCTACCAAAAAAAGCCCTGGTCCAGACGGTTTCAATGCAGAATTTTATCAGAACTTTCAAGAAGACCTAATACCTATACTCCTTAATGTATTTCACAATATAGAAACAGAAAAGTCATTGCCACATTCCTTTTATGAAGCTACAGTAACCCTGATACCAATACCACACAAAGACTCAACAAAGAAAGAGAATTACAGGCCAATCTCACTCATGAACATCGATGCGAAAATCCTCAATAAAATACTGGCAAACCGAATCCAAGAACACATTAGAAAAATTATCAATTATGATCAAGTAGGCTTCATCCCAGGGATTCAGGCCTGGTTCAAAATACGTAGATCTATCAATGTAATCCATCATATAAATAAACTGAAAGAAAAAAAATACATATGATCATTTCATTAGATTCTGAAAAAGCATTTGACAAAATTCAACATCACTTTATGATAAAGGTCTTAGAGAGATTAGTGCTACAAGGGTCATACCTAAGTATAATAAAAGCTATTTATAGCAAGCCGACAGCTAACATCAAATTAAATGGAAAGAAACACAAAGCTAGCCCACTAAAATCCGGAACACAACAAGGCTGTCCACTCTCTCCATACCTCTTCAATATAGTGCTTGAAGTTCTAGCAATAGCAATAAGACAACATAAGGGGATCCAAGGGATTCGAATTGGAAAGAAAGAAGTTAAACTTTCATTATCTGGAGATGATATAATAGTGTACATGAGTGATCCCAAAAACTCCAGCAAAGAACTCCTTCAGCTGATAAACACCTTTAGGAATGTGGCAGGATACAAGATCAACTCCAAAAAAATCAGTCGCCCTCCTATACACAAAGGATATGGAAGCAGAGATGGAAATTAGAGAAGCATCACCTTTCACGATAGCCACAAATAGCATAAAATATCTTCGGGTAACTCTAACCAAGGATGTGAAGGATCTATTTGACAAGAACCTTAAGTCCTTGAAGAAAGAAATTGAGGAGTATACCAGAAAATGGAAGGACCTCCCTTGCTCTTGGATTGGGAGGATCAACATCATAAAAATGGCAATTCTACCAAGGGCAATTTATATATTCAATGCAATCCCCATTAAAGTCCCATTGAAATTCCACAGATCTTGAGAGGATATTAATCAACATTATATGGAAAAACAAAAAAAAAAAAAAAAAACAGGATAGCCAAAACAATCTTATACAATAAAGGAACTTCTGGAGGCATTTCCATCCCTGACTTCAAACTCTATTACAGAGATGCAGTATTGAAAATAGTTTGGTATTGGCATAAAAACAGATAAGTCGATCAATGGAATAGAGTAGAAGACCCAGATTTTATCCCACAAACCTATGAATACCTGATTTTGATAAAGAAGCTAAAAGTATTCAATGGAAGAAAGATAGCATCTTCAAAAAATGGTGCTGGCATAACTGGTTGTCAACCTGTAGAAGAATGAAAATAGATCCATATCTATCGCCATGAACAAAAATCAAGTCCTAATGGACCAAAGACCTCAATACCAGGCTGAACACACTGAACCTGATAGAAGAGAAACTGGGAAGTACTCTACAACATATGGGCACAGGCGATCACTTCTTACGCATGTCCCCAGCAGCACAGATATTAAGGACAACATTGAATAAATGGGACCTACTAAAACTGAGAAGCTTCTGTAAAGCAAAGGACATTGTCACTAAGACAAAAAGGCAACCCACTGACTGGGAGAAGATCTTCTTCACCAACCCTGCAACAGACAAAGTTCTGATCTACAAAATATATAAAGAACTCAAGAAACTAGACTTTAAAATGCTAAATAACCCTATTAATAAATGGGGCATTGAACTGAACAGAGAATTCTCAACAGAAGAAATTCAAATGGCCAAAAGACACTTAAAGTCATGCTCATCCTCCTTGGTGATCAGGGAAATGCAAATTAAAACAACTTTGAGATACCATCTTACACCTGTCAGAATGGCTAAAATCAAAAGCACCAATGATAGCCTTTGCTGGAGTGGTTGTGGAGTAAGGGGCACACTCATCCATTGCTGGTGGGAATGCAAACTTGTGCAACCACTTTGGAAATAGTGTGGCGATTTCTCAGGAAATTCGGGATCAACCTACCCCAAGATCCAGTAATACCACTCTTGGGGATATACCCAAGAGATGCCCTATCGTATGACAAAAGCATTTATTCAACTATGTTCATAGCAGCATTATTTGTAATAGCCAGAACCTGGAAACAACCTAGATGCCCTTCAATGGAAGAATAGATGAAGAAAGTGTGGAATATATACATACTAGAGTACTACTCAGCGGTAAAAAACAATGACTTTGCGAATTTTGCATGCAAATGGATGGAAATAGAAAACACTATCCTGAGTGAGGTATCCCAGTCCCAAAAAGATGAGCATGGGATGTACTCACTCATAATTGGTTTCTAGCCTTAAATAAAGGACATTGAGCATATAATTTGTGATCCTAGAGAAGCTAAATTAGAATGTGAACCCAAAGCAAAACATATAGTCATCTGCCTGGATATGGGAAGTAGACAAGATTGCAGGGCAAAACCTGGGAACTTGGGGGTAAGGTGGTATGGTGCTAAGGGGAAATGGGGTGGGAAACGTGAGAAGGGGAGAATGGGGGGAGCTTGGGGGAATGTGATGGTTGGGATAAAGGAAGGCTTGGCTCGGGAGCAGAGAAATATATATCCTAATTCTGGGGGGCCATCTTAGGGTTGGCAAGAGACTTGACTCTAGAGGGGCTCGCAGGTGTCCAGGGAGATGTCCCCAGCTAGTACCTTGGGCAACTGAGGAGAGGGAACCTGAAATGACCCTATCCTATAGCCATACTGATGAATATCTTGCATATCACCTTAGAACCTTCTTCTGGCGATGGATTGAGATAGTGACAGAGACCCAAATTGGAGCACCGGACTGAGCTCTTAAGTTCCAAATGAAGAGCAGAAGGAGGGAGAACATGAGCAAGGAAGTCAGGACCACGAGGGGTGCACCTACCCACTGTGACAGTGGAACTGATCTATTGGGAGCGCACCAAGGCCAGCTGGACTGGGACTGAATAAGCATGGGATGAATCCGGACTTTCTGAACGTGGAGGACAATGAAGGCTGATGAGAAGCCAAGGACAATGGCACTAGGTTTTGATCCTAATACTCACCTTCCTGGTCCTGGATAGAAGTGGGAGGATCATGGACTTCCTGCAAGGCAGAGAATCTGGACTGCTCTTCATTCTCGAGGAAGAGGGGGAATGGAGTTGGGGGGAGAGGGGTAGGGAGTGGGGGGAGGGGCCGATTTGTGCGAGGAGGGTCAAGGAAATTGGAAATGCAGATTTTTTTGCAACAACTAAAAATAAAATAAAAGAAAAGAAAAGAAATATGATTTGAACTTGTATCAATATACAAAAACCATACCAATATAAATTGCCTATGAACGATAACTCACAAGTATTCACTCTATTATCCACTATTCCTATTCCCTCCTTTTTTTAAACAAACATAGTTTTCACCCCAATCCTCTATCTAATACAAATAATAATCAACAACCCCTAAATAGTGTTCTCAACCTTAGGGACAAACTTTTTTGGGATGAGGGCATCTTCTAGAATTGCTTTCTGCTGTAATGGGAGTGATGTTATTTTAATGGGATCCTGCAAAATTAAAATGATGGTTAAGTTTAAAAATTACTGTCTAGTATAGTTGCAAACAATTTCTGAGCATTCGATAGGTAAGGTTTTTTTTGTTGTTGTTTGTTTTGTTTTGTTTTGTTTTTCTTTAAAAGTTCTTTTTTTTTTTTAGCACCTCTTTATTTTTATTGTATTTCATCTGGAGGGGAAGGAAAGTAGGATGTACATGCTCCTCAGGGTGTTTGCATGTTTGAGGGTGCATGCCCACAGGTGCAAGCCTGTGGACACCAGAGGTCGCTGTCAGGTATCTTCCCTCCAGCCTTGTGTTTTGAGACAGGACATCTCATTCAACCCAGGGCTCGCTAATTTGGCTGGGCTAACCAGCAAACTCCTGGATCTGCCTGTCTGTGCCTCCCCAGCCCTGGGGTAAGAGATACCACTGTGTCTAGCTTTTAAGTTCTTATTTGGAGTTCTGACCAGAGTGTCATGAAAAGGTGAACCATTTCAGCAGAGGGTACTCAAAACCAGAAGCAGTTTTATAGTAGTGCTGTTTGCATCAAAATGTCATCTCATCCAGATGGACTTGTTGCTCTGGGACCCCATCTACTTCCTGGAAACTTCAAAGATTATTGTAGGAAAAAGATCAGTAGGAAAATCTATTGTTCATCATGAAAAACTTAAACATTATTCATATAAACATACATTAAATAAAAAATATGATATAGACAAAAAAGGCATGGAAAAAGTAAAATTTTTCTTAAAGTCTTTTTTCTATCCCATACCAATATGAGACTGGACTGAAACTCTGCATGTTCCTTTTAACAAACTGCTTAGATTTAGAGAAGTACAGAGCCATTGTCCAACTTGAAAACCAGCTGAATATATTAATATTTGTGTGTGTGTGTGTCTGTGTAAATGTAAGTGTAACCCATATCCGGATTCATAAAACATATTCAGTTTTCTAGATGCTCCTAGTGTATAGTTATTTTTTCACCTGTCAGCATCCAAACATCCAGGGTTTCTTGAATTTTTGATGATGTGTACTTTTCTGCCAAGATAAGAGCAGTACCCTGCCCCAAACCTATATGGGTTTCCTTACCACCTGCATGGTTGTCAACATTGTGGATGAGCTGTCATTTCTATATTTAAGTAGGTTTCTCCTTTTCAAAGTGAATATTTATTAATTTCTATGGTATCCATAATTTTTTCTTCTCCTGTGAAAACAAGAGTGAAACCCCTTCCCCAACATAGTACATCTCCTGGTTTCCATTTTGAGGTAGACACTTCCTTGAAATATATGGGTTGATTCAATTCAGAAGTTTTTTTTTCCGTTATCCAATGCCTCTCTTCTGCTGTTGTTCCTTTCTCATTAGCATTAAGAAAATTCAAAGTCAATAAAGCATTATGCAATCTATTTCTGGGGGTACATTCCTTCCCATTATGTTTGTTCAGCATATCCTTTATAGTATGATTTGATCTATCTATGACTGCCTGACCTGTAGGAATATTTGGTATGCCTGCAATGTGCTTTATATTATAGTTTAAAAAAAGTGTTTCATTTTCTTAGATACATATGCTGGACCATTGTCTTTATTTATGAAGGTATACACATGATGGCCATAACTCCAATAAATGTGTGATTACTGAATCAACCTTTTCTGAGTTCAAGGCAGTTGTCCATTGAAAACCTGAATACGTGTCTATGGTGTGGTGCACATATATTAATTTACCAAATTCCATACAGTGCAACATATCCATCTGCCAGATTTCATTCCTTTGAGTACCCTTTGGGTTACTCCCTGCAGGCAATGGCGTTTGATTATAGAAAGAAAAAGTAGGACACCACTTTATAATCTCCTTAGCTTGTTGCCATGTAATAGAAAACTTTTTCTTTAAACCTTTGCTATTGACATGATTTTTTCATGAAATTCAGAGGCCCTAAACACACTTACAATCAATAATTGATGAATTAAAGCATTAGCTTGTGCTAGAGGACCTGGCAGACCTGTATGGGATCAGATGTGTGTTTTCTATATAGGATAAAGTCTACTCCTAATTATTTCTTGCACCTAGATGAATAATGAAGTCAATTCTGTATCATCTGATATAAATTTAGCAGTTTCAATATGCAAGATAACTCTTTCTGCATATTGCAAATCATTTACTATATTGAGAGATTCTTTAAAATCCCTTAGTACCATAAGAATGGCATATAATACTGCCTTCCAGACAAAATTATAAGGGCATTGTTCCATCTTACTTAATTCTTCTGATTTGTAACCTGCCTTCCCTGATTTATTTGCATGAGTATAACATGTATGAGCTCCAGTTATTGTTGTATCACATAACCATTTGTGGAAGAATCCAAGAAGTTCTCTTTATAAGGTTAAGTCTATCACTTTTGGAATAATTGTTATTAATATCTCCCAAATAAATAGCAGAAGCCCTTTGCCAGGGTTTGTTGTCTTCCCATAACTTTTTTATTTCATCAGCAGTAAAAGGCACTATAATCTCTTCTGGGTCTATATTTGCTAATTTATGAAGTCTCAATTTACTTTTTAGAATTAATTCAGAGACTTTTTCATCATAAATTTTTAATTTTTATTTGGTTTATGTGGTATAAAGATCCATTCTAAGATAATATTATCCCTATATTAAAATTCCTGTAAGAGGAATTCTGGGGGGCAATATGACTAGAATACAATTAAGATTTGGATTCAACATATCCACATGTACCTTCTAAATTTTTTTCCTCAACAATCATCAAATCCTTTTCTGCTTCAGCTGTTAATTCTCAGGCACTATTCAAGTTTGTATCATCATCTAAGATTTTATTTAAATGAGTTATTAGATCAGGTGTTATCCCAACAGCCAGTCATAGACTGGAAATATCTCCTAATAATCTTTGAAATTCATTAAAAGTCCACAACCTGTCTCTCCAAATTTGTGCCTTTTGTGTCCTAATTTTCTGTAAACCTATTCTGTAACATAGGTAATTAACAGAATCTCCTCTTTGAATTTTTTCAGGAACAATTTGTAATCCCTATTTAGGCAGGACTTTCTTTACTTCTTCAAACATCCTTTCTAAAGTATCTATATTTGAATCAGATAACAAAATGTCATTCACGTAATGGTATATAATAGACTTAGAAAATTGCTTACGACTTATTTCCAATGGCTGGCTGACAAAGTATTGGCACAGGGTGGGGCTACTGAGCATTGCTTGTGGGAGGATAGTCCATTGACATTCTCTGGTAGGCTGAGAATTATTACAAGTAGGCACTGTGAAGGCAAACTTTTTTCTATCCTTTTCTTGTAAAGGTATAGTGGAGAAACAATCCTTTAAATCGATAACTATAAGAGGTAACTTTGGTAACAGAGAAGGCAGAGGAATTCCAGATTGTAGAGTGCCCATAGGTTGAATAACCTTGATAGCCCTTAGATCCCTCATCATTCTCCATATTCCATATTTATTTTTAACAACAAATACAGGAGAATTCCAACGGCAAGTGAATTCTCCTATATGTCGAGTATCTAGTTGCTCTTGTACCAGATGTTGTAAAGCCGGCAACTTTTCCTCATCTAGAGGCCACTTTTTAACCCATATTGGTTTCTCAGTTAACTATTTTAAAGGTAGGGCTGTTGGTACCTCTGAAGGTTTATCAATTGGTTTGTGTTTCTCTACAGCCCAAATGGCTGGTGTCTGTCATCTATAATATCTTCTAATATTTTCCTCAGACATATAAGATTTGGGGGCTGCTGCCCACATGGACAACTGCATCCACAAAAACCTGAGGGCTTAAGAAGTAATTCTAGACAGAAAAGAATAGAGTAAAGCATGGCTGTTGAAGCCCATGTGAGTCCAACATAGATAGTTATCTTCCCTAACTGGGACTGGTATGGAGTTGTGAGGAATAATCAGACACAGCTTACACCATCATGATGGAAAGGCAAGATCTCTCCTGAAGATCCTCTCATTTATTATCCAAACACCTTATGTATCATCACATAAATTGAGTGGAAAAACACATTAGACTTTTATCCCAGGTAACCAAGTGAATGGGCTTTTTGTCACGTCCACATTCTACCTGAATGCTAGCTGTCATGTAGGCCTGAATTGGCATCTCTATAAGATATACTCCAAACATCCTGACCATTGTTAGGCAGAGACAGCTTGTATGCAGAGCTACGTGACCACCTCAGATCACCTCAGATCGGGCCTATGGCTTTTGCGCCTGGCTGCCACACCATGCAGAAATATGGGCCTACACATTGTTTATTGATAGCAGCATTTTATCAGATGGGCTCTGCTTAGTAGAGGCAAGCACTATCATTTAAGAGAAGCTTCCTGACACAGCTTTAGCTGCAAAGCCTTGCAACTCTTTTAAGACGTCCTGCCACGAAGCACTTAAATAATGTTGATAAAAAGCTAACCACATGCTTTCTGGTGGTGGCAGGGTCCCTGAAATCCCATAGAGTTGTCACAATAAACATGGCTACAGCCAGTATCTCTGCCATGATTCTGGAATCTCAGAAAGCTAAATAATGGGCTGGGATCCAGCTGTCAAAGCCATGGCTATAATCCTATCCAAATTGCTTAACAAGGGCTATACCCATCTATGTGTATAAAAACATTTTTAGTGTGTAGTTAGGTATTATGATGTTGCTGATTTTACTAGTTTTGAATATTTGGCTTGGTTTCTAAGATCAGGCATGATTTCCCTGTTAGTAGTAATAGTGACATCACTCTTAATGCTCTTGCTTCAGTCATTATATCACCTTTTTAAATATGTTTTCTTTCTAGACTATCACTAAATTTCTTAATTTTCCAAAGCTTGTCTAAAAATTGTAATGTCACTAAGTAGTATATACATATTAAAAACAAATTTTCTTGAGTATAAATTAGAGCGAAACAAGCAATTAATATAAGTTATGTAACATTTTGACATATAATTAGCATAAAATTTGATTTATTATACAAAACAAGGTATTACAGAGTCTAATTTAGTTAAAGTCTCCTATAATTGTTTTCATTTAAAAATGAAACATGATTATTTGGAACCTCATCAAAATAGTTGGCCTGAACAAGCTTCCATAGTGGTGATTAATTAAAAAGAGAGGCATTCTACTGCTCTAAGAGCTTCTTCTGAGATACAGTTGAGATTAATTTAATTTCCAGTATGTAAGGGAATGATGTGGCTCAGCTTCTCTCTCGTTTTTTTTCATCTTGATTGAATCTTTTCATGGACAGTTTGTCTGAGCCTAAACCAATCTATCACTGACTATCAGACTTCTGCAAACAACTTTGGTCAAGTGAAAAACTTCTATTAGATTGTTGGTACTATGATATCTGCCAGAGGATTTCACTTCTTTTTCCTTTGCTTTTTGAAGATTTTCTTGTTGTTTGTTCTGAAATAAAATTTTAAAATGCAAAGAAAACTCATGCTTACATTATGTCTCCCTCTGTGTGTACATTTTATGATATTTGTTCAATATTAAAGAGTAGTATACAAAAGGTAACATGAACTTTATGATCAGTTTATTTATTTCCTTTTAGAAAGAGTTATTTTTTTGTTCATTTGTACATATGCTTGTATGTGCACCAGTGTGTAAATGCCAGGAATGGTAATGGTGTCATATCTCCTTGATGTAGGTATTATAGGAAATTGTGAGAATCTTGTTGTAAATGTTGGTTATCCAGCTTGGATCATAAGCAAGATAGTATGATTTCTTAACCTAGAAGGATTCTCTTTGGTCACTACATTATTCTCTTTAAACATATTTTGTGTTGCTTTGTGTAAACATAATCCTTTTACCACTCACTCTCATTCAAACTACTAAGTTTCTCAAATGGACCTATTGTCCTCAATTTCTATTATACTAGGTTTTACTTATACTGACTATAAGCCAGTTTTATAGAAAAATATATTTATTACCTTCTATAGTACAAGTTGACAATATCAAACTGGAGTATTGAGGACAATGCTCAGTGTGAAAGGCACTTCCCTTGCAAACCTGACTTCTAGATTTTTTTTATTCTGAGATTTTAATGTTGTAAGTTAGAAATGATATTCAAAAGCAGTTAACTTGCTATTGAGTGACTACACATAATTACAGTGGGATGTGTCATATCTATCTTTCTCTTTCTGTCATTCCATATTTCTGTCTCTTTTTCTCTCTTTCTGTTTCTATGTCTCTGTCTTTCTTCTCTCATACACACATGATGATAATAATAATAATACTTAAAAGACATTTAAATAGAAAGTATTCTCTATAAAAATATTTGCCTAAGTTACTAATATAAAAAAAGAAGAAATGTTCTTCAAAGTAATCTTTAGATCCAGGTGGTTTTTCCCATTCTATATCCCAAATCTTTCCTTCAAAAATTATTGGGGACATGCTATTATTCAACTGGTAAAGTATTTGCCTACAACTCTAGCTCTTAAGAAATGAAAGGAGCTTAATAGTTAAAGGTATGCTTGGCTTAATATCTACTTAAATTCAGTGTGAGATACATGAGACCTTTTTTCAAAATGCAGAATCATATGAAATCCCCCCAAAAAGGAAGAAAGGAAGGAAGAAAAACAGGCTCTTCCTTTGACTCTTCAAAAAGCTCGCTTATCCTATGAGTTAAAATCTTTAAAGCATAATTTCAATGCTTGTAAATGTTTTATTCCATAAATAAACGTTGTTTCTAGGTCAATAGATAAGATGTCTGAGTAATTGGAGTATCCTTTAAACCTAGGGAACAGTGATCAATGGAATTAGAGCAATGGGGAAAAGACTGGGGCCAATTGGGAAGATGGAGGAGAAGCAGTACTTAGAAGGTACATCTGAGGATGCACAATGTTGACTGAATAGGTCCTCAGTTCAGGCAGATTACATAAGTATTACATAGGAAGGCCACCCTGAAGGGAGTAGCAGCTCTTATTTTCACATATGCTCAGTCACATCACATTTTCACTTTATTATGAAAGTGTGCTGATAAATAAGTAACACTTTTAAAGATTATTTGCTCTATGAACAAACCAGGTAATTTTACATGTTAAGCAAGTGACTTGTTGCTGAGCTACTAAGACAGTAACTGTAACAGTTCTTGCTAAAAGTTTCATGGCAAAGTTGTGTGTTCTTATATTTCTTTATATGTACACTTAAGTTCTCTGAAAGGGCTTTGGTGTGAACATACATATTATTGTTATCATAGGGCATTGGAAAGCAAACATACCTCTCAGTGTAATAAGCCATGGATAATATCTGACTCTGATAATTGAAAGGCAATTAAGTTACCATCTCAAAATAACTTGTATTCTTATAGATAACATCAAGTAATTTTATTCCCTAGGACAGTTGGCCAAATTATGTGAGTCATTGTCGAATCAATGAGCTAAAATTGTTTGTTTACATTGGATATATTTTTATTCATCCAATCTAAATAGTGTGTGAATAGATTCTCCTGTTAGCAAAATTCTCATATTCCAGGTCATCACATGGACCATCTGGTCATTGATTCCTGATCAAATTCTCTGAGTACTAAATGACACCTGAAAGCACAGGTAACACCTCAGACTGACTTTGGCAGAGTTAGTTGTCTTTTCCACAAATAGGAAATGTGTAAATTTCATAATAAAACGAAATGTGTGAACTTTGCTTCTGAAGAGCATTACTTTGCAAATTTACTTGTGCTCCCATTCATTATTTAATTAACTGACACCCAAGAATAATAATAAAACAAAGTTTGAATTGTTCCCTGTTAATTTATGTCATAAAACCGATACTACTAGGGATAGTATAAAGCATATTGATCTATAAATTTTACTAAATTAATTTGCTTTCTGGTATAATGAATATTTTCAAATGCTTTGACAAATATGCTCCAACTTGTGATGGCTTAACCAGGTTTCCTTTTCTCCTCATTCATAACAAAGTACTTTGAGAACTGCAGAGGACTTTTCTTCCCTCAGTCATGTAATAACTGAATAATTTTCCATACTCTCTGGATTGTCCAAATGTCTCCGCAGAAGCTGGAGATGTAGTCCAGTGCTTCAATAGATATGGAAGAGCAGATGCTGATGAGAAGTAGGTGTGTCATTATTGAAGGAAAGAGCCTGCTTTTGGTCCAACTGCCCAGCTAGTTTACACCCAAAATAACCACACAGAAATTTTATTAATTAAATTACTGATTGGCCCATTATCTCTAGCTTCTTATTGGCTAACTCTCACATCTTGATTTAACCCATTTATAATAATCTGTATGTCTCTACAAGGTCATGGCTTACTGAGAAAGATTCATCATGTCTGACCTGGCCGCTCCATTGCAGCTCTCCACCTGCCCTTCTTCCCAGCATTCAGTTCTGTCTACTCTGCCTACTTAAGTGGTGCCCTATAAAAAGGCCAAGGCAGTTTCTTTATTCAACCAATGAAAGCAACACATAGACAGAAGAACCTCCCACACCATGTCATCACATTTTGTAGTAAATGGTTTCAACAAAATATATTGTATTAATTTAACTTTCAGAAAAACATTTTCACAGCACTATGATTTCTTCAATCTTGGCTTTTATTTAATTTCATTACAGTGCACAGCCTTTGAAATCTGTTTCCCATTCCACATCTGCTATGTTTGAAGATACTGAGCACATATCTAGAATTCTAAAATCTTCACACTATGCAAATGACTTAAACTCTTTACTGAAGCAAAAATATGGGCACAATGTATATTGTTTAGAGAAAACTGTTCTCAAAATATAATATTATATACCTTCATTTTTGTTCAGCTTTTGTATTACTCTGTGTTCTTAAAGGAACAGAACTGATATAATAGAGATAGACAGATTTAGATATTGTGCAGATATATACATTTATAATATATGATTTACTATTATGAAATCACACATGCCATATATATTCATGTGTTTATCTTTTATGATTTATTAGAGTGGCAGAGAGGCTATGGTTCTTGTAATCCAAAAAGACAGTCTCCGTGTAGAAATGCTAACAATCACATAGTTGCTCAGTACCAGATACTAGATGCCTCAATCTCCCCAGCTCTCCCCAATCTGGAACTGAAATCCCAGGGAGATGCAAGAGAGTTGTGAGTTTTCAATCCACATATAAATTCCTAATAAATCTTTCTAAAACAAGCAAGGGATTGGCTCTAAATAGGGAAACTTGCCAGTGAGAATGTAGACAAGCAAAAAAAAATTACAAACATATTTTTCCCAAATAGTTTATATGAGTTGCCACCAGAAGTTTTGAACTAGAATTAGGGTGGTTATTCCATTTCAAATGAGCCAACCAAGAAAGTTCCCTCACATGTGTCGACAACTAAAATTGGCTAACACAGCAATATAGATACAATATATTAAGAAATTAGTGAAATCTTGTAAAATAGAAGTACAAACTTTGTAAAGTAAGGATGACAGTGTTGGGTTGATTTTATTTACTCTATTGTGGGACATAGCACTCTCTTTTGGTGAAAACATCAACTATTCATTTGAGACCATAAAGTAAATGGCAGCTGGCTGAAATTCTTGCAGCATTCCTGTGGTAACTTGGTGTCACCATTTTTCCAATATCCTGTCCTATGCCTTCTAATGTGACCTAAAATGTTTTAATCATTGTATTAAAACTAGTCAGCTAGAATTTTAGGAACATCAAACTTGTTGAGTATCTCATTCACAAAAGACTGCAGCTGCTCATGAAGACCAAGTTGCACCCTGGAGTAAGGAGAAACCATTGTTTGGGAAAATTTTGTCATCTCAAGCAATAAGGACATTTTCAGACAAATTTGCAGCATTAAAATAGAGACAATGATTTACTACTCCTTATAATTTGACCAGTTTTCCCTTATAATATTTACCACTAACTCTTTTGTGTTCAATTCTTCCTTTACCTAAATATAAAACTTGTGACTCTATTCAGGAGACAAATTTAGATTCACTGGGCCTGTATATCTTCTCTTCCCAAATGCCAAATTGGTTTGAACACTTTTCTCTGCTGTTTTTCATTATTCATTTGATTATAATTAGCTTAAATACTGTATTGGAAAGTATATCTACACCTAGCTGTCAGAGCTTGCCAGAGTCAGGGATTTTTCCCAAATGATCTAGGTATATATAATAAAAACATAACAAATAGCCAAACAGAACTGAGTTACTGTATTTGTTCCTTACCTGTTTATGAATCTGATTTTCCTGGAATATATGCAAAGAAAAAATTATACTTGAAAAACTACAACAAACAGGGTACACAAGTTTAAAGACAACAAATGAAGAAAGCTTAGGAATTATTGGAAAGTAAGGCAAAGATGTTCTGTAATTTTTGGGGCACCCCCAGAGTAGTTTCCTTGGCAGGATTCTTTCTAGTGTTTTTACTTAATAGACAACAGTCTGAAAACTGAAAAATTGATGAGTGAGACAGCATGTTATTGGCCTGAGTTTGTGTGCAATTAAAAAAATGCTTCCGAACAGGTTACTGCAGATTTATTTGTGCAAAGAGATTGTGAAAGGAAGCCTGAGCTTTGGGTACATGCAAATTATCACGTTCCCAGTGTTAACTGAACATGTAAACTTGCAGAGATAGAACTTACCGACTGGAACTTTGTGGGATGAAAAAACATTTAAATTTAAACAAACCATAAAAATCCTGACACCTGTACCTTATTTCTAGTATTGACAAGACATAACTGTAAAATTTTCTCTTTGAGTATCATGAGATGGCTCAGTGGACAGCAAGAAGTGCTTGGTGGAAATCTTAACTAGAGTTTAATCAAAAGAATCTCCATGGTAGAGAGAGAGAAAATCTACAACAAAAGTTTGCTCTCTCACTTCCAAAAGCACAATTTGGTGCAGTTTCCCACAAACATGAACACATAATACAGTGGGTAAGTAAACATAAACATATAAATTTAAATTTGTTCTTTTGGTATGCAAATTATACAATGAATAAAATATCAAGTTATAGCCATAGAAATATGATTTGAATGTTAGCATTAAAATATTTTGTAATTGGCCAGGCGGTGGTGGTGCACGCCTTTAAACCCAGCACTGGGGGGGGGGGGGAGGGGGCAGAGGCAGGCAGATCTCTGTGATTTCGAGGCCAGCCTGATCTAAAAGAGCTAGTTCCAGGAGAGGAACCAAAAAAAAAAAAAAAAAAGCTACAGAGAAACCCTGTCTCAAAAATCAAAAGAAAAAAAATATTTTATAAACTGAATTGTAAATAATGAAATTCAAAACCATCATTTATTTGAGTGATATATATTTACATTAGCATTATGAGCAATGAAAAGTTAACTCCAAGAATAGCTAACAATTCCATTATATTAATATGAAATTTATTTTGATTGATGAATGTATATTCCCTAACTAGACAACAGAAAAGACATACACACATTAGTATAAAATTTTAGATATAATATATATTAGATATTGGTATAGATAGATATAGATATAATATAGATATAAATTCACTGTTTGATTCATTAATTGGTCAGTTTTATTGAGTTTATCATTGTACCCCAGGCTGACACCAGACTCAGAATTCTCTGACTTCATCCTCCAAAATTCAGGGATTATAGGCATATGCCACTAGGTCTGGTTACCAAGTCAACTGTAAACACTAAAATTAATTTAATGTAAAAACATTCTCATCAGGCTATATTTATATATACACACATTACACACATGTATATGATACTCATAACAGTAATACTTTACAAAACAGAGTAGATATTAATAGACTTTTATATGTATACATGAATATATACACATGCACACATTTTATATAAATATAAATTACACACACACACACACACAAAATGAGCAAAGACCTTGATTGTGATAAAAATACAAACAGCTGACCTGATCTAGTGAGAGTTCACTGACTCTGGACTGATATCAGGGGTACCTGCATAGGACCAAACTAGGCCCACTAAATGTGGTACACAGTTGTGAGGTTTGGGCAGTCTGTAGGACCACTGACAGTGGGACCAAGATTTATCTCTATTGTTTCAACTGGCATCTTGGAGCACAATCTTTTCTGATGGTCACCTTTCTCAGCCTAGATTTAGGCTGGAAGGTTTTGGTCCTGCTTTGAAGTGATTTGCAGGGCTTTGTTGACTACCATAGGAAGCCTAACCCTTTCTGAGGATTGGATGAGGGTGGGGTGGGGAGCAGGAGAATAGGAGGGAGTGAGAATGGGAATAGCTTTGTATTAAAATAATTCTTAAATCAAATCATTATTTTAAATATTTGGAAAATGATAAAAAAATGCAGTTTCAATATTTAGAAGGCTGAAGTAGAAAGAGTATGTAAGCTACAATGCCTTAAAACAAATAAATAAACAAATAAGATCATAACAAATAAACAAATAAGATCATAAGAATAGTTATTTTTTCCATTTTCCTCAAGAGAGAATATATTTTCTAGGGTTTGAAAGTACATTTGCTCCTCAGTAATAGGTCAGTATATATCCCTACTCCCAAAAAGTAATATATGTATATTCAAGCATAGAAGATCAACAAGCATATATATACATATGCATATACATATATATGCTTAAATTATACATATATATGCTTAAATAATATACTACTTAAACATCATAATGGATTTCATTATGACATTTCATACATGTGCCTAATGAAAGTTTTTCTATCATTTTTATTACCATTACCTTCTCTGCACCTCAGTTTGGTTTAATTCCTCTTCCCACCATCCACTTTCTACTTCATTTTTTAAATTTGATTGTGTTTTATACAGGAGCATACTCAAGGGTTTGTTCACAAGAGTAGGGGCACCTTACCAGTGGCTACACCACTGAAGAATATGTCTCTTCCTTCCACAGCACCAATTATATCACTGTTACCTTCATAACCATGATATCTTTTGTATACTGTACATTTTGCCCTCTTTGAAGAGTTTGACCAACACCCTGTACTATGTTTTCAGCAAAGACCAGATCTTCATTTCAGTTGTGTGCTCCCATGTGTTCTAGCTTCCTTTTCTTACCACTGGACAAATTCTCTTTGGCTCCCCAAAGCAGCACTTTTTTTTCAGGAGGTCATTTTATGTTATATCTATTATTCTTTATTGATACCCAGAACTGTTTTTTTTTCATTTATGTTTAAACAGAGAATTTTTGTTCAGGTGTATTAAACTTAGGAAATAATTATTTTCTGTTACATTGTTTGAAGACATGGCCCCTTCTTTTTATTTCATTTTATACCAACTTTTCCTCTTGTCCAGCAGATGAAGTGTCATATTAGTTTTAGAAAATAATTTATCCTCTCTAAAAAAAATATGTAACATCAATAGTTTATAAAGCAGAGGCCATGGACTTGAGAAGGATGGAATAGGGAGACATTAGGAGTTGTTAGAGTGTGGAAAGGGAATGGGGTAAATGAAGTAAATATATTTTAATCAAAATTAAAACTCATTAAGAGAAAAGGTGTAATGACTAATGTTTATATTTATCTTTCTATCTACAATATATATTTTCATTTACAAATAAAAGCAAATGATCATTTATGCAATTTCCCAACCTGTGCCAGTGTAATATGTCTTTGTGGTACAGAATTGAAAAGTAGAATTATTGTGTGTCTCTGTAGTAATAGGAGTGGTGGGGCTGCGTCCCCAGCACCCTGGCTGCCTGGCTAGCTTATACCCCAAAATAATTACACAGACACCATATTCTTTTAAACATTGCTTGGCCCATTTCTATCTAGTCTCTTCTAGGCTAATTCTCACATATTAATTTAGCCCATTTCTAATGATCTGTGTAGCCCACGAGGTGGCTCACCAGGGAAGATATTAACCTACGTCCATCTTGGGTTGGAGCTTCATCGATCGTGTCTGCCCAGGAGAGGGGAGCATGGCATCTCTCTGAGGCGTCTGCTCCCAAGAGGAGAGCTGTCGTGTCTGAGCTCACTTCCTCTTCCTCCCAGCATTCTGTTCTGTTTACTCCTACCACCTATGTTTTAACCTATGAGGCCAAGCAGTTTCTTTATTACTTAACCAATGACCTTCCTCCATCATGTCTCTTCTCTATCTCAGAGAATGAGCTGTAGAGCAACATTAAAGCTAAGTTTATCTAAAAATGTAAGAATCTCATTCATTACTACCCAGCTGTGTTTGTTTAGCCAAGTGATAGTAATTGATTGCTGTAGATGCAAAAATAATGGTGTTTGGATTGGCTAGGGAAACAGTTTGTTAGTAAAGGACACACTGGAAAATAATTTGTAGTTTTAGCCTCAATTAAAATGACTAAGAAGTAAGAGAGCAAATAGATCATGCTGAGAAGTAATATTAACTTTGCCAGCATTGTACAGCACATCAGAACACTATAAGAAAAGCAACTCTATTATTAGGGATAAACTCTTGGACACAGGGTGTTCATTCATTCATTTGTTTTGGGAGGATTATTTATTGAGCCTTTCTTTTATAATCATCCTTGAAAAATATGGTAACATTTTCCTTTCAGCGCTAATGATTTGGAGCAAAGATCAAGCTTTATTTTATTAAGAGGATTTTTTCCCACTGCAGGTGGCTTGAGTAAGTTATTTTCTTTTTCTAAGTGGTTATAAAATTGCTCAGAACTAACTGCAGAGTATCCTAAGTCATGAGGAAACTTTTTTCATAGATTACTTCTCTCTTGCTACAATTAGATTGCAGATCATCAGGGAAACAATAAAATATAAACTCTTTATAAATTCATTGTTAAAACATTTAGTAGCATAATATTTAAGAGTAGTAAAATATAATAGTATCTATTATCTCATGATTTTGTGATCATAGAGACTTCCAGTAAATTCATATTTGATTAAGTAATGCAGATAGTGTGAGGGTTTTTTTTTAAACCTGGGTACATAGAATGTTTAATTTTTCTTATTTTGTGTAATCTATTATTGCCAATAATAGAGTATATTCACATTATGCCTCTTTGAATAACTATTATGAGTCTATCCTGAGATTCCAAAGGTAACCTACATGGTTAGTTTTTAATATCAACTAAAATGTCAATTATGGTAACACATGCTCCTTTCAATCCATTGTTATAAGTTATTCAAAAACACATTCTCAAAATGTATGGTGTGTCATGAAGGTAATTGAGAATATGTTGAGGTTTGGGGGAGCACATTGATCTGCCGTACCTCATTTGATATGATGTGGCATCTGTCTTGATAGTTGAACAATTAATGGAGATATTACTCAGATTATATGCAGATGGAACAAGGTCTGACCTTTTTGAGTAGGCTTTCCTTTTGAGGCTGTTCATGTAGGTTACACTTAGAAAGAATAAATGTTTACATATGTACAGAATTCCACAACAAATCTATTTTTGAGTCATTTAATAAATCCTTATCCCACCACAATCGTTCAACTGTTAATATGCACTAATATCTGTGATCCTATGTTCATAAATTTATACAAAATACAGTATTTATTTATTTGCTTCTTAATCTTGATATCATAAATTGTAGCAATTTTCGAAGAAAAATCTACATGTACTTTGTGAAATTTATCTGAAAACAAGAAGTTCACATATACATTGATCTTATTTTATACATTCAATTGCTTAAACTTTGGAATAGCTAAGTAAAATGTAGAATAGAGTAGGAATTAGAATAAAATCTTAATGCACTAAAAGTATGTGACAGTGGGGACATAATTCTGAGCAACTCATCTGAGGAAAAACACCAGCAAGAACAGAATATTGAAAGTACACAGAAACTTAGACATTTGGAAAAGTACTATGCCAAGCTTTTGTGCCAAAAGCAAATACACCAAGTGATGCTATCAAGTCTGTTGAAGATAAATTATTTTCTACAGTGAAGAAAGTAATAAGGAAACAATATGTTATCAAAGGGATTGAAATACACTGTGGTATTGTGGGTCAGCAATGTGAGTTAAGGATATATTTAAGTAAACTACATGTTGATTTTGTTTACCATATCTTTGTACAAATTCGATTACTTGGAAATTTCTATTTTTCTTTTACAGGTTACCAATGAGTTAAGTAACTCACTTTAAATACTTTTATTCCTTAATACTTTCTTAAGCACTTGGTTTAGATAAAGCAATGTGGCCCAATGTTTACATGACAATTATTCTCAATTAGTTTTTTGAATATGTAGATGGTAAGGCCAGTGTTGAATATATTTTATAATATTTAAGCAGTTTCTAATATAAGATTATTTTACTTGGACAAGAAATCTCAGTAGATCAATGTGCCTTACCCCAATTCTGACAGCCTGATTTCAGTTCCAAAGCCCACATAGTATAAGGTGAGGAATTATTCCTGCAAGTTGTTCCCTGACATGTAGTACATACAAGCATACACACACACACACACACACACACACACACACACACACACACACAAACGCACATGAAGAGAGACGAGAGAGAGAGAGAGAGAGAGAGAGAGAGAGAGAGAGAGAGAGAATATGAGAATATTTAGGGGAGATAGATTTAAAGGAATGAGCACTCAACTAATTAATATAAAGTGATTTCAGTTAGATTTAGAGTAAAATAGCATGGGATATTCTAATAGGGAAAAAGTAATGAGTGATTTAACTCACTATATGTGTGTTTAGATCACTGAATAATATGCAATCTATCTTTTATTTTCTGCACAAAGAACATTTGCACATGGATTTGCCATTTACCACATCCAACCTAAGGAATCTCCAATGCTAAAAATTTCAAATTTAAAATGATAGGATTACCCATAATCTCAGAGTACTCCCACTGAGAGATGATAGCTTGAAGCTTCCAGAGAGTGGCAGTGGAGATGATTAGAAACTGGCTGGTTCAGCACATTATCTCAGCCTTTGGAGTCTTTTACCCTTCAAGTCCCATGTTCTTGCTTGAAACTACTTATTGTGTCACATTAGACCTTATGAACAATCAAATTATAATGAAGATGGACCCGAGAATTTAGTTGTCAGAACAGCAAATAGTAAATATTCATTTTTGCATGTTTTCAAACCCAGAAAGAGCACATATATTGCTTACAATGAAAAATTAGAATACTATATAAATGTATGTAGATGCATAATTAAATATCATTTACTTTTCTCTTTAAGAAAGGCAGCTTAATTAGCTATAATACATAGATTTGCCAAAAAACATCATTTTGATTCTTTTGATAGGACACAGGAATAACAGTTTACTTACGCTTAATTGAATAAGGGAGAATATACAATAGAGAGCACACTAGATATCTCAAACAGTTTTCTTTGTTCAGTTGAATTACAGGGCTGGGGGAAAACCTGGTTTCAGAGAAACCCTCAGGAATCCACAAGGATGACCCAGGTAAAACTCCTAGTAATAGTGGAGGGAATACCTGATATGGCCATCTACTGTAATCAGATAGGTGGCTATCCTCATTATCATCAGAGGACCTGCTGCAGAAGCTCCTTCCACTCCTTCAGCCAATAGCTTTTAAGATACCAGGCCAGTTGCACGTGGTCTATTTGGCTTGAAAAAGCAGCAGTAGCTGCGCCTTTTTTCTTTTTCTTGCTTCGGAATCTGCTTCATCAGTGTGTCTATGGGAGAAGGCCAGCTCAGGCACCATTTCCTCTGCTGCCCATGGACATAGTTGGGGAAATCCCCGTGGACACCAGGGAACCCCTCAAGAACCAAGACTCTAGCCAACCCTAAAATGGCTCCCTTGGTTAGGATATCTTCTTCCCTGTTCCCATATCCAACCTTCCTCCATCTCAATTATCCCATTCTTCCAAGCTCTTCCCAATCCTCCCCTTCTCCCTTCTCTATCCTCATCTTCCCTTCCCCCAATCCAGTCCCACCCACACTGCTCCCAATTTTTTTTTATTTATTTTTTTTTTTTTTGCCCAGCGACCTTGTCAACTTCCAACATACAAGAGGATAACTATATGTTTTTTGTTGGGTTCACCTTCTTATTTAGCTTCTCTAGGATCATGAACAATAGGCTCAATGTCCTTTGTTTATGTCTTGAATCTGCTTATGAGTGAGTACATACCATATTCCTCTTTTTGGGTCTGCATTATCTCAGTACAGTATTTTCTATTTCCATCCATTTGCATGCAAAATTCAAGATGTCATTGTTTTTTACCTCTGAGTAGAACTCTAAAGTATATATGTGCCACACCTTCTTTATCCATTCTTCTATTGAGGGTCACATAGGTTGTTTCCAGGTTCTGGTTATTGCAAATAGTGCTGCTATGAACATAGTTCAACAAATGCTTTTGTAGTATGATTGGGCATCTCTTGGGTATATTCCCAAGAATCCAAATCCAAAAACACATTAAAAAAAATATCCATTATGATCAAGTAGGCTTCATCCCAGAGAGGCAGGTCTAGTTCAACATATGAAAATCTATCAATGTAATCAATCATATAAATAAACTGAAAGAAAAAAAACATATGAACATTTCATTAGATGTTGAAAAACTATTTGACAAAATTCAACACCCCTTTATGATAAAGGTCTTGGAGAGATTAGGGATACAAGGTTCATACCTAAATATAATAAAAGCTATATACAGCAAGCCAATAGCTAACGTCAAATTAAATGGAAAGAAACACAAAGCCATCCCACTAAAATCAGGAACACGACAAGGCTGTCCACTCTCTCCACTATTCAATATAGTGCTTGAAGTTCTAGCAATAGCAATAAGAACATAAGGAGATCAGGCAGATTTGAATTGGAAAAGAAGAAGTCAAACTTTCGTTATTTGCAGATGATATGATAGTGTACATAAGTGACCCCAAAAACTCTACCAAAGAACTCCTACAGCTGATAAACACCTTTAGGAATGTTGCAGGATACAAGATCTACTCCAAAAAAATCAGTTGCCCTTCTATACACAAAGGATAAAGAAGCAGAGAGGGAAATCAGATAAGTATCATCTTTCACAATAGCCACAAATAGCATGAAATATCTTGGGATAATTCTAACCAAGGAAGTGAAAGATCTATTTGACAATAACTTTAAGTCTTTGAAGAAAGAAATTGAAGAGGACACCAGAAAATGGAAGGATCTCCCTTGCTCTTGGATTAGAAGGGTCAACATAGTAAAAATGGCAATTCTACCAAAGCAATCGATAGATTCAATGCAATCCCTATCAAAATCCCAATAAAATTCTTCACAAAACTTGACAGAACAATAATAAACTGTATATGGAAAAACAAAAAATCCAGAATAGGCAAAACAATCTAATACAATAAAAGTACGTCTGGAGGCATTACCATCCCTGACTTCAAACTCTATTACAGAGCTACAGTAATGAAAACAGCTTGGTATTGGCATAAAAACAGAGGTGTTGACCAATGGAATTGAATAGAAGACCCAGATATTAACCCACAAACAAATGAACACCTGATTTTCGACAAAGTCGCTAAAATTATACAATGTAAGAAAGAAAGCATCTTTAGCAAATGGTGCTGGCATAACTGGATTTCAACATGTAGAATAAAAGTTGATTTATATCTATCACCATGCACAAAACTCAAGTCCAAATGGATTAAAGACCTCAATATAAATCTGACCACGCTGAACCTGATAGAAGAAAAAGTGGGAAGTAGTCTGCAACACATGGACACAAGAGACCACCGCCTATGTAGAACCCCAGTAGCACAGACAATTAGAGAAACAATGAATAAATGGGACCTCCTGAAACTGAGAAGCTTCTGTAAAACAAAGGACACTGTCATTAAGACAAAAAGACAACCTACTGAATGGGAAAAGATCTTCACCAGCCCCACATGAGACAAAGGTCTGATTTCCAAAATATATAAAGAACTCAAGAAACTAGACATTAAAACTCTAATTAACCCAATTAAAAAATGGGGTACTGAACTGAACAGAGAATTCTCAACAGAAGTTCAAATGTCCAAAAGACACTTAAGGTCATGCTCATCCTCCTTAGCGATCAGGGAAATGCAAATCAAAACAACTTTGAGATATCATCTTACACCTGTCAGAATGGCTAAAATAAAAAAAAACACCAATTATAATCTATGCTGGAGAGGCTGTGGAGTAAGTCGTACACTTATCCATTGCTCGTGGGAATGCAAACTTGTGCAACCACTTTGGAAAGCAGTGTGGCAATTTCTCAAGAAACTGGGAGTCAACCTACCTCAGGATCAAGGTGACCTTTTGAATTTCTTCTTGTCTCAGCCTCTCAGGGGCTAAGATCACTAAGTTGTACTACACTTTCCAAAAGTTTTATAGATAACATAACTAATACAACAAGCCTAACTTATAGAGGGAAAAGCTTAGAAAAAAAGGAAAAGGGTAAATTTGTTTTAGCTGTAAATCAGTTTCTTCTAAACCTAAACGCTCCATCTAGAAGTAGGCAGAAAACTTCACATTTCTTTGGAAGGAGAAACATACACATTTTCATCAGTACCTCACTAATGGGGAAGGAGATGCTGACCAGTCTCCTACCAGAAGAGATACTTTACCACACTGAGATGGAGCACAGTCATGCAGGGAGCTCCAAGGTTGCTGCTTTCATGAGGTTCCATGTCTGCTGGAGTGTGTTTTTTTTTTTCAGTGATGAAACTGGTTTTGTCTCTTTTCTGCCCCTATAAGTAACCATTCACCTGTACTCCTGTTTGTAATAACAGTAAATACTTATTGTTTCAGCAAGTTGAACTGTAGTGCAGTTTTCTGATGTGAGATTTATCATAGTTTTATTTCTGGTGTGAGAAGACATGTGCATGATGCATCTCCATGGGTAAACTGGTTGTGTGATAAAACTTAGCATTTTTTTTACAACTTTTGTATTTCTTCACACTTTAGATAACTGTATTTATTATTATTGTTATTATTGAAAGAACATAGACTACACCGAGGGCAATTTCTTACTGAGTGTGACATTGCTTGTTGTTTTCTTTTTTTGCTTTTTCAGATATTAAGATCTTGTATTAGGTTTCTCCAGAGGAACAGAGCCAATGTGTTCAATTTATTAAATCAGTTTATGTGAAAATATTAATAGGTGAATCACAACTAGAGGTTTAGAACCCAGTTGTTACACAGTCCTTGAGGTTAGGCCCTTAGAAGTTGGATTAGTCTCACAGGCAGTATCTTTTCCTGAGGGTGAGTGGGCAATAATACAGAGTTCCTCAGTCCACAAGATTGATGACCTCTGTTATTGTATCGAGAACTTACAATCACTCTAGAGACATGATTCTTAGTCCATGAGGGAAGCCTGAAAATGTTATTTCTGTAGTCAGTGAAGGAATCAGCATTAGCAACAACAGGGAAAATCAATTTGGTGACAAGAGGGAAATGTAAAAGATCTTTTCCCTTTCACAATCAATGTGGGATGTCAGGGTGCTTCTCCACGAATCATGAAAAAAAAAAAAAAGAAAAACAAAGTTAGATTCAGATAAAACTTCTGAATCAAGTACTTCTAAATTGTAGCAAGTTGGTTTTAGTAATTAAAATATTCTGACATTCTTGTTTAGTCATATCTTCCTAGTCTAGAAGTCCTGTCTGTAGAGACAAGGCTTGTGATTTTAGTTAAATGTAGTATTATCACTATTACCCTAAAAATTCTAGCTAATTATAGTTTTAACTAAAGTTATTTTAAGGTCAAAGAATATACATCTGTTTAATAATCTTCTACATGCCTGGGGTTAACAATGTAGGTAAGATTTTTTTTATTCACAACCTCCTTTAAAGATCAAGAATCATATAACATTCTTCTAAGTCATTTGTGCCTGGCAAATGACATGTGCCATTTTCACCAGGATCAAACCCACTCAGAAAAATAAGTATGTTTCCTGTAAAAGTAAATGTGACATAAAACCATTTTAGAGTCATACAGCTCTTGGGAAACACTTGATGATTTACATGTTTTTTGTTCATAATGGTTTTATGTTCCAATAAACTGAAAAACATGTTTCCCTCATGATGTCTTTTCTAGATTTGTGTAATTCTTTTACTCTTTCAGGTGATTAAATGCCATGAAGAATTTAATTTTGTGCAAAATCTACATTGCCTTTATTTACATCAATTTCTTCATGTGGAATAGCTGTTTACCCATCAGATATAATTATAAGATACAACATGGAATTCAGACCCCTTGAAATTTCACTCCAGTGAGTATTAAAGCTTCACACATTTACTAATACCACCATAATGCTGTCAAAAAGGCAAGACCTATTGCATAATTTAATTCATAGAGTTTACTTGATATTAGTCATTGATGTAAGTATAAATAACATACACTCATTAAAAAATGGAATGAGTTAAAACTACAGAACACCTTACCTTATATGACTGAAAGTTTATAATTAAAACTTGTTTTTCTGTGACAACTTACACTTTCATACTAATACCCAATACTCTTCACAAGTACAGTGGAGGATTTCATCAAAGAACATGTTTTCTTATTTGTTAGAGCTATGTCATTTCACATTATAGTCACAGTCAGAGACATGTAGAAAGGTCTGTTCCCAGCTATTTTTGACATTATGTATTAATCATTATCCCATTTATGTCTGCAAAGGTACCACAAATCACTTAAGAAATCCCTGAATTTTTACAGAGTGAATCAAATAAAGTTTTTGATAAGCACCATGATAAAGTTATCTATCTTTACCATGGCATAAATGTGATGCTTCTAGGTTGTACATATATATATTTTTATGAATATATTTGCCTATATATAATCACACTATAATATACAAACAGAATTATCAAAATACAAATCTACTGAAATTTTCTAACTTGAGATATGGAAAGTGGCCATTAGCTATCTGTTGATTTATTATGATAAAGTGTTTAGTGTCATTGCCTACATATGAGACTTTTGGGTTACTGTCACAGTAATATAAATGCAATGCTGTACATTTATATAAGGAATTAATTTACATATAATAATAAAATCCCTCATTTCCTTCCTTTGGCTTGCATGTGAGTGCATAGCTTTCATTTTTTTGTACGTATTCTATGAAAGGACTAAGGTATCTGAGATGTACAATGCTGTATTTGTAATCCAATAAACTCATATACTCGGAATTTAGTAGTAAAAATAAACAGCAAAACAAAAACAAAAACAAAAAAAAAACACATACTGACTTGCTATTTTGAATGGCATACAGGGAAGTGCTAGTAAATTGGGGAGGAACAAAGATCACGAGAACCTTCTGTATTACTTAGAAGTGTGTTTGGATTGGTATACATCAGTGAAGAAGTTTCGAAAAAAAAAAGAAGTTTCTAATTAAAGACATTTTAATTTTCAATGCAATTTACCAAAAGACACAGGAAAGCTGGTCATATATGGTAATAAATGTTATCCATTCTGAAATATGAAATATATTAATATTGCTTCAGATTCCCTTGCACACTGAGGGACAGTGATTTTCATCTAATGAAAAGCATTCTTAGCAACTGTTAAGTGGGGTTATGTATTTCTGGTGGCTTCAAAATACTTAAGGAATTTTTAACTGTTCTATAATATTTAATACCTATTCAGCTTACTTAGTCCTCTGTATATTTAAGTACTATGTAATTAATATAATAATTAATATATAATTTGAAAATTTGAAGTCAAATTAAGAGGTAAATTTTGTGTTGGAGAGGAAAAAGGGAAATGTTCAGCATGTGTTTGATTAACCTAATTATTTTAAGTAGTAATTAGAAAACTTCCTTTTTCTCTATTGTTATAATTCTTAGTATACACACTTTCTGGAATATTACAAAAAAGTCAAACTCCTCAAAGAAAATGCACAGTGAAAATAATGATTATTATTCTGATATGATGAGCTCTTTCAAAAGAAAAGGAAGTTTAGAATGCCTTCCAAGAAATGGTTTCATTAGTATTTTAGGTAACTCAAACACTCTCTTTAAGAATGTGCAGTATTGGGGCTGGAGAGATGGCTCAGAGGTTAAGAGGATTGCCTGCTCTTCCCTAGGTCCTGAGTTCAATTCCCAGCAACCACATGGTGGCTCATGGCCATCTGTGATGGGGTCTGGTGCCCTCTTCTGGCCTGCAGGCATACACACAGACAGAACATTGTATACATAATAGATTAATATTAAAAAAAAAAGAATGTGCAGTCTTTCAGAAATGCTGTACAGCTTTGACAACAGTTGGAACCACATAAGTGAGTTTGATGTATTGTGGGTGATAAATCTCAGGTAGAATCTTCCATGCTGCATGCATAGGGTAAGGTAGAAAGGCAATAATGAAAAAAACTAAATAAAGAAAAACAATATTCCTTGAAGGAAATTACATGAGTGAGGAAAAATGCCATTCCTCATTTCTAGTGTCCTCATTTCCTGTATTAAGTTTTGTGAGACTCTGCATCCCTGTCTGCCACACTTCAGATTAATCCTCATTACTGACAAGATGGCAGATTCCACATGACCCCTCCCTCTGTGGAGAGTGGATGATAGTCTGGCAGCAGTGCACCAGTATTCAAGGTTTTGAGCAAGGAAAAGAGATATCATTATTTACCAGATGCAGTGGTAAATGGTTGTGATGGACACTAGGTCCAACGGATGCTTGGGGATTTCAATTAGAATCACTCCTGTTAATGATGATGATTGGAAACATGAAGTAATAAGTGCGGCGGGGCTGTGTTCCCAGCACCCCAGCTGCTTGCTCGGCTAGCTTATGCCCCGAAATAATTACACGGACACTATATCCTTTTAATCACTGCTTGGCCCATTATCTTCTAGGCTAATTCTCACATATTAATTTAGCCCATTTCTAATCATCTGTGTGTAGCACCCCAAGGTGCGCTTACCGGGAAGATTCTAGCCTATGTCCATCCTGGGTTGGAGCTTCATAGCGTGCGTCTGCCCAGGAGCCAGGAGCATGACTTCTCTCTCAGGCGTCTGCTCCTGAGAGGAGAGCTTTCGAGTCTGAGCTCACTTCCCCTTCCTCCCTGCGTTCTGTCCTGTTTTCTCCTCCCACCTATCCTCTAACCAATAAAATGGGCCAGGGCAGTTCCTTTATTAGCCAATGACCTTCCTCCATCAGAAACATAAGGTAAACTCTATAGAGAGTTTGACAAGGGCTTCAGAGTGAGAAGACATTTGAATTTTTGCTAGAGACCAAGTGAGATCATGTTATTTTAACTTCCTTCCTTGGAGCCTCAGGCTGATATTCGTCGTGACAGCTTTGACTTCTTTCCCTGAAAAGTCCTCAATGAATATCAATCTCTTATTCTAATTTTAAACTCTACATTTAAACACATATTGTTAAGCATATTCGGCTACATGAAAAAAAAAAACACAATCTTATCCCTCCAGGAAGAAGATTAAGATTATGTAGTATTTCAGAATCTTGTTTTAGGGAAAGATCCAGACAAATTTGGAGTTAATTCCAAGGAAGATGTTTTTCATTGTATATTTCTTAAACAATGCCTGAGGTTCTAGGTCATGAGGAAGATATCATTGGAGCAAGTAATTCTTCCAGTCTGTGTTATTAAGAAGTCCTTAATCCTGCAGGGAGAAATTTATATGCAGTAACAGCAGATGTGATAGGAAGTGGCAGGGAGTACAGAAAATTGGTAAAGATGGTGTTATGAAACCCAATTAGGAGGAAATTTTGATACAAAAAGTAAAAGATGACAGTTGGCTGAATGGACAAGGAAGGAGCAGAATTTATAAATGCATTTGACTAACATCAAATGATCCATCCAAATCATAATTCAAATGTGGGTTCTTTAGCATCTACACAGGACATTTGGAGTAAATCAGAAAAGTTCTGTTCAATACTATGCAGGATATATATATATATATATATATATATATATATATATAATAAAATCTATGTTGCTGGCTGGCAGAACAACTGGGAGCAATGGATATGTGCAAGTGATATCTAATAGGGTGTTCTGGTTAGACTTCTTGTCACTACGAACTTTTATTCTTCTGACCTAGAGGTCTTGACTCAGCAGGGGGATAATACTTCCAGGAGAATGACAATTATTGCACTTTTTCCCTAGATCAGCAAGAGGAACAAATAAGTTACTATGCTGAGAGACTGATCAATTCTGACTACCATAGGAGATTGGGATGCTATTTCACAGTAGAGGTGTAAAATAATACAGCTGGGATATATTTGATTTTTCAGAGAATCATTTAGTATCACCATACTTGCCATTACAGCCAGTGGAAAATGCTAGTCAATTCAGCAGCCTGAAGTTTGACCAGATAACAGCATTTAAATGTTGAACACATAGCTGGAGAGTCATAACCAGTCTAGTCACTTTCAGAGGGCAAACAGAATATGAAAGGGGTTTTAGTGGAATACAGCTAAAAACACCAGGTAATATGATAGAAATATTTAAAGTATTAATACATATAATTGCTAGGGTACTATGTTTCTTGTTTAAACAACCTAAATATCTATACCAGTTGTCTATCATTAATGTTTCAATATATAATATTAACATCATAAAAGTTCCACAGCTTCCATTCCAATGGGATAATCTAACTGTGTAGAAGTTCACTCAATTTTGTAGTCTTTGAGTCTGACTAATTTCAATGTGTAATAATGGTAATTTGTGACAATTTCTAAAATAAAGACTTATTTAAAATACAAAAATGGGCAATGAGGCAGAAATCTTTAATAAATAAATAAATTAAAAACAAACAAACTAACAAACAAAAAAACAAAACAAAACAGGCCAATAGAATATAGACACAAAATTAAAAAAAAAATAAATAAATAAAATCTATACATATAGAGATACCTCGGCAGAACCTCTTGGGTTTTTTTTTTTTCAATAAAAGACAATTGTCCAGGGTTGATGTAAGAATTACATTGTTTATAAAGTTACTTAATGTGATGGGAGTGAGTACATCTTTATATACTGATGAGATCAATCCCATAAAGAGATGTTAATCAATTAAAATAGAAGTGAAAATTGTAAGGCCTCCTGATATTATGTACCAGTTTAAGTAAGTTTACATATGCCTACACAGGTATGTGTGTCAGTGTGAAAGTGTGGTTGTTTGAGTGAAGGTTGGAGGCAGATATTGAACGTTTTTCATTATTGCTTAAAAATATTAAATTATTTTTAAGACTCTGTCCAAGAAACTGGAGTTACATATTTTTTAAATATGTTAGCCATTGGTCACTACATGTCTGTTGATCTTCACTGCCTCCCTCTGCACATAGTCCTCATACAGGTTCTGAGTTCCTGAACTTTAATTCTATGGAAGAACAGATTGATAGAAATGGGTTAGATCAAGATGTGAGAGTTGCCAAGAAGAGGCTAGATATAATAGGCCAGGCAGAAATTTAATTAATAAAATTAATATGTGGTTATTTCAGGGGTTAAGCTAGCTGGTCAGTGGAGACATGGCCTGCTCCTCCTCACTATGGTGCCCAATGGGGTTGACTGACTCCACATAAAATCTGAGAGAGCTTATCTTTAAACACAGAAAAAACAGAGTTTATCACAACTTTTTGCTGTTTGCTGGTGGCGTGCCACAGAGAAATTTTCCTGGCTAAGCAGCCACAGGAGGAAAAAAGGTGTGCCATTTTAAAACAAGGCTTCCTGGGCCCTGCCACCACTGCAAATTCTGGCTATGGAGCATTTGTGGACCCAGCTGCTTGTGTGTCCACTCAGGGTCAGGAGAAATGTATCTGAGATGATGCCAATGGATCAACTCTTCCTGCCTGTGTAGGCAGCGGGATCATGTCTACTAGAAAGTGGCAGTTTTGAAATACCAGTTTCTGAGTTGTGCTATTGCATTCTCTGTCTGGCTTCTGTGGGAGACAGAGCTTTTGAATGGGATTTGTGGGTAAAGTGCTACAGCTTGCTTAATGGCAGTGTGGACTGTGCTCCTCTCAAGGGCACCAAATGGCTCTGAGTCATGACATGGCTCCGCCATGCTGAACTGTGCTGATCAGGCAGGAACTATCATAATTATAATAACAACACAGTTAGGGTTTAGACTGAGCAAGAAACAGACAGTACCGTATTACCCCTACATGGCACAAGCTAAAGTTTTAAAGAAGCACTTAGCATTTTAAGTAGTGCTCCTGGATAGTAAGGAATTACAGATTCACAACAGGACAGATTCAGACATAAAAGACCTCTAAATGGGACACAGTGTTGGATGAGTGTGCATAGGCTTGGGAAAAAGAAAAAAAAAAAAGAGTATAGAAAGTCATAAAATAAATTTAATGTCTTAAAAAGGGGTAAAGTCTTTAAAGAGACAGAGTAAAGATAGTTATAAATGAAAAGAAATAAAGAACAATAAGCCACTGAAAATGGAAGATTAACAGAGAGTTTGGATTCTGTGTATTATACTGTGTTTTCTTTGAATTTTTTGACTGTGAAGAGGCTAAGTATAGAGAGACATATCATTATATGGGCTGCCAAGCTAAACCAGCATATCTATTATAATAATATGACTTCAGAATTTGGGTCTAAGGATATGATGCTTTAGAAAAAAAAAGTTCTTTTGTTTTCACAGAGGATGAGACCCTGTGGATTGCTTCCAGACCAATATGGTATGATCGACCAAGGCCTCCGGAATGGTTGCCATGAATACCCTCCAAAAATTTCTTTGCCCAACTGCAGGCTGAGATGAAGCTAGCACACAGGATACACCATGAAAGACATGATAAACAGCACCCCCATTCATCATGAAGCAGTATGGAGAGAAAAAAAAACTGTACCCAAATTACCAAATATTATTTATAAATGTTCTTTTACATTTAAAGGGGGATATGATATAGATATGAATAATTTGAATGAGTATGGATCTTTCTTTATTGATACAAATTTAAAGTCAATTTTGTTATATGTATATGTATTTCTGATCTTGATTAAGGTATTGTGATTGTGTAGTTTATTTAAAAATGTAATGTATAATTAAGAAATATAGGTTGTTAATGAATAATCATTGATAATAGTCAAACTTGTAGTCATGTTAGTTAGATTTTCTAGATGTGCATAGATATATTTCAAATAGGCATTCTTCATATCTTTCAAAGACTAGAGAATATAGCATTTAAAATTGTTTTAATAACTTAGGGCTTTCCATGACAGTGAGACACATCTGCTCCTGGCAGCACCAATCTAATTCAAGAGGAAGATGGGCATTGAAGAGGCTCCTTATGGAGTTGGTTACCCATTTGGCCAAGAAACTGCTCTTGCCTCAACTGTTGCATAAACTCGACACGAAAACCTGCAGAGAAAGGACTGCTGAACTTACCTAAAGGTGATTTGCTCCTTCAGGGTTCCTGCTTCATGAAATAATCTGCAAGACATTCTGCAGTACACAAAAGAAAGTGGCTGAACTGTCTTTGGAATTCCTGCTTCATGGAAAAGTCTCCTGGATACTATGGGCCTGAAGGCCAAAGATGGATGCCCCAACAGTACAGAAAAGCTTTGGGTGACTGTCCAGGGAGTTAGATGTCTCTGTCATTTCTATAGTTTTGGATGTTTCTTACTTCTTGTTTACATAGGTAATATTATATCCTTCTGGAGTAGTTGATAGAGTTGAAGAATAGGTAGATAGTTATAGTTCTCCATTGATATGCAAAGAGATAAAATAGATCTAAATATTGTAGCTGTAATTCTTGCTTGATATCTGTCATATGTAATTTTACTGTGTTAAAGCCTTCCTTTTTGTTTAAACAGAAAAGGGGAAATGGTGTAAGTGGCCCTTCTGTATTTGTTTTACTTTCATTGGTTATTAAAGCAACTGTCTTGGCCTAGTTGATAGGGTAGAACTCTGGTAGGTGGTGAAGACAGAATAGAATTCTAGGAAGAAGGGCAGTGTGGCAGATTCCATGATTCTCCTGCCCAAGACAGACAGTAGTTAGACTCATGCAGGTAAGACACAGTAAAGTGGCAATACACATTAATGGAAATGGGTTAAATCAAGATGTGAGAGTTGGCCATGAAGAGGCTAGATATAATGGGCTAGGCTGTAATTTAACTAATACAATTTCTGTGTACTTATTTTGGGGGTTAAGCTAGCTAGGCAGTGGGGTTTGTCCCACTCCTCCTCATTACATTTATGTACTATATTTTGATCATATTATCTTATCTTTCCAAGTTCCTCCCTACTTTCCTACTCACCCAACTCCAAGTTCATTCTTTCTTTCTTTCTCTTTCTTTCTTTCTTTCTTTCTTTATCTCTTTCTTTCTTTCTCTCCCTCAAAAAAAAACAAATCAAAACACACCAAAATAGAAAAAAATGCAAAATTAAATATCAAAGTAGACAATAAACAAAACAAGAAAATTAAAAAGATGAAGAACATAACAAAACAGAAAGCATTCACACACATGCACGAGTATGCGTGCGCGCACGCGCGCGCGCACACACACACACACACACACACACACACACACATACACACATCCCATACACCTCCAAAGCAAACAAACAATCAGGTCAACTATTTCATGGATAAAGTCTGCTATAGAGTATGGTTCATATACTCTAGGATATTTTATTAGGAAAAAAACTGATTGTCCATAATCTAGCAGTGATCAAATGCAGCTTGTTTTTTATTTTTATTTAAAAAAAAACCTCTTTTTTTCTCATTTTATATATCAATTTCTTTTCCAACTCCCTTCCCTCCTCCTGCTCATTCATTTCCCAGCTACCCAGTTCCAAATAATCAGGCACAAGATATGTTAATTACAACATTGTCTGGCTTATTAACTCAGGCTTTCTATTAACTAGCACATCTTGAATTAACCCATTTCTTTTAATCTATGTATCACTATGAGTCTGTAGCCTACTGTTAAGGTTCCAGCAGCATCTTCATCATTTTTCAGATATATCACATCTCTGACTCTGCTAATCTCTCTTTATATCTCTGTTCAGATTTACCACCTGTATTTATTCTGATATGCCATTGGCTGAAACAGCTTTATTCATTAGTGAATAAAAGCAACACATGTAAAAAAAGTCATCTCACATCATTTATTCATTTTAAAACATAAATATTTTAAGTCACTAGTAATTTACTGATACTATTTCTATAACCTAAAAATTTACAAAATACAAATATGGAGATAAATCATATTCTTTTTTAATGTACACATATATGACATATATCATTTATATGTTACTTGTAACTATACACAAATAAATTTATTGCACATTAGTTCATTATGGATTTGTCATAAAATGAATCAGAAAACCCTGAGACACAGGCTTGACATTAAAACATGTTTTTACTTGTATCTTACTTTACATAGAATTTCTTTGCTTCCATTTATTGTTTCTTTTTTTCATTTTTTTTCTGTCGTTGTCATCCTTTTTATGTCACCAATGTTAACATCTATTAAATTTCAATAGATATTCCATCACTGATATGTATTTGCATGGTTTTTGAAGTACATTGTTGTTTCCTCTAAATATGTACTGTTTGTTTAGACAAAATTAATCACTTACAGGGAAATTAAGGGTAAGTAAAACTGATATTTAGTTTCCTCATTGTATATTGTACACAGGAAAATGTCAATATTGTGGGAGAGATCCTTTACAAAGTTTCATGAAATAAATTACTTAAAATTTGTTGATGGATTTGTTTCTTTTTTTCAGTATTTTCTAGTTTTATGGGATTTCCTGTAAGTTATGTTCTTTATATAGAAAGTTATTGCGTATTTTGAAAATCACTCTGTGAATTTCTCTGCCACCAAATTTAGATAACATATACACTAGCTAGAGGAAAGGAAAAGTCACTAGAACTGCCTTGTTTCAGCCTGTGTACCTCCTGACAGTTTCTTTTTATTTCTAATGGAATGTATATAGGCGTGTTTGCACATGTGCATGCTCTATATTATATATACATTGTATTCACTTACACATATGAATATTTTTCTTAATATTTATTCTGGATGTGGATAGATGTTTGATATGAATAAAGAAAATACAGTCATAAATAAAGTCTTTGACAGAGAAGACAGAATAAATGCAGCTACCAAAGTATGACTAGGAATACAAGTTTGCTCTGAAACTGCCTCACCCTAGTTGGAGTATTTCTATTTGTTAAAATGTATACTGGCCTTAAATCTCTATGAATTTGTGACTGGACAAATGGTTGACCCCGTGTGTAAGAACACTAGTTTTCTTCTAGAGGTTCCTAGCAACTCTATGGAGACTCAGTCATATATTACTCCAGTTCCATAGGACCTAGCACTGTGTACACATGATGCACTAAATAAATGCAGGCATACACAAACAGATATAGAACTGTTTTCACAATTATTTCTTTTTGTTTTTTCCATATATATATATATATATTAACTAATATATATATTAACTATATATATATATTTACTAAGTACACTGTTTATTTTTTTGAAAATAGGTACTTGAGGCACTCAGTAAAGAGGAAATGTACTGTTTCAATGGCTGGCTGCTTTTAGAAAACAATTTGAATATCTGCAAGAAATTTAAAGTTCACAGTTTTAAAAGATAACTAGCTAATATATTATTTTGGTTTTTATATTAAGAAATGATAAATTAATAAGTATTAATTATGGATTTCTTACTCACCCACTGTCTCTTCTTTATATTTCTCTGACCTTCTATGTAATGCAATAGGTATCAGCAAACAACTCTTACTTTTACTTAACAGTGACATTTATTCATTTACTTAGTTATTTACTTTTAATTATGAGTATGTGTGTACGCATCTTTGTGAGTATTCTCATGTTTGTATAAGTGCCTACCAAAACCAGGATAGGGAAGCACATATTCTGAAGGTGGAGTTGTGATGGATCTGTTGTTATTCCTGGACTCAGAAATTGCATTTTATGAAAAAAACATGTTTCATTTTTTATGATTTTATTTATTTAAATTTGTACAATATATATGTATTTATATATGCATATATATGTATATGTATATATGTGTGTATGTCTGTGTGTGTCTGTGTCTGTGTAGGAGTGTGTGATAATAGTGCATGAACAGTTACATACAGGAATATTATTATTTCTCTACTCACTTATCTAGGGATTTGGCAGATAGTTGTGTACTATCATAATGCTTGTGGAGATATTACAGGACAACTTGCAAGAGTCTGCTCTTGCTTCCAATCTGCTGATATCTGTCTTATTTCTGCACCTTCCCAACAGATTTGAGGTGAGCTGAACCCTGAGATTCTGGGTGATTTTCTTGCCTCTGCTTCTTACATTGAGAGAGTAACATTGGGATAATTGAAGCACACTGTTGTCACAATTGTTTTTTAATAATAGGTAAATGGACTATCTGAATGTGGCTAACAAAGGGGGCTGATTGAGAAGCTATTGATAAAGGCACCAGGACTTGTTTCTACTGCATGTACTGGCCTTTTGGGACCCTAGTCTGTTTGGATGCAAAGCTTCCTTGGCCTGGAGGTATGGGGGAGGGCCTTGGATTTCCCACAGGGCAGGGTTCCCTGCCCTCTCTTAAGGAGGGAGGGGGAGGGAGGAGAGTGAGTGGGGGAGCAGAGCAGGAGGGGAATGGGAGGAGGGGAGGATGCATAAATTATTAAATGGAAAAAAAAGAAAAAAATAGGTAAAGAGTATAACTAAAGTGGGTCATCAGGCTTACATGGATAGTGCTTTTTACTCAGAGATCCATCACTTTGTTATCACTACCAGTTACATTTTTCAATTTTTCAACTAGTGACCTCAATTCAACAACTCTTTGGAAGAAACTTCTTTATTTGGAATTGCATTAAAACTGTCAGTGCCACCACTGTGTGTGTGTGTGTGTGTGTGTGTGTGTGTGTGTGTGTGTATGTATGTATGTATGTATGTATAACTCTATTTACAAATTATGGCCCAATTGACCCAGACCATCTACAACACAGTATTTTATAGAATCTCATATTACATAACATTAAATACAAATAGTATGTTGGGTTTGATAATCTCATAAAAAATGAATTTCTTTTGATGATTAAGGTAAAATTTGCATGTTATTTATGGGCACATGAAGGACTGCATTAAGAACCCAATAACAGCAGACACATTTCTTCTTTGTGGCATAATTTCATATATTAAGGGCAACTTGAACAAAATATCTCTTCATCTGCAAAGATGATTCTATCAAAAGCATTAATAATAACATAGTATTTTATTTCACTATATCACTGGAAGCTAAAAATAGAAGTGCTTTGAGAAGTGTTGCATTGATTTATATTTATTATATTCTATAAATTACTGAGATCAAATCCTTTTTTACAAGAACTTTTTGTTACAAGGGAATTACAATTCTACAAAGGAATTAAAGTGACTGTTCCTGAGGGAAGTGAGTTTGTTAGCAGAAGAAGGTTTTTCACTCAAGGCTATTTTCCCTAGTTTCAACATTTTGCCCAAAGCTATTTGATAAAGCCCTGCTTTCATATTCATTGAAAAGAAGTACATTCCAGTGTTTTCGAATCTAAAGAAGCAAAATGCTAATGTAGGGACAATATCCTAAGTATCCTTCTCATTCTGAAATACCTTTTACTATATCTGAGACAACTTTTTTTTTAACAAATGGGAGATTCTTGGGAGAAGTTGTTAAAATACTTGCCAATTCTTTGTATTTCTACTTTCCCAGATTTAAAATAAATAGATAATGTAAAACCTATAAGAATAATTGATCAGATTCCTGTATCACAAGACTTCAGAAAACTAGAAAAGAAATCATATATCCTAAAAATACAAAATCGTTTTCTGGATTAAAAGAACTTTTTCCTTTTAAGTACTAATTTATTATAACAAATTGGTATTAATTTTTTATCTACAAGATCTTATTGTTCTGCAAAGTAATTTAAGAAGAGAACTTGATAACACTTTGCAAACATCAAATAAAATCTTTGTTCTTTGGGTTGGGAATTAATAGAAGAAAGACATTTATTAAGGAAACTCTGCATCCTCTAAATTATCTCCAGTATTATCTTAGTCTATTACTAAATACATGTACAAATAACACCTGTTACAACTGTTGACTTTCATAACAAACACCTGACTTTAATAATGTAAATTTTTATATCTTAAAATTCCACACACCTTTTTTTTTTCAGCAACCATGGATGGCAAACTGACAACTTAAACCATCTCTGTCATATTTCTTCATGAGTTTGCTATTGCTATTTTTTTTTGTTTTCATTGGTTTCACTAATCTATGTGATCAATACAGCTTGAATGGGGGGGGGTATACCTGGTTGGGCGAAGAGAAATTAGAGAGATGTTTTCAGGGAGGGGAAAAGACATATAAATTTAGGTGCCATCATCTTGTGAGTTTACATAACCAGTTGAATTTCACAGTAAAAAATTGGGGGGTGTGGTAACACAATGTTCTCTGCTTCCTCTTCTTCTCTGCTATTTATACAACCAGCTAAAGTATCCTGTCACCACTAACTCTTTCAAACATTTTCTAAAATGATGAATTGACTGTGTTCTCATTGGAAGACCCTACAGACCCCCACCCCACAGAACCCGCATAGTCAGCACATGTGCCAAACTTAGAATATCAGCAGTTTACAAAAGGAACAATTCCCCCTATGAAAGATCCCAGCTTAGCTGCTATAATGTCATTTCGCAAGGCTCTTGACAAACAGATAAGTGCAGAGTGAGGTCAGGGCCCCTGGCTGCAGAGCAGGGAATCTATAAAACAGGACATCTATAAAGCATGATATCTGTGAGATAGGACATCTATACAACAGGATATCTGTAAAAAGGAACAGGATATCTGTTGCCATACACGTGTGCTGGGAAAGGAAAAACCACTTATGCCCTTTGCCTCATTCCAACTGACCAATAACCATGCATCTACTTCTGTAATCTTCTTTTGCCACCCTCTTTCCTATAAAAAGACCTCCTCCCTGTTTGCAGGCACACAAGTCCGCCAAAACACTTTGCTGCTCACAGGTACCTGTGTTTACCTAATAAACCTCTTGCTAATTGCATCCTGTGGTCTCGGAGTGTCCTGAGTTCTGGGGTCTTCATCAGAGGGAAGGTCCTCTCCAAGGGTCTTTCACTTATAAGTTATAAGTATAAATGAATCCTTTATTGTAGTTAGTGTAGTCAGGTATTGTTGACTGATGTTTCTGTCCCACCAGTTCCTACAGATGTTTAGTCCCAAATAAATACAAAAAGATCTAAATTGATCATAAATTGCTTGGCCTAGTATCTCAGGTTTCCTATTAATTGATTATTACATCTTACATGAACCCATTATTATTGTCTGTGTTAGCCATGTAGCTTGGTACCTATTTTGTTGAGGCAGTCACATCTTGTGTTCATTGTATCTCAGTGACAATTATAAACTAAGTTTTTCCTCTTCTCAGAATTCTCCTTTTCTCATTGTCCCACCTCTACTTTCTGCCTGGTTACACCTCCTATAATTCCTGCCTGGCTACTGGCCAATCAGCATTTTATTAAAATACAATTTACAGGGTATAGACCATTGTCCTACAGCACGATATTTTGTCAAGGCAAGGATAAAATAACAAGGATAATTAGTTATTATTTACCTTTTCACATCCATGCTGGACAATCCAATTTGAATATTCGATAATGAAACTTCTAAAAGTTTTATATCTCAGGGGAAATCATCAGGAGATCTCTTGATCTCCAAAATTCTTTGAACTATTCAACTTCAATAGTAGGAGGAGGAGGCTGCTTATTGGTTCCCAGTGGCTTAGTCCAGAAATAATCACACAGACATCATAGTATTTAAATCACTGCTTGACCCATTAGCTCTAACTTCCTATTGGCTAACTCTTACATCTTAATTTAACCCATTTTCATTAATCTGAGTATTGTCATGTGGCAGTGACCTACCAGGTAATGTTCCCAGCTTCTGTCTTTGGCAGTGGCTCCATGGCTTCTCTCTAACTCCACCCTTCTCTCTTCCAGAATTTTGTTTAGTTTTCTCCATCTAGTTCTGTTCCCCTGTATCTCTGATATTGGCCCAAAGTAGTTATTTTATTAACCAATGATATTCACAGCAAAGAGGGGAGAATTCTTATCACCTCCACTTTTTTCTTACAATATAAAGAAAGGTTTTAACATACTAAATTATATATAACAAAATAGTTATCAAGCAAGAATTACAGTTACAATATTTATATCTATTATTGTTTAGCATAACTAAGAAAAAATATAACTGTAACTTCTTCAACTACATCAAAGATTCCAAAATGATATAATATTACCTAAGTAAACAATAAGTTTATTGTAAGAAATTTTCAAAACTCTAGAACTGACAGAGAAATCTTGCTGCCTGCACAGTCACCCAAATTTCTTCTGTACTGTTGGGCCATCCATCTTCAGCCTACAGGCCCATAATATCCAGCAGACTTTCCCATGAAGCAGGAAATTTCAAAAACAATTCTACCTATATTGGTAGTTTTCAGTATCAATTTTTCTGTGTCCTGCAGGATGATTAATAGACAGTTTCATGAAATAAGAAACCTGAAGGATGGTTTCACATTTAGGCAAGTTCAACAGTCATTTTTCTGTGGGTTTTGCATGTCCACTTTATCAGACAGGCCAGACAAGACCAATTTCTTGCCCAAATTACTAACTAACTTCATTAGGAGCCTTTTTGATACGCATCTTCCTCTTAAAGTAATTGGTGCTCCAAGGAGAAGATGTGTCTCACTGTCATGAAAAGTCCTATGCTCTTAAAATATTTTAAATGCCATATTCTGAAGGTCTCAGAAAGATTTGAAGAATACCTATCTAACTAGAACATATCTGTATATCTAGAAAACCTAACTAACATGACTAGAAGCTTAACTATTATAGATGACTATTTATTAACATGTATTTCTTAATTATGTATTACATTTTTAAATGAGCTGCATAAAAACAATATCTTAATCAAGAGCAGAAATATGCATACAAAATATATAACAAAATAGACCTTAATTTAGTATCAAGAAACCAAGATCCATACCCATAAAAATCTTTAAAGCATATTTCCCTTTGAATGTAAAGAAACATTTATAGACAATATTTGGGAATGTGGGCATAGTTCTCTCTAAACTACTTCCTGTTGTTTATTGGCTTTCATGGTTTCTCTCTGACTCTGCCCCTCTTTCTCCCCACATTCTGTTTAGGTATCCTTATCTACCTCTGTTCCCCTATAGCTCTGCCATAGGTCCAAAGCAATTCCTTTATTATCACAGAATATAGAGGGGTCTCCCACATCATCACCTCAAACTTTGTGTCATCCCTCCTCTGGAGGAAATAGTCATTGCTTGATGTGTCTGTGTACCAGTGTTTTATTCTTTTTATTTTTTTTATTTTTATTTTTTAAATTTATTTATTTATTAAGGATTTCTGCCTCGTCCCCACAACCGCTTCCCATTTCCATCCCCCTCCCCCGATCAACACTGGTACACAGACACATCAAGCAATGCCAATTTCCTCCAGATGAGTGAAGGGCTCCCCAGTCTTCAGGCTCGGTGACTGCTCAGTCTGTGGCCTTAGAAGGAATCAGACCCAGCCAGTACTTGTCATGTGACCCAATAATCACTACAGGATCTGGAGGCAAGGGCTTCCATGTTACCTTCTGTGCTGAGTGTGTAAATAAAACAGCAGCTGCTATACAGCTTGCACTAGCTATATACCTCATGACTGTCCCTACAGCAACAATAAAGTATTTGTCACCAGCAGAAAAAAAAACAAAAAAAAAAAACAAAAACTTTGTGTCATCCTTCTTATGAGTATGGCACTTAGACTCCTAATTTCTCTCAACCATTCCTATCATTCTGGATTGAAATTGGGTGGTAATTACTTTTTTGAAGGAAAAAGCCTGAGTGTTTAATAATTCTGACTTATCTATGAGATTGTGCCTTCTCTAAATATCTAAAGTGTCATGTTAATTGAAATATGAAGGGAAACATTAGACTTTATAGTTTCCAATTTAAAATGTGTAATACATAAAAAAGACATATGTCTCAAATTATCTTAAAAACAATAACCTTAGCACCAGAATATGTAGCCAATATAACAATAGCAAGACTTAGATGGACAGAATGAATTATCTTCTTTCAGGAGATATATAGCCCATGGACACTTAGCAGCTTTCTGCCTTCAAGGATCAAATTCTCTTTCAGCTAATCCTGAAAGTGTATCTCTAGTTATATCACTATTAATAAATTGACTTAATTTTACTACCGTATTATTAATGACTAGCCTGACAATATCTCATCCTTGCAATATTGATTTCATGAAGAATATATCAGAAGTAATAACATGAGGGACTTATTGGAGGCTGTAGTATTTTTTTTTATCCAATTTTGGGAATAACCAAAATCTCTATTGCTGAAGGCATCATGACCATTAAAATCAATTTCTTGATCAGATCTAGAACTGACACGAATGCCCACTACTTGAAGATTAACTTTCATGGTACCCAACAGGGCCATGGAAGCTTAAAGTGGAGCAATAGAACCAATAATCCTACCCTTCTATGATGCTTATGAATTACATCAAGAGCCAATATGGCACAATAATCTGCTGATAAAGTGCTGCCACCTTTTCCTTGCTTCTATAAATACGCTTATGAACCATTCAAAAAGAGGTATATTGTTCCTGGTCTTTGGAATCTACCTAAATAAACAGTGTTTGTGAAGTAAAGGTATTGGAGAAGAATCCAGAATAGTTAATTTACTAAACAAGCATAATCTTCTAAAATAATATGCAACTATTTTTCTTATAAGTATAATTTTTATTAATGATCAAGGAGATCTCTTTGCAACAGATTTAGTTCATTACAAAGAACCATAACCAATGTAACTGCATAGATGTCTAGTACAGTCTCAAGGTGTACATTTATGAAATATATCTATATGTATGGCTTGGGGAACACTACAGAAGACAGTGAAGAAATATTAGAATAGCCAGGTGATATTGGAGTCTACTGTGAAATTGTGTCTCCTAGTAACATGAGAAGATATTCCTGTAAAGTCTCAGTAACATGAACACAGAAATGTGAGTTGAACAAGTACAATGCCAGTGAACATATCAAATTGGATAGGGAAAAGTTCAAGAGGTCTCAATTGTATACAAAGACTTATGGACAACTGAGAAAAGTTAGGAGCAGGAGAGGTAGTCTTCCTAGGGGAGGAGAACAATGATTGATTGTACAGTACCAAACTGTGACAAATAAAAACAATATGTAAATAATGCCACATGAACTCAAAAGACTAAATTTGGCAATATATATATATATATATATATATATATATATATATATAATACATATATGTGTGTGTATATGTGTGTGTGTGTGTAAAAATACATAGATGAGTGCAATAGCAATTGATGACAAGTATATCTAGCAATGTGGAAGAGGACAAAGTAGATAAAGGAGGGTCAGAAGGAAAGAGGGGAAGAGAAAATTTTTAAGTTAAATTATCCATTCAAGAATACTGAAGGAAGCCCGGCGATGGTGGCGCACGCCTTTAATCCCAGCACTCGGGAGGCAGAGGCAGGCTGATCTCTGTGAGTTCGAGCCCAGCCTGGTCTACAGAGCTAGTTCCAGGACAGGCTCCAAAGCCACAGAGAAACCCTGTCTTGAAAAACCAAAAAAAAAAAAAAAAAAAAAAAAAAAAAAAAGAATACTGAAGGGACTTAAGAGCCCCACCATTGACCCCAAATTCACCTATCCTCCCGAATCCTCATTAGAACTCTGAAACATGGTAGAGCTCTGAAACACAGCTCACTCCAATGTTAAGGGGAGTGAAGAGGTGTGTGAACAGCAACACAGTGGGACATCCCACTCTCTAGGATGTCCATAGTGAGACAAAAGCCCAGTCCCTTCCCCAACTCCCTCAGATTTTCTACCCAGCAAGTGGGAGACCTTTCTGTACAGATAAGCTTTCAATCACCATTGATGGAGAAAACAAGGTATTCTATAACAAAACCATATTTAAACGATGTGTGTCCACAAACCCAGCCCTATAAAAAGTACTAAAAGAAAAACCCCAAACCAAGGCAGCTAACTTCATGCACAAAAATACAGGCAACAGATAACCCCCACCACCACCAAAAATCCCCAAAGAAGGGAAAGACACAAACACTACAAATGAAAAATAAATGTAATTAACAACCACTTGTCATTAACCTCTCTTAATATCAATGGGCTCAATTCACCTATGAAAGGATACATGCTAAGTGAATGGATATGAAAACAGGATCCATCCTTTTTTTGTATACAAGAAATACACCTCAACCTCAAAGACAAACACTACCTCAGAATAAAGGGTTGGAAAATGTTATTCCAATCAAATGGGCCTAAGAAACAAATGAGTGTAACTATTTTAATATCTAACAAAATAGATTTCAAACTAAAATAAATCAAAAGAGATGGAGAAAGTCAATTTATACTCATAACAGAAACAATTTTTCAAGATGTAGTCTTAATTGTTAACATCTCTTTCCCTAATAAAAGAGCACCCACATATGTAAAAGAAACATTACCAAAACTTATATTGCAAATAAAAATCTACACACTAATAGTAGGAGACTTTAATAATTCACTTTTGCCAATGATCAACCAGAAAGTTAACAGAGAATTAAGAGAACTAACAGATGTCATGAATCAAATGGACGTAGCAGACATCCATAGAACATTACATCAAAACAGGAAAGAATATTCCTTCTCTTCAACACCTCAGAGAATCTTTTCTACTGCTCTTTGGACTGGAGAGGGAGAGGGAGAGGAGTGGGAGGAGCAGGAGAAGGGTGGGAGGAGGGGGAGGGATATGGGAGGCTGGGAGGAGGTGGAAACTTGTTTTTTTTTCTCCTTTTCTCAATAAAAAAATGGGAAAAAAAAGACAGATACATTTAAAAATTAAAAAAAAAGAAAAAAAAAAGCTTGTAGTACCTCCTTGCCCTTTATCAGATCACCATGTATTAAAGTCAGAATTTACAACAGTACTACTCTAAGAAAGCCTGCAAACTCATGGAAATTGAACAATGAACTACTGAACTAACCTTATATCAAAGAAAAAAAAAGAAATTAAAAACTTCCTAGAATACAACAGAAATGAAGGCACAAAATAACAAAACCTGCGGGACACTATGAAATCAGTGATAAAATGAAAGTTCATAGCACTAAGGGTCCACATAGAGAAAATGGAGAAAATTCACACTAGTGAATTGCCAGTGTACCTGAAAGCTCTAGAATACAAAGAAGCAGACTCACCTAAGAGGATTAGAAAACAGGAAATAATCAAATTGAGTGCTGAAATCAACAAAATAGAAAAAAAAATACAAAGAATCAATGAAACAAAGAGCTCATTCTTTGAGAAAATCAAAAAGATAGAAAAAGCCTTATTCAAATTAACCCAAAGGCAGAGAGAAAACATATGCATTAAGAAAATCAGAAATAAAATGGAGGACATAACAACAAACACTGAAGAAATTCAGAGAATCATTAGGTCATGCTACTAAAATTTGTACTCTACAAAATTGGAAAATGTAATGAAAACGGATAATTTTCTAGATAGAGAACATATACCAGCATAAATCAAGGACAGTTAAGCAATTTAAATAAACCTATTAAATGCAAAAAAAAAAATAGAATCGGTCATCAAAAACCTCCCAACAAAAGAAAGCCCAGTGCTTAGTGGTTTTAGTACAGAATTATACCAGAACTTCAAAGTGAAGCTAATACCTAAGTTCCTCAGAGTGTTCCTCATAAATAAAACAGAAGGAACATTGCAAACTCTTTTTATGTGGCTATAGTTACCCTAATACAAAAATCACACAAAGACTCAACCAAGAAAGAGATTTACAGACCAATCTCACTAATGAACATGGGTGCAAAATACTCAATATAATAATGGCAAACTGAATCCAATAACACATAAAAAAATCATCTACTATGATCAAGTCAACTTAATTCCAGAAAGGCAGGGATGGTTCAACATACAAAAAATCTATCAATATAACCCATCATATAAATAAACTGAAAGAAAAAATATGATCATTTTCTCAGATGCTGAAAAAGCATTTGGCAAAATCCAACACTACTTCATGGCAAAGGTCTTGGACAGGTCTGGGATTAAAAAAAAATATCTAAACATAATAAAAACAAGCCAACAGGCTACATCAAATTATTTAGAAAGAAACTTAAAATGATTGCACTAAATCAGGAAAAAAACAAGGCTGTCCATTTCCTCCCTATCTCTTCCACATAGATCTTGAAGTTCTTGATATAGCAATAAGACAACAAAAGGAGATCAAGGGGATAAAAATTGGAAAGGAAGAAGTCAAACTTCCATTATTTGCAGATGATATAATAGTACACACACACACACACACACACACACACACACACACATTCTACCAGGGAACTCCTGCATCTGATGAATATCTTCAATAATGTGGCCAGATTCAAGATAACTAAAAAAAAAAAAAAATCAGCATCCTTCCTATATACAAATTGTAAAGAATCTGAAAAGGAAAACAGAGCAACATCATCTTTCACAAGAACCACAAATAGTTTATAATATCTTGCTGTAACACTAACCAAATAAATGAAAATCCTATTTGACAATAAATTTAAGTCTTTGAAGAAAGAAATTGAAGAAGATACCAGAAAATGAAATGATCTCTCATGCTTTTAGATAGGTACCATCAAAATAGTAAAAATGGCAATCCTACCAAAAGCATTCTAAAGATACAATGCAATCCCCGTCAAAATCTCAACACAATTCCTAACAGACCTTAAAAGAACAATAATCCAATACATATAGAGAAACAAAAGAAACAGGATAGTGAAAACAATTCTGTACAATATAGGGATTCCCGAAGGCATTATCATTCCTGACATCAAGCTTTTATTACAGAGCTACAGAAATGAAAACAGATTGGTACTGGTTTAAAAACAGAAAGGCTGACCAATGAAATAGAATCAAAGACCCGGGTATTAATCTACACACCTATGAACACCTGATTTTTGATAAAGAAGCTAAAATTATACAATGGAAAAAAGAAAGTATCTTCAAAAAATCATCTACATCATAACTGGATGTAACATGTAGAAAAACTAAAATAGATACATATTTATTCCCACACATAAAATTCAAATCCAAATGGATAAAGACCTCTATATAAATCTGACCACACTGAACCTGATAGAAGAGAAAGTGGAAAGAAGCCTTCAATGTATGGGCACAGGAGACCACTTCCTAAATATAACCCCAGTAACACAGATGCTGAGTGCAACAATAAATATATGTGACCTGTTGGAACTGCGAACATTTGTAAAACAAAAGAGAAAGTCAATAAGATGTTATTTGAGGTTTCTGTGTTGCCTGGTTCCTCCAGTCTTTAAGTTCCAAAGAAATCACACAAAGATCTACATTAGTTATAAACTAATGGGCCTAGTAGCTCAGACTTCTTATTAACTCTTATAACTTACATTAGACCATCCATTATTCTTGTCTATTTTAGCCACGTGGCTTGGTACCTTATTCAGTGAGGCAGTTACACCTTGCTTCTTCTGTGGTGGGGTCATGACTGCAGAATCTTCTTCCTTCTTCCCTAAATTCTTGTTGCCTAACCTCTACTTCCTGCCTGGTCACCTTATCTATACTTCCTGCCTGGCAACTGGCCAATCAGCATTTTATTAAAGTGCAATTGACAGGGTACAAAATATGTGTCCCACAGCACTTCCTCACCTAAATACAAAACAAAACAAAACCCCTGTAACATGAAGGAGCCAGGCTGCTTACTTGTTGGGTTTTTTGTCCCACCTGGTTCCCCACAACTGTTTAGCCCCAAAGAAAATCACACATAAGTCTCCATAAATTTTAAGCTGATTGGTCCATTAGCTCTAGCCTCTCACTGGCTAACTCTTGATTAACCCATTTTTCTGATGTGGCTCAGTACCTTTTTTTTTTTTTTTTTTTTTTTTTTTTTTTTTTTGTGGAGCAGATCACATCTAGCTGCTTCAGTGATCTGGGCAGGAGTGGGAGGAATCAACTTCTTCCTTCCCAGAATTATCCTGTTCTCATTACATCATTTCTATTTCCTGTCTGGTTTTCCCGTGTATACTTCCTGCCTGGCCAATTAGCATTTATTTAAAACATGATTGACAGAATACAGACAATTCTCCCATACCACTTCCTGACTGGCAACTGGCAAATCAGAATTTTATTAAAATGTAATTGATAGGGCTGGAGAGATGGCTCAGAAGTTAAGAGCATTGCCTGCTCTTCTAAAGGTCCTGAGTTCAATTCCCAGCAACCACATGGTGGCTCACAACAATCTGTAATGAGGTCTGGTGCCCTCTTCTGGCCTGCAGGCATACACACAGACAGAATATTGTATACATAATAAATAAACAAATATTTTTTAAAAAATGTAATTGATAGGGTACAAACCATGTGTCCCACAGCACTTCCTCACAAAACAACAACAACAACAAAAACTCTAAATATAATATCCTTTGTTAACTTTTCTCCTGGCCATTTTCTTATATGGCCACATTAGTGAAGATATTTATCAGCTGTAGGAGTTCCCTGGTAGAGTTTATGGGCTCACTTATATATACTATCTTATCATCTGCAAATAATGAAAGTTTGACTTCTTTCTTTCTAAATTCAATCCCCTTGTTGTCTTATTACTATATCCAAACTTCAACACCTGTGTTAAAGATATATGGAGAGAGTGGACATTCTTGTCTTGTTTCTTATTTAATGAAATTGCTTTAAGTTTCTTTCCATTTAATTTGATGTACGCTGTTGCCTTGCATTTATTATGTTTAGATATATTTCTTTTATCCCTGACCTCTCCAAGACCTTTATCATGAAAGGGTATTGGATTTTTTCAAATGCCTTTTCAATACCTAATGTGATGGTGATGATATTTCTTTCAAGTTATTTATATGATACATTATATTGATAGATTTTATATTATGAACCATCCTTGAATCTCTGGTATGAAGCTGACTTGATCATGGTGGTTTTTTGTTGTTTGTTTGTTTTTTGATGTGTTCTTGGATTTGGTTTGCCAGTATTTTATTGAGTATTTTTGCATCTATATTCATGAGTGATATTGGTCTATAATTCTCTTTCTTGTTTGAATCTTTGTGTGGTTTCAGTTTCAGGGTAATTGTAGCCTCATAATGAAAAAGAGTCTAGGCATGTTCCTTCTATTTCTAGTATGTGGAACACTTTGAGTAATATAGGTATTAGTTCTCTTTGGAAGTTGTAGTATAATTCTGCTCTGAAACTGGCCAGGCCTGGGCTTCTTTTGGTTGAGAGGCTTTTGATGACAGCTTCTATTTTTTTATAGTTGATAATTCTATTTAAATTGTTCACCTGGTCTTGATTTAACTTTGGTATATGTTTGCAACACATCTGCCCATGACATATTGTCTCCTTTGGTTTCCTTTGAGAAGATGGGTGTAACTCTGACATTGGCTATATTCTGTCAATTATGTTTTAAATAAGTGCTGTTTGGCCAGTAGCCAGGTAGGAAGTATACATGGGACAACCAAACAGGAATTAGAGGTGGACAATGAGAACAAGAATATTCTGGGAAGAAGGAAGCTCTTCTTGCAGTCCTTTCCAGACACTGAAAAAGCAGGATGTGACCTACCCCCTGAAAAAGGTACTGAGCCATGTCGCTAACATAGATAAGAATAATGAGTTAATAATAAGTTATTAGGGCTAATACAAAGCCTGAGATAATGGGTCAATCAGTTTGTAACTTATGTAGGCCTCTGTGTGATTTTCTTTGGGGTTAAATTGCTGTGGAACCTGGTGGCAGGACAGAAACCCCAATAAGCAGGCCCTCCCGTTACACTGGTAGAACTATTTTTATATGTTACTTGAAATTTTTCCTCTGCATTTCTTAATGTTCTTTCATTATTATGTATGTTTTTGTTTTGTTTTTAATATAGTAAGAAGACTTCTTTTTTGATCCAGTTTATTTGGGTTTCTGTAAGCTTATTTTACATTCATAGATATATTCTTCTTTAGGTTTGGAATGTCTTCTTCTATGATTTTGTTGAATATATTTTCTTTGCCATTGAACCAGAGTTCTCCTTCTTCTACCCCTATTATTCTTAGGTTTGGTCTTTTCATTTTGTCCCATATTTCCTAAATGTTTTGTATTAAGAATTTGTTGAATTTAGTGTTTTCTTTGGCCAATGAATTGATTTCCTCTATAGTCTCTTCAACATTTAAGATTCTCTCTCTTATCTCTTTTATTCTATTGGTTTTACTTGTCTCTCTAGGCCCTGTTTATTTACCCAGTTTGTATGTATCCAGAATTCCCTTGTTTTGTGTTTTCTTTATTGCATCTATTTCATTTCTCAAGTCTTGAACTGTTTGCTTCATCTGTTTTTTTCTTAGTTTTTTTTTATTTTTTTTGAGGTGTTTATTAACTTCTCCCAATTTTTTTTTTCTTTTCCTCCATTTCTTTAATGGAGTTTTTATTTATTCATTGAATGTTACCATCATTTTTATAAGGTTACATTGAAAATTATTTTATTCTGTTTCTTCTAGGTTATGATGATCAAATCTTTCTGTTGTGTGATCAATGGGTTCTAATGATAACATGTTTTAAGGCTGTTGGGTAAATTTTTGCATTGGCACCTACCCATCTCTTCCTTCAATTGATGCCAGCAGTGTCTTTGCATTTTGTTTCAATCCTTGCAGTGACTGTCTGGGTCTTTGGAAATTGTTCTTGGTCTGCTTTCTACTGTCAATTTCTGTGTCTCAGAGAACCATTCAGGTCTCTCTCAGCCTGCTCCTTTGGTTTTCTCTCTTGGTTTGCTTTACTTGGTTCACTCTGTGAAGTCACAGATTGTGCTTTAGCATTCCTCTCTTCATGTTCTCTCTTGGTCATGTCAGAAAAAAAAACTCTACTGCTGGCTAGCTAGATAAGTTCTTGATCCCCTCATTATTGCAGCAAGCTGTGATTCAGAGTTCTACTGAGGTTGCAGTAGGATAGGTGCATTTGGGGGTGGGATGGGGCTAGTTACTTGCAGGGTCTGGTGGATGGGTTGGGTTTTCAGGCAGCCTACCTGTAATAATCTCTCTTTTTAGCTGTCTAGAGATATATAGGCAGTTGGGGGAGGGGCCCAGAGTTTTCCACACTATGGAAGACCTAAAGAGTTGGGTGTCCCATCAGGTGTGCTGGTCCCTCACATATTGTTCCTCTTTATATTGTAGCGAGCAGTATTTCAGTGTTCCACTGAGGTTGGAGGAAATGAGCTGAATTTGAATATATTGGTATATAATAAGTATATGAACACAAAAAGCTTTCTTTTCATTTTTGATATCTTACACATTAGTACTCACTGATTTGATATGCTTGATTATTGTTCATATATTATTTTTTTATTTAAAAATCTCAAGTTTAGCTACAATTGCTTACAATTAAACTAGTGGAAGTTTTAAAATAGAACACTATCTGTATGTAGAAGAGTGAATTGTGGTAAGAATGGTGAGTCTCATATATTTTATGTTGGTTGGTTCCTGTTGATGGATTGTCAGGAAAGATTAGTAGGTGTGCAAGCCTGCCACTGGAGGTAGGTTCAATGATTTCAAATGCCATCACAAGAGCCAACCTCTCTGTTTTCCTGTGGCCTGTAGATCAGAAGGTATAGCTTTCACTTACTTCTCTAGCACCATGTCTCTCTAGAAGCTGCAAAACTCCCTACTATGATGATAATGAATTAACCCACTAAAACTGTAAGTAGGTCCTCAACTAAGTACTTTCTTTTTAATTTAAAAAGATTATGATGTTTCTTCAGCAGTAGAACAGTAATTAAAATATGTTATATTTTCTTTAATAATATAAATTATTTCATAAATATAACTTTCAATATATATTTGTGTGTGACTGTGAGGGTGTCAGGGATGGTTATGTGGAGGGGTTGTGTCTGTACCCTGACTGGAGTTAGGGGTGGTTGTGGGGCACCATATATGTGCTGGCATCAAGCTGTATATTCAAGAGGAACAGTCAGTGCTTTTAACCTCAGAGCCATTTTCCACAGTCCTTATAATTTATATCAGATATAGGGGAAAAAAGGAGTGCTTGCTTATCCATTATACATTTTTAAAGGAACACAAGCTAAAACATTAATTACTTTTCTACTTCAAATTGTGTCATGTTTGTGGTAGATCATGACATAAAAATATATTATTCAATAGTAAAAGTTCAAAATCCAGAGTCTAACCCAGCTTATTTCTTTTTTTTTTTTTTTTGAGACAGGGTTTCTCTGTGTCTTTGGAGCCTGTATTGGAACTAGCTCTTGTAGACTAGGCTGGTCATATAGATCTACCTGCCTCTGCCTCCTGAGTGCTGGGTTTCAATGTGTGTGCCACCACCATTTGGCCCTCAGATTGTTTTTAATGGCTAATATAATTATATAGAAAGAAGTTCATTTAGTTTGTAGTCTTTAGGTTAGCAATTTTCATGTGTGACTTTTTTATATTTAACCATTTTTATAATGTTTTAAATTTAAATTTATATCAAATGTTAATTTAAATATAAATTTTAAAACAGTATATATGCCTATTGGACATAATTACTAAGACTGAATTTGTGTCATGATTCTTCTCAAAATTATGTATCAATCAGCATAGAATGTAGCACAATGGTAGTTTTCATGATTTTTGGCAATTCACTAGTATATTACTTACAAAATAATACAGTCTGTAATTATAATAGATGGATGTGATTGGCCCCAATAACTTTATAGTGAGTGACATTATTAGGAGGTGTGGATTTATTTGAGTTGGTATCATCATGTTAGAGGAAATTTTGTCACTGTGGTATTGGGATTTGTAATTTCATATGCTCAGTATCACCCAGTGAGCACATTGTCTTCTTGTTGCCTGCAAAATATAGCACTCTCAGCTCCAGCACCACGTCTACATATATACTGCCATGCCCTCTCTCATGATAATAATGGACTGAACCTTTGACACTATAAGTAACGCACCCTATCTGAACATTTTTTATAAGAGTTGCTGTGATAATGGTGTCTATTCATAGTCATAGAAACCCTAACCAAGACAGTGAGGAACTCAAGAGATTTTGGTTTCCTGGTGTAATGAGAAATACTAATACAGTTTTTCCATTTGCCAAAGAAAGTCTCAAATAATTTATAAATTTCTTTAAAATAAAAAAATCAACTCATCATAGAAACAATGTTATTGGACAAAGAGCATTAATTTATAATTATCTATTATTTTAGTAGATTCTTGATTTTATCTTTTCAAAATTGTTTTAGACATGTTTGCTTTGCCTTGGTTAAACTCAATACAACTTACAGACTCTGAACATGTGAACACATTTGAATAAATAAGAGAAAATTGTTAGTATTTTAATTTCCAAGATCATTATGCAAACAAATGATGTATTTTCTTAATATTCAGAAATTTTACTACCCTACTGTAATGTTCACAAATATCCTTTCTTCCATGGCAAGAGCAGTCTAGCATTTGACTGCTTTGCTTTTCTGATCTTCAGCTTGAACCACAATATCTGTCTCTGTATTTTCACTAACATTTTTTTTTAAATATGACACCTAACTTTTGGAATACAAATTAAAAAAAAGTCACTGGCTGGTAGCTTTATAACCATCGGCATAGGCCATACCTATGTGTGGCTGAAGTCATTCCCCTACTTGCTAATTTTCTTTTGTTATATCCTTGTGAGCTTTCCCTGAACCCCCTTTTCAGACTGCTCCCAAACTAGATAGCTACCTTGAAATACGACCAAGGTTTTACTGTTATGTGCAGCAGTGATGAGACTCACTCCTTCATCATTGACAGCAAACTTCTATAGAAAACAGTAAACTTTTAAGGGAGTGATTAGTTAAAGGGAGAGTTTTCCTCCCATGTCAAAAAATGGAAGATACAATTAGGGTAGAAAAAGTTAGGTCTCTTTATGATTTAATCATTCATGATTTAAAAATTAAGCAATTAAGTGAAGGGCTAATCAACATAACCAGGATTGACATACTATTAAAGATCATTATGATATTACTTGTTGTTCTTTTGATAATTCTTGGTTAATCTCTTAAAAATTTGTTTTGTTTGACTGCCAAGATAAAGGCCTTAGGAAAACGTAATAAAACAGATCAAAGTGATACTCATATTCAGATAGTGGAAATTAATGGAGAACCAAATTAAACATTGAATTACTAGGTTAGAGAGAAACAGTCTAAAGTTTTTAAACAGCCAACATTAATATATCCAGTAATCTAATAGGAATTGCCAAATAATAGAGCCTCTGTAAAAGCTAATCAACTTCCTGTGCCAATGTTAGATTTATGGAGATTCAAGGAATCAATGGTCTCAAAAAACATGCATTCACCTTTTGTGAAACAAAAGTTAAACTTAAGGTCTGTTTGTAGTAAAATTGTTCCTAAAGACTTGATATACTTGACTAAAGCTGTTTTAGAGGCTGGTCCACAATTACCATGGAGTATCTGGTTCAGAGAAGAAGCTAAGACTATTGAACAATTCAGTAAAGCTTGAGGTGTGGAAGTATTCCAAGATCAACTTCTTGGAGAAGGAAATTATGATACTGTAGAAAGGAAATATTTATATGAGGACCACTTTCTGCCTTTATGTTGCAAGGCAGTTTTGAGTGCTTGGGACAGAATTAAATAGAGTAAAAAAGTAGAGACATTTACTAAAGTTATACAGGGCCTAGTGGATGCCTAATGGATTTCTTGCGAAGTTTGACTTTAGTAACAAATAGAATGATAACTAATTCAGAAGTTAGGCAAATCGCAATTGAAACTTTGACTTTTGAAAGCACTCACTCTCAGTACAAAGATAATAGGCCTTTAAAGGCAAGGTCAGCATCTTTGAAGGAATGGATCTGAGATACAGTCAATGCTGAATCTCATGACTATCATTGTGCTTGCTTAGGAAAGATGATTTCCATAGGTTTGAGGAAAAACTGAAATGGCAAATGTTATAATTGTGGCAAACAAGGTAAACTTAAAACAGACTTTAGATGGTATTTTCCTATCAACAATGATTTTCTTAGCATAATACAAACAGAATGCCCCTACAGAAGTTGTGGCAAAGGCAGTCATTGGACTAATGAATGTCGATAAGTAAGAGATATTTAAGGTAAGCCTTTGACATCATGAAATTTCTTGAGGGACCTCTTGTAGCCTCTTTATATGACTTCATAAAAGAAACTACTTCCCAAAACAATTAAATAACTTAATGAGTATTGTAAAAAAAAAAAAAACATACTGCTCAGACATTCTATGTAGCAGGCCTGAGCTACTGACCTCAGCCAGAGCATGCTAAAGGCAGCCACCTCTACAGGAAATGGCTTGAACCAGCAAATTCTACTGGAGCAGGGCCAAGTAAGAGACCTCCACAGGAGCAGGCCTGTGCCAGCAGCCTCAACTGGAGTAGACAACCTCCACAGGAGCAGGTATAAGGGAACAACCAGCGAAGGGGAAGGCCCAAGCCAGAAAACTCTGTGGGAACAGGACTGAGCCAGGAAACTCATTGACCTCCACAGGACCAGGGACAAGGGAGCCACCACTGAGAGAGTAGGCCTGAGCCAGAAATTTCTGAGGGGCTGGCCCTAGCCAGTGACGATCGCTGAAGTAGGCATGAGACAGTGACCACTACCAGAGTAGGTACAAGGCGATTACCTTAGTCGGAGTAGCACTAAGCAAGCAACCTCTGAACCTCTGTAGAAGCAGGATCGACCACCCAGAGGATTGCAGAGTGAACCCGGGAGTGCTGTGCAACTTCTGAGAACACTGAGTGACCTCATGGTGACTGGAATTGTGGCACTGATTGCACCACAAAGAGTAATCACTTGAGCTTGGATACACTGGCACCGGGAATACTGATCACCAGAGACACAGCCCCAGCTACACCAATCAGAAGAAAAAATGTGTAGACAAGGTAAGAACTCACTCAACATCACAAATAGTAACAAGGCACCAATAAAAATGGGTGGCCCTACAACAGCAAAGTCTTGAACATCCAAATATAGATGAAGCAGAAGAAAACTACCAAAAAGTAACGTTAGGAGAATGGTTGAGGCCATTAAAGAGGAAATGAAAAATCCCTTCAAATAAATGGAGGAAAAGACAAACAAAAAGCTAAAGAAAACAAATCCCTTAAAGAAAAACCAGGAAAAAGCAATCAAACAAATGAAAGATACCATTCAAGACTTGATTTCCAAACTGGATACAATAAAGAAAACTTAGTGAATTATAGAGGTGGAAATGTTGGGAAACATTCAGGAACCAAAATTGCAAGCATAAAGAGCAGAATATAAGAGACAGAAGTGAGAATCTCAAGCAATGAAGATAAAAGAGAGGAAATAAACTCATTGTTCAAAGAAAATAATAAATCTATATAAAGTTTAACAGAGTATATCAGGAAATATGGGATACCATGAAAAGACCAAAACTAAGAATAATAGGGATAGAAGAAGAAGAAAAAAAAATCCAACTCAAAAGTACAGAAAATATATTCAACAAAATCAGAAGAATTTTTCCCAACCTAAAGAAATATATGCATATAAAGATACAAGAAACTTACAAAACATCAAATAGACTAGATCAAAAAAACTCTCCTTGTCACATAATAATCAAAACACTAAACATACAGAATAAAGAAAAAATATTAAAAGTGGAAAAAGAAAAAGCTCAAGTAACTTATAAAAGCTAACTTATCAAAATTACACCTGAATTCTCAATAGAAACAATGGAAGCCAAAAGGTAGTGATGAAGCATTATGCAAATAGTAAAACACCATGGATGCCAGCCTAGAATACTATACACAGCAAAACTTTCAGATTACCATGGCTTAAATTTAGAATTTTCTAAGTAATTTTAAGCAGCAGTAATTTCTGAAAGCCCATAAACTCTTGATAATTAAACAATGCTCACTTGAATCATCAACGTGTCAAGGAAGAAATAAAGGAAGAAAACAAAGACTTCTTAAAATTCTATAAAATGATAATACAATATACCCAAATTTATGGCACAAAATAAAAGCAGTTTTAAGAGGAAAATTGGTGGCACTAAATGCCTACATAAAAAAGCTAGAAAAATACAACACTAGTGAATTAATAGAACACATGAAATCTCTAGAACAAATAGCTGAAGTAAGCAAAATAAAAATACAGAAAACAATAAAAAGAACAAATGAGACAAAGAGTTGGTTCTTTGATTAAATCAGCAAAACAGACAATCCTTTATCTAAACTTATCAAAAGGTAGAGAAAGAATATAAAAAAATAATAAATAAGAAATGAAAAGGCAAAGTAACAACAAACATGGAGGTAATCCAGAGAATCACTAGTACTCCACAAAATTGAAAAACTTAAAGAAAATGGACAATTTTCTGGAAAAAAATATCATGTAACAAAATTAAATCAAGACCAGATAAGCAAATTAAACAGACATATAACTGCAGAAGAAATAGAAACAGTAACCAAATCTTTCCAAATCAATCAATCAATAAATAAATAAATAAAATCACAGGCCTACATGATTTCAGTGCAGAATTCTATAAGATTTTCAAAGAAGAACTAATACCAATACTACTCAAGTTGTTTCACACAATTGAAATAGAAGGAACATTGTCAAACTCTTTTTTTTTTTTTTTTTTTTTTTGAGACAGGGTTTCTCTGTGGCTTTGGAGCCTGTCCTGGAACTCGCTCTGTAGACCAGGCTGGTCTCGAACTCACAGAGATCCGCCTGCCTCTGCCTCCCGAGTGCTGGGATTAAAGGCGTGTGCCACCATCGCCCGGCTGTCAAACTCTTTTTATGAGGCTACAATTACCCTGATACACAAACCACAGAAAGACATTATTAAGAACGAATTACAGACCAACTTGACTCATGGACATTGATGCAAAACTACTCGATACAATACTAGTAAACCAAATCCAAGAATACATCAGAAAAACCATTAACATAATCAAGTCAACTTCATCCCAGTGATAAAGGATAGGGATGGGTAAACATACAAAAATCTGTCAATGTAGATCACAATATATAGAAACTGAAAAAAGACAAAAGCCACGTGATCATCTCAATCCATGCTGAAAAAGCTTTCAACAAAGTATAGTATCTCTTCATGATAAAGGTCTTGGAGAGAGCAGGGATAAAAGGAACATAATCAAGGCAACATATAGCAGGCCAACAGCCAACATCAACCTAAATTGAGAGAAACTCAAAGCAATCCCACAAAAATCAGGACAAAGGAAGGTTTTGTAACTTTTTCCATATCTATTCAACATAGTTCTTGAGGTTCTAGCTAGAGCAATAAGACAACAAAAGGTGAACAAGGGGATACAAACCAGAAAAGAAGTCATCACTAACCAAGGAGTCCAACAATGACCACAATAACACAGACTCTCATTCTTTACTAGTGATACAATAGTTTACATAAGAGATACCATACATGCCAATACAGGTTCCAAAAGCCTATACCAGATCCAGTCACTCTCTATCCTTGTGAATAGGGATCAGAATGAAGTTACCAACTACTTATCCCTCACCATGCCTGCTGTCATGTTGTTTTCTGCCATAATGATAATGGAACGTGTAAGCAACACCCTAATTAAAGTCTTTCTTTTATAATCATTGCCTTGGTCATGGTATCTTTTACTTCAATACAGCAATAACTAAGACAAAATTTAGTATCAGGGACAAGTTCGTTTTTACCACAGGCCAGCTCATGATGTTGATGGAGGAATCTTGGAAACTTTGGGATTTTTGACTACAAAAGTGCTTGGATACTTTAAGTGGGAGTTAGTTGACCATCCTTGTTCCAGGAGCTCTTTCTGCTCCTTCAGCCAATAGCCACTGAGATGCCAGCCCACTGGGGTGTGGTCACTCTCCCTTTAAAAAAGCAGCCACTTCCCTCTGCTCTCGCTCTGGCTTCTGGCTCCGTTTCAGGCGAGTAGGCTCCATTCCTGATTGGGCAGAGGGCTGTTGTCTGGGACTGTGATCCTAAGTTTTTCCCCTTTAAAATAAATAACCTCTCTAATAATCTAATTCCAAACTTGTGTGGGATTATTTGTGACTTATGCCTTCACATCCTAATAGGGCTATGGAAAATGGCACTGAGGGTGATTTAAACTCTAATAGTCCAACTAAAGAAGTTTCAGAGAACAGAACAAGAGTAAGTGGTATAGAGACCATTCTTGTGATATTTTGACAAAGAAAATGGTTGCTTTTTGTCCTTGTCCTAAAATCCTGCCAGAGGTTTAACTGAAGAGTTTTGAATTTAATGACATTGGAGGAAATTTCAAGACAACATAATATTGAAAGCATTGTGTCAGTCTCATTCATATCTATAATGAAAAAGAATATGCTAGACAAAGAGAAATATAAAATAGACAGTTTGAGGAGAAAAAGAAAACCAGGTAGTATAATGGAGCCAAGTCCAGCTGTAATCTAGCTCAAAGAGATAAAAAATTTTTAAAATTTTAAAATTCCTTTTGCTAAATGGAATGAAGGGAGTAGTGATCTCGGGTCAGCTCTTCACCAGCTAAACTTTCAACTTTTAAAAAGGAATTAAGAAAAAGTTTCAACAATGAAGAAAAGCATAAAACAGAAGGCTGATGCACATACATATGAGTAGGGGTTGGGAAATAGTTCCAGCTGTGGTAAGGAGCCAAACTTGACATCTATGGTCATGATGCTCTGGCTTTAGAATCAAGAATACAAAAAAGGTTGTGGAACCTCTCTCTGTGTAAGACCAAGAATGTGTAAGGTGTGTGCATCCATTGCATAAACCTTTAAGTGGTAAAACTGGATTGTGTTGGACACCTCAAGGTGTTGTTAGAGATGCCAGGGTCATGAGATACTTGCCAGAGAAAGCTGACTGTGAAAGTATTTCAAAAAAAGATAAATTTGTTGCAGTCAACAACTCTTTTACATCAGACATGGAGTAGTGGAATTTGCAGTGTGCCCTGATGGCTTTTGGCCTTGCTGTGGTCCAGTGTTTTCTCTCTGTTGTACCTTTTCAAGTTTTTGGAATGGTGCTGCATATTCTGTGCTATTGTATATTGGAAATAGATGATCTGCTTTTTAATTTTTATTTTACAAGCAGTTATACTAAAAAATACAGCCATGAGTTTTAGAAGAGACTGAAATTTAGACCTTTGAACATTGTTGAGACTTAAAGATAATTCAGAATTTGAAGTTTGGGCTGAATGTGGTGATATGAATAAAAATGGCCCCCATAGACTCAAATTTTTGATGTTTGCTTAGTCATAATGGGTTTGCACCATATGATAAATATTATTAGGTGTGACATCAATCTGAAAAGGTGTGGCTTTTATGGAACAAGTGTCAATGGGGGGTTGGCCTCTGAGGTTTCAGAAGCCCATATCACATCCAGTCTCTCTTTTTATGCTGGATGCTTATGGATCATTGATGTAGTTCTCACTTACTTAACCAGAACTGTACCTGCCATGCTTGTTAAGTTCCCTACCATGATGATAATGGATTAAGTCACAAAAACTATAAATAATCCCCAAATAATTGTTTGCCTTCATAATAATTACAATTTTCATGGTGTCTCATGACAGCAACAGAAAAGTGACTAAGTAATATGTGTCCATCCACAAGCTAAATATGCATGAGCTACCTAGTACTGTGGTTTTAGACTCTTGATAAAAAATTATTATTACATCTAAAATGCATTAACTTAAAAGATCTCAACTTCTGGATGAATTAAACATATTTCATATTTTACACCCAGAATCAATTAGCAGTTATTTAAGATGATATGTATACTAATTACTTTGATTGTGACGAACAAAAGCTTATCAAAACATGATCCTGTTGTTTACTTATTTCTTCCTAGTTGAAGACTCTATTTCTTGAGGGAGAAGAAGTAAAAATTGTTGTCAACTGTGTCAAGTGTCAGAATCCCTACCTCGAACCAATTAAGAAAAAAATCCTTCCACCTATGCACACAGGTCAAGCTAGTCAAGATAATTTGTCATTGATACCTTCTTCCCATGTGTGAATTTTCAATTTGTCAAGTCCATGACAAAAAACAATAGTAAGAAAGTCCTTTATCTGGAATTATCTCAAATCGTTCATCTTGCCTATAACCAAAATCAGCTGTCATATCATGACTTGTTTAAATATGTTTAACTTAAATTGTCATTATGCATTATTATATCAAAGTCTTTATATGCAAAATATATTGCTCATGTTTCAAAAACAGCATTTGTAGCTTGATGTTTAATAACAGTTAATTGAAAAAGTGATTAACATTGTCAAATGAGACTTAAGAACCACACAAGAGAGGCAATCCATGACAGCTACTGGAAACTTATCCAACTACCAGTGGCTAGTAAGAACGTAGACCTTAGAAGAGAAACTACTGTTGCCAGTTTATTAAACCAGAATAATCCTACCTGCATTCTAAATACTTATCCTTATAGACACTGGTAAGTATAGTTCACACTCCTCATCAAAGAAGCTTCTGTTTACAATAGATGAAGATTTTTATAGAAATCCAATGTTCATAAAAATGCAGGGAAGACCAGCCTGGTCTAGAAGAGCTAGTTCCAGGACAGGCTCCAAAGCCACAGAGAAACCCTGTCATGAAAAACCAAAAAAAAAAAAATGCAGGGAAAAACTGAGTGTTCAGTATCCAGTCCCACTGTCTACATATAAAACACAAACTCCATACCTAAGGCCCAGGAAACTGTGGAAATGGTAAAAAGCTTGTAAGAGCCAGAGGAGCAATAAGCATGTTGCAAAATGTGTGTCATAGATATAACAGGGATTCCATAGCCCTAACAATTCAATAAGAAGTATGTTATACATAAAGAAATTTCCACTGACCAAGGCCAGCGGGACTGGGACTGAATAAGCATGGGATGAAACCGGACTTTCTGAACATGGCGGACAATGAAGGCTGATGAGACAATGAAGGACAATGGCACTAGGTTTCGATCCTAATACATGAACTGGCTTTGTGGGAGCCTAGCCTGTTTGGATGCTCACCTTCCTGGTAGAAGTGGGAGGACCTTGGACTTCCTGTAGGGCAGGGAATATGGACTGCTCTTCATTCTCGAGAGGGAGAGGGAATGGATGGATGGGGAGAGGGGGAGAGGGGTAGGGGAATGGGGGAAGGGGGGGTTGCGAGAAGGGGGGGTTGCGAGAAGGGGATGGGAAATGGGAAACTTTTTTTGCAACAACTAAAAAAAAAAAAAAAAAAAAAAAAAAAAAAAAAGAATGTGGGCATGCTCCCAACTGTCCCTTCTGCTTTCCTGTTCTCCACGGGAACCTGTGGTTCTGTAAGTCTATTTCCCCATTAAAGCTGTATATATTATTACAAAAAAAAAGAAATTTCCCTAGTTTATATTATCAAGTATATAAATACACCAAAGAAATGACACATGCTGTTCCCATGATTAAAGATACAATGTAAGTTTGGACCCTAAATTCTTCAGTAATTATACCAGACATTAGAAACCACTGTATTTTTTTTTTCTTTTGGTTTTTCGAGACAGGGTTTCTCTGTAGCTTTGGAGCCTGTCCTGGAACTCCCTTTGTAGACCAGGCTGGACTCGAACTCACAGAGATCCACCTGCCTCTGCCTCCCGAGTGCTGGGATTAAAGGCGTGCGCCACCACTGCCCGGCTAGAAACCACTGTAAATGAACCAAACCAAATAGTAGCCACGTTAGATGTATTTCATGATGAGGATGATCATGATAATGGGAATATTTCTGCAAAAAAAAGAGACATCTTTAAAAGTATAAAGACATCAAATGCTGAATGAATTCTTTTGGGCATATTAACCATAAGCCCTGTAGCAAAAAGGACATATTTATAATCCAAGTACTAAGTATGTGATGTCAGTACAGCACCAGATCAAGGCCTACCTAAATGCTGTAATAAATGTTAGGCTTTCATAGTTGAAGTGACCCCTTTCACAGAGAATAAAGAGAAAAAAGAGTAAAAGAACTATTCATGCAAAAATAATATCAGTTTAAAACAATGTAAAAAGAATTAGGGTTAAGTACTCAAAATGCTTCTCTTTGTAGATAAATTTATTTTAAAATCAATGTACAACTGAAAAGTATTAACAATGATAAGCAGGATGAGATTATGTTGCTGCTGATAGAGAGAGGAAGAAGTGTATTTGCTACCCTCGTTATGTTATCGCTTAAGTGTCTATTGCTATACATTTACTTGTAATTCCGTGATGACATGAAAAAGTGGCTAATGGCTGTTAATTTTCATAGAAATGAGGATGAATCTAATTTTTTTAGACTAGATATAGAGAAGTTTATTTAATTTTATGACAAAGAAAAAAACAAATCTCAAACAAATTTTTAAATATTGCTGTGAATGCATACAAATAGTTTTTCCTATCAATGAAATTATCATATTTGATCAAAAACTAACTGATACTTGAACAGAAAGAAATAATAGCACTCATGAAGAACAGAAGTTTCAAGAGTGCTGATTTTCCTTGTTTTATCTGTAATCTCTGAAAGGTTTAACTAGATGTGATTATAATATTGGAATTCAAGGTTTAAATAGATGTGATTATAATATTGGAATTCTATATAGAGATGTGGTACGACTTACAAATCTGAGTAAGCTACTGCATGGCTCATGAATGATGATGTTACATCACACATAAATTACCTCAGATAATCAGCAAACATTCCATTAACTGATCATACTGGCCAATACACTGTACAACAGCAAGAACATCAAATTTTGAATATGAGCTGGCTGATTTTCTCCAAGGATTCTTGCTGTGAAATTAATTGAATATATTTTCAGTTTTCTCAACTCCACAGACATATCATTTCATACAAATCTCCAATATTTCATAATTTACTGATTCTTTTTTTATTCATCAGTTAATGTGAAGGTTTAGCAAATCCATAAGATTTTGTTTAGTTATTATTTCCAATAAAAATATACTTTTTGTTTGAATCAACCACTTCACTAAGTCACTTCACATAGAAATGTGTTGTGTGTATAGACATGTGTATGTGTGTGTGTAAGTGTGTGAACCTTAGTAGGTTGATGTTATCGACACCTGGGAAGAGAGGTATATAAAATTATAACATAACTTTATTCTTTATACTCGAAATAATCTCTTCACTATGCTCAAAAAAGTTGTAAATATATGTGTGTGTGTATATATATATATACATATATATACATATACATACATACATACACACACACACACATATATATATGTATGATGGTATATATATATATATATATATATATATATATATATATATATATATATACATTTCCCAAATGATTTCCACCAGAGAGATTAATTGATCTCGGCTAGAACCTTCCTCTTTACATGACTTTTCTGGGTGTACAGATTGTGGCTAGGTTATTCTTTATTTGATGGCTAATATCTGCTCATGATTGAGTAAAATTAGTGTTAGTCCTTCTGGGTCAGGGTTACCTTATTCTGGGTGACTTTTTCTAGTTTCATCTATTTAACTTCAAATTTCACTCCATTGTGTAAAGGTACCACATTTTCTTTATCTGTTCTTCATTGAGGGACTTATATGTTGTTTACAGTTTCCAGTTATTTTGAATAAAGCAATAATGAACAGGATTGAGCATGTGTTCTTTCCCTATGCTAGGAAGAAATGTTCTTCAGATATATGACCAAGTGTGGTAGTGCTGGGTTTTAAGGTAGATAATTCCCAACTCTCTGAGGAACCATGATAACAATTACCTAAGTGGCTGGATAAGCTTGCACTCCCACCAGAAATGGAGGAATATTCCCTTTATGCCTCATCCTCCCCAGGATGAACTCTTTTTTGTGTTATTGAATCTTAGCCATTCTGACAGATGTAATATGCAATCTAAAAATATTTGAATTTTCCTGATAGCTAATGATTTTGAGTATTTCTTAAAGAGTTTTTCAGGCTTTTGAGATTCATCTATTGAGAATTCCCAACTTAGATATATACACTAATTTTAACTGGATTATTTAGTTCACTGAGTTCTTTATATATTTCACACATTAGTCCTCTAGCTTCTATAAGGCAAAGGATAGCATCAGTTGGGCAGGCAGCAATATACAAAATGGAAAATCAGTGATTTTTTTCCTTGGCAGAACATTTTTAATTTCTCATTCTCAATCAAAAAAATGAGGAAAATGAAATAATTTTAATTATAGTCAATTTCTTTAAGAATTTTGATTTTTTGGGAGGGAAAATATGACCATAACTGCCACTGTCTCTGAAAATTCACTCTTTGTTTCCTTGCTGTTGGTGTAATTCTTTCAAATTGTATTCCATTTAATTCCTTTTGCATAATTTGTGTTTGTTTTTCTCTTTGCATGTGTATGTGTGCTTATGCACCCATGTGTGTGTGTAGGTGTAAGTGACATGCAGGTGAACACATACATGTCATATCTGTGAATATCAGAGAACAATTGGTTTGTGTTACTTCTCTCCTTCCAGCATTACATCAGTCTTAAGGAATAGATTCAGGTTTCTAGTTTTTCTTCTGAGGAATCCTCTGAACAAAATTAACAGAATTTCAGGGTCTTTCTAGATTTTGTCATTAACCAAGGAAATGCGTAATTCAGTTGTAAAATATGTAATACTAAAAATGTTTGGCAAGTGATCTTCCACAAAAATGACATAACAAATTTCTAATAATTATTCCAGAAATGGATGAAAAAAGGGCCTATTTTATTCCTCCTTCCTTCTTCTGGTCATAAAATGGACATGAACAGCTAGAATTTGTGTTTAAAGATAGATGGGAGTAAGAAAAAGTTTATATATTTGATGCTTAAGAGTCTTCATTCATTTTCAGAATTAATTTTATAAAGAAAAAAATATAACTTCAGTAGAATTTAGTTATCTTATTTTAAGCCACATTTCTTCGTTTTGTAATGATTGACTCCTTTAAGGTGACACACCGAAAAACCAAATCCTAAATGGTAAGGAGAAAAAGAACAGGAGCTATAGATTTTGGTCAATGAAATATGTGTTATTACTTTGGAAGAAAAGGATTTTATCAAAATAGTATTGCCTCAACTTGATGGGACATGCTTGTGCAAGTCCATGTGAGGCTTGTCATTTTCCAAAATGAGATAAAGGAGGATTGGATGGGGACTGGGGTAGATGAGAAAGGGGGGAGGCACAGGATGAGTGGAGATAGGGGAAAATGATTGGTACATAAAAATAAATAAAGGAAATGCTATTTAAATAAAATAAAATATACAAAAGTATTATCATGATTATACCTGGAAAGAGGTGGGGAAAATACAAAATACAGCATCCCTTCATGATAAAGGTCTTGGAGAGAGCAGGGATACAAGGGACATACCTAAACATAATAAAGACAATATACAGCAAACTAACAACCAAAATCAAACTAAATGGAGAGAAAATCCCAGTGATTCCACTGAAATCAACAACAAGACAAGGTTGTCCACTCTCTTCATATCTATTCAATATAGTTCTTGAGGTCCTAGCTAGAGCAATAAGACACCAAAAAAGACACCAAAGACGAAGTTAAACTCTCACTGTTTGCTGTTGCTATGATTGTTTACAAAAGCAACCTCAAAAGTTCTACCAAGGAACTTCTGCAACTCATAAACACTTTCAGTAATATATCAGGTTACAAGATTAACTCAAAAAAAAAAATCAGTAGCCCTCCTGTACACAGATGATAAAAGGGCGGGGAAAGAAATCATAGAAACAACACCCTTCAAAATATACACGAATAGCATAAAATATCTCAGAGTAATTCTAACCAAACAAGTGGAAGAATTGCTTGACAAGAAGTTTAATTCTTTAAGGTAAGAAATTGAAGAAGACAACAGAAAGTGGAAAGATCTTCTATTCTCTTGGGGAGGCAAAATTAACAGAGTAAATGACAATTTCACCAAAAGCAATCTACAGATTCAAAGCAATGCCCAGCAAAATCCCAGAAAAAAATCTTCACAGAAATCTACCTTCCTCTGCCTCCCAAGTGCTGGGATATAGAGATGGCTCCTTTCTTGTTTCTAGAATTCTCAACTACGCATTCTGTTTTGGAGAGGTCACAGTTAAATGGCGTGTTTATTATTATTATTATTATTATTATTATTATTATTATTATTATTATTATTATTTTACATCCTGAAGGCAGTTTCCCCTCACTATTCTCATGACTCCTATCACCTCCTTCCCTTTGTCCACTTCCCCAAACCATTCCTCCTGTTTCTATCCAGTAAAGGGCAGTCATCCCATTTATATCAAATATTCATAATAAATCAAGTGGCAGAAGTGATTTCCTTCTTTCCTATTAAGGATGAATAAGGCAGCCACTATTTTGAAAGGGTCCTCAAAGCAGGCATGGAGTCTGAGGCAACCCCACAGGGAATCCCACAAAACGACCAAGCTACACAACTGTAATATATAGACATAAGGCCTAGATCAGTCCCATGTGGATGCTGTGTTGTTCAGTCTCTGTGAATCCCCATGAGCCAAGGTTAGTTGATTCTCTGGTTTTCCTGTGGTGTACTTGATCCCTAGGACACCTACAATCATTCCTCCCCATCTTTCTCAGGATTTCAAGAGCTTTTTCTAATGTTTATCTGTGGTTTTCTACATTTTTTTTTCTATCTGATGACCATTAAGCTAAGCAACTATATAGGAGTATAGTAGAATATCATTAGGGATTATTTCATTTTTTCCATTTATTTATTTATTTGCCAATTGTATTTGGTTCTATCTTAGGTCTCTGGTATATACTTGCTCTTTGTCCAAGACCTCTAGGAAGTGGCAGTGGTGACCACCCTCTCATTTTATGGGTCTCAGTTCTGGAAAAATCTTTGCTTGGCCACTGCAACAATTTCTGTACCACCTTTACTCAGCATATGTTTTAGGAAGGATAAATTGTATATGAGGATTTTTTTGGTTGGCTTGGTATAAAATTCCCTGCACTAGAAGTCTTGCCTTTTTATAAAAGATGACCAGTTGAGGCTCCATATCCCCCACTGCTCTAAATCTATATGGGGCCACCCTCACAGATTCCTAGGAGTTTCTATCACACTAGGTTTCTAGTTTTGCCCAAAGGTGTCCCAAATTCCAGTTGTCTCTACCAGTACTCTCTCCCTCCATTTTCCTGCTACCTGATCCCTATTGTTTCTATCCACATCTAGACACACTTAGCCACCAGCTGTCTATTTCATATGTCTTTCATGCATTACCCTTTGATGCCTCTTTGATACTTAATTTCTCTATATTTTTAGAGTGTGGCATGGTTATTCCTTACTTTACAGTTAATATCCACTTATAATTGAGTACATAGCATGTTTTTTCTTTCCTGGACTGGGTTATCTCACTCAGGATGGTCTATTTGCCATGAAATTTCATGATGTCATTGTTTTTAACAGCTTAGTAATACTCCCTTGAGTAAATATGCCACATGTTCTTTATACATTTCTGGCTTGAGAGACATGTAAGTTTTTTACAGTTTCTGAGTATTACAAATAAAGCTAATAGAAAGGATATAGTTGATCAAGTTTTCTTGTGGTAAGATTTAGCGTCTTTTGTCCAAGAGTGTTATACCTGGGTCTTGAACATTGATATATTTACATGTTTTTTTAGAAACTGTCATAGTGATTTTCAAAGTGGCTGTACAAGTTTGCACTCCAACCAGCAATGGAGTAGCATTTTATTTATTCTACATTTTTCTTACACAGCATGAGCTGTAACTTGTGATTTTGTTCTTAGCTATCTTCACAATTATAAGTTGGAATTTCAGAGTCATTTTGATTTGCACTACCTGATGGCTAAAAATATTGAAAAATTCATTAAGTGATTCTCATTCATTTGTGATTCCTTTGGTGGGAATTATATGTTTATATCTATAACTTATTTGTAATCGTATTATTTGGTTTCTTTATGTCTAGTCTATTGAATACTTTATATCTTTTGAAGACAAGCCCTCTGTCAGATGAGGTATTCTTGAAGATCTTTTCCCATTTTGTAGGATGTTATTTTGTAATTTTGTTGTTGTTCTTTTCTTTACAGAAGCATTTCAGTTTCATGAGATCTTATTTAGTAATTAATGACCTTAGGGCCTGTGAGATTAGTGTTCTGTTCAGGAAGTTGTATCCTGTGCAAATGCATTCATACCTATTTACCACATTCTCATTATTGAATTCAACAAACATTCTTTGTTTTGGGGGCTCTGATTCACTTGGACCTACTTGCATTCTTCTATAGTCCAATACACAAATAAACCTGCAGCATTTGATGAAGGTATTTCTTTTTTCCTGTTTTATAACATTGCCTTCTTTATGAATTTTCCTCTTAGTACCAATTTTATTGTGTTACATAAATTTTGTTATGTTGTTCATTAATTTTCATTGAATTCTAGGAAGTCCTTAATTTTCTATTACTTCCTTGATACAGCAATAATTAAATAGAGAGTTGTTCACTTTCCATGAGTCTGTAGACTTTTTTGTTTTTGTTATTGTTGAAATTCAACTTTAATCCATGGTGCTCTGATAAGATACAGGGTGTTACTTTCAATTTTCTTGTATCTAGAGTTAATTGCTTTGTGACTGAGTACATGGTGAATTTTGGAGAACATTCAATGAGATTCTGAAAAGAAGGTATATTATTTTGTGTTTGGAAGACAAGTTATGTAGATATCACTTAGGAACGTTTGAGTCATAATGTCTGTTACTTCAGCTATTTTCCTATCAAGATTCTTTTGAATTAACTTGAACATTGGTGAGAATGGTGTGTTTAAGTCTTCTATAATTAATGTGTGGCTTTTGATGTGCAATTTAAATTTTAGTAATGTTTATGTACAAATACGGGTGCATTTGGGTTACAGATATTCAGAATTGATGTCATCATCTTGATAATTTTCTATTATATTTTGAAATATCCTTGTCCATATCAATTGAATGAGTTTTTCTTGAAGTCTAATTTATTAGGTATTAGTGTAGTATCTACTGCAGTTTGTTTATTAGGTCAACTAGATTGGAAAACCTTTTTGCAACTCTTAACTCCAAGGTAAAGGCTGTCTTTAGGTTTGAAGTATGTTTCTGGTATGCAGTAGAAGAGTAGAGGAATGGATACTGTTTTACATTTTAATCCATTCTGTCTGTCTTTTCATATTGGCTAATTGAGTCCATTGATATTTTAAGGTATTATTGAACAGTGATTATTAGTTCCTGTAATTTTGCTCTTGTTGGTGATAGTGTGTATGAGTGTCTGTTTGTGTGTTTTGTGTCTGTGTTTCCCTTCTTTAGGTTTTGTAGGTGTGTGTTTTATCTTTTGCTGTGTATTTATGGTTTAAGTTAACTCCAATGGATTGCAGACTTTCTTCTATAAGCTTCTTTCTCCCAACATTCTGTTCTGTTTACTCCACCCCCCTAAGGGTTGGCCGATCAAATGGGCCTAGGCAGTTTCTTTTTTAATAAGAAATCACTCCCACATCATTTCCCCTTTTTCTGTTTAAACAAGAAAGAAAGGCTTTAACTTTAACATAGTAAAATTACATATAGCAAAACAGTTATCAAGCAAGGATTACAGGTACAATATTTATATCTACTTTATCTTTTATCATAACTAAGGAAAACTATAACTATCTATCCATTCTTCAACTCCATCAAAGACTCCAGAAGGATATAATATTACCTAAGCAAACAAGAAATCCAAAACTCTAGAAATGACAGAACATCTCGCTGCCTGGACAGTCACCCAAAGTTCCTCTGTACCTTTGGGGCATCCATCTTTGGCCTTCATGCCCATAGTATCCAGCAGACATATCCATGAAGCAGGAAATTTCAAAGACAGTTCAGTCACTTTCTGCTGTGTCCTGCAGAATATCTCGCAGACTCTCATGAATCAGGAACCCTGAAAGACCATTTCACCTTTAGGCAAGTTTAGCAGTCCTCTCTCTGCGGGTTCTTTGTGTCCAGTTTATGCAACAGTCCTGGCAAGAACAGTTTCTTGCCCAAATGGCTATCAAACTCCATAAGGAGCCTCTTCAATGCCCATCTTCCTCTTGAAGTAGCTGGGGCTGCCAGGAGCAGACATGTCTCATTGCCATGAAAAACCGTAAGTTATTAAAATATTTAAATGCCATATTCTGCAGTCTTTGAGAGATATGAAGAATGTTTATCTAACTGAAATATATCTCTATATATCTAGAAAATCTAATTAACATGACTACAAGCTTTACTATTATTGATGATTATCTATTAGAAACCTATATTTTCTATTATACATTATATTTTAAATGAACTACACAATCACAATACCTTAATCAATATCAGAAATACATATAACAAAATTGACCTTTAAATCCATACCAATGTAAATTATTCGTATCTATATCATATTCCCCTTTAAATGTAAAAGAACATTTGTAAACCATATTTGGGAACATGGGCGCAGTTTTTTCTCTCCAAACTGCTTCCTGCTGAATGGGGGCGCTGTTATTCAGGTCTTTTATGGGATAACCTGTTAGCTAGGTTCATCTCAGTCGGCAGTTGAGCAAAGTAATTTTTTGAGGGTGTTCACAGCAACCTTTCAGGAGGGCGAGGTCTATCATACAATATTGGAATAGAAGAAATCCACAGGGTCTCGTCCTCTGTGAAAATAAAAAAAGACCCTTTCCAAAGCATCATATCCTTAGACACAAATTCTGAAGTCATACCCTCATGATATCCATTCTGGTTCCACTGGCAGCCCATATAATGAAATGTCTCTCTGTACTTAGTTATTTACAGTCAAAAATTTTAAAGAAAACACAATGTACATAATCCAGACTCTGTGAATTTTCCATTTTTATGTGGCTATTTTTATTTCTTTTAATCTATAACAATCTGTACTCTGTCTCTTTAAAGACTTTAACCTTTATTTTTAAGACATTAACTTTATTTTTTATATTATTTTTCTTCTCTCTTCCAAGCCTACGTACATTCATCCAACAGTGTGACTCACTTATATGTCTTTTATGTCTGAATCTGTCCCATTGTGAATCTGTAATTCTTTTACTATCCAGGAGCAGTTCTTAAAATGCTAAGCAGTTCTTAAAAACTTAAGTTGCACCATGTAGGGGTAATACAGTACCGCCTGTGTCCTGGTCAGCTGAAACCTTAACTGTGCTGTCATTACAGTAATTATGCTAGTTCCTGTCTGAGACCAGCACAGTTCAGCATGGCAGAGCTGAGCCACTCCTGCCTCAGAGCCATTTGATGTTCCTAAGCCACACACAGTTCCAGGCACACAGCAGTCAACATTGCCATCAGGCAAGTCGTAGTACTTTACTCCAAATGCTCCAATCAAAACCTCTGTCTTCCGCAGGAGCCAGACAGAGATCGCAATGGTGGCACAGCCCAGAAAGCCAGCATTTTAAAACAGCCAGTTTTTTTCCTGCTGCTGAGTCAGGACAATTTCTTTGTTGCATGCAACCCACAAACAACAAAAAGCTGTCTTAAATTCTCTCTCTCTCTCTCCTTTTTAAGCCCTCTCAGGTTCATTATCTCGTTGGGTGCCACTCTGTAGTAAGAGCAGCTGGCTGTGTCCAGCCACCCGGCTAGCTTTATCCAAAATAATTACACGGAAACTGTATTCTTTTAAACGCTGCTTGGCCCATTAGTTCCAGCCTCCTACTGGCTAGCTCTTACATATTGATCTAACCCATTCCTAATAATCTGTGTAGCCCACGAGGTGACTTACCAAGGAAGATCTCAACCTGCGTCTGTCTGGAGTGGAAGAATCATGGTGACTCCCTGAATCTGCTTCTTTCTTCCAGTATTCTGTTCTGTTTACTCCACCCACCTAAGGGTTGGCCTATCAAATGGGCCTAGGCAGTTTCTTTATTAATTAGAAATCACTCCCACATCATATACCTTCTGCAAGACTGGATTTCTGCAAGACTGGGTATTGTTTGAATTTCAATTTGTCATGAAGAATTTATTTTAGGCATGTATGATGATTCAAAGTTTTGTTGGGTATATTAGCCTGGGCTGGTATCCATGGTCTCTTAGAGTCTGTTGCACATCTGCCCAGGCCCTTCTCCTCTGGGTGTAATTCTATCATGTGTGCCTTTTTTCTTAAAAATAATTAATATTTGTTTTTCATTTTGTATGTTTAGTCTTTTGATTATTATATGATGTTGGGACTTTCTTTACTGATCTTATTTATTTGATGATCTAGAAGCTTCTTTTACTTTTATTGGCATGTCCTTCCTTAGAATAGAAAATTTTTCTTCTAGGATTTTGTTGAATATATTTTCTTGCTTTTAGAGCAGTAATTCTTTTTTTCTATTACTATTACTCTAAGGGTTGACCTTCACATAGTTTCACAGATTTCCTATATGTTTTGTTTTAGGAGATTTTTACTCTTAATATTTTCTGGGATTGAGTTCATTTCTTCTATCATTTCTTCATTGGCTGAGATTCCCCCTTCTATTTCTTGCATTCTGTTCATGACATTTAAATCTGTAGTTCTTGTCACTTACCCAGATTTTCAATTTCCAGAATTTCATCAGTTTGTGTTTTCTTTATTACTTCCTTTTCAATTTTCAGGTTTTGTATAGGTTCCTTTCCATGTTTGATTGTTTATCTTGCCTTTTTGGCATTCTTTAAGGGATTTATACATTTCTTCCAATTTTCCACACTTTCCTCTATTAATTTAAGGAAGTTTTACATTTCCTTTTTAAGTAACTCTATCATCTTCATAGAATGCTACTTTAAAAAAAAAAGGTTCCTGTGAACAATCATGTGGTTGCTGGAAATTGAACCCATGTCCTTTGGAAGAGCACCCAGTGCTCTTATCCTCTGAGCCATCTGTCCACCCTAACATGATTTTCTTGTGTTTCAGCTGTGTTGTAATAGTTAAACCTTGCTGTAATAGTATAGCTGGACTATGGTGGTGCCATGTTTTCTTAGATGTTGTTGATTGTATTCTTATACTGTCATTTAGTCATCTGAGTTGGGAATTATTAAGTTTAGGTTCTGATTTCTGAGCTTATCTCTGCTGAATTGGTGTTATATCCCTTTTTTTCTATTTGGTCTTTGATCATCTAGTCTTTGTAGCCTAGGTTTATGACAACTAGAGGGACCTCTGATCTAGTAAAGATCTCTGTCCTTGCTGGTGGCTGGCCTTTTGGTAGTTTGGCCTTTGGTGTAGCAGAGTGCTTATGTTCTGAATAGTGTTCCTGTACCTGAGCAAGTGAAATCTGCTGGAAATGGCAGAAAAGGATGGCAATGGGAATGATGAAGAGGTAAGGGGACTCGAGTGCTCAAATGGGTCTTTAAAAACAGAATCTGGAGAGTAGAGATTTAATCTAGCTGCAGGTTAATCAACTGTTCTGACTATTGTGGCTTGAGTCTACCAGGTTGGGGGCAGTGACTACAGAAGAAGTGAGAGGGCAAAGGCTGTAGGATGAGAGGATAGGAGTTTGGGAACAGAATATGGGAAATGGACCAGTTTAGTTAACAGATGTGTTACTCATCAGTTCTTCTGACTCAAGTAACATATTATTAACAATTGTTTCTTTGAAGACAAGAGTTTGTTTTAATACCAGCCACAAGATTGGCTTCGATGGCAATGAAATATTTCCTTCTTTCTATGAAGTGAGTAAAATAGAGCTGTGTTTTTTTAGAGTAGAAAATATTTCATTTTTAAAACTTTATTTTTGTTCTTTTGCCAGGAAGTGCTTTCTTTCCTCAGTGAGTGAAACCTGAAAACTTTTATCCCACTATATGAGAGAAGTGAATCTGCAACTCTGCTCCATTTACCCAAGATTCTGAGTTCTACACTGCTGACACCTGTGTGCAGGGAGAACACATGAGATATTTTGGCATTTCAGAAACAATGTATCTGTTTGCCCAGTTAATATTATTTTAGACATATGTATAATAACATTGAAATTCATTTTGTTATTCTTGAAGATTATTTTTCTCCATAATATTGAGGAAAACATAGAACTCATTTCTGAATGTATATCATTTTTTCTTTTTTAATTCAAATGTTTGAACATAACATATTTTCGAAATTCTTTCTACTCCCTCACACACTCTTGCAGAGCTTTGAGTCTTCTTTCTCTTCCTTTCAAAAAAACAATAGACACAAAAAACAAAAGAAAGAAATCAATAAGACAAGAACTGTCAAAAACAAAACAAAATTAAACCAAAAGCCCTCACTGAAATATAGCAATCATTTTGTGCTGGCCAACTACTCCTGGAAATTTAGACAGACCTGGAGAGTTTGTAGTACACCAAGTGACACTAAACTTTAGGAAATTGATATATGCTTTGCCAATGGTTATTAATTAAAAGTAGCTTACGGTTAAAGCCGAGACCATGTCCTTAGTTCTGGGAACTCATATGGTTTGAACCCATGCAATTCTTTTGAATGCTACCACAGTCTCTGGGAGTTAATATGTATATCACTCCTGTGTCTGGAAGACAGTTTCCTTCAAGTTATCCATCCCTTTCTTATCCCCTTTGACTCTTATAATCTTTCTCCCCTTTATTTGCATATATCCTTGAGTTTTGAGGAGAGGGGTTTGTTAAAGACATTCCATTTGTACTTGAGTGATACAAATCAATCAAACTCTGCACATTATCAAGTTGTGTGCCTCCATGTTAATTTGATCTACTGCTAGAAACTTCTATGATGAGGGATAAGTAAGCCTCTGATCAATGAGTATAGTAATATATAATTAGGAATCATTTTATTGCTAGGTCTTGGGGTAGAATAATATAATTAGATTTATCCCTAAGCCCATAGCCTATCTTGTCTCAGGTTCTAGGCTACTTTAACACCTTAGGTAAATTTCCACCATATTCAATATTTCTCATACTGTTTTAAATAAATGCATTATAAAGATACACATCAACCACTAGGTTATGCCATCCTTTTTTTGAATACCTTTGATCACATTTGTTATATTTTGAGGTTTCAGTAATTATTATGTAGCCAAATTGAAGTTGTATTTTATTTTATTGTGCATTTGTATTTACTTGAGGAATAAAAATGCCAACCTCAGCCGGGCGGTGGTGGCGCACGCCTTTAATCCCAGCACTCGGGAGGCAGAGGCAGGCGGATCTCTGTGAGTTCGAGACCAGCCTGGTCTACAAGAGCTAGTTCCAGGACAGGCTCCAAAACCACAGAGAAACCTTGTCTCGAAAAACAAAAAAAAAAAAACAAAAAAAAAACAAAAAAACAAAAACAAAAATGCCAACCTCATGTCCACATACCTATTAATTTTTCATTATCCTTGAAAGTACTTAAATCAATATCTTATTGTAGTTGTATGTATGTGTATGTGATAGAGAGAATGGAGTTAAATGTGTGTGTGTGTATGTGCATGCATATGTATGTGTGTGTGTGTGTGTGTGTGTGTGTGTGTGTGTGTATGTGTCTGTGTTTGGTTATGTTGACCCTCAAGGCACATAAGAAAGCTAGAGGTTGACCATGGAATGACTTTCTCATTTCTTTTCTTTTCTTTTTTACCATTTGAAACTAGAGCTGGCTATTTCATTTAGTCTGATTGGCAAATAAGTACCCAGGATCCACACTCGCACTGCAACACTTAAGTTATAGATGCACCCTGACACATATAGCTTTTATATGCACATAATGGAGATACAAACTCAGGATTTCTTGTTTACAATGATAGACTTTCTCCACTGAGTCTCCTTCCTGACTCCTTTGCCTACTATTTAAAGATTTATTTGTTTTTATGTGATTCTTCTGCCCACATGTATATCTGTAATCTGTATACCAGAGGGTAGAAAAAAAAGACATTAGAAACCCTAAAAATGGAGTTACATAGGGACTTTGTTGGTGTTAGGAACTGAACCAAAACTCCTGTAGGGCTAGCAACTGATTGAAAACTTGGAACCATTTATCCAACCCTTGAAGCTGTTTACTGAGTGTTATTTTAGAAGGTGTGTATATTTTTATGTTTTGTTGTTAGTTAATGTATATTCTGTATGCTGTATCCTTATGCTATTATAGGAAAATGAGGATCATCTATCACAAACAAAATTTGCTGTTCATATGAACTAAATGTCATGAGAAATGATAAAATGTATCAAAATCAAAAATATATTGTGAAATGATTTTGATAGTAATAAGACCTTTGAAGTAAATAATGATTAATAATGTTAAAACATTTATACATTTAAAAACTGATATTTCCTTAAATGCATATTCTATACTCAATAATTTGTCTATATATCATAAATAAATTTAATGTTAAATTTAATGTTAAAAATTTAAAAACTAAATAAATTTTTTTAAATTATATTTAGTTCTTCTTAACTTACTTTAAAACTTGTCGAGCAAATTATACCAGGAAGATAGTGGAAGCAGAAATAATTAATGTGATCATGCATACACTCAAAGAAGGAAAGTTTACAAATTTTAATTTCATTGCTTTTAAGCACATATTTATTTGTTTATATATCTTGTGTATCACACTTGAATTATTTGAATTGATCTTGCTTCCTTGTATTCCAAACAGAATATTAAGTAAAAGCTTTTTATATTAGGAACAATGAAAAAGTGTTGAATGTTTCAATAAATAATATTTTTTCTTATAAAATTGAGCAAATGAATTTAAACCTTACATTCCCTATAGAAATCATAGTTAAATCCTTAAAAAGTCAGGAATAAAGGTTTAGTTCTCAGGTCCAAACATCTTGTGATGCTATGCAACCTGGATGTTTCTAAACTCATTTCAACACCTGTAGTTTCAGCAATATTGCTTTGATTTTTACCTCTTGTAAGTAAGAACCTTACTTTCTACAATTAGAAACCTAACACTGTGTAAAACCAAGAATAATAAAATATATTCATCATATGCCTTTCCAAATTTATAGCTAGTTTAATGTATATATTTAAATTGAATTCTGCTTCATATGTGCTTAAATTTTTGCTAGGAAGTACAAGCCTTGAAAAGTGATATGTCTTGAAAGGCACAAAGATGGAAAACACTTTAAAATCAGATAATAAATCTCTGAGAGATCAAACCTTATGCACTTCAAAATACTGTAAATTCTCCTGACATTGAAGTTTAATGTTAAGGCCCATGGTATTTGAACATGTGCATTCAATAAATTTTTTTTTCACAAAAAGCATAGGTTGTTGTTTTATTACAATAGGAGCAGACTCTCAAACAGGAATTACATACAGACAAATGAAACAATCTGACCTGCCAAAGAGGTGCACTGAAAAAAGCAGAATTATTGCTTCATTAACCAATAATCCCAAAAAATTCAAAATTGAAAATTTGTAAATATCATCTTAAGATATTTAATAACTTTTGTATACTAGAATTTGAAAAAAAGGCAAAACATAAATGTTTGCTTTATGGAATCTATGGTCTAAGTTTGCTTGGTCACAATAGTTTGTTGTTCTAATATTATTAATGATGTGTACATGAGAGTCATCCCAGTTTATTTGGAGATGTTTGGTCAACAAGAATGTCTTCTGAGGCATAATGCTAGTGGGGTTAAAGAAATAGAGAAAAGCAGAAATCTGTCTTTAAAGGAGAAGAAAGCAGAAACACAGAAGTTTTCTAACATTAGAGCGATGCTGGATTCCATGGAAGGCTGATGCAAGTTCATTTTAGATTTATAACAGCTTCCATTATCATATCTCCTTGCTGGACTCCTGCTATTAATTATTCAATTCAAATATTTATTTATATCATACTATTCAACATGTTAATGTAAAAAGAAAAGGATAAGGACCTCATGCTGTTGTTACTATGTCTGTTTACCTTGTACTACTTGAGCTCACTTATTCTCATTGCTGTCATATTTCTAAAAATGATCAAAATGTTCTCACTGCTGAGTAGAACAACAAATACATATTCATCAAAATGCATAAAAATAATTATAAGTTTGTAAAATACATTCTCATACATGTTATTATACAGGAATGTTTGTTATTTAGAAATTCTCATGAATAAATTTAAACATTCTGAAATATTCAGTATTGTTTTTATTGTTCTCTAATGGAGATGATAGCATCAGTCAAGGAGTAAACGGATTGCTGAATGATTAAATTCCATGAGCACACTGTGAAAGTCAGGTCATCTTCCTTGTGATTGATTTCCTAAAGTTAAAAACAATAGGCTTCATAATTGAGATGAAACCACATAAGGAGCATAAAGCCACAGAGTGTGGCTAGAAGGAAATTTATGACCTAAAGAAATATAATTAAGATATTATATGCCTTCCAACTGTCAAATAAGAAAGATAAGTCATCTCTATGACAACTAAAATCATCATGCCTGGGCTGGGGAGATGGCACAGTGGTTAAGAGTGTTTGTTGATATTGTAAAGGACCTGGGTTTGTTTCCCAGGAAATACATGATGGTTCAGAGTCATCCTTATCTCCATTCTCTGGCGAACCAGTAAGTTTGTTTGACACCAAAGGCACCAGAAACACTCATGGTGTATATACATATGTTCAGGGAAAACAGCTCCATCAAATTTAATTAATAAATTAAAAACATTGAAAACCTGTATGACTTTTATTTTTGAAATATATAAATTAAGTTTTGTAGGCTTGATGTCTAAATGGAATTTTAAATTTGGATATTTGTTCCAAAACTATATAAAATAAGAACAAATATCAAGTATAAAAGTTAGAATTACAATCAGCACAATCAATATCAGGGAAGAAACGTATGAAAAATGTTTTAATAATTAGGCTATCCTAAATAGTCTAAGTCTTTTCTTAGAAATAACTTGGCCAAGTCATGAAAGCAAAGTATATATGACTATCTATTCTTCAACTTCATCAAATACCTGAGAAATAATGTTACTTGAGTAAACAGGGAGTGCAATCAAGCAACTTCCAAAATGTGCAACAAATGACAGAGACATCTTGTTTACGTGGGCAATTATTCACATGTCTCATTCACAGCATTGGAGCAATCAACTTTGGCTAAGGCCTAGAGTAACTGACAGATCATTTTCAGAGGCAGAAGATATTTCAAAATTATCTTACCCTGTCTTGGCAAAATTTGACAGTTTTTTTTTCTTGTAACCTGATTGTCCTGCCTAGAAATTGTATATAGTGTTGGTGGTCGATGCATGGTTAGTTCCTTGTCCAAAGACCAGTTTTGCTCAAAAGTTGAGTCTTTTTAGAGCTCAACATTTTCTTGGGATGCCAGGAGCTATTATGTCTCACATCAATAGACCCCAAAGTTATCTAAATGTCTATTTCTACTTCTCTTTGAAGTAGTTGCTGGTTACCTATCTATGCAGACTACAGTCCCTATGTATCTAAAGAACCTGATTCGTCTAACTATAAGTATGACAAATATGGAAGATTTTTGACCTATAATTTAACACCTATATTGCTTAAAGGCTAAGACTTCATATTAGAATGTTAAACAGTCTTTAAACAACTTGCAACAAATGAGAACAATGACCTCAAAATGTAAACAATGTATAAGTATCTTGACCAGAGGTAGAAATATACTTTGCAATATGATAAATATATCCAAAATTATATCAATATTAAAAAGGTCTTAAGAAAAAGTAGAATCATGTATGCATACAATATAATAAAATAAATTTGCCAATGTATACAAATATTGTAGACAGAAATAGGAACATACTCAATACAATTTGAATTTGTATCATGTTGGCTAAAAATAACAGCTCACAAATATTCACTCTATTACTCATGTTTATAATTAGTGTGAGTAAACTCACACTAATCTACCTATTATCCCATTCAATTTTCCTCTTTTTATTTCAAAAAGATCCCTGAGCCTACATAATTTCCACCCCAACCCCAACCCTGTAACGATTATCATCAACCCCTAATTGATGTCTCAAACTGTTATAGGAGGCCACTTTTTTTTCCCACCAGATCAGAGACAAACTAATTACACAGAAACTAAATCACTTCTTGGTCTATTAGCTCTAGCTTCTTATTGTCTAGCTCTTATATCACATGGCTGTGGCTTACCGGCAAAGATCTGTCCAAGCGTCTGTTTCTGGCAGGGCTACATGGCTTATCCTTTATCATGTCTTCTTTCTCACAGCATTCAGTTTATTTTTCTCTCACCTAGCTCTATTCTACCCTATTATAGACCAAGGCAGATTTTTTTATTCATTAACAAACAAAAGCAATGCATATACAGAAGGACTTCCCACACCACCTAATCCTGAGAACAAATAGACAGTAATCTTGAAACTTAGCCATCATTTTACTTTCACAGGATCCCATAGAAAGAACATTGCTCCCATGACAACTGGAGAGGAGATGTTGTCTCCTAGATTTTCTTCTAGGTATCATGGTGTCAACATTCTTTCAAGATTATTATCTAATATAATTGAAAATAGTCTCTGAGTATTTGGTAGGGTTTTTCTGAGATTGCTATTTAGAGTTCAGTTCATAACAATGTGAAAATGTGCATCATTTCAGCTAATCAAGTTGGAATCATCTTGAGCATCTGGTACCCCAAACTGGTCTTATAGTAGTACTATCAGCATCATGATGTCATATTAACCAGGTGGAGTCATTGTTGTGGAGCCAAATATTCTTCGGGAGATTTTAACAACAATTATTGCAGAAAAAATATTGTTCATTGTGGATACTTAAACATTATTTATATAGACATATATTCAATAAAAGGTATGTTATAGAAAAAATAAATATAGAGAAAAGTAATTTTTTTTTCTAAATTCTTTTTTCTTTCTATACCAGATAGTTCCTGATATGAGACAGAAACCCTATTTTTTTTTTTAACAACTTGCATGGGTTTAGAGAAAGATAGCCTTTGTCAAACTCCAAATTCAGCTTTGACTTTTTAAGTGAGTTTACATTTCTTTTTTTTTCAGTTTCAGTGACTTTTATTCATGAATATAACAAAGAGAGCAATGATACAAAAATAACAACAAAAACACATAATGGGAAAAACATAAATAAACCCTTGGTTTATTTATACCAAATGTTAGCAGACATGCCCTTTCCTAGGATTTTTTCAGAATAGGACAGTTTAAATATATTGCCTGGGATGTACTAAATATTTTATCTGGGAAATAACAAAAGTGAAGTAGAAGGCCATATTGAGGTACAGAGTACACTGACAACACTGGGTTCTATATCTATGATCTGACAGCCATCAAGAATAAACATGTAATATAAATCGAATGTAAATATTTAGCATAGGAGACATGAAATCATTTCTAAGATCTATCAAGGGAGCACAGTACACTTGAGGTAAAAGTCCCTCTGTCTTGTTTACTGGAGTTTTTTTTTTAATATATTGTTATCCAAGATATTGTTTATCTTGCATCGTTCTTTTGACCATTATAGTAGTTTGGAAGAAAATGACCCCTCCAAAGTGAGTGGCACTATTGGGTAGTGTCTTTTTGTTGAAGTAGGTTTGGCCTTGTTTTGGAAAAGTGTGTCACTGTGTGGGTGGCTTTGAAGTTTCTGTCACTCAAGATACTCCCAGTGTCATGGATCATTTTCCTCTTGCCTTCTGATCAAGATGCAGCCAGCACCATGTCTACCTATAGGTCATGATATTCCATGATGATAATGGACTGAACCTTTAAAACTGCAAGTGAGCCACTCCAATTAAAGGTTTCCTTATACGAGTTGCAATGGTCCTGGTGCCTCTTCAGAGCAGCATAAACCCAAACCTAGACAATGATGTTTCAATAATAATGGACTAAACCTCTGAAGTTGTAAGCAATCCCCTAATTGTGTTTCTTTTTCTTTTTCTTATTTGCTTTTGTTTTTTTTCTTTTTTCTTTTTATTACAGGATTCTTACATAGTATGTTTTTATTTTTTTATTATCTATTTATTTATTAAAGATTTCTTTCTCTTACCCGCCACCTCCTTCCATATCCCTCCCCCTTCCCCAATAAACTCCCCCTATCTCATCAGCCAAAAGAGCAATCAGGGTTCCCTGCCCTGTGGGAAGTCCAAGGACCTCTCACCTCCTTCAAGGTATAGTAAGGTGAACATCCAAACAGCCTAGGCTCCCACAAAGCCAGTACTGTGCAGTAGGATCAAAACCCAGTGCCATTGTTCTTGACATCTCAGCAGTCCTCATTGTCTGCTATGTTCAGTGAGTCCGGTTTTATCCCAGGCTTTTTCAGGCCCAGGCCAGCTGGCCTTGGTGAGTTCCTGATAAAACGTCCCCATTGTCTCTGTGTGGGTGCACCCATCGTGGTCCTGAGTTCCTTGCTCATGCTCTCTCTCCTTCTGCTCCTGATTTGGACCTTGGGGTTGTAGTCCGATGCTCCAATTTGGGACTCTGTCTCTGTCTCCTTTCATTGCCTGATGACGGTTAATATCCAGGAGGATGACTATATGTTTTTCTTTGAGTTCACCTTCTTATTTAGCTTCTCTAGGATCGCAAATTATAGGCTCAATGTCCTTTATTTATGTGAGTTTATATTTCTACGTGCTACTAGATATTTATATATCTATACTTACATATAGATATACGTTCAAAGAATATACGTATAGAATTTGGAAGTGCAGATGACCTGTCCACAAAAGTCATATTCCTCTTTATTTGGTGATCCTTTCTGAATAGTTCTTTCTTCCTTAGGCGTCCAAACATCCAGTTTCACTTGATTTTTTGAAGGTGTGTACTTTTCTGCAGAGACAAAAATAGAACCTGCCCAACACTTATGAGGCTTCCTTATCACCTGATTGGTTGTCACCTCTGTGGATGAGCCATCATTTCTATTTCTCAATAAGTTTCTCTTTTTCAAATACAATCTTTATTAATTTTTGATGGTATCCATTTCTTTTCTTCTCCTGTGAAAATAAGAAACTCTTTCTCCAATGTAGCACATCTCAAGGTTTCCATTGTGAGGTCAACACATCCTTAAAATACATAGGCTGATTTAATTCAGAAGCATTTTTTTTCTCTGCAGCTGCTGTTCTTCCTTTCTTATTATTGTTAGTAAAAGGTTAATAAAGTAGTAGACAGGATTGAGACTTCTTCCTGATGAATTTTTCCTGTTATGAGTATAAAATGTCCCTCTCCATTTCTTCTGATTGATTTAAGTTTGAAGTCAACTTTGTTAGAAATTAGTATGGCCACACCTGCTTGTTTCTTAGGTCCATTTGCTTGATAAGCCTTTTTCCAACCCTTTACTCTGAGTAGGTGCCTGTCTTTGTGGTTGAGGTGTGTTTCTTGTAGACAGCAGAATGTTGGATCCTGTTTTCTTATGCAATCTCTTAGCCTGTGCCTTTTTATAGGTGAGTTGAGCCCATTGATATTAAGTGATATTAATGACCAGTGGTTGTTAACTCTGGTCACTTTTTTAGTAGTAGGGTTTGTGTGTTTTCCTTCTTTGATTTGCGCTGGTGAAGGGTCTCTAGATGTCTGAGTTATTGTGGGCATTGTTGGACTCCTTGGTTAGTGATTTTCCTTCTATTATTTTCTGTAAGGCTGGATTTGTGGCTACGTATTGTTTAAATTTGTTTTTATCCTGGAAAATTTTGTTTTCTCCATTTATAGTGAACGAAAGTTTGGCTGGATATAGTAGTCTGGGCTTGCATCCGTGGTCTCTTAGTTTTTGGAGTACATCTATCCAGGACCTTCTGGCTTTCATGGTTTCCATGGAGAAGTCAGGTGTAAGTCTGATAGGTTTACCTTTATAAGTAACTTGGCCTTTTTCCTTTGTGGCTCTTAATATTCTTTCTTTATTCTGTATATTTTGTGTTTTGATTATTATATGGCGAGGGGATGTTTTCTTTTGACCCAGCCTATTTGGTGTTCTGTATGCTTCTTGAACCTCATAGGTACATCTGTCTTCAGGCTGGGAAAGTTTTCTTCTATAATTTTATTAAGTATATTTTCTGGACCGTTGAGCTGCACTTCTTCTCCTTCTTCTACTCCTATTATTCTTAGGTTGGGTCTTTTTATTGTGTCCCATATTTCCTGAATGTTTTGTGATGAGAGTTTGTTGGACTTGCTGTTTTCTTTGATCAGAGCGTTTATTTTCTCTATGTTATACTCAGAATCTGAGATTCTTTCTTCTATCTCTTGTATTCTGCTGGTTATGCTTGATTCTGTAGTCTCTATTTGTTTACCTAGATTTTCCATGTCCAGCCGGCCCTCTGTTTGTGTTTTCTTCTTTGCCTCCATTTCAGTTTTCAAGTCATGAACTTTTTCCATTATCTGCTTGATTGTTTTTCCTTGGTTTCCTAGGGTATCATTCACTGATTTACTCAATTCCTCGAACTTTCTGTTATACTTCTCATCCATTTCTATAAGGGCGTTTTTTATATGCTGTTTAAGGGTGTCAATCACTTTCATGAAGTCAGTTTTTTCTACATCTTCTTGATTAAGGTGTTCATGTCCTCCTGTTTTGAGGTCACTGGCTTCTGGTGGTTTCGTGTTGTTTTTCAGATTGTTGGGAGAATTCCTGCATTGGCGTCTGCCCATCTCTTCCTCCAAATACTCCCCTTTGGATCTTCTTTTACAGGATCCGGTCTTCTTGCCCACTGATGTACCTTCCCAGTGATGTCACTCCCTAGAGATGTTTCTCCACAATGATGTTTCACTTGGGACCCAGATCGAAACTCCGCGCTGCTTGGTTAGCTCGCGAACAATGGGCCCACCCTGCTCGGTGCGGGCAGGCTATGGGAACAAAGGAGCTACCGGCCACCCCTTTGTCCTCCTGGTTCGGGTTCGGTCCCAGCGCCCTAGCAGGCTGAGCAGAGAGGCTCTATGCCGCCAAAGAAGGGAGAGAGGGAGGGAGACAGGGGGTGGGGGGATCTGGATGTAAGCTGAATGGGATAGGAAGAGAGAGGAGGTATTGGCAGTATAGCACCTGTAGGATGGCCAGGAAGTGGGGCGGGGGCTGAGGTATGTTCCCAGCTGCCGCAGCACTCACTCACTACAATGATGTTTCACTCAGTGCCCAGATCGAAACTCCTGAAACTCCGCGCTGCTTGGTTAGCTCGCAAACGAAGGGCCCACAATGCTCTCTGTGCAGATCTGGAGAGGACAACAATCAACTTTATATGAAAAAACAAAAAACCCAGGATAGCCAAAACAATCCTATACAATAAAGGATCTTCTAGAGGCATTACCATCCCTGACTTCAAACTCTATTACAGAGCTACAGTAATGAAAACAGTGTGGTACTGGCATAAAAACAGAGAAATCGACCAACGGAATCGTATAGAAGACCTGGATTTTATCCCACAAACCTATGAACACCTCATTTTCGATAAAGGAGCTAAAAGTATACAATGGAAGAAAGAAAGCATCTTCAACAAATGGTGCTGGCACAACTGGATGTCAACCTGTAGAAGAATGAAAATAGACCCATATCTATCACCGTGCACAAAACTCAAGTCCAAATGGATTAAAGACCTCAATATCAGCCCAAACACACTGAACCTGATAGAAGAAAAGTGGGAAATACCCTACAACAGATGGGCACAGGAGATCGCTTCCTATGTATAACCCCAGAAGCACAGACATTAAGGGCAACATTGAATAAATGGGACCTACTTAAACTGAGAAGCTTCTGTAAAGCAAACGACATTGTCACTAAGACACAAAGGCAACCTACTGACTGGGAAAAGATCTTCACCAACCCAGCAACAGACAAAGGTCTGATCTCCAAAATATATAGAGAACTCAAGAAATTAGACTTTAAAATGCTAATTAACCCAATTAAAAAATGGGGCACTGAATTGAACAGAGAATTCTCAACAGAAGAAGTTCAAATGGCCAAAAGACACTTAAGGTCATGCTCAAATTCCTTAGCAATCAGGGAAATGCAAATCAAAACAACTTTGAGATATCATCTTACACCTGTCAGAATGGCTAAAGTCAAAAACACCAATGATAACCTTTGCTGGAGAGGCTGTGGAGGAATGGGTACCCTCATCCATTGCTGGTGGGAATGCAATCTTGTGCAACAACTGTGGAAGTCAGTGTTTCGGTTTCTCAGGAAATTCGGGATCAACTTACCTCTGGACCCAGCCATACCACTCTTGGGAATATACCCAAGAGATGCTCTATCATATGACAAAAGCATTTGTTCAACTATGTTCATAGCAGTATTATTTGTAATAGCCAGAACCTGGAAACAACCTAGATGCCCTTCAATGGAAGAATGGATGAAGAAAGTATGGAATATATACACGCTAGAGTACTACGCTGCGGCAAAAGACAATGACTTCTCGAATTTTGCATGCAAATGGATTGAAATAGAAAACACTATCCTGAGTGAGGTGTCCCAGACCCCAAAAGTTGAATATGGGATGTACTCACTCATAATTGGTTTCTAGCCATAAATAAGGGCCACGGAGTCTACAATAGGTGAACCTAAAGAAGCTAAGTAAGAAGGTGAACCCAAGGAAAAACATATAGTTATCCTCTTGGCTAAGGGAAGTAGAGCAAATTGCCGGGGAGAAAATGGGATCTAGGGGGGGGGTGGGATGGCGGTAAGGGGAGATGTGGAGAGAAAAGGTAGAAGGGAAGGAGGGGGGACCTGGGGAATCAGGAGAATTGGGATAGAGGAAAGGTGGATAGGGGAGCACGGAACTACAATTCTTAGTTAAGGGAGCCACTTTAGGGTGGGCAAGAGACGTGACCCTAGAGGGGCTCCCAAGTGCCCAAGATGAGGTTCCCAGTTAGTTCCTTGGGCAGCTGAGGATTGGGAACCTGAAATGACCCTACCCTAGAGCAATACTGACGAATATCTTGCATATCATCATAGAATCTTCATCTGGTGATGGATAGAGATAGAGACAGAGACCCACACAGGAGCACTGGACTGAGCTCCAAAGGTCCCAATGAGGAGCAGAAGGAGGGAGAACATGAGCAAAGAAGTCGGGACCACGAGGCGTGCACCCACCCACTGAGACAGTGGAGCTGATCTACGGGGAGCTCACCAAGGCCAGCTGGACTGTGACCGAAAAAGCATGGGATAAAACCGGACTCTCTGAATATGGCGAACAATGAGGGCTGATGAGACACCAAGGACAATGGCACGGGGTTTTGATCCTACTTAATGTGCTGGCTTTGTGGGAGCCTAGCCAGTTTGGATGTTCACCTTCCTAGATATGGACGGAGGGGGGAGGACTTAGGACTTTCCACAGGGCAGGGAACCCTGACTGCTCTTTGTACTGGAGAGGGAGGGGGAGAGGAGTGGGGGGAGGGGGAGAAGGGTGGGAGGAGGGGGAGGGAAATGGGAGGCTGGGAGGTGGTGGAAACTTGTTTTTTATTTATGTTTTTTTCTTCTTTCCTCAATAAAAAAATACATATAAAAAAATAAAAATAAAGTAGTTGACAATCTTCTTGCTAATAGCATATCCACAGTAGTTGTGGCCTATCTTCCAGGACCACTGAACCAAATTGAAGCCAATTTTGTGGGATAGTCTCATTGGTATAAGCCCATGTCGTTACCATCTCCATAACAATTGATAAATTCAAGCCAAAAAATATTATTGCTTGCTTAATTTCTTTTAGATTATTCATTCCTATAGGTATCAAATTACATGCTTTGGATCCTTTTGGGTATATAGAACTTGGTGCTTTTTCAGAGTTAGTTACAGAATAGGAAGCTAAAACCCAGGGTAAGTCACCTCTGACAGGTATAGCAATGTTAAATCCTGTCCTTGTACCCTCTTCCCCAGCTTTCTAGCTCCAAAAATTTTCTCAATCATTTCATATCTTTTTACTATTTTTTTGTAAAGTCTGAACTTTTTGGGCTATTTATATTTCTAGCACTTTCATTTAGGCATTTATCCTCTGGTCCTTATTCTGCACTTGTGATTTCAAGGTATGAAGTTTTGCGTTTAAAGATAGCATCTCATTCTTGGATATTATTTGGATAGTGTGCAGATTGCATTTATGGAGAAATAATCTACATGTTAACCTATCATAACTTTTTAATAGATTTCGATTGTCAAATTCAACAATATGAATTATTCCAGATAATTCCTCCATACCCTGTGACATGGATTGAATTTTGTCTCTCAAACAATGTTATTCTTTACAAAATTATTAATTTTTCTAGGTAACTTTTGATTTTCAATAGTATTACTCCTGTCAAAACTCTGTTCATTATTAGTCTGTAAAGACTGTATCATTTCTAAAAGTACCTCATCCTTTTCTTTTTATTATTTTTAATTTTTTAATGAGAAAAAGAAAAAAAATGTTTCCGCCACCTCCCAGACTCCCATTTCCCTCCTCCTCCTCCCACCCTTCTCCCCCTGCCCCCACTCTTCTCCCCCTCCCTGTCCAGTCCAAAGAGCAGTCAGGGTTCCCTGCCCTGTGGAAATTCCAAGGTCCTCCCCCCTCCGTCCATGTCTAGAAAGGTGAACATCCAAACTGGCTAGGCTGCCACAAAGCCCGAACATGAAGTAGGATCAAAACCCCGTGCCCATTGTCCTTGGCTTCTCATCAGCCCTCATTTTTCGCCATATTCAGAGAGTCAGGTTTTATCCTATGCTTTTTCAGTCCCAGTCCAGCTGGCCTTGGTGAGCTCCCAATAGATCAGCCCCACTGTCTCCGTGGGTGGGTGCACCCCTCGTGGTCCTGACTTCCTTGCTCATGTTCTCCCTCCTTCTGCTCCTCATTGGAACCTTGGGAGTTCAGTCCATTGCTCCAGTGTGGGTCTCTGTCTCTATCTCCATCCATCGCTAGATGAAGGCTCTATGGTGATAAGCAAGATATTTGTCAGTATTGCTCTAGGGTAGGGTCATTTCAGGTTCCCTATCCTCAGCTTCCCAAGGAACTAACTGGGGACATCGCCTTTGACTCCTGGGAGTCACTCCAGGCTCAAGTCTCTTGCCAACCCTAAGGTGGCTCCCTCTACTAAGATTTGTGCTTTTCTGCTCCCCATCCAAGCTTCCTTTATCCCAATCATCCTTTTTTCCAAAGTTCCTCCCATCCTCCCCTTCTCCCTTTTCTCTCCCCATCTCCCCTTACCCCCATCCCACCCCACCCCCAAGATCCCAATTTTCTCCCCGGCAATTTTGTCTACTTCCCATAGTCAAGAGGATAACTATATGTTTTTCCTTGGGTTCACCTTCTTATTTAGCTTCTTTAGGTTCACCAAGTGTAGACTCAGTGACCCTTATTTATGGCTAGAAACCAATTATGAGTGAGGACATCCCATGTTCATCTTTTTGGGTCTGGGATACCTCACTCAGGATAGTGTTTTCTATTTTCAACCATTTGCATGCAAAATTCAAGAAGTCATTGTTTTTTTACCGCAGCGTAGTACTCTAATGTGTATATATTCCACACTTTCTTCATCCATTCTTCCATTGAACGACATCTAGGTTGTTTTCAGGTTCTGGCTATTACAAATAATACTGCTATGAACATAGTTGAATAAATGTTTTTGTCATATGATAGGGCATCTCTTGGGTACATTCCCAAGAGTGGTATTGCTGTTTCCAGGGGTAGGTTGATCCTGAATTTTCTAAGAAACCACACTGATTTTCAAACTGGTTGCACAAGTTTGCATTCCCACCAGCAATGGATGAGGGTACCCCTTCCTCCACAACCTCTCCAACAAAAGCTATCATTGGTGTTTTTGATTTTAGCCATTCTGACAGGTGTAAGATGATATCTCAAAGTTGTTTTGATTTGCGTTTCCCTGATCGCTAAGGAGGTTGAACATGACCTTAAGTGTCTTTTGACCATTTGAACTTCGTCTGCACAGAAATCTCTGTTCAATTCAGTGCCCCATTTTTTAATTGGGTTAATTAGCATTCTAAAATCTAGTTTCTTGAGTTCTCTATATATTTTGGAGATCAGACCTTTGTCTCTTACGGGGTTGGTGAAGATCTTCTCCCAGTCAGTAGGTTGCCTTTGTGTCTTAGTGACAGTGTCCTTTGCTTTACAGAAGCTTCTCCGTTTTAGTAGGTCCCATTTATTCAATGTTGCCCTTAATGCCCGTGCTGCTGGGGTTATACATAGGACGTGATTGCCTGTGCCCATATGTTGTAGGGTACTTCCCACTTTCTCTTCTATCAGGTTCAGTGTGTTCGACTGATATTGAGGTCTTTGATCTATTTGGACTTGAGTTTTGTGCATGGTGATAGATATGGATCTATTTTCATTCTTCTACAGGTTGACATCCAGTTGTGCCAGCACCATTTGTTGAAGATGCTTTCTTTTTTCCATTGTATACATTGGAATGGATGAGAAGTAAAACAGGAAGTTTGAAGAATTGAATAAATCAGTGAATGATACCCTAGAAAACCAAGGAAAAACATTCAAACAGATAATTGAAACAGTTCAAGACTTGAAAACTGAAATGGAGGCAAAGTAGAAAACACAAACAGAGGGCCGACTGGACATGGAAAATCTAGGTAAACAAATACAGACAACAGAAACAAGCATAACCAACAGAATACAAGAAATAGAGGAAAGAATCTCAGATTCTGAAGATAATATAGAGAAAATAAATGCACTGATCAAAGAAAACAGCAAGTCCAACCAACTCTCACCACAAAACTTTCAGGAAATATTGGACACAATAAAAAGACCAAACCTAAAAATAATAGGAGTAGAAGAAGGAGAAGAAGTGCAGCTCAACGGTCCAGAAAATATGTTTAATAAAATTATAGAAGAAAACTTTCCCAACCTAAAGAAATATGTACCTATGAAGTTTCAAGAAGCATACAAAACACTGAATAGGCTGGGTCAAAAAAAAATCCCCTTGCCACATAATAATCAAAATACAAAGCATACAGAATAAGGAAAGAATATTACGAGCTGCAAAAGAAAAAGGCCAAGTTACTTATAAAGGTAAACTTATCAGACTTACACCTGACTTCTCTATGGAAATCATGAAAACCAGAAGGTCCTGGATAGATGTACTGCAGAAACTAAGAGACCATGGATACAAACCCAGACTACTATACCCAGCCAAGCTTTCATTCACTATAAATGGAGAAAACAAAATTTTCCAGGATAAAAACAAATTTAAACAATACGTAGCCACAAATCCAGCCTTACAGAAAGTAATAGAAGGAAAATCACAAGCCAAGGAGTCCAACAATGGCCACAATAACTGAGACATCTAGAGACGCTTCACCAGTGCAACTCAAAGTAGGGAAACAAACAAACTTTACTAATAAAAAAGGGACCGGAGTTAACAACAACTGGTCAACTCCAGTTGAGGGAGGGGGACTTGTTTGGGGGAGGGGGAGGGAAATGGGAGGCAGTGGTGGGGAGGAGACAGAAATCTTGAATAAATAAATAAATAATAATAATAATAAAAAGAATACAATTATTTCAATTTATGAAGTGGTTCTTAAATTTTATCAGTAAGAAGTTGATTACTTCCACAAACTTCATGCTGTTATTCTAGTGGGGCACATGTCTTGCCAGGCAGGCCATTTTTGTATCTCATAGAGTTTACAGCTAGGTAAGCTTCATGCCAAATTTTCTCCTTTGGTAGCATACATAGCACCTTCTAGCTCTAGTTAATACATTAGATGTGGTTGAGGTTTCCAGTTTAATATCAGCATATTTTTTTTCATGTTTTGCGACTCATGTATTTTCTTTCTTACACAATAGACTCAGAATTTCTGAGAACCTTCATGTTTTTTATGCAAAAGTTGAGGCCTCGTGATCTTTAACATATCTAATTAAATTTGTCTATTGTTGTCCTTAGTCAGTTCATGTTTAGGCAGTCATTTGGTTGGGACTTCATGGATTTAGACACTGTCATTATTAGGAGACACATTCTCATAGAGAACTACCTGATCCTTTTGCTTTTAAATATTCTCATACCCTTTTGTGCAATGTACCCTGATTCTTAGATGTAGCTCTGTTTTGTAGATGTATTCATTGGTACTGAGATCCCGCAAATATGTATTTTGAATGGATGTGGTTTTCTGTAGTGGTTATTGGAAAGAATTCCAATACCAGACACCATTTTTGGGTTATTGAACAGAACTAAATTCTTATTAGAGAACTGTTTCTTATCTCCAAGGCCTGTGTGTCACTACTGGTCTTATTCTGTTTCGTCAGTGTGACTGCAAGTCAAGATACCATGGGAATAACTAATAATACATAATTATTAAATCACAAAGTACTACCAATAATATAAACACCCCCTTTAAACAATAACAATACAGTGACCACAACTATTATACCCTGACTTTTTCAGGCAGTTTATAGTTCTATCCCTCTAGATATTTTTCTATGTACTGTTCTCTCCCATATACAACTCTTTTAAACCTTTCTGTTCCATTATTTCCACCCCTACGTACTTTGTATTAATGTCTTTTGTTCCTTTCCCATGTTGGTTTACTAATTTCCTAACTTTTTTAGTGTACCAAATGGAACACACATATCTAATTACTCTGAGCTAATATATGAAAATAACATAAAGCATGGGAATTTAATTTTTATGCTCCAAGAATATTTCATTCAGACTTATTTTAGTTCTATTTATTTACCAGTGAAATCCATAATTTCATTTTTATACAGTGCTATATAATCTAGTATACAAATACACCAAGTTTTATTCTCCATTTTTTTTTTCATTCAGGGACTTCTAGAATATTTCTAATATCTGACTATTAAATAAAGTAGCAGTGCAAATGGTAAAGCAAGTACATCTATATTATGATATGGTGGCTTTTGTTTGTATGCCTAAGAGGACCAGCTAGATATATTCCTAGCTTTTGAGGATGTACTTCACCACATTCCATAGTGATTGATCCAGTTTGAACTTTTATCAGCACTGACTATGTGATCCCTTTTTCTTTAGCCATGCTAACACTTGTAACCTTTAGGAAATGGGGGAAGTCCTTCTTTGTATGTATTGCTTTTATTGGTAAATGAATAAAGAAGATGTTGCAGTCTATGGCAGGGCAGCTTAGAGATAGGCAGGAAAAGTCAATTGAGTGGTGGGAGAAAGTAGGCTGAGACAGAGAAATCCCATGTAGCTGCCAAAGAAAATAGATGCCCACCAGAGCCTGCCAGAAATTTGCTGGTAGGCAATGACCTCATGGTGATGCACAGATTAATAGACATGATTTTATTTAAGATATAAGAGCTACCCAGAAATATGAATAAACTATTAGACCAAGCAGTGTTTTAATTAATACCATTTCTGTGTGATTGATTACTTCGGGTCATGGTGGCTGGGAACAAATGAGCAGACTTCCACCTACAATTTTGTGTGTGTATGTATATGTATGTGTGTGTGTGTGTGTGTGTGTGTGTGTGTTCATGTACATAATCTTAGCTTTCTTCACTGTGGTAAGATGAATGTCAAAGTATAAGATGCATTTTTCTAATGGCTGAATATGGTGAACTTTTAAAAAAAATATTTCTTAGTCATTTATGTTTCTTCTTTTGAGGACTCTTTTTATTTCCCAATTTTTTGTTTCTATTTAAATACTGTGATAATTTTTGCATGAGCATCATGTCGTTATTTTCCCCTCTTATTGTTTCTCAAGCTTTCCTCACTCCCCTTGCTTTCTGATCTTCCCAGTCTCTACTCATTTTTGCTGCATGTATATAAATATGTACAAAGCTATAATCCTTTACTCTCTCTCTCTCTCCCCCTTTCTCAACCCCACATACAACCTTCTCTGACATTAGCCACTCTATTGCCTCCTAAATCCTTTTAAAGTATATATATATATATATATATATATATATATATATATGTGTGTGTGTGTGTGTGTGTGTGTGTGTGTGTATGTGTGTGTGTGATATATGTGTGTATGTGTGTGTATACAACTGTCTACTTGAGATTGAAAATTTATTACAGAAACTCATACATGATTAAAAACAGAGTCTTTTATTTTGTTTTCTCTCTTCCCAGACCTATACAAACAATTGGACAGAAACTCTATTAATTACAAAATGGTTTGAGCAATGGCTCAGGAGTATTTGTAAGTAGCTATTATATATTAAATCAACACATTTCTATTAGTCTATTTATTTCCACAAGGCTTTGGATTATGGTAAGGTTCCAACATGTTTCTCCTTCAGCAGCTACATGGCATCTGTTTGCTTTCACCTTCTTTGCCCCTCTATCTCTGCTTCACTTTCCTGCCTTGTTATATTCTGCCCTTCCATAAGCTAAAGTAACTTCATTATAAACCAATGAAAATAAAACATATTCAAAGCATATCCATGGCAATTCCACATCATCTATCATTTTCTGTCTAAATAAAAGTGATTATTTAAATTTATTATCTAAATAAAAAGCAATGGTCAAGGAATATGACAAAAATATATTAGACACATGTAATTAAGATGTTATAATAAAGCCCATTTTTGTACAAAAATGCTAATACATTCTATAAAATTAAAACAACATTATAAAGAAGATTTTTAACATTAATATAGCAAAATTACATATAACAAGACAGGTATTTAGCAAAAATTAAAGTTATATTATTTAGTCTCTTTGTTTCTGGAAAAAATTATCTAGTCTTCAACTCCATCAAAATCTCCAGAAAGATATATGACTTAAGTAAATAGGAAGTACATTGTAAGCAATTTTAAAACTCTAGAATTAAAAGAGACATCTTGCTGAGTGGACAGGTACCCGGAGTTCTTTCATTACATTGGGGTTCCTATCTTCAGCTTACTATCGAATAGCATCTTGATTACTTTTCAATGAAGCAGGAAATTTGAAAGATGGTTTTACCTATATTGATAGTTTGTCAGTCACTTCCTTCTGTGTCCTGCAGAATGTTTGGCAGACTCTTTGAAGGAGCAGGGACTCTAAAGGACTGTCTCACCTTCTTTAGTCAAGTTCAGCAGTTATTTTTCTGTAAGTCCTGCATGCCCAGTTCATATAGCATGCTATCAAGCAGTCCAGACAAAAGCAGTTTCTTGCCCAAATGTTTAGCCTAAACACACTGAAGTCAAAACCCATGAATAGCTTCTTTGAGGCCTATCAATCCCTCTGAAGTAACTGGTGCTGCCAGAAGCAACTATATCTCACTGTTGAGAAGACCAAAGTTCTTAAAACATTTGAAATGTCATATTCTGTTAGTTCTGAAATATGTCTCTATACATCTAGTAAAAGGTAACTAAAAAGTTTACAGTTTGACTATTACATATGACTATCTATTAATCCAGAATGTTTAATTTTGCATTGTATTTTAAATGATCTTTATAAGCATGATACCTTAAACAATAATAGAAATATACATAGGATTTATCTTAAATGTGTATCAATAAATCAAGATCCCTAACAGTGCAAACCATCCATCTCTATGTCATACCCCCATTATTTTTAAGAAAAAGAATGATTTTGCCTGGTGGTGCTGGGGCAGCCTTTTAATCCCAACACTTGGGAGACAAACATAGGTGGATCTCTGGGAGTTGAAGGCAAGCCTGATCAACAAGAAATAGTTCCAGAACAGGTTACAAACTACAGAGAAACCCTGTCTTGAAAAACAAGAAGAAAGAGAGAAATAAAAGACAGAAACTACAAAAAAAAATAAAGAAAAAAGATTGACTGTAACAATTAATCACTTATAAAAAGCCGCTTCAAAATGAAAACAAATATCTATAAAAAAATCATTTTGGAAATTTGGTCATAGTTTTCTCCAAACTGCTTCCTGATGGTTGTTGGGTGAAATATTTTTATGGTTTGCAGAGAACTTTCTGGGGTTCCATCAAACCACATTAGCCTGGAAGTAATCCACAAATTCTTATCTTCTGTGGAAACATAACAGATCTCTTTTCCAAAGTAACATATATTTAGACTCAAATTTTGAAGATAACTTTAAAATATATAAATTTATATATTTAAAATATATAAATTTAAAATATATAAAGTTATATATAAAATATATAACTTTAAAATATATAAATATATAAAACTTAGTAACCTATACAATGAAATGTCTCTCTGTAGTTTGCTACCTCATTCACAGTCAAAAATTTCAAAGAAAACACAATGATATTCATAATCCAGATCCTATGTATATTTTCCATCTTTAACTGGCTAATTTTTTACTCTACTGCATTTTAATATTTGTCTTATTCTCTTTACTCCTTTAATCTATGACTGTCTGTACTCTTTCATATTACTTTTTCTGTCTCTTTAAAGACTTTGTTTTATCTTTTAAAAGTATTTGTTTCTATAACTGTTTTACCCATTTTGTCTTTTTCTTAAGCCTGTGTTAATTTTTTTAAACACATTCTGATCCATCTAGAGTTTTATTTCTCTCTGAGTCTGTCTTTCTATATCTATAACCAATTTTTGATCACCTGGTAGCACTTAAGAGTACTGAAAAACCACCAGTAAAATTGTGAAATTAACAAAAAATTGTAATTGACAAAAAATTTTACAGGAAAATAGTTCTACATCTAAACTTGTCCACTGAGGAGTTACATTGCCATTTTTTTTTATTTATAGACTACACCAATTTGACAGTAAATGCCCAGGATGCATTAAGCCCAGTGTTCAATCTCCAGCACTACAAAAGCATAAAACAAAACAAAATCTTCAAGAAAATATTGAAACTAAAGTAATTTTTCTAGCTGTTTAAAGGAAAATGACTTGTTTACAGAGGTGACTTCACTTCCAAGGACAGTGGATAGGAAGAAGTCAACAACAATTTGTACTGCAGTCATTTATGTTTTTATACTTTCTGTAAAGTTCATTGTTACTGTGTTTCTCTTGATAATTTAAGAATTTATCATTGGAATATTAACTAAATTAGTGCTACATAAAACATACGTTAGCTGGCACAGAACTTTGAATTTAGATTTTAGATTTCGATGTTCCTATACTCTTGAACAGTGTAATTTGTCTTTGGAAAATTAAATTTAAACTTTTTAAAGAATGTTTTGCAATACAGTTATTAATTTATACAAGAAAGTTTGTAACAAACAATAATAAAATTTTATTTTTACAAATGGTGAAGTTCAATTTTTTTTTAACTACTTTGCCTTGACTTTATATTTCTTAATCAGTAAGGCATTGAACCAAATGTTTAAACTATGGTCTAAATGATGTGAGATTCAAAGAAATTATCAATAAGATAAACACTTTGCTTCTATGGGGGTTTTACTTGATCTAAAGTTGCCTTATTTCTTTTCATACATCACAATCTGGGTAAAACTTTATTCCTTCTCAAACTATTTATATAGAAAATTCACTTTATTAGACTAAGCTATCTCTAAATGTTTTTGAAATATTGTGTGACTAGGGCTTTATGTTTGCAAAACTGGCAGTTTATTTTAAGGCCCAAATTTTGAAAGAGGATCATATCAACATGATAAAACTTAAAATGTGACTTAAACTTCTATCATCTGGTGATGGATGGAAATAGAGACAGAGACCCACACTGGAGCACTGGACTGAGCTCCCAAGGTCCCAATGAGGAGCAGAAGGAGGGAGAACATGAGCAAAGAAGTCAGGACCCCGAGGGGTGCACCCACCCACTGAGACAGTGGGGCTGATCTATTGGGAGCTCACCAAGGCCAGCTGGACTGGGACTGAAAAAGCATGGGATAAAACCGGACACTCTGAATATGGCGAACAATGAGGGCTGATGAGAAGCCATGGACAGTGGCACTGGGTTTTGATCCTACTTCAAGTTCTGGCTTTGTGGGAGCCTAGCCAATTTGGATGTTCACATTCTTAGACCAGGATGGAGGGGGGAGGACTTTGGACTTTCCACAGGGCAGGGAACCCTGACTGCTCTTCAGACTGGAGAGGGAGGTGGAGAGGAGTGGTGGGAGGAGGGGGAGGGGAATGGGAGGCTGGGAAGAGGCAGAATTTTTTTTTCAAAAAAAAGAGTAAGTCAAAATATTTTTTAAAGCTAAGAAGAAAAGTCTCCAAATTTGTATGTGAATTATGAGCATGTAAAACATCCAAACTGGCTAGGCTCCCACAAACTATGAACATAGTTGAACAAACTATGAACATAGTTGAACAAATGCCCTTGTCATATGATTGGGCTTCTCTTAGAGAGGCATTGCTGGGTCCTGGGGTAGGTTGATCCCGAATTTCCTGAGAAACCACCACACTGCTTTCCAAAGTGGTTGCACAAGTTTGCATTCCCACCAGCCCTATCATATGACAAGAACATTTGTTCAACTATGTTCATAGCAGCATTATTTGTAATAGCCAGAACGTGGAAACAACCTAGATGCCCTTCAATGGAAGAATGGATGAAGAAAGTTTGGAATATAAACACATTAGAGTACTACGCTGCGGTAAAAAACAATGACTTCTTGAATTTTGCATGCAAATGGATGGAAATAGAAAACACTATCCTGAGTGAGGTATCCCATACCCAAAAAGATGAATATGGAATGTACTCACTCACAATTGGTTTCTAGCCATAAATAAGGGTCACGGAGTCTACAATTGGTGATCCCAAAGAAGCTAAGTAAGAAGTTGAACCAAAGGAAAAACATATAATTGTCCTCTTGGCTATGGGAAGTAGACAAAATAAAGGAACTTCTGAAGGCATTACCATCCCTGACTTCAATCTCTATGACAGAGCTACAGTAAAGAAAACAGCTTGGTACTGACATTAAAACAGAGACATTGACCAATGGAATTGAATCGAAGACACAATCATTAGCCCACAAACCTATCAACACCTGATTTTTGATAAGGGAGCTAAAAATATACACTGGAAGAAGAAAGCATCTTTAACAAATGGTGCTGGCACAACTGGATGTCAACCTGTAAAAGAATGAAAATAGATCCATATTTATCCTCATGCACAAAACTCAAAACCAAAAGACCTCAATATAAATCTGACCACCCTGAACCTGATAGAAGAGAAAGTGGGAAGTACCCTACAGGAGATGGGCACAGGAGATCGCTTCCTATGTGTAACCCCAACAGCACAGACATTAAGGGCAACATTGAATAAATGGGACCTACTAAAACTGAGAAGCTTCGGTTAAGCAAAGGACACTGTCTCCAAGACAAAAAGGCACTGAATTCAAGGAAGACTTTAATTTTTTTCTTTATTTCCTCCTTGATCCAGATGTGGATCAGTAGTTGACTGTTCAGTTTCCATGAGTTTGTAGTCTTTCTGGGGGTAGCATTGTTGTTGAATTCTAACTTTAATCCATGGTGATCTGATAAGTCACAGGAGGTTACAAATATTTTTGTGTAACTGTGGAAGTTTGCTTTGTTACCGAGTATGTGGTCAATTTTCGAGAAGGTTCCATGAGCTGCAGAGAAGAAGGTATATTCTTTCCTATTTGGGTAGAATGTTCTATAGATATCTGTTAAGTCCATTTGATTCATTACCTCCATTAATTCTCTTATTTCTCTGTTAGATTTCTGTCTGATTGACCTGTCCATTGGTGAGAGAGGAGTGTTGAAGTCTCCTACTATTAGTATGTGCGGTTTGATGGCAGCCTTGTGTTTCAGTAATGTTTCTTTTACGTACGTGGGTGCTTTTATATTAGGCGCATAGATGTTCAGGATTGAGACTTCATCTTGATGAATTGTTCCTGTTATGAGTATAAAATGTCCCTCTCCATCTCTTCTGATTGATTTAAGTTTGAAGTTAACTTTGTTAGAGATTAGAATGGCCACACCTGCTTGTTTCTTCGGTCCATTTGCTTGATATGCCTTTTCCCAGCCCTTTACTCTGAGTAGGTGCTGTCTTTGTGGTTGAGCTGTGTTTCTTGTAAACAGGAGAATGTTGGATCCTGTTTTCGTATCCTATCTCTTAGCCTGTGCCTTTTTATAGGTGAGTTGAGTCCATTGACATTAATTGATATTAATGACCAGTGGTTGTTAACTCCGGTCATTTTTTTAGTCGTAGAGTTTGTGTGTTTCCCTTATTTGAGTTATGTTGGTGAAAGGTCTCTAGATGTCTGAGTTATTGTGGTCATTGTTGGACTCCTTGGTTAGTGATTTTCCTTCTATTACTTTCTGTAAGGCTGGATTTGTGGCTACGTATTGTTTGAATTTGTTTTTATCCTGGAAATTTTTATTTTCTCCATTTATAGTGAACGAAAGCTTGGCTGGGTATAGTAATCTGGGCTTGCATCCATGGTCTCTCAGTTTCTGCAGTACATCTATCCAGGACCTTCTGGCTTTCATGGTTTCCATGGAGAAATCAGGTGTAAGTCTGATAGGTTTACCTTTATAAGTAATTTGGCCTTTTTCCTTTGCAGCTTGTAATATTCTTTCCTTATTCTGTATGCTTTGTGTTTTGATAATTATATGGCGAGGGGATTTTTTTTTTTATCCAGCCTATTCGGTGTTCTGTATGCTTCTTGAACCTTCATAGGTATATCGTTCTGTATGTTGGGAAAGTTTTCTTCTATAATTTTATTAAATATATTTTCTGGACCATTGAGCTGCACTTCTTCTCCTTCTTCTACTCCTATTATTCTTAGGTTTGGTCTTTTTATTGTGTCCTATATTTCCTGAATGTTTTTTGATGAGAGTTTGTTGGACTTGCTGTTTTCTTTGATCAGTGTGTTTATTTTCTCTATGTTATCTTCAGAATCTGAGATTCTTTCTTCTAACTCTTGTATTCTGTTGGTTATGCTTGTTTCTGTAGACTCTGTTTGTTTACTTAAAATTTCCATGTCCAGCCGCCCTCTGTTTGTGTTTTCTTCTTTGCCTCCATTTCAGTTTTCCAATCTTGAACTGTTTCCATTATCTGTTTGAATGTTTTTCCTTGGTTTTCTAGGGTATCATTCACTGATTTATTCAATTCTTCAAACTTTCTGTTATATTTCTCATCCATTTCTATAAGGGCATTTTTTACATGCTGTTTATGGGTGTCAATCTCTTTCATGAAGTCAATCTTTTCTACTTCTTCTTGATTAAGGTGTTCATGTCCTCCGGTTGTGAGGTCGCTGGTTTCTGGTGGCTTCATGTTGCTTTTCAGCTTGTTGGGCGAATTTGCCTTGGCGTCTGCCCATCTCTTCTTCCAAATGCTCCCTTATGGATCTTCTTTTATCGGATCAGGTCTCCTTGCCTACCCAACGCTGGCTCTCCCCAATGTTGGCTCTCCTGGCACCGAGAAATCAAGTCTCCATGCTGGTTGGGCAAGTCACAAACAAAGCGCCTACCCTGCTTGGTGCAGGCAGGCCATAGAAACAAAGGAACTCCCGCCCGCTTGGGTGCTCCAAGGATTCGGACCCAGTGCCCAGACAGGCTGGGCTGGGTGGTGTTATGTGCCGAAAGAGGGCAGTGAGGCCGAAGTTGGGAGGGTTCTGGATGGAAGCTGGGTGGGCTAGGAAGAAAGAGGCAGTATGCAGGGAGTAGAGGCCCTGCAGAGAGCCCAAGAAGGATAGGGGGTCAAGGAACCTCTGAGCTCCCCGTCCCAGGCTGGCGCCACGGGTCCAGAAACTCATCCCAAGGCTGGCTCTCCTGGCGCCGATAGATCAGTTCTCCGTGCTGGTTGGGCAGGTATCAAACAAAGCACCTACCCTGCTTGGTGCAGGCAGGCTAAAGAAACAAAGGAACTCCAGCCCTCTTGGGTGCCCCGAGGATTCAGGCCCAGTGCCCAGACAGGCTGGGCTGGGTGATGTTATATGCCGAAAGAGGGCGGTGGGGCCGAAGTGGCTAGATATGATTCTTGTATCCCTACCCTCTCCATGACTTTTATCATAAAGGGGTGTTTAATTTTGTTCAATGCTTTTTCAGCATCTAACAAAATGATCATATGGTTTTTCTCTTTCAGTTTATTTATATGATGGATTACATTGATAGATTTTCATATGTTGAACCAGCCCTGCATCTCTGGAATGAAGGGTACTTGATCATAAAGGGGTTCTGAACTGAAAAGAGAATTCTCAGCTGACAATGTTCAAATGGCCAAAAGACACTTAAGGTCATGTTCAACCTCCTTAGCAATCAGGGAAATGCAAATCAAAACAACTTTGAAATACCATCTTACACCTGTCAGAATGACTAAAATCAAAAACACCAATGATAGCCTATGCTGGAGAGGATGTGGAGCAATGGGAACACTCATCCATTGCTGGTGGGAATGCAATCTTGTGCAACCACTTTGGAAATCAGTGTGGCAGTTTCTCAGGAAATTAGGAATCAATCTACCTCAGGATCCAGCAATACCACTCTTGGGAATATACCCAAGAGATGCCCAATCATATTACAAAAACATTTTTTTCATCTATGTTCATAGCAACATTATCTGTAATTTCCAGATCCTGGAAACAACCTAGATGCCTTTCAGTGGAAGAATGGATAAAGAAAGTGTGCAACATATACACATTAGAGTACTACTCAGCGGTAAAAAATAATGACATTTGAATTTTGCATGCAAATGGATGGAATTAGAAAAAACTATCCAGAGTGAGATAACCCAAACCCAAAAAGATGAATAAGGAATGTACTCACTCATTCATTAGTGGACTCTAGCCATAAACAAAGGACATTGAGTCTATAGTTGACAAATAAAATAAAATAATCAACCCAAAGAAAAGCATGTAGAGATCCTCTTGGAAATTGGAAGCAAACAAGATTGCAGGGCAAAGGTTGGGAGCATGGGGGTGGGGTAGGAGTGGGGGTGGGGGAAAGAAAGAGGGAGAAAGAGAAGGGAAAGGGGAAAGACTGGAAAGTGCTTTGAGGAGTAGGAGGGTAGAGATGGAGAAAGGACAGATATGCGAGCAGGGAAGAAGATATCTACATTAAGTGATCCATTATAGGGTTGGCAAGAGACTTGACTTTAGAGGGAATCCCAGATGTCCATGGGGATGTCCCTAGCTAAGTCCCAGGGAAGGAGAGTAGAGGGTGCCTGAACTGGCCTTGCCCCACTATTGTACTGATGATTATCTTGGATATCACCATAGAGTCTTCATCTGGCAATGAGTGGAGATAGAGACAAAGTCCCTCATTATAGCAATGGACTGAGCCCCCAAGGTCCAGTTGAAAAGCAGGAGGGAGAAGGAGTAAGGAAGTCTGGACTGCGAGGAGTTCGTCTACCCACTGAGACAGTGTGCCTGTTCTAATGGGAGCCCACCAAATCCAGCTCGACTGGGACTGAATGGAGCATGCAATCAAACTGGACTCTCTGAATGTGGTTGTAAATGAGGGCTGACTGAGAAGCCATTGATAAAGGCACTGGGACTTGTTTCTACTGCATGTACTGGTTTTGGGGACCCTAGTCTATTTGTCTATTTGGATGCAAGATTCCTAGGACTGGAGGTTGAGGGGGGGGGTTGGACTTCCCAGAGGGCAGGGTTCTCTACCCTCTCTTAATGAGGGAGGGGGAGGGAGGAGGGGGACCGGAGGAGCGAGAGGGGAATGGGAGGAGAGGAGGAAGTGTAAATTTTTTGAATGGAAAAATAAATAAAAAAAGGAAAAAAAAACTTTTGAAAAAAAAATACCTAGCAACATCACATAAGGAGAGGTCACCTGTGGGAATAGGAACAGTTTTCTTCAGCATGTCGCCATTTAATTTTAAGAATATTGCCTCAAAGGACAGAAGTGATAGTCCAACATTGCAGAGGGAATACACACAAACTGTATGACCTTGATGGTATGAAAGCCTTCTAAACTCATCTTTCTCTCTCCAGGTGTTCTTTGTCTATATCTGTATTCTGTTCATCTCCATTTGCAATGCAGTGTTGGCTCACATTAAAATCACAAGTAGTCAGACATTGATAAATATGATCAAATCATATTTTCCCATCTGTCTTCTTCTCCCAGTCCAGTTCTCACAGCCCTTCACTTCCCCATATTCCCTGTCTTCCCACTTCCTCACACCCCATTTTTCCCCGCCTTCCCAATCCATGCCTTCTCCGTTTCTCTTCAGGAAATGTCAGGTCATTTATTGATATAAACAAAACATGGCATGTCAAGTTGCCATAAGACTATGTACCTTGATGTGTATTAAGAATGGGCAATGTGACCCACTATGACAAATAGGGTATTAAAATCTTGAAAAAGAGTCATAGATAACCTGTGCTTCCACTGTTATGAGACACAAAAGAAGATTAAGATGCACACCTGTAACATATTAGCAGAATGCCTAGGTCAGCCCTATGCACACTCCTTGGTTGTTCCTTCAATCTCTGTGAGCCCCTATGAACCCAGGTTAGTTGATTTTTGTGTGTTTTCCGGCAGTGTTCTTGACCACTCTAGTTCCTACAATCTTTTCTCCCCCTCTTCTGGAAATTACCAGAGTTTGCCTAATGTTTGGCTGTGGGTCTGCATCTGTTTTCATTAGTTTCTTGATGAAGTAATTTTATTCTGTTATGTGGTATTGAGTAATATAAACAATATAATATATATATATATATATATAAAGAAATTTAAATGTATCTTCTCTAAAATAATTTTGTGGCAAAAGGAAGGAGTAGAGCCCTATAAGGCATTCCCCATATATGCTTAAATGAGAAGGGAGTCAAACTTTTGTTCATGTTGTTATCTAATTACCGTTGTAGTGAGATCATAAATGCAATGGCCATATCAAATCACAAAGGTGATTCTTTACATCACTCCTCTTTATTCTCTTGCTCTTACATTCATTCTGTACCCTCTTCCACAATATTTCATGAGCTCCTTAGGGAGTGGTATAGATATTATGCTTAAGGCCATCCTTATCCTTAGAATTTTAACTACTTTGTTTCTCCAAATAAATCAATTTCCACAGCTACAAGTTTCTGTTATAGACATTTAAAGATTGGTAAGAAAGAGAGTAATAGTCTTTCCAAAAGAAAAATACATAAATTGGTTATTCAATACCAAATTGACATCTCTAAAGATGTATAGAAAATTAACAATATGCAGGCATAGCAGGTTGTATTTAGGGATATATAAATATCTATACACATGAACATATATGTAAATAATAATTAATTGAATCAGAGACCATGAGTTAAATAAAAGTGTAAGAGTAGTTAAAAAGTTTAGAAACATTCCTGCATTGTTGATGATAGGGCATCCTTGGTCTACAATTCATAGAGATATCCCAAATTTAGCATCATGAATTTTATTTAAAACCTGTGACTTATTTTCATCTTATTTTATTTATTTATCTGATATATGTATTAATTAGGATTTAAAAAATTAGTAACACTGTATTTCCATGTTTCTGACTATTTTTTTTTTTTGAGACAGGGTTTCTCTGTGGCTTTGTAGCCTGTCCTGGAACTAGTTTAACAGATTAGGTTGGAAAAAAAAATTAACCAAGATTTATTGGTAGAATATAAGAGCTTGAAATGGTAAGGACTTCAAAACATATTGAACTGAGAGTCATATATAGTCTTTTCTCCAGAACTTTTATGAGCTTAATGTAAAGTTATTATAAAAATATAAAACAAGGTTCTGTATGAAAAACACAGAAACACTGCAGCTGAGAAAAGGGCAGCCATGTTAGTTTGATTCTTATTGAAAATGGGGTGTTGAAGTTAGTCTGTGTGAGGCTTCTTCAGACTCCCCAGCAGACTTTCCTAAGATTATGACAGGTGATGTTTCTGATATAGTGAATTTAATTGAGATCTCAAGAGTGTTTTTATACTGTTATAGGACACATGATGATCCATTGTTGAAATTTAATCTGAGGAATGTTTTATTAAAATGAATCATAAAAATTTGTTTGTATATGTAGAATAGAAAACATGCATGAGCACACACACAAACATACAAAAAAAACCTATACTTCATCAAAAGATTAATCGAAATTTAACTTTCAGTAACCAAACTTTAAGCAGTGGGTAGAGAAATCTTTTAACAGCTACAAAACTTTCAAAGGTAAAGTTAAGTTTTGCAAGTATGTTAAATTTTTCTTTTGTGTGAACAGTTATAATTAAAATACAGAGAAGTAGGAATTCAATATAATTGAGAAAGTATTATTGAACATGAAAATGTGATTGAATACCTAAGATATACTCATTGGAGGAATTGAGAAAATACTTCTGTGGTCTATAATTTGATGGGATGGTATTTTTAACATGTAATAAAAACTTTAGATATATTTTGATACATTCTATATTTAAAATGTATGCAGTAATATCACTGTATTCAGAATCAAATTTTATATTTTCTAAAGTGTATTATTTATTTTGATATTATTTTTCATAATTTTATTTCTGATAAGTTTGATATTACATACAATGAAATGTAACTATATTCGTAAATGGAGATTGCTCTTTCATTTTCTGGCCACCCAGACCTGAATAATCACACAGAAGTTAATTACAACAATTTTTGACTCATGACTCACATATTTTTCTAGCTAGCTCTTATATCTTAAATTAGCCCATTTCTATTACTCTATGTAACATCTTGAAACCACGAATGTTCTGAAATCTCTCTCTTTTAGCAGTTACGTGGCATCTCCATGATTCTGCCTTTATTCTCCCTATGTTCATTTTAGTTTTTCCCAGCTGCCTATATTCTATACTGCTATAGATCAAAGCAGCTTCTTTATTAACCAAAGATAATAAAACATATTTACAGCAAACAGAGAGGAATTCCACATGAATATTTATCCTTGTGACATTTACTCATCTCCTACTCTTCCTGTTGACCTTGATTCCTTTACAGCAAGTCATCCTCCTACTTTGATGATTTTCTTTTCTGAAGAGTGGTAGGTGGGACTATATCTTGTGTAGGTAGTCAAAGTTTCTGTATGGACATACCTGCAATAACCATGCCCTATGGAGAACACAGTACTTCACGGCAATCCTCCTTATACTCTGTCTCTTAAAACCTTTCCACCCTTTCTTCTACTTCCTTTGTGACTCAACCCTGGTGATATGTATGTCTATTTAAGGACTGAAGACTCAGTAGTCACATTTCTCAGCTGAATGTTATGAGTACTTTTATTTGAGTGTCATGAACTGGAAAAATAATTTTCTGAACAATACTGAGAGTTAAATCAATATATTCAGAGATATAAACATAGATATTCATACAACTTTTTAAATATTTGTCCATTTATCAAAATATTAAAAGCAAAGTTTCTAATTCTTTTGGTAACCTTACTAGCCAATGATTTCTGGTCAGATTTACCTTGAGATGCACTATTTTATATATAGAAGAAGAATAATATAACAGTGTCTGGGCTTATATGCTCCCTCAAAAGCCTATAGAGCAACTTTTGACACTGTTATTGCATGCCAAAATGTATAAAGCTTTCCTCAACCATGATTCCTGTTTGATTTTTCTATTACTTGTATATGAAATATATGTTGTCTTCAGGTAAAGATTCTATTATATAGTTTTAGTAGGGAACAAGGAGCAGTGTCAACCATCTTATTTTTAAGAAATGATCTTTATTTATAATAGACAAATTATGACTTTTAGAACTACTCAATTCACAAGTATCATCTTGTTCTCTAATTAAATGAAAATGTAAAATGCATTTTAACACAAACATTATTACTTGCATCTTTCCTGCTACCTTAATATTTCAGTGCCTTGCCCTATATAATTAATGGATTAATTCACAGATAAGGAAAAAAAACAAATTGTTGTGAAGAAGGTAGAGTATGAAGAGACAGAGATGACTCTTATGTGAAAAATGTGGTTCATGGGATGCTTTTTCATTTCATGACAACAAAAAATCTGGTAGCACAGTGACTGTTGCTCAAACAAGTGACTTATGTTTCAGCCCACTGAAGCATAGCTTTGCCAAACTTCAGTCACATATGCTGTTGAAATCCTTGAGATTTTCTATGATATGTGGGTTTTAAGAATGTCTGCTTTTATTGTAGGCATTATGTTTTAATATTGCAGGTTTTGAATAAGAACTGGATACAAAGATCCTTTTTATTTATTTGATGGGAATTATCAAAACTAATGCTTTGAGTGCACCTCCATTCAACTGAAGTCCTAAAAGGAGCAGCTGGAAATGGGATTTCAAATAATCAAAAGATCACATTAGGAAAGTGAATTTCCTATTGAACCTTCTCTTACACCAGATTAAAAAAAAATACAAAGCTTTTAAGACTCCAAAGTTATTTTGTTAAAGGCATAACAAAAGTGAAAATCTATAAAAGCTGTATATATATTTTTCTTTTTATAAAAGATAATATTCATATTTTAAAAGAAAAAAAGGATGCTAGTAACCTCTTACAGTAGTAGGTTGAGTGTGCCTATACAAATCCATACTATTTGATTCTTTGAAATAAGTACTTTAATAAGGTAAACATTATAAAATATGAGGGAAATAATTCAGTGGTCTACTAAAGATTCACAATCGATGATGTGAGTCTGAATATCCAGCTACTCAACCATGTTGGGTAAACAACTAATCTTTTAGGATGGTCACCTTTAAGACACAATTTAAAATTTGTCATCTATATTTATAAGTAATGGTTATTTTTATGTGGTAAAATATACCGCTGAAGAAAATGGAATGTTTAATATGTAAGAAATATAATTTTTCTATAAAATTAACTGAGAAGATATCTACAATTTCCTCTTCTATCAACTTTATGAAATCAGTAAATTCCCTCTCTCTCTCCTTAATTGAACAGTGAATACAGAAACCTAAACTGATTAATCAATACAGAAACCATACAAAACAAAAATGAGAACTTTAGACAAGACTACTTGGAATAAAAATTAGGCATTCTTTGAAGAATCTTAAGAGACCCAGGGTTATGTATAAACATCTAATTATAATGTAAGAGTCCCTCAAACATCCATAGAAGTACCAGATATATTATAATTAAATCTTTTAATTTGATAGTTGATGATCAAAAATGCTCAAGTTCTATATGTGGACTGGTCTTCAAATAAATATCTAAAAGAAGCAATGTTGTCACTTCTTCAAGTATCTTTTCTAGCCACATACTGATAAAGGACTTTGTGTTTCCTGTGATAAGTAATACTTTATTGAACTATTTTAATATAATCTTACTAAGAAAGGAAAGTACATATATATTTTGTCAACAACATTATTTAGCTTTTCACTAGAAGAGCGAGTCAAAAATTACAACATCTGCACTAGAGAATTTCTCTTTAAGAAAGAACATAATTTTCAAATTATAGGAGAAAAAAGATATTATCAGTTCTACCACTAGTAAGCAGAATGTGTCTGAATATCTCCATACTTCTTTTTAATTTGGTTGCAGAGAACTTTCACTCACTTGATATCAAATCCCTTGTACCTTGATTTGATACCTTTTAACTTATACAGCCTTGATCCAGACATTTATAAATTATCTTGGTGTAGAGCCTTTTTTATAGTATCCAGAATTTAGTAAAATAAGAATAACTGAAAGTTTTACACACAAGATTCCATTTTTTGTCATATCAGTTTGGCAAGTGATCACTGGGCTCTGATATGCTAACCTTTCTTGCAAGAGATGAGTAAACCTTGTCTGGAAAATTTGAATAATTATCTGATACCTTGTAATAAATGAAAAGTTTCTTAAGTTATGTCTTATACACAAAACTTTCCTATGGATTTTAGTGTGAGTCTTCAATCAGAATGGATATTCAACACTGAATGTCATGGAAACTTTGATGTTAAAGGATACAAACAATCAATAAACAAAACATTTTTTGAAAACTGAAATAAATCAACATTCATGAGGTCATATGAAAATAAAATAAAATAATATCCTATTGAGAATAATATATTTCATCCATAGGAAATAAAAATGTTATTGAATGATAAGCAATTTGGGAAGAAAAACTTATTAAAGTTAAATACCTAATCTACCAAGTATTTTAACATATACTGTTACATACCTTAATACCTTCCTCATACTTTGAAGAAAGCTTAGGCATTATGATTTAGTCACATATGACTATAAGCTACCTGAAGTTAGAAACATATACCATAGGCTAATAGTTCAATTGCAAACTATTGCTTCATATTTTAAAGTCTCATTCATATATAAAGTCTCATTTTTGATGTCTATTTTTGGTCTACAGGTAATAAGTTGGGGGCTTACAATGTCCTTTCACTTTGTTTAAATAGAATAGCTCTGGGGATGTAGGAAACATTGAAAATATATACTAGTATATTGAGGAATACCATCTGAAAAGATATACCGGTGCAAGAAATGCTTGATATGCAGGGCAGTGGTGATACATTTGTTTAATCACAGCACTCAGGAGGTAGAGGCAGGTTGATCTCCATGAGTTCAATGCCAGCCTGGTCTACAGAGTGAGTTTGAGGATAGCCAGGCTGTTTCACAGAGAAACCCTGTTAAACAAAATGAAAAAAGAAATGCCTGAAGTAAAATACAGGGAAGAGATGTAGAGCTCTTGGTCCCTCAAAAATATGTCTCCTCCAAGTGTTGAAACAATTTAATTCCCTAAATTTGTCATTTGAATTTTACTGGAGACTTTTGTATATAGGCATAATAAATATGACCATTGACCACTGGTGTTTATTTCAGCCTTCAAGCTCTACTTTCCTGGATATCAGGCATGGGTAAGATAAATATACCTATTTCCTTATGAAATAGTTGTTTGTCTGGCTCATTAGTACCTCCTGTAATGAAAATGCCTACCAGTCTGCTCATCAGCATATAAAAAAGCATACTATTAAGGAGAACTCTAGCATTTTGTGCATGTTTTGACAGATAATGAATGTGAGTACTGAATATACATTTATTAGAAAGTATAATATCATACAAGAGTAATTGTTAGTCTATAAACATAGAATGTTCTCTTTGCAAAATATAATCTCCTGATTAATATCTTTTCTTTTTAAAAAAAATGTCTTGTCTCTTTTTACTTATATCCTTTACTTCTTTAATATTTATTTATTTATTTATTCATTCATTTATTATGTATACAATATTCTGTCTGTGTGAATGCCTGATGGCCAGAAGAGGGCACCAGACCCCATTACAGATGGTTGTGAGCCACCATGTGGTTGCTGGGAATTCAACTCAGGACCTTTGGAACAGCGGGCAATGCTCTTAACCTCTGAGCCATCTCTCCAGCCCCTTTCCTTTACTTTCTGATGTTATAATATAATTATATTATTTTCACTTGCATTTCCTTTACCTAGATTGTCCCACATAACATCACTCCTTGCTCTCCTTAAAATTCATGGCTTTATTTTCATTTATTGTTTTTACATATAAACTGGCATAAATATAAGTGTATATGCCTAAAAATAAAAATAAACAATTCTTTGTCTGTACAATGTTAACCATATATGGTTTTAGAGCTAACCATTTGTACTGGAAAACCAATTTTGTGTGCTGTTACCTAGAGATTATTCTTCTCATATTCAACATTCCTTAGTTGTCTATATTTCTTTTTTTGTTATATATATATATATATATATATATATATAGAGAGAGAGAGAGAGAGAGAGATATAGATATAGATATAGATATATTTATTTTTATTTTTATTGAGAAAAGGAAAAAACAAGTTTCCACCACCTCTGAGCCTCCCATTTTCCTCCCCCTCCTCCCACCCTTCTCCCTGTCCTCCCACCCTTCTCCCCCTCCCCCCACTCCTCTCCCCCTCCCTCTCCAGTACAAAGAGCAGTCAGGGTTCCCTGCCCTGTGGTAAGTCCTAGGTCCTCCCCCCTCCTCTATATCTAGGAAGGTTAACATCCAAACTGGCTAGGCTCCAACAAAGCCAGCACATTAAGTAGGATCAAAACCCCGTGCCATTGTCCTTGGCTTCTCATCAGCCCTCATTGTTCGCCATGTTCAGAGAGTCCGGCTCTATCCCAAGGAAAAACATATAGTTATCCTCTTGGCTATGGGAAGTAGACAAAATTGCCGGGGAGAAAATTGGGATCTTGGGGGTGGGGTTGGATGGGGGTAAGGGGAGAAGGGGAGAGAAAAAGGAGAAGGGGAGGATGGGAGGAACTTTGGGAAAAAGGATGATTGGGATAAAGGAAGCTTGGATGGGGAGCAGGGAAGCACAAATCTTAGTCTTTGTCTCTATCTCCATCCATCGCCAGATGAAGGTTCTATGATGATATGCAAGATATTCGTCAGTATTGCTATAGAATAGGGTCATTTCAGGTTCCCTATACTCAGCTGCCCAAGGGACTAACTGGGGAAATCGCCTTGGGCACCTGGGAGCCCCTCTAGGTCCAGGTCTCTTGCCAACCCTAAGATGGCTCCCTTAATTAAGATATGTGCTTCCCTGCTCCCCTATCCAAACTTCCTCTATCCCAATCATCCCGTTTCCCCAAATTCCCCCCATCATCCCCTTCTCACTTTCTCTCCCCATCTCCCCTTACCCCCCTCCCACCCCACCCCCAAGATCCCAATTTTTTGCCCGGCAATCTTGCCTACTTCCCTTAACCAGGAGGATAGCTATATGATTTTCTTTGCGTTCACCTTCTTATTTAGCTTCTTTAGGATATCATATTATAGACTCACTGACCTTTATTTGTGGCTAGAACCCAATTATGAGTGAGTACATCCCATGTTCATCTTTTTGGGTCTGGGTTACCTCACTCAGGATAGTGTTTTCTATTTCCATCCATTAGCATGCAAAATTCGAGAAGTCATTCTTTTTTACCGCTGAGTAGTACTCTAATGTGAATATATTCCACACTTTCTTCATCCATTTTTCCTTTGTAGGATATCTAGGTTGTTTCCAGGTTCTGGCTATTACAAATAATGCTGCTATGAACATAGTTGAGCAAATGCCCTTGTCATATGATCGGGTATCGCTTGGGTATATTCCCAAGAGTGGCATTGCTGGGTCCTGGGGTAGGTTGATCCCGAATTTCCTGAGAAACCGCCACACTTCTTTCCAAAGTGGTTGCACAAGTTTGCATTCTCACCAGCAATGGATGAGGGTACCTCTTCCTCCACAACCTCTCCAGCAAAGGTATCACTGGTGTTTTTGATTTTAGCCATTCTGACAGGTGTAAGATTATATCTCGAAGTCGTTTTGATTTGCATTTCTCTGATCTCTAAGGAGGTTGAGCATGACCTTAAGTGTCTTTTGGCCATTTCAATTTGTTCTGTTGAGAATTCTCTTTTCAGTTCAGTGCCTCATTTATTAATAGGGTTAATTTCGCATTTTAAAGTCTAGTTTCTTGAGTTCTTTTTATATTTTGGAGATCAGACCTTTGTCTGTTGCGGGGTTGGTGAAGATCTTCTCTCAGTCAGTAGCTTGCCTCTTTGTCGTAGTGACAGTGTCCTTTGCTTTACAGAAACTTCTCAGTTTCAGGAGGTCCCATTTATTCAATGTTGCCCTTAATGTCTGTGCTGCTGGGGTTATAAATAGGAAGCGATCTCCAGTGCCCATCTGTCGTAGGGTACTTCCCACTTTCTCTTCTATCAGGTTCAGTGTGCTCAGATTGATATTGAGGTGTCTGATCCATTTGGACTTGAGTTTTGTGCATGGTGATAGATATGGCTCTATTTTCATTCTTCTACAGGTTGACATCCAGTTGTGCCAGCACCATTTGTTGAAGATGCTTTCTTTCTTCCATTGTATACTTTTAGCTCCTTTATCAAAAATGAGGTGTTCATAGGTTTGTGGCTTAGAATCCGGGTCTTCTATACAATTCCATTAGTCGACTTCTCTGTTTTTATACCAATACCACACTGTTTTCATTACTATAGCTCTGTAATAGAGTTTGGAGTTAGGGATGGTAATGCCTCCAGAAGTTCCTTTATTGTCTAAGATTGTTTTGACTATCCTGGGTATTTTGGTTTTCCATATAAAATTATTATTCTCCTCTCAAGATCTGTGAAGAATTTTGATGGGACCTCGATGGGGATTGCATTGAATCTATAGATTGATTTTGGGAGAATTGCTATTTTTCTATGTTGATCTTCCCAATCCAAGAGCAAGGGAGATCCTTCCATTTTCTCGTATCCTCTTCAATTTCTTTCTTCAATGCCCTAAAGTTCTTGTCAAATAGATCTTTCACTTCCTTGGTTAGAATTACCCCAAGATATTTTATGCTGTTTGTGGCTATTGTGAACGGTGATGCTTCTCTGATTTCCTTCTCTGCCTCCATATCCTTTGTGTATAGGAGGCCAACTGATTTTTTGGAGTTGATCTTGTAACAAGCCACATTACTAAAGGAGTTTATCAGCTGTATAAGTTCTTTGGTGGAGTTTTGGGGGTCGCTTATGTACACTACTATATCATCTGCAAATAATGAAAGTTTAACTTCTTCCTTTCCAATTTGAATCCCCTTGATCCCCTTATGTTGTCTTATTGCAATTGCTAAAACTATATTGAAGAGTTATGGAGAGTGTGGACAGCCTTGTCATGTTCCTGATTTTAGTTGGATGGCTTTGAGTTTCTCTCCGTTTAGTTTCATGTTAGCTGTCGGTTTGCTGTAAATAGCTTTTATTATATTTAGGTATGACCCTTGTATCCCTAATCTCTCCAATACTTTTATCATAAAACGATGTTGAATTTGTCAAAAGCTTTTTCAGCATCTAATGAAATGATCATATGTTTTATTTTCTTTCAGTTTATTTATATTATGGATTACATTGATAGATTTTCTTTTTTTATTTTTTTCCACTCTTTTTTTAATTTATTTAATTATTAAAGATTTCTGTCTCTTCACCACCACCGCCTCCCATTTCCCTCCCCCTCCCCCAATTAAGTCCCCCCCCTCAGACCGAAAAGCAATCAGGGTTCCCTGTCCTGTGGGAAGTCCAAGGAACCCCTACCTCCATCCAGGTCTAGTAAGTTGAGCATCCAAACTGCCTAGGCTCCCACAAAGCCAGTGCGTGCAGTAGGATAAAAAATCCATTGCCATTGTTCTTGAGTTCTCAGTAGTCCTCATTGTCCGCTATGTTCAGAGAGTCCGGTTTTATCCCAGGCTTTTCCAGACCCAGGCCAGCTGGTCTTGGTGAGTTCCCAGTAGAACATCCCCATTGTCTCAGTGTGTGGGTGCACCCCTTGCGGTCCTGCGTTCCTTGCTCGTGCTCTCTCTCCTTCTGCTCCTGATTTTCATATGTTAAACCAGCCCTTCATCTTTGGGATGAAGCCTACTTGTTCATGGTCAATGATTTTTTTTATGTGTTCTTGGATTCTGTTTACCTGTATTTTATTGAGAATCTTTGCGTCCATGTATATGAGTGAGATTGGACTGTAATTCTATTTCTAGGATGAATCTTTGAGTGGTTTTGGTATCAGGGCAACTGTAGCCTCATAAAAAGAGCTTGGCAATGACCCTTCTGTTCCTATTATGTGGAATACTTTGAAGAGTATAGGTATTAGTTTTTCTTGAAAGTTCTGATAGAATTCTGTACTAAATCCATGTGGCCCTGGGCTTTTTTGGTTGGGAGATTTTTGTTGATAGCTTCTGTCTTTTTGTGGCTTACAGGTCTATTTAAATTGTTCACCTGGTATATGGTACTTATCTAAAGTATGTCCATTTCTTTCACATTTTACAATTTTGTGGTATACAGGCTTTTGTAGTAAGATCTAAAGATTCTCTGAATTTCCTGTGTCTCTGGTTATGTCCCCCTATCATTTCTGATTTCATTAATTTGTGTGTTCTCTCTCTGCCGTTTAATTAGTTTGGATAGGTGTTTGTCAATCTTGTTATTTTCTCCAGGAACCAGCTTTTTGTTTCATTGATTCTTTGGATTGTTTTCTGTGTTTCTGTCTTATTGATTTCAGCCTTTACTTTGATTATTTCCAGACTTCTAATCCTCCTGGGTGAGTCTGCTTCCTTTTTTTCTAGAGCTTTTAGATGTGCTGACAAGTCTCTAATGTGTGCTTTCTCCGTTTTCTCTATGTGGGCACGTAGTGTTATGAACTTTCCTCTTAGCACTGCTTTCATAGTGTCCCATAGCTTTGAGTATGTTGTGTCTTTATTTTCATTAAGTTAAAGGAAATCTTTAACTTCTTTATTTCTTCCTTGACCCAGAAGTGGTTCAGTAGTTGACTGTTCTGCTTCCATGGGTTTGTAGCCTTTCTGGGGGTAGAATTGTTGATGAATTCTAACTTTATTCCATGGTGATCCAATAGTACACAGGTGGTTACTACAATTATTTTTTATCTGTGGATGTTTGCTTTGTTACCGATTATGTGATCAATTTTTGAGAAGGTTACATGAGATGCTGAGAAGAAGGTATATTCTTTTTTTGTTTTGGTGGAATGTTATATAGATGCCTCTTAAGTCCATTTGGTTCTTTATTTTTTTTAATTTATTTATTTATTAAAGATTTCTGTCTCTTCCCCACCACCGCCTCCCAATTCCTTCCCCCTGCCCCAATTAAGTCCCCCCCCCCCCAGACCGAAAAGCAATCAGGGTTCCCTGCCTTGTGGAAAGTCCAAGGAACCCGCACCTCCATCCAGGTCTAGTAAGTTGAGCATCCAATCTGCCTAGGCTCCCACAAAGTCAGTGCATGCAGTAGGATCAAAAACCCATTGCCATTGTTCTTGAGTTCTCAGTAGTCCTCATTGTCCGCTATGTTCAGAGAGTCCGGTTTTATCCCAGGCTTTTCCAGACGCAGGCCAGCTGGTCTTGGTTTCTAGTCATAAACCAAGGACATTGAGCCTATAATTAGTGAACCTAGAGAAGCTAAATAAGGAGAACTCAAAGAAAAACATATAGGCATCCTCCTGAATATTAACCTTCAGCAAGCGATGAAAGGAGACAGAGACAGAAACCCACATTGGAGCACAGGACTGAAATCTCAAGGTCCAAATCAGGAGCAGAAGGAGAGAGAGCACAAGCAAGGAACTCAGGACCGCGAGGGGTGCACCCACACACTGAGACAATGGGGATGTTCTACTGGGAACTCACCATTTGGTTCTTAATATCTGTTAGTTCTCTTATTTCTCTGTTAAGTTTCTGTCTGGTTGACCTGTCCATTGGTGAGATAGGAATGTTGAAATCTCCTATTATTAGAGTGTGGGATTTGATATATGCTTTGAGTTCTAGTATTGTTTCTTTTAACTATGTGGGTGCCTTTATATTAGGGGCATAGATATTCAGGATTGAGACTTTGTCCTGATGAATTGTTCCTGTTATGAGTATAAAGTATCCTTCTCCCTCTCTTATGATTGATTTTAGTTGGAAATCAATTTTGTTAGATATTAGGAAAGCCACACTCACTTGTTTCTTAGGTCCATTTGATTGGAAAACCTTTTCCCAACTCTTTACTCTGAGGTAGAGTCTGTTTATTTACAAGAGTAAACAGAAGAATGTTGAATCCTGTTTTCATTTCTATTCTCTTAACCTGTGCCTTTTATAGGCAAATTGAGTCCATTGATATTAAGTCATATTAATGACCAGTGGTTGTTAACTCAAGTTATTTTTTTTTCTTGGCAGTGTTTGTGTTTCCTTCCTTTGAGTTGTGCTGGTGGAGGATTGCCTATGTTATTGGTTTTGTTGGCTTCCTTGGTTAGTGGTTTTCCTTCTAGTACTTTCTGTAAGGCTCCGTTTGTGGCTATGTATTGTTTAAATCTGTTTTTGTCCTGGAATATCTTGTTTTCTCCATCGATGGTAAATGCTAGCTTTGCTGGGTACAGTTGTCTGGGCTTGCATCCATGGTCTCTTAGTGTCTGCAACACATCTATCCAAGACCTCTGGCTTTAATGGTTTCCACTGAGAAATCAGGTGTAATCCTGATAGATTTACCTTTATATGTTACTTGACCTTTTCCCTTTGCAGCTTTTAATATAATAATTTTGATTATTATATGACAAAAATATGTTTTTTTAGTTAAATATCACATACCAAAATTAAATCGAGACCAGATGAAGAATTTAAATAGAACTATAAGATGCAAGGAATTAGAAGTTGTCATCAAAAACTTCCCTATCAAAAAAAAAAAGCCCAAGATCAGATGGTTTCAATGTAGAATTCTACCAGAACTTCCAAGAAGAGCTAATACTTATACTCCTTAATGTGCTTTACAAAAATAGAATCAGAAGGGTCATTGCCAAACTTCTTTTATGAAGCTACAGTTACCCTGATACCAAAACCACACAAAGACTCAACCAAGAAAGAGAATTATAGACCAATCTCACTAATGAACTTGATGCAAAAATTCTCAATAAAATACTGGCAAACAAAATCCAAGAACACATCAAAATTTATCCATTATGATCAAGTAGGCTTCATCCCAGAGATGCAGGTCTGGTTAGACATACAAAACTCTATCAATGTAATTCATCATATAAATAAACTGAAAGAAAAAAAATATGATCATTTTCTAAGATGTTGGAAAAAGCATTAGACAAAATTCAACACCCCTTTATGATAAATGTCTTGGAGAGATTAGGGATAAAAAGTTCATACCTAAATCTAATAAAAGAAACATACACCAAGCCGACAGCTAACATCAAATTAAAAGGAAAGAAACTTAAACCATTCCACTAAAATCAGGAACAAGACAAGGCTGTCCACTCTCTTCATAAATCTTCAAAATAGTGCTTGAAGTTCTCGCAATAGCAATAAGACAACATAAGGAGATCAAGGGGAATTGAATTGGAAAGAAAGAAGTTAAACTTTTGTTATTTGCAGATGAAATGATAGAGTACTTAAGTGACCCCGGAAACTCTACCAAAGAACTCCTATAGCTGATAAACACCTTTAGTAGCGTGGCAGGATACAAGATCAACTCCAAAAAAATCAGTTGCCCTCCCATACACAAAGGGTAAGGATGCAGAGAGGGAAATCAGAGAAGCATCACCTTTCACGATAGCCACAAATAGCATAAAATATCTTAGGGTAACTCTAACCAAGGAAGTGAAAGATCTATTTGACAAGAGCTTTAAGTATTTGAAGAAAGAAATTGAAGAGGATAGCAGAAAATGGAAGGATCTTCCATGCTCTTGGATTGGTAGGATCAACATTGTAAAAATGGCAATTCTAGCAAAAGCAATCTATTTATTCAATGCAATCCCCATCAAAATCCCAACACAATTCTTCACAGACCTTGTGAGAACAATAATCAACTATATATGGAAAAAAATCAGGATAGCCAAAACAGTCATATACAATAAAGGAACTTCTGGAGGCATTACCATCCCTGACATCAAACTCTATTACAAAGCTACAATAATGAAAACAACTTGATATTGGAATAAAAACAGAGATGTTGACCATTGGAATTGAATCAACGACACAGATATTAATCCACAAACCTATGAATAACTGATTTTCAACAAAGGAGCTGAAAGTATAAAATGGAAGAAGAAAGCATCTTTAACAAATGGTGCTGACATAACTGGATGTCAACCTGCAGAAGAATGAAAATAGATCCATATCTATCGCCATGCATGAAAATCAAGTCCAAATGGATTAAAGACCTCAATATAATTCTGACCACACTGAACCTGGTAGAAGAGAATGTGGGAAGTAGTCTGCAACACATGGGCACAGGAGACCAATTCCTACATATAACCCTATTAGCACAGAAAATAAAAGCAACAATGCAATGAATAAATGGGACCTCCTGAAACTGAGAAGCTTCTGTAAAACAAAGGACACTGTCATTAAGAAAAAAAAGCAACCTACTGACTGGGAGAAGATCTTCACCAACCCCACCTCAGACAAAAGACTGATCTCCAAAATATATAATGATATCAAGAAACTGGACATTAAAATTTTGAATAACACATTTAAAAAATTGGGTACTGAATTGAACAGAGAATTCTCAACAGAAGAAGTTCAAATGACCCAAAGATACCTAAGGTCATGTTCAACTTCCTTAGCAATCAGGGAAATGCAAATCAAAACAACTTTGAGATACCATCTTACACCTGTTAGAATGGCTAAAATCAAAAACACCAATGATAACCTATGCTGGAGAGGATGTGGATTAAGGGGAACACTCATCCATTGCTGGTGGGAATGCAAACTTGTGCAACCACTTTGGAAATCAGTGTGGCGGTTTCTCAGAAAATTGGGGATGAACCTACCCCAGGATCCATCAATACCACTCTTGGGAATATACGAAAAGGATGCTCAATCATACTACATAAACAATTTGTTCAACTTTGTTCATAGCAGCATTATTTGTGATAGCCAGAATCTGGAAACAACCTAGAGCCCTCAACTTAAGAATGGATAAAGAAAGTGTGGATTGGTATTTTCAAGTAATAACAATAAATAAATAAAAAGTCTAAAGGCCGGTTGTTAAGCCAGTCCCGTTCCGCGCTCCTCTGCCTTTTCTTTCTCTTTCAACGTGACAGATGCCGCTGTGTCCTTCACTAAGAACTTCTTCGCAGCCATCTCCAAGACAGCGGGAGCGCCCATCAAGCTGGTCAAGCTGCTGCTGCAGGTGCAGCATGCCAGCAAGCAATCCACGGCAGATAAGCAATACAAGGGCATTGTAGACTGCGTGGTTTGTATCCCCAAGGAACAGGGAGTACTGTCCTTCTGGCATGAAAATCTGGCCAATGTCATCAGATACTTCCACAGCCAGGCTTTCAACTTTGCCTTCAAATATAAATACAAGCATATCTTTTGGGGTGGTGTGGACAAGAGGACCCAGTTTTGGCGCTACTTTGCAGGGAATCTGGCATTAGGTGGTGCTGCTGGGGCCACATCCTTGTGCTTTGTGTACCCACCTTGATTTTGCCTGTACCCGTCTAGCAGCTGATGTGGGCAAAGCTGGAGCTGAAAGGGAATTCAAAGGCTTTGGTGACTGCCTGGTTAAGATCTACAAATCTGATGGGATTAGGGGCCTGTACCAAGGCTTTAATGTGTCAGTCCAGGGCATTATCATCTACTGAGCTGCCTACTTTGGCATCTATGACACTGCAAAGGGAATGCTTCCAGATCCCAAGAACACTCACATCTTCATCAGCTGGATGATTGCACAGTCTGTCACCGCTGTCGCTGGCTTACTTGCTATCCCTTTGACATGGTTCACTGTTGTATGATGATGCAGTCAGGATGCAAAGGAGCTGATATCATGTATACAGGCACAATCGACTGCTGGAGGAAGATTACTCATGATGAAGGAAGCAAGGCCTTTTTCAAGGGTGCATGGTCCAACGTTTACAGGGGCATGGGCGGTGCCTTTGTGCTTGTCTTGTATGATGAGATCAAGAAGTACACATAAGCCTTTGTTTCTGTGGCCTGCCTGCACCAAGCGGGATAGGCGCTTTGTCTGCGAGCTGCCCAACCAGCACGGAGGCCTGATCTTTTGGCGCCAGGAGACCCAGCATTGGCAGAGCCAACATTGGGGAGAGACAGCGTTTGGTAGGCAAGGAGACCTGATTCGGTAAAAGAAGATCCATAGGGAGCATTTGGAAGAAGAGATGGGCCGACGTCAAGGAAAGAATTCGCCCAACAAGCTGAAAAGCAACATGAAGCTACCAGAAACAAGCGACCTCACAACGGGAGGACAAGAACCCCTTAATCAAGAGGAAGGAGAAAAGATTGACTTCATGAAAGTGATTGACACCCTTAAACAGCATGTAAAAAACGCCCTTATAGAAATGGATGAGAAATATAACAGAAAGTTTGAAGAATTGAATAAATCAGTGAATGATACCCTAGAAAACCAAGGAAAAACAATCAAACAGATAATGGAAACAGTTCAAGACCTGAAAACTGAATTGGAGGCAAAGAAGAAAACACAAACAGAGGGCTGGCTGGACATGGAAAATCTAGGTAAACGAATAGAGACTACAGAAACAAGCATAACCAGCAGAATACAAGAGATAGAAGAAAGACTCTCGGATTCTGAAGATACCATAGAGAAAATAAACACACTGATCAAAGAAAACAGCAAGTCCAAGAAGTACACATAATTATGTCTTAGGTGTTCTCCCCTAGAACAGGCATGTTGTATAATACACCAAATCTTGAACATTCTGAACAGATTCTCTGGACTTATCTGTTTTATTGATGGCAACTATTTACCAGTTGAAAAGTGGGAAGCAATAATATTTATCTGACCAGTTTTCTCTTAAAGCCATTTCCATAATGAAAATAATGATGGGATTCAATTATACTTTTTATTTCAGTCATTTCTGATAATAAAAATTGAAGAAATAAAAAATATCTAACGACAAAATAAATAAATTAATAAATAAAAAGAAAAGTTTAAGTGATTAAAACATTTTAAATGCCATATTCTGAAGTTCTCTGAAAGATTTGAAGAACTAACATAACTACAAGCATGAATATTATAGATGAGTTTCTGTTAATTTTTATTTCTTAAATATACATTACATTTTTAAATGAGCGACACAAAACAATACTTTAATCAAGATCAGAAATACATATAAAAATTGAATTTAAATTTGAATCAATAACCAAGATCCATACAAATTCAAATTATTTATATTTATATCATATCCTTCTTTAAATGTAATCAAACTTTTATAGTCAACATTTGGAAATATGGGTGTAGTTGTGTCCAAACTGATTCTTGATGATTGGGGACACCGTTAATCAGGTCTTTCATTGTGTATCCTGTGTGATAGGTTCATTTTCATCAGCAGATAGGCAAAGTAATTTTTTGAGGGGTGTTCAAGGTGACCTTTTAGAGAATCTTATTTCATTCAATTACTAACCTGGCCCAATCCTGCTTAGTTTAAAATATCAGATGCAATCAGGCATGTTCAGTGTGGTATGACAGCAATTTGTTTGAAGGAGTGAGCCACTTGTTGATTCCTGGCTGTTCAACCCTGAGATAATCATACAGAAACTATATTAGTTAAATCACTGCTTGACGATTAGCTCAAGCTTCTTATTGGCTAACTCTTACATATGAATTTATTCCATTTCTATTAATCTGTGTATCACCACATGTCAGTGGTTTACTGTCAAAATTTCAGCTTCTCTGACTCTGGCAGCAGCTCCATGCTTCTCTCTGACTCTATCCTTCTTTTTCCCAGCATTTAGCCCAGATTTCCCTGCCTACCTAAGTTCTGCCTTGCTATATTTCTGAAACAATTTCTTAATTCATTAATGGTAATCACAGCACAAAGAGGGGACTTCCATGTCACCTTCCATTCACTGTTTAAATAAAAATGGTTTTAACTTTAACATAGAAAAATTACATATAACCAAACAAGCATCATACAAATATTATGGTTACAATATTTATATTGACTTTATCTTTTACACTATCAAAGGAAAATTATAACTGTAACTATAAATTTTTCAACTCCATCAAAGACTCTAGAAGATATAATATTACTTAAGTAAACAGGAAGTGCACTGCAAACAACTACCAAAACTCTAGAATTGAGAGTCATCTTGCTATTTGAACAGTCACCTGAAGTTTGTCTGTACTGTTGGGACGTCCATCTTCAGCCCACAGGCCCATAGTATCCAGCAGACCTTTCCATAAAGCAGGAAATTTCAAAGACAATTCTGCCTATATTGGCAGTTTTTCAGTCACTTTCTTCTGTGTCCTGCAGAATGTCTAGTAGACTCATTCATGAAGCTGGAACTCTGAAGGATGTTCTCGTATTTAAGCAAGTTATCAGTCCTTTCTCTGCAGATCCTGTGTGTCTAGTTTAGCAGCTCAGGCAAGACTAGTTTCTTGCCAAAATGGCTAACCAACTCCATAAGGAACTTCTTCGATACCCATCATCTTCTTGAAATAGATTGATGCTGCTAGGAGCAGATGTGTCTCATGTCATGAAAAGTCCTAACTTCTTAAAACATTTAAATTCTATATTCTAAATGTCTCTGAAAGATTTGAAGAATACATTTATAATTGAAAATGTCTCTATATATCTAGAAAATCCAACTACACTAACTATAAGCTTAATTGTTATGGACGATTATCTCTTAAACTAAATTTCTTTATTATGCATTACATTTTTAAATGAGCTATACAAACACAATACCTTAATCAAGAGCAGAATTATACTATACACAGAATAACAAAACTGACCTTAAATTTGTATCTATAAACCAAGATCCATACCAATGCGAATCTCTGTAGCATATTCCCCCTAAAACATAAAGAAATATTTATAGGCAATATTTGAAAACATGAGTGTAGTTTCGCCAAAGTGCTTCCTGCCTTCTATTGGATAAACTATTTTCTTTGTGGGAGTGTTTACAGCCACTTTTCATGGAGTCTTGTTCCATCAAATCATATTAGTCTGGAAGCAATTTATTCTTTCACATCCTCCATGAAAACAAGAAAATAACCTCTTTTCCAAAGCAACGTATCCTTGAACCCAAATGTGGAAGTCATGATACCTTTATAATATTCATGCTGGTTAAGCTTAGCAGCCCATACAATAAAATGTCTCGCTGTACTTAGCTCACTCATAGTCAAAAAATTCAAAGGTAACATAATAATATACATAATCCAGACTCTCTGAATTTTCCATTCTTATGTGGCTTATTTTTCTTTACTGCTTTTAATGTATGACAATCTGTACTCTGTCTCTTTAAAAACATTACCCTTCATTAAGCATTAACTTTATTTTATGACTCTCTATACTATTTTTCTCCTCTCTTTCAAGCCTACATACATTTATGCAACACAATGACTCATCTGGATTTGTCTTTATTGCATGTGTATAATACTTTACTGTCCAGGAGCACTTTTTTTCAAATGCTAAGCACTTCTTAAAACTTAAGCTGTGCCATTACTATGGTATATACAGTACTTCCTGCATGGTGGAGCTGCTCATGCTTCTTACAGCCATGTGCACAGCCCCATTCTCAGTCACACAGCCAGTCCATGTCTCCATTAAGTAAGCTGCAATGGTCTGCTTAAAACCCCACTCAAATGCCCTGTAGCCAAAACTAATACATGAAAGAGTCAGAGTTTATGCTGGCAGCATATCCCAGAAAGCCAGCATTTCATAACGGTTCAGCTTTTTTTTTTTCTTTTTCCTACTGCTGAATAAGGAAATCCTTTCATAATGGAGCTGATGCATGCTGCGAGCAAACAGCAAGAAGCTGTGTTAAATTCTCTGTTTTTGTGTCTATAATTCTTTTTCAAGCCCTCTCAGGTTTTAAGTGGATTTTAGTCAACCACGTTGGCACCAATTTGTTGGAGAAAGGAGGCTTATTGTTGGTTCCAAGCCAGCCAGCTAGCTTAGACATTGAATAATCATACAGAAACTGTATTAATTACATCAGTGCTCAGCCCATTAGCTCTAACTTCTTATTGGCCAAAACTTACATATTAATTTAATCCATTTCTTTTAATCTATGTATCACCATGTGGCTGTGGAAAACTGGCTAAAGTTCCAGCATCTGTCTCTGATGGCTCCATGGATACTCTCTGACTCATTCCTTCTTTGTCCCAGCATTCAGTCCAGTCCTTCTTGCCTACCTAAGTTCTGCCCTATCAATTGGCCAAGGCAGTTTTTTTTTTCATTAATCAATAAAAGAAACACATAGACAGAAGAACTTCCCAAACAATTTATCTATTCTTTGAACAGGGGTATTTAGGTTGTTTCCAATCTCTGGTTATGAAAAATAATGCTGCTCTGGACATAGTTGAGCACGTGTCATTGTGGTATGATTGAGCATCCTTTGGATATATACACAAAAGTGATATTGCTAGATCTTGAGGTAGGTTGCTTCCTAATTTTCTGAGAAATAGCCATACTAAAATCCAAAGTGACTGTATCAGTTTGCACTTACACAAGCCCTTTACCACACATTCTCTCCAGCAAATCTTGTCATCATTTGTTTTTATCTTGGCCATTCTTACAGGTGGAATCTCAGGGTTGTTTTGATTTGTATTTCTCTGATGGCTAAGGTTGTTAAGCATTTCTCTAAGCATTTTTCAGTCATTTTAGATTCATTCATTGAGAGTTTACTTTTTAGGTCTGTACCCCACATATTTTTTGGAATATTTTTTCTTTTGATGACCAATTTATTTTTGCATTTTTTTATATATTTTGGAGATCAGCCCTACATCTGATGTGAGGTTGGTGAAAATCTTTCCACATTCTGTAAGCTATGATTTTATTTTGTTGACCGAGTCCTTTGCTTTACAGAAGTTTCTCAAATTCAGGAGGTCCCATTTTTAAATTGTTTCTCTCAGTTTCTATGCTACTGAGGTTTTTATTTAGGAAGTATTCTTCTGTGAAAATAAGTTTAAGTGTACTTCCTTTCTCTTCTATGGGTTTCAGTGTGGTTGGTTTTATGTTGAAATATTTGATCCATTTATATATAAGCTTTGTGACAAGCAATAGATATGGATCTGCTTTCATTCTTCTAGATGTTGATACCAACTATATCTGCACCATTTGTTGAATATACTTTCTGTTTTTCATTTTATGTCTTTTTTTCTTTTTTGTCAAAATCAGTTGTTTGTAGGTATGTGAGTTGATATCTGGGTCTTTGATTGGGTTCCATTTTTGCTCCTGTCTGTTTTTATGCCAATAACAAGCTGTTTTCAATACTTTATTTAAATACTTTATTTAGTAGAGTTTGAAGTCAGGGATTGTGATAACTTCACAGGTTCCTTTATTATACAGGATTGTTTTGGCTATCCTGCTTTTTTATTTTTCCATATGAAGCTGAGTATTGCTTTTTCTAGATCTGTGAAAAATATTCTTTGGATTTTGATAGGCATTGCCTTGAATCTGTGGATTATTTCTGGAAAGATTGTAATTTTTACTATGCTAATTCTACCAAGAGCATAGGAGTACTTTGCAGTCTCTAGTGTCATTTTCAATTTCTTTCTTCAAAGATTTAAAGTTCTTATCATACAGGTCTTTCATTTGTTTTGGATAAAGTTACTCCAAGATATTGTATGTCATTTATGGCTATTGTGAAGGATGATATTTCATGGATTTCTTTCTCATCCTATTTATCATCTGTATTATGGGGGGCTATGATTTTTTTAAGTCAATCTTATATTCTGCTTCATTACTTAATTGTTTATGTACAGTAGAAGTTCCTTTACAGAATTTTTGGAGTCCTTTATGTAAACTATCATGTCATTAACAAATAGGAAGTGTTTGACTTCTTCTTTTCTTATTTGCATCCACTTGATCTTATTTTGTTATCTTAATGCTCTAGCTAGAACCTCAAGTACTACTGTGAATAGATATGGAGAGAATGGACAAGCTTCTGTTGTTCTTGATTTCAGGGGGATTGAGTTGAGTTTTTGTCCATTTAGTTTGATATTGGCTGTTCATAAGCTGTATATATTTTTCTATTATGTTTAGGTATGTTTCTTGTATTATTATCTTGAAGGTATGTTGTATTTTATTTAAGGTTTTTTGGACATCTAATGAGAAGATCATGATTTTTTTCACTTTTTTTATATGGTGAATTATTTTGACACATTTTCTTATGTTGAACCATCCCTGCATCTTTGGGATGAAGCTGACTGGATAATTGTGGATGGATTTTTGGATGTGCTTTTGGGTTTGGTTTGCCAGAATTTTATTGAATATCTCTGAATCAATGTTGAGAGAGATTAGTCTTTAATTCTCTTTCTTAATAATGTCTTTTTGTGGTTTGTATATTATGGTAATTGTAGCATCATGAAAAGAGTTTGGCAATGTTCTTTATGTTTCATTGTGTGAAACAATTTGAGCAGTAATCTTATTAATTCTTCTTTGAAAATCTTTTAGAATTCTGTGCTGAAACTGTCTGGCCCTGATCTTTTTTTTTTTTTCTTTTTTTTTTTTTTTTTTTTTTGGTTTTGAGACCTTTGATTACTCTTTCTATTTCTTTAACAGTAATAGGCCTGTTTAATTTGCTCATATAGTCTTGATTTAATTTTTAAAAGTGATATTTATCCATTTAATTCTCCATTTTCTTTAGTTTTTTTTCAATTTTATGGAATACAGGTTTTCAAAATATGTCCCTATGTTTATCAGAATTTCCTTTTTATTTTTATGAAATGTCCCCCTTTTTATTTCTGGTTTTGTTAATTTGGATATTTTCTCTCTCCCTTTTGGCTAGTTTAGATAAAGGTTTGTCTATTTTGTTGATTTTCTCAAAAACCCAACACGTTGTCTTATTGATTCTTTGTATTCTTTTCTTTGTTTGATTTTGTTAATCAATTTGATTATTTATTTTCATAGAGTCTTTCTGGGTGAGTGTGTTTCTTTTTGTTCTAATGTTCTCAAGTGTTCTGTCAACTTACTAGTGTGGGGTTTTTCCAGTTTCTTTATGTACGCATTTACTGCTATGAATTTCCCTCTTAACACTCCTTTCATTGTGTTCCATAAATTTAGGTATGTTGTATGGTCATTTTCATTGAATTTTAGAAAGTGTTTGATTTCCTCCTTTATTTCTTCCTTGAGACATTGATGATTCAGGTGATCATTGTTTAATTTTCATGAGTTTGTGAGCTTTCAAAAATTACTGTTGCTATTGAATTCTAATTTTATGACATGGTGACCCAATATGATAATAAGGAAATTCCAACTTTTTTTTATATCAGTGGAGGTTTGCTTTTTTACGTAGTATGTGGTCATTTTTTGAGAAGGTTCCATGAGGTGCTGAGAAGAAAGTATATTCTTTTATATTTGGATCGAATGTTCTATAGATGTCTGTTGAGTTTCAATTAACAAAATAAAATCTGATAGGTCTGCTCTTATATGTTTGTTGACCTTTTTCCTTTGCCACTCTTAATATTCTTTCTTTATTCTGTATGTTTAGTGTTTTGATTATTATGTGGTGAGGGGACTTTTTTATCCCATCTATTTGGTGTTCTGTAAGCTTCTTGTATCTTCATGTACATATCTTTCTTCAGGCTGGGAAAATTGTCTTCTATGATATTGTTGAATACATTTTCTGTGTTTTTGAGTTGGACTTCTTCTGTCCCTATTATTTTTAGGTTTAGTCTTTTCATGGTTTCCCATATTTTCTGGATATTTTGTGTTAAACTTTTGTTTTACTTAATGTTTTCTTTGATCAATGAGTCTATTTCCTCTATTGTATCCTCAGCACTTGAGAGTCTCTCTTCCATCTTTTGTATTCTGCTGTTTATGTTTGCATTTGTGGTTCTTGATTATTTTCTCATAATTTCCATTTCTATCATTCCCTTGTTTTGTGCTTTCTTATTGTTTATTTTTTTGTTTTCAAGTCTTGAACCATATCTTTGGTCTGTTTGATTACTTTTCTTTGGTTATGGTTTGGTTGTTTTTTTCCTCTATTTCTTTGAGAGACTATTTATTTCCTCTTTAACTGTGTCAAACACTCTCCTAAAGTTATTTCTATATCATTTTTCTACTTCATTTATATTTGTGTTCAAATCTTGCTGTTTTAGAGTCACTATTTTTTGTTGGTGTCCTTTTGCTCTTTGTGGTGTCAAGTGTGTTCTTACCTTCTGCACCCATATTTTCCTCTGATTGGTGTAGTTGGGTCTCTGGTGAACCATCCTCCAGGTGCCAGTGAATCCAAGGTTCAGATGGTTGCTCCTTATGGTGCAGTCTGGGACAGAGTTCCAGTAAACCCAGTGGTCACTCTGTGTTTCCAGAGATTACTCATCTCTTCTAGCAATTGCTCAGCATGACCAGATCACATTCATATGTGCTTTCATTGAGGTTGATTGCTTGGGGCTGCTCCCATTGAGGTCTCTGCCTTGGTCCTCCTCTGGCAGAGGTCGCTGTCTCCGGCCTGCTCCAGTGAAGGTCACTGTCTCTGGCCTGTGCTAGCAGAATTTGCTGATTCAGACCCAGTCCTGCAGAGGACTTTGGCTCCTGCCTGCTCTCTCAGCATCGGATCCCTAATACCTGCTCCTGTGGAGGTGATGATTTGGTGCTTATCCAGCTGAAGTGGCTGACTCAGGCCTGTCCCCACATCCCCACAGATCTTTTTGGTTTGGGCCTACTCCCACAGAGGTCGCTAGTTTGGGTCCAGTCTCACTGAGTTCCCCCCCCCCCTTTTTTTTTTGGACCTGTTCCCTCAGACGTCCCTGACTAACACCTGGTCCTGCAGATGTTTCTCACTGGATCCAGCTCTCTTAGTGGTCACTCACTTGTACCTGGTTCTTTTGGACGTCATTGCCTCAGCACTATTCCAGCCGATGTCACTGACTCAGGCTACCTATGGCAGAGGTCAATGGCTCAGGCCTACTCCCGTGGAAGTAGCACTCAGGCATTTTCCCACAGATATCTCTGCTTTGGGCCTATTCCTACAGAGGTCTCTTGCTTGGACCCAGTCCTGCTGAGGTCTATGGCTTAGGCCCGCTCCCTCAGATGCCACTGACTTGCACCTGGTCGTGCATAGGTCTCTGGCTAGGACTTGCTCCTTCAGTGGAGGCTCCCTTGTTCCTGCTCCTTTGGAGGTCATTTCCTCAGGACTGTTCTGGATGAGGTTGCTTATTCAGGCCTGTTCCTACAGATGTCCATGGATTTGGTCTGCTCACACAGAGTTCCCTGTTTTGGGACCAGTCCCACAGAGGTCTATAGCTTAGACCTGCTTCGTCAGAGGTCTCTGACCTGTGCCCAGTCCTGTCAAAGACCCCTCAGAGGTTGCTCCCTTGTCCCTGTTCCTGTGAAGGTCACCGCCTTGGGACTGTTCCAACTAATGTCATGGTTCAGGTATGGTCTGGAGAAGATAGCTGTCTCAGGTCTGTCCCTGTAGGGGTTACTGCCTCAGGCCTATTCTAGTGGAAGCTGCTGTCTCAGACCTGTTCCTATGGAGGTGGCTGCCTTGAGCATTCTCCAGCTGAGGTCGCTGGCTCACGCTTGTTTAGGTGGAGGTCATTGGCTCAGGACTATATTGGGCCTGCTCCCATGGAGGTCTCTGGGTTGCACCTGGTCTTGCAGAGGTGACTGAAGCCTGCTCCCTCTGCAGTTGCTCCCTTATATCTCCTTTTTAGGAGATCATTGCTTAAGGCCAGCTCCAACTGAAGTTGCTGGCTCAGGCCTGTTCCCACTGATGTCCCTGCATTGGGCCTGCTCCCATGTAGGTCCCTGGTTTGGGCCCAGTTTTACAGATGTCTCTAGCATGGGCCTGCTCTCTCAGAGGTCCCTGCCTTGTGTTAAGTCCTGTAGAGGTGTCTAACTAGGCCTACTCCTTCAGTCACTTTCTTATGCCTATTTCTGCAGATGTTGCTGCCTCAGGCCTGTTCTGACAGAGGTCATTGGCTCACACCTGCCCATGTGAAGGGCATTGCCTCCAGACTACTCTATTTGAAGTTGCTGCTTCAAACCGACTCCTGTGGAGGTAGCTGACTCAAGCCGGTTCTGACTGAAGTCACTGGCTCAGGTCTGCTCCAGCAGAGGTTACTGGCTCGGGCCTGGGGCCACAAATGTCCCTGGTTTGGTTCTGCTTCCATGGAGCACCCTATCTTGGACCTGGTTGCACAGAGGTCTCTGGCTTGGGTCTGTTTCCTTGGCAATTGCTCCCTTGTATATTCTCTTGTGAAGGTTGCTGTTTAAATCTTGTTTAAGCATCATGTTATTTTTATGTATCTCATCAACCTGTGTTGGTGTCAGTTCAAAAGCATATCAGAGTTTGAATTTAACTAAGTCTCTATTTCATATTTGCATTTGAATTCACATCTTTCACAACTGGCAAAGATTGATGAATGTGGCATCATCATGTTGAAAGATTATTAAATGTCACACAGTCGCCTGGCACAAAATGGCTGACAGAAAGTCAATGATGTAAACTCCATGTGGGGTGAAGAAAGCGGGGGATAGATCTGGGGCATCACAGAGTTTGGCAAGCTGTAAGCAGTAAGAATAATTTCATTCCAGGGAAGAATTAAATGAGGTTTAATGGAAATGTTGTGAGAGTACCTACATAGGTAGATATCTAAGTTCTAAATATTTTGATTTACAGTTAGAGGAATCTGGTTCCTAGAATGAAATGATAGGAAAATGATGCTTACTCGATGTGTTTGACTGACTTCTTGAAGTGTTGTTTATATACTTTACATTTAAAAGTCTTAAGCACATTTTCTGATTGAAGAGCAAAGATGGCCTAAAGTGACTTTGGTGTATAGTTCCCTCTTAGGAATACAATTTATCCACTCTGATATCAAAAACACAAAATTGGAATGGCCCTGCTATTTCACATTTTCAGAGATTTTCTTACAATTTCCATATATTTTATTTAGCTTTCATTTTACTAACTGTACTTCCATTTCTATAAGCTCATTTCCTAAAGTTACTAAATATAAATAATATTTAAAATAGTATGGAAATGCTTATGCAATATTAACATTGATCTTCAGCAAACTTTTAAAGTCCCCATACAGAATAGAGGATGCTTTTCTGAAGTTTACTAAGTCTCTCTCCCTATTTGTGTTTTTAGCTTAAGCAAAGTGATAAAAACATTACTATGAACTGCATCCAGGTATCGTTTAGGTTGATGAAACAGTTTAAGCTAGTTTGCCTGTATTTGATAAAAATGGAGAGAATGAAATATGCCAAGTGAGAAGTAAAGCATGGGAAAGATTACAGCATATGACTGCATTAGTTAGTTCTCTTTGTAATCATGATTTACGTGGTTATTTTAGAATGAGTTATGCACCTGTCAGTAAGTGTACTGGAAAATATTATCTATTTCAACTGATAAACACATTTAAAGATATTTGCCAGACTATTCAAGTGGCAACTATTCTAAATCAAATTCTTATAGTCATTTTATATGTTAAAGTAAAAATCACTTTTGATATAAAACTCATGTCAATGTGATTCAGAAAAGTTAATTGACTTTATTCATTTAAGCTTACCTTTAGGTAATCACTGAGCCTCTTTGAAAAAGCTTTCACTACCAGTGAAAATAAAGGGATAAGTAGAGATGTTATTAGCAATCAAATATATGAGGTAAATTTACACATTCTTATGTAATGACATCATGTGTTGTTTTGATGAAAATAGATTCACATTTAATCTTCATGAAAGAATAAAACAGAATAACTAGGAAGAGTATCATAATCTCCTAATAGGTCTATTTTGATTGATAAATTAATGACTGTTATCCTGGAGAATATCAAAAATATTTTATCCAATTATGCTTATAATCTTTAATTTCACAAGTTTGTAGCAAAATACCAAATAAGATGCAATTCAAGTGAAACAGATTCTATCATGATGGAGAGGGAATACAAACAGCCTCAGCACAGGGAGTTTATATTGTAGCAACAATCAGAACATAAAGAGTAAATAGAAGTAAGATCAAGATGTAAAACTTCATGGAAATTTTATTTGCTGGGTATGGGTGAGAATTTTTCTTTAAGTGTGTAGCACCAAATGAGGTGACCATATTCTTGTTTAATGAAGACCTCATATAAAAGAATATTTGGCTAACACTAAATAGTCTTGGTGGGTTTGTTTTTAAAAAGGTTATCATATTGGGTAGGTGAATTGAAGTGGGAGGACTTAGAAAACATTAGGAAAAAAGTTTTGCTATAATCAAAACACAGTTACAGAAACTATCAAAGAACTTAGAAAGAACAAACAATAACTTAAAAAAAAATCAAGAGAAATTACCATCAAGTCTCCACGTTCTAAAACGTACTGAACCTTCAAAACAAAGTCCACAGTCTTGGAACAAATCTTCAAACATAAAATCCTTTGGAGAATATTTCTCGTTTCAACCATGGCAAGACTTACTTGAGAAAAAGACATTTCTTTGTACAACTTCCTTGTCATCATTAATTATCAACCAGCCTTTTCAATCTTGATTTTCTTTCTTCTGTTGTCTTGTTGCTATGTCTCTTTCTGTCAGATATGATTATTCCTGATGCCTTTAATCACTTTTCACCATTAAGTGATTTATTACTAACATATCTAATTCCCTGCATCTCTTTTATTACTTCTCTCTTGTATTGTTCCCTTACTCCATTATCTTCTTTAAAAGAAAAATAAAATTTTCATTTGCTCTCTATTTTGAAGACCAAATTTTACTTAATAAAAGCTTGATTGCTTTGATTGACTTTGAAGTACATTTGTTCATCTCTCCTTCCATCCAAATTTTTCTTTGAAAGAGTTTATACTCTTAATTATATAAAAGGGTATGATCATATGATCAGTAACAAGAAAAAAATCAAAGTTCCCAATAAGGCAAGAAAAAGGGCACAGTGGAGTATGGAAGGGTCATGAAAAGGCCTTTCAAGTTAGCCAGGAAAAATCAAATTGGCTTAAAGGAAGGCTGGAAAAATTGCTGACAAAATCTGTGAAGGTAGGGTGCTTCTTCAAGCATAAAATTATTCCAGTGTGTTATAGGGTAATTGTTATATTAAATTGCTTCATTAAAACAATATACTACTCATTGTTATATTTAAAAAACACTCCTCAATGGAGAATTAAGCAATTAATGTGGCATATAATGAATTGAGTTGTATATAGAACCATGTAGGCATGAAAAAATTCTACATTCAACTATACTACAGACCTTTGGGTCAAAGCACAGTTATGATATAAAATTCCTGAAATTCTTTCTCTTTCTGCAGGAGACACACTTGAATTATATTCTCGTTTTTCCTTCTGAGATAATCTGAGGATCATTTTCTGTCCTGAAACTTATCACATGGATCAGTATGATCTTTAATGTTACTTCATGTTTCCATGGTATTCAGTGCTGATGTTCTATGCATGGGTCAACATGTTCAGTTTCATGATGTGCTGAGGACTATGCACAGGGATGTGAGCATGATAAGCAGGTGCTCTTCCCACACCTTCAGCCAGAACAACTAGCCACTTTCTATGTTCTCTTTCCTTTCTTCCATAGATGTTTGTTTTCTTAAGAAGCATCACTGTGCCAATACATTCATACATAGCTTTAACTAAATAGGAAGTAGAAAATGTAAGATATCCTGAGTAAATTGGGAGCATGGGGACATTGGAAGAAGTTTGAAGGGGAATGGAGATGTAGGGAGGGGAACAGAGAAAAATGTAGAGCTCAATAGAAATAATAACTAATAATAAAAATAAAAAGCATCTCTGCTGCTACTTAATTCTTTTTTACATGGCTCAGTTCTTATTTTAAAGTATTTTATCATTTTTTTCATTAATTGGAATTGTAAATATGTATGTATGTATGACTGTATAATACATACATACATGAGTTATGTTAGGTGTTGAATGTTACCTGTACTCTAGTGAGTGTTGGTATATAAATAAGAGAAGCAAGCAAAATTATTGAAAGATATTGACCAAACAGTTTATATGTAGCACAGAAATTCCTCACTAAGATAGCAAACTCAAGATGTAGATTCATGCCTCTACTTCTTTTTATCAGAATAAAAATAGAGCAAATAAAATTAATGAATTTAAAATGTAAATGAATTTTTGATGGATGGTTAATAATGAAGAACAAATTCTCTGTCAGTACATGTTTTTAAAAAATATATCAGAATTACAAAAAATAAAAATCTAGGTCACTAACAGTCTTATTATTAAAATGTATTATGACTTTCTACTACAAACAGTTTTGTAATATCTTTGAAATATTTAAACTGACACCCTATGGAAATTCTTTCTACACAAAGGCCTCATATTAATCTTAAGGTAGGCCCTGAAGATGCTGACAAATGAAGGACTTCTAAAAGCCTTCTGGGCAAAGTGCCACTGAAATTTTGTAAACTGTCCAGGGTAGAGAAAGTTAGCCTTAAAGAGATTTATCTACATGTCCTTCATCTATTAGACTGAGTTACAAAGGGATATATAAAAATCACTGCATTTCTATTGATTATAGAAGTGTTTTAAAGGGAACATAGATAATGTTTGTCTCTCAAGATTATTTGCAGAGCAATAGACTGTGGAAAATTTTTAAGGATCATCAGAGCCCATTTCTTTATATGCTTCTCTGTTAAGACAAATGAGTTAGAACATAGACTTAAGAAGACAGCATTGTTAAGACATAAAATTATGCTACTGGGGTTGTATTTAGGCATTCATCTCCTATACTAATGTGTTCCAAATGTGCTTCCCACTTTCACTTCTCTGATGTTCAGTGTGGTTGGTTTTATGTTGAAGTCTTAGATCCATTTGGACTTGGGTGTAGTGCATGGCCATAGATACGGATCTACTTTCATTCTTCAACATGTTGATATCCAGATATGCCAACACAATTTGTTGAATATGCTTTCTTTTTTTACATTTTATATTTTGGCATCTTTGTTGAAAATCAGGTGTTTGTAAGTGTGTGGATTGATATCTGGGTCTTTGATTGGGTTTCCTTGGTGCTCCTGTTTGTTTTTATGCCAATAACAGTCTGTTTTCAGTACTGTAGCTCTGTAGTAGAGTTTGAAGTCATGGATTGTGATTCCTGCAGAAGTTCCTTTATTGTACAGGATTGTTTTACTTATCCTGTTTTTTTTCTTTTCTTTTTCCATGTGAAGTTGAGTATTGTTCTTTCAAGATCTGTGAAGAATTTTGCTGGGATTTGCTGTAGGAGGACAGTTTTTATTCCTGAAAGCCCAGACCATAAATAACCCCCCCAAAAAAACCTGTAGTAATTAAATCACTGCTTAGCCTATTATCTCTAGTTTATTTTCTTTTATTTTTTAATTGAGCTCTACATTTTATCTGCCCCTTCCCTGCCTCTCCACTCCCCACGTTGACCTTCCCCCAAGGTTGCCACTCTCCCAATTTACTCAGGAGATCTTGTCTTTTTCTACTTCCCATGTATATTAGATCTGTGTAATTCTCTCTTAGTGTCCTCATTGTTGTCTAAGTTCTTTGAGGTTGTGGTTTGTAGGCTGGTTTTCTTTAATTTATGTTTAAAAACCACTTATGAATGTGTACCTGTGATTATTGTCTTTCTGTGTCTGAGTTACCAAACTCAAATTAATGTTTTCTAGTTCCATCCATTTTCCTGCAAAATTCAAGATGTTGTTATTTTTTTTTTCTGCTGTGTAGTTCTCCATTGTTAAAATGAACCACATTTTCCTTATCAATTCTTTGGTCGAGGGGCATTTAAGGTGTTTCCAGTTTCTGTCTATGATAAACAATACTTCTATAAATATAGTTGAGCACATGTCCTTGTGGCATGATTGAGCATTCTTTGGATATATACCCAAAAGTGGTATAAAATGGTATTACTGCATCTTGAGGAAGGTTGTTTCCTAATTTTCTAAGAAATTACCACAGTAACATCCAAAGGGGTTGTACCAGCTTGTATTCCTACAAGAAATGCAGAAGTGTTCCCTTTTCCCCACAACCTCTCAGCATAAGTTGTGATCAGTGTTTTTGATCTTGGCCATTCTTATAGGTGTAAGATGGAATCTCAGAGTTGTTTTGATTTGCATTTCTCTTATGACTAGGGTTGTTGAACATTTCCTTAAGTGTCATTCAGCCATTTTAGATTCCTCTGTTGAGAGTTTTCTGTTTAGGTCTGCATTCCATATTTTTTTATTGGATTATTGTTCTTTTGATGACTAAGTTCTTGAGTTCTTTGTATATTTTGGAGATCAGAATTCTCGCTGATATGGGGTTAGTGAAGAACTTTACCCATTCTGTAGGCTGGCATCTTGTCTTTTTGACTGTCTCCTTTGCTTTACAGAAGCTTTTTCATTTCAGGAGCTCCCATTTATTGATTGTTCCCCCTCAGTATCTGTTCTTCTGGGGTTATATTTAGGAAGTGGTCTCCTATGCCAATATGTTCATATGTACTTCCCACTTTCTCTTAAAGTAGGAAGTACACATGAACATACTGGCACAGGTTCAGTATAGCTGGCTTTATGTTGATGTCATTGATCTATTTGGACTTGAGTTTTGTGCATGGTGAGAGATATCAGTCCATTTTTATTCTTCTACATGTTGATATCCAACTATGCCAGCACCATTTGTTAAATATGCTTTCTTTTTTCCATTTGATATTTTTTGTTTGTTTGTCAAAAATCAGGTGTTCGAAGATCTGTGGATTAATATCCAGGTCTTCTATTTGGTTTCATTGGTCCTCCTATCTGTTCTTCTGCCAATACCAGGCTCTTTTTAATACAGTAGCTCTGTAATAGAGTTTGAAGTTAGGGATTGTGATGCCTCTAGAAGTTCTCTTATTGCACAGTATTGTTTTGGCTATCCTAGGTTTTTTGCTTTTCCATATGAAGTTGAGTACTGTTCTGGAGGTCTGTGAAAATTTTTTTCTGGGATTTTGCTGGGAATTGCATTGAATCCGTAGATTGCTTTTGGTAAGATTGACATTTTTATTATCTTAGTTTTACCTATCCAAAAGCATGGGAAATCTTTCTACTTTCTGGTGTCTTCTTCAAGTTCTTTCTTCAAAGATTTAAAGTTCTTGTCATACAAGTCTTCCACTAGTTTGGTTAAAGTTACTTCAAGGTAATTTTTGCTATCTATACATATTGTTAAAGGTGTTGTTTCACTGGTTTCTTCCGCAGCCCTTTTATCATCTTTGTAAAGGAGGTCTACTGATTTTTTTTTTTGAGTTAGTCTTGTATCCTGTTACATTACTGAAAGTGTTTATGAGTTGTAGAAGTTCCTTGGTAGGATTTTGGGAATTGCTTATGTAAACTCTCATATAATCAGCAAACAGTGAGAGTTTGACTCCTTCTTTTCTGATTTGTATACCCTTAATCTTAAGCATAGTGATCATTTGATGTTTTACACTGATGCTATTTCTCTGCTTCCAGATGTTGTTTTACAATTTCCTTCTCTTTCTTTTTTTAGTGTTAAGTATTCTTTGATATTTTAATTATTCTTCATTGAAAAATTATATAATATGTTTTTTTAATTTATTTATTTATTAAAGATTTCTGTCTCTTCCCCGCCACCGCCTCCCATTTCCCTCCCCCTCCGCCAATTAAGTCCCCCCCAAGCCCGAAAAGCAATCAGGGTTCCCTGTCCTGTGGGAAGTCCAAGGAACCCCCACCTCCATCCAGGTCTAGTAAGTTGAGCATCCAAACTGCCTAGGCTCCCACAAAGCCAGTGCGTGCAGTAGGATCAGAAACCCATTGCCATTGTTCTTTAGTTCTCAGTAGTCCTCATTGACTGCTATGTTCAGAGAGTCCGGTTTTATCCCAGGCTTTTGTTCATGTTTTTATACTTTCTTAACACACTCCATGTGTTCCCAGTCTCCATGTCCATCCAACTTTATATTCTTTTTTTGAAGACACACACATGCATACACACACACATACACACACATACACACACAAATACACAGATATTCATAAAAATGAAAATAAAAATAAACAAGAGATCAATAAGGCAAAAAAATGCAAAAACGAAGAAACGAAAAAACAGAAAGTCATCATTGATATCTTTGAGCTTGTTTTGTGTTGGCAATCCATTTGTTGGCCATCCACTTCTCTATACTGAGCTGCCTTGAGTGTGATTATTACTTGACATTGACACTACATTACAAAAAAAAATGATTTTCCCTCCAACTGTGAGTACCAACTACAAATGACTTTTTGTTTAGGAGTAGAACCACATATCCACATCTCCTTCTCAGGCCTAAATCGCTTTTTGACCTGTAACTGTGCAGGTCTTTTGATTTCTGCTGCAGTCCCTGTGAGTTCAGTGTGCATCAATCCTGTTGTGTGTATGTATAAAATACTGCATCCTTGTACATATCCACAATGACTTGTTCTTAATATTTTTCTGTCTCTTCTGTTTATTTCACTGAGCCTTGAGGGCAGGGGATTGATAGATATACTATTTAGATCTAAGTGATCTAAAGTTTCTTACTCCATGCATATATCTTATTGTGCATTTCTGTATTAATTATCACACATAAAATATAATTTGATCAGCTTCTTCCTCAAATCTTTTTTTTATTCATTCTAGATCATTCTAGCTCCAAACCCCAAGTTTAATTTTCTCTTCTCTTCTTTTATCCTCTCTAATAACCATCTGAATCCAATGTGTGCATTCATATCCTTGTGGTTATCCTTCCTGCCACTAAGAGATGTTTGTTTTCACTTACCAGAGCCATGCCTTAAATAATTCTTTATTTCTCTACCCTAGAGACAATGTATTAAATGTATATAATTACTAAGGTAGGGAGAGAGGCTCATAAACTCCTTCATGTTCCATGATAGAATGTTGACCAGCTTGATCTTGTATAATTCTTATTTAGATAAAAGTAGCTAGCTTGATTCCAAGAGTTCAGTGGTCCTGGTACTCACAAACCTTTGGTTCTTTTATTCTTTTCACTCCTTCTCCAGGATAGTCTCTAAATCTTGAGAGTAATTATGATATAGATTTTCTATCTCTGGATGAGCTTACCATACCAGTAATTCTCTATCTTTTGACAATTTGTAAGTTCAATGATCACCAATATCTACTGTACAAAGAGACTTCTCTTATAAGTCTGATGACTTCATTAATCCACAAGCAAAAGAGACAAGATCTCTTGCTGAATTGGATCTCAGAGATTAAGCATTGGAAGGCCTTAGTTCATCAAAGTTCTGCCTGTCTCCACCTCTCCAGTATGGAAATTCCTGACTTGTTCTGACATACTCAGTCAGAACCAAACTCTGTTCTCATACTTGTAAAACAAATGGCTTACTGGATAAGCTGTCTCCACATTCCATACAAGAACAATAATAAGCAGATACTGTTTTCATACAGTTAGTCTTCTGAGGTAAGACAACAATGTAAGAAATTTAAACTCAATTATTTATAACACTTCATGATTAAAACTGTTGATGTGGGAAGGTCATATGTCAATCTGTTGATTTCATTGGTTAATAAAGAAACTGCCTTGGCCCATTTGATAGGCCAGCCCTTAGGTGGGTGGAGTAGACAGAACAGAATGCTGGGAAGAAGGAAAGTGAGCTCAGATGCCATGCCGCTCCTTTCCAGGGCAGACACTATGAAGCTCCAGCCCAACATGGACGTACACTAGAATCTTTCCCGGTAAGACAGCACTTTGTGGTGCTACACAGATTATTAAGAATGAGTTAAGCAAGATATGAGAGTTAGCCAAGAAGAGGCTAGATATACTGGGCCAGGCAGTATTTATATGAATACAGTTTGTGTGTAGTTATTTTAGGTATAAAGCTAGCCGTGTGGGAGCTGGGTGGAACGAAAAGCAGGCCTGCCTGCAGCTCTATCTACAGACTGTTGATAAATATTCTTTGCTGAGGGGGAAATAAATAATATATTCCATTTCTCCCAACCTCCCTACAACAAACTGAGGTTCCAAACCTTTAATGTTTAGAATCAAATGACTTTACATGACTTATTTTCAGAGATAGATAAGGTATACCCCTGCAAAAATGTTGTTATCTAGCAGATCCTATGGTTTCTTTATGCCACAGAAAGACTAGAACCCTCTTCTAATCAGTCCCTTCTTACATTGTCTAACCACCACTGTGTTGTAGTAGTGGCGGGGCTGTGTCCCACCACCCGGCTAGCTTTTAGCTTATGTCCCAAAATAATTACATGGAAACTGTATTCTTTTAAACACTGCCTGGCCCATTAGTTCCACCTTCTTATTGGCTAGCTCTTACATATTGATCTAACCCATTTCTAATAATCTGTGTAGCCCACGAAGTGGCATACCAGGGAAGATCTTAACCTGCAGCTGTGTCGGGTGGGAGAATCATGGCGACTGACTGACTCTGATTCTTTCTCCCAGAATTCTGTTCTGTTTACTCCGCCTACCTGATTTTCTGTCCTATCGAAGGGCCAAGGCAGACTCTTTATTTAACCAATGATTTTAACACAAAACAGATGACTCTCCCCCATCACCACTATAACAGAAGGAGCTCCTTGTTTGGTTCCTAGCCACCCGGTTACCTTAGACTCAAAATAATCACATGGAAACTATATTAATTAAAACACTTCTTGACTCATTAGCTCTAATTTCTTATTGGCTAACTCTTACATCTCAATTTAACCCATATCTATTTATCTGTATATCATCATATGGCAGTAGCTTACCAGCAAAGAATTGGCATGTCTGACTCTGGTGGCAGCTCCAAAGCATCTCTCTGACTCTGCTTTCATGCTCCCAGATTTCCATTTAGATTTCCCTGCCTAGCTCTCTTCCTTTATAGCTCTGCTATAAGCCCAAAGCAGTTTCTTTATTTATTAACCAATGAAAGCAACACATAGACAGATGGATCTTCCACATCACACCGCCAGTATGATTACCACAAAAGATACATAAATTACTGCAGAATTACTGGTTTGATACATATGTGAGGCGCCCATAGTTCTCTATAGTATCATATTCCACAAGAGGAAGTAAACTATCAACAGGATATCACTCTGATTGATGTGGGAGGGTGGCTCAGAATATAGCCCTGCAAAAGCTTCTTTAATTGATTATACTTCATTGAGTTTTGAAAATTTCAGTTTAGGATATTTAAAAAAATAAAAGTTTCTTTGTTAATGTCATTTATTTTAGAAGACAACGTGATGATTTTTGTCTTTATAAACATGTCAAAAATAGAAACATGTAATGATTTAAACCTTTACTTATTATCTTACCTATGAATAAAATACACAATTCAATCCTAATAATGAGTCTTTGCGTATCTCATGTACAATGCCAATATGCCCTTCCTCATACTAAATGCTGTGTAACTTTTCCTGGAAAGAAATAAAAGTGTTACTCATCCCATACACTGCAATGATGACAAAACTAGGCGGTAATTACAGCAAAGTTCAACTTGGTGAATCAGTGAGTTTATTGATTACTTATAGAAATATAAGTCTAAAAAATACAGAAAGTTTGAAATCAACAGCATCATTTAAAAATTAATCTCACAATAATTATATCTATGAAGATATTTGCTCTGTTTCTAGTCCATTCTCCAGCCATTCTTTTTTATTGATTTTATTGAGCTATACACTTTTCTCTGCTCCTTTCCCTTCCTCTCCCCTCCTCTTCAACCCTGTAACATTATCCTCATGCTCCCAATTTATCATGGAAGTCTCAGCAATTTAATAGAGACAACTCTGTGGCAGGATATACTTTCAGTTCTGAGTCCTGATAGCTGGAGGCATGAGGCTACATAGAAAATTTGATACAAGCATCTATTAGAGAACACTGCCTCAAAAATGATTTGAATAATAAAGTTAAATTCATTAACTATTATTAAGTGCTTTGTAAATATAATAAAATTACCAATATGTGGAAATGAAGTAAGTTGGTAAAAGAAAAGGAAAGGCATAATATATGGATGCTAAATGTGTATCAGGCATACATTTAAAAAAAGGCATGGACTAAAATTTGGAGTCTCTACCAAAATAACATTTTAGAACAAAATGTCTTGATATCCACATTGAAATATTTTCCTGACTCTCTGAGTAAAATAAGAATGCTAAAGTTGGAGAAAATACGTGTTCGGAGCATCAAAACCAATTAATTTAGGTGAGAAGTGAAATAAACTAAACACTGTTTTATAAATTTAAATCTAACTAAATTGTTTCTATTTTTCAGAGAAATTTAATATATGTATAATAAAAGATTTATTTTAGACTCATGTCACTGATTCCCTTAGAGTCTTGTTTCTTCCTAATTTCATGACAATTTATTACTATTTTGTAGGCAAATATATTTTGTCCTTATTTTCTCTCCAAAATGCCTAATTAAATACATTTGATCAGTTTGAAGTGTTATGAAATTGGTGTCCTCCCAGCTGGGCAGTGGTGGTGCATGTCTTTAATCCCAGCACTTGGGAGGCAGAGCCAGGAGGATCTCTGTGAATTCAAGGCCAGCATGGTCTACAAGAGCTAGTTCCAGGAAAGGCACCAAAGCTACAGAGAAATCTTGTCTCAAAAAATAAAAATAAAATAAATTGGTGTTCTCAACTTTACAGCTTGTTGTTAAAGCAAATGTTCATAATCTAAACTAAGTTGATGGCTGTTTCTAACATTGATTATGTAGTATTTGTTTTTGAAGTGACAGTGGATGTAGATATGCCCAGTCTCTGCTTTTTGGGTGCAAGATTCTTAATTTATTCTTCTCTTAGCTCCACATCTTTCTGTATACATTTTTAATGAATCCATTTTGGTAATGGTAAAGTAGACTAAACTTAGTTCTTTGATTTCTCAATATGTCTTCAAGTGGTATCATCCCTGCTTGATGTATCCAATCTATCCAACACTGTTTCTACTAATTTAGATTTACTTATGTATTGTCTCCTAAAGATTCCAAAGTATAATTACCCAATATTCCTAGTTTTATTGCATAGAGAATGAGAGATGCAGCATACTTAAAAATTCACAAGCAACCATTACTTTCCAAATGTAGTTAATTAAATACAATTAGATAAAAAGTAATATTATATACTTGCCACAAGTTTTCATGTACTTTTATGTCTCCCATTCCCTTTCATTTTTAAAATTTATTCATTTTTATTTTTGCATATGAATGTTTTGGTTTAATTCATAACTATGAACCAAGTATGTGTCCAATGCCTGCAATGATCAGAAGAACAAAACATATCCCCCAAAATGCAGTCATGTATGCTCGTGAAGCTCCATGTGCATGCGAGAAATCAAACTTAGACCCTTTACAGGAACAGCTGTTCTTAACTACAGAGCTAGAGGTCAGCTTCCATTTTTCTTTCTTTCTTTTTGTATTTTTATCTATATGGATGAGAATTGAAATCAGAGTTTTCTGCATCCTAGATAAGTACTCTACCATTGATCTATCATCTCAGATATGTCTTAGTTTTCTCCATATAATAATATAGAATGTCTCAAAGATCAACCGTTTTCCTAATCTTGATTACTCTCTCACTTTCTATTTGTCTTTCCTCTCCCCTCTCTCTGTGTGTAGGGGGTTATGGGTGTGTGTGTATGTTTGTGAGTGTGTATGCATGTGGTGTGTACTTACTATTTTAGACTGGTATGGATAGTTAACTTTTGAAATTCTTCTGTGGAAAATTCTTCCTTAGAAGAGTTGGTTGTACCTATTTCTCCTTGATGATCTGGCACATGGCCAATGTAGAGTAATTTTAATCTGAGGTGACAGCATACAGTTCTCTCACTCATGAGGATATAAGTTTAGCCTGAAAATGGCTAACAAAACCAATATGTTGTCACTGTTATGAACTATCATTCAGTGTAATCATTATTTATTTTTCTTATTGTTATTCTCTTTTAAAATTAAATGCTAGAGGCAGTATTCTTTTGACATCCTTTGCATTTATAAAGAGTGGAAACCCTCTGAGGGAATATCCATCTCTTTTACTTTCCATGAGGGCAGTAGTTCTACAGACTGACATAGAGCAGATTTTATATATGACACCAAAAATTGGCTAGGTTCAAAAACATAACATTCCTCTTGTTAGGTTTATAAAGAAATCTGTATTTGTTTGTATGTTTTGATTTGTTGAGTTCTGCAGCATAGAAAATATTTTATTTGAAATTATTTGGTTTTTCATATTTTTCCTGAGATGTTTGTTTCTAATAAAGAATTGATCCAAGTTCCTTTTGCACAATTCTTATCTTAAATTTCTAGGAATCTATGAAATTAAATATTTAATATTGGAAAGTCAGAATTTTAAGTAGTTATTTTCTCCATCCCCTCTCCCTTTTAGTTTTAAGTTACACATTTCATAATTGAACAAATTTAAATAAAGGCATTCCTGAAAGTCTGAAAATAGTTTAAAATGCAAGCAGGTCTGCACTGATACATTTTTAAAGGCTTTTATTAACACTTAGAGAAGGTATCCCTTAGTTAAAACTGACCATTTGAAACATTTTGGGGAAACTTTCATGACTCACACTAATTTATGTGAGCAGAAATTTAAATGCAATCTCATTAGAACATGCAGTAAAAATATATATGAAATAAATATATGTGTATATATGTATATTTAATTAATAAAGAATCTAAGTGAAATATATTCTCTAAGAGAAGTATATTCTCTACAAGTGACCAAGATTCTCCAGAAATAATAAAGATTGAATAAGCACATTGGGTTAATTTTTAAGATCATTGTTTTAAGTTTGCAAAATGATTTTCTATATAACAGCCTCGACTTTGTAGAACTCAGTTTGTTAGCCAGACTGGACTTCAGCACACAGAAATCTGTCTGCTTATGCTTCCCAACTGCTAGAAATAATTAAACAGATTGGCTGCCACTACCCAGCTAAAGATTATGTTTTAATTGAAACATTCCATTTTCTTTCCTCTTTCCATACCTTCTTATAAACCCCCACGTGTTTTTCTTCAAATGGTTCTGTGGGAGCATATTCTGCTCCTTTAGTCAAGAGCTTTTAAGATACCAGCCCACTTGGGCATGGTCTCTTAAACTGAAAAAGCAGCCATAACCATATGCTTGCTCTTGCTTTCGTTCCTGCTTTTGGCTGCTAGACTCTGTTCTTGTTTGCTCAGAGGACTGTTGTCTAGGGCAGTTATTTGTAAGTTTTCCCTTTAAATAAATAACCCTTATATTATTCATAATTCTGAACTGGTGTGGGATTGTTTTGTGACTTATGTTATCAATTGGTACCCAACATTTGGTTTTAGAATGCCAGTGGCTTGGTGCTCCCTGCCTGGGTAGGTGGCAGAATCAAGTCTACTAGGCTTACACAGGTGGGAGAGAATGTTCCTGTCGCCATACACAAAGATATTTCCAGGCCACAGAATGTGTTGCATGGTGAATTTAGTTTTTACTCAGATAAAAAAGATGGTTTATATGCTGCATGGTGCTGTTCAGAGTTTAGGTCGTGAAGATGGCTCCCACCTGACAGTACTAAAGCTAAGGTGAACTACCTCAACCATATTTAAAGCCTGAGAGAGGTGAGAGGCAGAGCCAGCAACTGTGAGCCACTGAGCTATTATTATAACAGTCTCTGGGCCACTGAGATCAAGTTGCTTATCATTTTAAGAAATGCTTCTGATAAAAAAATAGTTTCAGATACACAATAAAAACAAATTCAGATAGAAAAGGACTCTAAATGGACCACAGTATTCAGTAAATGTATATAGGCTTGTGAGAAAAAAGAAAAAGAATTTAGAGAGTCATAAAATAAAGGTAATGTTTTAAGCCAGGCAGTGGTGGCGCACACCTTTAATCCCAGCACTCAGGAGGCAGAGCCAGGCGGATCTCTGTGAGTTTGAGGCCAGCCTGTTCTAGAAGACCTAGTTCCAGGACAGGAACCAAAAGCTACAGAGAAACCCTGTCTCGAAAAATGCAAAAGAAAATAATAATAATAAAATAAAGGTAATGTTTTAAAAAGGGTAAAGTTTTTAAAGAGACAAAGTACAAATAGTCTTTTAAAAGGATTAAGTAAAAATAATCCACATAAAAATGAAAAATTCACCGAGTATAGATTATGTATACTATTGTGTTATCTTTGAATTTTTTAACTGTAAATGAGTTAAATACAAAAAAAAATTCATTGCATGAACTTCTAAGTTAAACCAACATAAAAGTATATTGATATCAAAATTTGAGTCTAAGGACATGTTGGTTTTGAAAAAAAGATTCTTCTTTTTCACAGAAAATGAGAACCTGTGGATTGTTTCTAAACTAATATGGTTTGAAAGACCCTGACCTCCTGAAAGTTTGCCATGAACAACCTCAGAATATTACTTCACTCAACTGCTGACTAACATGAACCTAGCCCACAGGATACACCATTAAAGACCTGATTAACAGTGCCCCCAAACAGCAGGAAGCAGTATGGACAAAACTATACCCATATTCTCAAATATTGTTTATAAATGTTCTTTTACATTTAAATGGGTTATGATATAGATATGAATAGCTTTCATTGATATGCATGTTGTTTTATTGATACAAATTTATGGTCAATTTTGTTGTATAAATGTGTATTTCTGATCTTGACTAAGGTGTTGTGATGATGTAGTTAATTAAAAATGTGATGTATAATTAAGAAATATAAGTTAATAATTATCTATAACAGTCAAGCTTATAGTCATTTTAATTAGATTTTCTAGATGTATAGAGATATATTTCAGTTAGATAGGTATTCTTCAGATCTTTAAGAGACCTTCAGAACAGGGCATTTAAAATGTTTAAGAACTTAAGACTTTTCATGATAGTGAGACACATCTGTTCCTGGCAGCACCAAGCTACTTCAGGAGGATTATGGGAATTGAAGAGACTCCTTATGGAGTTGGTTAGTCATTTGGGCAAGAAACTGCTCTTGCCTGGACTGCTTCATGATACCATGTAAAAAATTGACATGCAGAGCCCACAGAGGAATGACTGCTGAACTTGCCTAACGATGAGATGATCCTTCAGGGTTTCTGCTTCATGAAAGAGTCTGTAAGACATTCTTCAGGATACAGAAGAAAGTGATAAAACTGTCTTTGAAATTTTGTGCTTCATGAAATAATTTGCTTGATACTATGGGCCTGTAGGCTGAAGAAGGATGCTCCACCCATACAGAAGAACTTTGGGTAACTATCTTGGCAGAGATGTCTCTGTCAATTCTAGAATTTTGAGAGTTGCTTACAATACACTTTCTGTTTACTTAAGTAATATTACATCCTTCTGGAGTCTTTGATGGAGTTGAAGAATAGATAAATAATTGTTGTTATAATTTCTCTTTGTTATAATAAAAGATAAAGTATATATAAATATTGCAACTGTAATTATTGCTTGATAACTGTTATATGTAATTGTGAAGGATAATTGTCTGCATTCTGTCAATCATGTTTTAAATAAATGCTGATTGGCCAGGCAGGAAGTATAGGTGGGTCAATCAGACAGGAAGTAGAGGCAGGGCGATGAGATCAGGAGTATTCTGGAAAGAAGTATGCTCTTTTGGAGTCCTTCCCAGACCATCGAAGAAGCAGGATGTGACCTGCCCAGCTGAGAAAAGTATCAGTGGCTAACATAGATCAGAATAATGTGTTAATATATGTGATAAGAGCTAATAAGAAGCCTGAGCTGATGGGCCAATCAGTTTATATTTAATGCAGACTCTCTGTTTGATTTTCTTTGGGGCTTGCCATCTGTGGGGTACCGGGTGGGACAGAAACCCCAACAAGCTGGCCCTACATGTTACAATGTAATTTTACTATGCTAAAGTTAAAACCTTCCTTTTTAGTTAAACAGAAAGCGGGGACATGATGAGGGAGTCCCCTCTCTGTGTTGCTTGTATTGGTTAAAGAATAAAGAAACTCCCTTGGCCTGATAGGGCAGAACTTATGTAGGCAAAAAAGACAGAAATAAATTCTGGGAAGAAGATAGCAGAATAAAAGAGATGCCATGGTTCCACCAGAGACAGATGCTGGGAATTTTACCCAGTAAGCCACTGCCATGTGGCAATACACAGATTAATAAAAATGGGTTAAATTAAGATTTAAGAATTAGTCAATAAAAAAACTAGAGATAATGGGCCAAGCAGTGATTTTATTGATACAGTGTCTGTGTGATTATTTTGGGGCTAACCTAGCTGGGCAGCTGGTACAAACAAGTCCCCTGCTACTTCTACAAAATTCATCCACTAGATTTTTAATAATTTTTATTGTACACACACACATACACATGTGTGCGTGTGCTTTTAAATATTGCCTATTCAGTTTATATATGTTATCTTTATGCATGTTATGGACTGAAACTCTGAAATTGTAAGCTAGCAACCCCAATTAAATGTTTTCATTATAAAAAGTCATGTGGTCATGGTGTCTCTTCATAGAAATAAGATATACGTGATGACTATACATGTGTGAGTATAACTACAAATGTTTATAGGCTATAATAGTGGTATCTTGATGTTGTTTTCCACAGTTAAGTGACTCTGTATAGTTCATTAAGTGTACATTTTTGGCTCTGTCAGTAAGTTTGGGGTAAATATTTCTGTGTCAAGGCAGGACTTGCCAGTTGAATAAATTTTTATTATTGCTGTGATTTCAGCATGTGGGATTAGTTTTCACACATGCTTTTTTTAAAGAGGGATGTCTGGCAGTCCTTTCAGTATGGAGTGTTGTGTTACTGATACTCATATGTCAAAAACATGAGCCATTAGGTGCTATAACCCAGTAAGTAGTGACTGCTTTGGTTCTATATGGTTATATTTTAACAATAAAATGGTCTGAATGCCAAAATTTAGAGTTTATTTTCAAAAGATCATAATAACATGCCAGTTCATATGCAGATTCACATTGTTAATTGAAGTCATAATCCAGACAACTCATTTCAAATATTTTAACTTCAAGAGACATTGTGTGTTAGTATGGCATATTAAACAAAGCAAAAAAATTTAATCAAAATTAGAAGACAAAGAATGCTTCTATGCATAATTAGACATAATTTGAATGTGCATATTATTTGCTATTAAGCTTCATTTTTAGATCTGTATACAAAGTCACAAACATTGATGTGCTTGAATAAAAATCTTAGTACAAATTGTTATTTTAAATTTCTTAATAAATAGCTGATTCAAATCTATTGATGATCTGATAAATGGTTGCACAAACAAGAGTCAAAGAAATTAAATCTGGTATCTTTGTCAAATATAGCATGTGTCACCTGAATCTATTTTGAAATAATCTAGTCAAAGTGTTTTTAAAAATGAAACTATTTCTAACACTAGTTAGGCTATAAAATTTAGTATTCTTTCTTTCTTTTTTTTTTTTTTTTTGATTTTTCGAGACAGGGTTTCTCCATAGCTTTAGGTTCCTATCCTGGAACTAGCTCTTTTAGACCAGGCTGGCCTCACACTCAGAGATCTGCCTGCCTCTGCCTCCCGAGTGCTGGGATTAAAGGTGTGTGCCACCACCACCCGGCTTAGAAATTAATTTTCTATATTGTTAGAAATAGAAAGAATTTTAGTATTAATATTTTGATTCATATAAACATTGTTTTTATTTTAGAATGTAAATCAATCCCTATTAATCTTTAAAACATGTCTAAAACTATACAAAAATTAAAAATCATATCATTTACATATATTGAAATTCTACCTTCATATATTTTCATATTTTATAAGTTGATGTTTCCAGTTTTATTATTGATTGTTTCTGCTCAAAGATCATGTATATTTTACATATAGTTAATATTTTATTATTGTTTCTAATGTAGTTAGTTTTTTGATAACAAAGTTGTTAGTAGCATTAAGTATTTATAATATGTTTTAGGTTTCTTATGGTTCATCTTTACATTTTAATGCCTTTTTCATAAAGACAATATCATGCTCTGTGAATTTTCAAAGCAAATGCAGGAAGCAATGTGCCGTACAATCCAGGAACGGCACTGACGAGTTTCACCCTTTTATAGCAAGTTTCATGCAGGTGGGTGATTTGGATTGCTTTCAGGAGCATGAGTGACACAGAGGAAGTTGTATCCATTGAAAAGCCATTCTGGCTACTTCCTGGGGATTTTCTGACAAGCAACTCCATTAGTATCTTCCTCCTTAACAATCACCATTTGCTTATCAAACAAGAAGGAATGAATCTTTCCCCTTTTAATACAGTTTGAGCTTTCTCTGTTTCACAAGTTTTAGTGGCTCCCTGAGTTCTGTTTAGGAAGGACACTTCAATTTGAATAAAGCAGGTAGACAAGACTGTTACTTTTTAAAATAACAAATTTCATCTTGAAATAATTAAATAAAAAGTTTTTATATTTTAAATATTTAAATTTATTTCTTTGTAAATTAGAAACAAATTTAGAAGAATAAAATTTTATTTTATTTTTTATAGAGTTTTCTATCCCACCTGGTCTCACAGCTGTTCAGTCCCAAAGAAACACACAGAGACTTATATTTAGTATAAACTGGTTGACCTATTAGATCAAGCTTCTTATTAATTCTTATATCTTAATTTAACCCATAATTCTTGTCTGTTAGTCACATGGCTTGTTAACTTTTATCAGTGAGGCATTCTCATCTTGCTTCCTCTGCACATGGGTGATGACTGCAGACTGAGTCTTTTCTCTTCCCAGAATTCTCCTGTCCAGGTGACCCTGCCTATTCTTCCTGCCTAGATACTGACCAAGCAGCATTTTATTAAACCAATATAATTGACAAGTCTTTACAGGGTACAAAGCATTGTCCCATAGAGAATGGATTTCCAAAATATCAGTACAAGAATTAGGGATAAATCCTGGCGCCACTACCAGCCCTGGCATCTGCCCCAGCCATACAACTGTCGCTCATATTCAGAGGGTGTAGTTTGATCCTTTGCTACATCTTTCCCTGTCTGGCTGGAGTTGGTGAGCTCCCATTAGCGTGGGTAAACTGGTTCAGTGGAGTTTATATCATGGTCTTGACCTCTTTGCTCATATTCTCATTCCTCCCACTCTTCTACTGGACATTGGGAGCTCCACTGTGGGTCTCTGCTTCTGTTTCCATCAGATTCTGGATGAAGGTTATATGATATTCATCAATCTGAAGTCCATGAGCCCAGAGAAGCTAAGTAACAAGGTGAAATCTAAGATAAACATACATAGATTCATCCTAGAAAAAGAAAATAGACAGGATCTCCTGAGAAAATTAAGAGCATTGGATTAGGGGGAGAAAGGAAGGTGAAAGGGGAAGAGGAAGGAAGAAAGGGGAGGAGAACTTGAGGGAATGGGATAATCCGGATGGAGGAAGAACAGGGATGAGAGCTAGTGAAGAGATATTTTGACTGAGGGAGCCATTATGTGGCTAGCAAGAAACCTGGCACTAGAGAAATTCCAAAAATTGCACAAGGATGACCCCAGTTAATATTCCCAAACTGATCTTGCCCTGTAGTCAGGTTGATAAAGTTTGATTTTTTTTACTATTATTTTTTTTATTAAAAAAAATTTCTGCCTCCTCCCAGCCTCCCATTTCCCTCCCCCTCCTCCCACTCCTCTCCCCCTCTCCCCACTCCTCTCCCCCTCCCTCTCCAGTCTGAAGAGCAGTCAGGGTTCCCTGCCCTGTGGAAAGTCCAAAGTCCTCCCCCCTCCATCCTGGTCTAGGAAGGTGAACATCCAAACTGGCTAGGCTCCCACAAAGCCAATAAAAATGTAACACTGAATGTATTATATTTCAAGGATTCTTGAATGGCTTCAGAATTTGTGTTATGATATAATAGCAATTATTATTTAAAAGTTAGACATAGTTTTTTAATCTTTCATACTTATTAATAAAACAAGCCAAAATATAACTGAGTGTCATCATTAAGTATAAACTTATATTAATATTAATAAATGACCTTTTATATTTTTGGAGAACCATGAATATTAGTCATAATTTCAGTGTAACAGATTGTGTGGAATAAACACAGTGATCTGTGCCATTATCTGTAGTCAAAGTATGTCTTAAATTTTCTCTTCAGTTAAAACATATTTGCAGTTTAGAATGAAAACAAAATAAATTCAATTTCAAGGAACATAAAACAGAAAATGGGTGATATTATTGAATCATTGTAGACATAGAATTAGTAAATAGAACACAGAGATAATGGTTTCACTAAGAATGGCCCTGATAGACACAAATGTTTGAATATTTGAAATTTAGAGTGTCACTATTAGGGAATTTGGCCTTTTTGGAATAGGTGTGGCCTTGTTAGAAGAAGTATGGCACTTTGGAGGCAGGCTTTGAGGTCTCAGATATTCAAGCATGTACTCATGTGGCAGTCTTGTTCTGCTGTCTCAGTTCAAGATAAAGAATTCTCAGCTCCTTAATCCAACAGTATGTCTGCCTGCATGCTGCCATGCTTCTTGCCAAGAAGATAATGGACTATACCTCTGAAACTATGAGCCAGCCCCAATTAAATATGTTCCTTTTTAGGAGTTGCTGTGGTCATGGTGTCTCTTTACAGCAATAGAAGTCCTAAATATGGAAGAAGTTGGTACCCAGGACTGGGGTATTGCTGTGTAAGAAAACAATGGGTTTTTTTTTTTTTTGGAGGAATGTGGACTTTGGATATTGGGACATGGAATAGAAAGAAATTGAACAAATTAGGTGGGGCTACTGGGCCATAGTAGGAGTTGGAGCATGTATTCCATTGGAGTAAAGAAGACAATGCTGCTGGAGCGGTGATGTGGACTGTGGGTGCTTGGATCAAAAGATGTCAGAGGAGAAGAATATCAGTTTGGTGTCTAGAGACAGCCTTATGATATTTTAGTAAAAATTGTGGCTCCTTTTTGTCTTTGACCAAAGAGTCTACCTGAGGCTAAATTGAAGAGTATTGGATTAATTTAATAGTCAGAAGAAATTTCAAAACAGCCTAGTATTGACTCTGTCATGTGGTTATTTGTTTTCACTTTTATGAACACTTATAATGAAATCTAGCAAATTGAACATGTAAAAATGAAAATATACAGATTGAGGAGAAATGGGGGCACCAGGGAGTAGAATGAGCTAAATCCTCTGTTCAAAAGGATAAAAAGATTAACAAAATGCTTGATGTTAAATGGAATAATGGAAGAGATAACCTCAGGCCAAGATCCCATGCTGCTAAAATTCCAATTTATGACAAGGATTTAAAAGAAAGCTCAAATCCTGGTCTGGTGGTGTGTGCTTTTAATCCCAAACTCCAGAGGCAGAGGCAAGAAGATCATTGAGTTTAAAGTTAGCCTGGCCTACAAAATGTATTCCACTTATCTAGGTTTCAACATTCAAGTTTAAACAATGAAAATAAAACCATCAAAATAAGAAAGCTGAGGAAGATGTAATTGAACAAGCAGAAGTCAAGTAGACATCAAGATTATTTTAAATTACATATGTTTGTTTAGACTATCAGCAAGTACAATGAAATGTTTCTGTAGTTAGCTCATTCACCACCAAAAACTTTAATAAAATAGCAATAACATACATTATCCAGACTCTATATTTTCCATCTTTATGTGACTTCTTTTTTTACTCTATTTATTTTACTTTTATTTTTAATTGATGTAGGTGGGTCTTCTGTCAATGTGTTAATTTTACTGGTTAATAAAGAAACTGCCTTGGCCTTTGATAGGCCAGTCCTTAGGTGGGTGAAGTAGACAGAACAGAATGCTGGAAAGAAGGGAAGTGAGGCAGATGCCATAGCTCTCCTCTCCAAGATGGACAAGGTTAAGATCCTTCCGGGTAAGCCACCACCTCGTGGTGCTACACACATTAATAGAAATGGGTTAATCAAGATGTGAGAATTAGCCAATAAGAGGCTGGAACTAATGGGCCAGGCAGTGTTTAGAAGAATACAGTTTCCATGTAATTATTTTGGGTAAAGCTAGCTGGTGCCCGGGAGCTGGGAGGTGGGAAGTGGCCCACCGCTCCAACTACAGAGTTGCGCCCAATGCATAGGCCAAGCAATGTTTAAAAGAATACAGTTTCCTTGTAATTATTTTGAGTAAAGCTAGCTGAAAGCCAGGCCACAGCCCACTACTCCCACCAATACACTTAGTTTTTGTTTTTGTTTTTTTTAAGACAAGTTTTCTTTCTATTTCTTTGTCTGTTTTGAAGCTGTATAGTCCAGTTTGACCTCAAACTCACAGAGATCTACTTGCCACTGCTTCTGAAATGCTGGTATTAAAAGTATGTGTCACCACACTCAAACACTCAATTTCTTTTTTAAGGACCTTTCCTATTTTTTTTCTCTCTCCCAAGTCTATGCACATTTTTAAACATACTGCAAATCTTTTAAAGATTTTTTTTTGCATCTGAATTTGTATTTACTGTATGTCTTTTTCTGATCAAATCAGTCTTCAATCTGCTAAGTAATATGACTTCCTAGTTATATAGCTATGGATTTGTCAGGTGACTCCACTTTATTTCTTGGCTTTTTGAGAATCTAGCTTCATGGCACAGATATTGGCAGGAGCCAGAGTTATTGCACCTCTCTGTGGAGATTTCAGGTTTATGCCAACACGATTCTTGAATCATGCTCCCAACTGTACATAAACACCATTTAAATGTCTGTGGCAGGACCTTTAAAAGAGGTGTGGAGTTTTTGAAGCTAAAGCTGAGTCAGGAAGTCTTTCTTCAAGAAGTCACAATATTGCTATTCTCTAGCAAATGAAGCCCATCAGAGACAATGCTGCTACCAAGAAGCTATGTTTGACTCTGTTCTTTTTTTCTCTAGAATTTTCTTTTTTTCTTTCAATGCTTTCTTAGACTTTGTGTGGAAATTCTTGCCAAACATTTGGGTACCATTTGTAGACAGAGGCTGTACTTTCATTTTCCAATCACCCAGACCAGAATAATTGTCTAGAAACTATAGTAATTACAGCACTGTTTGGTCAATGGCTCAGGCATATTTCGAGATGGCTCCTATAACTTAAATTAATGCATTTTTAGTAGCCTATATATTGTCATGAGGCTGTGGCTTTCTCAGAATGTTCTCTCATCTTTCTCCTTTAGCAATGACATGGTGTACCGTTGTCTCTGCTTACTCTATCTTTATTTCTCTGCTGAAATTTCCTGCCTGGATATACATTGGCTGAAACAGGTTTGTTCATCAACCAATAAAGCAATACTTATACAGAAGGACATTCCTTATCATCACCAGAGTGAGTGTGTCTTGCAGGAAGCAAAATGAGAATGCCTTATTGATAATAGGTATCAAGCTACATGACTAAACATATATAAAAATTATGGGTTAATTTAAGTTGTAAGACCTAATAAATAATAAGCCTGAGCTAATAGGCCAGTTTATAATTAATATAATCCCCTGTATTGATATAATATGGTATTAATTATATAAAGCAAGGAGAGTTCTAAGAGGAGGAAAGGCAGAGACACGGTCACAAGCCAGATGCAGTGAAGCAAGAAGACAATGCCTCACTGAAAGAAGGTAACAAATCACATGGCTAAATATAGATCAGAATTATGGATAAGTTTAAATCATAAGAGCTAGTCAGTAATAATTCTGAGCAACTTATAGTTTATAGTTAATTCAATTCAGTTTATAGTTAACATAAGCCTCTGAACTAGGACTGACTGGAACAGAAACTTCCATCTAAAGAATTTCATATTGGATATAATATTGAACTCCCTTGACCTTGGGGCTCCTCTTAGGCCCTTCTTCCTCATGCTCTAAAAGCCATGGAGACCAGCAAACACACTAGTAAAATAGTTCAGGTAAGTAATTAAATCATTCTCATCCTTAACTCTGCACTCAGCTACTGTGTGCAAAATTCAAAGTCTCCATATATCCTTATGTTTTGTTCAAAACAGTCATATGATATGGACCTCAGCTAGATGGAAGCCCAAAGCAGGGTCTTCAGACAAGCTTCAGTCAGTGTCACCTAAACCAAGTGTTACTTAAGTGTAGAATGCATGATTATTACACATTTTGCTTGCTTCATTCAGTCTATAAACCACAACTGATGTATTTAGCTGACTATCTTACCTTGTTACTTTCCAGCATATTCTGAAGCAAATTCAGTTTGATTACTTACATTATTATATTCTTTATTAGAATGTGATAGATGATTGAATATTATGAAAAGTGCTATGAGGGGAAGAAAAATTTACACAGTTATAGTTGGACAATAAAAGAATATCTGTTAATGTAAAATTGACACATATGTGAGCTTCCTACAACATTAAAGTTCAGGTTTCTATCACTGTGTATTTATTGTACAGAGTGATGGTTTCCACAGTCAGATTTTCAGTCTGATTTTTAAGGTAATTTGACTGTACTCAACCCTCATTGTTCTCTACTCTTATCTGTTTGTTCTCTCTCATTTTCCCATTCCTGCTTCAAAACATTTTCTTCTACGTACATGATAAGTGTGCAAGCACATGTGTGTGCAAGTTATAAAATGGAAGTCAAATCCATTAAAAGCATCACTGACTTTCACAATCAATACTTAAAATGAATTGAGATAAACAAAGAGGCATATTATTCACAGAGATTCACAAAATAGAATTAAGACTATTAATTTAGTTATAACATTATAAGAAATTTACTGCAAACTTTGTGTATTATTTTTAAATATAAGAAGAATAAGTTTTTGGTTTCAATTTGTCATTCATCTTTTGAAAATTAATCCAGCTCAAGTTTGATTAAGAAAAATTCATACTTAAGCTATAGTCATGTCCTTAAAACAGCCTATAAAATACAAGCAGAAATGAGGCATACACACAGTGGTTTATGTAATATTTAATCAATTGGAAAACATTTGTGACATGGTGGTATTCCCTTGCACATGCTATGAATATGATTTATTGCCATTGGTTAATAAAGAAGCTCTTTTTGGCCAATGGCATAATAGAATAGCCAGGCTGGAAAATATAGAGAGAAAGTAGGGAGAGTCAAGGAGACACCATGTAGCCATCAAAAGAGAAAGACAGGAGCTGCCAGCTGGAACCTTGCCAGCAAATCACAAGCCTCATGGTAGAACACAAAATAATAAAAATAAGTTAATTAAAGATGCACTAGCTATCGAGAAATATGCATAAGCTATTGCCCAACAATATCACAATTAATATAGTTTCTGAGTAATTATTAGGGTCTGAGAATCTGGGAATAAATAAGCAGTCTCCTATAAAACATTTTCATGTGTTTCATTCATATGGACAAAATATAGTATGAATGAAATAGACAGGTTCATTCAATGCATTATATTTAGCTTCATAACCTTTGACATACAGTATGTTCATTTTATTTTAGGAGCAACAACAATTTGTATAGTAAATATATTCATCCAAGTCATGAAAATGGGAATTGCTATTAAAAAATGTGGGTAACTATTAATATTATTATATGATAATATTAACTGGAATAATGAATTTGGTGTAAAAATATTTGTAATCACAGGTAAAATAAATTATATTGACATTTTGTTTTATTATTTTGCTATCTTTGGAAAATGTAAACATAAAATAAATGCTCTCCATATTCTAAAGGTAAACACCATTTACCTTTAAAGGTAAACAGTCTTTATGTTTCTTCCCATGTGCTGCAAAAGGTATCTTCTCAGATAATGGCTGAATAAGACACTGATCTATGAGTATAGAACATTATTTTTTAGATCTATTTTAAATAAAATTTAAAAAGTAGTAAGTAATAAAAATAAGTTTGTTAGAAAAAACTCACAATATTATTTATATTGTAAGTATTATTTTCTTTTTTCAAAGGAACAGGAAATGTTTAAGTAAAAATTATTGCATATTATAATGCAATTTTTGAAGTACATTAACCATAATTATTAAATCAATCAAAAAGTGATGAATAATAATCTTCATATTGGTAATCAGCACTAACTATGAACAAACAATCAATATCTTCTGGAAAAATTTTAATGATATATTGGTGCTAAAATATTATAAGGGTGACTATCTAATAGTCAACAATGAACTCAATATCGAAGTTCTAAGAGATGTACTTTTCAAACAAATGTTTTTAAGGTAAAAATAGACATGATTACTGTGAAAACATGATATAAATTATTTATTATAATATATTTTGAATATTTTATCAGCTATAGGAATAACTAATATAATCAAAAGTACTCTTTTAATGCCATCTCATTATCACTGAAAGGCATGCAAGTACATTTTTATATGAAGATTCTTCAGCCACTCTTGTGTCAGAAGTTTCAAAGTCAGATATCAGATTAGTACAGGGCACAATTGAAAAGAAAAATTCAAAGTTTCATTTGACAGACAGCTTGAAAATATCAATGATATGGTACAACAAGCTTAAAAAATCACAAATGTTAGATGTCCTGTTTTAACCATATAATTTATGCTGTGTCTCACAATATCTCACTTGCACAAACACTTGAACCTCTTTCATTTTTTCAACATTTTCTCCTCTATTACAGAAAGGAGAGAATGAATTTATTAGAAACTAAAAACCAAGATAAATAATATTTATTTATTTATTTATTTACTTATTTATTTATTTATTTATTTGGCTTTTGAGGCATCTCAGCACCTAAAGATACTTGCCATCACCCTGATTCCACCTCAGTGGTTCATCTGATCTTGAAAACCTATTGCCACCTGCAAATTTTTCTCTAGACAACTTCAAAGGCAAGTGTTTCATAATCATTCAAATTCTTGATGCATAAGGTCATCTCGCCATTTTGTATTTGGGAGTATTAATAACCTGTATAACAATTCAGCAGGAAATAAGTGTAATCAATTTTGAGACAGAGACCAACACTGGAGCACTGGACTGAGCTCCCAAGGTCCCAATGTGGAGCAGAAGGAGGGAGAACATGAGCAAAGAAGTCGGGACCACGAGGGGTGCACCCACCCAATGAGACAGTGGAGCTGATCTACTGGGAGCTCACCAAGGCCAGCTGGACTGTGACCGAAAAAGCATGGGATAAAACTGGACTCTCTGAACATGGCGAACAATGAGGGCTGATGAGACGCCAAGGACAATGGCACGGGGTTTTGATCCTACTTAATGTGCTGGCTTTGTGGGAGCCTAGCCAGTTTGGATGTTCACCTTCCTAGATATGGACGGATTGGGGAGGACCTAGTACTTACCACAGGGCAGGGAACCCTGACTGCTCTTTGGACTGGAGAGGGAGGGGGAGAAGGGTGGGAGGAGGGGGAGAAGGGTGGGAGGAGGGGGAGGGAAATGGGAGGCTGGGAGGAGGTGGAAACTTGTTTTTTTTTTATTAAAAATTTTAATAAAAAAGAAAAAAATAGCAGTTAATTTAGGAGATGCTGAAAATGCCATAGGAAAAAAATCCAGCATTCCCATTTACTAGAATCTCTGATGAAACTATAAGAGTGGAAGCTGATTCTTCCATACTCTAGGGGTCTGTGAAACACAGCAGAATTGGTACTCACAGAGAAAATCTAAAATTATCTTCTGTAACATCAGGACCATGACAAGGATGCTTTCTATTATTGGTTGTTCAATAAAATGCAGAATCTGTGGTGAATGCTATAAGGAGTGTGTATTAGTTCACCTCCTGGAGTTGTGAAATCTGAATACCCGAAAGAACAATTTAAAGGGAGAAATTGATTTTAGGCCCGTGGATTCAGATGTTCCAGGCTATTGTCCAAGTTGATCTGGCCCATAAAAGAGAGGAAATATCCAACCCTTTTATTTTCTACTTTTCACACAAGTGCCTCAATGCCAGCTAATTCCACTCACACCCAAGGTAAGTGTTTTCTTCTTTCTGGTCATTTTGAAAACACCCTGACCAATGTTCTCACTGGTGTTTTTTGTCAATCAGATCAAGTCAAAAGTCTGGGAATAAGTTGAAGTAGGGAAATTTAAAATAGATAGATAGATAGATAGATAGATAGATAGATAGATAGATAAATGGAGAGCTTTTAAGTTGTAGAACAGGATATACAAAGTGGTGAAGGGTAATATAAGACAGTACAGATGGTTGATATTTTCAAAGAATGAAAAATCAATTTATGAAAACATAACAATAAAATATACTTCTTTATATAATTAAAGTAGTCCAAGGATACATTTGATAAAAAAGAATATATTAAATTTTATATGAACTATTTTCAGATTAAATATTGTATCATGTTTAAAGAAAAAAAAACCTAAGAGTTGGAAGTCATGTATTTAAATTATTAAAATTCTTCAAATTTTCCAAATTTCCAAATTTGAAGAAAATGCTTGAAATAGATTTTCAAATCAATCCTCTTCTTTCAACTTGAGTCCCTCTACCTGCATTCCATTTTTTTTTTCAGCTTTGGTCAGTTCTTGAAATATTCTCAACATATAGTCCATGAGGAGCCTTATAACAATTGAACTCAATTCTTTCTAGTTTGGAAATGGCAGATTCATATCAGTATGCAGGGGAAGTAAACTATCAAATTCATTGTAAAATGATCAGAACATGATTAGCTTTAACTCATTTCTCATTTTCTATATGTGAGATAAGTTATATCTTTTGAATAGGGTGTTTTCAGTTGTGATTGGGGCCTTTGAAAGAGTAATTGCATATGGTCTTTCTATATTTATATTCTTTTTTAAAGATTTGCAACATCAGTCTTATAAGGATATCATACTATTTTTATTGTCTTTGAATTATATAAATAGGTTTTCTTTGTTTTAAGTTTATACAATCAAGATTAAACATTAAGTTATTACTATGAAGATGCTGAAATTTATGTTATTACAATACCAAATATAGTTTGGCACAAAATGGCACTAGATGCATAGTATAATGTAGTAGAGATGAAAATACAGTATTTATTTATTTTTGTTTCTTTAAAATTGCATAAACAAAGTTTAAACAAAATATTCTCTTACTTGAAATTTGACTTCCTACAATATCAATACTTTGTGCCTAACCACTAGCTAGTACTCTAAACAATATAACAAATGATTATATATTTACTATAAATAAAAAGAGGAGAGTAAGGTAACATTTACAATAATTACTGACAATTTACTATTTTGGGGGTCTCTTTCCTTTTACGGACAGTCTGTTAATGTGATGTATCAGTGAAGCATAAACATATTAAATATGAGTAAAACTGCACATCAAGCATGACACGTGATCTTTGATACTAAGCTATATTGTGATAATTAAGTAACCAGATCTCAAGAGATTTAAACTGTTCTCACAGTTCAAAAACTAACTATGAGCTATTAATGACTTTTGTTTGTTAACTCATGTAATGAAGTAGATCCATAGTATTATTATTGTTACCTATTCTAAGTTCTAAGAATCTGAGTTTTTTTTCTTTTGTACCATTTTTAAAACAATTGTCTAATGATTTATTTAGATAAAGAATATCTTATTTTTTATATTTAATGTGAAAAAAGAAACCAATATCAAATATAATTTTAAAAGGAGATGTGTAGAATATATAATATTATTTTTCAAAATCAATGCAATTATTTTTTCAATGAGAATGAGTTACATGTAAAGAAGATAAAATATTTATGATGGGAAACATGCATCAGTCAATGGCCTTTGTGAGACAGGACCAGTTTGGGCCTGGATTTGGGTATCAAATGGCCCATCGGACCATTGCTCACTCTGTTGCTCCCTGCTTAGCAATCCTGGATGTTCAATTCCATTCCTGTTTCCTAATTGGACTTGAGTTTTGTGCACGGTGAGAGATATGGGTCTATTTTCATTCTTCTACATGTTGACATCCAGTTGTGCCAGCACCATTTGTTGAAGATGCTTTCTTTCTTCCATTGTATACTTTTAGCTCCTTTATCGAAAATGAGGTGTTCATAGGTTTGTGGGATAAAATCCAGGTCTTCTATACGATTCCGTTGGTCGACTTCTCTGTTTTTATGCCAGTACCACACTATTTTCATTACTGTAGCTCTGTAATAGAGTTTGAAGTCAGGGATGGTAATGCCTCCAGAAGATCCTTTATTGTATAGGATTGTTTTGGCTATCCTGGGTTTTTTGTTTTTCCATATAAACTTGATTATTGTCCTCTCCAGATCTGTGAAGAATTTTGATGGGATCTTGATGGGGATTGTATTGAATCTATAAATTGCCTTTGGTAGAATTGCCATTTTGACTATGTTGATCCTCCCAATCCAAGAGCAAGGGAGGTCCATCCATTTTTTGGTATCCTCTTCAATTTCTTTCTTCAATGCCTTAAAGTTCTTGTCAAATAGATCTTTCACTTCCTTGGTTAGATGTACCCCAAGATATTTTATGCTGTTTTTGGCTATTGTGAATGGTGAAGCTTCTCTGATTTCCCTCTCTGCTTCCCTATCCTTTGTGTATAAGAGGGCGACTGATTTTTTGGAGTTGATCTTGTATCCTGCCACATTACTAAAGCTGTTTATCAGCTGTAAAAGTTCTTTGGTGGAGTTTTTGGGGTCGCTTATGTACACTATCATATCATCTGCAAATAACGAAAGTTTAACTTCTTCCTTTCCAATTCGAATCCCCTTGATTCCATTTTGTTGTCTTATTGCTATTGCTAGAACTTCAAGCACTATATTGAAGAGGTATGGCGAGAGTGGACAGCCTTGTCGTGTTCCTGAGTTAAGTGGGATGGCTTTGAGTTTCTCTCCATTTAATTTGATGTTAGCTGTCGGCTTGCTGTATATAGCTTTTATTATATTTAGGTATGACCCTTGTATCCCTAATCTCTCCAAGACTTTTAACATAAATGGATGTTGAATTTTGTCAAATGCTTTTTCAGCATCTAATGAAATGATCATATGGTTTTTTTCTTTCAGTTTATTTATATGCTGGATTACATTGATAGATTTTCGTATGTTGAACCAGCCCTGCATCTGAGGAATGAAGCCTACTTGATCATAATGGATAATTTTTCGGATGTGTTCTTGGATTCGATTTGCCAGTATTTTGTTGAGGATTTTTGCGTCGATATTCATGAGTGAGTTTGGCCTGTAGTTCTCTTTCCTGGTTGAGTCTTTGAGTGGTTTTGGTATCAGAGTAATTGTGGCTTCATAAAAGGAGTTTGGTAATGACCCTTCTGTTTCTATCTTGTGGAATACATTAAGGAGTATAGGTATTAGATCTTCTTGGAAGATCTGGTAGAATTTCGCATTGAAACCATCTGGTCCTGGGCTTTTTTTGGTAGGGAGGTTTTTGATAACCTCTTCTAATTCTTCGCGACTAAAAGGTCTATTTAGATTGTTCACCAGGTCCTGATTTAACTTTGGTATATGATATTTATCTAAAAAAGTATCCATTTCCTTTACATTTTCCAATTTTGTGGCATATAGGCTTTTGTAGTAAGATCTAATGATTCTCTGAATTTCCTCTGTGTCTGTGGTTATGTCCCCGTTTTCATTTCTGATCTTATTAATTTGCAAATTCTCTCTCTGCCGTTTGATTAGCTTGGATAGTGGTTTGTCAATCTTGTTGATTTTCTCCAGGAACCAGCTTTTTGTTTCATTGATTTTTTGTATTGTTTTCTGTGTTTCTATTTTGTTGATTTCAGCCCTCATTTTGATTATTTCCAGTCTTCTACTCCTCCTAGGTGAGTCTGCTTCTTTTTTTTTCTAGAGCTTTCAGGTGGGCTGTTAAGTCTCCAATGTGAGCTTTCTCTGTTTTCTTTAAGTGGGCACTTAGTGCTATGAACTTTCCTCTTAGGACTGCTTTCATAGTGTCCCATAAGTTTGAGTATGTTGTTTCTTTATTTTCATTGAATTCCAGGAAGACTTTAATTTCTTTCTTTATTTCTTCCTTAATCCAGGTATGGTTCAATAGTTGACTGTTCAGTTTCCATGACTTTGTATGCTTTCTGGGGGTAGCATTATTGTTGAATTCTAACTTTAATCCCTGGTGATCTGATAAGACACAGGTGGTTACTAATATTTTTTTGTAACTGTGGATGTTTGCTTTGTTACCAACTATGTGGTCGATTTTCGAGAAGGTTCCATGAGCTGCAGAGAAGAAGGTATATTCTTTCCTATTTGGATGGAATGTTCTATAGATGTCTGTTAAGTACATTTGATTCATTACCTCCATTAATTCTCTTATTTCTCTGTTAGGTTTCTGTCTGATTGACCTGTCCATTGGTGAGAGAGGAGTGTTGAAGTCTCCTACTATTAGTGTGTGCGGTTTGATGGCTGGCTTGAATTTTAGCAATGTTTCTTTTATGTACGTGGGTGCTTTTATATTAGGGGCATAGATGTTCAGGATTGAGACTTCATCCTGATGAACTGTTCCTGTTATGAGTATAAAATGCCCCTCTCCATCTCTTCTGATTGATTTAAGTTTAAAGTCAACTTTGTTAGAGATTAGTATGGCCACACTTGCCTGTTTCTTAGGTCCATTTGCTTGATAGGCCTTTTCCCAGCCCTTTACTCTGAGTAGGTGCCTGTCTTTGTGGTTGAGGTGTGTTTCTTGTAAACAGCAGAATGTTGGATCCTGTTTTCTTATCCAATCTCTTAGTCTGTGCCTTTTTATAGGTGAGTTGTGTCCATTGACATTAAGTGATATTAATGACCAGTGGTTGTTAACTCCGGTCATTTTTTTTTAGTCGTAGAGTTTGTGTGTTTCCCTTCTTTGTTTTGTGTTGGTGAAGGGTCTCTAGATGTCTGAGTTATTGTGGTCATTGTTGGACTCCTTGGTTAGTGATTTTCCTTCAATTACATTCTGTAAGGCTGGATTTGTGACTGCGTATTGTTTAAATTTGTTTTTATCCTGGAAAATTTTATTTTCTCCATTTATAGTGAATGAAAGCTTGGCTGGGTATAGTAATCTGGGCTTGCATCCATGGTCTCTCAGTTTCTGAAGTACATCTATCCAGGAACTTCTGGCTTTCATGGTTTCCATGGAGAAGTCAGGTGTAAGTCTGATAGGTTTACCTTTATAAGTAATTTGGCCTTTTTCCTTTGCAGCTTGTAATATTCTTTCCTTATTCTGTATGCTTTGTGTTTTGATAATTATATGGCGAGGGGATGTTTTTTTTTTTGATCCAGCCTATTCGGTGTTCTGTATGCTTCTTGCACCTTCATAGGAAAATCTTTCTTTAGGTTGGGAAAGTTTTCTTCTATAATTTTATTAAATATATTTTCTGGACCATTGAGCTGCCCTTCTTCTCCTTCTTCTACTCCTATTATTCTTAGGTTTGGTCTTTTTATTGTGTCCCATATTTCCTGAATGTTTTGTGATGAGAGTTTGTTGGACTTGCTGTTTTCTTTGATCAGTGTGTTTATTTTCTCTATGGTATCTTCAGAATCCGAGAGTCTTTCTTCTATCTCTTGTATTCTGCTGGTTATGCTTGTTTCTGTAGTCTCTATTCGTTTACCTAGATTTTCCATGTCCAGCCGGCCCTCTGTTTGTGTTTTCTTCTTTGCCTCCATTTCAGTTTTCAGGTCTTGAACTGTTTCCATTATCTGTTTGATTGTTTTTCCTTGGTTTTCTAGGGTATCATTCACTGATTTATTCAATTCTTCAAACTTTCTGTTATATTTCTCATCCATTTCTATAAGGGCGTTTTTTACATGCTGTTTAAGGGTGTCAATCACTTTCATGAAGTCAATCTTTTCTCCTTCCTCTTGATTAAGGGGTTCTTGTCCTCCCGTTGTGAGGTCGCTTGTTTCTGGTAGCTTCATGTTGCTTTTCAGCTTGTTGGGCGAATTCTTTCCTTGACGTCGGCCCATCTCTTCTTCCAAATGCTCCCTATGGATCTTCTTTTACCGAATCAGGTTTCCTTGCCTACCAAACGCTGTCTCTCCCCAATGTTGGCTCTCCCAATGCTGGGTCTCCTGGCGCCGAAAGATCAGGCCTCCATGCTGGTTGGGCAGCTCGCAGACAAAGCGCCTACCCTGCTTGGTGCAGGCAAGCCCCAGAAACAAAGGAACTGCTGCCCGCCCGGGAGCCCCGGGTACTCGTACCCAGCGCCCAGATAGGCTGGGCTGGGCTATGCCACGCGCCAAAAGAGGGCAGTGGGGGCGAAGTGGGGAGGGCTCTGGACAGAAGCTGGGTGGGCCAGGAAGAAAGAGGCAGCACCCAGGGAGTAGAGGCCTTGCAGAGAGCCCAAGAAGGACAGGGGCTCAAGAAACCCCCGAGCTCCCCGTCCCAGGCTGGCGTCGTGGGCCAGAAACTCACCCCAATGTTTTTTTTTTTGTTTTTTTTGTTTTTTTTTTTTTTTAAGAACACTTTAGTTCTTTTAATGAAGACATATTAGGAGATAGTGTGGAGTTCCTTTATTCACATCACATCCCATTTGATGCATCTAAATTCATCTGCCACCCAACATGGGAATGAGTCCATGCTTACTGAGACTCTTCTTGCCTTTCAACATACTGTGGTACAGGCAACACATTTCTCTTCCTAACATCCCCTACTTGCTCCTAGCTAGGACCTCTACTTTTCCCGCTGCTGTCCAACATTGAGGGGACTCACAGTTCAGGGGAAGCTTTGGGTGTCCTTATTTTTATTCTGGCCCTATGTGTATGGAATTGCTTCATTGTCCTTAATATTTGTTCTTAATTTGTTAAACAAAGCATATTTATTGGGATCTAAGTAGGCAACAGAGCTTGGAATCAGAGCAAGTTGGGAGAATTTGAACTGCTCACATCTCTCCTCTGAATCCTTCTACCATACTGCTACAAATGCAACACCTGCAGGCAAATAATACTCACAATGATTCACTGCAGTTACAAAAGAGTGATAAGTAAATTGAAAAAAATTAATGTTGTATGATGAATTACAACATTATCATTCAGGAATTTAATAATCCTTTTTGTGTACACTATTGATGGTGTTCTTCAATGCTTATATGATTTTCCTTATACATCCATATATTTAATTTTGGGAATTAGCTTTGTTTTTCATATTATATCATTAAGAAAATTGTTTGATAACAGAGCAAGGATTAAGGTACTTTTAGAAATGATAGAGTCTTTGTTGAGTTACAATGAACAGCTAGTTGAAAAAAAAATAATACCATTAAAAAGGATAACATTAATATGACAGACAAAAGTTCAAGCCAAGTCAAAGGGTATTGAGAAATTATCTGAAAAATTCATATTGTTGGAATTTGGTTTAAAAAATGATAGATTAATGGATTGTGAATCCTCTCCAGGAAGGCAATATACACACTATCCAAATAATGTCCAATTTGGAAATGTTATCTACTAAACAAACTTCATTCCTTGGAATCATATAGGCAGAATAAGGATCAGAAACTAAATGAATCAATGAGGGCACTAGAAGAACACACAGAAGTGAAGATTCAGATTTTACAAAAGGGAGTGTTAAAAAGATTTGAAATGATTGAGTTAATTATCAGAACTGATGAGCAGGGAGAGAAGGTACAAGAACAGGATTTAACCTTACCAATATGTGCCAGAGTAAAGATTGCCTAACCCAGTGTTATAACTCTTAATCTGGTTATATCCTCTGAAAAGACATATGGTACTAAATACCCCAAAGTATTTAAAGAATGTAAATGACAACCTATAAATAAGAATGATCCAAAGGAAATTAAACAATCGATAATATCTTATGGCTTGAACTTACCATTTGTTAGGGAAATGGTGAAAATATGGGCTTTAAGCAATAAACCTACCCCAAACAATTGGCTTGAATTAGTTTTAGTGGTACTGGGATGGAGATAGAGACAGAGACCCTCATCAGAGCAATGGACTGAGCAAAAGGAGGGAGTCAGGACTGTGAGAGGTTGGTCCACCCACTGAGACAGTGTGTCTGATCTAATGGGAGCTCACCAAATCCAGCTGGACATGGACTGAATGAGCATGAGATCAAACCTGACTCTCTGAATGTGGCTGCCAATGGTGGTGGACTGAGAATCCAAGCCATCGATAATGGCACTGGGACCTGTTTCTACTGCATGTACTGGGTTTGGGGGACCCTAGTATATTTGGATGCACACCTTTCTAGACCTGGATGGAGGAGGGAGGGCCTTGGACTTCACACAGGGAAGGGTTTCCTGCCCTCTCTTAAGGAGGGAAGGGGAGAGTTGAGGGTCATTTCGGGGAGTGGGAAGTGAATGGGAGGAGGGGAGAAAGTCTAAATTTTTGAATGGAAAAATAAAAAATAAAATGGTTAGCTGATGAAAATACAGTTGGCCTTTAACAAAGAGAAACTAGAATCTTTATAAAAGCTGGTACAGGAGCAATTAGATGCTCCCCATTTTGAAGACTCAACCAGCCTTTGGAATTTTCCTGTATTTGTTGTTAAAAAGAAATTTAGAAAATGAAAAATCGTGACAGACTTAAGAGCTGTCAACAAGGCAATACAACCTATGGGCCCTCTGCAATCAGGAATTCCTTTGTTTCTCTATTTAAAAAAGGATGGTCCCTCATAGTTTTTGATTTAAAAGATTGTTTCTTCAATATACCTTTACTAAAAAAGGTCAGAGAAAAAATTTTCTTTTTAATAATTCTCAGCCTACAAGGAGATAGCAGTGGATCATTCTCCCACAGAGAATGCTAAATAGCACTACCATGTGCCAATACTTTGTAAATCAAACATTGAAAATATGTCAGCCAATTCTTAATCTATAATTTGTTATTACATGGAAGACTTTTGCTATCTTATTCAAATGCAGATACCTTAGAAAAAATGTTTAAAGAAGTAAAAAAAAGTTTTGCCTAAATGGATATTACAGATTTCTCCTGAAAAACTACAAAGAGTAGATTTTATCAATTACTTTGGGTATAGAATAGTTTTACAGAAAATTAGAATACAAAAGGCACAAATAAGGGGAGACTGATTGTGGACTCTTAATGACTTTCAAAGATAAGAGACAACCAGTCTATAACACTTTTGGAATAACACTGATATAATATTCATTTAAACAAAACCTTAGAAGGTGACAAAGTCTTAAATAGTCCCAGGCAATTAACAGCTGAGTGTGAGAATAAATAAATCTTGTTGAAGAGAAATTACAGGAGAAACATATTGATAGGGTGAATCCAAACATTAAATGCATTCTAGTCATATTGTCTTCCAGAATTTCCCCTATAGATATTTTAATACAGAGGGAAGATAATATTTTAGAATGAATAATTTTATCTCATTAGTCAAGTAAAAAATTAAAAACTAATGCAAAAAAGTTTCTGAATTAATTGTAAAAGGAAAATTGAGACTTTATCAACTAGCAGAAATATACAAAGAAAAGATTATACAGCCTTTTACTACTGATGAAATTAAATAATTATAGGAACACAATAAGTCCTGGCAAAGAGCTTGTGCTAATTTGGGGGATATATTAATAGAAATTATCCCAAAAGTAATAAAAATACCCTTGTAAAGAGAACTACTTAGATTCTTCCCCAAATTGTATAGAACACACTAATAACTGGTGCCTGTACATTTTATACTGATGAAAATAAATCAGAAAAGGCAGGTTACAAATCAGAAGATTTAAGTAAAATGGAAGAAAACCCTTATAATTCTGTATAAAATAGAAAGTTACATGTTATTTTTCTCATACTAAGGAATTTTAAAGAACCTCTCAATATAGTTACTGATTCATAATATGCACAGAGAGATGTCTTACATATTTAAACCACTGAATTCATACCACATGATACAGAAAAGACTTTATTATTCATTGAGGATCATTATATAACCAAGAATCAGCTTTGTTCCATATACATAACACACATCTCATCCCATACGGGTTTGCCATGTGTCTAGCACAAGGTAATGCAGAAATCAGTCTATTATATATTGGAAGTGTGCTGAAGGCCTCAGAATTTCATAAAAATATCATTTCAATATCAAAGGTTTAAAGTTTTCTATTACATGAAAACAAGCTAAGAAATTATAAAGAGATTCCCTACTTCCTCTTTATATAGCTAAATACCATTACCTGCAGGAAGTAACCCAAAGGTTATTTAAAGAAATATAATCTGGCAAGTGGAAGTCTTCCCTTTTACAAAATTTGAAAAATTGAAATTTGTACACCACACCATTGACACTTATTCAGGTTTTCAATGGTAAACTACCTTGGGGTCAGAAAATGCTGATTTGGTAATTACACATACCAAATTATTATAAGTTATGGCCATTGAAGGTATACCTGCACAAATATAGAAAGATAATGGTTGAGCATATGCCTCTAAGAAAATGAAATAGTCTTTTGCTTATCATAATGTAAAGCATATTGCAGGTATACCAAACAATCCTAAAGGTCAGGCAGATATAGAAAGATAAAATAAGACTATAAAGGATAGGCTAAACAAAGAGAAAGGGATGGGAATACCCCCAAAATAGACTGCATAATGCTTTATGAACCTTGAATTTCCCTAATGCTAATGAGAAATTAATTATGGCAGCAGAGAGACACTAGATAATAGGAAAAAAAAACCTTCTGAATTAAAACAGCTGGTAAATTTCAAGGATGCGTTGACCTCAGAAAGGAAACCAGGAGACATGCTTCATGGAGGAAGGTGTTTTGCTCTCGTTTCCACATGAGAATAAAGCTATATATATGGTCGAATTCATAAAGATTTGATTTGAAAAAGAGAAACCTCTTGAGAAAGAGAAATGATAATTTATCCACAGACGTGACAAACATACAGGGTAAGAAAACCACATAAGAGTTGGTACAAGGTTCTCTGTTGACTGAGGTTTCTGTCCTGCCCAGTCCTGTAGCCATTAAGTCCCAAAGAATCACACAGAGGTCTACATTAATTATAAACGGATTGGCCAATTAGTTCAGGCTTCTTATTAACTCTTATAACTTATATTAGCATACCATTCTTGTTCATGTTAGCTGCATGGCTCTGTACCTTTTTTGGAGAGGCAGGCACATCTTGCTTGTTCTGTGTCTGGATCACGACTGCAGAATGCAGCATCCTTTTCCCAGGATTTTTCTGTTCTCATTGCCCCACCTCTGTTTCCTGCCTGGTTGCCCACTTATACTTCCTGCATGACTACCAGCCAATCAACATTTTAATAAACAACTACAAGAAACAAATGTTTCCAGGGTAAAACCATTGTCCCACAGCAGTTCTCTTCTTGTCTTTTCAGGAAAATATCTTCAAAGAGTCAGTAGACTCTGGATGTTTGGATGCCTAAAGAGGAAAAAATACCTATCCAGAAATGATCACTGAACAAAGAGGAATATGACTTATGAGGACAGGTCATCTGCAATGTAAAATTTCATTCTTGTTCTCTATATACATTTATATATACTATCTATTAAATAATAAACTCACTAAATATCAAAGATGGCTTTGGAGTTGGACAATGGCTATCTTCTAAATACAGGAATGCTGTTAAAAGACAAATTAAGAGATTCTGTCTCAAGTAAGGATCCATTTGGTATGGAACAGAATTAAGAAATATTTTAGAAAAAAAATTACTTTTCTCCATACCTACTTTGTCTATATTGTATCTTTCTTTGAATATATGTCTATATAATGCTTAAGTTTTCCACAATGAAAAATTGATTTTCATGCAGTAACCTTTGAAGTTTCTAGGAAAAAGATGGGGCACCACAACAATGACTCAACTTAGTTGATATGATATCATGATGCTGATAACACTACTATAAGACCAGTTTTGGGTACCATCTGCTCAAAATGGTTCCAACTTGGTTAGCTGACATAACACACATTCTTACAATGTTCTGGCCAGAACTCCAAATGACAAGTTTAGAAAAATCCTACCGACCACTCAGAGAACATTCGCAATTATACTAGGCAGTGATTTGGCAACTTAACCATCATTTGATTTTACAGGATCCCACAGAAAGAACATCACACCCATGAAAGCTGGAGCTAATTTTAGAAGACAATGGCCCTTCTCCAAACAAAGTCTGTCTTCAGGGTTAGGGACATCATTTAGGGGCTAATTAATACTGATATAGGCTTAGGGGTTGTAGTGGAAATTTTGCAGGTTCATGGATGTCAAAAGAATTGAATAGGAAAATAGGTAGATTCCTGTGAGCTAACACACAATAATAATAACAGTAAGCAATAGAATGAATACTTGTGAGTTATTATTTATATACAATTTACTTTGCTATAGATTCTTGTATATTGATAAAAAATCAAATTATATTTTTATATTGAATATAATCCTATTTATTTTACAATATTTGTATATCTAAGCAAATTTATTTTGTCAAATTGTAGGCATGCATGTTTCTACCCCTATTTAAGACATTTTGCTTACTGATCTAATTTTAGAATTTATTGATCATATTACATTATTTAATTCTAATTATGTTCAAGATACTTATACATTGTTTATATTTTGATGTCATTGTTTTCATTTGCAGCACAGTTCTTAATAGATTGTTTAATTTTCTAAAAGAAAGTTTTATTCTTTTCGTTATAAAAGTATTAAGCATTATATTTCAACAGTCATCGATTTTCATCATACTTATAGTTAGACTAATCAGGTTCTCTATATATGTATATATTTTAATATACATAGGGAATCTTCAACAACTTCAATGAACTGAAGAATATGGCATTTAAATATTTTTGGGTTCTGTTGATGTGAGAAAAAAATTGCTCCTGGCAGCACTGATCTATTCCCCTGAGAGAATGTTGAGCACTGAAGAAACACCACTTTGAGATTGTTTTCATCTTGGCAAAACTGGGTTCTGGGCAAGGAACTGCTCATGCCTCAACCACTGACAAAATGCATAGTTTCTGGATTAGACAAGGAGGATACAAGAAAAAAGATTTCCAAATCTTGCCATGGCAGGGTAAGATAGTTTTGAAAATCTTCCAGCTCTTGAAAATAATCTGTAAGTTACTCTAGGTCTTAGCCAAAGTTGGTTGCTACAATATTGCAAATGAGACTTTGGGTGATTGCCCAGGTATTCAGTTCCCTCTTTCATCTACTGCATATTTTGGAAGCTGCTTGATTGCATTTCTTGCCTACTCAAGTAATATTATCTCCTTCTTTAGGCCTTCAGGAGTTGAAAATTAAATAGTTGTGTTGTTAATTCTTATGAATTATGGATTGTGTTATTCTATTAGAATATATTAAATTGTATTGTTCTAATACAAGACAGACTCCTTGTGATATAATGATTATTGAAACATTTATCATATGTCTCTTGCTTGATACTGTTTATGCTGATTGTAATTCTAATTGTTTTTACTTGATATCTCTTCTTACTGTATATAGTTTTGTATTGGGTTTGGAACTCTCTTATTTAGACAAAGGGATAGGTGATGGGACCTCCTTCAGCCAATGGCTTTTGAGAGGTTTGACTAGGTTGGGCATGGCTTTGGATACTAAAAGTCCTGCAGGACTTCTTGAATGCTTTCTCGCTTCCTGCACACCACATTTGGAAGTTCAATTCTGTTTCTGTTTCTTAATTGTGACCTGTGAGTTCCCGTTTAGTAAAGAACACCTTAGTATACCATATGAGGAGCTAGTGTGATATTATTTATTTGCGTTTTCCCCATCTGACATTATTACTTCATATGTATTTTCAAGGCTGTACAATTAATTGAAAATGCCTGATTTGATATATTTCATATTGTGTACATCTATATGTTCTGCATGGCTTATATTCAATGTATCCATGTGAAAGACTTTTATATATGTTGCAGTAATCCAGACACATGGTTTTAGAAAAGTACAGACTTGTCATGTCACATCTGCTAGAAAAGCCAGATTAACAAATATAAAAGAAAAATAATACAAGCAATAAATGCTAAAATAGCATTTTCCATGTAGAACATTAACTATCAATCTTAAAACAATTTGCCCTTCAAGTTAGTATCAGAACGTAGATGTCACATAAAGTGCATTCATAAATGGAGAATATATGTCAAAGACAAAGTTCTTTAAAGAAAATTCCAGTGTGATGATCCATAATAATAAATCAGCCAAACGATCTTGGTGTATTGCTTATGAAAGGAACTTCGCCTTCAGGTCAACCATTGTGAAAAAGCTGAGAATGAAGCAACACTAGTGATGATCTTGTATGAGTCTGTAAGAAGGATGTCTTGGGTCTTTGAAAGGCAGTAAGTATAAAAAAGGCACATTTTTTATATCCACATTTTTTTTCATAGAGCAATAAAAAGAAATATTCAGGCAGCATTTTGCTACCCCATGCACTGAAAAAATGAATATGAACCTCAAATCCTGAAAAATAGACAATTTTTGCCACATTTCACTTTTTTAATTTGTTATTGTTTTTGGATTATGTTATTGTTTTCTTTTGGGTGAGATTTGGATGCATAAGAAAATATAGGGACATATTAGTAGGCAGTTGTTACAGGCAGCTGCATGCACTTGTAGAACTTCTACAACCTTATCCTCTTATACCAGTCAATAGCAGGGAACACTCCAGTACTACTACTGGGATATTAAAGAACCCTTTTAGTTTTTTCTATATCACTTCCATGAATGCTATACTAATGTTAAACAGAGAATGCATGACATATTCTAAATGTTGTATAAACTGGTGTTTTTGATGTGCATCAGACTTTCCTCATTAAGAAATCATGGCTCTTGTAGTCATTCTTTAAGAGGTAATTCTAATATATTATGCACTTACAAATTAAATTACAGAACTAGGAAAGAATTTCTTATAGCAGACAGTTGAAATTTTTAATGGAATCATACATGAGTTATCTGTGTTATCTGTAATTGAGATATGTTAAGTTTAAGTATGTTAATAGTAATCTTTGGGTGATCATTGTTGGTTCTCAGCTGAAAGAAGAAATATATGCATGGTTACACAGGATAAAGTTAAATGAAAATAGAAAGAAAACCTGCACAGCCAACTCGGGCCATGGTGATATCCTGGCCTGCTATTGACAAAGACCTTGTCTGAGTCCAGGGTCCAACCACAATAAGTTCTATGTTGATATCCCTGGCCCAGGTTGAGATCAAGGACAACAAAGATTAGAGTCTCCCCGGGCGACAGTGGCGGACACCTTTAATCCCAGCACTCGGGAGGCAGAGGCAGGCGGATCTCTGTGAGTTCGAGACCAGCCTGGTCTACAGAGCTAGTTCCAGGACAGGCTCCAAAGCCATAGAGAAACCCTTTCTCAAAAACACCAAGAAAAAAAAAAGATTAGAGTCTCTGCTGCAACTTATGGCCATATTAGTGTTTAAGGGCCATATCACTGCTGGAGCAATACAGTGCTGAGCACCCTGTACAGCCATCTGAGGCCATGTTGTCATCCATGCCTTGATTGCTTCCCTTGTCTGGATCCATAAACCTGCTGCAACTTTGATCTGCATTGATGTTCATGATTCCTCTTACCACTGAAGACAGAGAGAATAGGATATACAGAGTAGGTTCTGCCTCTCACTGTTTGCAGCAATGGAGAGAAATGGCACTGCCCCAGCCAACTGCAACACTCACAAGATAGTGGGCCCTACATCTCTCCTAGGAAACACAATAGAACTGAACCACTGGTAGGAGTAGAGATGAAAAGTTTATGAAGGCATGAGAGTAGGAGTACTAGTCCTACTATCTGTAACATAGTTGTGTAGGTGAGGGAGAGTTGACCCATTGGCCTCATCACCTTCACTGGATGAAAAAGATGGTGCTAGGAACACAAGAGTGGAAGAGTGGATCCTACAACTCATAGGATGTATCAATCAGGAGAACAGGTATTGCACCTCATCTGGGCAGCAAAATAAATTTGACCCTGTTGATAGACTTGCAGGTGATCGGGCACTGCAAAGGTTTATGAGAGGTCTGGACCCATCTTTTATCTGCCACATAATGAGACAGATGAGGGATGAGAAAGAAATACTCTCTCCCATCCTTGCCTCTTAGCCATCTGTCGTGGGTGGGAGAGCTGGTCGTGAGTTCATGAGTATGAGGGAGCTGGTTCATTTTCTTTTTTAAATTTTAATTTATTTTTCAAGGGCAGAAGGCAGATATAAAGTGTCAGAGAGATTAATGTGTTCAGAATGTATGATGTGAAATCCACAAAGAATCAATGAGGAAAAAGTCTAAAATAATCTTGCCTTTTCTCTTGCACTCCTGATTTTTTTTTCAGTCACATTGAAAATACATGGACACTAAATTAAGAAGTCTTGAAATTACTTTGAAACAAATGCCAATGTAGATAATTTTTCCAAATGTTTAAGGTCAAAATATTACAAAGATGACTTTCAAATTTTTTTCATTTTAATACTTTTATTATTGAATGAAACACAGTACTTTTTAAAAATATGATCTATTCAATGTCAAACTTTTGCAATACAATGGGTTTTTCAACTTTCCTTATAAAGCAAATTATGAAACAAATCAAGAACAGTGTAAAGATTTGATAAAACAAAAACTACTTGTGCCAAATGAAGAATAACCTCATCTGTTCAGATAGCAGAGAAGCTACCCACAGTAAGAAGAACTGTGCACTCATCTCTCTTGGTATTTTATCACTCCATGTATAGGTTTAGGGTTGTGATATTTTTATGCTCCTGACTTCTGATAATACTTTCCTTACAAATGTGAGTTCACAATATATTATTGAGATGAGATTATGGCACTTGAACACTTTCTGCAACTAGAGGCCATGAATAGACTAAATTTGTCAACTTAATCATGACATCTGTTGATTGTAGTCTCACATGCAAGGAGGATACTTTTCATATGAATACACACTTTGCTTACCGAGTCAAAATACATGTCTGAAAGATTATAGATTCGAGCATAGGTACTACACATAGAAATGAGTTTTCTCTGTGGAGGACAAACATCTCAGTGTGTCCAGTTGATTATTGCTATATCCCCTTCATTATGTTTGTGACATGGTTATTGTAGACTTGGAAGCACAGATTTGTGGTTATAAATGAGACTCAAATATTATAATAAAATTTAAAAAGCTCTATCAACAGTATTTATTCACTGTAGGAAGACCTGTTTTTGTTCTTTGGTTCTCACATTTTCCTTACTATTATAGAAAATCATAAAATATCATTAAGTTCTGATTTTAACCATTCAACCTACTGTCATACGTGACTAAATATATTTTGCTATCAGTGGGCCCAAGATAAGAGATAAACTTAATCTGGAAACTCAGATGTTCTGATATATGCCTTGAAGATCATTGTCTACCCGGGGTAGTTTTTCCTTACTTCCATAAAGAGATCTGAGGAGAAATTCTGCAACATAAAACAGCAAGACAGTCAGTATTTACCACTTTAGCTTTTGAAAGTGTGGCTGATTCTCTAAGTGTTTCTAAATGTCTATATACATAGACATTTCTATCATCCACACTTACAAGATTTACTCTCCAGCTCTCTATCCAACCTTCACATGCAATTTTTTTTAATAGTACCAAGTGAAACTATGCTGATTAGCATTTTAAATGTGGGAACATTTTCCTTATTGAAAGTTCTTTTCACAAAATCTTTGGCATAATTAATCATATTGTTTCAAAGCTAAAAAGGCATAACTGTGAGGGTCCATCACAAAAGATAAAAAAAAAAAACTTAGACATGGAAATGTCTGCTTTATTTCAAAAAAGAGTGCTGTGAACTGCATTTCAGGCATGAGTTCGACACATTAAAGATATATCAAAATTGTAATTTATCATATGTTATGTATTTTGAAACTAATAGACTTTGAAATTTTAGTTATTGACATGATGAGTATAAGAGAAATCAGTAAAATAAAAGTATTCAAATATTTCCACTTATACTGATGTCATAATAAAATGTGTGAAATGGTCAGACTGCAAATAGTTTCCTCTTTAAGTCCACAAACACTGAACAAATACAAACACAAGAATAATCTGAGAAAGATTTAAATTATAACATCCATACTGAGTGAGAAACATTTTGTCATCTGTCATTTAACCCATAAAGCCAATCTTCAAAGCAGAATACAAAACACCAAATGATTCACTTAAATAAAAATTAGAAAGCTATCCATGGTGGTGCAAATGTATCAATACTCAAAAGGCTGAGAAATAGTATTCTATTAAGATAGAGACTTATATGTAATACATAGAGTGCTATGAACATTGTTGAGCAAATGCTTTTGTAGTACGATAGGGCATCTCTTGGGTATATTCCCAAGAGTGGTATTGCTGGATCCTGGGGTAGGTTGATCCCGAATTTCCTGAGAAACTGCCACACTGATTTCCAAAGTGGTTGCACAAGTTTGCATTCCCACCAGCAGTGGATGAGTGTACCCCTTATTCTACATCCTCTCCAGAAAAGGCTTTCATTAATGTTTTTGATTTTAGCCATTTTGACAGGTGTAAGATGGTATCTCAAAGTTGTTTTGATTTGCATTTCCCTGATCGCTAAGGAGGTTGAGCATGACCTTAAGTGTCTTTTGGCCATTTGAACTTCTTCTGTTGAGAATTCTCTGTTCAGATCAGTGTCCCACTTTTTAATTGGGTTGATTAGCATTTTAAAGTCTATTTTCTTGAGTTCTTTATATATTGTGGAGATCAGACAGTTGTCTGTTACGGGGTTGGTAAAGTTCTTCTCCCAGACAGTAGATAGCCTTTTTTTGTCTTAATGACAGTGTCCTTTGCTTTACAGAAGCTTCTCAGTTTCAGGAGGTCCCATTTATACAATGTTGCCCTTAATGTCTGTGTTACAGGGGTTATAGGTAGGAAATGGTCTTCTGTGCCCATGTGTTGTAGAGTACATTGCACTTTCTCTTCTATCAGGTTCAGTGTATTCAGATTGATATTGAGGTCTTTAATCCATTTGGACTTGATTTTTGTGCATGGTGATAGGTATGGATCTATTTTCATTCTTCTACAGGTTGACATCCAGTTATGCCAGCACCATATGTTGAAGATGCTTTCTTTCTTCTGTTGCAGGGGGTCCTTCTGCTCCTCCAGCCTATAGCCGCTGAGATACCAGCCCCTTGGGGCATGGTCTCTCTCCCTTTAAAAAAGCGGCCACTTCCCTCTTCTCTCTCTCTTCACTTCCTGCTCCACCAGTGACTAGACTCCCTTCCTGGTTGCGCAGTGGGCTGTGTCTGGGACGGTAATCTGTAAGTTTTTTCTGGGATACGGTTCCAATTCCTAGGAACTGAACATCTACCTCTTGAAGAGGCCAATTCGGATGCTAAGATTCTGGGGTAATGATACTTACATCCGTACCTGTGTCTAATAAGCCTTCAATAAAAGTGCCATTTATACAGACTCTTAGTTTTGGTCTTTGACCGTTAATAGAAGTCTGCCAAAATATGCGTTTACTCTGTCCTACTGGGTTTTTTGACTCATCCTCCCCACGTAATTCATCATTTAGACCAGAATTACATTTTACAGCAGAAATTGAAGCTATCTCGTGTAAAACAAAGCACAAGACGGGTTGAATGCATAGGGCCCGAAGGGCAAATAAGAACACTAAGGCCATATATAGCCAATATTGCCATAAAATTATGGGGCTGTTGATGGAGGAAGGTCATTGGCTAATAAAGGCACTGCCCTGGCCCATTTTATTGGTTAGAGGATAGGTGGGAGGAGTAAACAGAACAAAATGCTGGGAGGAAGAGGAAGAGAGCTGAGAGACTCCACTGCTCTGCTCTCGGTAGCAGATGCCTCAGGGAGACGCCATACTCCCAGCTCCCAGGCAGACACACGCCATGAAGCTCGACCCAGGATGGACTAGGCTAGAATCTTCCCGGTAAGACCGGTGCTCACCGATTATTAGAGATGGGTTGATTGGGATATCAGAATTAGCCAGTAAGGGCTAGGGCAGAAGGGCCAAGCAGTGATTAAATGAATACAGTGTCCGTGTAATTATTTTGGGGCATAAGCTAGCCGCCCAGCAGGCAGCCGGGGTGCTGGGGATGCAGCCCCGCTGCCCTTATTACTACATTTGGCGCCCAGACGTGTGAACAACTAAACCCACTTAAAAAACCTGAGAAGGCTTAAAAATAAGGGAGAGAGAGTTTAACACAGATTTTTGCTGTTTGTTGGTGGCGTGCTGTAGAGAGATTTCCTGATTCGGCAACAGTAGCAGAAAAAACGCTGTGTCATTTTAAAGCGCGACTTCCTGGGGCTGTGCCGCCATTGCGATCTCTGTCTGGCTCCTGCAGGAGACAGAGCGTTTGAATAGACCATTTGGAGTAAAGTGTTACGATTTGTTTGATGGCAACTAGACTCACTGTGTTCTCGGGTCTGCTCTGCTTGCTAGAGGCAAGCATGCGCTTTCTTCTAAGAGAGGCTTCCTGACTCAGCTTTAGCTGCAAAGCCTGCAGCTCATTAAGAGGTCCTGCCACGAAACACTTAAACGGTGTTGACGAAAAGCTGAGCGCATGCTTTTCGGTTTTCAGCCGTAGCAGGAAAAAAGCTGCGCCGTTTAAAAATGCCGGCTTTCTGGGCTGTCCTGCCAGGGCAAACTCTGACTGTTTGAGGCAGGAGGGCCGGCTACTGAGAGAGGACTTGAGTGTTGTCTGTTGTAGCTCACTTGCTGGCAGGGACCTTGAAATGCCATACAGTTGTTGCAGTAAACATGGCTACAGCCTGTATATCCGCCATGAGGCTGGAAAGCTAAGGAATGGACTGGATCTAGCTGGCAAAGCCACGCCTTTAATCCTACTGATATTGCTTGGTAAATTAAAGACTCATGTGGTCAGAAAAAGAGAGATATACAGTAAAGAGAGATTCAAAGACAAAGAAAATTTCTAAATGGTTTGAAGTGTGTTAAAAATATATGCAGACTAAAATTTAAAGTTTTTAAAGTAAAAAAAAAAAAAAGGAAGAGAGTTGTTGTGTGTGGTAGCACACGCCTTTAATCCCAGTGCCTAGAAGGCAGAGACAGGCAGATCTCTGTGAGTTCAAGGTGTAGTAGTGTACACCTTTAATTCCGAATGCCTGGGAGGCAGAGACAGGCAGATCTCTGAGAGTTCAAAGACAGCCTGGTCTACAGAGATATTCCAGCTCGAAGATATACGCTCAAAAAGCAAAAAGTTAACCTAGGAATGTCACAGCTTAGATTCTTAAGCGCCTAGTGATTTAAAGGCGCAAATCAAAAGTGCCCCTGGATAGTAAAAAATTGCAGATTCACAATAGGACAGATTCAGACCACTAAATGAGTCACACTGTGGATGAATGTACGTAGGCTTGGGAGAGAGAAGAAAAAGAATATAGAGAATAAAGTTAATTGTTTAAAAAAGTAAAAGTAAAGTCTTTAAAGAGACAGAGTACAGATAGTTAAAAGATTAAAAGAAATAAAGAAAAATAAGCCACATAAAAATGGAAAATTCACAGAGAGTCTGGATTATGTACATTGTGTTTTCTTTAAAATTTTTGACTGTGAAGGAGCTAAGTACAGAGAGACATTTCATTATATGGGCTGCCAAGTGGAACCAGAACGGATATCATGAGGGTATGATTTCAGAATTTGGATTTAAGGATATGATACTTTGGAAAAGAGATTCTTCTTTTGTTTTCACAGAGGATGAGACGCTGTTCATTTCTTCTATTCCGATTTGGTATGATGGACCACGCCCTCCTGAAGGGTTGGTGTGAACGCCTTCAAAAAATTGCTTCGCTCAACTGCCAACTGAGATGAAGCTAACACACAGGTTATACCATGAAAGACCTAATTAACGACGCCCCCATTCAGCAGGAAGCAGTTTGGAGAGAAAAAACTGCGCCCATGTTCCCAAATATGGTTTATAAATGTTCCTTTACATTTAAAGGGGGATATGATATAGATATGAATAATTTACATTAGTATAGTTTTGCTTTATTGATAGAGATTTAAGGTCAATTTTGTTATATGTATAAGTGTTTCTGATTTTGATTAAGGTATTGTGATTGTGTAGTTCATTTAAATATGTACTGTATAATTAAGAAATATAGGTTGTTAATGGATAATCATCGATAATAGTAAAGCTTGTAGTCATGTTAGTTAGATTTTCTAGATATATAGAGATATATTTTAGTTAGACATTCTTCATGTCTTTCAAAGATTACAGAATAGGACATTTAAATGTTTTAATAACTTAGGACTTTTCATGACAATGAGACACTTTGCTCCTGGCAGCACCAATGTACTTCAAGAGGAAGATGGGCATCGAAGAGGCACCTTATGGAGTTTGATAGCCATTTGGGCAAGAAACTGCTCTTGCCTGGACTATTGCATAAACTGGACACAGAGAACCCGCAGAGAGAGGACTACTGAACTTGCCTAAGGTGAGATGATCTTTCGGGGTTCCTGATTCATGAAAGAGTCTGCGAGACATGCTGCAGGACACAACAGATAGTGACTGAACTGACTTTGAATTTTCCTGCTTTATGGAAATGTCTGCTGGATACCATGGGCCTGAAGGCTGAAGATGGATGCCCCAACGGTACAAAAGAACTTTGGGTGACTGTCCAGGCAGCGAGATGTCTCTGCCATTTCTAGAGTTTTAAAAGTTGCTTTTTTCTTGTTTGCTTAGGTAGTATTGTATCTTGTAGTATTGGAGTCTTTGATGGAGTTAAGAATAGTTAGTTATAGTTATAGTTTTCCTTAGTTATGATAAAGATTATTGTAACTTTTACTTGATAACTGTTTTGTTATATGTAATTTTGCTATGTTAAAGCCTTTTTTTTGTTTAAACCGAAAAAGGGGAAATGATGGAGGAAGGTCATTGGCTAATAAAGGCACTGCCCTGGCCCATTTTATTGGTTAGAGGATAGGTGGGAGGAGTAAACAGAACAAAATGCTGGGAGGAAGAGGAAGAGAGCTGAGAGACTCCACTGCTCTGCTCTCGGGAGCAGACGCCTCAGGGAGACGCCATACTCCCAGCTCCCAGGCAGACACACGCCATGAAGCTCGACCCAGGATGGACTAGGCTAGAATCTTCCCGGTAAGACCGGTGCTCACCGATTATTAGAGATGGGTTGATCGGGATATCAGAATTAGCCAGTAAGGGCTAGGGCAGAAGGGCCAAGCAGTGATTAAATGAATACAGTGTCCGTGTAATTATTTTGGGGCATAAGCTAGCCGCCAAGCAGGCAGCCGGGGTGCTGGGGATGCAGCCCCGCTGCCCTTATTACTACAGGCTGTGACCTGCTACAGCAATGGGATACCCAGGTTAACATTCCTGTATTTCCAGGAACTCATAATTCTGGGAAGGATATTATGAGGTATTATGGAAAAATGTCACCAGCCATTCAGGCTGTATAAGAACATACAGCAGATACCAAAGCTTTAAAGGTACCAACAGCCCTACCTTTAAAATGGCTAACTGAGAAGCCAATATGGATCAAACAGTGGCCTCTAGCTGAAGGTGAATTACCGGCATTGGAACAGCTGATGCAAGAGCAACTAGATGCTCACCATATTGAAGAATCAACCAGCCCTTGGAATTCTCCTGTACTTGTTGTAAAAAAGAAATCTGGTAAAGGAGAATGGTGACAGATTCACGAGCTGTCAACAAGGTAATTCAACCCATGGGCCCACTACAATCTGGAATTCCTTTGCCTTCTCTGTTATCAAAATGAAGGCCTCTTATAGTTATTGATTTGAAAGATTGTTTTTTCACTATACAGTTTCAAGAAAAGGATTGAGAAAAATTTGCCTTCACAGTGCCTAGCTATAATTCTCAGCCTAATAGGAGATAGCAATGGACTATCCTCCCACAGGGTATGCTCAATAGTCCTACATTGTGCCAATATTTTGTAAGTAACCCATTGGAAATAATTCATAAACAATTCCCAAAGTCCATAATTTACGATTACATGGATGACATCTTGTTATCTGATGCAAATAAAGATACATTAGAAAGGATGTTTGAAGAAGTAAAGAAAGTCTTGCCTAGGTGGGGATTACAAATTGCCCCTGAAAAGATTCAAGGAGGAAATTCTATTAATTACCTAGGTTACAGAATAGGGATAGAGAAAATTAGAACTCAAAAGGCACAAATTAGGGGAGACCGGTTAAAGACTCTTAATAACTTCCAAAGGTTGTTCGGAGACATTTCCAGTCTACGACCAGCTGTTGGGATAACACCTGATCTAATTGTTCATTTAAACAAAACCTTAGATGGTGATAAAGATTTGAATAGTCCAAGAAAACTGACAGCTGAAGCAGAAAAGGAACTGACAATGATAGAGGAAAATTTACAGGAGGCACATGTGGATAGGGTGAACCCAAATCTTAGCTGCATCCTAGTCATATTGCCTTCCAGAATTTCTCCTAAAGGGATTCTAATTCAGAGGGGAGATATTATTTTAGAGTGGATATTTATACCTAATAAACCAAGTAAAAAATTAAAAACATATGTGGAAAAAGTCTCTGAATTAATAATAAAATGTAAGCTGAGACTTCATCAACTAGCAGGTATAGACCCAGGAGAAATTATAGTGCCTTTTACTACTGAAGAAATAAAAAAGTGATGGGAAGACAATGAACCGTGGCAAAGAGCTTGTGCTAATTTTTTGGGAGAAATTAATAGCAACTATCCCAAAAATGGTAAACTTAATCTCATAAAAAGAGCTTCTTGGATTCTTCATAGTATTATACGTGATGCTCCAATAACTGGAGGCCATACGTTCTATACTGATGCAAAAAAATCAGGGAAAGCAGGTTACAAGTCAGATGAATTGAGTAAGGTGGAACAAAGCCCTTATAATTCTGTCCAGATGGCAGAATTATATGCCATTCTTATGGTGCTAAGAGATTTTAAAGAACCTCTTAATATAGTTACAGTTTCACAATATGCAGAAAGAGTAACCTGAATTTATACCAGATGACACAGAGTTGACTTCATTGTTTATCCAGGTACAAGACATAATCAGGAACAGGCTTTGTCCGATGTACATAACACACATCCGGTCCCCTACAGGTCTGTCTGGTCCTCTAGCCCAAGACAACGCTGAGATTGATCAATTATTGATTGGAAATGTGTTGCAGGCCTCAGAATTTCATAAGAAGCATCATGTCAATAGTAAAGGCCTAAAGAAAGAATTTTCCATTACTTGGCAACAAGCTAAGAACATTATAAAGTGATGTCCTACTTGTTACTTTGTTATAATCAAACACCATTGCCTGCAGGGAATAACCCAAAGGGTACTAAGAGAAATGAAATCTGGCAGATGGATGTGTTCCACTTTATGGAATTTGGTAAATTAAAATATGTACACCACACCATAGACATGTATTCAGGTTTTCAATGGGCTACTGCCCTGAGCTCAGAAAAGGCTCATTCAGTAATCACACATTTATTGGAAGTTATGGCCATCATGGTTATACCTACACAAATAAAGACAGATAATGGTCCAGCATATGTATCTAAGAAAATGAAATGCTTTTTTGATTATTATAATATAAAACACATTACAGGTATACAAAATAATACTACAGGTCAGGCAGTTATAGAAAGATCAAATCGTACTATAAAGAAGATGCTGAACAAACAAAAAGGACCGAAAATACCCCCAGAAATAGGTTACATAATGCTTTATTAACCTTGAATTTTCTTAACACTAATGAGAAAGGAACGACAGCAGCAGAAAGACATTGGATAATGAAACAGTCTGCTGAACTAAATCAACCGATTTATTTCAAAGATGTGCCGACCTCTCAATGGAAGCCAGGAGATGTGCTACGTTGGGGAAGGGGTTTTGCTCTTGTTTCCACAGGAGAAGAAAAATTGTGGATACCATCAAAATTGATAATGTTTCGATTTGAAGAGGAGAAACCTCTTGGAAAGGAGAAATGACAACTCATCCACAATGATGATATTCATACAGGTGGTAAGAAAAACATATAGAATGGGGGCAGGGTTCTGTTCTTATCTCCACAGGAAAACACTCATCTTTGAAAAACTCAAGGGACCCTGGATGTTTGGATACTGACAGATGGAAAAATACCTGCCCAATAGGAAATATCAAGAAAACTGAATGGCTTATGTAAGTAAAATATATTAAACCATATTTCTAAATTTATAAAGCTGGTTTTGAAGTTGGACTCTGGCTCAGTCCCTCTCCAATTCCAAGCCTGTTAGTAAGAGAAAAACCCAGAGTTTCTGGAGTTTCTGTCTCATGTCAAGAGCCATGATATGGGACAGAAAGAAATATGAGTTTAGGAAACATCTTTGCTTTTGTTTATATCTATCATACTTTTCATTGAATATGTCTATTATGCCTTTCAATATATATATATATATATGTGTGTGTGTGTGTGTGTGTGTGTGTGTGTTTGTGTGTGTCTATATATGTCTATAGTCTATATGATTAATGTTTAAGTTTTTCACAATGAACTAAGAGTTTTTTCTGAATGAAATTTGAAGTTTCCAGGAAGAAATTGGGGCCCCATAACAACACCTCCACCTGGTTGATATGACGTCATGATACTGATAGTGCTACTACAAGACCTGCTTTGGGTACCAGCTGCACAAGACAGTTCCAACTTGGTTAGCTGAAATGGTGCACATCTTATACAACATTTTGGCCAGACCTGCACAAAATACTCAGAGACTATTTGCATTTTTAAAAGACATTGATCTTGAAATTTAACCATCATTTTACTTTCACAGGATCCCCAAGAAAGAATGTCGGCCCATGACAGCTGAAAGTAATTCTAAAGAATGGCATCCCCTCTCCCAGTAAAATTTGCCCTTGGATTTAGGGACATCATTTAGGTGTTGCTTATAATTAGTATACGGTTGAGTGTCGGGGCAAGAATTTTATAAGCTCAGGGATCATTTTGGAAAGAAAAAAGAGGGATGATGGGATAATAGTTTTATAATTGTGAGTTACTGTTTTTAGACAAATATGTTGGTATAGATTCTTGTATATTGATACAAAGTTAAATTATATTGACTATCGTATGCATGCATGTTTCTACCTCTTTTTAAAATATTTTTATGTATTGACATATATTGTATTGATATATATATATATATATATATAGTGTATATATTTACCATATTGCAGTGTACATTTCTACCTCTGATTATAATACTTATATATTGTTTGTGTATTGATATATATTTACAATACTGCAATGTACATTGTTTATATTTGGAGGTCATTGTCTTCATTTGTTTCACAGTCGTTTATTTTCTTAGTCTTTAAATTAGATAGATATTGAAAATTATATAGATTAATAGTCATCTAAGTTTGTCATTTATAATTAGACTATTCAGGTTTTTTAGATATATAGAGATTATACTCAGTATGAATAAATAATCTTCAACTTCTTCAAAGAGCTGTAGAAAATGTCCTTTAATCTAACTCAGAGTTTTGTGGTAGTGAGACACAATTGCTCCTGGCAACACCACTCTATTCCCAAGAGAATGTTGAGCAACAAATACACTCCAACTGGAGCCTTTCTTTTTGGCAGAACTGGCCTTTGGGCAAAGAAATGCCCATACCTCAACCACTGACAGAGATACAGAGCATGCATCAATGGATAAAACAGGACTGTCATATCCTGCCAAGACAGGGTAAGATAGTTTTGAAAAGTTGCCTGCCTTTGAAAATGGTATGTCAGTTATGTTAGGCCTTAGCCAAAGTTGGTTGCTTCAACACTGCTAACGTGACTTTGGGTGATTGCCCAGGTAGCTAGTTGCCTCTGTGATTTGTTGCATATTTTGGAAGTTGTTTTACTGAACTTCCTAATTACTCAGGTAAGATTATTTCCCTTCTCAGATCTTTGATGGGGTTGAAGACTATATGAATGTAATTACTTCTCTCTCTTGACTTGGCCAAGTTATTTATTATAAAAGACCTAAGCTAGTTAGAATAGGATATTTGTCCTTATTGTATATAATTTCATAGTAGGTTTAGAACTCTCTTACTTAAACAAAAGGGGGAGGTGTTGTGGGAGGTCCTTCTTCTACTCCAGCCTATAGCCGCTGAGATACCAGCCCATTGGGGCGTGTTCTCTCTCCCTTTACAAAAGCGGCCACTTCCCTCTTCTCTCTCTCTTCACTTTCTGCTCCATTGGCGACTAGACTCCCTTCCTGGTTGCGCCGAGGGCTGCTGTCTTGGATGGTGATCTGTAAGTTTTTTCCCCTTTAAATAAATACCACCCTATTAATCATAATTCCAAACTGGTGTGGCATTGTTTGTGACTTACGCCTTCATTCTTCTATTGTATACTTTTACCTCCCTTTTCGAAAATCAGGTGTTCATAGTTTTGTGGGTTAATATCCAGGTCTTCTAATTAGATTCCATGGTCTACTTCTCTGTTTTTATGCCAATACCAAGCTATTTTCAGTAATATAGCTCTGTACTAGAGTTTGAAGTCAGGGATGGTAATGCCTTCAGAAGTTCCTTTATTGTATAAGATTGTTTTGGCTATCCTGTGTTTTTTGTTTTTCTATATAAATTTGCTTATTGTTCTATCAAGGTCTATGAAGAATTTTGATGGGGATTGCATTGAATATATAGATTGCTTCTGTAGAATTGCCATTTTTACTATCTTGAACCTCCCATCCAATAGCAAGGGAGATCCTTCCATTTCCTGGTATCCTCTTCAATTTCTTTCTTCAAAGACTAAAAGTTCTTGTCAAATCGAACTTTCACTTCATTGGTTAGAGTTTTTTCTTTCTTTTCTTTTTTTTAAACCCCTGCCACGGCAGAGCAAACTGCATGGAGCAACTTGGAAATTTCCCAAGCTTGCAAACATCTCCTCACACCCTCCCACACTGCTCTTGTGCAGCTTCTGGTTTGTGCTCCCTGTTCATTAGTTCTGGGCTTCTTGTTCCATGTATGGAATATAATTAATTGCTTTTAGTTTGTCAAGAAAAGCATATTTCTCACTATTTAACCAGTACCAAGGTAGGAAATGAATGTGTCTTAGGATTGTTTGTGTTGCCACAGGCTGCATTGCTGCAAGTAGTGACTATGCAACCATGACACCTGCGGGACAATAAAGATTATCACACCTAAAACATTTTACCAAATCTTATAACAGATAATAATATGACAGACTACATTAACATTGACACTTTTAGTAACATTTTTACTATACTATGGATTGTATTCTGCAAGCTTATATGGTTATGGTGATACATACATTTATTGGATATTTGGATTTAGTTTTTTCTTCATATTATATCCTTAAGAAAATTGTTTGATAACAGAGAAAAGAACGAGGCACTTTTAGAAATAATATAGTCTTTACAGACTAATAACAAATAGCTAGTTGACAGGATTAATACCATTGTAAATATAAAGTTACCTGAAAAAATATAATATTAAAAAAGATAACATTAATTTTACAAACCCATATCTAAGGGTACTAAAAATTATCTGAAAGAATTCATACTGTTGAGTTTGACAGTCAATATTTGTTAAAAAGTTATGATCGTTTAGCAGAGAGAGTATCTCTTCAGGATGGCAATCTGCACACTATCTAAATAATGTCCAAGGATGAGGCATTATCTTTAAAGGAGAAATTTCAGTCCTTGGAATCACACGGATAGAATGAGGACCAGAGGCTATGTGCCTCATTGAAATCACTAGAAATATATTCAGGCCAGTAGATTCAGGCTTTACCAAAGACAATAGAAAAAAGATTTGAATTGATTGAGAATATTATTGGGGTTTATGAACAGGGAAAAGGCACTAGGACATACCATCACCAGTAGCTGTTAGAGATGGCTTAGGCTGGTTTTATCTTTCTACCCTGTAATCTACTCTGACAAAGCATCAGGTTCTAAAGTCCTAAAAGGATCCAAAGAAGGTAGATGGATACCTATAGCAATGAATGTTATAAAAGAAATTAAGCAAGCTGTCAAAACTTATGGCTTACATTCTACATTTGTTAGGGATTTGATAAAGACATAGTCTTCTAGCATTAAGGATATATGACTGTTTTCTGTTAGTGTCAGCAGTCATGGATAATGGGTGCCAATGATGTTTAAATGTTATTTCAGGAAAATGTTATTTCAGGAAAATTTTTAGAGCAACAGGGAATAGCAAAAGGACTTGAGACTTCCCAATGTCAAATTCATGTTGGGGCCACTTATGCTGACCCACAGATTCAAACTCTTTACAATGAACAACCCTTGTCCCTATGACAGAAAGCAGCCTTGAATACTTGGGACAGGATGGAAGAATCAGGAAAATGAATTAAATCATATACCAAGAGTAAAATGGCCAGAGGGAACACTTTAGTGACTTTATATAAAGATTAACTAAGGCTGTACAAATATGAGTAATAGAACCAGATGCTAGAAGACTACTTATTGAATCTCTGGCTTTTGAAAATCCTAATATAGAATGCAAAATACTATTTGAGACTTTAAAGGTTAGATCTACACCTATTAATGGATTGATCCTGCATACAATGGACATTGAAACATTTGAATATAATACTGAATCTTGGGTAGAAGAAGCAATATCCAAACGAATGAGTAGACATAAAAAGACAATTGTTTACTTGTGATAAAATAAGACATCTGAAAAGGGGTTGTAAACAAGGACTTCCTAGGAATAATATCTCCTCTAGGAATTGCAAGAATAGGAGGAATCAGCCTTCAGGCATATGTAGAAGGTGTATCAAAGGCTGTCATTGGACCAAGGAATGCAGATCAAAAAAGACAGAACAGACAAACTAATATCACAGGGAAACTCTTTGATGGGCCTCTCACAGGTGAAACCAATATGGGTTAAATAATTGCTGCTAACTGAAGAAAAGCTGCAGGCTTTAGAACAGCTAGTAAAAGAGCAATAGATGCTCACCATATTGAAGATCAAGCAACCCTTGGAATTCTCCTGTATTTGTTGTTAAAAAGAAATCTGGTAAATGGAGAATGGTGACAGATCTATGAACTGTGTCAATAAGGTAATTCAACCTATGGGACCTCTATAATCTGGAATTCCTCTATCCTCTCTATTACCAAAAGATGGCCTCTTATTGTTATTGATTTGAAAGCTTGTTTCTTGACTATACCTTTATAAGAAAATGATAGAGAAAATTAGCCTTCACAATGCCTACTTATAATAATTCTCAGCCTACTAGGAGATACCAATAGACTATTTCCCTCAAGCAATGCTCAATAGACCTACATTGTACCAATACTTTGTAAGTCAGACATTGGAAATAATATATAAGCAATTATAATCTATCATTAATATTGATAACATTTTGTTATCTGATTTAAATACAGATATTTTAGAAAGAATGTTTGAAGAAGTAAAGAAAGTCTTGCCTAAATGGGGATTACAAACTGCTCTTGAAAGAAATACAGAGAGCAGATTCTGTCAATTACCTAACTTATAACATAGGTTTACAGAAAATTAGAACACAAAAGGCACAAATTATGAGAGACTGGTTGTGGAGTCTTAATGGCTTTCAAAGTTTGTTAGGAGACATTTTCTGTCTGTGACTTGACGTTGGGATAACACCTAATCTAATAATTCATTTAAACAAAACCTTAGATGGTGATAAAGACTAGAAGAGTTGTAGAAAATTAATAGATAAAACAGAATAGGAATTGACAAATGTTGAGAGAAATTACAGGAGGCACATATGGACAGGGTGAATCCAAATTTTAATTGTATTCTAGTCATATTGCCTTTCAGAATTTCTCATACAGGAATTTTAATGTAAGGTGATAATATTATCTCAGAATGGATATTTTACCACATAAACCAAGTAAAAAATTAAAAATGTATGTGGAAAATATCGGAATTAATTATAAAAGGTAAATTGAGTCTTCATCAATTAGTAGGTATAGATCGAGCAGAGATTATAGTGCCTTTTACTACTGATGAAATAAAAAAGTTATGGGAAGACAATGTACCATAGCAAAGAACTTGTGCTAATATTTTGGGAGAGATTAATAGCATGTTGACAACTGATAACTGCTGCAAGAGGTACAGTTGGTTTTCTTTAAGAATGTGACCATATTTATACTGCTCATAATCCAGGAATTGGTCTCACACCCAAGAGCTTTTGGTAAATATTTACAATAATTGATAAAAAACAAAAACAAAATCTAAGAAAAAAATAAAACAAAAGGACAAAGCTCTGTGTGTAGGAAAGTAGAATTGGATCTGGAAGCAGTTGTAGTATGATATATGAATATGATCTGACACTGTGTGAAACTCTCAAAAAATTAATAGAGGTATTAGTTATAAAAATAGTAGATGGTAGGATGGCTTTTTACAATGTAAGAAAGGTTGAGTCTAAAATGCTATAACTGTTGTCTTCCATTGGAAATAACATTGTGTGTTATGCTCTTTTACACCTTCTAAGTAGCCTTGGGGATGTGGCAATTATATGTTCTGGTTTTGCCCAGTATACACACAATTTCCCAAAAGGGAATACTCTGAGGGAAATAGTTCTCTGCAACTATGTACAAAATGTAAAATATTACTCACCAAGAAAATCAGTTACAAATAATTGTCAAAAACAGGAAGAACTGATACTGATCATCTGGTTGACAAAGAGAATGTAGTTTAGAACAGAGTTCAAAGAAGACAGGGAAAAATCAAGTTAACTCTCTTTAAACACAATTCCAAGGTCCATCTTTTAATTGCTTTCTAGGTCTTCCTGGTTACTGTCCCACAAATTGGAAATATAATTTTTTATGTCAATGACTGTATTTCTTTGCTAACACTATATGTAAACTATCACATTGTAGGTATTTTAAGCAATAAATATTTGTTTCCTTATAGTTCTGCAGCTGAAAGTCTAATATAAAGGTGCAAGCCTCTATGGTTTCTTCTGAGGTTGCTTATTGGTGTTTACAGATGGCTACATCTATTGGATGTGACATCAAAAAGTTGTAGTATTTTTATCTCTCTCTCTCATAATTTTTATTTCAATATTATTCTTCTCTCATACATTAGACCTACTGCAATTTTCCCTCCCTTCCTTCCACTGAGTCTCTCCTCCCAAACTCCCTTCTCCCCCAGACCCATCTCCCCTCAGTCTAACTTTCAACAACAGTATGGATCCCAAGCCTTCCCCGTGAACAGTGCAATTACTAAACATGATCACTTCTATTTTGCATTGGTGACACTCGAGTTTCTCTTCAGATCGCATAAAGTTTTTGTCTTTTACTAATATGCTTTGGTGAAAGCTATGTCTTTGTGAATATTCAAAATATTTCACTTTTTCTTTCTCAAAACAAGAAAATTTTATATCTTTTAAAACAAAAATTATTGTGAGATAATTGGCATTTTCTAGCAGAAAGTAATGTATGATTGGGTAAATAAAATGGACATTATTGTCATACTGAAATAAAATAACCATGTTTCATGATTCTTCAAAGCCATGTTCTCAAAAGTCATGAAGGCACCAAAGTGATGCCAGCCTATGCTACATGTTGTGCTACAATAGAATAATCCTGAGCACAGAAGAGCCTAAGATAAATGGCAATCAGCCTGAAATTTTTTGGGAGGGACATACTGTCTCCATGTCCAGTGACAATTGCTCTAAAACCTTGCCTGAAAACAATTTTGAATAAAAGTTATGAACATATTTATTTAAAAGATATTCAGAAGTGTAAGAGATTCATGGAGGATATTATTATAATGGATATTTTATAGAAAACAATTCAAACTTCACAAATAAATATAGTAGCTAACAAGATAAAATTAAAATAACAGCAAAAATTTAAAAATAAAAGAGATTTAACTCTGTATTGTCTAAAGTACCTTGCTTTCATAAATAAGACCTTAATTTTTTTTTACTCTTTTTAAAAGCATTTAAACAATGAAAAAGTTTAAACTGATACATATTTAGCCAAAATCAGCATACACTAAATAAATTCTAGAATGATTGATTGAACAAATATAAACGTATTCCTATTTCTGAAATATAAATTTATTTCCAACAAAGTAACACAATTTAGGAAAAAAAATCTTATTAGTATATAAGGAAATTAAAATAATTGTGTTTCTTTTTTTACTGTGCTATAATTTTTCTAAACATCTTAACAACATCTCAAAATTTTGACCTTGGTTTATCTAAAGATAAGAAAATCTTTGAAATTATCATTTTTAAGGAAACTATGTTACATTCTCATTATTTCAGAACTATTTGCCAAATGAGAAAAAGGATAGAATGATACATCAGAGAATGTCATATGGTTTATGCATAATAGAACCTAAATATATAACGATAATCATTTGCTTGCTGTGTACTCAACAATATTGTACAGTGTAGATTCAAAAATAATTTGAAATGATTTTAAGAAATTAAAATATTTAATAGATTATAAAGAAGTGATAAGGGTTAATGCTCTTGTATAATGTAACAATTTGTCACTCGTATTGGTTTAATAAAACGCTGATTGGCCCATAGCCAGGCAGGAAGTATAGATAGGTATAGGGATAGACTCACAAATCAGAATCTTCTGCTGGAACGGAGAACAGAAACTAAATCCCACAGCTGGAAAATAGGCTGGATGCATGCTCTACACTGGCATAAATAATTTAAGAGGCCACACCCCATAGGGGAGGTAACTACTGTCTGTAGGATTTCCTACAGCAATAACACACATTTTAAAAGAAATGACTTAGTTGATAATTACAGTAGATTGTACTCAAACAGAAAAGAATATACCTTCTTCTCAGAACATTATAGAATGCTCTACCAAATTGACCACAAACATGGTCACAAAATGTGTCTCAGCAAATACAATAATAATGGCATAACTGGCTGTATCCTTACAGATCAACAGGAATTTCAACTTAGTTGCAAGAAAAAAAAAAAAAACAGAAAACCTATAAACTCACAGAAATTGAACAACACTCTAATAAATAAAAACTGGGACCAAAAGGAAATAAAGACTTCATATAACTCAATGAAAATGAATGCACAACATACCCATTACAATGAAAGTTGAGATAGGAAGAAAGTTCATAGCACTAAATACCTTCATAAGGAATTTATAGAGATCTCATACTAACTAAACAGCACACCCGAGAACTCTAAAACAAAAAGAAGCCAGTATGTCCAAAAGGAGTACACAGCAGCACATAATCAAAGTCAGGGTTGAATTCAATAAACTAGAAACAAAGAGAACAATTCAAAAATCAATGATCCCATTAGTTCTTTGAGAAAATCAATAAAATAGACAAGTGCTTATCCTACCTAATTAAAAGGCAGAGTGAGAGTATCCAAATTTTAAAAATGAGATCCAAAAAAGGGACATAACAGTAAACCCAAAGGAAATTCAGAGAATTATCAGGTCATACTTAAAAAAACTTATACTCCATAAAATTGGAAAACCTAGAATAAATTCATGTTTTCAATAAGTACCTCTTACCAAAGTTAAATCAAGATGAGCTAAACAATTTAATTAGACCTCTAACCCCAAAGAATTTAAAAGTAGTCATTTTAATTTTCCCAATCAGAAAAACAAAAAAGCAGGGGAAAGAGACAAAAAATACAAAATACTAGCAAACTGAATTCATGAACACATCAATAAGATCATCCATGACCAATCGACTTCATAAAGAGATACAAGAATAGTTAAACATATAAAAATCAGTCAATATAATTCATGACATAAGCCAAATTAAAGAGAAAAAAGGCATAAAATTATCTTATTAGATGCCAGAAATCCTTTGACAAAATCCAACACCTCTTCATGATAAATCCTGGGAGAGATTGGGGACAAAGGGAAGAGATCTGTCTCCCACGACCTCAGTGACTCCCTGAGGCACATACTGTGACTGGACAGAGCAGACCAGCTTAGTAGCTAAAATGTCCAGTATATATATATATATATATATATATATATATATATATATATATATATATATATATACAATACAGAAAAGTCCAGATGGAGCAATAAGACTGATGGAGAACAGGAGAAACAAAATGGAAAAGAAGAAATAAAAGTTTACTTATTTGTAGATAATATGATAATATATAGAAACAAATCCCAAATTTTATTGGGGAAATTCTATAGCTGATACTACTAAAAATAAATAAAATTAAATCAGTCACTCTCCTATATGCAACTGGTAAATGGACTGAGAAAGAATTCGGGGGAAAGAATTCTTCACAATAACTATAGACAATATGAAAGATGTGTATGACAAAAATGTCAATTCATTGAAGAAAGAAGTTGAAGAAAATATGAGAAGTGGAAAAATCTCCCTTGATCATGGATCAGTAGAATTTACTTAAAAAAAAAATCTTTTGAGCCTACCAATACCAATCTAGAGATCTAATGCAATTTCTATCAAAATTCCAACACATCACATTGTTTACAGACTTTGAAAACACAATATTCAATTTCACATAGAAAAAGAAGAGGGACAACTGCAAACCTTCAAACCCTTAGAGAGCTAAAACAATTCTTGAAAATAAAAGAATTTCCAGAGGTATCACCATTTCAAGTTTTAAAACAGAGCAATAGTAATAAAACTTGAATGGTATTGGCACAAAAATAGATACCTTGACCAATCAAATTGATTTAAAAACCCATATAATAATCCATATACATATGGATTCCTCATTTTTGACAAAGAAACTAGATATACATAATGGAGAAAAGTGAGCTTCTTAAACAAATGGTACTGGTATAACTGTATGCTTGCATTTGGAGGAATGGAAATATATCCATATTTTTGATCTTGCACAAAGCGCAAATCCAAGGGGGTCATTAACCTTAACATGAATTCAGAAACAAAGAACCTAATAGAAGAGAAAATATGGAAGAATACTAAAAATATTTTCAGAAGAAACAACTTCTTAAAAGCTCAGATAATTATTTATTAATTATTAAGAGTGTACTCATGAAACTAAAAATTTTATATAAGGCAAGGGATAACATCAATAGTTCTTATTGGCAGCCTAAGTAGTCAGAAAAGATGTTCATTAACTCCATATCTTAAAAAGGGTTAATATCTAAAATGTATGAAGGACTCAAAAACCTCAATGACAATAATCCAAATAATCTACTCAAAATTTAGACTACAGATCTAAAAAGCATTCTCAATGGGAGATTATGAAACTTCTGAGAAATGCTTAAAACATGTTCAACATTGTTAGCCATCAAGGAAATGCAAATCAAAATGACTCTGAGATTTTATCTTACTTCTTTCAGTATGAAAAAGATTAGAAATACAGCTCATTCTGGGGAAGATATGGGGAAAGGGGGACACTTTTGCTGGTGAGAGTGCAACCTTATACTTTGGAAATCAAAATTGTAAGTCCTCAAGAAGTGTACCTCAAAACCAAGCTATACTACTCTTGGGAATATACTGAAAGGATGCTCTACAATACCACAAGGACACTTGTTCTATTATGTTCATAGCAAATGGATTCATAAATCATATAAAATCAAAACAACCTAAATGTTCTTCAAACAACAAATTAATAAAGAAAATATGGTGCATTTACACAATGGGGTATTACTCAGCAGTTGAAAATAATGATATCAAAAAATTTGCAAGCAAATAGAGAGAACTAGAAAAAGTCGTTCTGAGAAAGGTAACCAAGACCAAGAAAGACAAGCATGCTGTTTAGTCACTTATAATTGGATATTAGCTGTTAAAAAAAAAAGGAAAATGATGTTACAACACACACACACACACACACAGTAACAAGGAGGCTTCTGGTAGGGATAGTTGAATCTCCCTAGGAATGTAACATGGAGGGTCCTGTGTGTTTTGGGGGTTTTTGTCCCACCCGGTACCCCATAACTGTTTAGCCCCAAAGAAAATCACACATAGGTCTCCATAAATTATAAGCTGATTGGCCCATTAGCTCTAGCCTCTCACTGGCTAACTCTCACATCTTGATTAACCAATTTTTCTGATCTATGTTAGTCATGTGGCTCAGTACCTTTTTCAGTGAGGCAGATCACTGCTGCTTCGGTGATCTAGGCAGGAATGGGAGGAATCAACTTCCTCCTTCCCAGAATTTTCCTGTTCTCATTTCATCATTTCTACTTCCTGTCTGGTTTTCCCACCTATACTTCCTGCCTGGCCAATCAGCGTTTATTTAAAACATGATTGACAGATTATAGACAATTCTACCTCATCATAGGAATGAAGTAGATGAGATTTTGAGATTAGACTAGAGTTGGGTGCAAATGAAACATAAGAGATCAAGTGGAGGGAAAGTACAGAAGGAGAGAATAGGAATGGGGGGAACATGGGAGGTTGTATGGAAAACTAATGCAGTGGATACTTCATGAAACGTCTAATGGAGGCTAGAGAGTTATCTTCATAATGGAGGATAAGGAGCCTGAACTGTCCATTTTTTTTAACCGAGAAATGTTTTTAATGGTGAGATTGGGACACTAAATCAGTCAAAATGCCTCCTAATAGAATCTTTCCAACCTTTCATATAAGCTAAGGCAATGATGGCACGGAGCTCATGGGAGTTACCAACCAATAAATTTCCTAAGTTCAGGTCCATTACATGAGCGGGTGCCAGTGCCCCATACTTCGTGGAAAACCAGAACCAGAGGTTGCATGGCCCAAAGTCCTAGGGTACAGACAAGCATAACTGGCAAAATAATTAATAACAATAATACTGATAATAAATGAAAATAAAATTAAAACATTATTGAATTTATTCATAATGATATTCTGCTATATTCATAGACCAGTGACTAACCCAGTTGTCATCATAAAGTTTTCCTGTATTACCTGATAGGAACAGATGGAGAAACCCACAGTTAAACATTAGGCAGAATTTAAGGAAGCACAAGGAAGAAGGAGAAGTTTGTACAAGCCAGAGAGTAAGGAAACCACAAGAACATGGCCCACAGAATTAAATAAACAGAAAAAAGTAGGGACAGTAAACATAAATCTTTCATGTCTTTGCTAGGTTCTCTGCATATACATTATGGCTTTTCACATTGCAATCTTTTTAGGGGATCCCTGCCAGTGGGACTAAGGTTGACTTTTATACTTTTCCCTGTTCTTGTGACCCTTTTCTTCCTACTGATTTGCCTCTTCCAGCCTCTATTTCAGAGGTAACATTGTGCTGGCAGCTGAACTTGGTAATGTAAAAGCCATCCAGGTTGTTCTGATTTTGAATGGATGAAATGGCCATGGAGTGCAACAGTGACTTGGCATTATGCGAGGCTAGGAGAGCCCATTGGTGAAGGTGCAACCTCAGTGGTGTTGAAGGCACAAGACTGAGGTGGATCCAAAGAATTTGAAGTGTAGCACCATGAAGACAGCCTAAGAGAAGCTATTTGTAAAAGTGCAACCTCATTGCAGCAGAATATCCCAGTACTGTGTAAAAGTCTTTATGGTGGGATGACTACCAAGAATGATAGCAGTAATAGAGTAGAGCTAGCTAGAAGATAAAATGTGTGTGTTGAAGAGGACAGAAGCTAGAGAAGCAAAAACTCATGCTTCTTGGAGGAACATGGAAGACTGAGTGAATATCAGATAATTGACACTGAGTTATCTATTCTCTTGGTCTTTGTTATTTGTTGCTTCAGATTATGACTATGTCCTGATTCTTCCCTCTCAAATAAGGTATTTAATTTAAATTTGTTTTTTTAGAAGCCCATAGATGAGAGACTTTGAACTTTCAAGAGATTTTTGATTTTTAGAGAGATTGGATATTTTAAAGAGACTTTATTTTATTGGCTATGAATGTATAAAGACTGTGGGACTTTTAAAATTAATTATTATTTTAGTGTGAGATTTTGTGCATGAATAAGGAAGGTTTGTGGCATAATAGTTGGGATTGATGTATTTGTGTGTCAAGTTGACAAGGGGTTTGCAATAAGATAGATTACCTTAAAGGAGGGAAAACCAATTTTGAAGAAGATTGTCATCATAAGATCAAGTTTTAATGCATTTTCTTAATTAGTGTTTGATTGGTGAGGGCCCATCCCATTGCGGGTTGTGATATCCTTGGGCTTGGGTTCTGGGTTCTATAAGAAAGCAAGTTGAGCAAGTCTTGAGGAACAAGCAAGTAAGTAGTGTTCCTCCATGGCCTCTGCATCAGCTCCTGCCTCCAGGATCCTGCCACATTTGAATTCGTATCCTGACTTCCTTTGATGATGAGTAGCAATGTGGAAGTATAAACTAAAATAAAACTTTTCTCCTCAAATTGTTTTTTTTTTTGCAGTAATAGAAACCCTAACACATAAAAAAAGTTGAGATTTTTGAATATTTAAAAAGACTTTGAACTTATAAAATATTGAATCTTTTAAGATTGTGTCATTTTTATTGTAGTACTATATTTTATATTGTGATATTAGCATGAGTTAACTCGAGTAAACAAGAAACTAAAGATTGTGGATTGATGCTGATGTGTTTATGTGTAAAACTGACAAAAACAAAGATTGTTTAGCTTTTATCAACCTGACTTAAATTAGATTCACCTGGGAAAAATTAATTTCAGCTAAACACTTCTAATAAGTCCTTGTGGGTATATGTCTTTGGGGACATGGTATGTATTATTCTTTGATGTGGGAGGCCCTTTACAGTGTACTAACATCCTAGGATATGTGGTCCTGGACTGATTGTATAAGAAAGCAAGCTGAGAAAACCAGTGTTTAGTATTCCTCAAAATTCTCTGCATCCATCCACCCACTGAGACAGTGGGGCTGATCTATTGGGAGCTCACCAAGGCCAGCTGGACTGGGACTGAAAAAGCATGGGATAAAACCAGACTCTCTGAACATGGCAGACAATGAGGGCTGATGAGAATCCAAGGACAATGGCACTGGGTTTTGATCCTACCTCATGTTCTGGCTTTGTGGGAGCCTAGCCAGTTTGGATGCTCACCTTCCTGGACCTGGATGGAGGGGGGAGGACCTTGGACTTTCCACAGTGCAGGGAACCCTGACTGTTCTTCAGACTGGAGAGGGAGGGGAAGAGGAGTTGGGGGAGGAGGGAGAGTGGGAGGAGGGGGAGGGAAATGGGAGGCTGGAAGGAGGGAGAATTTTTTTTTCAATTAAAAAAAAAAAATCTCTGCATCCGAGCCTGTCTCCAGTTGCCTACAATAAATTTCCTTGATAATATACTGTCACATGAAAGTGTTTTGTTCCCCAAATTGCTTTTGGTCATTCAAAGACTCAGAAAGGAACTTGGATAAGTGTCAAAGGAGTTCCCTAACATGATGGTCTACCTGAATTGAAGGCTTTCTTTTTCAATAAAATACTTGTGTTCCCTGTATCCAAAATAAAGGAAGTAAAACAAAAGAGAAAATTCTGTCTTGTTTTCTGTATTCTGCATGAGCATATATAAATAGGCATACTTGTCTCAATTTTATACATACAGCACACAAACATAATCAATTTTAAATGCACACTAATCAATTCAGTACAAACTGCTCTTGTAAATTGTATCTACATTCTAAATATAAACTTACATTTTAAAAATTATGAATATATAGACAGACAAAAATACATTTGTTCATGTGTATTTGACTTTTCTTTGTATTGATGTTCTGAAATAAAAATGTAGACAGAAACTGAAGTATCTCTCAGCTAACTGTTCCAATACTTTAAAAATGTCAATTAAATATTAGAAGGGTGATAGGAAATTTTTCATATTAAAATAAAACTATAATGACCAGGATTGACTGTTAATGCAGAAAGAAAAAACTATTGTTGGAAATAATGTGCAACCAAATTAATAAAATTAATAAAGACTAAAACAGTAGTATTTTAATTTGCATGCTTAAAATGTCCTCAAAAATTAACAGACATCACAAGTATAATCACCTGAATTTATATTACTCATCACAGTGATTCTCTAATGTCATTCCACTTATTTCCTCTTTGTTTGTCTTAAGCAATACTAATAACTAGTAGAATCATCTTGTCCCTCAGTCAACCTGCAATTAAAGTTCCATGAATGAATATTCTTGGAAGAGTTCTATGTTCAGGCAGTTTGTGAAATTATCTTCTGGCTGCAACATTCATGCTCATGTCATTCTACAGCTCTATAGCTGATATGCACATCCCATCATATAAAATAGTTTCAACTGCAGCACACTTAGAATGAGATAGTTTAAGAACACTACCATGAAATTGTCAGAAATTGATTTTTTAAAAAAATAGAAAATACTATCATTTTTCATTTTACATATCAATGCCAATTCCCACTCCTTCCCATCCTTACATTCCCTTCACCTACTCCTTACCCCAAACCCCATCCACTCCTCAGAAAAAGTGCTTTGGGGAAGGTCCAAGGCTCTCCTTACTATATCTAGACTGAGTAAGGTATCTATCCAAAGACAACATTCCCCCCAAAGCCATTAAAACAGTAAGGATAAATCCATGTGCCACTGCTAGTGGCCCCTGAAGTCTGCCCCAGCCAGAAAATTGTCACCCACATTTAGAGGGAGTAATTTGAACCTATACTGTTTCCTTCCCTGTCTGATTGGGGTTGGTGAGCTCCTCTTAGCTCAGATATAGTTTCAGTAGACGTACCCATCATGCTTGACCTCTTTGCTCATATTCTCACTCCTCCTACTCTTCAACTGGGCCTTGAGAGCTCAGTCCAATGCTCCAATACAGGTCTCTGCCTCTTTTTCCATAGTTGCTGGATGAAGGTTCTATCTTAATATTTAAGATATTCATCAGTCTGACTACTATAGTTCATGATCCTAGAGAAGCTAAGAAACAAGGTGAACTCTAAGAAAAACATACATTGATCCATCTGAAAAGGGAAAATAGACAAGACAGCCTGACAAAATTGAAGGCATGGGGGTAGGGGAGTAGGGAGGGTGGAAGGGGAAGATGAGGGGAGAAGAGTAGGGGGGGAGAGAACTTGATAAAACAGGATAGTCACGATAAATGAATGATAGGGATGAGAACAAGAAAAGTGATATTCTGATTGAGGGAGCCTCTAAGAAGCTATCAAGAAACCTGGCACTAGAGAAATTCCCAGGAATCCACAAAGGTGACCCCAGTTAAAACCAATAGCAATAGAGGAGAGAAATTCTTCCCTGAATGTGGTTCACAGTTGTTGCTGTATTCACCAAAAATGATGATATGCTCATTTCTATTCCCTGGAACACATAACATGTCATGCCACCAGGTAAACCCGCTTGGTGCAAAGACATGGTCCTAGGTCCAGGCAGCTCTATTTGAAACAGTTCTAATATGTTAATGATAAAGTTTGAGTTCTTATCAGTGTGTATTGGAAACATAATGGGAAATAAGATTTTAATTATGTGAATATTAAAGGCAGGCCAGTTGGAAGGAGCCACTGGTTTGTTCCCAGCTGCTTAGTCCCAAAATAATCACACAGAAACTGAATTAATTAAATCACTGCTTGTCCCATTTGCTCTACTTTCTTATTGCCTAGGTCTTACATATTAATTTAACCAATTTCTATTAATCTGTGTATCGCCACATGACAGTGGCTTACTGGCAAAGTTCCAGTGTCTGTCTCTGTCAGGGCTACATGGCTTCTCTCTAACTCCACCTTCCTCCTCCCATGCTATAGGCCAAACTAGTTCTTTATTCATTAATCAATAAAAGCAACACATACACTGAAGGACCTCTCACACCATAGGCCTATGATTTATCAGCCAGCATCTTTTAGTACAGTATAGTAAGACCCTCAGATAAATGTGCTGCAAAAAGGTAGGCTGTCTTATAAATGGTTAACTCATAAAAATAGTTACAATCACATGTCTTCCCTTATTAATTCTCACCCATTATTCTAATCAGAAAAAAAAACACTCTATATCTTCTTACTTCCTCAAATCTCACCAAAGTAGAATAAGCTCAATTTAAAGCATATAATTTAATTATTACTTTCTAGCTCTCATATTACCTTTTTGAAGGTCATAAATGTAAAAAAAAAAAGCTGACATAGATAATGTCCCTGTCTATCTATGTATACTTGGCTTTCTGACTTAGATGCAGAGTTAAAGCCCAGATTAATGCAAGTGGTTTTTTGAGTAGTGTATCTTCTGTTTAAATTAGAAAGGATCAGGAGAATATCTGAGGTAGGAAGAATTTCAGTAGGTTCAGGACAAGATTGAAGGATTTGGAGGTCATTATCCCATAAGAACTGGCTCATTTAGAGCCTTCTATATTCGGAGTAGGAAATTAGATTCTGTTTCTTGACAGACTTCCTACAATAACCTTTCTGGCATTCAATACAGCAGTTACAGTCATAACATTCTAAGTAGGAGTATAAAAATTATTTGAGAAATATAGTTTTCCTCAGTCTATAATGTAACAAAATTTATAATATAGAAGTTATTGTACATTATTTATTTTCATTATTCATGATTTTTTGTTATCAGGTTTCTATAATGTTCATTATTCATGATTTTTTGTTATCAGGTTTCTATAATGTTCTACATATTAATAATTTGCATTTAAAACACTCTACCAATGTTTTCTCCTCATCATTTACAACTGCTACAGAATGCTGAATATATCATAATTTTATAGAGAAGGCACATTAAATAACTACTACTATGTCAGAAAACAAAAATAATGGAAATGAAAGGAAAGGGTTGTTGACAAATAAAGCTAGAAGAGAAATTTCAGAAAAGGGGCTTCAGCTTCACAATGTTACTCTGAAAATTTCTGTAGCCATTAAATCACCAGCTCTGACTTACAAAATGAAAAGAGATGAAGATATTTTATTGCTGTTTGAAATGTGGAGTAGAATGGAATCTCTGTTTAACAAAAAAATTCAATTCAAGACTTGATAAGCATACTGTGCTTTTAAACCAAAATCAATTATTTCCCTCAGGAGAATTCAGGATTTTAGCTTCTAACTTATTAGGGCTCAATAAAACTGGCAATGGACATAAAAGGAACTACTGCATATGAAAATACATAAGAAAAATATTTATGTCATAGTAAGACACTGGATAGGAAGCTACCAGCTTTCAGTTTTTAATCAGATTCATGTATCACAATATTTTGTATTGAAATTTAATATAAGGTTTTGTTCTTCTAAAATATTTGTGATTGTATATTTTATATTTATTCTTCTGTTCCAAATTTATAGATTCTAATAATATTTGTAGTGTTTATCATTGTTAGTTTTAATTTGTGTTTTAAGATACATAGACATTGTATGTGTTAGTGAACAATGGTTTGTATTTGTTAGTAACTAGCTGATTGTAATATTGAAAAATTTAACAAGCTATTTGGATGCATATGTGTGAATGTGTATATTTATACATCTGTTTCTATTTCTCTAGGATAGATTATTCATTTTTAATTAAAAAAAAGTTTTATTGCTAAGGTTTTGATACAGTTATCATTCACAAAATCTCCAAATACTGATTTTCCAGTAATTTGAAAACTATGGTAAATTTCTTAAACTAAAATGAGAACTACTTAACATTTTGTTTTATTTCCATTCATTCCACCACTCTTTTTCACCTGATACTAATAATATTCCTAGTTGATGAAAATTTTTGATTCCACAGTTTCCATAAGCAAATATCATATTTCTATGATAAACTTAGCCTCTGTAACTGAAGTAGCTCAATAGAACCTAAAGTCTAGAAAGTTATGGGAAAGCTCCAACTCTCCAAACCCACCCCTCCCCATAGTTCTTCAGCATTCTCTCTTCTCTATCTTCAGAGTGTTCTTATTTTAAGTCAGAAGGGTAGTTCTCATTTTATGCTGAGTCGTGTTGTTCTTAATTGGTTCTGGAGAGTAACACCACCTGCTAGATTTCAGTGCCTTGCTCTAGAAAATGGTACATGTGTGGTGTAGTGATAAGAGCAGCAGGGGGGCTGCGGCTCAGGCACCCGGCCGCCCACATGGCTAGCTTATGCCCGAAATAACAACACACAAACTGTATTCATTTAAAAACTGCTTGGCCCATTTCTATCTAGCCTCTTCTAGGCTAACTCTCGCACCTGGACTAGCCCATTTATAATAATCTGCTGTAGCCCACGAAGTGGCTTACCAGGGAGCTTCTAGCCTACGTCCATCCTGGGTCAGAGCTTCATTGCGTGTGTCTGCCTGGGAGCGGGGCATGGCTTCTCTGCTCCAGAGAGCAGAGCTGTCAGTCTGAGCTCACTTCTTCTTCCTCCCAGCATTCTGTTCTGTTTACTCCATGCACCTATGTTCTAAGCTATGAGCCCAAGCAGTTTGTTTATTACTTAACCAATGAAATCAACAGATTGATATATGACACTCCCACATCAGTGTGGAACTGTAATCTTTATGACAATCTAGATTTAGTGGCAGATGAGAGATGTTACAACCAACAATGTATACCATGTAAGAGGAATGACACTGAACTATTTAACTTCTATCTACTATTTCTTGTCCTGATTTTCATTAAGTCTTCTGAAAAAATATCCTATAATTCACAACTTAAAGGCGTGTTTACATTTTACAAATGACTTCTCTTTACTTCAGGAATACTGTAACAAGTTTTGCAAAACTGAAACAAAAATATTGTTAATGCATGTTTGTTTAGTGTCCACCATCACAGGGCTCTAGGGAAAATGATATTTAAAATAATAGCTATGAAAGTACAACAGAGGTTTTCATGGTTATCCAAATTTTTATAATCCTTATTTATTATATGATGTCTTTCTGGGTATTTTGGTTCATGTCTGTAATCCTAGCATTCAGAATGTAAAACATGTACAGGGCTGCAGGTCTGGGGCCAGTTTGATTTACATTTCTAGTTGTAAGTCAGCCAAGGCTACACATTGAAACCCCAACTGACAAAATAAAAGACATGCTTTTTAATTTTTAGACTATAAAATTAATAGCTTAATTTCATATCCATTGATTCAAATACACCTTAAAAGACTATATATATATATATATGTTATTGTTGTAATATATAACATCTCCAATGATTGCTCTTTTACTGATTTCTTATAATTTAAGTCATCTTCAGACTTAATCAGTCAGTCACTACAGTCTCAAAGAATTTCTGTTTCTTTCTTTTCTTTGTAATGAACACACTATATTTATTAATTCTTTTAATTTTATATTCTTATGTGGACATTTATTAAATAGATTTTCAGCTATTTCTTTGCATAAACAACTATAATTTCACATTCTTTCATTAATTTGCTGTACACTCAGAGTATGAGAAGCACACAATACACAGGAATACTTAGCAACCCCCATTTTATAAAACAAAGCTTGCCTTACTAAATCTTGATGAGACAATATAATTTTATCCATTAGAAATATAAAATGGAATACTTTGATAAAATGTGGAAGAGTTGGGGGTCAAAGTTAGCTTGTAAATGACATTCACAGAGTGTGCTTTCTCAAGTAAAGAACTTGATTTACCCAAATGAAAATATCCATGTTTTACATTTTGCTACCCCTGACATCTTGCACTTCAAAACCCTTAATAAAAACCTTTTCTATTAAATTTTCCTAAAGATTTACTTTAATCATCGTTGATTAGATTAGCCAGTTTTAAAAAATCATGTAAATAAGATCATAATATGAAGATGACGATTGTGACAAACATGCATATTATTATGTATATCAATATTTCACATGCTTCTTTTGGTTCTTAATAACCAGTTACTAAATGATGTAACCTGTTGTAATGAACATTTGGAATCATTCCAATCTGAAGTACATAGTGACTCATATGTCAGACACTCAAGGAATACAGATTCATTTTTCTTCTGTTGTATCATGAGTTTGACTGCCAGCCCAGGATATACAAATAAAACAAAATTAAGTTGTAATATTTAATGTTTACAATATATATTGCTAAGTGTATGTATAAGCTTTTTACCTAAAAGTTGACATGTTTTAGAGAAATAAACCTTCAAATTTAAATCTCATGTTTTCAAATATTCTTAATCATACTTTAATATTTATTTATATATTATTTTAAATTTATATTTTTATTAATAGTTTTGATTATGTGTGTGCCTGAATTAAATTTATGTGTACTATTTGTGTGCAGATGCCCATGGAGGTGAGAGTTCATCAGTTAACCTAAAACTGGAGTTAGAGACTGTTGTCTTCCTCCTAATTTAAGAACTAAACTCACCTCCCAATAGATCAGCTCCACTGTCTCAGTGGGTGGATGCACCCCTCGTGGTACCGACTTCTTTGCTCATGTTCTCCCTCCTTCTGCTCCTCATTAGGACCTTGGGAGCTCCGTCCAGTGCTCCAGTGTGGATCTCTGTCTCTATCTCCATCCCTCACCAGATGTAGGTTCTATGATGATATGCAAGATATTCGTCAGTATTGCTATAGGATAGGGTCATTTCAGGTTCCCTATCCACAGCTGCTCAAGGAATTAACTGGGGACCTCGGCTTGGGCACCTGGGAGCCACTCTAGGTTCAAGTCTCTTGCCAACCCTAAGGTGGCTCCCTTAACTAAGAATTGTGCTTCCGTGCTCCCCTATCCAACCTTCCTTTATCCCAATCCTCCTTTTTCCCCAAGTTCCCCCCTTCCTCCCCTTCTCCCGTTACCCCCATCCCACCCCACCCGCAAGATCTCAATTTTCTCCCGGGCAACTTTGTCTACTTCCCATAGCCAAGAGGATAACTATATGTTTTTCCTTTGGTTCACCTTCTTACTTAGCTTCTTTAGGATCACCAATTGTAGGCTCCGTGTCCTTTATTTATGGCTAGAAACCAATTATGAGTGAGTACATCCCATATTCATCTTTTTGGGTCTGGGATACCTCACTCAGGATAGTGCTTTCTATTTCCATCCATTTGCATGCAAAATTAGAGAAGTCATTGTTTTTTTACCGCAGCATAGTACTCTAGTGTGTAGATATTCCACACTTTCTTCATCCATTCTTCCATTGAAGGGCATCTAGGTTGTTTCCAGATTCTGGCTATTACAAATAATGCTGCTATGAACATAGTTGAAGCTCACCAAGGCCAGCTGGACTGTGACTGAAAAAGCATGGGATAAAACTGGACTCTCTGAACATGGCGAACAATGAGGGCTGATGAGACGCCAAGGACAATGGCACGGGGTTTTGATCATATGTAATGTGCTGGCTTTGCGGGAGCCTAGCCAGTTTGGATATTCACCTTCCTAGATATGGATGGAGGGGGGAGGACCTAGGATTTACCACAGGGCAGGGAACCCTGACTGCTCTTTGGACTGGAGAGGGAGGGGGAAAGGAGTGGGGGGAGGGGGAGAAGGATGGGAGGAGGGGGAGAAGGGTGGGAGGAGGGGGAGGGAAATGGGAGGCTTGGAGGAGGTGGAAACTTGTTTTTTTTTTCTCATTTTCTCAATAAAAAAAAAGATTTAAAAGAAATAAAAGTCCCTATAAAAATAAAAAAAAAAAGAACTAAACTCAGGTTTCTTTGCAAGATGACAAAATGTTTTTAACCACTGAACCACCTCCCCAGATACTGTGAAATACATTTTATCATTTAAAATAAAAACACTTTATCTCATAGGTTACACAAAGATAAATGGTATGCCTCAATTAACTTATCAGTCATAGTAGCTGAATTATTTCCCAGGAGTCATGTTTTTAATAATACTTCATGTTTATGACATGCACTTGAATTAAATATTGTGGGTGATATGAGTTTGGTTTTACATATTAATATTTTATGTATTATACTAAACATTCACCCATTTGGGGCTGTCCTTTTAGAAATTATGTGCTTATTGCATCAACCATCACGGAACCCTTTCCTATGGCAGGATCTTTATCAAGACTTTTGGTTGATTCTAATGAGTCATCCATATTAGGCTGTCTCACTAGAATTAATTATGCTATGCTTAGGCTTCCTTTTGCTACTTTCCTCCCATCTACAAATATTATGGCAGATGTATAGTGAAAATATCAGGTAATATTTCTTATTTTTAAACCTCTCCAGATTCTTTGCTGAAGATCCGGTTTTTTTTTCTCATGACAAACACATGCATGTGACAATTTCTTTTTAATTAAAACATTTGCTTTACTTGGGTATTACTTGTTTTTTTTTCTTAAACTTTTTAAACATCCATTTCTTTCTTCAAACATTTTTACTAAACTCATGTCATATTTCTTTGGAAACTTTTCTATAAAATAACATTTTTGTCTTGCTTGGCATATGTTTTTAGGTTCTTCAGTTTGTTAATCTGAGGTGTTTATGATTTTCTAATATCAAAAGCTATATTTTGTGACTTTTTATAGCACTAATGTAAATTTTAATATATTGTGCAGATATAATTTAATTATTTTACTAAGATAACTTGTGAATTTTTATTTAACCCAAACTTTATTTGGAAACATGTTTCATAATTTTTCAACCTACACTGATCTTAGTTTCATTTTCCTTACGAATTTTACTATAACATGAGCATTTAAGGATTCTTTGTTATTATTGCCTTTATTAGTCAGGAAATCATGAAATGCTATGTAAAATGTTATATGTATCAAAGTGACAGGGGAATTTTGTTAGCTTTTTTGTTTAAATATTTGTAGTTTTTCTGAATTTTGCCTTAAAGAATGAGTAACAGAAGCAGATGTGTTAAATTTCCTCTAATTCTGTGATTTTATACACTTCTTTTATTTTCCTTACATAATTTAGCATTCTTAACTATCCATATAGAATAAGACTCCTTGGATCTTCCTGTGCTATCTCACAAAATTAAATGTCTTTTCCTTTTTGTAATAATGATTTGCACATAATATTCTTATTAATATATTCATTTCTCTTCATTTATTTGTTTTATCTTTTTTATTTTTATTTCTGCTTGTTATTTTTGACACAGATAGTTGTATTACTGCCCTGATTGTATGTACTTGGGTATTTCTTAATCCTTTTATTCTCTATCTTTGAAAGTAAATGTTTTCCTTGTGGGCCATGTTTCTAATGTTTTCTTTTTCCTACTGGCTTCTAAAATCCTTCACCCTCCCCCAGGTGATATTGTGTTTGTGCTATTACTAATAAAACTTTCCTGAGGATCAGAATGTGGAACAAGCCACTAGTTAGCTTTGGAGGCCAGGCAGTGCTGGCATACAATTTCAATCCCAACACTCAGAAAAAAGAGGTAGATGGATCTCTGTGTGTTCAAGTTCACCCTGGGATACACAAGACTGATCAACTTTCAAGTAGAAACTGAACAAGGCAGTGGTGATTTATTTAATCCCAATGTTGGAAATCATATGCCTTTACTCCCAGCACTGGGGAGCTGGAGACAGGAAGGGGTTTGGCTTGGCTGAGAGAAGAATATAAGGATGGAGGGGAAAGGGTTCATGGCATTCAGTCTGAGTATTTGTGGAGAGACTGTATTGCCCACTTTTGTCTGAAAATTTAGTAGATATAAAGGGTCTTACTAGAAGCTGGTTCATTTACTTCTCTGATCTTTCAGCATTTACCCTGATATCTGACTCTGGGTTTTTATTATTAAGAAATACTAGAATCTGCGCTACCCGTCCCCTCTTCTGAAGTGTTTCTTGTGCTATATGGGTCTCTACATCTGCTCAAATTAGCTGGCAAAAGAAGCCTTTCTGATGACGACTGTGCTAGGCACAGATGATCTCTGAGTATAGCAGATAATAACATAAAGAACAATTTCTTTCATTTTCTCCCCAGTCATGTCTTTTTTGCTAGTTTGTTTGACTTTTTGTTTGTTTGTTTGTTTGTTTGTTTGTTTTTGTTTTTTGAGACAAGTTTCTCTGTGTAGCTTTGGTGCCTGTCATAGGACTAGCTCCTGTAGATCAGGCTGGCCTCGATGTCACAGGATCTGCCTGTCTCTGCCTTCTGAGTGCTGGGATTAAAGGCCTGCACCACAGCTGCCCAGCGTTTTCCCCAGGCTTGTTTAGTTCTCCCTTAGGTGTCTGTGACATTCAGTCTATGGTACCTAGTCATCCAGAAAAAGATGGAAATGTGCTATGTCTTTTGGTGAAGGACTCAAGTTAGACAAAATATTGCTTGATCACTACCACGAGTTCTGTACCATCATTACCACAGTATACCTTGTAGGCAGGTCAAATTTTATTTATAAGGATTTTTTTTTGTTGTTTGTTTGTTTGTTTTTGTATTGGAGTCCCAGTCCAACTGTTGAAAGTCTTGATTGATTGCAGACTTCATTTGTCTCATTACTAAGTGTCCTTTCTAGATAAACCCTCATGGAATTCCACTGCACTCATTTTCAACTTCACTCCCCAAACACCCTGAAATTCTAGTCAACTTTCAAAATATCTTTCTCTCCATCACCACCATCACACACTTCATGGTCCATCCCATTGTTCCTTTTTGCCGCAAACCACCTGATGAGTCTGTTTTAATTCTTCTTACCAAGGGGATACATGTGTCCCTCCATTAAGCCAAGATGCACAGGAGTATTATATCAAAGTCTTGAGGTACATGGATTCCCAATTTTTTGATGAACTGACATATTATCATAGTGGCTGTATACGCAATGGTGGAGTGTTTCCTTTGTTCTGCATCCTTTGCAGCATGAGCTATCTCTTTTGTTTCTCATCTTCTTCAATATGACAGGAGTAAGTAAGATGGAATATCAAAATGGCTTTGATTTTCATTTCCCTGATGGAAAAAGATGCTGAACATTTTAAACATTACTCAACCATTTGAGATTCCTCTATAGAGAATTATCTGTTGGATTATTAACTTTGCTGATGTCTAGCTTATTGAAATTTTATGTTTTGTATATTAGCCCTCCATTGGATATGGAGTTGATCAAAATATTTTCCAATATTATAAGCCACTGTTTTGTGCTATCGACAGTATCCTTTGCCTTACAGAGGTTGGTTAGTTTCATGAGGCCCCATATATTAATTGTTGATGTAAGAGCCTGTGCTTTTGGTGTTGTGTTCAGGAAGTTGTCTTCTGTGTTGATGCATTTAAGGCTATTCCCTACTTTCTTTTCAACCAGATTCAGCGTTTCTGATTTTATATTGAGTTCTTTGAACCATTTTGACTTGAGGTTTGTTCAAGATGATACACATGGTTCTATTTTCATTCTTTTTTTTTTTTTTTACATGAAGACATACAATTAGGCCAACAACAAATCTTGAAGGTGTTCTCGGTTTTTTCCATGTATTTTCCTGGCTTCTTTATAAAAAAAATTATAAATTTGTGGATTTATGGCCTGTTTTTTATTTGATTCAGTTGGTTAACATGTCTGTTTTTATGTTAATATGGTGCTGTTTTTGTAACTTTAGACTGTAGTACACCTTGAAATCAGGAATGGTAATAGCTCTGGCAATTCTTTTATTGATTTAGATTGTTTGAATTATTCAGTTCTTTTCTTTTCCATATGAAGCTTAGTACTGACTTATCAAGGTTTGCAAAGAATAGCGTTGGAATTTTTAGGGCAATTATATTGAATCAGTGGTTGTTTGTGGTAAGATGGAGATTTTTACTATGTTAATCCTACCTATCCATAAGTATGGGAGACCTTTGTATCTTCTTATATCATTCTCAAATTCTTTCTTTAAAGACTTAAAGTTTTGGAATACAGCTCTTCCACTTGCTTAATTAGTGTAATCCTAAAATATAGCTTGTGGGTATTGTAAAGAGTATTGTTACTCTGATTTCATTCTCAGTCTTTCATGTGAATAGAGGTGGGCTACTGATTATTTTATTTTGTTTTATTTTATAGTGGAGTTAGTAGTGTATCCAGTTACTTTTTGAAAGGTGTTTATCAGCTATAGTAATTTCCTGGTATAGCCTTTAAGGTAGAACTGTATTCTTCTGATAAGACAAAAATCAATAACCTTCCCCAACACTGATTTTGGAGAGATTCTCTTTTGACATGTTATGCCCAATTAAATAAAAGCATTAGTAAGTTTTACAGGTTACTCTAGATTAAATGGTCATGCTTTTTATGAACTATCATCTCTTCTAATTAAGAGGTGTCTCTTGTTTAAGTTGAAACTTTTTATAAGATTTAAAGAAATATCAACCCAAATTCCCATACACTTTCCTCCTCCCATTCCTTCCACACACCCTCCCACCCCACCTGATCTAATCCTCAGAAAGGGTAAGGCACATTGCTTTGGGGGAAGGTCCAAGGCCCTCCCTACTATACCTAGACTGAGAAAAATATACATCCAAAGAAAATAGAATCACAAAATTCCAGTACATGCAGTAGGGATAAATCCTGGTGTTATGGCCAGTGGCCCCTCAGTCTGCCCGAGCCATGCAACTGTCAACCCCATTCAGAGAAACTAGTTTGGTCCCGTGCTTGTTCCTTCCCAGTCCATTGCTGATGGGAATGCAAACTTGTACAACCACTTTGGAAATCAGTGTGGCGGTTTCTCAGGAAATTCTGGATCAACCTACCCCAGGATCCAGCAATACCACTCTTGGGAATATACTCAAGAGATACCCTATCATACTACAAAAGCATTTGTTTAACTATGTTCATAGCAGTATTATTTGTAATAGCCAGAACCTGGAAACAACCTAGGCATCTCAATGGAAGAATGGATAAAAGTACTACTCAGCAGTAAAAAAAAAAAAAAAAAAAAAAAAAAAAAAAAAAAAAAAAAAAAAAAAAAAAAAAAAACAATATCTTGACTTTTGCATGCAAATGGATGAAAATAGAAAACACTATCCTGAGTGAGGTAACCCAGTCCCAAATAGATGAATACGGTATGTACTCACTCATAAGTGGATTCTGGCCATAAAGGACATTGATCCTATAAGTCGTGATTCTAGAGTCACTAAATAAGAAGGTGAACCCCCTCCCAAAAAATCATACAGTTATCCTCCTGAATATTGGAAGTAGACAAAATGGCCAGGAAAAAATTGGGAACTTGGGGGTGGGGGTAAGGGGAGATGGAGAGAGAAAAGTGAGAAGGGGAGGATGGGGAGAGCTTGGGGGAATGGGAGTTTTGGGATGGAGAAAGGGTAGATATGGGAGCAAGGAAGTATATATCTTTATTAAGGGAGACATTTTAGGCTTGGCAAGCGACTTAACTCTAAAGTTCCTTTTTTTTTTAAAGTAGGAGTGAAAATCCACTTTTTTCTTCTTGCTGTCAATGACTGATTTGACCAGCACTATTTTTTTTTGAAGATTCTATCTCTTCTTCAATTTATATTCTCTGATTCTTTGTCAAAAATCAAATGGCTATAACACTGTGTGCTTATGTTTGGTTACTCAATTCTAGCACTGATAAGTGAATATTTTATCTCAGTACCATGATGTTCTTATTAGTATACTTCTGTAATATAACTTAAAACCTGGCATGCTGATACCTTCAGAAAAGTTGTGTTGTTCAGGCTTGTTTGGGCTTTCCTGAGTCTTTAATAATTCAAGGTGAGATTAAAAGTTGTTTTATAAATTCCTCTAAGAATAATTTTAGAATTTTAGTTTTGGTGGGAATTACATTGATTCAAGTCCCTTTTCATAGGATGGCTGTTTTCATAGCACTAATGTTGCAAGTCCTCATATTATGGGTGGTCTTTCTATGCTGTAATCTTCTACACATTCTGTGGCATACTTATGCATTCCTAAACACAAATAGATGAATAAAGGTAAAATATATATAATACATATTTTGATGAAAAGCTATATTTATAAATTTTAAATATAAAGATGTCATTGCTATCCCACTTTTGATTCCAATGTAGTTTAGCAAGATTTTATGAAAGTAGTATATATTCTCAGAGTCTTGGTGAGAATTTAATTCTGAAGTAGTACCATATTTCAAGATATAAATTTCCTTTTCATGCAGCTCACTGAAAATGTTTGGTAATAAAATATTTATAGTTATATAATATACATATATTACATGAAAAGAAAGAATTACGCAAACAAGAAGAATTTCAGTCCATCACTTCTAAAGAAAGTCTTAAAATCACAAGAAGTTGACTAAATACAGACTAGACATATGGGTAAAACTTTGTTTTGTAATGTATTAAAACATACAAAAATTTATTGTCAAGTGAGAAAGAAATTAATAAGAGCATGCAAGATTATATACATATATCCCTTTATAATGTCTATGCATAGTTACAAAAATTAGCAAGTCAGTCTAAATGTGTTAATTATGAAATTCAATACATTTTTCTTAATGTTTATTTTATATTTTCCAAATATTTAAATGATTTCATAATTCAAATTTATTTTAAGAAAAATATGACATCAAATAAATTAAATGCAATAAGATCAAGTGGGCAGAAATAGAAACACACCTGTCTGCCCAGAGAACTTTGTCCTAGGCAGGGAGAAGAAACTAAGAACCTGGGCCTTTTTGGCAAAACTAGAGCTGCATGGGTGAAGATGGACATACACTCCTCTGCCAAAACCTGTTTGATATCTGGATAGAGAAGAAACTTTAAGCACACCTGAAGCCTTCTGGTGCTGGGGGTCAGGCAACATTGTAAAGAACAAATATATGGTAAAGCATGAGAGAGAGAGAGAGAGAGAGAGAGAGAGAGAGAGAGAGAGAGAGAGAATAGTTCATGTCTAATAGAGAGAAGCAGAGCTGCAGAGGCAAAGACAGTGAGGAATGGGCTGATGTGGGAGGTCTGCTTGCCACCTGACACCTTGGTGACTAGGACTGGACAGGTGCCTAGGACCATATCTGGGTCTGTATTCATGGTCTATGTTGATTGCATGCTCTGTATGTCTCTCGTAGTCCTCCTAGATCCTGAGGAGCTGGGCTGCCAAATGTAACGATTTAGGGGACCGAGGGATATGTCTCAACTAGGGCCAAGCAGATTTCAATGGCCTGCGCTACTTTGGCTATGGTGTTGACTGAGCCCAAACTGCTTCCAAGAGCCATATCTGAGTGGCTGATTCTACTGAAAACACAGTATGCATTGACATCTGTGGCTTATTTTACCATCGAAAGCAGATGCCTAATGTGTGGGTTGACATTTTAGGCCATGTTCATGCACAATGGTCATGCTCCTTTTGGCATCACACAGATCTAATTGTGGTACATTAAACCCCAGGGACATGGTGACTTCTGGTTTAATCTGAAGCCTAGGGACATGTCTGGGTCTATAGGTCTACTGCAGTCAGGACCTACATTGTGCTGCTACCTGGGGAGCAAGAAACAGCCAGACTGCTGATAGTCATGTCTGGATTCATGGACATTCATCATCCAGGGCCTGTGATCATGCCCATTGCCTGTGTTACTACATAGGCCCATGTGAAACATGTGTTGAACCATGTGTTGAAGTGCGAGTGCCCTGCTGAGCTGACCCTGTCTCTCACTGGTCCAGGCAGAGCCACCCACTCCACAATGGAGAGTTAGTCCTGCCTCTCACTGCACCGGGGCAGTGGACCCAGTGACTGTAGCATGGTAAACTTGACCCCCAACCTTAACAGACAAGTTTCCTCTGTTCACCTCACAAACACTTGGGAAAACTGGCCACACCCATCATGACAGGCATGAGAGTCCTGGCTACGCCTCTCATCCAAGGGGGAAGATGCTAATCGTCCAGCCAGAATAACAGTGCTACCACACAGACATATATCCATGGCTTTGTGTGGTCACTCCCCATAATGTCCCTCATGTATAACTCGCTGGAGCAGAAGGGACTAGTCCTACAAACCACAGACACAGGATCTCCATAATTTAGGGTAACTGCAAGATATCTAAGAGGAGTTTTAAATGTAAAAGAAACTAGAGGTTTTGAAACAAATACAGTATACAATGAATATTTACAAATAAAGCTGGTTGGAGAGAAATGTATATTTCATGATATACCACAGCTCCCAATACCACTGACATGAATTAAGAGGTAGTAGACTGAGAAGAGAAGGCATTTTAATGTTGTTGTTTGTATAGTGTTTTTTTTTCTATTAATATTCTTTTTTGAATTTTAAATTGTCTCATTTTTATATATTTTTACTTCCTTTTGTGGGGAGGCACTGCGACGGTGAATGGGAAATATGGCGGAGTTATATGGAATTAGAACGTAAAATTAATTAAATATTTCAGCCTCAAAGGTGGTTTTTCTATAATGACTCATATTTGATGTATCATATATTTCTTAATCTTCACATGACCTTGCACAAATAACCATTCATGCAATGAAAATAGTAACTGAATTTTTTTGATATATGAAAAGTGTTACTCCTTGCTTCTTACTCAAAATTGCAAATCTCAAAAGTAAGTTATCATACATCAAATTAATTCCTCATGTTCCTGCTGTCTCATAAGCCTTAGTCTGCAAATAATAAATTCTCATTGTAATAAAGAAAACTTTACTTTAGGAATCAAGTGAGGCATTATCTATGAAGCAGAAGCTAAAACACTGAAATTACCTCACTGTATTCTGTGATTGCAGCCAAGTATGGTAATTCACTAATGAATTGCCATCTTTCTAACTGCAGGTAATGGAAAGGTGACCAGTTGTTCACCATCTGTAGCTAATTTCATTTTCCATAATATAAAGTGCTGTTTTTAAGCATCTTTTATGTTGTAGTTCCATTCTAAAATGGATTCCCCATGTGGCAGTTACAGGGCAAATGGACATACATAGACAATTCGGAGAAAATTTGGCACTATCTCCTCCCCAGGTTGCTGTCATTTCATGAACTCAATGCAGTCTGCCCTCCTTGATATCCACTCCATTTGGCATTCCGCAATCCTGCTCCATTTGGAAGTGAGAGAACTCCTCTAAATCCTGGCCAGCCTTAGCTGGCTGTACAGCAGATGTATGGGAAGTGTTGTTTTTGAAATTTGTACCCTTGTAGAATAAAAGTAAGGGTTTAAAATATGCTTCTCAGACTATAGTTTCTATTATTTTGATATTTGTCCACTTGAAATGCAATTCTTAAATGTGAGCCACAATCTGGCCATTTTCTCTTTATCTTACTAGGTTATGAGCAAAAGTGTTGTAAGTTTAAATTATAACAAAACATTTTCTTTATTTATACAGTAAGATTGAGATTTCACAGCATTTTACCAAAGGAAAAATGTGGAGGAAAATGTGGTTTAATGTCTATAGTACAGCACAGGTTTTAGGGTTATATAATAACATGGTATATTCATTGAGCAGGCTTTCATTGAGGATTTTGGGGAAAAAAAGTATTACAAAGCTGGCTTTTGTGAAATTGGTACACCAATTATGAAACTATAGATACAATATGTGCAGACAACTATAATAAAATCAGGTAGTAAATCTGAGATTGTATAACAGAGATAATTGGAACAAAACCAAATGGTTTTTGTGTATTTGGGCATATGTGTCTGAATCCAAATGTACATGGACAAACACACACACATGTGTTTGTGTGTTTGTGTCCTTGTGTGTGTGTGTGTGTGTGTGTGTATTACATGTGTACACACAAGTAGTTCCAAGGTAAAAGATGATGTCAGGAATCTTTCTCATTTCATTTTTTCTTTCAGTGTATATCTCTGTAAAATAAAATCTACAACACACCAACCTGAAGAGATTCAAACAAGCTTTACCACCTTCAGATTTTGGAGTCAGGCTGAATTTCTCTAGGATCTGGGCATGTTAGCCATTTAGCCTTTTTTTTTTTCTTCCTCTAGTTGTAAGTGTTTTACCAACTCAGTTAACATTCCAGAACTTACTGCAAATTTCCTATGAATAATAACACGGTTTACTTTGAATTCTAACCACCGTCCATCTTGGGTAGGAAAAGCATAGTGTCTGCCTCACTTCCCTGCATTCTGTTCTGTCTACTTTGCCTATCTAAGCTGCTGTCCTATCAAAGGCCAAGACAGTTTCTTTTTTAATTAACCAATGAAAGCAACACATAGAAAGAAGACCCATCTATGTCACTTATTATTCTTAGGTTTGATCTTTTCATGATATCCCAGATTCCCTGTATTCTTTATGTTAGGAAATTATTGGATTTAACATTTTCTTTGACTGGTGAATCAATTTTCTCTATCATACCATCAATGAATGAGATTCTCCCTTCCATCTCTTGTGTTCTGGCAATGATGCCTACATCTGTAATTCCTGTTCCCTTCCCCAAATTTTCCATTTCCAAAATTTCCTTGGTTTCTGTTTGCTTTATTGTTTCTATTTAATTTTTTAAGTCTTGAGCCATTTTCTTTACCTGCTTGTGAATTTTTTCTTGGCTTTATTTAAGGGTTTTATTTATTTCTTCCATTTTTTGTCTTTTCTTCAAGTTCTATAAGTGAATTTTTAATTTTCTTCTTAGGAGACTCTATAATCTTCATAAAGTAATTTTAAGTTTATAATCTTGTGTTTCAGATGCATTGGAATATTCAGGTTTTGCTGTTGAAGGATCATTTGTTCTAGTGGTGCCATGTTGCTCTTTAGGTTGTATATATATATTCTTTTTTTGACATTATTGAGCTCAACATTTTTCTCTGCTCCCCTCCCTGCCACTCTCCACCCCTTCAACCCGCCCCCAAAGTCCCCATGTTCCAAATTTACTCAGGAGATCTTGTTTTTTTTTTACTTCCCATGAATATTAGATTTATGTATATCTCTTTTAGTGTTCTCATGCTAGTCTAAGTTCTCAGAGATTGTAGTTTGTAGCCTGATTTTCTTTGCTTTATGTTCAAAAACATCTTGTGAGTGAGTACATGTGATGATTGCTTTCTGTGTCTGTATTACCTCACTCAAAATGATGTTTTCTAGCTCCATCCATTTTCCTAAAAAAAAAAAAATTCAAGATGTCATTATTTTTTTTCTGCTGTGTAAATATACCACATTTTCCTTATCCATTTTTTGGTTGATGGGCAGTTAGGTTATTTCCAGGTTGTGGCTATGACAAACAATGCTGCTATGAACACAGTTGAGCACATGTTCTTGTGGCATGATACAGTGTCATTTACTAACCTTTTCTTCCAACTGGTATGGCTTGTGCCAGTTTTTTAACTGCTATCGTTTATACCTGTGCCTAGGTATTTTGAAGTTTTTCCATCTCTTAAAGTTCACACTTGTGCCTATCTAGATTGCTGGGTTTGTGGCAGATGTCTTATAATGGGAAATATGTTCAGGAACTTGCAGTTGAGAGACAGAGTGGGTCTTGGCAGGACAGTAATCAGTGGGTAGTTCAGGCACCACATGGCCTGGAAGCATGTATCTCACCTGCTTGGAGGCTAATGGGGACACAAACAAAGTAGTGGAATTCTACTATATGTAGGGGCAGGGTCCAGCTTATGCTTGGATATGAGGGGAAGGAGTATGGAATGTTTCCTGATGTTTAGTTAAGGTATATACTTTGGGACAGTCTAACTGAGAGTCCAGTCACTCACCTGTTTTTCCAACTGATATGGTTTATGTCTATGTAGTCTGCTAGGGTTGCAAAAGAATGCTGGATATAGGTAAGATTTTTCAGATTCTTGCCATTGTGTGGCAGAATGGGTCTTGGAAGGACAAAATCTCATGGCTGGTAAGGTTAGGGGCACAGACTGGGGGCAGGTATCTCACCTGCTTGATGCTTTTAGGGATTGTGTCATAGTAAATTCTTTTTAAAATAGGAAATAACTTTTAAAATATCAAGCATTTTCTTGTAAAAGTTTAATTTTCTTAACTGTGGGGTCCTGTAACCAACCAACCAAATAAACAAACAAATAAATAAAACAAACAAACAAACAAAAAACCTAAGTTAGTACTTTCTTCAAGGGGGAAGAAATTGAGCTTATTACCAATCCAAACAAAGCAAAACAAAACTCAAATTGTAAGTAGGTGAATGTCCAATTATCTTATATTCACTAAAAATCATTTTTTACCTAAACAAGGGGCTAGGATTACTTCCCTGGCTCTGCCCCCTGCAGCATACACAGCTTTTCTTATATCCTCTGGCTTTCTTTACTCCACTACTACTAGGTTGTAGTACAAATTCTAGCTGGTCTTAATAATAAAAGCCCAGAGTCAGATATAGAGGTTAATTCTGGAGATAGAAGAACCAGAGAGGCCAGACACTAGAGATTTTTTTTTTACTTCTAACAATATTCAGGCCAAAGGATGATTATGTCTTCAGACTATATCTGCGGAATCCGTTCATCTCCATCAGCCCTCATACTCCAACTCTTTGTCTCCACCAAACCTCAGAGAGCAACTGTCCCCACCAAACCTCAGACTGCAATAATCACTTAAACTTCAGACTTCACTGAAATCCTGTCTCTTTCTGCCTTAGATTCTACTCTCTACCCAGTTATATCACTCCTGTTTCCAGCTTCCTAGTGCTGGTAGTAAAGGTGTGATCACCTTTGTGTGAGCACTGTTTAGTTTTTAAACAGATTCAATCTCATATAGCTCAGTATTGTAGGAAGGCTCACAGTTTGTGGTTATCCACCTACTGGGGTGTGACCTCTTATACTATATATGCAGATGCAGAGCTTGAATCTAGCCCTTCTTCTTCCTTTGCTCTGGCTGTTTGTTCAGATTGTTGGATTGCTGGTTTTGATCTCCTTCCACCATTCAAGCAGAAAACTCTGATTTGTGAGTTTACCCACAAATAAATACCTATATATTCTCAATTCTGAGCTAGTGTAAGATTTCTTTTAAGCATCTGTGTATTTCTAAATGATGAGCTAGTATGGGATTTCTTTTAAATATCCTGGTATCACTTGGCACCCAATGTGGGGCTTGAAACCACAACCCTGAGATTCAGAGTCTCATGGTAAACTGAGAAGTCAATATGGGTTAAGCAGTGGCCTTTAGCTAAAAAGTTGCAGGCTTTAGAACAACTGTCAAGAGAGCAACTAGATACTCACCATGTTGAGGAATCAACCAGCCCTTGAGATGCTCCTGTCTTTGTTTTAAAAAAGAAATCTGGTAAATGGATAATGTTGACAGATGTAAGAGCTGTCAATAGGTAAGTGCCCTCTACAATCTGGAATCCCTCTGACTTCCCTATTACCAAAAGGATGGCCTCTTATAGTTATTAATTTAAAAGTTTATTTCTTCACTATACCTTTACAAAAAATGATAGAGAAAAATTTGCCTTCACAGTACCTACTTATATTAATTATCAGTCTACTAGGATATATCAATGGACTATCCTCCCACAGGGGATGCTCAATAGCCTCACATTCTGCCAATACTTTGTAAGTCAGCCATTGCAAATAATACATAAGCAATTTCCTAAATCTATAATTTACCAATACATGGGTGACATTTTGCTATCTGATTCAAGCATGGATACTTTAGACAGAATGTTTGAAGAAGTAAAGAAAGTTATGCCAAAATGGGGATTACAAATTGCTCTGTAAAAAATACAGAGAGGAGATTTTGTCAATTACCTAGGTTATAAATTAGGTTTGCAGAAAATTAGGAAAGAAAAGGTACAAATTAGGAGAAAATGGTTACAGACTCTTAATGACTTTCAAAAATTGTTAGGAGACACTTCCTATGTATGACCAGCTGTTGGGATATCACCTGATCTAATAATTCATTTAAATATGTATATGGATGATTCTTATTCCTGATTAATTCTTGTAAATTAATAAATAAATAATTCATCTGGTAAAAATTCAACAATTGCAATATGCATAACAACTTTGTGCATATGGCAAAACAGTATGTTTAAAGGTTCCATAAAAGTTCTTAGAACCATGAGAATGGCAAGTACTTCTGAGTCTGGATGGATTCATAAAGACTTAGGTCAACTTCATTCATTTTTTTTATTTTCAATCTGGCATTGTGATTTATTTGCATCAGTATGAAAGGTAGAGGCTCTAAATATTGGTCTTTCCTACACAATGAAAGGAAGGATCCAGAAATTTCTCTTTATAAGTTAAATTATCTTGCCTTTGAGATAACTGTGATTCTCTCTCAAAAAAAAAATACAGCAAGCTTTTTGCCTGGGTTTATTTTCCACTTATAATTTTCCAATTTCATCTTTAGTGAATGTTACTAAAAGTTCTCCTGGGTCAAGTCCTAGTTAATTAATGAAGTCTCAATTTTCATTATAGAATTAATTCAGAATTTTTTTTCCACATACATTTTAATTTTTTTGCACAGTTTATGTGTGAAAAGATCCATTTGAAGATAAGATCTTCTGTGTGCCTTGAAATTCCTACATGGATATTCTTGAAGTATTAAATGGGCAGAATGCAGTTAAGCTTCAAATATGCATAATCCACATTCTTTATCTGTATTTTTCCCCAAAAGGCAATTCTCTTTCTGCTTCAGCTGATAATTTTCTGTGACTATTTAAGTCATTGTCATCATGTAAGATTTTAACCAAATTACACAGTTCATCAGTACCTATCCTAATAGTGGGCTGTACATAGGAAATGTCTCCTAGTACTCCTTGAAAATCATTAAGAATCTGCCATTGATGTCTCCTAATTTTCACCCTTTTGTGATTGGATTTTTTGTAAATCTATTTCATAGCCTAAATAATTAATAGAATCTCTTCTTTGAATTTCCAGGACCAATTTCTAATCTGCAACAAGGCAAAAACTTTATTTCTTCAAACATTCTTTTTGAAGTATCTACATTTAAAACAGTTTGTAAAATGTCATCCATTTCATGGTCAACTATAAATACCAGAAATTACTTACAGATTTTCCAATCACTGCCATACAAAATATTGTTACAGGGTGGAGCTATTTAACATTCCTTGTTGTAGAATCTTCCAATGATATCACTTAGCAGATTGAGAGTTACTATAGTTAGACACTATGAAAGCAATTTTTTTCCTCTGTCTTTTTCTTGTAAATATACAGTGAAAAAACAAACTTTTAAATCAGTCTCTATAAGAAACCATTCTATAGACTATAGGGACAATAGGAAATTTCAGACTGTATTTGGGTGAATATTAATCTGAGTATTCTATCTGCTTTAACACATTAATTTTGTAGGAGACCTATTGCTTTTTCCTAGATGCTCAGCCCCAAAATTACCACAGAGAAATTGTATTAATTAAATCACTACTTGGCCCATTAGTTCTAGCTTCTAAATGGCTAACTCCTGCATATTAATTTAACCCATTTCTAGTAATCTGTGTATCACCATGAGGCTGTGGCTTATTGAGTAAAGTTCCATCATCTGTCTCTGGTGGGGCTACCTGGCCTCTCTCTGCCTTCAACTTCTTTCTTCGATCATTCAGTTTAGTTTTGACCACCTAGCTAAGTTCTGCCTAAATAAAGGCCAAAGTAGTTCCTTTACTCATTAACCAATTAGAGCAACAGATTGTAGAATATCCACACCAAATTCACAGAAATCCATTGGTATGTTAGTTAGAAGATTTTCTATCTATACTGAGTATAATCTCTATGTATCCAAATGACCTGATAAGTCTAATTATAAATGACAAACTTAGAATACTATTGATCTATATAATGCTCAATATCTATCTAACTTAAAGACTAAGACAATAAACTACTGTGAAACAAATGAGGAAAATGACCTCCAAATATAAACAATGAATAAATTTACATTGCAGTATGGTAAATATATATCAATACACAAAAAATATATAAGTATCTTAATCAGAGGTAGAAATGTACACTGAAATATGGTAAATATATATATATATATATATCAATACAATATATATCAATACATATAAAATATTTTAAACAGAGGTAGAAACAAGAATGCATACAATAGTCAATATAATTTAACTTTGTATCAATATACAAGAATCAATACCGATATATTTGTCTAAAAACAGTAACTCACAATTACAAATCTATTATCCCATCATTCTTTTTTTTTTTTTCAAAATGATCCCTGAGCTTATAAGCTCCCCCCCACTCTCAACTGTATACTAATTTTTTACTAGGTTTATTAGGTATAAATATCCACTCTAAAATAATATCTTCCCTCTGCTTTAGAATCCTTGTAGGAGAAATTCTGGAAGGCAATATGACTAGGATGCAGCTAAGATTTGGGTTCAACCTATGCACATGTACCTCCTGTAATTTTTCCTCAATCATTGCCAGTTCCTTTTCTTCTGCAGCTGTCAGTTTTCCTGGACTATTCAAATCTTTATCACCATCTAAGGTTTTGTTTAAATGAACTATTAGATCAGCTGTTATCCCAACAGCTGTTCGTAGATTGGAAATGTCTCCTAACAATCTTTGGAAGTCATTAAGAGTCTGTAACCGGTCTCTCCTAATTTGTGCCTTTTGCGTTTTAATTTTCTCTAACCCTATTCTGTAACCTAGGTAATTAATAGAATTTCCTCTTTGAATCTTTTCAGGGGCAATTTGTAATCCCCACCTATGCAAGACTTTCTTTACTTCTTCAAACATCCTTTCTAAAGTATCTTTATTTGAATCAGATAACAAGATGTCATCCATGTAATCATAAATTATGGACTTTGGGAATTGTTTATGAATTATTTCCAATGGCTTACTTACAAAATATAGGCACAATATAGAACTATTGAGCATACCCTGTGGGAGGACAGTCCATTGATATCTTCTATTAGGCTGAGAATTATTATAAGTAGGCACTGTGAAGGCAAATTTTTCTCTATCCTTTTCTTGTAACGGTATAGTGAAAAAAAATCTTTCAAATCAATAACTATAAGAGGCCATCCTTTTGGTAACAGAGAAGGCAAAGGAATTCCAGATTGTAGTGGGCCCATAGGTTGAATTACCTTGTTGACAGCTCGTAAATCTGTCACCATTCTCCATTTACCAGATTTCTTTTTTACAACAAACGCAGGAGAATTCCAAGGGCTGGTTGATTCTTCAATGTGGTGAGCATCTAGTTGCTCCTGCACCAGCTGTTCAAAAGCCTGTAGTTTATCTTCAGCTAGAGGCCACTGTTTGATCCATATTGGCTTCTCAGTTAGCCATTTTAAAGGTAGGGCTGTTGGTACCTCTAAAGGTTTGGTATTTGCTGTATGTTCTTCTACAGTCTGAATGGCTGGTGACCTTTTTCCATAATACCTCATCATATCCTTCCCAGAATTATGAGTTCCTTGAACTACAGGAATGTTAATCTGGGTATTCCATTGCTGTGGCAGGTCACAGCCCCATGAATTTATTGCAATATTGGCTCTATATGGCCTTAGTCTTCCTATTTGCCCTTCGGGCCCTATGCATTCAACCCATCTTGTGCATTGTTTTACAAGAGATAAGGTTCCAATTCCCAGGAACTGAACATCTAACTCTTGAAGAGGCCAATTCGGATGTCAAGATTCTGGGCTAATGATACTTACATCCTCACCTGTGTCTAATAAGCCTTCAATAAATGTGCCATTTATACAGACTCTTAGCTTTGGTCTTTGATCATTAATAGAAGTCTGCCAAAATATACGTTTACTCTGTCCTACTGGGTTTTTTGACTCACCCTCCAAGCGTAATTCATTATTTAGACAAGTATTACATTTTACAGCAGAAATTGAAGCTTTTAATTTTCTTGGTGAGGCACGTTCTCCACTGCCACTAGGAATGACTGGGCCACTGTTGGCTTGGGGGCCTGCGAGATGCCCCCCAAGGAGTTTCCCGATGACATCAGGTTGCCCCTTCTGTCTGTTGTTGACCTGCATTCGTTGGACCAATGCTGTCCTTTACCGCATATCCTACATATACCTGAAGGCCGAGGTCTCCTATTTTTGTCATTCCCAGAAGAGATGTTATTTCTAGAAATTCGTTGCCTGCAATCCCTTTGCAAATGTCCTAATTTACCACAATTAAAACACCTGGCAGTTTGATGTCTCCTCATTGCTTTGGAAATCGCTTCTCCTACCCAAGATTCATCATTATAGCTAAACGTCTCAACATTCATCATATGCTGAATCCATTCATCCATAGGTGCTGATCTAGACTTTAAAGGCCCAATTATCTTTTTGCATTCTATGTTTGCATTCTCAATAGCTAGAGATTCAAGAAGTATTTGTCTAGCTTCTGGGTCTCTTACCCCTATGTCCAGAGCCTTAATTAATCTTTGCAAAAAATCAATAAAGGGTGCTCTCTGTCCCTGCCTAATTCTGGTATATGATTCAACCCATTTTTTCCTGTATCTTTTATCCTATTCCAAGCATTTAAAGCTGCTTGGTGTCATAGACACAGTACGTCATCGTCATAAAGAGCTTGGACCTGTGGATCAGCATATTCTCCTGGACCAAGAATTTGATCTTGGGAAACTTCGACATCTTTTGCTCTTCCTTGCTGTTCCATATGTTTGCATTCTTCTCTAAAATAAATTCCAAACATCAAGGAAGGTCCATTATCTAAAACTGCAGACACTAACTGATGGAAATCATGGGGGGTAGCTCTAGCATTTGAAGCCCAAGTCCTTATCATTTCCTTTACATATGCAGAATGCAAGCCAAAATTAACAACAGCTTTCTTAATTTCTTTTAGATCAATCATTACTATTGGCGTCCATCTAGCTTCTCTGACTCCCTTTGAGCCTTTAGAAGTTGACACTTTGTCAGAATTAAGTTTAGGGTATGTCGCTAAAACCCTGGGTAAGCCAGTTCTAATAGCTGGTGGAGGCATTGTATCCTGTCCTTGTGCCTCCTTACTCTGTTCACCAGCTCTAATAATTTCTCCAATCTTTTCAAATCTTTTTTATCATTGTCTCTCTTAAATCCTGAATCTCCTGACCTGTATATATTTCCAGTGATTTTACTGAGGTATCAATTTTTTGGTCCCCATTCTGCACCTGTGATTCCAAAGCTTTAATTTTTTTCCTTCAAAGATAATATGTCCTCCTTAAACTTTTCTTGTATATCATGTAGATTCCCATCTTGGAGGTACATTCTGTCTGTTACCTTATCAAAACTTTGTGATGATGTCTGAACATCAAATTCAACAGCCTAAACCTTTTCAGGTAACTTTCTAATACCCTTGGATATGAAGTCAATTTTGTCTGTTATAGTATCCACTTGTTCAGATAACCTCTGATTTTCAATAATTTTAATCCTGTCAATTAGTTGTTCATTATTAGTTCGTAAAGATTCTATCGTTCTTAGGAGTGCCATATTCTTCCTTAATGATAGAATATGGAAAAGAAAACTGAAACCTAGTAACAAGCAAATCAAGGTATCCCCATAATCATATAAACCTTGTATGGTGTAATCCATTGTATTAGTAAATCTAAATTTACTAATACATTGTATTAGTGAAAACAAAGCAGTAAAATTAGCGTGAGAAACAAAAACCACCATATTACCTATTATCCAGCAGGTAGCACTGTTGCTGAGTCGTGTAAAAACAGGGTCCTGTTTCAGTGTCTGCCTTAGTAGATGTTAAAAACTGGAAAATGTGAGTTTCTCAACAAAGTAAATGTAATTAAATCAATTCCATAGACGGAACCAGGAACCCAGAATCCAGGGGTAGAGAAGAGCAACCTGGAAGCTGTGTATGCATCCACATGACAGAGTCACCCTGAGGGGTTGCAGCTTTCAGCAACTGCTTGTGCTCTGGTCCATGCCACTCAAGCGCTGCACTTGCAAGGTAGATTTAAAAACAACTCAGAAAAGAGCAAACAACGCCAGCAGAGACTATGCTGGCCGGTGGAGTTTAAATCCATTTGGGGAGGCAGATGATAGGGTGTGTGGGGACTTGAAGTCAATCTGAGGTATCTAAAGAGAAAATATAAAGAACTGCAGCAAGAAAAGCCACTGCGTGATAATTTATATTAAACTGCTGGCTCCACACACAAGGCACAGCTCACAAGGCACAGCTCACAAGGCACAGGCCACAGCTAAGGAAGGGAGGGCTCGCACCAAGCCGAACTCTTGGCAGGCAGCTGAGCGGGGGTGGGGGGGTTCTAAAACCAAATGTTGGGCACCAGATGAAAGCATAAGTCATAAACAATCCCACACCAGTTTGGAATTATGATGAATAGGGTCGTATTTATTTAAAGGGGAAAAAACTTACAGATCACCGTCCCAGACAACAGCCCTCTGCACAATCAGGAAGATGTCTAGTCGCCCAAACCGGAGCAGGAAGCAAAGAGAGCAACAAGGGAAGTAGCCACTTCTTTAAAGGGAGAGAGACCACACCCCAATGGGCTGGTATCTCAGCGGCTATTGGCTGGAGGAGCAGAATGATCTCCCACAACACTAAAATTCTGGTGTAATTATTGCTATATTCTTGACTAAGTCTATCAGACCTTCAGTAACAATATGATTTATTTTGATTTTTAATTTTGTTATTTTTTCATTTATAGAAGTTCACCAAAATATGTGCTTTATGGTGTTTCCTGCATTTTTGTTCTGTCTTCTTTAGCTCTTCTAGTATCCATAGGAGTATGGTTTCACACTATAGACAGTTGGTTCTTTCATTGGTGTGAGAAGGCATTTCCTCAATGATGACAAGAAATGACAGAACCAGATTTGATATAAAGGCTTGAGAGGAACCACAGAAGAAGTTTCTCAATGCCAAAGAAGTGCCTTGAATGTTCCATGTTGATCTACATTCATTTAGGCCAATGTCTGCCTTTGCAAACACTTCTGCATAATCCAGAAGTGAGGGCTCCTCTATTCAGATTATACTTAGAAAAATACTATCCCTTTGAATACCCCATTTACAGATATATTTAAAGTTGCCTTGTTTGTGACAATTGAAACACTGGATATTTCTAATTTTCCTCAGACCTCTGGAAATCACCTCTCCCATTCAAGCATTATTGTGATCTTGAGATTTAATATTGATTGTATCTCAGAACCATTTTTTCCAGGAATGCTGATCTTGCTTTAAAGGCCTAATTATTTTTAGCACTGTGAATTAGAATTTTCAAAGGCCAGAGATTCAATTATTATTTGTCTAGCTTCCAAATTTGGTGTCATTCTATTTACTATTCCTGTCAATCTCAGTAAGAAATCAATTATGGTTTCTTTCAGGACCTGTGCACACTTAGTAAATGATTCTATCTTCTTTCTTACATCTTCAGTTCTGTTTCAAGCTTTCAATGCTGTTGTATGGCATAAATTCATGATGTGGCCATCATATTGGTTTTGCATTGCTATAGTAACATAATCTCCTTCTCCAAGAAGTTGATTTTTGGGAGATTCCCATACCCATAGCTCTAATCCTTTGCTTAATGGTCTAAACCTCCTCTTTCAACCATGTTCCTCATTGTAATAGTAAACTAGGCTCCAAGACTGGTGTAACCAAAATTTTCCAGTCATTGTGCATAGTTCTATTATAAATTGAACGTGAGCTTAACATCTGTTTCAAAAAAGGTGAATTCATGCTATATGAGACTATTAACTTCTTGAATCTCATTTAGTATAATGTTGTCATAGTGGCGTAATCATCCCCTAAAGAGCCTCTATCATTTGGTAATTCCTGTAAGGTTACAGAATTTATTAATGTGGATTGTTTGAAAATCTTAATTTGTTTCTCTCTAATCTATTAATTCAATGATGTAATTGGTTTACCATTAAATTCCTCTGAATTTGAATGTTTCTATGATCTATTTTATTAAGCTTTTCCAAGGACTGTATTTTATATTTCATATATAACATCATTTTAAAAGATAAACCAAGAATTATCAAAGGGATAATGAAAATTATCAAGATTACAATTAACAGTATGTCAATCCTGGTTAAATTAATTTTCCTGTCATTTAACTGTTCTTTTTTTAAATCACACATTATGTAATCATACAGAGACTCATCTTTCTCTATCATAATTGTGTTTCCCACTGTTTAATATAGGAAAAAACTCTCTTTAAATTAATTCCTCCCTTCAAGAATTTCCAATTTTCTCACCTCATCTTTGGACATTGATAATGAAGATACAAGTCTATTTGCTGCTGTGCAGAACAGTAAAAGGTTTACTCTACTTCAAGGCTTCTTCCTAGTGTAATAGCAGCACAAGATTGGTCAAGGGAATGCCCACCTGGAAAAAAGAAAGGAAAACCTACCTGGTAAGATGGTGACTCTGGTTGTGTGTAGCTCTGGCCTATGCAACTGACTGCAAAGCTATAGGCAACCAATCTGTTAATGAATTTTTACCTCAAAAGTTGGTTGCCAGTTATAGGGCAAATTCTAGTTGGTCTTAATAATGAAAACCAAGAGTCACATATAGGAGTAAATGCTGAAGTTCAGAGCAGCAAATGTGCCAGAATAGCGAGTTGTTATACTTTTATCAATGCTTATACTGAAAGGGCAATGCTGTCCTCAAACTATAACTTCAGACTCCATCTCCACCAAACCTCAGACTGCAACTCTATCCATCAAACCTCATACAACACCTCTCACTACCAAAGCTTAGACTTCACTGAGCTCTTTTCTCCTTTGGCCTAAATTGGACTCTCCACCCAGCTATATCACTCATGTCTCTACTTCATTTGTGCTGGGATTAAAGGCTTGTGAACTCAAGTGCTGAGATCATCTTTGTGGGAGCTGTTTCCCTTTAAGACAGATTCAATCTTGTGTAGTACTAGATAGTCATGAACTAACAGAGATACCTCTGTCAGTATCTTTCGAGTTCTGGTTTTAAATGTATGTGCCACTACTCACTGGCTTCCAGTTGCTTAGCTTTGTACTTTAAACTTCAGGCAAGCTTAATTTGTTAAAACATAAAGTATCATTACCTGTGGTCCTGCTTTGGTAGTAACATCTGAAAAGTTGCTAGGATCCTTTACTATTCTTTTATTCTATTTTCACCAAGAGATCACCTGGGCTCTCCTCATGGTTTCCAGCATGGCTTCACAATGCCCAAGCTTCTATTGCTCTTCATGATTCCTTCATGCCTTCAAAACTAGAAATATCTAGGTTATTTTTATACTAAGTAAGTTCCCATAAAGAGACGCAATGTTAGCTGCCTTTGGAATACAGTTTCCATGTGCTGACTCTGAGGAAACACTTCACAGAATATTATTCTTACTGATGACAGACTTTCCTTAATCATAGCTATTTTTTTCAGCTCCACCTAACCAACATTACTTGTCCCAGTAACTTCTGTGATGCCAGTCTTTTGTTAAACATTTTGACTCTTCAGCCAAAACTGAAAAGGTGCCACAGATGTTTTTTGACACAAATGGCCAAATTGCTGTGAGAAGTCTTACACCCAGTGGTTACCTACTCAATGGAGCATGGCATCTTATTCTATATAAGCCAATGAAGAGCATGTGTCCACTCTCCTCTTCTGGCTGTGGGATTTGGTTTCTGATCTCTGTTCAAGCTGAGGATTCTGATTTGTGAGTCTTCCCCTAAGTAACCATCTATTTCTCAATTCTGAGATAGTGTGAAATTTCTATTAATCATCTTTCATCATTTGATGCCCATGTAGATTCAGACTCCACACCTACAGGTGGATGGCCTAGCTGGTCCACGGCCCAGACAATTTCCCAAACCTGCTCGCTTGACTTGCTTTTACCTTAATATTTTTTGTAGAATCCCGCCAGCAAAATTGACTGTTTGTGGCAAGTTGGAAATTTCACAGGTGCCCACACTGCTGCATTCCCTGGGGTGATTTCTTGCTGCATGGCAAAATGTGCAGCTTCTGGTTTCTGCTCCCTGCCTGTGAGTTCTGGTTTTCTTGCTCTGTGCATGGAATTGATTTAATTGTTTTTAATTTGTCAAGCAAAGCATATTTTTCAGTACTTAAACAGTACAAAGCAGAAATCTAAAATAACTCCGGAACTAAAGCGGCCCAGTAACATTACTGTCACCACCAGTTGAATTGCTTGTTTTGGCAACTCTGAAACCATGCCATCAGACGGACAATAAAGATTATAGTTTACCAGATCACATAACAGGTAATTAATCAATCAATATACCAGACTACATTAATATTGCAACATTTACTAACTTTAAATAATACTACAGATTGTATTATGCAAAGCTTGTATGGTTATGGTGATACATCAGTTTATTGGGTATTAGGACACAGTTTTCTTTTCCATATTCTATCATTAAGAAAGAATATGACACTTTTAATTAACATATAATTGACAAGACTAATACCATCGAAAATCAAAAGTTGCCTGAAAAAATTAATTCTATTAAAAAGGATAACATTAACCTGATAGACAAAATTGAATCCATATATAAGGGTCCTAAGAAGTTATCTGAAAGCATTCTTACTGTTGAATTTGACAATCAAAATGTGTTAAATGTGATGATAAATTAGCAGATAGACTATCTCTCCAGGATGGCAATCTGCATGCTATTCAAGTAATGTCCAAGGAAAGATGAGATGTTATCTTTAAAGGAGAAACTTCAGACCTTGGAATCACATGTGCAGAATGAGGACCAGAAGCTACGTGCTTCAATGAAATTACTAGAAATATATGTAGGCCAGGAGATTCAGGCTTTACAAAATACAATAAAGAAAATATTTGAAATAATTGAAGAAATTATTGAAGCTGATGAATAGAGAAGAAAGGCAAAAAGACAGGATTCAACATCATCAGTAGCTGTTAGAGATGACTTACCCAGGGTTTTAGTTTCCTACTCTGTAATCTGCTCTGACAAAGCATCAACTTCAAAAGGTGCAAAAGGATAAAAAAAAAGGTAGATGGATACCTATAGGAATGAATGATCTAAAATAAATTAAGCAAGCTGTTATAAGTTATGACTTGCATTTTGTATTTGTTAAAGAGATGATAAAATCATGGTCTTCTAGCATTAAAACAATGCCACAAGACTGGATTCAGTTAGTTTCAGCAGTCCTGGAAGATGCACCTCAATTAATGTTTAAAATTTATTTCAGAGAAGAGGCAAAAAATTTAAAACAAAATTTGAAAATAAAAGGCCTTGAGACTTCCCAAGACAAATTCTTGGTGAAGGCTTGTATGCTGACCCACAGGTTCTTTACAATGAACAATGCTTGTCCATATGCCACAAAGCAACCTTAAATGCTTAGAACAGAATTCAGCAACCAGGAAAATGAATTTAATAATATGCCATGGTTAAACAGGCCCAGAAAGAACATTTTAGTGACTTTTTACAAAGATTAGCTAAGTCTGTACAAATAGGAGTAACAGACCCACATGCTAGATGAGTACTTATTGAATCTCTGGCTTTTGAAAATGCCAATTTAGAGTGGAAAAAGATACTTGGGTCTTTAAAAGTTAGATCAGCATGAATATTGATACATTTGGCTATAATATTGAGTCTTGGGTAAGAAAAGCAATTTCCAAAAGAATGATTAGACATCTGAGAAGGGATTGTAGACAAAGAACTCCTAGAAATAATATTTCCTTTGAGAATTTCAAGACTAGGAAGTCTCAGACTTCAGGTATATGTAAAAGGTGTAGCAAAGGCTGACATTGTACCAATGAATGCAGATCAACAAAAGACAGACAAGGCAACCCCATACCATTGAGAAACTCCTTGAGTGGCCTCTCACTGGCCCCCAAACCAAAAGTGACCCAGAAATTCCCAGTAAATCTGTGGGTCATGCCTAAACAGGAAAATTAAAAAATCTAGAGACTTCTGTAAAAGACCATACTGTTCTAGATGATAGCATAAACATGGAGGATAAATCAAATTTCCAATAGGAAATAGGAAACATATTTTGGCAGACTTTTATAAATGATCAAAGACTAAAGCTAATAGTGTATATTAATTACAGGCATTATATTTGTTGGTTTGATAGCCACAGGTATGCATGTTAGTATTATTACTGCAGAATCCTGACATCCAAAATGGCCTCTTCAAGAGGCAGATGATCAATTAGTAGGAATTGAAATCATATGGGTTGACTGTATTGGGCCAGAAGGTCAAAGAGAGAAGCTGAGAAAATATGTGGTTAATATTGCACTACATTTGTTGTGTTGTAACGTGCTGCACAATGGAATTCCCAGATTAAAATTCCTGCAGTCCCAGGAACTTATAATTCTGGGCAGGATATTATAAGGTACTATACACAAAGGTCATCAGCCATTTAGTCTGTACAAGAACATAAAGAAACTAGCAAACCTTTAGCGGTACCAACAGCCCTACCATTAAAGTGGTTAACTGAGAAACCAATATCAGTTAAGCAATAGCCTCTACCTGAAGATAAGTTGCAGGCTTTAGAACAGCTGGTAAAGAGCAGCTAGATGATTAACATATTAAGGAATCCACCAGCCCTCGGAATTCTCCTGTGATTGTTGTACGAAAGAAATCTGGTAAAAGGACAACGGTGACAAATCTAAGAGCTGTCAATTAGATAATTCAACCTATGGGCACTCTACATTCTGCAATCCCTCTGACTTCTCTATTACCGAAATGATAGCCTCTTATACTTATTAATTTGAAAGATTGTTTCTTCACTATACCGTTTCAAGAAAAGGATAGAGAAAAATAAGAACCTTCACAGTGCCTACTTATACGAATTCTTAGCCTACAAGAGATATCATTGGACTATCCTCCCACAAGGAATGCTTAATAGCTCCACTCTGTGCCAATACTTTGTAAGTCAGCCACTGGAAATGATACGTAAGGATTTTTTAGGTCGATAATTTACCAATACATGGATGATATTTTGCTATCTGATTCAAATATGGATACTTTAGAAAGAATGTTTGAAGAAGTAAAGAAAGTTTTGCCAAAATGAGGATTACAAATTGCTTCTGAAAAAATACAGAAAGGATATTTTGTCAATTACCTAAGTTATAAAATAGGTTTGAAGAAAGTTATAACACAAAAGGCACAAATTAGGAGTTATCTATTGCAGACTCTTAATGATTTTGAAAGACTGTTAGGACACATTTCCAGTCTATTACCAGCTGTTGGGATAACACCTGAAACAATTATTTATTTAACCAAAAACTCAGATGGTGATAATAACATGAATTGTCCCATAGAATTAAGAGATGAAGCAGAAAAGAAATTGACAATTGTTGAGGAGAAATTACAGGAGGCACACATGGGTAGGGTGAGTCCATATCTTAATTGTATTCTAGACATTCTTCCTTCTAGAATTTCTCTTACAGGAATTTTAATCCAGAGGGACGATATTATAAAATGGATTATAATTATAATTATAAAATGGATCCTTTTACCACATAAACCAAGTAAAAAATAAATAAAAAGCTTATGTGGAAAATGTCTCTGAATTAGTTACAAAAGGTAAATTGATACTTAGTCAATTAGCAGGTATTATGTCTGCTGGTAGACATAATAGTGCCTTTTACAACTGATGAAATAAAAAAGTTATGGGAAGACAATGAAACATGATAAAGAGCTTGTTATAATTTTTTGGGAGAAATTAGTAGCAATTATCCTCAAAGGTATTGACTTAACCTTATAATGTGAACTTCTTGGATTATCCCCTAATTGTACATTATGCTCTAATAGCTGAAGCCTGTACCTTTTATTCTTTTCAAAGAAATTAGGGAAGGCAGAAAACAAATTAGAAGAATTAAGTAATACAGAACAAAGCCCTTATAATTCTGTCCAGAAAGCAGAATTATATGCTATTTTCATGGTGCTAAGGGGATTTAAAGAAACTTTTAATATAGTTATTGATTTGCAATATGCACAAAGAGTTATATTGTATAATAAAACTGCTGAATTTACACCAGATGATACAGACTTGACTTCATTATTTATCCAGGTGCAAGACATAATCAGGAATAGGCTTTGTCCTATATACATAACACATCTCCCATCATATATGTGTCTGCCAGGTCTTCTAGCACAAGGTAATGCAGAAATTGATCAATTATTGACAGGAAGTGTGTTGCAGGCTTCAGAATTTTATTTAAAATCTTCATTTCAATAGTAAAGATTTAAGGAAAGCATTTTCTACTACATGGAAACAAGCTAAGGAAATTATTAAAAGATGCCCTACTTGCTCTTTCTATAATCAAACATGCTACCTGCAGGGACTAACCCAAAGGGTACTCAAAGAATGAAATCTGGCAGATGAATGTGTTCTACTTTGCAGAATTTGGAAAATAAAATATGTATACCACACAGCATTGATACTTCTTCAGGTTTTCAGTGGGCAACAGTTTTAAGCTCACAAAAGGCTGATTCAGTAATCACACATTTATTAGAAGTTATGAACATCAGGTTTATACCTACACAAATAAAGACAGATATATAAAGTCCAGTATATGTCTATAGAAAGATGAAACAATTTTTTGCTTATTATAATATTAAGCATATTATAGGTATAACACACAATCCAGTCAGGCAGTTATAGAAAGATCAAATTGAAGTATAAAAGATATTTTAAACAAAGAGAAAGGTGTGAAAATGTCACCAGAAATAGATTACATAAATCTTTATTAACTTTGATTTTTCTTAATGCTAATGAGAAAGGGACAGCAGCAGCAGAGGAAACTGGATAATAGAAAAGTCTTCCAAATTTAGTCAACTGGTTTATTACAAGAATCTTCTGACCTCACAATGGAAGCCAGAAAATGTGCTACATTTGGCAAGGGCTTTTGCTATTGTTTCCAAGGAAGAAGAAAAACTGGATGCCATCAAAATTAATAAAGATTCAGTTTTAAATGAAGAAAACTCTTAAAAGAAAAAGAGAAAATACTCATCTTCAAAAATTCAAGAAACTCTGGATGTTTGGATTCAGACAGAAGGAACATTAAATATCCACTAAGATTCATCGAGGAAAAGTAATCCAATTTATGAAACTAGGTAACTGATATGTGTGTGTGTGTGTGTGTGTGTGTGTGTGCGTTTATAAATATATAAAGCTGTCTTTCAAATTGGACACTAAATCTGCCCCCTCTCTAAAATGAAGCATGTTGTTAAAATAAAAATTTAGAGTTTCTGTCTGATTTCAGGAGCCAGTATATGAGATAGAAAGAACAAAGAATTGAGAAAAAAATTCGCTTTTATTCATATCTACTTTTGTCTCTATCATTCCTTTTATTGAACATATATATGTATATATATATATGTGCATATGTCTATCTATATAAATAATGTTTAAGTTTTCCACAATAAACAATGAATTTTCCTACAATAACCTTTAAAGTCTCCAGGAAGAAGGTGGGGCCCTACAAGAACGATTCCACCTAGTTGATATGATATCATGAGACTGATATCATATCTTTTTGGTACCAGCTGCTCAAGATGGTTCAAACTTGGTTAGCTGAAATGGTGCACTTTTTTACAAGATTCTGGACAGACCTCCATCAAATACTCAGAAACTATTTGCAATTATCTCAGACATTATTCTTGAAACTTAACCATCATTTTACTTTCACAAAATCCCATTGAAAGACATTGACAGCTGGAAATAATTCTGAAAGACAGTGTCCCTTCTCCCAATAAAGTTTGTCCTCAGGGTTAGGGACATCGTTTAGGGGTTGATTATAACTGGCATAACGTTGGGGGTTGGGAGAAAATTTAGAAGCTCAGGAATCTCTTTAAAAAAGGAAAATTGAATGGAATAATAGATTAGTATGAGCTTACTCACACTAATAATAATAGTAAGCAATAAAATGAACACTTGTGAGTTATAACTTGTGCATTATAGGCAATTTCATTGGTATAGATTCTTGTATTTTGATATAAATTTAAATTATATTGATTACTGTATGAATGCATCCTTTTACCTCTGCTTAAAACATTTTTATATATTGATATGTATTTATCATATTGCAATGTACATTTCTACCTCTGATCAAGATACTTATACATTGTTTACATTTTGAGGTCATTGTCCTCATTTGTTGCACATTTACTTATTGTATAATATTCTAATATGAAGTCTTAGTCTTTAAGTTATAAAAGTATTAATGATTATATATCAATAGTCATCTATATTTGTCATACTTATATTTAGACTAATGAGGTTCTTTAGATACATAGAGATTGTATTCTGCATAGATAGGTAATCTTCAACCACTTCAAAGAGCTGTAGAATATGCCATTTATATAAGTTAAGATTCTGTTGAAGTGAATCAAGATTGCTCCTTGCAGCAACAATCTATTCCCTAGAGAATGTTGAGCACCGAAGACGAAGACACTCTACTTGGAGCTTGTTTTTTTTTTTTCTTTTTTTTAAACTGGCCTTTGGGCAAGAAATGCCCATTCCTCAACCACTGGCAAGATACATGGTATCTAAAAATGGAAATTTCCTGCCTCTGAAAATGGTCGGTTAGTTACTCTTGGTCTTTACCAAAGTTGATTACTTCAATGTTGCAAATTAGACTTTTGGTGATTGCCCAGGTAGCCAGTTGTCTCTGTCATTTATTGCACATTTTACAAGTTTCTTGATTGCACTTTGTTCTTACTCAAGTAATATTATCTCCCTTCTCTTATCTTTGAGAGGGTTGAAGACTAGATAGTTGTAGTTACTTTCCTCTCATGACTTGACCAATTTATTTACTGTACATATTTGTTCTTATTGTATATATTTTTGTATTAGGCTTAGAACTCTCTTATTTAAATGAAAGGGGGAGGTGCTGTAGGAAGTCTTATTACCAGTTGTTACCTGCCAACTGGGCTGTGGCCTCTTGTACTATATAAGCCGATGTAGAACATGTGTCCACTCTTTTCTGCTGTGGGATTTGGTTTCTGATCTCTGTTCAAGCAGACAATTCTGATTTGTGAGTCTACCCCTAATTAAATAACCATCTCTTCTGAGCTAGTGTGAGTTTTTTTTTTTACCATCATCTTTACCCAATGGAGACTTTACTTCTCTCTGAAATGTTCCAATCCAGGCCTCCATCATATGCACTGCTATCCCATCATTCTCATCTTCCAATTTTCTACAAGTGGCTCACTGATCTTGCAATTATCAATGGCTTTTATAGCCTAGAGTACTAAAGTCTTTTCACCATCCTCCCTCAAATATAGTGAAGTCTCTTTCAGCAATAGTCCACTATCCTAGTACAAATTAAGTCTACTAATGGTGTGGTGATCTGTGTGGCTAAGGAGCAAAGTAGATAGAAATGGAATTTTTAAACTTTATTGCACAGTTAGTAATCAAAACAAATCAGGACTAGGGCTTAAACAGGATGACTACCCAGAAGCAGAATCTGGTTAAGAGTCCATGAAGTAGTACTTTTTATTGGCTTACATTGCACAGCTTGCTCAGGCTGCTTATGAAATTCAGTACTACAAGCTGAAGTAGTTACCCTGACTCACAATGTGCTAGGCTCTCCTACATGAATTGCTATGTAAGAAAATGCCCTATGAGCTTGCTTATAGTCAGATTGTTTGGATGCATTTACACAACTGAACATTCTTCCTTTAAGATAACACTGACTTGACTGAAGTGAAATTAGTCAGTAGAGGGACAGTTAGATAAATAGTTCAAAATTCTCTGCTCTAAAAAGAGTTTAAGTCCAGGTTGGAATACATTTGAATATTCCTTAGAATGTAATATAAGAATATTATTGGATATTAATAATTACCATTAGTATAAAATATAATATTTAAGAATCACAACAATGGAAATAATATATAAATGAAGAAATACACAGTGATGATTAAATAGAGTCTTTTTAGTTCAAAACCATATAAATCCTGGATTCTCTGATATAGAAAATGCAATTGTTTCCCAGATACATGTATATGCACTCCAGAAGGTACGTAAAACAGAACTCCTCACTGCCATCCAATATTTTATATTATATACTTGTTTTAATATCAATTTATAATAATAATAACTACTAAATGTTGCTAAATTCAGGTAATTTTTGCAAAAGGAAAATCAAATTGAAAATAAAAATAAATTAGAGCTAAAAAGTGCAGCTTTTAATCTCTTATTTACAATTTATTAATGCCCCATTATGAAATAGATGATATAGATAAAAGAAGCATTAATTATGCATGTTAGAGCTGAACTAATTTATTTGGGAGTTTATCTTTCTTGTAAACCATGTGGTTCTAAATATACAGATACTTGAGATCCAGTGTAGTTTCTGTTAATCCATGAATACTCATATTTTCTGTGTGAAAGAACGATAATTAATGTGGTGATCTGTAAAGTACTACATGAAAAGGGAGTTAGACTTTGGCATTCTTGATTTAAAGTGAGATAAAGAGTTACATTTAGTCAAAAAGTTTAGGATAAAATTCCTTAAAGTATAGAGTGCTTGTATCCCAAGATTCTAACAGTCACAGTAGAGAAAACAGCTTTGATTCAAGATATCTCCATTTATAATGGGGAGCATAACTAATAAAAAGACCAGATAAAAATCTTTTAATAGAAAAAAAGTAGGCAAATCCTTTTTAAAACACATACACACACACACACACACACACACAGACACTCATATCTCTTCTATGGGTTTGTGGCCTTTGCTCTATAAGTATTCAGAGTAGTTGTTGTCTTTGTAATTACTATGAAAAAAGTAGGAGTCCCTCTTACATACACATGAGGTTGGCTCAGAAAGGTGTGCTTATATTCATCTCTTCAAACTTGGCTAAACAAGATGTGATAATACCTTACTTTTCTATTAGGAGCTATAATGAGATTAATTTTCACAATTATGCTATGAATTATTGATTAAATATTATTGAAAAAATAGGATACTTTCTAATTACTTGTAAAAGGATAACTATTGGTTTTTATTCTGGGTTTCCATGGGAAATTTTTAAATAGTCTATTTTAATTGTAACAAACTGATGGACAAAAGTGATTTTTTTATGGATAAATAATGAATTTCCATGTCACCAACATGGGGCCTGTATTTTAATGTACTGTCTGAGAAAGCTGAGGAAAAAAGAGATAAAAAAGATAGAAAGTGGGAGAGAAAAGGATATGACTCTTTTAATAGACTCTGCCAAAATGCAAGCCCATGAGCAAATGGCACACTAAGTAGAAGTAGCAAACTAAATAAAAACACCTGCTACATTGAGGGCACCCAGTTCCAAAATTGGGGTGATTGAATACAACTCCCAGGCAAACCCAGCTTTGTAGGACCTGCTGTCTTCAGAGACCTGAAAAGGGGGTGGGGCTAGCTACCGGCAAAGGGTTTATATATCACTGCTCATCAGTTTAATGTTTGTCTCACATATCAGGGACATTGCAACTGCACAGCTGCATAAAATTCTTAAAACAGGTTTAGATTAAAAAAAAGTTTAAACATGTTAAATTTGCTTAATAATGTCTATAAGTTTAATAAATAAATGAAAATGCATAAAAATCATCATAGAAAAAGCAAAAAAGTAAATAGTTTAATAATAATAAAGAAATACTAAAGCAATATAAAGGATAACAGCCACATAAGGATGTAAAGTATACAGTTTAGGTCCTGAAACAATGCCAAATTAACACAATATTAGACAACAGCTGCTGAGAGACATGGGATTGTAAGAAAAACTGCTGAAGATGCAGAGATCCACAGGTAAACATTGGACTGAACTATTGAAGTTCAGTCCATGAAAGGGATGAGGAAAGTAAGAGCAAAGGGATCAAGACTATTATAAGGATACCCACAGAAAGAGCTTTCCAGAGATGATGGGTGCTCACTGACACCAGAATGAAAACTAGGGAGCCTGCATAAAATCAAATTAGGACTTCTGATTTTGGGTGACAGTTTTGTGGCTTTGGGCTGTTTGTCGGGCTACTGGCAGTGGAATAAATATTTATCTCTAGTGTATGAACTGGCTTTTTGGAACCCATTACCTATGGAGGGTCTTCTTGCTCAGCCTAGAAATGTGGTAAAAAATTAAGATTGAGTGGGAGGGCCTTGATCCTGCCTCATGGAAAACCTTACCCTCTTGGGGAGTAGACGATGGTGGGATGGAAAAAAGAGATGGAGTCAGTGGGAGGTAGTAAAGGAGGGGAAGCTGAAACTGTTATTGAAAACAAAAAAAGATTGTCTTAAAACAATATAAAGAGGAGGGCTGCTGAATTAAAATAGTCTAGATACTTTAGGGATGTCTTAACTTTTATATGGAAGCCAGAAAATGTATTTGTTTTAGAAGAGGGTATGGTTTCATTTCTATGGGAAATAAAAGGTGGTGGATTAATTAAGGGATGATAGATATCTGGTTTGATCGGAGACATTCCCCTGAAAATCCTGGCTATAGACAGAAATAATATTAAAAACATTACAAGACAAATGATGCATATTTTATCTGCTCTAAAATAGAACAAAAAATCATCTTTGACTAACTTGTGTACATTATACAGCCCATACTTGTGTTTATGCAGTTATGTATGTTATCTTTCAATGTCTGTGCACTTTTTTGAACAAGGGAACCAGTCATTAATAAAAATGGGTGTCCCAGCCTTTCAGAGTGAGTCTATTTCAGTTTAGGTCTGCACCCAGCAAAGTTTCAAGGTTTTTGGCTGAGGTGGTCTAGACTCATAGACTATTCTAGACTGGACTGTACATAAGCATTTAATTTTCCCATTGCACAGAGGCTGGACAACAAATGGTATAACTGGTTTTCTAGAACTTAACCATTTTTTTTTAATTTTATTAGGTTCCCTAAAGATGCTTTCTCTCACAGAAAAAAGAAAATAGTGTAGAGAACATAACATTATGCCCACATTAACAAGACGTGAGGTGGGTGGTTTTGGGTCATTTGGTAAATTATAAATTCATCTTTTAGTAGGGATAAAGGAATATCAGATAAAAAAGTCTTTTAGTTTCAAATGCAGTGAATTTATGGGGCCATGACCTATTGCAGCAATAGAATACCCAAAGTAATATTACTGCTGCTTCTAGAACCTATATTTCTGAGGAAAATATTAAAAGATATTACAGACGGCAGATACCAGCCATTCAGGCTGTACAAGAACACAAAACAATTCATGGACCTTCAGAGGTACCAACATCCCTGCTTCTTAAATGGTTGACTGAGAAGCCAATATGGATCAATCAATGATCTTTAGCTGAGGAAAAGTTACAGGCATTAGAAAAGCTGGTACAAGAACAATTAGATGCTGGACATATAGAAGAATCTGACAGCCCTTGGAATTCTCCTGTATTTGTGGTTAAGAAAAAATTTGGTAAATGGAGAATGGTGACAGATCTCAGGGCTATCAACAAGGTTATTCAACCTATGGGCCCTCTGCAATCTGGAATTCCTTTGCCCTCTTTATTACCAAAAGGATGGCCTCTCATAGTTATTGATTTAAAGGATTGTTTCTTCACATTACCTTTACAAGAAAAGGATAGAAAAAAGTTTGCCTTCACAGTGCCTACTTATAATAACTCTCAGCCTACGAGGAGGTACCAGTGGACCGTCCTCCCACAGGACGTGTTGAACAGTCCCACCTTGGGCCAATATTTTGTAAATCAACCATTGCAAATAATACACAAGCAATTTCCCAAGACTATCATTTACCATTACATGGATGACATTCTGTTGTCTGATTCAAACATAGATACATTAGAAAGACTGTTTGAATAAGTAAAGATAGTATTACATAAATGAGGATTGCAGATTGCTCCAGAACAAATAAAGAGAGGAGATTCTGTTAATTATCTAGGTTATAAAATATGTTTGCAAAAAATTAAAACTCAAAGGCACAAATTAGGAGAGACCGGTTACAGACTCTTAATGACTTCCAAAGATTGTTCGGAGACATTTCCAGTCTACAACCAGCTGTTGGGATAACACCTGATCTAATAGTTCATTTAAACAAAACCTTTGATGGTAATAAAGATTTGAATAGTCCCAGAACACTGACAGCTGAAGCAGAAAAGGAACTGATAATGATTGAGGAAAAATTACAGGAGGCACATGTGGATAGGGTGAACCCAAATCTTAGCTGCATCCTAGTCATATTGCCTTCCAGAATTTCTCCTACAGGAATTTAATGCAGAGAGAAGATACTATTTTATAATGGATCTTTTTACCACATAAACCAGGTAAAAAATTGAAAACTTATGTAGAAAAGGTCTCTGAATTAATTATAAAAGGTAAACTGAGACTTTGTCAACTAGCAGGTATAGACCCAGAAGAAATTAGAGTGCCTTTAACAACTGATGAAATAAAAATGTTATGGGAAGACAATGAACCATGAAAAAGGGCTTGTGCTAATTTTTTGGGAGAAATTAATAGCAACTATCCCAAAAGTGGTAGACTTAAACTCATAAAGAGAACTTCTTGGATTCTTTCTAGAATTGTACGTGATGCTCCAATAACTGGAGCCTGTTCATTTTATACTGATGCAAGTAAATCAGGGAAAGCAGGTTACAAGTCAGAAGAATTGAGTAAGGTGGAATAAAGTCCTTATAATTCTGTCCAGAAGGCAGAATTATATGCCATTTTTATGGTGCTAAGGGATTTTAAAGAACCTCTTAATATAATTACAGATTCACAATATGAAGAAAGAGTTATCTTGCATATTGAAATGAATGATACAGAGTTGACTTCATTGTTTATTCAGGTAAAAGACATAATCAGGATTAGGCTTTGTCAGATGTACATAACACACATCTGGTCACATACTGGTCTGCCTGGTCCTCTAGCACAAGGTAATGCTGAGATTGAACAATTATTGATTGGAAGCATGTTCAGGCCTCAGAATTTCATAAAATGCTTCACATCAATTGTAAAAGCCTAAAGAAAGAATTTTCCATTACTTGGCAACAAGCTAAGAACATTATAAAGAGATGTCCTACTTGTTCTTTCTATAAACAAACACCATTGCCTGCAGGGAGTAACCCAAAGGGTACTCAAAGGAATGAAATCTGGCAAATGGATATGTTTCACTTTATGGAATTTGGTAAATTAAAATATGTACACCACACCATAGACACATATTCAGGTTTGCAATGGGCTACTGCCCTGAGCTCAGAAAAGGCTCATTCAGTAATCACACATTTATTGAAAGTTATGGCATCATGGGTATACCTACACAAATAAAGACAGACAATGGTCCAGCATATGTATCTAAGAAAATGAAATTTTTTTTGCTTATTATAATATAAAACACATTACAGGTATACCAAATAATCCTACAGGTCAGGATCAAATCATACTATAAAGCATATGCTGAACAAACAGAAAGGGACCGAAAATATCCCCAGAAATAGATTGCATAATGCTTTATTAACCTTGCATTTTCTTAAAACTGATGAGAAAGGAACAACAGTTGCAGAAAGACATTGGATAATGGAAAAGTCTTCTGAACTAAATCAACCAATTTATTTCAAAGATGTGCTGACCTCTCAATGGAAACCAGGAGGTGTGCTACGTTGGGTAAGGGGTTTTGTTCTTGTTTCCACAGGAGAAGAAATATTGTGGATAACATCAAAATTAATAAAGTTTCTATTTGAAGAAAAGAAACCTCTTGGAAAGGTGAAATTACAGCTCATCCACAATGATGATATTCATATAGGTGGTAAGAAAAATATATAGAATGTGGGAAGTGTTCTGTTCTTATCTCCACAGGAAAGCATTCATCTTTGAAAAATTCAAGGGACCCTGGATGTTTGAATACTGACAGATGGACAAATAACTATCCAAAAGGGACTATCAAGAAAACCAAATAGGTTCTGTAAGTAGAGAAATCTAAGATATACAAAATCATATTTCTAAATTTATAGAGCTGGTTTTGGAGATGGACTCTGGCTCAGTCCCTCTCTAATCCCAAGAAAAACCCAGAGTTTCTGGAGTTTCTGCCTCATGTTAAGAACAATTATATGGGACAGAAAGAAATATTAGTTTAGAAAACATCTTTGTGGGGCTGCAGAAATGGCTCAGAGGTTAAGAGCATTGCCTCCTCTACCAAAGGTCCTGAGTTCAATTCCCATCAACCACATCGTGGCTCACAACCATCTGTAATGTGGTCTGGTGCCCTCTTCTGGCCTGCAGGCATAGACACAGACAGAATATTGCATATGTAGTAAATAAATATAAAAAAAGAAACCATCTTTGCTTTTCTTCATATATATCATACCTTTCATTGAATATATCTATCATGCCTTTCATTGAATATATGTATGTCTATGTATGTCTATATGATTAATGTTTAAGTTTTTCACAATGAACAATGAGTTTTTCCTGAAGTGACATTTGAAGTTTCCAGGAAGAAGATGGGGCCCCATAACAACAATTCCACCTGGTTGATATGACATCATGATATTGATAGTGCTACTACAAGACCTGTTTTGGGTACCAGCTCCACAAGACGGTTCTAACTTGGTTAGCTGAAATGGTGCACATCTCGTACAACATTCTGGCCAGACCTCCAAAAATTACTCAGAGACTATTTGCAATTTTAAAAGACATTGATCTTGAAATTTATCCATCATTTTATTTTCACAGGATCCCCCAGAAAGAACGTCGCCCCCATGACAGCTGGAAGTAATTCTAGAGGATGAAGTCCCCTCTCCCAGTAAAGTTTGCCCTTGGCTTTAGGGACATCATTTAGGGGTTGATTATAATAGTATACTGTTGAGGTTGGGGGAGGAATTTTATAAGCTCAGGGATCATTTGAAAAAATAAAAGAGGGATAATTGCTTGACGGGATAATAGATTGGTACTTGTTGGTACTTGTGAGTTATTGTTTTGAGACAAATATACTTGTATTGATTCTTATATATTGATACAAAATAAAATTATATTGACTATTGTACGCATGTATGCTTGTACCTCTTTTTAAAACATTTTTATGTATTGATATATATATATATAGTATAAATTTACCATATTGCAGTGTACATTTCTACCTCTGATTAAGATACTTATATAATGATTGTGTATTGATATATATTTACCATATTGCATTGTATAGTTGTACATTGTTTATATTTGGAGGTCATATTGTCCTCATTTATTGAACCATTATTCATCATCTTAGTCTTTAAGTTAAATAGGTATTGAGAATTATATAGATCAATAGTCATCTAAGTTTGTCATTTATAATTAGCCTAATCAGGTTCTTTAGATACATAGAGATTATACTCAGTATCGATAGATAATCTTCAACCCCTTCAAAGAGCTTCAGAAAATGGCCTTTAATCTAACTCAGAGTTTCATGGTAGTGAGACACAATTGCTCCTGGCAACACTGATCTATTCCTGAGAGAATGTTGAGCACCAAAGACACTCCACCTGGAGCCTTTCTATTTGGCAGAACTGGCCTTTGGGCAAAGAAATGCCCATGCCTCAACCACTGACAGAGATACAGAGTATCCATACATGGATAAAACAGGACTGTCATATCCTGCCAAGACAGGGTAAGATAGTTTTGAAAAGTTGCTTGCCTTTGAAAATGGTATGTCAGTTATGTTGGGCCTTAGCTAAAGTTGGATGCTTCAACATTGCAAACGTGACCTTGGGTGATTGCCCAGGTAGCTAGTTGTCTCTGTGATTTGTTGCATAAAATTATTTCCCTTCTCAGATCTTCAATGGGGTTGATGACTTGGTCAAGTTATTTATTAAACAAGACTTAAGCTAGTTAGAATAGGATATTTGTAATTATTGTATATAATTTCATGGTAGGTTTAGAACTCTCTTACTAAAACAAAAGGGGGAGGTGTTGCAGGAGCTCCTTCTACTCCTTCAGCCAAGAGCCGCTGATATACCAGCCCACTGGGGCATGGTCTCTCTCCCTTTAAAAATGTGGCCACTTCCCTCTGTGCTCTCTCTGACTTCCGGCTCTGCTTCTGGCTAGTAGGCTCCATTCCTGATTGGCTGTTGTCTGGGACAATGATCTGTAAGATTTTCCCTTTTAAACAAATAGCTTCTCTGTTGGTCATACTTCCAAACTGGTGTGGGATTGTTTGTGACTTACACCTTCAGTTACTGTTTTTTTAAAAAAAAGGTAAAGTCTTGAAAGAGACAGAGTACAGACAGTCATTGCTTAAAAGGAATAAAAAATAAGCCATGTTATAAAATGGAAAATTCACAGAGAGTCTGGATTATGTGTATTATTGTATTTGAGTTTTTTGACCATGAATTAGCTAAATGAAGAGAGACATTTCACTGTTTCAGGCTATAAAGTATCTTGATTTCAAAGTTTGAGTCTTAGAATATGGTGTTTTGGAAAAGATGTTCTTCTTTGTCTCCACAAAAGAACAAGAACCTGGGGATTTCTTTCAGGCTAATACAGTTTCAGGGACCAAAGTCCCCTAAAATATCTCTGTGAACACCCCAAAAATGCTCTCAAAAATTACTTCATGCTATAAACAGCAGGAAGCAGTTTGGAAAGAAAAACTATGCCTATATTCCAAAATATTGTCTATAAATGTTTGTTTACATTTAAAGTGGGATATGATATAGATATGAATAAAATGCATTAGTATGGATATTGGTTTATCGATACAAATTTAAGATCAATTTTGTTATGTGTATATGTATTTCTGATCTTGATTAAGATATTGTATTTGTGTGGCTTATTTTAAAATATAACGTATAATCAAGAATTATAAATTAATAGATAATCATCTATAATAGTCAAGCTTATAGATGTTAGTTAGATATTTCTAGATGTACAGAGAAATATTTCATTTAGATAGGAATCATTCAAAACTTTCAGAGATATTAAGAATATGGCATTTAAAATTTTTAAATAACTTAGGGATTTCCATGATAATAAGACACATCTGTTCCTGGCAGCACCAATTACTTCAAGAGGAAAATGGGCATCAAAGAGGCTCATTAGCCATTTGGGAAAGAAACTGCTCTTGCCTGACCTGCTTACCTGTACATTCAGGACCCACAGAGAAATGACTGCTAAACTTTCCTAAAGTTGAGATGGTCCTTTGGAGTTCATGCTTCATGAAAGTGTCTGTGAGACATTCTTCAGGATACAGAAAAAATTGACTGGCAAATTTCTAATAAAGGCAGACCTGTCTTTGAAATTTCCTGCTTCATGGAAAAGTCTGCTGTATACTATGGACCTGAAAGCTGAAGATGGATGCCACAATGGTACAGAAGAACTTTGGTTGACTGTCCAAGTTGTAAGATGTTTCTATCAGTTCTTGAATTTTGGAAGTTGCTTGGAATGCATTTCCTGTTAACATAGGTAATATTATATTATATCCTTCTGGAGTCTTTGATGTTGTTGAAGAATTTATAGTTATGGTTATTATTTTCCTTAGTTATGATAAATGGTAAAATAAATAAAAATATTGAACTGTAATTCTTTATTGATACTTGTTTTATTATATCTAATTTTATTATATTAATGTTAAAACCTTGCTTTTTATTTAAACAGAAAATAGAAGGTGATGTGGGAGTCTCTTCTGTGTATGGTGATTACAATTAATGAAGAAAGAAACTGCCTTTGCCTATTGATAGAAGACAGAACTTAGATAGGTGTGGAAGACAGAACTGAATTCTGGCAGGAAGAAAGCAGAGTAGGGGAGATGCCATAGATTCACTGCCAGAGGTAGACATGTTGGAAATTTGCTAGAAAGCCAGAATCTTGTGGTGATATACAGATTAATAGAAATGTGTTGAATTAAGATGTAAGAGTTAGTCAGTAAGAAGCTAGAACTAGTGTTCCAAGCAGTGATTTAATTAATACAGTTTCTGTGTGATTATTTTGGGTCTAAGCTAGCCAGGCAGTCTATATAAACAACACACAGACTCAAATCAAACAAAATCTAAGCACTGAAAATTAAGTGGACACAAATTCCCACATCTAACTGAGAAACCATATGGTTGGTACCTGCTAGTAGGTTTTCTTCAATGGAGTGGCAGTCAACACACCCCAGGACTGTTGCATGTCCACAAGTATTTGGTCAACATAAATCACACATTTTTTGTGTTTGTGTGAGTGATATGCTTAATGTTTTATTTTGATTTTGAACTTTTGTCTCATTCATTGACTTTCTTATTTTTTCAGATTGTCTGTTTTAATTATTGCTTTTCATTTTCTCTGAATTTTTTTCTTGAGAAAGAGAAAGAATAAGAACTTGTTCATAAGGAAGTGGAGAATATTGGTGAGGAGTTTGAAGTGTGGGAATATGTGAAAATACATTTTATGAAAAGCTTTTTAAAGAAAAACTATCAAAGGCCATATCGATATCCACCAGGATTATGTCTGTGATCCTTGCTGGTATCCATGATAGCATACTCATAACTGACAATGAGAGACATAGAAGACATTTTTGACAACCCACCCCCATAAAAACGAAAGAAACATTGCATGCAGAAAGCTATTGAAGAGAGCCAATAAAATTGTGATAAAGATATTTAAGTGTTGCTCTTCACAGTTGATGGCTTCTCACAGGGCTTGGATGAAAGTTGGATGGTGGGGAAAGTCTCAGTTTCCTTTAGGGCTGACCATTATGAATGTATCCATGCTCCAACTAGTATACAACCAAAACAAACTGTACTGCTGGAATTTTTGTTTTGTTTTGTTTTTCTTATATTTTGATTAGATAGAGTGCAATGGTGAGATGGTGGTAGATCTGGAAGAAATAGGTAGTATGTGTGATTGGGGAGCATTGTATTAAATGCCCAAATAATTAATAAAATATTATGTTAAAAAAGGAATAAAATTGATACTAATCAAAAGGAGCCAATCTGAGACAACATAACATGTGAACACATTTATATAAAATTTAAAGAATATGAAGCTCCATGGAGAGACAACATGGACTGTTGATTTCTTGTAACTAGAAAGTGGTAGAGTGGATAGTAACTATTGACTGATTTGGGGGAGTTTTTAGAGTTTGCTTGTTTGTTTTTCCATGAATTTACTGAGGATTCTGTCAGTAATTGTAGCACTTCAGTTAATGGCCCACTTTCCAAGCAGAGCCCTATGGAACATTTTGTCCTGTCCGGATCTACCTCCTGCCCCTAATACAAAATGTACATTTTAGTTAAGTCTCTATCATAATATTTGTTAATAGGACTCAGGAGTCTGTGACAGGAGTGAAAGTATGCTACCTTGAAGAAACTGAGGATCACCTAGCTGACCTCTCTTTGCCAGGTTGCCTACAAAAGAGAACATTTTTTTTTACTCTGCAAAAAAAAAAAAAAATGACTGCTATACTCAAATCCCCTCCCTATGAATTCATGTGTGTCCATCTTCCAAACTGTCTCTATCTCTCTAGGATTACTTTCTCTAAACTACTTGATTACTTCTGCTCTTGATCTAAGGTTTATTTTATTTCATTAACACAAAATGCAACCTCTGGATTCACAGTGTAATTGATTTTTCACAATGTAATTGAATATTCTGAGGTTGATTAAAGGGATAATTCACAAAACAATCCCAAACCAGTTTGGAATTAGGATTAATAAAAGGGTTGTTTATTTAAAGGAAAAACTTACAGATCACTGTACTAGACAAAAGCCCTCTGTATGACCAGGAAAAGAGTCTGTTAACTGGATGCCAAGTCCAAAGCAAGAGCGGGAGTGCATGGCTATCACTGCTTTTTCAAGCCAAAGAGAACAGACTCAAGTGGGCTGGTATCTTATAGGCTATTGGCTGAAAGAGCAGAAGGAGCCCTGCAGCAGCTGATGAAATTGTTCTGTGATGTGGAATTCCCCTCTGTATTCTGTAAATACCATTTGTTAGTAACAAAGCTGTTTTTGGTCAATTTCAATGCAGAATAAGGAAAAAAGGAAATTCCAAGCAGAATGAGGAGGAGAGAGTATGTGAAGTCAGAGAGATGACATGTAACTTCCACAAGACACAGACACCAGACACTGGTCAGAACCTTATTGGTGGGCCACAACTACATAGAGATACACAGATTAATAGAAATAGGTTTATTTAAGATATAAGAGCTATGAAATAAAAAGTGTGAGCTAATAGGCCAAGCAGTTTCATAATTATAGAGTTTCTGTGTGATTATGTCAGGTCTAGGTAGCCAGGAAATGAATTAACAGCCTCCAACTACAATTCTGGAAGTAGATATAGTTGACTCATTAAGATTCAGTTTAAAATAAAAAAAATCAAACTATAAGCATCTAAAGAAATAAGTAAATAGAGAAAATAGAAAAGAAATTATTTGTATTAAATATTCTAACTCAGATTTGCTAGATAAAGGAGATACATGTGACAAATCTTACACAATCCAGAGAAACTGATGGTGTTGCAATTGTTCTTGACAGCAACTCTTCATGGTTGAAGAAGAAGGACTCTGTTATTTGTTTCAACTCTTTTTCTTTTATCATTAAGCCTTATCCAGCCATCATCATTCAATCCATATTATCAAGCTGTGTGTAGAAAATATATTTAAAAATAAATTAAAGCAATTAAAGATCACAAAAACTTAAATGTAAAGCTGTAGAACAGATTTTGTAAAGAATAGATGCTGGTGCTATCATTTATAGTAGAGCAGTAACAACCTAAGTAAATTTAACCAGTCAATGTAAGAATGAATTTTGTCACTTTACATATATGATTGTATATTATAATAAGGCAATCATAAAATTTATATAAATATATTTTCTTTTACATATTATACATGCATTATATGTGTTTAGATGCATATATACATTTAATTATAAAATATAATTTTACAAAGAATGTTTTTTGTTTGTCAATAGATATTATTTAAACTCTATGCTACATATATGGCTTCAGATACTGTATAGAAGAACAATCTGACCTCATACACTTTAAGTTCTTATATAAGAAATAAAAGCTTGTGTGCATATATGCACAAGTGTTTTTATAAATTCTAATGATTGGGCTTCAATGCTTGTATCATTTTTGAACTTTTAACAAATTAATAGATATTTGAGAATTCATTGAAATATATTTTTCATATACTAAAGTCTCTGCTCCTAACTTGCCTCAGATATACTCAAGTTTATACTCCCTGTGAGTCAAAACCATAGAATCAAATCTGAACTTCCCATATGCTCTTGGATGTGTGTGTATCCACTGGATAATCAATGAACTAAAAACTTATGTGTGTTTTCATATGTGTGTTTTTAAATATATGTATGACTTGTCTAGCCATAGGTTCTTAGAGCCCAATTATGGTATCAGGTACCAGTTTTATCTCGTGGAATGAGCTATAAATTCAATAAGAAAATGGTTGATTAAACCATAATATTCAGACTAATATACATCAATGGGCATGTATTTCCAGACCACTTACTATTATAACTGCTAAGGTTTACAGGTCAATTAGATTGGTGGTTGCTTTTCTCCTCAATTATCATGTCTATTTAGTTCTTTGACTGTGATAGCTACCTGATAGATTTAAGGTTACTAGTTCAATTTCAGCATAATTCCCCATGTTCTATGACTCAAGTGTTAGTTATTTTCAGTAATGTAACATGAGGACCTGCTTGTTGGAGTTTCCATTCTGCCCAGTTTCCACAGCAGGTAAGCCACAAAGAAAATCACACAGAGAGTCTGCATTAAATATAAACTAATTGGCCCATTAGCTCAGACGTTGCATTAGTTCTTATAACTTACATTACCCCATTATTCTTATCTATGTTAGCCACATGGCTCAGTATCATTTTCGGCATGTAGGTCACATCCTGCTTTTTCCGTGGTTTAGGCAGGACTGTGAGGAAGCTTCCTCTTCTTCCAAGAATACTCCTGTTCTCATTTTCCCTCCTCTCCTTCCTTTCTGGCTACTGGACAATCCGTATTTATTTAAAATGTAATTGACAGAATACAGAATTATCCCCAAGCATTTTCCCTCCTTTTTTTTTTAAACAAAGGAATATATCCATAGCCCATTTGTTGAAAATATGGGTATAGTTATTCCTGCTTGTTGGGGCCACTGATAATCTTATGGGGACCTAAAGAAGATTTAGAATTAAGATCATGTCTTGACTAGAGTATCCTGTGCGTCTTGATCATCTCAGGCAGCAGTCTTGAATCTGTTCTGGATGTAGAACTCTGACATATGGGCCATCTGTTCCAACCGGAGATTTATCAGGTGATCTTGCTTACACAAACCTATTGTTTTTTTAATTCAGAATGAATCCACACCCTCTTATTTCCTGTGGAAACAAAAGCAAAATTTATTTTCCAAAGTAATATACTGTTTTACTTCAATTTTGAAGTCAAATCATGTTTAAAATACCTATCTTGGATTAATTCAGTAGCATTTATAAGCAAATATCTTTTAGCAGCTGTTGCTCTTTCCTCAGCATTTAAATAATTCCAAGAGAGCATTATAACATACAGTATCCAGACTGTATATTTTTTATCTTTACATGGCTGTATTTTAAACTCTATTTCTTTATTTTTAATTTTTGGCTTTTTGAGACAGGCTTTCTATGTATCTTTGTCCTAGAACTCACTCTGTAGACCAGGCTGTCCTTGACCTCACAGAGATCCACCTGTCTCTGCCTTCCCAGTGCTGGGATTAAAGTTGTGTGTTACCATACCTTGAACACACAGAGATCTGTCTGCCTCTGCCTCCCAGGCATTGGCATTAAAGGTGTGTACCACCACACCCAACTATTCTCTTTCTTTCTTTTTTTAAAGACTTTGACATTTAATCTGCATATATTTTTAACATACTGTAAACCATTTAGAGGTTTTCTTCATCTTTGAATCTATCTTTATCTCTCTCTCTCTCTTTTTCTGATCTCATGTGTCTTTAATTTGCTAAGCAATATGGAGAGGATTAAAGCCATGGTTTTGACAGCTAGATCAAGCCATTTTTTTTAGCTTTGTGAGATTTCAGTCTCATGGTGGAGGTATCAGCCAGAGACATGTTTATTGTCACAACTCTCTTGTGTTTCAAGGCCCTGCCAGCAAGCTAGCTGCTGTAGTGTCACAAACCACACTCAAATGCTTTGTAGTCAGAGTGCCTGCCTGAAAGAGTCAGAGTTTTCCCTGGCAGGATGGCCCAAAAAGCCAGCATTTTAAAACAGTGCAGCTTTTTTTTTTCCTGCTATGGCTGAAAACCAAAAAGCATGCAGTCAGCTTTTATCAACCCCATTTAGGTGTTTTGTGGCAGGAACTTTTAAAGAACTGCATGGTTTTGCAGCTAAAGCTGAGTCAGGAAGCCTCTTTTAAATGATAGTACTTGCTTGCCCCTAGCAAGCAGAGTTGAACCAAGAAATTGCTGCTACCAAGAAACCATGCATAATGCTCTTCTTTTCTTCTAGAATTAATTCCCAAGCTGTATCAGGCTTTATGTGGATGCAGTTGTCCACACATTGGTGCCATTCTGTAACATGAGGGCCTACTTGTTGGGGTTTCTGTTCTGCCCAGTTCCGACAGCCAGTTAGCCCCAAAGAAAATCACACAGAGTGTCTGCATTAATTATAAACTGATTGATCCATTAGCTCAGACTTTATATTAGCTCTTATAACTTACATTAACCCATTATTCTTATCTATGTTTGCCACATGGCTCAGTACCTTTTTTGGCAGGGTAGGTCACATCTTTCTTCTTCTGCGGTCTGAGCAGGATTGCAGAGGGAGATTTCTTCTTCCCAGAATGCTCCTGTTCTCATTTATTTGCCTCTACTTCCTGTCTTGTTACTGGAGAATACAGAATTGTCCCCCACCACAGTAATAGAATTTTATTATCAAGTTCTGAAAGGTAAACAGAAACATTCTGTGATGCTTGGAAGTCTATGGGTCTTTTCTGACCATCACATTAAAAGGAAATTATTCATTGCATTCATTGTGTTTTGCATGTGATACCTTGAATCTTGTAGGGTCATTGTCACTCAGCTATAGCTTAACTACCTTTAAACACATACTTAAGAAGCTTTCACAGTATTAGGTATACATATGACTTTTAGGAACGTCTTCAGTGTTAGTTATCTCTCCCTTTATTCCCTCCTCTATGATGCTCTCACATCCATCATATCTTCTAACCCTTACTAGGGGGTTCTTCTTCATTCCATTCTATCTCCCCTTACTTGAAAACCCTAAATCTATGATTTCATACTCATTATTTGATGTCTATGGGAGTTTCAAATTAGATATTCATATACATACATTCATAGCTGACATTCATAAATAAGAGAAAAACCTGTATCATTTGTCTTTTTGTGTTGGTTATCTCACGCATAATGAGTTATTCCAACTGTATACGATATAAATATATATATGTATATATATATTTAACATATATATATGTGTGTGTGTGTGTGTGTGTGTGTGTGTTAATTGCATTTGTATTAACAGTTAAATGTATCACATTTTTTCCCATTCATCAGTTGATAACTTCTGTCTCTTTTAATTTCCTAAGAGTAAAAAGATCAGGAATGAATGTAGATTGGACGCTGTCTTTGCAGTTCTTTATGTATTTGCCTAAAAGTGATATATACAGATTATGTGGTACCTATTTCTAGTTTTCTGAAGATGCTCCGGACTATTTACCATATTGGCTGTGTGTGTTTACTTTTACAAAATTGTGAATAAGTGTTTACTTTTGTCTCTAATCCTCTCTAGCATCTGCTATGACTTTGATCATCACTATTCTGATTGGAATATGCGGAACCCTCAAAGTTGTTTTAATTTGCATTTTCATCATGGCTAAGAATGTTGAATAGTTTTAAAATGTTTCTTAGTGATTTGTATTTCATTATTTGAAAACTGTTTAGTCTCATGATAGAGTTTTAATTGTTTTCTTGATTTTTATATTTGGAGCTTTTAAAAAATATATTCTAGATGGAAATCCTATATGAGATGTTAAAGATTATTTTCAGTATTGTATGTTGCCTTATTACTTGAATTAAAGTGTCCTTTTGGGTACAGGAACTTTATCATTTTAATCAGTTTCTCTTCATGAAGTGTTGGTTTATATTCTTACATAACCAAGGTCCTGTGCTCTTTCCTGCTGTAGGAAGTTCAAACATGCCGCTACTTTTCTGTATAAGATTCAGGGTATTTAGTCTTATGTGAAGATATTTAATTCACTTGAAGTTGAGTTTTTGTGCAGAATAAGATTTAAAATTTTTTTTGTACTTCTCTATATACTTAACTCTGTTTTCCATTTTTCAGACTATTAGTGAATTTTTGAGGGACTTACACAAAGTATTTGACTTCATAAGGGCAACATTTATTTAAAATGAAAAAAACACAGTTTAAATCTTAACCAAGTAACCCAGAGACTTTTAAAATGCATTATCAAGTGAAAACATATAGAAGAAACTAAAAAATTGCCAAGAAAAATTCTTAAAGAACTTTCCAAGATGCCAGATGCTTCATTGCCAAATTATCTATTGCAGATTGGCACTGCATCCTACAAATATCATGTCTGAAAGTGCAATTCATAGTGCAGTGCCATGTACATTCTACTACTTATTTAAAATTATTTTAATTTTATTCATAAGTGAATACTCCCTGATAATTTGTTTTAATCTACTAGAAAATTTATACATTTTAAAACTGAGGCATGAAAATAAATTAACAATTGAAAAATATATTAGCTTCTTGTAAATAATTTATTAGATAAAAATGATATAAAATTCATCAGTGCCAAATTTTTCTGCCATATCTTATATCTTAGATGTGTTGAACCCCATTCTGAAATGCTGGCTTTTTAAAGAGAGAAGAATGCCAAAGTTTATTGCAATATATTAAAATGTTGACATGTTAAGAAACGTATATTTTAAGAAATAAAATAAATGTACCTCTTAAATTTGTATCTGTAGTATTTTAATATTATATTTACATACTTAAGCCAAATACTTAAAAATAGACATGAAGTGTAGAAAGAAACTGCTCTTTCATTCATGGCCACCCAGACCCAAATAATAAGACAGATACTATATTAATTAAAATCCTGCTTAGCCTATTACCTCAGGATTTTTTTAACTAACTCTTACATATAAATTAAACCATTTCTATAATCTGTGTTTGGCAATGGGACTGTGGCCTACTGATAAGATTCTGGTGTGTCCTACTCTGGCAGCTACATTACATCTTTTTGACTCTACTTATTCTTTTTCTATATCTCTTACAGCCTGGCTATATTCTGGCATGCTATATGTTGAAGCAGCTTCTTTATTAACCAATAGTAATAAAATATATTCATAGCATACAGAAAGGAATAACATATCATCTCTGATTTTCTGTATAAATATAAAAGAAGGTTTAAACTTTAACATAGTCAGTTACATATAAAAACAGTTATTAAGCAACAATTATTCTTATAATATTTAGTCCATTTACTTGTGACATGTTAAGGAAATTATTTTATCCTCTTGATATGGGAGGTCCATCGGTGTTTGTCTTGCTTTTATTACTTGATGAATAAAGCTGTCTGGGCCAAAAGAATAGTCATATTCCTTGCTAACTCTTACATCTTGAATTAACCCATTTATATTAATCCATGTATTGTCGTGAATCTGTGGCCTACTGGTAAGATTCCATCTGGTATCTATCTCCTTCATCAGCTACATAGTATCTCTCTGACTCTTTCTCTCTCTCTCTCTCTCTCTCTCTCTCTCTCTCTCTCTCTCTGAGTGTGTGTGTGTGTGTGTGTGTGTGTGTGTTTTGATTTCCTACCTGGCTTTGATCTGCTCAGCCATTGGCTCAAACAGCTTTTTCACTAACCAATAAAAGCAACACATTTACAGACGGTACCATTGGTTAATGAATAAAACTGTTTCATCCAATGACTTTGCAGAAAATCCGGGTGGAAAAACTGAATGGAGATCTATTTAGAGAGAGAGAGAGATAGTAGCAAGAGTAAACTAGATGCAATATAGCTGTTAAGAAGGAAAATGCAACTGCTGGAATCTTACTGATAGACCACAGACTCATGATGATACACAGATTAATAGAAAAGACCTAACTTAAGATGTAAGGTATAATTACTTAATAAGGTGCCTGAAATAAATAGGCCAATCAGTTTGGTAATTAATATGGTTTATGTATTAATATTTGGGTCTTGGGCAGGCAGGAATCAATGAGCAATCCACTTTTGAACCATCTATCCTATCTCTGTGATTCTAAAGTTTTATATCTAATTAATTTTTTATCATAACTAAGGAAAATATCACTATACTATCTGTGTTCAATTCTTCAAAGACTCCAGAATTTTATAATATTGTCTAAGTAAATATAAATGCATTATTAGCAACTTCCAACATTCTAACTTGAAAGAAACATCTCTCTGTCTGGACAGTCACCCAAAGTTCTTCTTCAATGTCGGGGCATCCGTTTTCAGTTTATGGCCCCAAAGTGTCTTGAAGGCTTTTCTATGAAACAGGTAATTTGAAGATGTGTTTCATCTATTTTGTCAGTTTGCCATCCACTTTCTTATGTGTCCTGCAGAAGGTCTGGCAGACTCTTTCATGAAACAGGAACTCTAAAACACCATGCTCTCTTTTGGGAAGTTCAGCATTCACTTTCTTGTGGGTCCTGCATATCCAGGTAGATGTTTCTTGCCCAAATGGATAGCAAACTCCTAAGGAGACACTCCAATGCATATCTTCTTCTTCAAGTACTTTGTGCTGCCAGGAGCAGACATGTTTCACTGTTGAAAAATGTCTAATATCTAAAAACATTTAAATTTAAAACATGTTTTCTAGGTCTTTTAAGGTTTTGATGATTATCTAACTGAAATATAGAACTATATCTAGAAAACCTAAATATTATAAATACCTCTTAATCTACAAATTTATATTAAATATTACATTTTTAAATGATCTACATAAATGTAAACACAATACCTTAAACAAGAGTATATATATATATATATATATATATATGTATATATATATATATACAGTGTTACATAATTGACTTTAATTTTTTTATCAATAGATTAAGTCCATGTCAATGTGTTTGTCTCTTTATCATATATCCGTTACTTTTATTTTATTTTATTTTATTTTTTTATTGAAATTATTTCTGCCTCCCATTTCCCTCCCACTCCTCTTCCCCTCCCCCCACTCCTTTCTCCCTCCCTCTCCAATCTGAAGAGCAGTTAGGGTTCCCTGCCCTGTGGGAAGTCCAAGGTCCTCCCCCCTCCATCCAGGTCCAGGAAGGTGAGCATCCAAACAGGCTAGGTTCCCTCAAAGCCAATTCATGCAGCAGGATCAAAACCCAGTGCCCTTGTCCTTGGCTTCTCTTCAGCCCTCATTGTCCACCTTGTTCATAGAGTCCGGTTTTATCCCATGCTTATTCAGTCCCAGTCCAGCTGGCCTTGGTGAGCTTTCAATAGATCAGCCCCACTGTCACAGTGGGTGGGTGCACCCCTCGCAGTCCTGACTTCCTTGCTCATGTTTTCCCTCCTTCTCCTCATTGGGACCTTGGGAGCTCAGCCTTACTTTTATTTTAGAAATTGATTGTGAACATTGATTGTGAACCTTAACCATTTTTAATCAAACCCTTTAAACAGAAACAAACATTTATAAACAATCATTTTAGGAATTTGGGCATAGTTTTCTCCAATCAGCTTCTTCTGTTGTTTTTTAGGTGAAATATCTTTATTTCCTTCCTTCAGAAGGTCTTATAACATTAAACCTCATTAGCTTGGATGCAATCCACAGGTTACCATTCTCCGTGGAAACAAAAGCAGAAGCTATTTTTCAAACTAACATTTCCTTAGACTCAAATTTTGAAGTTAAGATACTTTTAAAATTTTTGTTAGTTTAGCTTAGCAGCCTCTAGGGAAAAAATGTCTCTCTACCCCCAAAAACTTAATAAACAACACAATAGTATTCATAATTCAGACCCTCTGATTTTGCATATTTCTGTGCCTTATTTTTATTTATTCCTTTAACCTATGACTATCTGTATTCTTTTATATTACTTTTACTGTTTCTTTTAAGACTCTATTTTTATAATTGCTTTTACTCTCCCAAGCCTATGTACATTTTAAAACATCCTGTGAACTGTTCAGAGGTTTATCTTTGTTTGAATCTGTATTTATTGCATATTTGTAGTCATTTTCTGACCAGAAGGGCCTGGTAAAAATGCTAAGTGGATGTGGCAAGGACCAACCCAATGGCCCTGCCTATTTGCTCTACCCCACCCAACATGGTGGAGGCATATTCACCACCTCTGTGAAACATGCACACCACCCCAGTTCCAGGGATGTGTGTGTCTATGTTTCTATCAAGTAATTTTTAACACACTGCTCACAAACCCCATTCAAGCACTCTGTAGTGGTATCTCCAAAAACAGCCAGAGCTGTTCCTGCCATTCTATCAGTATAAACCAGGATACTTGTTCTTAAAGGTGAGCCTCTGCTTTCTGCCAGCAAACAGAGCCTATTAGAAAAAAATGTGGCAACCAAGAAGCTGCAACTGACTCCTTTATTTGTTGGTCTAGAACCCCCCCACACACTTTTAAGCCACTTTTTAGGTCTTATATGGATCCATGCTCCAAATAGTGAATGTTGTTTCATAAATGGAGGTTACACTTTTATTTCCAGCTATCCAGACCCTAATAATCACACATAAACTATGTCAGTTACAGTATTGCTTGGTCAATTTACCTCAGAATTCTTATTGACTAATGCTTAACCCTTAAATTTACCCATTTCTATTAATCTGTGTATCACCATGAGGCTGTGGCCTACTTGTAAGGTTCTGGTGTGTACTTCTCCTTTGGCAGCTCCATGGCATCTCTCTGATCTGCTTACTCTCTCTATATACCTCATGACTGGGTATATTTTGCCATGCTATAGGATAAAGCAGATTCTTTATTAACCAATGATTAAAAAAATCATATTCATAGCCTATAGAGAGGAATCCGACTTCATGGAAGTACTTGATAGCTCTTACATAATGAAATACAGTATGATTTATTTAAAATGGGTGTCATTTTTAGAATTCTTTGACATTCTCCAACTAACTTAGAGTCTGTTATGTATGTAATTTTTTTTCCAACAAAGTAACTCAATTTAGGAAAAAAATAAATTCTTATTAGTATACGAGGAAATTAAAATAACTGTGTTTCATGTTTTTACTGTGTTATAATTTTTTCTAAATATGTGAACAACATCTCAAAATTTTGACCTTGGTTTATCTTAAGATAAGAAAATATTTGAAATTATCATTTTTGTTTTAAGAAAATCATGTTACATCCTCAGTATTTCAGAATTATTTGCCAAATGAGAAAAATGATAGTATGATACATCAGAGAATGTCATATTATTTATGCAGAATAGAACCCAAATATATAACTATAATCATTTTGCTTGCTATGTACTTAACAATAGTGTCCAGTGTAGGTTCAAAAATATAACTTTAAATGATTTTAAGGAATTAAAATACTTAATATATTATAAAGAAGTGATGAGGGCTAATGCCCTTGTATAATGTAAAGATTTGTCACTCATATTGGTTTAATAAAACACTGACTGGCCTTTAGCCAGGCAGGAAGTATAGGTAGCACAACCAGACAAGGAGAATTCTGGGAAAAATAAAGGCAGAGAGTCAGTCACCAGCCAGAGTCAACCACGTTTCAGAGGAAACAGATGATAATGCCTTGTGGTAAAAAAGACACAAAGCCATGAAGCTACACATAGACAAGAATTAAGTCATTAGAGATAGTTAGTAACAAGCCTGGGAAATAGGTCAAACAGTTTGTGATTAATATAACCCTTTGTGTGTTTATTTGGGATTGAATGGCTAAGGGACTAGGTTGAACCAAAACTTCTGTCTACAAAGTAACAACTTGCATTCATACTAATCTGAAGAAGATCGCTTCAAAGAAATCTCATACTAGCTCAGAGTTGAGAAGAATAGACAATTATTTATTTAGAGGTAGACTCACAAATCAGAGTCCTCTGCTGGAAAAGAGAACAGAAACCAAATCTGGCAGCCAGAAAAGAGGCCAGATGCATGATTTACACTGGCATAAATAGTATAAAAGGCCATACCCCAGTGGGCAGATAACTTAAAGGCTGTTGGCTGTATGATTCCTACAGCACAAACCTTCATGTTACACATGGTGTAAAGAAACATATAGCCCACAACTTACTTCTTGATTTTTTTCTTTTTAAGTAGGCTTGTGAATATTCTAGGAAGAATATCACAATCTCATGCCTACCATGTATCTTGAAAGAAGTCAACTAAGTTGTGACAGTGAGATGATATCTGCAAGGAACCTCACTCACTTTAGTGCCTTAGGATCCAAGTTTAATTAGATGAGGATTAAGACAATGGATTATGAAACGCAGTGTCAAAGGTTTTTTTGTATTTAATGAAACTGACAATGGCTGTTAAGATGTGAACACATTAGTAGGAAAATGTATGCATTTGTACTTGCATGTAATATATCTGTGTGAGGGCTGATTCTCTAAAACAGTGTATGATTTATTGTACTCTAAAAAGAAATTGATATTTTATATGAATGTTGTGCAGATCTATGTGAATCATGGGGATTCATAACTCAAATAAAATTCCTATGCAATTATAAAGCTAGTTTGTGCAAAATTATTTTTTGATATGTATATATACACAAATTATATACACATTAAATAAATTTATTTAAAATATATTCAATAAAATAGCACCTACCACTGAAAAATCAAATATAGTTTTTCTTAAAGTCCTATTATTGCTAAATCAATAGTGCCAGATTTCAAGAGACATGTACAAAGTAGTATTATTTTCTTTAGTCAGATTGAAGACTTTCTCTTGGGACGCTGTTTGCCAGGAAGAATTCACTGCTGGAGAATATCAGCAGCTGACATAATAATGAGTCCATGTTACTGTAAATGAGTTCATTATTATTCCTTTCCTGCTGTCTTGTAATTCACATTGCATGGCATCTATACACAAATAAAAAATAGGTATTGTGCATAGTCGAGCTCTACTGAGCTGTAAGAATTGTATTTGCAAAGAAAAGAACATAGTAGAGTACATGAATTTATGAAGTTATGTGGTGAAGGTAGGAAAACAAAGTCAGGGACTTTTCAAGGAAATTAAAGAAAATAAAATTAATTTAAAAGGAGAGTAATCCATACCATCTCTCACTTTTGTAATTAAAAATGAGCTTTTTATTATTATCTGATCACTTGGATGATAAAGATTATGTAGCTTTCTGTTTTCCTTTTTCTTAGGACCCATAACAGTTTATATAAAGTCTTACATTAGTACAACAAAGATAACCCTATTCTCTTTTGTTAGTGAATCATTAGACATCACTTTAATTAGAAATAATTGTGTTTGATTAAAGAAGGATTTTCTATTTAATAGCAGATGGAAAGTAATCTTGAATTACATAATACTGAGATAATTCACACAGCTTTGAGTAGAAATAATAAAAAACACAAAAACAAATATTCAATCAGAATTAGAAATAGAAACTTAACAACTGAAATATAAATTAAACAAATCTAGAATGTTTTAAAATAATGTCAAGAAATAAACACTACAGATTACAGGTAAACTTTACATTCTGCTACAAGTGTTATCAATCATTTGGAAGTTGTTAGGGGTAAACAATGTTGGCTGCTTAAGAAAGATCACTGTAAAATAAATAGGGATATGAAATAAATTGATGCAAAAATCCCCTTTAAAATATTAACTCAATGTGTTCCTACTTAAAAGAGGTAAAACAAATTTAATCATAGATATTTATGATAGAATGAAATGTAAAAGTTAAATAAATATGCTATTAAGAGAGTATTAAAATTTATTAAGTACTTAGATATTTTAAAGGCAAAGAAACCTTTAAATTAAAATCATAGGAAAAATATTACTGATATGAAACACATTTCTCACCTGGAGAGTTAGGAGAAGATAGAATTCTAGTCATGAAACAATACAGTATTGAGAAAAAAAATCTTGATTTTTACTTTTAATTGATTTTGAATTTGATTAAGCAAACAATATGTTTTTAATATTTTAGTAAAATGTTAAATCTGTTTAAACCTTAAAAAACATAATTAAACCAATAAAATGTATATTTTATATATCTTTATAGAATGTAGCTACCTGGTTTTAGGAAAGTAGAAAATATTAAGACAAATCATCCAAAAGTCACTTATCTTTTATTCATGTATAACTTGAGAATATTTTGTTCCTTTTTATTTTTCTTTGAAAATTCAAACTATGAATGCAGAATGAAAATAGGATAAGGGATCAGGAAATTGCAGTGTAATTAGTATCAGAATTTTCAGAAACCTAAAACTGTTCCAGAAGTCCCTTACAAGTACTGGTTGCTTTATCACATGAAATCTATGCCTTTTCACCAACTGTCCAGGAGTGGCCTGTTTCTAAATGGAACTCACCACAAGCTCTGTCATTCTATAAATGAACAAGATTAAGTATTAATGAGCCTATGTGTTTCTCTGAATTTTCTTAGGAAATTCTGACTGGAAACAAAATTTGTAGAACTTATTTAATCATTTTTATTTTTACAAAGAATCAAAAATAATAAAATCTGAGAGTAAATATAGACACTTATTTACCTGGCAAAACAGCATGTTTGCTTTCAATTTTCATTCTCTACAGTTATATATATAAAATGTACTGCCATGTAAATTAAAATACTCCTCTAAAACAGTAGTTCTCTCAATCTAATTTAAATTAGAAGTACACAAAATATGAATTTGGGAAATATTTATTAATTTACTATGCGAACATTTATAGGGCATAAATTCCTTATAGGGATGTTATTCTGTTTAAATATTAGGAAATATGAAACTCCCTGCAAAGTTTCAGCTTCATTTACAATCTCCAAAATTATCATAAGCTACTCAAACACTATATCTCCTTTCAGATTGTTTTATATAATAACTGTTTTCCATTCATGTAAATTATTTTCTTCTGCTTAGAATGAAAAAAATGTAATAAAATAGAATGTAGGACCTTTAATAACTGTAAAGGATGTTAAGGTCACAGGTTACACCTGTGAGCAATTAACTTATTAGTCTACAAATCATATGGAATGAGTTGTAGGCCATTCTGTGATAGGAATCCTCAAGGGTGTGAAAGATCGCCTCCTTCATCCAAATGTGCTTAGGACTCAAGTGAGTAAATACTTAGACACTTCTTTCCAGTGTGCTGGAGGACAACATTTGATTCATAGTGCTGACTCAAATTAAAATGAATATAATCTGCATGAACAACTTATAAAAATAAGAATTGTTTTTTATATCTTTTAAAGAAAAGTCTTTTCCTGGTTTTTATAATTTTAATGATCCTGATGTCCCTTTTCATTTTAGCATTTAAATTTTATTTATTTTTTCAGCTTTAAAATGGATATATCTTTAGAGTATCCTTCTCCCTCATTGTAATTGTATAATGTTTGTGCTCTGATTCCCTATGTCACAGATTTATTGTCTTTCCAAGTGATTTTACACTACACAAATTTAGTCTTAGCTAAGCAGAGTGATAATAGAGCAATGATCATCATACCCAGTTCTTACAACTTTCAACATTCATAAACCTATTAATAAAGGGCATAGGAAGTGGTTACTAAATACAGCTTTAAGTGTAGGCTTACTTTGATGCTCTGTGGAGACACTAATTTAAACTTGATATGTTCTGTGGTTCAGTCACAAAGCATACTCTATGCTATGATACATTTTATTTACATGTCATGGTAAAAATCAATTCTTTGTGTATTAAAGCTGCTTAGAACCAGAATATTCACTTAGATATGAAAGGTGATTTATCCCTAATGTATATTGGTTCTACATTAGTTATGTTCTTGTTGCAGGAATGTTTGAGTTTGAAGCTCTTTACTGCATTTTGAATAATTATTTTTTACTTAACTATAATGCTTAGATATTTACTAGACCTTATTTATTTAAATATTTACACTTATTTTGAGTTATGGTAACAATATGTAATCTAACCATGCGTGGAACTATTACTTCAGAATGAACTTGAATTTATGATAAATCTTTAGCCTTAGTCTTCAGACTTCTAGCATTCCAAATATAACCACCATGGTCAGTGTGTGGTTTGAATACAACTTTTGTTCTAGAGGCTGTTCTGTTCGACCTCTTTTTTCATAGATTCTACTGTTCTTGGGGAAGGCTGTAGTAGTTGTAGTAGTTGTCTCATTGGAAGAAGATTACTGTGGGTGTGTTTTGCTCACTTCCAGCCTGGAACTATTTATTGATCAGCCTTTCTGCTTCATGATTGATGATATCTTTTAATTTACCTTGTCACAGCAGCAAGTAAGGTAAAACACACAACATGCAGTCCTTATTTGGTTTCCAGCATGCCTGTGCAGATTGGGCGACTTAGAAAAAAAATGAAATAAACACAAAGTAATCATTCAAATCCATGTGGAACTGACAGTGAATACAATTTTATCTCAATGCTTGTTCAAAAACTGATCTACACAAAATCACACATGTAATCTTTTCTAAAGGAAATTGTTTCTTTCAGTGATCTGAGTAGATACAGAGTTGCTTTTTAATCTTCCTAAGGCATATGTTTATTCATTTTTTCTGAATGTTACACCTTAACAGTTGTAAATAATTGTAATTATAGTCAGAACTATGATAAATTATTGTGGAATCATGGACATCTTTCATTAAATATATCTTGATTACTAGAGTTTTTCATCCCTTTGGCCTTTTAGGAAAAAAATCCCCTCAAGCTCATTAACTATTTTCTATTTTTAAAAAGTTCACATATTAAAACAACAAGAGAGCTCCTCTTCCAGCCACTCAAACTATTCTAAATAGCCTGAGAATGTATCACATTTACACAATACATTTCAATTTGAATGAAAATAAGGATGGGTGATAGAAATAAGAATAGGTGAATGGAAAAGGAACTTAAAACCTTTAACAGTCATGATTTCAAGTATAATTTGTAAAATGAAATATTGTGTGGGTTTGGGATGTTGTCCTACTTCAAAGCTGCCTAAAGTCATAAACTGACCAGTCTCACAAAACCACTCCCATCAGGACCCATTTATGGCTGACAGGGCAATGGGAATGAATGACATTATAAGTGATTCTAATCACAATCAGAAGAGACATTGCTGAACCAAGTATATGGAAAATATATTTTTTTATTTTTGCTTTAATATCATATCATTTGTAATAATGCATGAAGCAAACAGACAGCAAACTTTTTGGTTAGTCATTTGTGATGAGCTAGGAGATGGAAAAGTTTCACGCTGAGGTAATAAATTTGAAATTTTCTAGGAAATGAGAGAGCCAATTATGCAGCAATTCTGTAAGGTCACTTTGCTCTGTAATCCCCAGGAAGATCTTAAGTGCATATAGTAAGAATTTAGAGGTCATGTTCAATGTTATTACATTCATAATGGAGAATGTTGACTTTACCATGAGACATGTAAATGAAAACAATATTTCAGAGATACAGCCATGAAAACGAGAATTAGGCAAGTAAACAGATATAGGAAGACTCTCTTCACCTTATTTTTAACTGTCCATGAAATCATCTAGTTATTATGTTATTCACTTATGATATCTTCCTCTCTCTTACAACTGCACACATTTAGCTCTGAAAATAAAATATACTACACATTATAGTATTGAAATAACTTAAATATAGTTAATAAAGTTTATGAAAATTTCTGAATGGCCTTTATATATCCAACAAGTTACTATGCTTGAAGAACATTAATTAAGGTTTTAATCTAATTTTTGGCCTAAAGAGATAAACATTGGCCTTTATTAAAGATGTATTTATTTTTTGTGTGCTGGTGTTTTGCTTGCATGTGTAACTATGTGAGGGTTTTGGGTCCTCAGAAGCTATAGTTTCAGACAGCTAGGAGATGCCATGTGGGTGCTGGTAATTGGAACCAGGTTCTCAGTGAGAGCCATTATTATTAAGCACTGATCCATCCCTCTAGCCCCAGTAAACAATGTAATTAATGCATTTTTCCAAAGTTTGTATTTGTGATATATAAGAATGACAGATTTCAATTATCCATGTCTGTTGCTCTTTGACACATTTTGGTTATTGGTTCATATTTAGATTTTTATTATCTTTTTTGTATATGTGGTATCTATGTGTATATATACAGAATTGTTTAATTTCTATTTAATTGGTTCGTTTTTATCAGTTGTATTTTTGTGAACACATAAAAGGAGGACATTCACATGCTAAAAACTCATTATATGTTTCTTGACAACTTTTACTGTTTCCCTAAGCCAGAATATTGTAATTAATACTCACTTCTCTTTTTAGGAATTTATATATGCAGAGATTTAAATTAGATTTGTACTTTAGCTTGTTTTGACAAATTGTATGTATTATGTGTACATTGTACAACATATAACATTTTAAAACATTTTACTTAATTTTATTTTTCTAATACAAAATTTTGCAGTTGCTTGCAGATATGATATACTCAGAATGACTACTAAAAAGCATGTTATGTATTAATATTGTTGCTTTTCCCCACATTTGTATTTCATCTAGTATATACTATTATTTAAAATATGACTATGAATACATTTTTTCTTTAAATTTTAGCAATCGCTCAGTATATATTCTACAAATTTTATATCTACAAATGATTTATCATTCATTAATATTTCGTTCAATTAAAGTTTATCATTTGAGGTCACCAGCATTGACACTAGGCAGATCAAAATAGCATGTTATTTTGGCTCAATGATTCAGCGTCTCTACTGCTAGTAACAAATGAGTGTGTGTGTGAATGTGTGTGGGTTACTTTGTCATTTCTCAGTGTATTATCTACTGACTCCTTTTGTGCTATGTAGTCAAAGATGCCCTGAACTTTGGACTGCCTTCTGGAAAAGAGCGTCCACAGTTCCTAAATCACTCAAAAACCATCTAAAATCACAAGAACACTGATTCTTTTCACAATTCTGATTGTTTAAGATCTTAAAATATTTATTGTACTTTTTCTTCTGCATCTGCACTTCTGGACTCAATTTGCATTTATGTGTTCATTATTTTTAAAGAAAAATCAGAACTAAGAATAATTAAAAATTTTTTGAATGATTTAATGAAATATATTGAATAAAAGTACTGTAAAAAGGTACTGACAATGCAATAATAAACAAAATTGACTTAATTTTTTGTGTTGTGGAGTCTATTTTATGAGATTAACAGTTTAGTTTGACAAAACCAATATAGCACAGTATGAGATGAAGATACAAAATCTAGACTATTTTAGCTAATATAATTTGAAAGAAATTCTGAAAAGGAACTTCAATGGGAGAACAGGTTTGGGGGCAAATTACAAAACAAAACAACAACAACAAAAACCATGTATTCCTGTAACATGCTTAACTTGAGGAGACTTGGAGAAATAAGTTCAGTAAAATTCAGAAATAAGTTGTGGAAGCAGACATTCCAATTGTTGATGTACAGGAGCAGCACTACAAATAAGATTTGAAAGTGAGAGGGAAGGAAGAGAAAGTACTCAGTGTGTGAACAGAAAAGGACCAGTACATTCCTGAAAGCTATAAAAAGACCTATGGCATATGCTCTATATGAAAACAAGAGTATAACAGCTTTGAGCATGTGAATATAACCATATTTAAAATAAAACTAACTTTTCCCTTTTGAATTATAGCAGGTCTATTTCCATATACTATTTTTTTTCTAAATTATTCACTTCCAACACTCAAAACCGTTTTTTTTTTGTTTTTTGTTTTTTTTTTTGTTTTTTGTTTTGTTTTTTTTTTTTTTTTTTGGCTGTGGCATCTATAAAACAGGATGACAAGATGAATCAATTCCAACATACAGATTTTCTTTTCCTTAGAGAACTGAACTTGCATTTACTTCTAATATATGCTAAAATGAAACCAAAAGGTTTTGTTTTACCATGGATTGATTGTGAGAAGTAAAGTAAATCTGTCATTTATTTCTGACTTTAAACATTTGAAAAATAGAGATAATACACTAAACTCATTAAAATTGGTCAAGTTTGTATTTCAAAAATACCAACACTAAAAATGAGTGTGGCTGGGACATGTCTTGGTGTTTAAGAACACTGGCTTTCCTGCAGAGGATTCAGATATAATTCTCAGAAGTCACATGCTAGCTCACATCTGTAGTAATAGGAGTGGTGGCGGGGCTGCATCCCCAACACCCCAGCCACCTGCTAGCTAATGCCCGAAATAACAACACACAAACTGTATTCATTTAAACACTGCTTGGCCCATTTCTATTTAGCCTCTTCTAGGCTAACTCTCGCACCTGGACTAGCCCATTTCTAATATTCTATGTAGCACAGCTAGGTGCGCTCACCGGGAAGATTCTAGCCTACGTCCATCCTGGGTAGGAGCTTCATCACGTGTGTCTGCCCAGGAGCCGGGAACATGGCGTCTCTCTGAGGCGTCTTACCTCACTTCCTCTTCCTCCCAGCATGCTGTTCTGTTTACTCCACCCACCTATGTTCTAAGCTATGAGCCCAAGCAGTTTGTTTATAACTTAACCAATGAAATCAACAGATTGATATATGACACTCCCACATCACACATCCATTCACAAATCCAGTTTAATGGAACCCAATGGCCTCTCCTGACTTTTGTGAGACCAAGACATTCACATAGTCCACATACCTACATGAAGACAAAGTATTTATACATAAAAATAAAATTAACAAATATAAAAATATAATAAAAGATATTTTGAGGAGATAATAAATATTACTGCTTGATTTTACGTTAAGAGTTGAGAAGTGTGGGTTATTAAAGAAGGATGCAATTTGAGCCTTCCTGTGATAAAAGGAATGGGAGTTATGAAAGTAGGAGCCTAAATTCTAACAGGCAAAGCTGTGCTATCTTCCACAAATAAGCCATTTTTTAAAAATGTAATGGTGAATAGTAGAAAAATGAAATGCTTTCAGTGTCCTCAGTGAAAAAAAGGAGAAGATATCTAGAGACTCAGGACTATTTATGTTGCCCTCACATTAGAATACAATTTAAATAGAAAGAAAGAGGTCTGTGCTATTAAGCACAGGTCTCAGTCATCATTGTCTTGGCTCACCTCTTTCATAAAAGATTTTCTAACAAGTTGTAAATCTTTCTCAGTGAGACAAGTTACTCCTTTGGCTGCCCTCAGTGCAGGCTTTCCTTTCCACAGCATGAAATTACTGGGAAAATATCAGTTTCTTTGTGTCAGTGATCTAATAGCCAAGCAGAAGGACACATCTCTTCTTAGAGAAACCTCATCCCTGCCAGACTGGTTACATTTCCATAAACACCTCTTTAAGTGCTTTATGTTGGAACCTAGCTACCAGACTTTTAGGTAAACTGACAAGCATATTGTGAGGATAGTTAAAAGGAGTGAAGAGTTAATACAGGAACTTCTGCAGATCTTCAGCACCTATTTACAAAATGTGTCAATGACTTTTTTTTTTTTTTTTTGTGGGAAGATCATCCAGTAAACCACACTGCCTTGTTTTTGTCTTTGTTTTTTTTTTTTTATAACTAAAATATAAGGGATTTTCACAGATTCAGGAGACAAGTTAATTGATTTAGGGACCCAGAAAAAGAATACATTTAGATCAAAATAAAGACTTAATCTGTTAAAACTGTGTAACAAATGAGATTCCCCTTTATAAATATCAAGGTTTTAATCCCAATAATTTATCCACATTGGAGATTTGTAACCATGTAAGAGAAAATTTGGTAAGTAGTCCAGATGTAACTAACTTCATACACCAGCAAATTGAGTTTGAGAGGAAGGTAAACTTACTCAGAATCATCTCAAAAAAAATTAAAAAAAAGAGATAATTCTTCCTATCATCTCTATTTATGACTCAGTAGTTCATGATGAAGTAGAAAATTACAATAAGTACTAAAATTACAAAGAGAAATTACTATAATAAAAAATACAGAATAATGTCTTATGGCTGTATTAGACACTTCTGTGCTAGTGATCCAGATTATGTGGATTAACCTTACTTCGTTGTTTTTTGCTTTGATTACATTAAACTCAATAACATAAACACATTTTAGCCAATTAGAAATTATTATAGAAATTTAAAATGCATGGCAATTTAAAGCAAATGTTATATGACCCTGTAAGGAAAAAATATTAAACAAGCTCTTTTGATGATGAATTTTTTTGAAAATTTGTCTAAATTGAACAATTTGAAGCATTTATTCAACTATATTTTAAATATTTGATTTGTTGTTTAGTCATTTGAATATTTTCCATATATTAAATACTATCCCTATGTCAGATATACTGACAAAAATATTTTTTTCCATTTTATTGATTGTCAACTTATTTTGTTGATTTTTCTCATGTGCTGTGTTGAAAGTTCCTCAATAGCTGTACTCTCTTTTTTTTCTATGTGGCTTTTTATACTATGCTTTTAAGATTGTATATGAAAACATTGTCTCAATTTAAGGTCATTTCATATTTCCAGTTTTCTTACATGAGATTTTCAGATTTCATTTCATATTTAGCTATTTGATCCATTTTGAAATTAATTTTTACATTACATAATTTTCTGTTACATTGAAGAATGTCAATGATATTTTGCTTGGAAAAACATCTAATCTCTATGACAATTATTAACAGTATAGACATTTTACAATATTTATTATTCCAGGCCAAAATTTATACCACTAAGCATAGAAAATATTTTTAAGTACTTTTGATACTGTTTTTAAATATATTTTTTCTTATTTTTTTATTCAAAATACTCTGTGGGATATGAAGCCATTGAGTCAGTGATTTGTGTAATGGAATTATGATCTCATATTCCCCATGATTCTTCCAGACTTCAAATATAATTTTTGTATATAATAATTCCAAATTTTCCTATATTTTCTAATATATATGAAGAAAAGTATACACACAAGCACATGCACACACACACACACACACACACACAAACACATACACCAATATATGTTTTCTCATGCCTGTTTTCTAGTTCCAATGAAACTAACGTATGACTCTGGGGCTCATTATCTGTCCATATAATGTAAAGTAGGAACTTATTTTTCATTAATATATTACTTTATAGAAGTATGCACTTAGGACATGTTTTACATCTAAAATGTGATTTCTAAAGATAAATGATTCCATTCATCACAATTATGGTAAAATATTTTTGAGAAGTAATTAAAGTAGAAATATTTTAACAGTGTCTGACAGGTCTTTCATCATCACTTTTGTTCTTTTATACCACCATGTGTATTTAATTAATTCACAGTGCTGTAAAACCAAACAATGGGACATGAAATCTCTATGAACAAAAGAATTTAAGTTGTTATTCTTTCTGTAAGGCAGTCAGGAAAATCACATCTTTATAAAAGGACATACGAACATGAAACTTTTAGAAAAAAAACATAAACTAAAACTGAGAAAAGGCACATGCATTCACTCCAGTGATTTCTCTTGGACCAATTCAACATTTTGAAATATAAATATGACTTATCAAATCATACTTGTCAAAGGAAAGAATAATCTTCCAATTGAATTGAAGTTATTTAAAGTTTTTTTTTAAAAAAAAACTATGACCCCTTATTGACAATGTTTAAAGCTGTTGTGTTTTCTCTTCATAATGTCATTTTACAGATATATACATTGAAACTATTTGAAATGATTTTTGTTAAAAAAAACTATGTCAGCTCTTTTTAAGCTAATTAAGAGTTCTTATCTGATGTGGGATTCTCCTCTGCATACTATGAATGTTTTTATTGTCATTGGCTAATAAGGAAACTGTTTCTTCCAATGGATTAACAGAATATAGCCAGGCTGGAAGAGAGATGTAGATATATTAGGCAGAATCAGGAAGAAGCCCCATGTAGCCAAACAGGAGACAGATTCTGGACACTGGATGGAACTTTACCCTGCAAGCAATAGCCACGTAGTGATACACAAATTAATGGAGTTGAGTTAGTTTGAGATATAAGAAATAAGCAATGAGAAGCTAGGCCAAGCCATGATTTAATTAAAACAGTTTCCGTGTGGTTATTTTCAGTCTTGTTGGCTGGAAACAATCAAGCAGGCTCCACCAACACACATAGATTTAGAAAGAAAAAAAATAGCTAGAGTGATTCCTTTTGTAGAAATAAAAATTGATTCATTTCAATTTGGACATTTTCTTTTCTCTTTTATTATATTAACAATTTTATATATGATATAAGTGTAATATGATTACTCTTAACCCATACCATCTCTTGTCTTACTCCCAAAACCTACCAGATACTACATCTCCCTATTTGCTTTTTTCCCAGCTTCATGAAACTTGGTTTTGTTTTGTGACTCATTTAGTTTAACCAGGGTTATATGTGTTTCCACTGGAGCTTGGTGGACCTCCACTCCTAGAGACAATGGCTACTACTCTCCCTAAATCCATAGGTAGCAAATAACTCAGTATGGAGGCTTAGAATTCCCAAAGCCCTTCATCTACCAAGACCTGATTGTTGATAGCATTCTTGTGCAAACCCACTGCAGGTATTTACAGCTTCTATAAAATGACTACAACCACTAAGCCCTGGGCAGAAGAAAGTATTTTAAACTCTTTCCATATCTTCTGGTTCTTGTATTCTTTCTACTCACTCTTTCATACAATTTTGAGAGTATTAGATTGGAAAGCATAAATATCTTGGTTTTGTCTTTTATATTCATCATATGAGTCTCTTCATTCTCCAAAATTCAGTGAAAAGAGAGATTTCTATGATTCAGGTTGAAAGCATTATTTGTATGGGTGTGCAAACACAAATATTGAAAAAGACAGTTTGGGGCCATGCCAGTTTCTACCTTGTGCCTATGGCCTCCTTAACCATAATTTTATATTTTTAAAAATATGGTTTACAGTAGGAACAAAACCCAGTGCCATTGTTCTTGAGTTCTCAGTATTCCTCATTGTCAACTATGTTCAGTGAGTCCGGTTTTATCCCATGCTTTTTCAGACCCAGGCCAGCTGGCCTTGGTGAATTCCCGATAGAACATCCCCACATACTGGCTTTGTGGGAGCCTAGGCAGTTTGGATGCTCACCTTACTAGACCTGGATGGAGGTGGGTGGTTCTTGGACTTCCCACAGGGCAGGGAACCCTGATTGCTCTTCGGGCTGAAGAGGGAAGGGGACTTGATTGGGCGAGGTGGAGGAAAATGGGAGGCGGTAGCGGGGAGGAAGCAGAAATCTTTAATAAATAAGTAACAGTACAAAAATTATAGCAAAATGTTGCAAAGGAAGAATACCAAGTAACATTAAAATGCACGTCTAATACAACTAGACCTTGTTTCTCAATGGAGACTCTAAATGCCAGAAGAACTTGAAAGGATTTTCTAGAAAGTCTGAGACCACATATGCCAACCCAAATGTCTGATATGCTCAGCAAACTTTAGATATTTCATTGTGAAGAGAAATTTAAGCAGTATGTATTTACAAATCTAGCTCTTCAAGTGGTAACAAAACAATCTAGACAAAGGAAGGTAGTTAACTACAGCCTTGAAAACACTAGAAATAATAATTTCACACAACCAAAGTGAATAGAAGGGAATCACAAGCACACACACACACACACTCACACACACACACACACACACACACACATGCACACATACCACCGACACCACCAGAAACAACAACAAAATAATAGGTCATAACAATTGTGGGTCATTGTAATATCTCAGTATGAATTATCTAAACTTTCCAATAAATATACAAAGATTAGCAGAATGCATGTGTAAAGAGGATCCATCCTTATGCTGTATCCCAGAAACACACCTCAACATAACAAAAAGATATTGTCTCACTCTAAAAGATTGAAAAAAGAATTTCAACCAAATGGACCTAAGAAGCATACTGTTATAGACATTTTAATATCTATTGAAATAGACATTGAACCAAAGTTCATCAAAAGAGATGAGAAAGGACATTGCATATCCATAAAAGGAGAAATCCCCCAAGATGATATTTAAATTCTAAACATCTCTTGGCCAAACACAAGAGTATCTACTTTTGGTAAAGAAACAGTGCTACATCTTAAATTAGATATTGACCTTAACACTGATAGGGGAATTTTTCAATACCCTATTGTCAACAATGGACAGGTAATCTGAACTAAACAAAGTAAAGAAATACTGGACCTAACAGATTTCATAAATCATATACACTTGATAGATATTTTTTTAAAAAGACATTTCACCCAAATAGAAAAGAACATACCTTCTTATCACCTCATAGAAGTTTCTCCAAAATTGAACAGATACCCAGAATCAATGCAAATTTAATCAGAGAAAATCCAAATGAGATAATTCCCTACAACAGACAAAAACATAGAGAATATCAACAATAATAGATAAAAATCGAAAGCTTACTAACTCACAGAAATTTAGTAATCCTCTACTGATTAAGTACTGGTTCAAAACATAAAGAAAGAAAAATATTAAAGACTTTTTGAATTCACTAAAAATGAATTCACAACATATCCAAACATATGATACACAATAAAAGTAGTGCTAAGAGGAAAGTTCATAGCATTAAGTGCCTACATAGGAAAGAAAAAAATAAAAGAGGAACCAAACCAAATCAAACAAAACTGGAGAAAACTATTTCACAGCACACATGAAAGCTCCATAACAAAAATAAATAAGTGAACTGAAAAGGAGTAAATGACAAGAAATAATCAAACCCATAAGATAGAAACCAAGAGAATGATACAAAGACTCAATGACTCAAGAAGTTGGTTCTTTGAAACAATCAACAAGATAAACCAATTCTTATACATCTATATGAAAGGCAAAGAGAGAATATCCAAATTAAAAATATCAAAAAAGAAGGTAGGACATAGTAACAAATGACAAGGAAATTCAGAGAATAATAGGACCTATTTTAAAAACCTATACACCTCCCAATTGAAAAATCTAAAAGAAATGGATAATTTTCTCAATAAGTAATATTTACTAAAGTTAAATCAAGCTTATGCAAATAAATTAAATAGACCTATAAATTCTTAGTGAAATAGAATCAGTCATTAAAATCTCCCAATCCATATTTGAATTTCTTGGTCTGGTTTACCTCACTTAGCATGATTTTTCTAGTTGTATTCATGTGCCTTAAAATTTCATGGTGTTCTTGTTTTTATCAGTTGAGTAAGACTTTCTTTTATAAATATAACACTTTTCCTTCATCCATTCCTCATGCGAAAGAAATACAAGTTTTATTCAGGTTTTTACTATAGCAAAACAAAACAAAACAAAAACCACCTCTAGGAACATAGCTGAGCCAGTCTTTTTGTGGCAATGCTTGGGTTATATGTCCAAGAGTACTAGAATTGGTTCTTGTGGTAGATTGTTTCCCAGTTTTCTAAGAAACTACCACACTGAATTCTAAAGTAGCTGTACAAGTTTGTACTCTCTATAGCAATGGAGGAGTATTCCCCTTGCTCCACATTTTCTCCAATACAAGTTGTCACTTGTTTTTTTTTTTTTGTTTTTGTTTTTTTTTGTTTTTTTTTTTTTGATCTTAGACATTCTAAGGGGTGTTAAGTTTTAATTTCAGAGTTTTCATTTGCATATCTCTAGTGGCAAAGGGTTTTGAATATCACCTTAAGGCTTTTTTTACCATTTGAAAGTCTTCTCTATAGAATTCTCTGTTTAGGTCTATATTGCATTTGTTAATTGGATTTTTGGGTTTGTATATTCTAGTTTCTTGAATTCTTTATATAGTTTAGAAATCAGCCCTATATTAGAACTCAGGTTTATAAAGATCTTTTCCCATTATATAGACTGTCATTTAGTCCTATTGACAGTGTCCTTTCCCTTACAAAAAAGTTATCCATGCTAATAGAGGTCTAGTAATCTAAATGGATAAAGGACTTAAGAAATTATATATCAAAAGACCAAATTGTCTAATTAAAGTGTGTGATACAGATCTAAACAAAGAATTCTCAACAAAGGAAACTCAAATGGCCAAGAAACACACATACACACACACACACACACACACACACACACACATATATATATATATATATATATATATATATTCTTTCATTGCTGATTAGAGTGCAACCTTGTATAGCCATTACGAAAATCAATATGACTGTTCCTTAAAATACTGGGGATCTATCTGCCTACTATCATGCTAAGTAACAAGGAGAATTCATGGGGAGATACCTAGATTTCTCTGGGAAGAGAAAATAGAAGAGATTTTGAAAAGAATTAAGGACAGATTATTATGGGAGTATTAGAAATGGGTGTTTTTGATAAATAAGTGCAAAAAAGAATGCATCTTCAACTAATAGTGATTGCAAATTATATGTCTCATGTGAAAGAATGCAAATAGAACCATATGTATTGCCCTGCACAAACTCATGCACCAGTGGATTAATGACTTCAACATAAAACCTGATTCTCTATGACCAAGATAGGAGAGAAAGTGGGGAAAAACCTTGAACACATTCATTCAGGAAACAACAGAACATTCATTGGTCAGGCACTAATATCAAAGATTAATAAATTAGACCTCATGAAACTGAAAGGCATCTGTAAGTCAAAGAACACCATCAATGGAAGAAATAGAAAGCTTACAGAATGGGATTTTTCCAACTGCTAATCTGATACAGATACAAGTAGGTCAATAAATTATATATCAAAAACCAATATACCTAATTAAAATATGTGATGTAGTTCTAAACAGTGAATTCACAACAAAAAATATCAAATGGCCAAGGAACACCTAAAAATATATATTCTTCCATTGATGACTGAAATGCAACCCTATATAACAACTAAGAACATCAATATGGCAGTTTTTTAGGATCTTTTGAATCTATCTACTTCAACAGCCATCTATATCACTCTTGGTCATATATCCAAAGGACAATCCATCATCCTAGCACATAGACTCTTGTTCAAGTATATTCAGCTGTATTCAATGTGTCTCGATTCATAATAATGAAAAACTGAAAACAACCTAGATGTCCATCAACCTAAGAATGAATAAAGAAAAAAACTAACTTCATGAAATTTTCACGCAAATGAAGGAAACTAGGATACTCAATCTCAGTGAGCTAATCCATCCCCAGAAAGACAACTATGTTTGTATTCACTTATAAGTGGGTATTAGTTGTAAAATAAGAGTTAACGATGCTACCATCCACAGACCTGGGGATATTAGGCAAAGAGGAGAGTGCTGTAAGTGGGATGCATGAACTTCCCTGAGAAGGGGAAATAGAATACATTTTGCAAGTTGACTGTTGGCAAACGTGGACAGGATTGGGATGGATCACTTTGCATAATGATGAAGGGAGAGTGTGTGTGGAGCAACCGATAGAATTGAGGTGGAGAGGAGTACAGTAGAAAGACCTATAATGTTGAGGGTGACCCTAGTGATGACTCCTAGTAATGGAGTTTGAACGTGCTTTTGTATCCAGGCAAGACTCCCAATAGTGGGCCTGTATTGCATTCCATTGAGTTGTTGGCCAAGTGGAATCCACAGAGATCTTAAAACATGCCAGTCTAATGTTTGGACATGTGGTCACTCTCTGGAAAATGACAGCAATCCCCATTGAGGATGAAAACATCCTCATGCCTCATTTAACGTAGAGAGGTCAACTAGTGCTTTCACCCCTATATTCTCCCTTTCGTAAGGGAAGCTGCTTTACAGGCTATGAAAATAGGAACCTGAAAGTTGAGTGCCAACGGGTATCAACAAATTCACATAAAACCTGAAAGTCTGGCGGTGCACGCCTTTAATCCCAGCACTCGGTAGGCAGAGACAGGCGGATCTCTGTGAGTTTGAGGCCAGTCTAGTCTACAAGAGCTAGTTCCAGGACAGGAACCAAAAGCTATGGAGAAACCCTGTCTCGAAAAATCAAAAAAAAAAAAAAAATTGGAAAGGAATTCTAGGCACAAAAGAAAGCTTAACTCCATGGTTCCTTTAAGAGAAGCTTTATTGATTAAGATGTAACAGGAACAAAACAAAACAAAAAACCGTGCATGGTTTTAAAACAGAGGCTTCCTGGGCCATGCTGCCAGCATGTATTCGGGCTCTTTCAGGAGACTGAGCATTTAAATGGGGTCTGTGAGCCGAGTACTACAACTTGGTTAATTGCAACCAAGACGCACTGTTTGCCTGAAAATGGGGCAATGTGCATGGTTCTCAGAGACAGTGAATATGTCTCTGCCATGTTGGAATGTGTGGAGTAAAAAGAAAAAGCAGCCTTAATTGCTATTTAGCATTTTAAGAAGTGATCCTGGAGGCCGGGCAGTGTTGGCGCATGCCTTTAATCCCAGCGCTCGGGAAGCAGAGGCAGGTGGATCTCTGTGAGTTCGTGGCCAGCCTGGTCTACAAGAGCTAGTTCCAGAGTACACAGAGTCTGAATTTGTATATATTATTGTGTTTTCTTTGAATTTTTTGACTGTGAAAGAGCTTAGTACAGAGAGACATTTTATTGTGTGAGCTGCTAAACTAACCATCCTGTATATTTTAAAGGCATCTTGATTGCAATATTTAGGTCTAAGGATTTGATGCTTTGGAAAATAGGTTCCTCTTTTGTTTCCACAGAGGATAAGAACCTGTGGATTGTTTCCAGATTAAGTAGTTTGATGGCCCAAGAACTTTCGAAATGTCACTGTGAAAACCCTCAAAAAGAAAATACTTTGTCTAACAAAAACAAGGAAGCAGTTTGAAGATAACTATGCCCAAATTTCCTAAATGATTGTTTATCAATGTCTGTTTACTTTTAAATGGGAATGTGTCACAGATATTTGCGTTCGCATGGATCTTGGTCTATTGATACAAATTTAAGGTCAATTTTGTTATATGTATATTTCTGTTCTTGATTATGGTGTTATGTTTATGCTGATCATTTAAAAATATAATGTATAATTAAGAAATATAGATTAATAGAGATTCATCTATAATAGTCAAGTTTGTAGTCATGTTAGTGAGGTTTTCTAGATATATAGAGATATTTCAGTTAGATAAGTATTCTTCAAATTTTTCAGAAACTGTCAGAATATGGCAATTAAAATTTTTAAGAAGTTATGACTTCTGTAAAAATACATACTGCTTTAGATGATGGAATAAATATGGAGGATGAATCAAAAATCCCAATAGAAAATAGGATAAAAGACAAAAGACTGTCAAGTCTTGCCAAGACAGTGTAAGATGATTTTTAAAAATATATCTTGCCTCTGAAAATGGTCTTTCAGTTACTTTAGGCCTTAACCAAAGTTGGTTGCTCCAACATTGCAAATGAGACTTTGGGTGATTGCCCAGGTAGCCAGTTGTCTTTATTATTTGTTGCACATTTTGGAAGTTGCTTGATTGTACTTCCTACTTACTCAAGTAGTATCATTTCCCTTCTCAGGTCTTTACTGTGGTTGAATACTAGATAATTGTAATTACTTTCCTCTCATGACTTGGCCAATTTATTTAGTTAAACTCATTATGCTAGAATAATGATTGAAACATTTATTACATGTTTCTTGTTTGGTATTGTTTATGCTAGTTGTAATTCTAATTTTTATACCTGATATTTTTATTTTATATAACTTTGTATTAAGCTTAGAACTTTATTTTTTAAACAAAATGGGGAGGTGCTGTAGGAATTCCTACTGCCAGTAACCTTTAAATTACCAGCCCACTTGGGCATGGCCACTTATACTATATATGCCGATGTAAAATATGCATCTGGTCTCTTTTGCAGTTGCAGGATTTGTTTGTTCTACCCTGTTCTAGCAGAGGATTGTGATCTGTGGGTCTACTTCTAAATAGCCCTCTATTACACTCAATTCTGAGCTAGTGTGGCATTTCTTTGAAGTGTTCTTCATCCTAATGATATTCTGATTACTCATTGATTGGTGCCTTATCCAGTTGTCATGAGAGATGTTTCCTCTGGCAGCAAATGGGAGCAGGTGTAGAGATCTACAGCCAGACATTATGCATATAGAATGTAAATTGGAGGTCATTATCAAGTCCCTAACCTAGAAGATCAGGGAACCTTGTGGAACTGTGCAAGGAAAGATTGTAGGACTTGCAGGGGATAGATAACACCAATTTTATATTTTATATGGTCCATCGAATGAACCAAGCAGAAGTCATTTGGGCTCAGAGAGACTGGTCACAAGTACAGGACCTGCAACATGTCTGAACAATGCTCTCTGCATACATGTTATGGGTTTTAGCTTGGTGGTTACTGAGGAATTCTAAGAGTGGGAGCAGGTATATACCTGACTTTTTATCTTGCTACTGGGAACTTTTTCTCCTATAGGGTTGCCTTGTCCAGCATGGATATGAGGGATTTTTGTTTATCTTATTATATTTTGTTATGTATTGTTTGGTTGTAGACCCTTAGAGGCCTGCTCTTTTCTGAAGAGAAAACGGGAAGGATATCTTGGAGCAGTGAAAGGAGGGGAAACTATTGTTAAAATATAATGTATGAGAGAAGAATCTATTTTCCATAAAAAACAGTATAAAAAATAAGATTATGAACTTTAAACTGAAAACCTATTTGTAGCCATCTTTCACTTGCAAGTCTTTAATGCAAAACATGATTACATTTACATTTTCTACTTCATGTGCCAGGTGACATTCACGATGAATTAGTGAAAAAGAATGCTGTAAGTATTACAATTTCAATATAATAAATTTATTTTAAATTATAAAACCTTAAATCGTCTAATATATTAACTTCAAAGTTCCAACTTTTCTACTGTACTAAGATTTACAAAATCAAGCCACAGCTTTATCAGACTGAACTTTCTGCAATTTTCTTTCTAAACATATCTCTTCTAGAATTCCATGTTTTCATTTACAGCATGTGTTTTCATATTTCTGAGTATGTGAATTCTGCTTTGTATAAGAGATGCTTTGATGAACTAGTGATTTCTCTATATTGTAGTCACTGGTGTTTCATACATTCTCAGGCAGCTCTATCTAAACTGCAATTTACACATTTGAAATAGAAACATCTCTTAGTCCACCAAAAATCACACATCAAAGACATATTTTAACAATGAAAATTTGCAATGTTGTCACACAGTGGGTACTTGAAATAGCTGAAGAATTTAGTACTGATTTCCTAGTATTCTGTTATTTTTCTTTTTCTCAATACCATGTTCACTTTCTCCCTGAGACAGTAAAACACATTAAGGATTTATTAACATTTATTTGCTCCCAAAGTACATATTTAGAAGATTCACAGTTCTTGCTTTAAGGTGTAGCCTACTTTTCTATTAGCAATCTGATAAGGATCACAAATAATACTTTCTTTTAAGTTCAAATTTGAAAAACTAAACTGAGAGTAAATATTTTTCTATTCACTTTTTGACAAAATCATATTTCAGTCATATAACCTTAATTATATCTCCCCTACTTTCCATTGAATTTACTATAACAAAATTTGCTACATTTCCTTTAATATCCATTCTTTCTTTCATTCTATTAAATATAGCCCCATGTTTAGTTCTATATATGACCACCCAGCTTGAATTTAAAATCTTGTTTATGGTGTGGTACTGTGCTTAGAATTTGACCATAGAGTAAACAAAGGAATTAATGTGTTCACATTCCTGTATTATTTTTATAACCTATTACTTTTTTGTCTGAACACATTTTTATCTTCTCATAGACTTAATCACAGAATTAATAAAGAGCTTGATTTTTTTTTGTTCCTCCATATCTACTGTCATTTTTTTTTCCTTTGCTGAATTTCTGACTTGCTTTTCAGGTTCTGTTCTGGTGAGTTTTGAATTTCAATGAATTCTACAATTGGGTGACTAGTGTATGAGGTTTTCTAGATCCCTCTGCATGCAGAATCTATCTTTTATAAAACTAAATTTACCAGAAGACCATTTCCTGTTCTTCACCTGTGACTACATTTTGATTTCCAAACACATTTCTGTTTTTCTTATTGGGCCTATCTCAACAATAACTCTTGTTTTCATTCTTAGTACATTGCAACTATGTATTTTTCTCCTTTAATAAATTCCATGTGTGAACTAGAATATGTCCTTTCTTCCTGAAACTTTACTTATGTGTAAATAGTAACAAAAATTTAATCTCTAAAGATTTCTTTCCATTTTGGGTGGGAGTTGGGGGGTGTCAGGGATCTCACTATAGAGCCTTGGCTGCACTGGAAATTCATCAGGCTGGCCTTAAACTCATAAAGCTACTTTCCTATGACTCACAAATTAAATGCAAGACTCAAAGTACCCAAGTTGTACAGAGTTCTTTAAATAGTTTTATGAGTGAGGTTTGCTCATCTATCTGACTTCTTGTTTACTTTGAAGAAAAAAAAAAAGCTGGCAAAAGTGTAGCTCTAACCCCTGATCAAATAAGCTTCCTTTTCCAATGGAGACATTTTACAGACAACCACTATTGGGCAAAAGGCAGAGAATAATACTGTGGGGGTACCCAACATCACTTAATGCATTTAGGATACAACTTCCATATCCAAGGTTCAAAGAACGTTGCAGAAGATGGGACGTGAATACTATAAAAGAAAAATGACAAGCATCTGCTGCAAGATATTTTTCTCTATATATGAGAAGAACTGCACCCATGAAATTTCAACAATATGACTAAATAATACCTGCATAATGACACCACCAATTGTCATATCATGTGGATGAAGGAAACATAATAAGTACCCATCTCTAGACAAATAGCTATATTGAATTAATAATGGCTTCTGGGAGGGGGAAATTTATTCCTATTCAGGGATGATCTCAGTGAGGTTTAAATACCTCCATCCTGGCACATTCCAGAGACAGGTTGTATATGAGAAATTGATCTCTTAGGTGAAAATTCAGATGGATTAATGATTTCTTTCTTTATATGTGTTGCTTTGTTGATTATTGTTTTAAGTAATGTCTTAGTAAAGTAAAGCCAGGTCAGAAATACAAACAGAGATATAGAGACATAGTAGGCAGAGCAAGAGAGACACCAAGTAGCTGCCAAACGAGGACCCAGAACCTTTTCAATAAGCCACAGTCTCATGGTGATACACAGATTAATAAAAACAGGTTAATTCAAGATGTAAGAGCTACTTAGAAATATGCCTAAGTAATTGGCCAAAACGTGATGTATTTAATATAGTTCCATTATACTTCTTTTGGATCTGTGCTGCCAAGAATCAAACAAGGAGTCTCTCACAAATTAAATGCAAGACTCAAAGTACCCAAGTTTGACAGAGTTCTTTAAATAGTTTTATGAGTGAGGTTTGCTCATCTATCTGACTTCTTGTTTACTTTGAAGAAAAAGAAAAGCTGGCAAAAGTGTAGCTCTAACCCCTGATAAAATAAGCTTCCTTTTCCAATGGAGACTTTTTACAGACAACCACTATTGGGCAAAAGGCAGAGAATAATACTGTGGTGGTACCCAACATCACTTAATGCATTTAGGATACAACTTCCATATCCAAGGTTCAAAGAACGTTGCAGAAGATGGGACATGAATACTATAAAAGAAAAATGACTACTAAAAAATGTTCTCCAATGTGTGACAACAACACCCAGATATAGCCTGAGAGAACTTTAAAAGAAATTCTAGACATAAAAGAACAGACATAAGCATGGCTTCTTGGTAGCAGCATTTTTTATAGATTATTTTTACTGGCTGCAAGCAGCACCATGGCTCCATTTAAGAGAAGGCTCCCTGACTCAGCCTTAGCAACAAAATATTGCATGGTTCCTTTAAAAGCTAACTTATTGGTTTGTACTTGCATCATGACATGCCTGTGGCTCTTTTGGGAGGTCCTGCACTTACATAGGGTTTGTGAGCAGCATGCTACTAGTTGTTTAGTGGTCAAATAGACCTCCTGCATCCCAGGAGCTGGGGTAGTGAGCATGACTCACAAAGATGGTGGAGAATGTACCTCCACCATGTTGGACTGGGTGGGACCAAGGGCAAAGCAGCCTCAAAAAAAAAAAAAAAGAAAAGAAAAAGAAAAAAGAAAAGGATATCAGATACAGAATAGGACAGATTCAGACATAAAACACCTCCAAATGAGGCACAGTGTGTTTTAAAAAATGTATGTAGGATTGGAAGAGAAAGGAAAAAAGAGTGTAGACAGACTTAAAATATACAGCAAAAGTAATATAGAAGAGTATAGTCAGTTACAGATTAAAGAAGTTAAAAAAAATGTGTCACAAAATGGTGGAATATACACAGAGTATATGGATCATGTGTATTATTGTGTTTTCTTTTATTTATTTATTTACTTTTACTTAAGGTAGATATTTGATTCTGAATTTGCTAAGTTAAATTAACATAAAGGTATCTTGACTTCAAAATTTGGTCCTAAGGATATGTTGCTTTAGGAAAAGAGGTTCTGTTTTGCTTTTCACGGAAGATGAGAACCTTTGTATTGCTTCCAGGCTTGTAGTTTGGTGGACTAAGACTCACCAAAAGGTCTCTATGAACATTAAAAATAATTTGCTCAACAAACAACAGAAAATAGTTTGGAGAAAACTATGCTCAAATTCCAAAAATGACTATTTATAAATTTTGTTTTCATTTAAAAGGGGATATGATATAGAAATGAATACTTTGCATTGGCATGACTCTTTTTTACTTATACAAATTTTATGTCAATTTTCTTACACTGTGTATATGTATTTCTGCTCTTATTTAAGGTATTCTGTTTATATCTTATTTAAAAGATGCATATTTAAAGCCGGGTGATGGTGGCTCACGTCTTTAATCCCAGCACTCGGGAGGCAGAGGCAGGCAGATCTCTGTGAGTTCAATACAAGCCTGGTCTACAGAGCTAGTTCCAGGACAGGCTCCAAAACCACAGAGAAACCCTGTCTCGAAAAACCAAAAAAAAAAAAAAAAAAAAAAAAAAAAGCTGAATGTTTCTTGATGGAGTAGAGGCAAACCTCTGCCTCTGGCCTCCTCCTCTTCAGAAAAGTACTACAAAGTCATACACTATGGACTTTTTAAAGTACATGGTGTTGTGACATTTTATGAAGACATGGGATCACCATTAGTCCTATCTATGTAAACATGTCAATATTTTATGCATAGAAAAACGATCTTTAAAAACATAATAATCTTCCTATATCTCCTTGAAATTTCCCATGGGGGTTCTCATGTCTACTCTTGTTTGCTTTCTCCACATAGTATCTCCTCTTCTTCCTCCTTAGGCTCTCACACCCTTTGGTTCAGAAACCTAAAGCATCTGCCTAGAGGGAGCAGGCTCCCATGATAACAAGGCAGAGACAACCTACCTCAAGACCCAGTAATACTAGTTTTCTATGAATACACAAAGGATGCTCAATCATACCAAAAGAACATGTACTCAACTTTGTTCAAAGAAGCCTTATTTGTCATATCCAGAACCTGGAAACAATCTAAATGCCCCTAGTCCAAAGAATGTATAAAGAAGATGTGGTACATTTGGGCAATGCAATACTACACAGCAGAAAAAAAAATGACATCTTGAAATTTATGGGCAAATAGATGGATCTAGAAAACATCATATTGAGTGAGGTAACTCAAACCCAGAAAGGCAAATATAATATGTACTCGATCATAAGTGGATTTTAGACATAAAGCAAAGAAAAACCAATCTATAATTCACAATCTCAGAGAACCTAGAAAACAAAGAGGACCCTAAGAGATGAATACATGGGTCTAATATACATGGGAAATAGAAAAAGATGAGATCTTCTGAGAAAATTGGAAGAAAGGGAATCACAGGAGATGATAGAAGGGAGGAAAGGACAGGAGTGGAGAACAAATATATAGCTCAATAAAAACAATAAAAAATAAATAGAAAGAAACTTGTATATTGCCCATAACTCTGTTAAGTGTGTATTTTTGTAATAAAGAAAAAATTGGATAAGATGTAAAAAACCCTCATAATATATGTTTTTCTTCACATTTGCAACAATATTTTAGGTCATAAAACTCAGTGCTTTAGGACATAATTCTTATATCTGGAATGAGCATTCAGTGAACTGTTTTTGTCACTAATTCACTGAAAACCTCTTGTGTTAGCCCATTATTAATCTATGTTTAATTAAATATTTTACTCTTTTTGTCAAATATTGTGCACAGATTATGACCCCCAGAGATACCACCAGAAACCAGAAAATACCAGACTTCAAGAATCAAGGTTTCTTTATTGCAAGCTAGTTTAAAACTCCTGTTTCCAACACCCCATCACAGCGAAGCAGAGAGAGGAGATAAGGGTTCTTTTGTGGGTTTAGCTTTTTTAAAGGCAGCACAAGCAGCCCTTCTGGGCAGTTAGGGGGGTTTGGCACTGGTGTAAGATTTTTGCTTTCTCTCCCATCCTGTTAAGCCAGCTTGTTCTTTGTTTTTAGAGCAAGGCCATCCTGTCCCTTAGTCAGGTCACCTTTATCAGCCTCCACCAGGTGGCCAGGCATCCTTGTGCTTTGGAATTTCCCCAATGGGAGGGGGAAGGCCACTATCTTTCTGGGAACATGAAACTAGTTTGTGGTTTCTATTTTTAAACATTCTCCTAGGAAATTTCTTCTTGTACCCTCGAGAATAAGACATCAGGGTCTCACAGATCCAAGCTCGGCTCTCAGAATCTTCAAGGTGGCTAAAAAATACAGATAACACTAACTCTATGAGTTCGGAGGATGCTCAATTTTGATATTCACACAGAACAGTTACATAAGTATTTTCAAAATGTAAATACACATAAGAATAAATCTATCATCTCTATCTGTCTGTCCATTTATCAAACTATCTGCCAAATAATTTGACACTGGAACTGCAGCTAATCACAATCACAACCTTCTTCGGTCAGTCAGACTCTGATTTTCTTAAATTTGGCTTGTTTTCTGAGAACAGTTCATAAAAAAAATAATCAAAAAATGATAACAGTCTCAAAATATCTTGGAAGCCTAACCAAATGGGATGGGGATATTTTACCCAAGGGAAGTAGAGGTATTCATTATGTAGGGAAGATTGTTTTTAGAACAACTCAGAAAAATTTACAGTATGACTGGAGACTGTTGGAGAGAACTGCTACATACGGATGAGAGCCAAATAGGAAAAATTTAAAACAGTTCTTGCATTTGGGATGTAGAATGTTGTAGAAGCAGGTGAATATGAATTCCTCATAGAGGGTACTTTTAAAAGTGGGTGGCAGTCAGATGTAAACTAGTTAGGCTTGTAAATTAACATAATGTTATGTTTTATTTTACACATGGAGATAAATCTTTTAATAACTTTAAGTTGAAAGGATTGTTATTTCTGTATTAGAGAAGCATTTAGCTTGTGCATGGACAATGAATAAGTTAAGAAACAAAGGAGGTGATGAAAAGGCCAATGTTTTTTGAGGACATCCATACAGCTTGGATACCAGGGAATTATTCTAATTCACCAAAATACTCAGATACTGGGCCCAAACATATTAAATTAAGCTTTTATGATAAATAATTTTATCTCTTACCAAAAGTAATCTACTGATTCAATGCAATGTCCATGAAAATCCCAGCAAAATTCTTCAAAGACCTCAAAAAATTGGTACTCAACATCATATGGAAAAGCAAAAAAGCCAGGATAGTCAAAACAATCCCGTACAATAAAAGAATTTCTGAAGGCATCACAATCCCTGACTTCTAACTCTACTACAGAACTACAGTACTGAAAACAGCCGGGTATTAGCATAAGAAAAGACAGGAGGAGCAATTGAACTGAATAGAAGACATGAATAAACAAACTGAATAGAAGATGATATAAATCCATGCATCTTCAATCACCTGATTTTTGACAAAGAAGCAAAAAATATCAAACGGGAAAAAGAAAGCATATTTGACAAGTGGTGCTGGCATAACTGGATATCAACATGTAGAAGAATGAAAACAGACCCATATCTACCACCATGCTTAAAACTTTACTCAAAATGGATCAAAGACCTCAACATAAAGCCAGCCCCACTGAATCTTATAGAAGAGAAAGTGGGAAATACATTTGATCACACTGGCACTGGAGACCATTTCCTAAATATAATGCCAGCAGTACAGACACTGGGAGTAACAATTAATAAATGGGACCTCCTAAAAAGCTTCTGTAAAGAAAGGACATGGTCAACAAGACAAAATGAAAGCCTACAGATTAGGAAAAGATCTTCACTAACCCCACATCAGACAGAGGTCTCTGATTTCCAAAATATACAAAGAACTCAAGAAATTGGACACCAAAAGATTATGTAGTCCAATAAAAAAAAATAGAGTACAGACCTAAACAGAGAACTTTCAATAGAGGCATCTAAAATAGTTGAAAGACACTTAAGGAAATATTCAGCATCCTTAGTCATCAGAGAAATGCAAATCAAAATAACTGTGAGATTTCCATTTTACACCTGTAAGAATGTCCAAGATAAAAAAAAAAAAAAAAAAAAAAAAAACACTGAGGACAACTTATGCTAGAGAGCTTGTGGGGAAAAGTGGATACTTCTGCATTACTGATGGGAATGCAAGATGGTACATGCCTTTTTGGTGTTGGTTTCTCAGAAAATTATGAAACAACCTTCCTCAAGACCCAGTAATACCACTTTTGGGTATGTATCTAAAGGATGCTCAGTCATGCCACAAGAACATTTGCTCAACCATGTTCATATCAGCTTTGTTTGTCATAACCAGTTCCTGGAAACAATCTAAATACCTCTCTACCCAAGAATGAATAAGAAAAATGTGGTACATTTATACAATGGAGTACTACAGAGCAGAAAAAAATAATGACGTCTTGAATTTTGCAGGAAATTGGATGGAGCTAGAAAACATTATTTTGAGTGAGGTAACTCAGACACAGAAAGAAAATTATCATATGTACTCACTCATAGGTGGCTTTTAAAAATCTCTGTGAGTTCGAGGCCTGCCTGGTCTACAAGAGCTAGTTCCAGGACAGGAACCAAAAGCTACGGAGAAACCCTGTCTCGAAAAATCAAAAAAAAAAAAAAAAAAGAAAGAAAGAAAGAAAAAAAAATAAAGCAGAGATAACCAGATACAAACCACAATCCCAGAAAATTTAGACAACAATGAGGACACTAAGAGAGGCTTACAGAGATCTAATCTACATGGGAAGTAGAAAGTAGAAAAAGGCAAGATCCCCTGAGTGAATTGGGAGCATGGGGACCTTGGGGTGGGTTGAAGTGGGGGGGGGGGGGAGGCAGGGAGGGGAGCAGAGAAAATGTAGAGCTCAATAAAATCAATAAATAAACAAAACTGCACAAAGTGAAAAAATAATTTCATCACTTTGGCACTGTTTATGAAGTGCTAATTTTCTTCAGCATATCTATATCTGCCCCTTGTTAGATTTACTTTGATAAGTTCCTTAATCTTACCTGTGGTTCAATCAGCAGGACTAGTTGTAATAACCGTTGCCTGCCAGTAGGTATCAGGGTGCACCTGAATCCATGTGCTTGGTTTTAGATGACTGAATGTAAATGAAATACTAGAAAATATATTCAAATCAAGAAGTTAAAATCACAGACCGTGTGCTCTGTGAATGTGTTTGGCTGTTTAATAGTTACCCGAGCGGGTAATTTATGCGCACAAATGGAGTGGGGCACGCGGAGCAAAGGGAAGCCAAGACCCAAGACGTGGTATGAGCAAATGGCGTGGGGGCTGGAGCTGAGGAAAACCAAGCCACAGTACTTGCAGGGTGCAGCGCCACAGTGGCCCCACGTTGGGTACCACGTGTGAAAAAATTAGGCTGGTATAATAAGTAACCAGGCTAGCTCAAGAGTAACAGGAATACTTTAATGGTTAAAGAGGGGAAAAACTTACACTACAAAAATGGGAGTTCTGAAATCTGATAGGTCCAGTGGCCAACGCAAAGAGAGAGAATGTGCACCTACATCTCCCAGTTTTTCTACCTGGGCTCCAGGCAGCTACACCCTAACCAGATGTGATGGGTTGAGCTTCCCCATCCAGATTCCAATTGCATTATGATTCTACCTCTAACAATATTAGAAAGCACCTTTAAAATAATGATCATAAGTAATTACTAAGATTTCAAAGATCTTTTTATATTATTTTATGAATCACAAGTTTGTTTTCAATACAAACTATCAATGCTGTCCAACAAAAGCAACAAAATATAATCCAGAAATGCAAATAACATAATTTTTTAAATATATAGTCACATTTTATAAAATATAAAGTAGCAGTGATAACTTTTAATAAATACTTTGATTTAATTAGCACTTATTTTGAAATGTCAATAACTAATATTTTTTCTTATGGTTAACTTCCAGTCACCACAGGGATTATATAGCATGTTCCACAAACTAATTCTTAAAACTATTCACTTGCAATATGACTTCACGGGAAGCCTGACCCTCCTCTGTTTATCCTGAGGCCTTGAGGAGGAAAGTTTCTCATTAGTGACTTTCACTGTTATATAAAAAGATCTTTCAAAGATATAATGGTAGAATATATATTAAAGGATGGCTGAAAGACTTAGGAAGAAACATATGTTCCTTTAAAAGTGTTAATGAAGGGGCTGGAGAGATGGCTCAGTGGTTAAGAGCATTGCCTGCTCTTCCGAAGGTCCTGAGTTCAATTCCCGGCAACCACATGGTGGCTCACAACCATCTGTAATGGGGTCTGGTGCCCTCTTCTGGCCTGCAGACATACACACAGACAGAATATTGTATGCATATTAAATAAATAAATAAATAAATAAGAAAAAAAATAAAAGTGTTAATGAAAAATTAAGTGAAAATTGTACATGGGAAACAATTCTATCCTCTTTGGTCCCTTATCATTTTGGTATTCTAAAAGTAGAAATTGAAAGACTATCTTATTTAGGAAATATTTTAATTAAGGAGAAATAAATCATTTGGGTGTTTTTAGCTGTCTGGTTGTGATTCATCTTTTCAAGCATAGATCCTTTTCTCCTGAGCTGCTGTCTGCTGGCAATTGACTTTCTTTGTCTGAAAAAGGGGGATTGAGTCAGGACTGTTTTTTTCTGATGGGTACTGCTTCCAGCTAGGTTCTCTATATATCCATCCAGACCTAACACCTCATTCACTTAGCTTGGAGAGTATTTAAATCACTGTTGGAGATTTCTTTTCTTTAAAACTTACGAACATCATAATGAAACTGCAAGCATGAATTGTACAATAAGTTGCAAATGAATTGTGAAAATTTTCTCTTCAAATATATTTCTGTTACTCTGTCAATAGATAATTGGAAAGCTTATTAATATTTTACATCAAGGAAGCTAAAAATTAACCAAAAATATCTGAATGATTTTATGTTTAGTTTTCTGTATCTCTACCTCTTGACACATGTAACTTCTAAATGATCTGCAACAGTGTTGGCTGACAGTAATGAATGGATCCACAGGCCAAGGGTGTGACTGCTAGGTACCATAAATAGGTTTCCGACCATCTCATTTCCCATAAATCCTTCATTGAGCAAATCTAATTTATGACCAAGGCTAGAACAAAGTTTTTTTTTCATTTTGAGTATGATTGAATGAGATTAAATTTCCTGTAATAAAATCTATTTATATGTATCTGTGAGGAAAATGGCATTTTAATATATATATATATATATATATATATATATACACACACACACACATATGTGTATATATATATATATACACATATGTGTGTGTGTGTGCTTGTATGTGTGTGTATTTAAGTGGAAACAGGAGAAATGGGATAGAAAAGATGGGCTTTAGGTGAAGAAATCGAGTTTTTTATTATTAACTTATTTTAAAACATATGATGTAGCTAAATTAGTTTGAGAACTTCCAGTGACTTTCAAGAAATTTCCACATGACTTCAGATAAGAATATGAAAATATTTTTGCAACACTGAGGTTTATTTAGAGCAGAGTTGGTGACCTGGAACTATGGTAGTAGATTATTCTTGTTCATTTATAAAATCAAAATATTCAGGAAAACACTGTACAATTACTGATACTGTTCTACCAATTTTGCAAAATATCCATTTGTATAAAGTATCATGGTAACTTGTCAGGGCCCATGGGTATGGGTCCATTCTGTCTTGACTGTCTTGAAGGTCACAGTTGGAACTTATTTCTGTTCCTTCAATGTTATTGCCTATTTCTCCCTCAAACAAAGGTCCCGCCCTGATTTAAACCAGAGCATTCTGCTTGCTCAACAGATGTGACTAATATCCATACTTTGTATGTCAGTTATTGATAAGTAGATCTGTTTCTGCCTCAAATAGAAGGCTCAGAATCCAACTAAGTTCCTACTCCCTTAGGAAAAAAAAAAACAATGAATTCTACCCATGGTGTTGTTTGCCTACAGAATATGTTGGTCTAGGGTACTTATGTTCTGGCTGGCGAATGCTTAACTAAGATTGTAACCCACAATGCTTCGACTTGTCTGTTCATTTCCTTGTATCGTGTTAATGCAGTTTTTTTTAAATTTATTTATTTATTAAAGATTTCTGTCTCTTCCCCGCCACCGCCTCCCATTTCCCTCCCCCTCCCCCAACTAAGTCCCCCCCCCCCCCAGCCCGAAAAGCAGTCAGGGTTCCCTGTCCTGTGGGAAGTCCAAGGAACCCCTACCTCCATCCAGGTCTAGTAAGTTGAGCATCCAAACTGCCTAGGCTCCCACAAAGCCAGTACGTGCAGTAGGATCAGAAACCCATTGTCATTGTTCTTGAGTTCTCAGTAGTCCTCATTGTCCACTATGTTCAGAGAGTCCGGTTTTATCCCAGGCTTTTCCAGACCCAGGCCAGCTGGTCTTGGTGAGTTCCCAGTAGAACATCCCCATTGTCTCAGTGTGTGGGTGCACCCCTCGAGGTCCTGAGTTCCTTGCTCGTGCTCTCTCTCCTTCTGCTCCTGATTTGGACCTTGAGATTTCAGTCCTGTGCTCCAGTGTGGGTCTCTGTCTCTGTCTCCTTTCATCACTTGCTGAAGGTTAATATTCAGGAGGATGCCTATATGTTAATGCAGTTTTTAATCTTGTTATTTTTTGAGAGGTTGGGATATTTTAGGAAATTAGAAATTAAACATGGGTGATTTTGCTACTCACTAAAGCTCCTTTCTGAAGCTAGCTTTGCTTTTGTTTGTTATTTTTCACTTGCAACTTTGTTTTCTTTACTTATTTTTCATTTTCTTTAATTTTTATATATTTTTTTATTTTTACATAACTTATTTTTATTTTTTTAAAAAGAAAACAAACCATCTTTTTTATTATACAAACCAATCCAAGTTCCCACTCCATCCCCTCCTCCAATTCCCTACATTAACCACCCCAACTCACCCTCCTATCTACACCACAGTAAAGGTAAGGCACTCTGCTTTCAGAAAGGTCCGAGACCCTCCCTACTATATCTAGGCTGAGCAATGTATCCAACCAAAAAAAAAAAAAATTAGTTCACAAGAAGCTAGAAAAAGCAGTAGGGATAAACCCTGGTTCTACTTCCAGTGGCCCCTCAGTCTGTCCCAGCCATGCAACTCTTAACCACTTTCAGAAGGACTAGTTTGGAACTATGATTGTTCCTTCCCTGTCCAGCTGCAGTTGGTGAACTCCTATTACATCAGATAGATTGTTGCAGTGGGTGGACCCACCGGTCTTATTTTCCAGTCCCCATGCCCCTACTCTGTTAAGTGGTATTCTTGTCAAAGCTGGTCTCTGACATTAACTGGTTTTGAGGAGCCAAACCATTCTAAATTATTGCAACTATAATTTAAATACATAATATATTATTTGAATATGTACAATTTAAGAAATGTAATTGTTATTCATACAAAAATAGATCTGTCTTTTTTATTTGTTTCAAATCAAAGCTTTTATTTTAAATAAAGGAAGCATTATTGTTTATATGTCAGTATTTGCTGTATTGTCAAAACAAAATATTTGAATGTTTTCCATTTTTAGTAAGTGCATGAATATTTTACCATTAAGTATAATACAATGAGTATCTAAAAATACACAAATGATTCTGAAATATTTTTCCCTTTGTAAACACAATGCCCTTATCCTTCCCATCACTGAATAAACATAATGCAATTTTTAAAAAAATTATTATTTATTAAAAATTTCCACCACTCTACTCCTCCCCTTTACCTTCCACTCCCCCTGATTCCCCTCCCCCTTCCTCTATAGTCCTAAGAGAAGTCAGGGTTCCCTGCCTTGAGGGAAGTTCAAGGCCTTCCCCCTCCATCCAGGTCTAGGAAGGTATGCATCCAAACAGACTAGGCTCCCAAAAAGCCAGTACATGCAGTAGAATTGAAACCCAGTGCCATTATTAACATTGCTTTCTCAGTCAAACCACATTTTCAGCCACATTCCAGTTTGATCACATGCTAGTTCAGTCCCAGTCCAGCTGGTCTCGGTGAGCTCTCATTAGATCAGTCCTACCTTCTCCGTAGGTGGATGCATCCCTCACAGTCCTGACTTCCTTGCTCATGTTCTCCCTTCTTCTACTCTTCATCTGGACCTTGGGAGCTCAATCTAGTGCTCCAATGTGGGTCTCTGTCTCTATCTCCATCAATCGCCAGATGAAGGTTCTATGGTGATATGCAAGATATTCATCAATGTGGCTATGGAAGAAGGCCAGTTCAGGCACCCTCACCTCTGCTTCCCAAGGACCTAGCTGGGGACATCCCCTTGGAAACCTGGGAAACCCTCTAGAGCCAAGTTTCTTGTCAACCCTAAAATTGATCCCTTAATTAAGGTATCTTCTTCCCTGTTCCCATATCCTCCCTTCCTCCATCTCAAACATCTCATTCCACAAGCTCTCCCCAATCCTCCCCTTCCCTTTCTCTCTCCCCATCTCCCCTTCCCCCCACCCAAACACCATCCCTGTGTTCCCAACCTTTGCCCGGCGATCTTGTCTACTTCCAATATCCAGGAAAATAAATATATGTTTTACTTTGGGTTTACCGTCTTATTTAGCTTTTCTAGGCTCATGAACTATATAGACTCAATGTCATTTGATTATGGCTAGAATCCACTTATGAGTACATAACATATTCATCTTTTTGGGTCTGGGTTATCTCACTCAGTAAACTGTTCTCTATTTCCATCTACATGCATGCAACATTTAAGATGTCATTATTTTTTACCACCTAGTATAACTATAAAGTGTATATATATATGCCACACCTTCTTTATCCATTCTTCTAATGAGGGGCATCTAGGTTGTTTCCAGGTTCTGGCTATTACAAATAGTGCTGCTAGAACATAGTTGAACAAATGCCTCTGTAGTATGGTTGAGCATCTCTTGGATATATTCCCAAGAGTGGAATTGCTGGATCCTGATTTCCAAAGTGGTTGCATAAATTTGTATTCCCACCAACAATGGATGAGTGTTCCCCTTACTCCGCATCCTCTCCAGCATTATCTATCATTGGTGTTTTTTTTGATTTTAGCCATTCAGACAGGAGTAAGGTGGTATCTCAAAGTTGCTTTGATTTGCATTTCCCTGATCGCTAAGGAGGTTGAGCATGACCTTAAGTGTCTTTTGGCCATTTGAAAATCTTCTGTTGAGAATTCTCTGTTCAGTTCAGTACCCCATTTTTTAATTGGGTTAATTAGAGCTTTAATGTCTGGTTTCTTGAGTTCTTTATATATATTGGAGATCAGACCTTTGTCTGATGTGAGGTTGGTGAATATCTTTTCCCATTTATTAGGTTGCCTTTTTGTCTTAATGACAGTGTCCTTTGCATTGCAAAAGCTTTTCCATTTCAGGAGGTCCCATTTATTCATTGTTTCTCTTATTGTCTGTGTTACTGGTGTTATACATAGTAAATGGGGTCCTGTCCCCTTGTGTTGCAGACTACTTCCCACTTTCTCTTCTAGCAGATTCAGCATGGTCAGATTTATATTGAGGTCTTTGATCCATTTGGACTTGAGTTTTGTCTATGTTTCTATTTTCATTCTTCTACAGGTTGACATCCAGTATGCCAGCACCATTTGTTAAAGATGCTTTCTTCCTACCATTGTATAATTTTAGCTCCTTTGTCAAAAATCAGTTGTTCATAGGTTTGTGTGTTAATATCTAGGCTTTCAATTTGATTTCATTGTTCAGCATCTCTGTTTTTATGCCAATAGCAAGCTGTTTTCATTACTGTGACTCTGTAAAAGAATTTGAAGTCAGGGATGGGAATGCCTCTGAAAGTACTTTTATTGTATAGGGTTGTTTTGACTATCCTTTTTTCCATATTAAGTTTATTATTCTTCTCTCAAGGTCTGTGAAGAATTTTTTGGGGATTTTGATGGGGATCGCATTGAATCTATATATTGCCTTTGGTAAAATTTCCATTATTATTATGTTGATCCTCCAAATCCAAGAACATGGGAGAGCCTTCCATTTTCTAGTATCCCCTTCAATTTCTTTCTTCAAAGACTTAGCATGTTTTCAAATAGATCTTTTACTTTCTTGGTTAGAGTTACCCAAAGATACATTAGCTATTTGTGGCTATCATAAAAGGTGATGTTTCTCTGATTTCCCTCTCTGCTTCTTTGTTCTTTGTATATAGGAGGGCAACTGAATTTTTGGAGTTGAGCTTGTATCCTGCCACATTACTAAAGGTGCTTATCAGCTGTAGGAGATCTTTGGTAGAGTTTTTGGGGTCACTTATGTACACTACCATATCATCTGCAAATAACAAAAGCTTGACTTCTTCCTTTCCAATTTGAATCTCCTTGATCTCCTTTTGTTGTCTTATTTCTATTTCTAGAACTTCATGCACTATATTAAAGAGGTATGGAGAGAGTGGACAGCCTTGTCTTGTTCCTGATTTTAGTGGAATGGCTTTGAGTTTCCCTCTATTTAATTTGATGTTAGCTATTGGCTTGCTGTATATTGTTTTTATTATATTTAGGTATGAAACTTTTATCCCTAATCTCTCCAAGACATTTATCATAAAGGGGTGTTAAATTTTGTCAAATGTTTTTCAGTATCTAATGAAATAATCATGTTTTTTTTTCTTTCAGTTTATTTATATGATGGATTACATTGATAGATTTTCATATGATGAACTAGCCCTGCATCTCTAGGATGAAGACTACTTGATCATAATGGATTTTTTTCATGTGTGCTTGGATTCAGTTTGCCAGTATTTTATTGAAAATTTTGTGTTGATATTCATGAGTGAGATTGGTCTGTAATTATCTTTCTTGGTTGAGTTTTGGTGGTTTGGTATCAGGGTAACTGTAGCTTCATAAAAAATGTTTGGCAATGATTCTTCTGTTTCTATTTTGTGAAAAAAAATAAGGAATATAGGTATTAGCTCTTCTTGGAAGTTCTAGTAGAATTCTGCATTGAAACCATCTGGTCCTGGGCTTTCTTTAGTTTGGAGGTTTCTTATGACAGCTTCTAATTCCTCATGACTTACAGGTCTATTTAAATTGTTCACCTGGTCTTGATTTAGTTTTGATATATGATACTTATCTAAATATATTCTTTTCTTTCACATTTTCCAATTTTGTGGCATACAGGCTTTTGTAGTAAGATCTAATGATTCCCCAAATTTTTTTCTGTGTCTGTGGTTATGTCCCCCTTTTCATTTCTGATCTTGTTAATTTGCATGCTGTCTCTGCTGTTTGATTAGATTGGATGGGGTTTGTCAATCTTGTTGATTTTCTCCAAGAACCAGTTTTTTGTTTCATTGATTCTTTGAATAGTTTTCTCTAATTCTATTTTGTTGATTTCAGCCCTCAGTTTGATAATTCCCAGTCTTATACTCTTCATGGATGAGTCTGCTTTTTTTTTTTTCCTAGAGCTTTCAGGTGTGCTTTTAAATCTCTAATGTGGGCTTTCACTGTTTTCTTCCTTTGGGCACTTAGTGCTATGAACTTTCTTCTTAGCACTGCTTTTATAGTGTCCCATAGGCTTGGGTATGTTGTGTTTTTATTTTCATTGAATTTAAGGATGACTTTAATTTTTTTTTATTTCTTCCTTGACCCTGGGGTAGTTCAGTAGTTGATTCTTCAGTTTCTATGAGTTTTTAGGCTTTCTGGGGGTAGAATTGTTGTTGAATTCTAACTTTATTCCATGGTGATCTGATAGTACACTGGTGGTTTCTACAATTTCTTTATATCTGTGGATGTTTGCTTTGTTATCAATTATGTGATCAATTTTTGAGAAGGTTCCATGAGATGCTGAGAAGAAGGTATATTCTTTTCTGATTGTGTGGAATGTTCTATAGATGTCTGTTAAGTCCATTGGGTTCATTACATCTGTAAGTTCCCTTATTTCTGTTAAGTTTCTGTCTGATTGATCTGTCCATTAGTTAGAGAGGAGTGTTGATATCTCCTACTATTAAAGTGTAGGGTTTGATGTGTGCTTAGAGTTCTAGTAATGTTTCTTTTACATATGTTGGTGTTTTTATATTGGGGGCATAGATACTCAGGAATGAGATTTCCTCCTGATGAATTGTTCGTGTTATAAGTATAAAGTGTCTTTCTCCATCTCTTCTTATTGATTTTAGTTTGAAGTCAATTTTGTTAGATATTAGTATAGCCACACCCACTTGTTTATTTTCCCAACATGTTACTCTGAGGTAGTTTCTGTCTTTGAGGTTGAGGTGTGTTTCTTGTAAACACAATGTTGGATCCTGTTTTCGTATCCATTCTCTTAACCTGTGCCTTTTTATAGGTGAATTGAGTTCATTGATATTAAGTGATATTAATATCCAGTAGCTCTTAATTCTGGTTATTTTTTTCTGGTGGTAGTGTTTGTATGTTTCCCTTCTTTGAGTTGTGCTGGTGTAGGGTTGATAATCCTTGTGTTATTATGGGTGTTGTTGGCTTCCTTAGTATGTGGTTTTCCTTCTAATATTTTCTGCAAGGCTGGGTTTGTTACTATGTATTTTTTAAATATGTTTCTGTCCTGTAGTATCTTATTTTCTTCATGTATGGTGATTGCAAGCTTTGCTGGAAATAATAATCTGGGCTTGCATTCATGCTGTCTTAGTGTCTGCAGCACATCTATCAAAGAACTTCTGGTTTTCATGGTTTTCATTGAGAAGTCAGGTGTAATTCTGATAGGTTTCCCTTTATATGTTCCTTGACCATTTTCCCTTGCAGCTCTTAATATTCTTTCTCTATTCTATATGTTTTGTTTTTTGATAATTACATGGTGAGTGGATTTTTTTTTTTTGATCCAGTCTATTTGGTGTTCTGTATGCTTCTTGTACCTACGTAGCAATATCCTTCTTTAGATTGGGAAAGTTTTTCTCTATAATTTTGTTGATTATTTTTTCTGGGCCTTTGAGCTGTAATTTTTCTTTTTCTTCTAACCCTCTTTTTCTTAGGTTTGGTCTTTTCATGGTGTCCCAGATTTCCTGGATGTTTTGTGTTAAGAATTGTTGGACTTGTTGTTTATTTCCTCTATATATCTTCAGCAGGTGATATTCTTTCTTCTATCTCTTGTATTCTGTTGGTTATACTTGTCTCTGTAGTCCCTGTTTGTTTACCCAGAATTTCCATATCCAGCCTTCCCTCAGTTTGTGTTTTCTTCATTGCCTCCATTTCAGTTTTCAAGTCTTGAACTGTTTCCAATATCTGTTTGATTGATTTTTCTTGATTTTCTTGGTATCTTTGAGAAATTTATTCATTTCTTCTCCCTTTTTGTTTGTCTTCTCCATTTCTTTAAAGCAGTTTTTCACATCCAGTTTAAGGCCCTCTATTATTTTCATAATGTTATGTTTAAAGTCGATTTCTACTACTTATTCTGGAGTAGGGTGTTTAAGTCTTCTTGTTGAGTGATACCTGGATTCTAGTGTTGTCACATTGCCTTTCAGGTTGTTGGAGTAATTCTTGCATTGGTGCCTGTCCATCTCTTCCTTCAAATACAGAGGAGAGTCTTGGCATCTTGGTACAATCTTTGCTGTGCATGACTCTCTGGGTGGATCTCCTCAGTTCAGGAGCAGGAACTCCTCTTGGGCCAAGGACATTGCAGACAATAGGGGAGGATTGGGGGAGACAGGGTTGTGTGGAACAAAGAAGCCCCTGCAACAGAAATTGCAGGGGCCCTGTGTTCTGTCCCAATCTATCTGCCCCAGGATGGCACACACTCACCCATCTGGATGGATCTCCTCAGCACAAGAACAGGGACTCCTGGAAGTCCAAGGACACTGAAGACAAAAGGGCAATCTTCGGGGCCATAATGCAAATTTTTATGAATCTTTTTAAAAATAATGTTGGAAACTGGAGATCTCATTCACTGGTTAAGATTAATTACTGACATTGCAGATGATAAAAGTCCAGTTCCTATCACAATGTGGTGGATCACAAGTATCCTGTAAATTCCAGTGTAGCCAATGCCTCTTCACCACCTCTGCCCTCTACAGGCACTGCATACCGTGATGCAAATACATGAAGGTAAAACTGTCATACATTTAAAAATAAATAAATAAATTTTTAATCACTATGGAATTGTGGATGACTACAATCATGCACATTTATTTCACTGCCATTTCTATTTTAACAAGTTGACAATTCACAAAGAATATTGTAACATTTGAGATTTTATAAAATATATTTTGTTTTCAGATTTCAAACATTAAACACAATCAATTATAACTGTAGAAGTAAAAAGGAAATGTTTGTGAAGAAATTTGTATTTTAGTATTATTTTTTAAATTTTTCATTCATTTTTTTAATTTTTTTTTATTGAAAGAAAATAAAACAGAAATTCCCGCCTCCTCCCAGCCTCCCATTTTCCTCACCCTCCTTCCACTCTTCTCCTCCTCTCCCCACTCCTCTCCCCCTCCCTTTCCAGTCCGAAGAGCAGTCAGGGTTCCCTGCCTTGTGGAAAGTCCAAGATCCTCCCCGCTCCATCCAGGTCTAGGAAAGTGAACATCCATACTGGCTAGGCTCCCACAAAGCCAGAACATGAAGTAGGATCAAAACCCAGTGCCATTGTCTTTGGTTTCTCATCAGCCCTCATTGTTCACCATGTTCAAAGAGTCCAGTTTTATCCCATGCATTTTCAGTCACAGTCCAGCTGGCCTTGGTGAGCTCCCAATAGATAAGCCCCACTGTCTCCGTGGGTGTGTGCACCCCTCGTGGTCCTGACTTCCTTGCTCATGTTCTCCCTCCTTCTGCTCCTCACTGGGACATTGGGAGCTCAGTCCGGTGCTCCAATGTGGGTCTCTGTCTCTATCTCCACCCATCACCAGATGAAGGTTCTATGGTGATATGCAAGAAATTCATCAGCATGGATATAGGATAGGGTCATTTCAGGTTCCCTATTCTCAGCTGCCCAAGGAGCTAACTGGGACATAGCCCTGGGCACCTGGGAGCCCATATAGGTTCAAGTCTCTTGCCAACCCTAAGATGGCTCCCTTAATTAAGTTATGTGATTCCCTGCTCCTCTATCCAACCTTCCTTTTTCCCAATCATCCCGTTTCCCCAAGTTCCTCCCATTCTCCCCTTCTTACTTTTCTCTCCCCATCTCCCCTTACCCCCGTCCCACCCCACCCCCAAGTTCCGAATTTTTTGCCTGGCAATCTTGTCTACTTCCCATACCCAGGACAACAACTATATGTTTTTCTTTGGGTTCACCTTCTTATTTAGCTTCTTTAGGATAACAGATTATAGACTCAATGAGCATTATTTGTGGCTAGAAACCAATTATGAGTGAGTACATCCCATGTTCCGCTTTTTGGGTCTGGAATACCTCACTCAGGATATTGTTTTCAATTTCCATCCATTTGCATGCAAAATTTGAGAAGTCATTCTTTTTTACCGCTGAGCAGTACTCTAATGTGTATATATCCCACACTTTCTTCATCCATTCTTCTATTGAAGGACATGTAGGTTGTTTCCAGGTTCTGGCTATAACAAATAATGCTGCTATGAACATAGTTGAACAAATGCTTTTGTCATATGATAGGGTATCTCTTGGGTATATTCCCAAGAGTGGTATTGCTGGGTCCAGGTGTAGGTTGATCCCGAATTTCCTGAGAAAATACCACACTGCTTTCCAAAGTGGTTGCACAAGTTTGCATTCCTACCTGCAATGGATGAGTGTACCCCTTCCTCCACAATCTCTCCAGCAAAGGGTATCATTGGTGTTTTTGATTTTAGCCATTCAGACAGGTGTAAGATGATATCTCAAAGTTGTTTTGATTTGCATTTCTCTGATTGCTAAGAAGGTAGAGCATGATCTTAAGTGTCTTTTGGCCATTTGAACTGCTTCTGTTGAGAATTCTCTGTTCAATTCAGTGCCCCATTTTTTAATTGTGTTAAGTAGCATTTTAAAGTCTAGTTTCTTGAGTTTTTTATATATTTTGGAGATCAGACCTTTGTCTGTTGAAGGGTTGGTGACGATCTTCTCCCAGTCAGTAGGTTGCCTTTTTGTCTTGGTGACAGTGTCCTTTGCTTTACAGAAGCTTCTCAGTTTCAGGAGATCCCATTTATCCAATGTTTCCCTTAATGTCTGTGCTGCTGGGGTTATACATAGGAAGCGATCTCCTGTGCCCATCTGTTGTAGTGTACTTCCCACTTTCTCTTCTATCAGGTTCAGTGTGTTCAGATTGATATTGAGGTCTTTGATCTATTTGGACTTGAGTTTTGTGCATGGTAATAGATATGGGTCTATTTTCATTCTTCTACAGGTTGACATCCAGTTGTGCCAGCACCATTAGTTGAAGATGCTTTCTCCCTTGCTCTTGGATTGGGAGGATCAACATAGTAAAAATGGTAATTCTACCAAAGGCAATTTATAGATTCAATGCAATCCCCATCAATTTCCCATCAAAATTCTTTACAGATCTTGAGAGGACAATAATCAACTTTATATGGAAAAACAAAAAAATCCCAGGATAGCCAAAACAATCCTATACAATAAAGGAACTTCTGGAGGCATTACCATCCCTGACTTCAAACTCTATTACAGAGCTACAGTAATGAAAACAGCTTGGTATTGGCATAAAAACAGAGAAGTTGACCAATGGAATCATATAGAAGACCCAGATTTTAACCCACAAACCTATGAACACCTCAATATTTTATTTTTCTTATTTTTTTCAAAGGATTTCCCTGTGCGACCCAGACTGACTTCTAAATTTTAGTTATATATCAAGATCCTTTCATAGATTAACTTTTAAAACAAATGCACAGATTCAAATAATGTGAGCCTGAGGATTTAAAAGCTTAATCAATCCATTCCACTCTATATCATTAAATTACATTTATAAGTTTATATTTGAAGTGGTTGCAACATATGACAGATAATTTGTGTTTGTTTGCTACTTACACTTTTGAAAAAACTCAATTAAATTGTTGTATGTACTATACTAATCTATTTAATGAAAAACTGGGACAAAGGTGGAAAGATAATTTTCCAAGGACACAAAGTTAGTGTCTGCTCATTCTGATACAACTGAGTAGAGTACCAGAAAGTAATAGCTTCAAAAAAAAACAATTGATAGCTGTACTCAGTGCTTCTTGTAAGCATAATCATGATTAATAATTTAGAAAAATACATATTTTTCATAATTAGAGAATGTTGTCCATTATAACAAAGATAAATTACTCTAATCTATCACCATAAGAGCTGGCTCAGGTTACTTGGATATAAATCATGTGTGTTTTACCCACTGTTCCATTGCCTGTCATGAATTTTCATCACTCAAATACCAAAATCTAAAATAAATAAATATTTATTTCCAAAGTAAATGTGTGCTAGTAAGATTCAATAGGAATATACTACTTTTTGACTTTTTTAATAATCATTTTTATTTATATTAGATCCATGATGAATATTATGAATGATTTGTTACTGCTAGTGTTAAACTTTATAAATGATATTATAAACAGAGTTTGACACCTTCCCCAAAAGCATCGTGGCTAATATCCACCTACTTCATCAATACCTCTTCACAAATCCCTTCTGTCTTTTTTCTGTTTATCTTTCAACACTTTCAGAAAAAACATGGAAAACTTTTGGAGCAATTCCTTGGAACTTCTTCATTCAGAGCTTGATAATTACAAAATGAAAAGCATTTTACTGAAGAAGAATATGTATTCTCCAAGAAAGAAAATGTAAATTGAAGTATACTATTATAAGTTTGATTTTCTATGGTGACAGAAGGACCTAACAGTGACAAAAACAGGCTACAAAGGTTAAACTGTCCATTTCATTGCACATGAATTATGAGACATTGTGTTCAAAATTAAATGTGAGATTGAGAAATAATAAAATCAAAAGCAGTTTTATTTTTCCAAAAGACAATGGATTGCTCAATTTCTCATTAAATAGAAAAAAGAAAGTAAACACACACACACACACACACACACACACACACACACATATGAATATATATGAATTTCTTTGAGTAGTAAACATGATTGAAACCAGATCACATGCTGAAATTTCAAGCACAAAGGCAGTATATTCATCTTATTGTCATTCTGGAATCTGTATATTCCAGTATATACTGTATAGTCAGTATATTTCTTCTTTTCCTTCATACTTTTTTAGCATCTATTTCTTTTTTAATTAAACTTTTTCATTTATTTTACATACCAACCATATCTCCCTCTCCCTTCTCAATTCCGGTTTCCTCCCTCCACCTCCACTCTACCACCCCCCATCCACACCTTCTCCTTTCAGGAAGAAGCACACCTTCCATGGAACTCAATAAAGCCAACATATCTCTTTGAGGCAGGTTTAATCTCCAACTGCATCAAGGCTTGTTTAGAAATCCCTGGGTGGATCTATTTAAATTCTTCTTCACGCTATCATTCATTTATGCACGGAGTGGTACGGGAGAATTGTCTGTATTCTGTCAATCATGATTTAGTAAACACTGATTGTCCAGGCAGGAAGTATAGTTGTTGAAACCAGGCAGGAAGTAAAATGATGCAATGAGAACAGAAGAATTCTGGGAAGGAGGAAGTTGATTCTTCCCAGTCCTGCGCAGACCACCAAGGAAGCAGGATGTGACCTGCCATCTGAAAAATATACTGAGCCATATGCCAAAAATAGATCAGAATAATGGCTTAATATAAGCTACAAGAGCTAATAAGTAGCCTGACCTAATGGGCCAATCAGCTTTATAACCTATAGAGATCTCTGTGTGATTTTCTTTGGGGCTTGCTGGCTGTGGGGTACCGGGTGGGACAGAAACCCAAACAAGCAGGCCCTGTTCATGTTAAAAATGCTGCCCACGTGGATAACTGCATCCACAGAAAGTCTGAGAAAAGCTTGGGAAAAACTAGAGTAAAGCATTTGGGTTTTCAGCCATAGCAGGAAAAAAGCTGTGCTGTTTTAAAATTCTGGCTTTCTGGGCCATCCTGCCAAGGAAAACTCTGACTCTTTCAAGCAGGCAGTCTCAACTATGGAGCTATGGACACACTGTTACAGCTTGCTTGCTGACAAGTACCTTGAAAGGCCATAAAGTTGTGGCAAAAAAAAAAAAAAAAAAAAAAAAAACTTCTCCATATTCCTCAGCAAATTAAAGACACATGTGGTAAGAAAAAGAGAGATATACAGTAAAGAGAGATTCAAAGAGGAAGAAAAACCTCTAAATGGTTGACATTGTGTTAAAAATATAAGCAGGCTAAAGGTTAAAGTCCTTAAAAATAAAAAAAAAAAGAAAAAAAGTAGTAGGGTGTGGTGGTCCACACTTTTAATCCTAATGCCTGGGAGGCAGAGGCAGACCGATCTCTGTGAGTTCAAGGATAGCCTGGTCTACAGAGTTATTCCAGCACAAAGATATACAGAGAACCTGTCTCAAAAAGTAAAAATAAAAATAAAAAGGGAGTTTAAAATAAAGCCACATAAAGATGGAATATACACAAAGAATCTTGATACTGTATGCCATTATGCTCTTTAAATTGTTTGAATTCTGAGGAAGGGGCAACATCTGCTAATATTTGCTTATAAATGCTACATAATTAATCCAAGATGGGTATTTTGAAAATACCTTGACTTCAAAATTGAAGTCAAAATGTATGTTACTTTGGAGAAGAGATTTTGCTTTTGTTTCCACAGAAAATGAGAGGCTCTAGATTTATTCAGAGTTAAGAAAAATCAGTTTTAGAGCATGCCTTTAATCCCAGCACTTGGGAGGCAGAGGCAGGCGGATCTCTGTGAGTTCGAGACCAGCCTGGTCTACAAGAGCTAGTTCCAGGACAGGCTCCAAAACCACAGAGAAACCCTGTCTCGAAAAACCAAAGGAAAAAAAGAAAAAAAAAAGAAAAGAAAAATCAGTTTTGATCAAGAAAACCACCTGAGAAATCTCCGGTAGAAATAGAGGCCCAAATATCTGAGTTTTTCATCCAGAACAGGTTCAAGACTGCTGCCTGAGATGATCAAGACTCATAGGATACTTCAGTCAGGACTTGATCATAACTCTAAATTTTCTTTAGGTCCTCATAAGATTATCAGTGGTCCCAACAAGCTGGAAGTAGCCTGGAATACTATGCCCACATTCTCTAAAGATGGACTATGGATATTTTCCTTTTTTTTTCTTGAGGGGGAAGTGGTACAGGAGAATTGTCTGTATTCTGTCAATCATGTTTTAATAAACACTGATTGTCCAGGCAGGAAGTATAGCTGGGAAAACCAGGCAGGAAGTAGAATGATGCAACAAGAACAGGAGAATTCTGGGAAGGAGGAAGGTGATTCTTCCCAGTCCTGTGCAGACCACCAAGGAAGCAGGATGTGACCTGCGATCTGAAAAATATACTGAGCCATATGGCAAAAATAGATCAGAATAATGGCTTAATATAAGCTACAAGAGCTAATAAGTAGCCTGACCTAATGGACCAATCATCTTTATAATCTATAGAGATCTCTGTGTGATTTTCTTTGGGGCTAAACAGCTGTGGGAACTGGGCAGGACAGAAACCTCCAACAAGCAGGCACTCATGTTACAAAGGAGTGGACTTATGTTAGGGTCTTTGACTTGATTTGATCTGTCTCAATGCAATATGCTTTTTATATTACCATAACTCTATAGTAGAGTTGAAAATCAGGGATGGCAATACATCAGATAGTTCCTTTATGGTTCAGTATTGCAGTAGCTATTCTGTTTTTGTTGTTTGTTGTTATTTTTCCATTTAAAGCTGAGTACTGTACTTTTGGAGGCTGCGAAGAACTGTGCTGGAATTTTGATGCGGATTGCTTTTGGTAAGCTTGTAGTTTTTAGTATTTTAATCCTATGGATCCATGAGCATGGCGGATCTTTCTATTTTCTGATATCCTCTTTATTTTTTTTCTTCAAAGACTTAGAGCTCTTGGTTAGAGTTACTCCAACATATTTTATAATTCTTGTAACTATTGTAAAGGGTGCTCCTTCCCTGATTTCTTTTAAGCCCATTTATTATTTGTATATGAGGGCTATTGATTATTTGAATTAGTATTGTATCCTCAACATTACTGAAAGTATTTGTCAGCTGGAGGAGTTGCCTGATAGAATTTTTTGGTATCATTTATGTATAGTATTATAACATCTGCAAATGGCAAAAGTTTGACTTCTTCCTTTTCAATTCATAATGCCTTGATCTCCTCTGGTTGCCATATTTCTCTAGCCAGAATTACTAGTTCTATGTTGAATAGATATGGGGAGATTGGGCATCCATGTTTTTTTTCTGATTTTAGTGTAATCACATTCAGTTTTTCTCCAGTGAATTTGATGTTAGCAGTCAGTTTGCTGTATATAGCTTTTTTTCATGTTCCTTTATCCCTGATCTCTTCAGAGCCTTTATCATGAAGGAACATTAAATTTTGTCAAAGGATTTTTCAATATCTAATGGAATGGTTATTTTTTCTTCTTACAATTTGTTTGTATGGTGGGTTATGTTGACATATTTTTGTATGTTGATACATTCCTGTATCTCTGGGATGAAGTCTACTTGATCATGGTAGATGATCTTTCTAGTGTGTTCTTGAATTCAGTTTGCCAAAATTGTATTGAGTACTTTTGCATCAATGTTCATGAGGAAAATTGATTTAACATTCTCTTTCTTTATTGCATCTTTGTGTGGTTTTGGTTTCAGGGTAACTGTCAGGTCATTAAAAGAATTTGGCAATATTCCTTCTGTATCTATTGTTTCAACAAATTTGAGGAGTATTTGGAGTACTTTTCTTGAAATTCTGACAGAATTCTGCACTGAATCTTTTAGGCCTTGGGTTTTTTCATTGGAAGACTTTTAATAACTGTTTCTATTTCCTTAAGTGTTATATATCTATTTAAATTGTTTATCTTCTCTTGATTTAATTTTGGTATGTAGTACCTATCAAAAAATAATCCATGTTTTTAAAAATTTTTTTTCAATTTCAGAGGTATATATTTTTGTAGTATGACCTACTGATTCTCTGAATTACCTCAGTGTCTGTCATTATGCCTTCTGATTTGTTAGTTTGTATAGTTTCTCTCTACATTTTGTTAGCTCAGATAAGGCTCTTTTTAGCTACTGATTTTCTCAAAGATCCAACCCTTTGTTTTATTAATTTTTGTATTGATTTATTTGTTTCTAATTTATTTATTTCACCCCAGTCTTTTCTGCTTACTCCTTCTGGGTGTATTTGTTTGTTTTATATCTTTCAGGTGTTCTGTTAAATCACTAGTGTGGGATTTCTCCACACTCTTTATGTAGGCACTTAGTGTTATAAACTTTCCTCTTAGTAATCCTTTCATAATGTTCCATAATTTTGAATATATTATAGATTAATTCTCATTGAATTCTAGGAACTCTTTATTTTTTATCTTTTCATTGACTCACTGGTGATTAACTTGAGAGTTGTTCAATTTCCATGAGTTTGTAGGCTTTCTGTAGTTTGTGTTGTTTTGAACTCTAACTTTAATGCAGAATGTTCTTATAAGATACTAGGAATTCTTGCCTATGGCCATGTCAGTTGAGCAGCAGATGGTAAATGACTTCAGAGTATTTTGCCATCTAGAGGCAAATCCCTGATTGGTACATTTCAGAAACGCATGGCCCCAAGACCACAGACTCCAGAATGTTTTTTGTTTTTGCTGTTCCTTTACATGTTACTGCTGCTATCTTTCTTTAGTGACTGGCATCATGTAAAGGGGTGTGGAGAGATTCACACTGCATGTTTTGTAGTGGTTTTTTTTTATGGAAACATTCTATACTACTGGGAAAATTTGCCTGTGGATTATTATGAAGATGGTTTCTTTTTATATCATACTGTCAAATTGATTAAAATAATAACAAAGATAGTCTAAATAGAAATTTAATTGTTAAAAATATATATGTACTTACATAAATACTATGTAAGAAGGAAATGTCACACAGCTAAAACACTTGAGTATCTATTGAGGAGCTTTATAGACTTGGGATTAGATTAATTACTAAGAAAAAAATTTGAGTCCCAGTAGCCTAGTTAGTTTAAGCTCTTTGAATCTTAATGTTGGAAAGTATATTCACATGTTTTAGATTGGATCATTAGCGAAAACAAAACCTTAAAATAATTTCAGTTTAGATCAGATATTTTGATTAAAGGTTTGAGATGAAAATCCCAACAAAACAAACTAAACTTCACAAAAAGACATAACTGATGTCAAAAATACCAAGCAACACCATTGTTACTAGGTGATGTACATTCCTTACTAAGGTTGTTGATGATTAAAGGTGATGATCAATTCTGTGTACCCATTTCTGCCTTCATTCTCCTTACATAAATACTATTGAGGAGTGGGTATGCACACTAAAGGTTTAAAGTAGAACTGACCGATTCTTTACCCATATAAAAAGAAATCCAACATTTCTTCTTTCATTGTGCACAAGTGCTGAGACTCTGAGGCCCCATTTCTGCTGTGTATATATCCTGACTCGGGGCTTTTATTCAGCAAGCTGTTCATTCTTCTGTCAGACAATGTCATATTCAACTCTGTTCATATTAAACCACTGTGAAGCAAAAAAAAAAAAAAAAGAAATCCGGGTTTGTGACTTTTTTAAGATTCCTTATATGATTGATTACTTTCAAGGTAAGTAATAAAGTTATTGAACCTTATCTTGTAATTGGAAAATGCAACCTGCCATTAAAAGATCTGAGTGAGAAGACTTGCTTCTCCTCATAATTACCTAATAAAAAGTTGCTTGGGTATGAAAATAAGTATTATCTTTAGATAAATGGCATTTCACCTGAAACACATAAAATGTTTCATTATTAAAGGGAGATGAAAAACATGTATTTACTTGTTATCATTATAACCATTCACCAGAAAAATAGAATGTGACCATATTGTAATTCCTATATTGCCTGAAAAACTGTTGGGGTATATTAGTTGTAGAAAAAAGTACATAGTAGAAAGAATAAAAAGAAATAAAGAAAAGTTGAGAATAAAGAAAGAATCCATTGAGAGAGTGTAGGAGGCCATTTACCTTAACTCCCTCAAATAAAAAAAAAGTCTAGTATATGCCCACTCTGGAATTCTCTTTGAGCTCTATGCTGCTGAAGGCTACCCAAACAGGCAGTGGTATCTATTCTAATTCTTTTGCATCTCTTGAGATTTGCTTAATGGCAAACTATGTGGTCAATATTTTTTAATCTTTTTTTTTATTGAGAAAAGGAGAAAAAAAGAAGTTTCCTCCTCCTCTCAGCCTCCCATTTCCCTCCCCCTCCTCCCACCCTTCTCCACCTCCTCCCACCCTTCTCTCCCTCCCCCCACTCCTCTCCCCCTCCCTCTCCAGTCCAAAGAGCAGTCAGGGTTCCCTGCCCTGTGGTAAGTCCTAAGTCCTCCCCCCTCCATCCATTTCTAGGAGGGTGAACATCCAAACTGCCTAGGCTCCCACCAAGCCAGCACATTACGTAGGTTCAAAACCCCGTGCCATTGTCCTTGAGTTCTCATCAGCCCTCATTGTTCGCCATGCTCAGAGAGTCCAGTTTTATGCCATGCTTTTTCAGTCACAGTCCAGCTGGCCTTGGTGAGTTCCCAATAGATCAGCCCCACTGTCTCAGTGGGTGGGTGCTCCTCTCGTGGTCCCGACTTCTTTGCTCATGTTCTCCCTCCTTCTGCTCCTCATTGGGACCTTGGGAGCTCAGTCCAGTGCTTCAGTGTGGGTCTCTGTCTCTGTCTCTATCCATCACCAGATGAAGGTTCTATGATGATATGCAAGATATTCGTCAGTATTGCTATAGGATAGGGTCATTTCAGGTTCCCTATCCTCAGCTGCCCAAGGAATTAACTGGGGACATCGGCTTGGGCATCTGGGAGCCACTGTAGGTTGAAGTCTCTTGCCAACCCTGAGGTGGCTCCCTTAACTAACAATTGTGCTTCCATGCTCCCCTATCCAACCTTCCTTAATCCCAATCCTCCTTTTTCCCCAAGTTCCCCCATTCTCCCCTTCTCCCTTTTTTCTCCCCATCTCCCCTTACCCCCATCCCACCCCACCCCCAAGATCTCAATTTTCTCCCCGGCAATTTTGTCTACTTCCCATAGCCAAGAGGACAACTATATGTTTTTCCTTGGGTTCACCTTCTTACTTAGCTTTTTGGGATCACCAATTGTAGACTCCGTGACCCTTGTTTATGTCTATAAACCAATTATGAGTGAGTACATCCATATTCATCTTTTTGGGTCTGGGTTACCTCACTCAGGATAGTGTTTTCTATCTCCATCCATTTGCATGCTAAATTCTAGAAGTCATTGTTTTTTTACCGCAGCATAGTACTCTAATGTGTAGATATTCCACACTTTCTTCATCCATTCTTCCATTGAAGGACATGTAGGTTGTTTCCAGGTTCTGGCTATAACAAATAATACTGCTATGAACATAGTTGAACAAATGCTCTTGTCATATGATAGGGCATCTCTTGGGTATATTCCCAGAAGTGGTAATGCTGGGTCCAGGGGTAGGTTGATCCCGAATTTCCTGAGAAACCGCCATACTGATTTCCAAAGTGGTTGCACAATATTGCATTCCCACCAGCAATGGATGAGGGTACCCCTTCCTCCACAGCCTCTCCAGCAAAGGTTATCCTTGGTGTTTTTTATTTTAGCCATTCTGACAGGTGTAAGATGATATCTCAAAGTTGTTTTGATTTGCATTTCCTTGATTGCTAAGGAGGGTGAGCATGACCTTAAGTGTCTTTTGGCCATTTGAACTTCCTCTGCTGAGAATTCTCTGTTCAGTTCAGTGCCCCAATTTTAATTGGGTTAATTAGCATTTTAAAGTCTAATTTCCTGAGTTCTCTATATATTTTGGAGATCAGACCTTTGTCTGTTGTGGGGTTGGTGAAGATCTTCTCCCAGTCAGTAGGTTGACTTTTTGTCTTGGTGACAGTGTCCTTTGCTTTACAGAAGCTTCTCAGTTTTAGTAGGTCCTATTTATTCAATGTTGCCCTTAATGCCTGTGTTGTTGGGGTTACACACACTAAGCGATCTCCTGTGCCCATCTGTTTTAGGGTACTTCCCACTTTCTCTTCTATCAGGTTCAATGTGTTCTCTCTGATTGTGAGGTCTTTAATCCATTTGGACTTGAGTTTTGTGCATGGTGATAGATATGGGTCTATTTTCATTCTTCTACAGGTTGACATCCAGTTATGCCAGCACCATTTGTTGAAGATGCTTTCGTTCTTCCATTGTATACTTTTGGCTCCTTTGTCAAAAATGAGGTGTTCATCGGTTTGTGGGTTAAAATTCGGGTCTTCTATACAATTCCATTGGTCGACTTCTCTGTTTTTATGCCAGTACCACACTGTTTTCATCACTGTAGCTCTGTAATAGAGTTTGAAGTCAGGGATGGTAATGCCTCCAGACAATCCTTTATTGTATAGGATTGTTTTGGCTATCGTGGGTTTTTTGTTTTTCCATATAAAGTTGATTATTGTCCTCTCAAGATCTGTGAAGAATTTTGATGGGACCCGAATGGGGATTGCATTTGAATCTATAAATTGCCTTTGGTAGAATTGCCATTTTTACTATGTTGATCCTCCCAATCCAAGAGCAAGGGAGTTCCTTCCATTTTCTGGTATACTATTCAGTTTCTTTCTTCAATGCCTTAAAGTTCTTGTCAAATAGATCTTTCACTTCCTTGGTTAGAGTTACCCCAAGATATTTTATGCTGTTTGTGGCGATCATGAAAGGTGAAGCTTCTCTGATTTCCCTCTCTGCTCCCATATCCTTTGTGTATAAGAGGGCGACTGATTTTTTGAGTTGGTCAATTTTAAGGAAAGTTTCATGAAGTGCTGAGAAGAAGGTGTAATCTTTTGTGTTTGGATGAAATGTTTTTTAGATGTCTATAAAAGCAATTTGAGTAATAATATCTGCTAGTTCCCTTGTGTCTCACTATGTTTCTGTTGGGCATGTCTACCCATTGGTGAGAACATGGTATTGAAGTCTTCCACTATTTATGAGTTGGGTTCCATATGTAATTTAAGCTTCAGTTATGCTTGTTTGGCAGCTGTGAGTATTCTTGTATTTGCGGCAGAGATGTTCAGAATTAAAATAGCATCTTAATGGATTTGTGCTTCAATGAATTTGCAATATACTTCTCTATATTTTTTGATTAAATTTTGTTTGAAGTCTATTTTTTGATATTATGATAGTGATACTGGATTGCTTCTTAGCTCCATTCACTTGGAAAGACTTTTCCCAACCTATTACTCCCAAGTAATATGTCTTTTTATGTGTTTTTCTCTTTTTCTTATTTTTTTATATTTTTATTGATATTTATTAAGCTCTACATTTTTTCTCTGATCCCCTCCCTGCCTCTCCTCTTCCCTTTTAATCCTCCCTCTAAATCCCCATGCTTGTAATTTACTCAGGATATCTTGTCTTATTCTACTTTCTACCTCTTATGTAGATTAGATCTATATATGTCTCTCTTAGTGTCCACATGGTTGTCTAAATTCTCTGGGATTGTGGTTTGTAGGCTGGCTTACTTTGTTTTATGTTTAAAAGCCACCTATGGGTGAGTACATATGATAATTGTCTTTATGTGTTTGGGTTATTTCACTCAAAATAATGTTTTCTAGCTCCATCCATTTCCCTGAAAAATTCAAGCTGTTGTTATTTTTTTCTGCTGTGTTGTGCTCCATTGTGTAAATGTACCACATTTTTCTTATCAAATCTTTGGTCAAGGGGCATTTAGGTTTTTTCCAGATTCTGGATATGACAAACAAAGATATGATGAACACAGTTGTGCACATGTCCTTGTGGCAAGATTGAGCATCTTTTGGATATATACCCAAAAGTGGTATTACTGGGTCTTGAGGAAGGTTGTTTCCTATTTTTCTGAGAAATCGCCACACTGATATCCAAAGGGATATCAGCTAGCATTCCCACCATTAATGCTGAAGTGTTCCCTTTTCCCCACAACCTCTCCAGCATAAGGTGTAATCAGTGTTTTGATCTTGGCCATTCTTACAGGTGTAAGATGGAATCTCAGAGTTATTTTGATTTGCATTTCTCTGATGATTAAGGATGTTGAACATTTCCTTAAGTGTCTTTCATCCATTTTTTATGTCTCTGTTGAGAGTTCTCTGTTTAGGTCTGTACTCCATTTTTTATTGGTTTATGTGACCTTTTCATATACAATTTTTTGAGTTCTTTGTATATTTTGGAGATCAGACATCTGTCTGATGTGGTGTTACTGATGCTCTTTTCCCATTTTGTAGGCTGTTGCTTTGTCTTGTTGATCACGCCCTTTGTTTTACTGAAGCTTTTTAGTTTCAGGAGGTTCCATTTATTAATTGTTTCTCTCAGTGTCTGTGCTGCTGGAGTTATATTTAGTAAGTGATTCTCTGTGCCAATGTGTTCATGTGTACTTCCCACTTTCTCTTTTATAAGGTTCATTGCAGCTGGCTTTATGTTGAGGTCTTTGATCCATTTTGACTTGAGTTTTGTCCATGGTGATAGATATGGGTCTGTTTTCATTCTTCTACTTGTTGACATCCAGTCATTCCAGGACCACTTGTTAAATATGTTTTCTTTTTTCCATTTGATATTTTTTGTTTTGTTAGCAAAATCAATTGTTTGAAGATGTGTGGATTGATATCTGGGTGTTCTATTTGGTTTCATTGGGCCTTCTGTCTGTTCTTATGCCAATACCAGGCTGTTTTCAGTACTGTAGCTCTGTAGTAGAGTTTGATGTCAGGGACTGTGATGCTTACAGAAGTTATTTTATTGTACAGGATTGTTTTGGCTATCCTGAGACTTTTGCTATTCTCTATGAATTTGAATACCGTTCTTTTGAGGTCTTTTAAGAATCTTGCTGGGATTTTGATGGGCATTGTGTTGAATCTGTAGATTGTCCTTGGTAAGATTGCCATTTTTACTATGTTAATTCTGCCAACCCAAGAGAGCATGGGAGATCTTTCCACTTTCTGGTGTCTTCTTCAATTTGTTTCTTCAAAGATTTAAAGTTCTTGTCATACAAGTCCTCCACTTGTTTGGCTAGAGTTACTCCAAGGTATTTTATGCTATTTGTGGCTATTGTGAAAGGTGTTGATTCTCTGATCTCTTCCCCAACCCTTTTATCATCTGTGTACAGTAGGGCTACTGATTTTTTTTTTTGAGTTATTCTTGTTTCCTGCTACATTACTGAAAGTGTTTATGTGTTATAGAAGTTTCTTGGTAGAATTTTTGGGATCACTTATGTAAACTCATGAACAATCAGTGAGAGTTTGACTTCTTTTCCAATTTGTATCCCCTTGATCTCCCTTTGGTGCCTAATTGCTCTAGCTAGGACCTCAAGAACTATATTGAATAAATGTGGAGAGAGTGAAAAACCTTTTCTTGTTTCTGATTTCAGTAGAATCACTGGGAGTTTCTCTCCATTTGGATTGATGTTGCTGTTGGCTTGCTGTATATTGTCTTAATTATGTTTAGGTAAGTTCCTTGTATCCATGCTCTTTCCAAGACGCTTATCATGAAGGGATGTTGTATTTTGTCAAATGATTTTTGGGCATCTAATGAGAAAATCATGTAGTTTTTATTTTCAGCTTATTTATATGGTGGATTACACTGACAGATTTTTGTATGTTGAACCATCCCTGCATCTGTGGGGTGAAGCTGACTTGGTCATGGTGGATGATGGTACTGATGGGTTCTTGGATTTGATTTGCTAGTATTTTATTTAGTATTTTTGCATCAATGTTCAGGAATAAGATTGGTTTGTAATTCTTTTTCTTAGTATTATCTTTCTGTGGTTTGGGTATCAGGATAATTATAGCATCATGAAAAGAGTTTGGCAATGTTCCCTTTGTTTCTACTTTGTGGAATAATTTGAGGAGTATTGGCATTACTTCTTCTTTGAATGTCTTGTAGAATTCTGAACTGAAACCAACTGGTCATGGGCTTTTTTTGGTTGGGAGATTTTGAAGACTGTTTCTATTTCTTCAGCAGTTATAGATCTACTTAATTTACTTATCTGGTCTTGATTTAATTTTGGTAAGTGATATTTGTCTAGAAAAGTTGTCCATTTCCTTTAAGTTTTCCAATTTTGTGGAGTACAGGTTTTCAAAATATGATCTGATGATCCTCTGTATTTCCTCCATGTCTGTTGTTATGTTCCTCTTTTCATTTCTGATTATGTTAATTTTGATATTCTCTCTCTGCCTTTTGGTTAGTTTAGATAAAGGCTTGTCTATTTTTCTGCTTTTCTCAAAGAATCATCTCTTTGTCTCATTGATTCTTTGTATTGTTTTCTTTCTTTCTATTTTGTTGATTTCAGCTCTCAATTTGATTATTTCCTGCTATTTAGTTCTCTTATCTGAGATTGCTTCTTGTTGTTCTAAAGTTTTCAAATGTTCTGTTAATTCACTAGTGTAGGATTTTTCCAGCTTCTTTATGTAGGCATTTAGTGCTATGAACTTTCCTCTTAACACTACTTTCATTGTGTCCCATAAATTTGAGTATGTTGTGTGGTCATTTTCATTGATTTTAAGGAAGTTTTTAATTTCCCCCTTTATTTCTTCCTTGACCCATTTATGATTCAGGTGAGCATTGTTTAATTTCCATGTGTTTGTGGGTTTTTTTTTAATTAGTATTGCTCTTGATTTCTAGTTTTAATCCACGATGATCTGGTAAGGTATATTGGGTTATTCAATTTCTTTGTATTTGTTGAGGTTTGGTTTGTTACCGAGTATGTGGTCAATTTTTGAGGTCCCATGAGGTGCTGAGAACACGGTATAGTTCTTTTCTGTTTGAATGGAATATTCTACAGATGTTTGTTAAGTTCATATGAGTCATAACATCTGTTAGTTCTCTTATTTTTCTGTTCATTTTTTTGTCTGATTGATCTGTCCAGTGGTGACAGAGGGGTGGTGAATCTCCCACTATAAGTGTGTGGTGTTTAATATATGATTTAAGCTTTAGAAGTGTTTCTTTGACATATGAGGGTACCCTTGTATTTGGGGCATAGATGTTCAGTATTGAAATTTCCTTTTGATGGATTTTTCCTATGATTAATATGAAATGTCCTCCTTTGTCTCTTTTGACTGATTTTAGCTTGAAGTCTATTTTGTTAGATATTACGATAGCTATACTTGTTTCTTGGTTCCATTTGATTGGTATATTTTTCCCAACCTTTTACTCTGAGATGATGTCTGTCTTTGAGGTTGAGATGTATTTCTTGTATACAGAAGAGGGATGTATTCTGTTTTCATAACCAATCTCTTAGCCTGTGTCATTTTATAGGTGCATTGAGTCCATTTACTAAGGGATATTCATGACCAGTGGTCGCTATCTCCTGTTAATTTAGTTTTCATCATTGGTGATGTTAATTTGTGCATTTTTCCTCCTTGGGATTTGCTGTAATGAGATCATCAATTGTCTGTGTTTTTGATGTTGTTGCCAACTTCCTTGGGTTGGAGTTTTCTTTCTAGTATTTTGTGTAGGGCTAGGTTTGTGGCTAGGTTTTGCTGAAATCTAGATTTGTCATGGGCTATCTTGTTTTGTCCTTCTATAATGATCAACAGTTTTTCTGGTTATAGTAGTCTGGGCTGGCATCTGTGATCTCTTAATGTTTGCATAATGCTTGACCATGACCTTCTGGCTTTCATTGTTTCTAATGAGAAGTCAGGTGTAATTCTGATAGGTCTACCTTTTTATGTTACTTGGCCTTTTTCCTCTGCAGCTCTTAATATTTTTTATTTACTCTGTATGTTTAGTGTTTGAATTATTTTGGGTCAAGAGGACTTTCTTTTGGATCCAGTTTATTTGGTGTTCTGTAAGCTTCTTGTATCTTCAAATGCATATCTTTCTTTTGGAAGCAGAAGGTTTTCTTCTATGATTTTGTTAAATAAACTTTCTATTGAACTTCTCCTTCTTCTATACCTATTATTCTAAGAGTTGGCCTTTTATGGTGTCCCATATTTCATGTATATTTTGGGTTAAGGTTTTGTTAGATTTAATGTTTTCTTTAACTGATGAGTCTATTTCCTCTATTGTATCTTCAGAGTTTGAGATTCTCTCTTCCATTTCTTGTATTCTGCTGTTCGTGCTTGCATTTGTGGTTTCTGATCTTTTTCTCATGATTTCTGTTTCTATCATTCCTTTGGCTTGTGTTTTCTTTATTGTTTCTATCTCAGTTTTCAAGAAAAGGAATAAGTCACAAAACAATCTGACACAAGTTAGGAATTATGATAAATAAAAGGACTATTTACTTAAAGGAAAAAAAAAACCTTACAGATTACAGTCCTAGACAACAGCCCTCTAAATGACCAGGAAAAGAGTCTGGTAGTGGGAAGCAAAGTCTGAGGCCAGAAAGAGAGTGCATTGCTACCACTGTTTTTTTTTTTTAAGTGAAATAGACCACGCCAAAATAGGCTGGTAACACAAAGACTATTGGCTGAAGGAATAGAAGAAGCTCATGCAGCACCTCCCCCTTTTGTTTAAGTAAGAGAGTTCTAAACCTATTACAAAATTATAGACAATAACAACAAATATCCTATTATAATTAGCTTAAGTCTTGTATAATAACTAACTTGGCCAAGTCATGAGAAGAAAGTAACAGCATTTATCTAATCTTCAATCACATCAAAAATACAAGGAGGGAAATAGTTACCTGAGTAATTAGGAAGTGCAATCAAGCAACTTCTAAAACATGCATCAAATCAAAGAGACATCTAGCTATCTGGGCAATCACCCAAAGTCACGTTTGTAGTATTGAAGCAACTAACTTTGCCTAAGGACTAGAATAACTGACAGATTATTTTTACAGACAATAAATTTATCAAAACCTTCTTACCCTGTATTAGCAAGATTTGACAGTTCTGCTTATCCATTTGTGGATACTATGTATTTTGTCAGTAGTTGAGGTATGGGCAGTTCCTTACCCAGAGGCCCGTTTTGCCAAGAAGAAGACAAGCTCCAAATGGAGTATCTTTGTTGCTCAAGAATCTCTTGGGAGTGGATCGATGTTGCCAGGAGTGATTGTGTCTTGATAACATAGAACTTTAAGTTAGATTTAATACCATTTTCTATAGATCTTTGAAGAGGATGAAGATTATATATTTATAAAGAATATAATCTTTTGTATCTAAAAAACCTGAGTAGTCTAACTATAAACATGACAAACATAGATGACTATTAATCTATAATTGTTAATACCTATCTAACAGACTAAGACAATAAACAACTGTGCAATAAATGAGGACAGTAACCTCCAAATGTAAACAATATATAAGTATCTTGATCAGAGGTAGAAGTGTACACAGCAATATGGTAAAATATATAAATGTTTTAAACAGAGGTAGAAATATGCATGCACACAATATTTAATATAATTTAACTTTGTATCCATATACAAGAATCTATGCCAATATAATTGTTTATAAACAATAACTAACAAATACCAATCTATTTTCCCATCATCCAATTTTCCCTCTTTTTCTCCAAAATGATCCCTGAACTTATAAAATTCCTCCTCCAACTCTCAAATGTATGCCAATTATAATCAACTGCTAAATGATGTCCCTAAACCCGAGGTCAAATTTTGCTGGAAGAGGAGATGTTGTCCTCTAGAATTATTCTCAGCTGTGTGGGGTGACGTTCTTTCTGTGAAAGTAAAATGATGGTTAAATTTCAAGTTTAATATCTGGTAAGATTGCTAATAGTCTCTGATTGTTTTTTGGAGGTCTGGCCAGAATGTTGTAAAAGATGTGCACCATTTCAGCTCACCAAGTTGGAACCATCTTGTGTAGCTAGTACCCACAACAGGTCTTGTAGTAGTGCTATCAGTATCATGATGTCATATCAACCAGGTGGAGTTGTTGTTATGGGGCCCCATCTTCTTCCTGGAAACTTCAAAGATTACTGCAGGAAAATTCACTGTTCATTGTGGAAACCTTAAACATTAATTATATAGACACATACAGACACACATATATTCAATGAAAGGTATGATAGATATGAAGAAAAGCAAAGATGTTTTATAAATTCTTACTTATGGAACATATATGATTTTCTTGGTGATCCATATTGGGTAGTAATTTTTTACATCTGACAGTATTCAAATATCCATGGTCCTTTGAAATTTTTGGAGATGAGTGTTTTCCTGTGGGGATAAGAACAGAACCCTGCCCCCATCCTATATATTTTATTAGCACCTGTATGATTATCATTATTGTGAATGCACTTGAACTGTCATTTCTCCTTTCCAGAGATTTCTCTTCTTCAAACTGAACCTTTATTAATTTTGATGGTATCCACAATTTTTCTTCTCCTGTGGAAACAAGAGAAAAATCCCTTCCCAATACAGCACATCTTCCATTGTGATATCAGCACATCCTTGAAATAAACTGGTTGATTTAGTTCAGCAGACTTTTCCATTATTCAACGTCTTTCTGCTGCTGTTGTCCTTTTCTCATTAGACTTAAGAAAATTCAAGGTTAATTAGGCATTATGCAATCTATTTCTGGGGGCATTTTCCACCCCTTTCTGTTTATTTAACATATCCTTTAGAGTTCAATTTGGTCTTTCTATGACTGCTTGACCTGTAGAATTGTATGCTATACCTGTAACATGCTTAATATTATAGTCAGCGAAAAACCATTTCATTTCCCTAGAGACATAAACTGGACCATAATCAGTTTTTATTTGTGCAGGTATACCCATGATGGTCATAACTTCTAATAAATGTGAAATTACTGAATCAGCTTTTCCTGAGCTTAAAGCAGTTGCCCATTTAAAGCCTGAAAAGTGTCAATGGTGGGATATATATATTTTAATTTTCCAAATTCTGCAAAGTGGAACACAGCCATCTGCCAGATTTCATTCCTTTGTGTACCCTTTGGGTTAGTCCCTGAAGGTAGTGGTGTTTGGTAATATAAAGAACAAGTAGGGCATCTCCTTATAATCTCCTTAGCTTGTTGCCATGTAATAGAAAGCTATTTTTTTAAACCTTTGCTATTGACGTATTTTTTTTATAAAATTCTCAGGCCTGCAACACACTTCCAATCAATAATTGATCAATTTATGCATTACCTTGTGCTAGAGGACCTGGCAGACCCATATGGGATCGGATGTGTGTTATGCACATTGTACAAAGCCTGTTCCTGATTATGTCTTGTACCTGGATAAATAATGATGTCAATTCTGTATCATCTGGTATAAATTCAGTGGTTTCCATATGCAAGATAACTTTGTCTGCATATTGTGAATCAGTAACTATATTAAGAGGTTCTTTAAAATCCCTTAGCACCATTAGAATGACATATAATTTTGCCTTGTGAACAGAATTAAAAGGGATTTGTTTCACCTTATTCAATTAGTCTGATTTGTAACCTGTCTTCCCTGATTTATTAGCATCAGTATAAAATGTACAGGCTCCAGTTATTGAAGCATCATGTACAATTTGAGGAAGAATCCAAGAAGTTCTCTTTATAATGTTAACTCTACTGCTTTTGGGATAGTTGCTATTAATTTCTTCCAAAAATTAGCACAAGCTCTTTGCCATGGTTCATTGTCTTCCCATAACTTTTTTATTTCATCAGTAGTGAAAGGCACTATAATTTTTTCTGCATCTATACCTGCTAGTTGACAAAGTCTCTGTTTATCTTTTATAATTAATTCAGAGACATTTTCCACATAAGTTTTTAATTTTTTTACTTGGCTTGTGTGGTAAAATGATCCATTCTAAAATAATATCTTCCCTCTGCATTAAAGTTCCTGTAATGCAGGAACTCCAAAATATACAATGAATTCATGAAACTGATATCAAAATACCAAATAATTCAATTAAAATGTAAGGTACAGATCTGAACAGAGAATTCACAACAGAAAAATCTCAAATGTCTAAAATCAACTTAAGGAATTTCTCAGCATCCTTAGTCATCAGGGAAATGAAATTCAAAACTACTCTGAGATACCATCTTACGCTCGTTAGAATGGTTAAGGTCAAAAACACTAATGACAGCTTATGCTGGAGAGCATGAGGAGTAAAGAAAAAACACTCCACCAATTTTGGATGGGAGTGGAAACATGTACAGCCATTTTGGAAATCAAATGTATGGTGGTTTGTCATTAAATTGGGAACCTCAAGATTCAGCAATATTATTCTTCGGCATATAACAAAAATATTCACACTCATACCACAAAGACATTGGCTCCACTCTGTTCATAGAAGCATCATTCATAATAGCTTGAACCAGGAAACAACATAGATGACCCTCAGCTGAAGAATCCATAAAGAAAATGTGGCACATTTATACAGTGATTACTCCTCAGTTATAAAAAAAATGATATCTTGAAATTCCAGGCAAATGGATAAAATTAGAAAAAGAAATCCTGAGTGAGGTAACCCAAACCAAGAGAGACAAATATGGTTTGTATTTATATATAAGTGGGTATTTGACATAAAGAAATGGATAATAAGTCTACTGTCCACAACCCTAGAGAATCCAGGATAAAGGAAGACCCTAAGAAAGACATACATGGATGGTCCTAGGAAGAGGAAATGGCCAAGTTCTCCTGAGATCATTGGAAGCATGACAGTGAGAGAAGATGGTGGAAGAGATGTGGAGAGTAGAGGAGGAGTAAATGAGGGATTGTGAAGATAGGGTTTGGGTGAAGAACAGAGAGTGAGAACAAGGACAGAGATATCTTGATAAAGGGTATCATCATGGGGTTAGTAAGAAACCTAACAATAGAGAAGTTCCAAGGAATCCTAAAGGATGACATCAGCTAAGAATCTGAGCAATAGTTGAGAGGGTACCTTAACTGCCCTTTTCCTGTAAGCAGGTTTATGAGCACCTTACAACATAGAACTTTCATTCTGTTGTAATTGATGAAAGCAAAGAATAACTGTAGTTAAAGATGTGCCATTACTGGGGTATATATACTTCCTGCTTGCCCTGCCATGTCCAGGATGATGGAAACCACTTGAGACTCTGAGAGCCACACCCCCCCCCACTTCCAGGCACACAGCTGGACCATGTTACCATCAAACAAACAGCAACAAGCTGTTCACATACTCCATCCAAATGCTCAGTCTCCCAAAAGAGCCAGAAGTCTTGCTGGCAGCACTGCCAAGAAAGCCTGAATTTCAAAACATCATGGCTTTTTTTCTTCTACCACTGAATCAAGAAAACTTCTCTTAAAAGGGCCATGGCACACCACCAGCAAACATAAAAAAGGTATGTTAAACTCTGTATTTTTGTGTGTTTAGAATTTCTTTTCAAACTCCATCAAGTTATAAGTGGAGTTTAGTTGGCCTCACATTGGGTGCCAATTTGTTGTATGGGGGCCACTAGTTTATTCCTGGCTGCTTAACCCCTAAATAATCACATAGAAACTTTATTATATAAAACAATACTTAGGTCATTAGTTCTAGCTTCTTATTTGGTAACTATTACATACATCTTAATTTAACCCATTTCTAGTAATCTGTGTACTGCCACATGGCTGTGGATAACTGGCAAAAGTTTTGTCTGGCTCTAGTGGGCTACATGGCTTCTCTCTTCCTTTCTCCCAGGATTCCGTTTAGTTTTCCCCACCTCACTTTGTTCCCCTATAGCTCTGCTATTGACCCAAAGCAGTTTCTTTATTCATTAATGGTAATCACAGCAGATAGTGGGGACTCCCATATCAAATCACAGGTAAGTATCGAATTGAGCTCTTTGAATCCCTTTTTAGAAAGGGAAGGGCAATAAGATGATCAAATTATTAAGAATATGTTGGCAATACCCACAGAAACAGCACAACAGAGCTAATGGGAGATCACCAAATCTGGACTGATGGGAAACCTGCATATGATGAAACTAGGCCCTCTGAATTGGGTGACAGTTGTGTGGCTTGGACAGTTTGAGGGATTACCAGACTTTATCCCTAGTGTATGAACTAACATTTTGGAGCACATTCCCTATCTCAGCCTACATAGAATGAGAAAAACCTTGGTCCTTGGTCCTTCCTCAAATGGTATGACAGACTTTGTTGACATGGGAAGTCTTATCCTTTAAGAGGAATGGATGAATAGTACAGAGGAGAAAAGTGGCAGAACAGGAGGAGGGGAGAGAGAGACAACAGGTATTGGTATGCAAAATAAAAAAGTTTGCTTAAAAAAAAGAAATTTTAAACATTTTTCTTAAATGAAATTATTTTTGAAATGCACTAAAATATGAAAATGACTGATATATATGTATATATTCCAATATACATGTGTGGGGGAGTAGAGTAGGAAAACAAATACAATGCAATTATCAAAAGCAAGATTAATTGTTTTATCAATCACTGTAGAAATAATGGAATTTGTATTTTAAAGGTGTGAAAATTAAAATCAAATTAGGATTTTTCAGGAAAATAAGAACATTATTTTTATAACCAGTATATATAAATTAGTGAAAATTATAAGGTTTTTAAGATATTGTGGAGAAAAATCAGAACTCCAAATGGATCCAAGAAGAAATTGCAAAAAGGCAAGAAGTAAACCAAGGTAAAGGTAAGTCTTTTAGAAAAAGTAACCAGTAACAATCATATATATGTGTGTGCATGTGATATATATATATATATATATATATATATATATATATATATATATATATTCTCTTATTTAATATATATAATTGAGACACATAATTTATTAAAATACACATCAATGTATCTAATAAGTTGTCCTTTACATATTTTTTATTTGTATATGTTTATGGATGTCAAAGCGTAGTCCTCAGTATTGGTTCCTTCTTCCATGGTGGGATCTGAATACCAAAATGAGGTTTCTCAAGTTTTTAAGCATTAAGACATTTTACTATATAAAGATTGCTTTTAATGGAATATAAAGGAAAATAATATAACTGTAACATACTGTAAAATTAAAGTAGTTACAAAAGGAATGTCACATTGCACAAACAGTATGTTTACTCTGTATGGAAAATTAAAACATGCTGCATTTCCTAAATAAGATAAAGATCATAAAACTGTAAGCAATCTGTCAATTAAGTTCCATGTACAGTGGAAATATGTAGGATACAGTAAAGAGAAAAAAGTTTAAGTACATGTAGATGTAAGCTATTCAAGCACCAACACTACTATGAAAATACTGCATTAAGCAATACCGTAATAAAAGCTGTATTAATAAAGTGGGGTAAATATTTACCATAGGAAAATATTACTTAACAAATTTTAAAGTTTCATAGTTATACAATAAAGCCAATATAAAAAAATTAATAAATAAACCAGTCCATAATTGTAGTGAAATTCTTTATCTCATCCCTCTAATTAACAAAGGAACAAACACAGCAAATATAAAAATGATGAGAAAAATTAGGAAAATTTCTGAGTGCCCTTGCCTGGAAGTTGAAGTAACTAAGCCTTCTGAATTTAGCATTTTGAATTCTGAATGTGCATACTTTCAGGGCATATACAGAACTCTGATTTATAGCTATATAATACCTCATAGAAAATCTTAAATATTATGATTAAAATTGTGCTTATAATCTTTGACTGGCAATCAGTTAGGCTATAAATAAAAGAATGATAAGTATAAAGCTTAGGTTTAGATACTAAGTTATCTAGTTGTAAATAATTTTTAGACCAAATAAGAAATCTCAATTTCATGTTTGCCATTTTATAAAAGAAATACAGAGTGTAAGAGTGTCTCAGTGTTTGTTGGCTATAGTAAGTGTGTCTCTCGCTGTGTGTGTCTCTCTCTCTGTGTATGTCTGTCTGTGTCTCATGACAAATCTTATTTTTTTTCTGTTTCTGGATCATATTTTTCATAAATTTTTTAAAGAAAGAAATTCCTCTGTTATTTGGGACATGGACAATGATATTGTACCAGTTGCATTGGCCTAATAAAACACTGATTAGCCAGTAGCCAGTTGAGAATTATAGGCAGGGTGACCAGAAAAGGAGAATTCTAGGAAGAGGTAAGGTTCAGTCTGCAGTCGTCAGCCAGATGCAAACAAGGCAAGATTAGAATACCTCACTGATAACAGATACCAAGTCATGTGGCTAACACAGACAAGAATTGTGGGTTAAAATAAGATATAAGAGTTAGTTAATAGGAATCCTAAGGTAATAGACAAAGCAGTTTATAATTAATATAAGCCATTTTGTGTTTCCTTGGGACTGCACATTTGCCAGAACAGGCAGGACAGAAATGTCTTTCAACAAATGGTGCCAATATGGGCCACTACATCAACTTAAAACTTGAGAGAGCTTGGGAAGTATTCTAGACACAAAAGGACAGAGTTAAGTACAGTTTTTTGATAGGAGCATTTTCTCAGTTGGGCTCTGTTTGTTAGAGGAAAGCACATTTCATTTAAGAAAGGCTTCCTGACTCAGCTTTAGCTGCAAAAAACTTGCAATTCTTTTAAGAGGCCCCATCACCAAACATTTAAATTATATTTATGAATAGCTGACCACATGCTGGAGGCAGGGATCTTGAAATTTCATAGAGTTGTGGTAACATACATGGCTCCCACAAGTACCTCTGCCATAAAGCTAGACTCTCATAAAGCAAAGGGATGGGAAGATCCAGCTGCCGAAGCTGTGGCTTTAGCCATAGCCATGTCACTTAACAAATTAAAGACTCATGTTGTTAGGAACAGAGAGATATACAATAAAGATAGATTTAGACAAAAAAAATTTTGAAACAAATTACAGTGTGTTTAAAAAATATATGTTCGCTTTGGAGAGAAAAGAAAAAGTATAAAGGCCTTAAGAAAAGGAAAAAAGAAAGAGAGTAGTTGAGTGTGGTCACACACACCTTTAATCCTAAGACTTGGAAGGCAGAGGCAGGAAGATGTCTATGAGTTCAAGGAGAGCCTGATCTACAGAGTGATTTCCAGGACAGCCAAAGATACACAGAGAAGCCCTATCTAAAAAAAAAATAAATAAATAAATAAATAAATAAATAAAAAATAAATAAAAAATAAAAAATAAAAATATAAGTAAAAAATAGAGTTTAAAGTCAAGTAAAGATGGAAAATACACTGAGAATCTGGATCCTTCTTGGTAATATGTTGTCTTTGAATTGTTTGACAGTTGAGGAAGAAGCAACAGCTGATAAAAGATATTTGTTTGTAAATGCTGCTCAATTAATCCAACATATGTATTTTGAAAATGCTTGACTTCAAAATGTTAGTCAAAGGATATGTTAATTTGGAGAAGAGATTTTGGCTTTGTTTACACAGAAAATGAGAGGCTGTGGATTTATTTTGGGTTAAGAAAATCCAGGTTTTAAGGAAATCTCCCTGAAAAATCTCCAATAGGAGTATATGGCCCAGGTGGTCTAACATTTTAGAGGACTTCTGTTGGAGTGTTCTCTGAGTTCAACATCCAGAACAGCCTCAAAACTAGGCTGAACATGAGCCTCACAGAATATTCTAGTCAAGACTTGACTATAATCCTAAATTTTCTTTAGACCCCTATAGGATTATCAGTGACCCCAATCAGCAGGAGGTACCCAAGAAAACTACACCCAAATCCCCAAAAGAGAAATCATGGGGTTTGTCTTTGTTTAAAATGTTTTGGTTTTAAGTTGTTATAGATAACAGTCAGATAAATTAGAAAAAGGAGATTAGATTCAGAGTTCTTGTTTTAAAAAGAATAAAAGAGGGGAGGTAGGAAACACTGGTTTGTACCCTATAAAGATTTCTCACTTGTATTGGTTTAATAAAATGCTGATTTGCCAGTTTTCAGGTAGGAAGTATAGGCAGGGTGACCAGAAAAGGAGAATTCTGGGAAGAGGAAAGTTTCTGTCTGTATTCATCACCAACATTCAGAGGAAGCAAGATGAGAATGCTTCATTAATACAAGGTACCAAGCTATGTGGCTAATAGAGACCAGAATTAAGGGTTAATGTAAGAGGTAATTAATAAAAGCCTAAGATAGTAGGCTAAGCAGTTTATATTTAATATAATTAATTATATAATATAATTAATATAGGCATCTGTGTGTTTCTTTGGGACTGACAAAAAGACTTCTGTCAACATACTTGATTGCTGGTCATAAAGAAAGAGACAGGAGAAATCAAGCCATGCATGAGGTAAATATTGGTTTCAGTTTGTAAAGAATCAGAATACTACTAAAAAATTAGTTTATTGCCATTTATAATTTAGCCTGAGATAAGTGGATAGTCACTTCTGTGTTTTAGTATCTCATAAAATTATGGAAAGGTACCACATAAATTAATAAATGTACATGCAGATTAAAGTTGTGAAAGAATACAGAATTTAGAGCTAACTTTTCTGCCAGGATAGTAATTACTTTGTATCTTTGACAAAAATGTTTTAATTATTTATAAAATAACAATAGTAGTGACAACCTTACCTTATGTAATACATTATGTACTTGTGTAATGGCATGAAAATAGACTAGAAAGTATTATTTAAATAGCTAAAAGGATGTTAATATTTTCTTCTGAATAAATTGTCTTTAGATGCAATTCATTTTATAGGATACACATTATTTTCCAAACTGAATAATTTGAGAGATCCCTTTTGAGTAGAAAGACTCTGAAAATTAAATAAATATTATATAATTAAGGTAAATACATTTATTTATATATTTACATTATGTTTTAAATTCTGTTTCTTAGAATATATACAATGTCTGTCTGGACATATTAATAATTAAGCAGGTATGAGTTTTTCCCCACATTAGATATTATTTCTTATTGAATAAAAAAACACCATTTTGTGATTGCAGCTAAATTGAAAACACATTCTTTTTAGGAAATGTTTCTAGATGTCTTTTAAGTAGCAACATAGGTTTGGAAGTTAAACTGCCACTAATTAAAATAAAATGAATGGGGAGCCACCCTTGAAGAATCTTCCTAATTCCATTGATTTATGGGGAAACCTCAAGTTAATTATAGGCAACACTTTCTAACAGTAGCCAAAAAAGAATAAAAAAAAATATAAGGTGAAATATCATCTAAAATTTTTAACTTGTGTCCTTCCCTCTTGCCTCAAAATTTATTTTCCTTTTTAAGTGAGATTTTTTTATACAATCTACTAAATGTATATGCTTATGGCTTTTACTGTTAATTGACCTGAAAGCAGATAAAATGGAAATATATATTAATCACATAATCATTAAAATACTGTATAGTGATATAATAAATATATATGTTCAGAGATTTTATAAAAGACATTTTAATATACATATATATATATATACACAAATAATGGATTTTATGAATGTCTACCACATTTATTATACTTTATACATAGACAAAACCAAGTTCAAAACAATGAAATATCTTGTCAAGTTAACTAATAATAATATTATGTGTTTAGGCTAATCATGAGCTTCTGGATTTAGTTGGCTTCTAATAAGAAAAGTGCAGCCATGATGAAAATTGTGAGAATCAATAATTCCTAATTTCGCTATGACATTTTTATTCTCTGTGAAACCTTTACATATGATAAACTCATTTGCAAAAAATGAGTGATAAAACAAGCAATCTCACCTCGATACTGAGTGCACAGACAGTGAGAGACAAGATAAACTAGAGATCAATAAAGAAATGCCTCAACACATGTACAAAAGGTAAATAAGGCTAAAATTGTTTTATTTTATTATATTATATATTAACTCATTCTTGATTTCTCTGTATAACAGTTCTAGCTGTACTGGAACTTGCTTTGTAGAGAAGGTTGGCCTTAAACAAGCACATATTATTTTTTAGTAGGCACACATTCAAGATACCATAAATCCCGTGAAATGTACTCCATATGACACTGGATTCTACATATGACATATATCATCTAAAAAATAGATGATTCAAGTGGAAGAATTCTTCTAATAGTTTAGAATGTTCAGCAATGTAAACTTAGAGAAAATTATGTAATCTTTGTTCATTCAAATATGCCAAAATTGAAAATGTAGGCTTTCCAGGACAGCAAATATTATAAGAAATACTAAGTTGATAAGTGTCTGAATGACATAGGTTTGTAGATGTTAATTTAATTCAATAATTTCTGAAGTTCTTCTATATACATCCTCTAAGTGCTCAGTAACAAAATAATAAGAGTAGGAATTTTCCAGGAGCCTTTAGTGGGGAAAGTTTTTCACCAATTCCATATCCAATAAAAAGCTAATATGCAAAATATATAAAGAATTCAAGAAAATAACATCAACAAAAAAAGAAATAATCCAATTTCATAATGAACTACAGATCTAATCAGAATTCTCATTAGAGGACTCTCAAATGGCTGAGAAACATTTAAAAAACATAAAATATTCTTAAAATGCAGCAAAATGTTCATCAAACCTATTTTGAGAATCTATCTTACATCTGTCAGTGTGACCAAAACAAATAACACAATGTCAGCTTAGACTGAAGAGGATGTGGAGCAAATGGAACACTGCTCTATTTCTTTTTTTTTTTTTTAATTTATTTATTTATTAAGGATTTCTGCCTCGTCCCCACAACCGCTTCCCATTTCCCTCCCCCTCCCCCGATCAAGTCCCCCCCCCCTCATCTGCTCGAAGAGCAATCAGGGTTCCCTGACCTGTGGGAAGCCCAAGGACTGCCCACCTCTATCCAGGTCTCGTAAGGTGAGCATTCAAACTGCCTAGGCTCCCACAAAGCCAGTACGTGCAGTAGGATCAAAAACCCACTGCAATTGTTCTTGAATTCTCAGTATTCCTCATTGTCCGCTATGTTCAACTAGTCCGGATTTATCCCATGCTTTTTCAGACCTAGGCCAGCTGGCCTTGGTGACATCCCAATAGAACATCCCCATTGTCTTTCTGATTAGAATCCAAAACTATCCATTCACTGTAGCGAGCTGTGTGGAATCACAACTGATGGAGATGTATAATCAACTCCTGAGACAGCTAAGGCCTGACCTATGCCTGATCACGCAATGATTATCAGCTGCCTGCATATGTGTGAACCTATGGGCAGTGCCCACCTGGCAGTTCGGGGTTGGCAGCCCATGCCTACTTAAGGGCTGAGAGAGGTTTGCCCGAGGAGAGAGGTCAAAGAGAGAGAGAGAGAGAGAGAGAGAGAGAGAGAGAGAGAGAGAGAGAGAGAGAGAGAAGTGTAAAAAGTCCTGGAATAAAACTGCAGTGAGAAGAGCTCCGGTGGTCGCGTCATCCTTGCTGGACAAGGGTGGCCGTGACAAGTGGTGGCCCATACGGGACAAGCGTACGGGGAACCTCCAAACCTCTCTCTGTGGAGCCCAGAACTTGTTGCAGTCAGGGGGGTGCACCGGATAATCCTCAAGGTAAAGATTGGGGATCCACGACAAAAAGTGGGTTTTCCGCTCTCGCAGGTAGAAGAAGGGAGAGTGGGGGTAATAGGGCCGCTACTATAGCGGACTGATAAAAGTGAAAGTATAGCCACTACCAAAGTGGAACGTTTAAAATGAAAATAAAAGGAAGAATAGGATTTTAGGATGGGTGCTTCAACATCACAGCTGATTTTTCTGGCTCTTAACGAGCTGTTACGGCACGCATTGGAGAGGTTTTTGGCTGAATGTGACACAATTGCTCCTTGGTTTGCCGTCTCTGGCAATCTTAATGTGTCATCCTGGGATAAGCCTGGTAGAGATCTGAATTTTGCCAATGAACAAGGTATGCTAAGGAAGGGAGTGATATTCATCTGGTTCGAATTACCGAGGCCTCAAGAGTTTGCAGTGGAGTGTGAGCAGCTGCGGCTCCAAGACCAAGGAGCTCCAGGCGGCTCCAAGGCCAAGCAGCACTGAGGGTCTGCAAAACTGCAAACCCCGGGACCTGCCTCAGGGCATAGAAGCACAACCATGGTAGGATCTGTCGGCCTGAACCTTTGTCCTAGCCCTGGGCAACTGGCCCCGACCAGGTCGGGCCTGCAGCTCTGCGTTGCCACGCCTCCACCTTCCAGCTCGGTGGGGAAGAGCCTTTGCCTCACCCCTGCTGTCGTTGCGAACCGAGTCCAATCGCGACTGGAAAATGGCAGTAGATTATAGTAAATACCTTTAAGAATGCAACGTCCCCGCTCAGCAGGAAGTAGCCAGAGGGATTGACAAAGCCCAAATTTCCTAAAACACAGTTTAAGCGGGACCCCTTCTGAGCGGAAGCAGGATCAGCTGGGTTACTAGGGAAGCCAAAGAGGTGCACGAGGGAGAAGGTGTCTTCCATGCACTCACCTGACAAGAATGAATGTGCCACGGGGGTATGGCAGCAGGGGTATGTTAAGACTATACCCTAGTTTGTCAGACATTTCTATCCATCCGGGGCTGTGTGTGACCAGCATTCAATATGACTCATGCAACTAATTTGTTTAAAGAATTGTCTAGATATCTTTTAGGTAATTGGTCTGGTGAATTCAAACAACAACTGGAAAAGTGGCCATGGTAACTGTGAACTCCACACACATGGATACGAGCCTGGCAGAAGGACTATCTTCCTGGATCACTCCATGGATCATCTGAAGGAGTGGGCAGGAGTAGGAGCCCTAACAGGCTTAATGGTGTTTGCCTCCCTGGTAAGCCTGTGGTGCATTAGTCACATAAGGGTTTCACAGCATTGCAATGCAGTTATGATCATTCAGGCCTTCACGGACATTTAAAGCAGGACAGTCTCCCCAAGGTTGGCTAGAGATGTAAGAGCAAGTCTGATTGCATGTGGTTTGGTGTCTAGCTCCCACCTCTGTAAAAAGGCACCGGACAGTTCTAGTGTTCTCTGAGTGGATGACACCTGGACAAACACTAGTACATGCTTCATTTTTAACAGAGATCAGACCTCTAGTCTTACCTGTGGCTTTACAAAACAAAAGGGGGAACTGTAGCGAGCTGTGTGGAATCACAACTGATGGAGATGTATAATCAACTCCTGAGATGGCTAAGGCCTGACCTATGCCTGATCACGCAATGATTATCAGCTGCCTGCATATGCGTGAACCTATGGGCAGTGCCCACCTGGCAGTTCGGGGTTGGCAGCCCATTCCTACTTAAGGGCTGAGAGAGGTTTGCCCGAGAGAGAGAGAGAGAGAGAGAGAGAGAGAGAGAGAGAGAGAGAGAGAGAGAGAGGTCAAGAGAGAAGTGTAAAAAGTCCTGGAATAAAACTGCAGTGAGAAGAGCTCCGGTGGTTGCATCATTCTTGCGGGATGAGGATGGCCGTGACAATTCACTATGGAAATCAATATGTTGTTCTCTCAGAAAATTAGGAATTGATGCACCATCGGGTCCCAGCTATACCACTCATGAGCATATAATTGAAGGACACTCCACCCTCCATTGATGACACTTGTTCAACTATGTTTCTTTTGGTTTTATTCATAATAGCCAGAAAGGAGAAGCATAAATTGATGCTTCTAAATGATGTTCTCACCTAAAGAATGGGCAAAGAAAATGCCCAATTATATAATGGATTATTACACAGCAGTTAAAAATGGTATCAAAAAATTTTAGTCAAATAAATGAAACTAGAAAAAAAATATTCTGAGGGTGATAAAACAGGACAAGAAAGACAAACACAGTATGTACTCACTTAAAAGTGCATTTTAATTGGTAAGAAAATAATAATCATCATAGAATCCATAGATTCAGAAAACCTAAGTAAAACATTGCAGGTTTTAATGTGGACATCTGGCTGTCCCTGAGAATAGGAAATAGAATAGACTTTGTCAATGGACTTGGTGCAGGCGGAAATAAAAGGGGGGGGGGGTTCAGATTGTTGAGGTGCAGAGAGAGAAGGAGGGAGAGAGAGAGTGAGAATGAATACAGGGGGACTTTGTAATTGGATGGCATTTGTGGGGCAATATCGGGCAGTAGAACCTCCCACAATTTCTGGAGGGTAACTTTTACAAGGACTTCTAGTAATGTAGCATTCAGAGACTGAATAGTCCACCTTCTGCAACCAGGCAAGGCTTCCAACCAAGTCATAAAATTTTCAACCTAAGATGTGCTTGGGTAATAAAAGCATAGAATTTTCAGGAGTTCTCAATCAATTATTCCTTTAATTTGAGGCCCACACTACAAGAGTGAGTCTATGTCAAACACTTCCTAGATGACCAGAAACCAGAGGTCGGATATTCCAGAGAACTGCCATAATAAAAATCGATAAAGTGATTCCTAAGGATATTCGGCTATACTCTTCATTAAGCAACTAGCCCAACCATCATCATCGAGATTTTCTACTACAGCTGATGGGAGCAGATGCAGATACAAGCATTAAGGAGAAGAGAACCCAAATTAGAGAACTCCATTAGTTCCCTCTAATTTGAGCTGGAGGAACCCCTACAAAGAGGGCAGGAAGAAATCTAGGAGTGTGTATTGTTGAGGAAACGATAAAAATAAGGCTGACAGAATCAACTAAGCAGGGCTCACTGAGACTGAATTGGCAACCAAGAAGCTTGCATTTTTCTGCACTAGGTCATCTGCAAATATGCTGTGGTTCACAAGTGTGCTTTCTGCAGGATTCCAGAAAAATGTTAAGTAGGGGTATCTTTGACTCATTGGCCTGCACTTAGGACTCTTTACCTCCTATATAGATGCATCTTGCTAGGACATGTTCTATTGATAACCATGAGAAACTGTTGTTTTCTGAAGGGAAAAGTAGAAGGAGTAGGTCTGAGGAAGTGGGCAGGGAAAGGACTTTGAGAAATTGAGGGAGAGGAAACTGTGTTCAGGGGGTACTATATGAGAGAAGAATGAAAAAACAAATAAATAATTGATAAATGGAATGGGTTGAAGTTTTCACCTGGTAGTGAACCTAACACTGGAAAATGCAGGAGCTTACAAAAAAATCAGCAATGTAAATATAGTGGTGCAAGCCTTTAATCCTAACACTCATGTGACTGCCTTAGAAAGATTAACTGAATTACAAAAGAAATATCTGGAAAGATCTAAAGAATATTAAATTCGATTTTATACTCAACATTGTTATTTGGATCAAGATGAAACAGATGTTATTTAGATGGGATGACAAAAGAGATTTCAAAATTTTGTCTGCAAAGATTTTGAGTCTCTCAGGTGCATCTTTTAGGTAGAGGGAAGAAATATAAGATGGAAAATATATCAGTCTGAGAGTAAGAAATTCTTTAATAAGTGAAGTAAAAATTTCTTCCTCATCCTAGCTGCCCAAGTGAGCATTTTAAAAAAGGCTGTTTTACATTAATTTTTGTGGGACCTAATTATATAGCATTGTCTGACTGGAAACTTTGCATTCAGACCAGGGTGGGTTTCAATAGAATTCAAATAAGCTCTACCTGTCCCAGCCTCCTGAGTGTTAAGATTAAAGGCTTGCTCTACCATATGTCTTACATAGAATGACAAATTCTATGGAGGATTAATGGAGCATAGAAATCTACAGGCTGGAATGAAACAATCTAGAGTCAAATGGTGAAATTATTGTAGGTACACAGTTGACACATAATTAAATCTCACCAAATGAGGCTGAATAAATGAATGAAGAATAAAAATTTATTTTTTTCTCTGAGTCTCTACTTCCTTTTCCTTAAATTTTGGCTTATTGTGTGACCTTTGTCTATATTCATTACATTTTATTTTAGTTCTAAACATTTGATGCCATTGATTTATATTTTCAAAGTTCTTAATTTAAATTGAAAATTGTTCTATATGTAGGTAATTAAAAATCTTTTAAAAAATTCTGATTTCTAAGCTCTGGAGAGATGGCTAAGAGGATAAGACGGCTGCTCTTCCAGAGGTCCTGAGTTCAATTCCGAGCAACTGCGTGGTGGCTCATAACCATCTGTAATGAGATCTGGTGCCCTCTTCTGGCCCATAGAGATACATGCAGGCAGAATATTGTATATATAATAAATAAATAAATCTTTAGAAAAAGCCAATTTCAAATTATTACTCAGATTGAATTCAAAATAAATGTGTCCGTCTACTTTAGTTAAAAAGATAGTTTCATGTATATCATAAAATAATGATATAGTTTCATTTACTTAACCATAATGTTTACTAAGACAGCTCAAATTATATTATACAAGTTTATTTAATTTGATCTCAATAAATATTTAAATATATACACCACGTGAAATTTTCAACGTTATCATATCTTTGTAATTCTAGTGAGAATAGTCAGTATTCTAAGCATTTACAATTAGTATTTAATTAATTTTGTTAGACAAGTGATAAAAATTTTCAATTATTTCTTTTAATTTTTATATATTGATATAATTTCATAATTTATCTCTCTAATTCTTCCCTTCCAGTCCCTTAATTACTAATCACATCTTTAGAAACAAATAGAATTATTGTAGAATACTTCTTTATCTTTATTAGATACTGCCTAATAAGGTTCCAAAACATGATACCTAGCATTTATTAAGCATAGCTTCTAATTTCTTTATAGGTCCAAACCTTCATATAATTTGTGCAACAGAGGGGACACAAAAACCACATGAAACAGGTATTTTACCAGGTGATTGTCACAGTTCTATTTATTTTGCAGAACCTGTCACAGAAAGTATTATTTCATTGCTTACTCAATGGCTGCAAATATAACTGAAAATAATATTAAATCTGTTTGCAGACTGGCATCAAATTAAACATAAATCAATCTACTCATTACTTTCTTCAAATTCTGATTTTTGCATTTTTTCTGCAACTGAAATCCATTCTTTAAATAACTCCAAGAGTAAATAATGATCAATAATTCCCAAATACTTATCTGTAGCAATTGTTTTATTTTCTTAAAGCATAAATAAAATTCAAAAATTTCATTATTTTTTTCTTTTTTTTGATATAAAATCATTTTTTTATCAAAGGTGATTACAAACAAAATATATATCTAAAAAAACTATTGGGTGTCTCCTTGCTTTTGCCCCGGTGTGAGAGTTAAATAATGTAGCCACCAAGTCAGATGGAGAGGCAAGTCGTAAGTTATGCATTGCAGAAAAATGGAAAATGGGAAAAAAAGAATAGATTTCTTCCTTCTGAATTTTCTATCAAGTGAAAAATATAAATCTGCAATAAGCCACTGAATTCAACTTTCTATGAAAAGGAATAAAAAGTGACATGTTCTTTTCTGTGTTTATAGGGGAGAGAGAGAGAATATGAAGTGATATACCTTTCATGCTGACTGGACAAAATTGCTTCTAGAAGCCATGGGTTATTAAAAAAAAATGGAAGTGTGGAATGCCTCTTTATGATTTGTTTCTGAGGGGTGTCCCAGAAGCCCCCCAAACTATATGAATTCTTACTATTCCTCTTGGTTATACATTAGTACTAGGTATTAATGAATGATTCGACTATTATTGAAGATGCCATATGTCTTGGACCCACAATACAGAGACATCACCCTGTCAACAAACTGGAAGCATCCTTTTTGCAAGGTAGCTTTCCAACTTCATAAAGATACTATGAAAGTTTATGAAGGAGAAAAGCTGTTAATAGTTATACCCAGATGTGAATTCTAAAGTGTACAAGATGGAGAGGACTCACTTGTGCAAAGGGGTTATAGCTCTCATGTTATAGCTGTAACCACTGCTCTGTGACTGGATTTGAGAACTTCTCCATGGGAGGGAATCCATACTTACTACTGTAAATCTTTTCAAGGCCCCTTGGTTAACAAGATCATAGACCCCAGAGAAAATTTAATACTATTGTTTTATTGTTAAATTGTCTTGTCAGTATTTGTGCAAATAGACATAAGGTACTCTCAGACTGTATCAGAGGAGCTTCTATATCCAGAGAAAGGTGGTGAAAGAAGAGATCCACTCCTCTATGAGATGTTGAGAATAAGTAAAAGATAACAATTTAGCCATAAACAAGACATTTATAACACTTTCTTCATGGCTCAACGAACAGTGTGGAAGAGGGGTGTGTAAAAATGAATAACAACCAGTAGATGGCAAGACGCAGATATCCCAGTCAGGAACACAGAGGTACTGAGAATACCTAAGCTATATCTACACAAAAATAGACCAGTCAATCATTGGTGCAGGATATACTTGGGGGTGTTTTATTCTTCTCTTCTGGGCTAGTAATAGACTCAGTAAGAGGAGGAAATCTTTGGCACTAGTTGTCCAAACTCTGCTGTTGTCATTAAGTTCCAATGAATACTTGCAATTCAATGGTCACACAAATGGCTCTCTTAAATATAAACAAATGTAATCAATGTGAGAGAGGGACTGGTAATAATGAGGGATATTAACAAGGATGTGAGACAGATAGCAACAAGGGAAAAAAGTAATCACAATGGATTTTATAAATACACTCATTAAATTCTTAAATATCAAAATAAATCAATAAAAAGAGAAACTCTAACCAAAGTTATAAGTAAATGTAATTTTATTAGGGTATAAATTTTATACTATGTCTAATAAAAATAATATTACTAGGAAAATTCATCAGATGACTTACAGGAATACTGACTTTTTGGTAAATAATTGCATTAATAATAAGATGTGAATCCTAAAACAGAATGTTTTAAATTGAGGTATATATGCATATATAATATGTTTATATAAGGGATTTGATAATGCACAGAATGTCCATGGCTTCAATTTTCATTTAATGGAAAGTTCATCAGATGACTTACAGGAAATACTGACTTTTTGGTAAATAATTGCATTAATAATAAGATGTGAATCCTAAAACAGAATGTTTTAAACTGAGGTATATATGCATATATAATGTGTTTATATAAGGGATTTGATAATGCACAGAATGTCCATGGCTTCAATTTTCATTTAATGACTATGTAATGTTTTAAAATTTATCTGTGATTGTATACAGTGTCAATGCTAAGCAAAAAGTAAATTGTATGCTTCTGGGGCATACTCATTGATAAAGTTCGTTCAAAAAGGTTCACTAGAATTTGCAGAGAAAACTGAGGTAGAAGAACTTTTCATATAATACTGACTTCACTACTTGTCCAAGCGCTTCACTATTTCCAAAGTAATAAAAAGAATCATTTTTTTTTAATCAGAAACACTGACTGCTCTGTCTTAATACCCATTTGGTTTTTGCCAGTTTATGTACTCAGACTGTGTCATACATTAATTTACATTGCAGTGATTTAGCAGGAACTTGAGTTTGCAAGTTTTAATTAGCTTTTTAATCAGTCTCTGAATTAAACAAAATAGGTTAATTTTCAACATTCTATTTGGAGCAAATATTTTGATGAGATTTGAAACTTAGCCAAAACCCACTGAGAATATAAGAAAAAAGAGAAAAGAGATTTGCCCACTAAAATTATGTGTGCCAAAATCTGTCATCGGGCTTTGTTCTCATAAATCAATAGTTTTCTCAACACAATACTTGTAAATAGTTAAAGCGGGTAATTAAACCAAATGTATTATTTTTACTGTAATTAACTGATAACAATGTGCAATATTTTATGCCAGCTTTAAGAACTGACACAGAAATGACATTTTGATGTTGTAAGATCATAGAGTAATAGTTTGCTTACAGGGAACATGTCTTCTAGATTCCGGTTCTTCTGTCTTTGTATATCTAACACAGTTTTTACCATATTCTGACTTTTAAATAATGACTGATGTCCATCTAACACTATGGTGTCATAGTATATGGTGTCCCTAATATGGTTAGTTAATCTGAAAATTCATTGTTGCCCTAGAATCCTAGGGTAGTAGTGCATAGTGTAATACAAATTCTAGTTAATTCATATTTAATACTTAGCAATCAGTGTCTTTTCAAAAATACTTTGACATAATTATTTGGGAAAAGCAAAGCATCTATTTTCTACTAGAGAACTGAGAATAGAAGGTCAAGTTTACTTAAAATTTCACTCAGTACTGGAAAAATTATTGAATACTTATTGTCATAGTGGATAGCACTCAAATTATGTCTGAAGTGAAAAATGCATTGCCCCCAGAAGTAAACAAACCAATAATTTTATAATTATAAGGAATAGAATAGTTATGTTTTAGTATTTGAATAAGGGAACTATATCAGGTAAATATAATGATTGAAACACACAGCTTACAGAAACTATTTTTATAAAGGTTTGAGACTGTTTTCTTCATTCATGGCATTTTCTTCTTTCTGCCAATCTCTCCTGGGAACAGAGAAGAATGGAATAAAGGACTAGAGAGTCCTAATAAATGCAGAAAAAAAATCACATGAACTTTGCAGTCTATGATAGGAAAGAAATCATTTGGTAAGAGCTGCTGGAACAGGTTTTTCACATTTGGGAAGGTGGCAGCATCATATCTGTAATATAATATCTCATAAACATGTTAGTAATAAACTATCTTTGATGTTATATTTCTAAAATTGGCAAAAATATAAAAATATAACCTGGTAAAAAATGACAAATAGTTTTAATAATGTTGAATTAGTTCTTGTAAAAGTTCCTAAAACTTTAGGCTAGAATTTTCTGAATTATTGCCCATATTTGAATTTTTACTATTATGTTATTTTTAGTTGACTGTGAAAAGCCTCAGCTTAGTCAGTGTCACAATAAATCTTTTTTTTTGTTTCTTCCTACCCATGAATGACACAGTCTTCATATGAAAAAATATCATATATGGAGAGCACTTATCTTTCAAGAGAACAACTCAGTGTTTTCTATTGAATATTCTTTAAACTCCTTTACTTCTAATGAGCAAAAAAGACCTTTCTAATTAGTAGCATGTGCATTAAGCATGATATTTTCTTCATGAAATCAATGACAGGTTAATCACACACTGAGTCTTATATTTAGTTTTCCTGGTGACATTAACATCATGAATATATAAGATTCTTAACTTTCACAACGTATCGTTAGGAAAATAATTGAGGATCTTTTAGATTTCTGTAACAAGAAATTTACTAGTTGAGCCTGACGGTAGTTGACTCTATAAAAAAGACTGCGTATTGAGAAGATTGCAGCAAAAGAAGTTTTTATTTCTGGCACCCTGCAGCGTCAAGTGTCATGAAGGCTGATTTTAGGTCTACTGTTAAATTCTTGCATATGAGGACTATATGGGGAAATAATGTTATTTAAGTTATTCTGTTGGCACAACTTTGCTGTTAAATTGTATAATAATTAATCTGCATCTCATTCAACCACTCCCATGCATTGGCATCTGTCAAGACATACTTAACTTTTGTGCATATCAAAAATGACTTCCTCAGTTCTCAACTTCCTGATAGGACTGCTGGTTCAATTTCTGTGTACAAGCTTAAAACCAAGTAAGATACACTGAACAAAAACACAGCCCATGATATTTATAATAAGCTTTATCCTTTGAAATCTATGTTATTTCAGGGATAGAAGCATGTCCCAATTGAGATAAATGTCCTGATACTTATGTTTTGTCTATTTTTGTCTATAGTTTAGGCTAAAACACAGCCTAAATTTCCTCATAGAAGAATATCCAGAAAAGAGTCCAGCACTTCACATACTCCTTTCTAAAATGCAAACATAAGCTAATTTTTAGACAAGTTTTATCTTATCAGAGAAATAAAATGTAGTAGATGTTTTAAAATTATGAGATGGAACATACCTAACTTCATGTAATGTTAATGTTTCTACCCTTATTTACACTTATACCTTTCTACCTAGGAACTCTGTGTATATATCCATGAATATTTACATAGATACATATATTCTTCCATATTTTAATGCATAGGTGCACAACTACATGTACCCAGGTATCTCAATTTTCAAATATATCTCCTGTATATACTACATCACACACACACACACACACACACACACACACACACACACAGTTAATGGAAAAATTTTGTTTCAAAAGCCTTTAAATTAAGAGTGTAAGGTGTTTTATCCTTTGTTTTCATTTTTGATTAAATGATATCCAGGACTGAAACAGAGCTTTAATTATAGAACAAAAAGTCAAAACAGTGCAAAGAGAAATACACACACACACACACACACACACACACACAACTAAAGGAAAGTGAGGGATGCTAAGATAGGGAGAAACAGTCTACCACAGGGAGGAACAAACCAATTGGTTATCCAATATCAATGGACAACACTGAAGATATAAATACAATTAACATTATGCAGACTAAGCAGGATAAATATGTGAACATACAAGTAAATAACAATTAATGAAACGCAGTACATCTATTTAAAAGATATTATGCAGGAATGTATGTGAGAGTTTAGAGAGAAGAAAGACAAGGGAAAAATTCTGTGATTACACTATAATGTCAAAAGATAAAAGAAGAAAATGAAAAAAAAACTTAAACTTGAAAAATTATAAAGAAAAATAAGGATCTATAGCAAATGTAGGGAAAATGAAAGGGATAAAGTCACCTTAGTACATACATAACAAAGACTACAGGATAAGAAGACAGTGCATCTAGCAAGGTGAAGCAAAGCAGTTCACAAAGCATGTGGATATTCAAAAACTTGAAAAAGCAAAATATATTAACATCGCAGGTCAAATCATCAAGAAAATATAAGGTTTGTAGAATTTATACAACTCGAGCTATGCCAGCAAAGGGTATACAAGAAACACAGAAGGCCTGAGAAAAGTCAAGTGACATACAACCATGTATGACAAGTTCTAGATCTAAGTTTTAACACAAAAGTGAAAATCTCAGAGGAAAACAAAGACATAGAAGACTTATTAACATATTAAGCCTTAACAGAAAAGTATACTTCATCTAAAATCAGAGAAAAAACTATTTTCTTAACTTAGTCTACAAAGAAGTAAAAAAAAAATATGCTAAGAAGCACAACAATGATTAAATATAAAATGGTTGAAAGCATATGTAAGCCAAAAGATGAAAAAAGAATTTAAAAACATTAAAAATAGGAATCTTAATGCACATGACAAGTAAACACGCTCTAAAGCAAGTAAAAATTACAAAAGATAGAAAAGCCTATTTTGAGACAAAAGAATTGAAAATATAGCACATGCTAACTATTGGCATGTGATAAAAACTGTTAAAACAGAAATCCATATTAGCTAAATCCTTCCTTAAAATAAACAGACATAAGATCAAATAATCTAGGTGTCTCAAAATAAAAGAAATGGGACCTGAACTTAAGCCATGTTAAGAAAAGTGAATGAAGACCAGAACAGAGTTTAACAATATAAGGAAGGAAGGAGAAAGAGGGTAGAGAAGCGTCATGAGGTAGAAGTAAATAGTACAATTTAAAAGGGTCAGTTTTGTGATATCTGTTTTTTATTGATGTATAAAATATCCACACTAGTTAATCCTTTACTGCAGCTTTGTTGCATGAAGAACATTGACGTACACTAGATAAATTGGTTGTCATTACTCACTAATACTAACAACTATAGTCTATATTCGTACCTAGCCACTGTCAAAACCAAAGATAACTTTGAAATATGCTATTTTTATTAAAATAGAGTCCGTACCATTTGTTCTTTTTGGTAATTAAAGTCACCCATAAGATGTGATTGCTCCAGCTGCAAAACTTGAGCTTTCTTGCTAGTTCATTAATATTTCATTGACTATAGTATTATACTTTAGTGTGCGTATTTTTTTAATCATTTATTTAACAAATATTTGCTACATGCTGGCTATTAACTGATGCTGTCCTTTAAACTTGGTGTAACTCAGTGAATCTAAAAATAACCATTGTTCATAGAGTTTACACTCCTGAAAACAGTGAAAAACAATCTGAGATATATATACTCTATCAGTAAAACATGCTTTTAGAAACAAGGGACAGTTGTCTAGAGCTCAGTGAGTTGTGTACTAGTGATTTTATTTTCTGTAACTTTCAATATATAAATAATCAATATTGTTCAAAATTAATGCTTTATTTTTCATTTTTTCTTTGATGAAGTAACATTATCAGTACTGTCAAATTTCTCTTTAACTGAATTACCTTTAAAATCTTTTATATCTTGGGATAAAATACAAGTGAATGCATTTACCAATCCTAATTACCTAAGTTCTACCCAGGCTACCACACTCACTCACATGTGAACAATAAATAAGTATAAGATATTTTATTATCTTTTGCTTCTTTACTTAATCTGATATCTTCTAATTTTCACTCTTGAAAAAATTCAGACTACAATGAAAATAAAATATGCAGTGCAGTTGTATGCCTTTAAATATGGAACATAGCTGTGTATATATATAGCACAGTTGCATACCATTAAAAACTTATTAAGGAAGGAAGAATGATATGGATGAGCATCTTTATAATCTCATTTCTCTTTGAACTTTTTAACTCTGAATAGTAACTGTTTACTATTCATTGTTCATTAAGAGGTAAATTGCTTTTGAGTACATGCAAGCATTCAAATTAATCTTTGTGTTGGATGCCTACTAAAATAAATATTTATAAAGTAGCTAAAGATACGTTTTGCCTTGGAAAATCTCAATTGCTAATTAACCTTCATTTTAGATAATGTAAAATGTCCTTAAAGCACCTCAATCCAAATACAGTTTAATCACATCATTAAAGAAACATTTGCTTACCCCAGCCACATTTGAAATATGTCGGAAGTTTTAAAAATCAATTGATATAAACGATGTTATGTTACCTGAATAACCTCACCTTTTCCCTCAGTTCTATTAAACAAATCAGTTTTTCGGAGACTCTAGACATATTTTACCAGCAATATATAAATACCTACAGGGAATTATTGTGAAGGCTTAATCTAAAGCACACACTGACTTTGCACTGGCTTCTTCCTTGTTCTTTCTCATAATTCTATTCTCAATGGGAGTTTTGCCAATTGCCTTGGCTCTATGTTGTGTTTGTTTCTGAAAGGAAGATGCATAAAATATTCAGTGTCTCCTGAGGCTGGATATTTTACTGGCTCTTAAATTCTTTCTTCTCTTCTTGAATTCCCTGAACTCTGAGGGGAAGGATTCAAGGGGGACCTACCATTTAGACTCTGTCTCCACGGGATATCTGGTTGTTAGTTGCTACATCTGATCCCATCTGCTGCCAGATGAAGCCATAGGAACATTTTCTTAACTCATGTCCCTCCCTCTCAATTGACTTTAATTTGTGTCAAATTTACATAAAACAATACAGCACAATTGACACATTGTCAACTTGACACATAAACACATTACTGTTAAACCACATCTTTTCTCTCTTATTCATCCCCAAACTCTGACATTTGAAGCATAATAATTTTATAATTCCCACAGTCTTTACAAATTCAGGAATATTTAAAGTTCAGGGTCTTTAAAGTGTCAAATCTCTTTAAAAACCAAAAATCTCTTTTAAATGTTCAAAGTCCTTCAGTTATGAACTCCTAAAAAAATCAAAATTGAGCTAAATATTTTTTCAAAAGAGAAGAACTAGTGCACAGCCACAAACTGAACGAAGCAAAATCAAACTGTAACAGTGTAAATTATTTAATTTCCAATTATCTGTGGTTCACTCATCATTTTCTGGGCTCCTCCAAGGAACTTGGATAACTTCTCTGACTCTGCTCTCTGCAGCACACAGAGCTTCTCTTCTAGACTTGGGCAGTTTCCACTTCACCAATGCCTCTGTTCTTGGTGCTTATTCCACAGTATTTGCATCTCTAAAACTCCTGCTATCCCTTCCTCCATCTGGGTTGTATCTTCAAAAATAGCTTCTCCTGTGCTCTCTTCAGGGACTCTAGCCCCGCCACCCAGTGGCAAGACTTAATTGTTCGCCATGAACCCTTCATTCCTTCAAAGCCATTATTACCTGGTGAACGTATACTACTAGGTTCTGCTGCTAGCAGCTGTTACAAGCTTGGCCATCACTAGTACAAAGATTCTGTATCTTGACACTCAAGAAACACTTTCTAGAAAATCTCACCACTCTCTTACTGATTTTAAATTGAAATTAGATTCTTCACTCATGCAATACATCCTGACCACAGTTTTCCTTCTGTCACTTCATCCCTCCCTCTGTACCTACCTCCAATGCTCCCACATTTACTTCTCTACAGGATTCCCTACACCTCTGTCTCTGTTGGAAAGTAACAGGTGGCCCAAGGCAACAGCCAAACAGAACCAAACTAGATACAATAAAATAAGACAAAAGCCCTTATGTCAAGGCTAGAAAAGGTAACTCAATAGAAGGAAAAGAGTCCTCAAATGAGACAAAGGAGTCATAAATACACCCACTTTCACTGTTAAGAGTTCCACAGGAAAACCAAGCTAATGATCACACTACAATATTCGGAGGACCTGCTGCAGATCCTTCAGTTCATCTGAGTCCATATGAGCACTGCTTTGTTGATTCTGTTAGCCATGCAGTCCTCTATCCTTTCTGACTCCTACAATCTTTTATCCATCCTCCTGACAACAGGATTCCATTGCACTGAAAGGAGGACCTCATGGAGATCTCTACTTTAAATTATTTCCTGATATGTCTGCACCAGCTTTGATCAGCTGCTGAAGGAAGATATATAACTCAAAAACTTTAGGACTATTTTTGCTAGTCTTGTTAGTTTCTACCCTAGGTTTCTGGGCCATTCAGGCAGGATAAGGCATGGGCTTCCACTTGTGGCACAAGCCTCAAGTTAAATCTTAAGCCAGACATTGGCAGACCACTCCCACCAGTTCTGTGTGAGCGTTGTCCCAGCACATATTGCAGGAAGGACAGATTGTAGGTCAAGAGTTTTGTGGTTAGTTTGGTGTCCATATGTCTGGTTAAGTACCCTGCAGAGAACCTTACTACACCAAAGAGACCAGAAAGTAGGGTTGAATGCTATGTGAAGACCCAACTCTCTATGATCTATGGGTAATTTCCTTGGCAACATTCGGTAGGATCCTGCATTGTCCCATTGTCTGTGTCCTTTGTTTTTCATTATATTTTCAGTTTCAAGAAGTCCCAATTATTAAATGTCAGTCTTAGTGTCTGCATTATCAGTATTCTATTTAGGATGTTGGCTCCTGTGCCTATTCATCCTGTCCTACTTTCTCTTCTATCAGGTTCAGATTATCTGGTTTTATTTTGAGATTTTTGATACAATTGGACTGAAGTTTCCCACTGGGTGATAAACATGGATTTACTTGCATTCTTCTACGTGCAGACAGGAAGTTAACCAGCACCATTTGATGATGATATATATTTTTTTCAGCATCTTTTTCACAAATGCAAGTGTTCATAGATGTGTGCATTTCTGTCTGCGTGTTTGATTTAATTCCAATAATTAACAGGTCTCTTTTTTATCAATACCATGCAGTTTTATTATGCTTTCTCTGGGTTACCACTTGAAATCAGGAATGATGATATCTGCAGCAATTTTTTTTAATTACTTAGAATTTTTTAAAGCTATATTGTTTTGTTTGTTGGTTTGTTTGTTCGTTTTTCCCTGAAAAGTTGAGAATTGTTATTTCATGTTCTGTAAAGAACTGATTTTGAATTCTGAGTAAGACTGTGTTTAATTAGTAGTTTGCTTTTGGTAGGATATGCATTTTTACTATGTTAATCCTATTGATCCATGCATTTATTTTGTCCCATAAGTTTGGGTATGCTAGCGCTCATTTTCTTTGAATTCTATAAAGAATTTAATGTATTTGTTTATTCTGTCTTGACCCATTTTTTTTTTTTCATTTAGTATAGAGTTGTTCGGTTTCCATGAGTTCTTTAACTTTTTGATCTTGACACACAGGGTTAATCCTCATTTTCTAATAGAACACACAGAGGTATGTCCATTTTTTTTTTTGTATCTATTGTGATTGACTTTTTGTTGGTATCTGTGGTCACTTTTGGAGAGAATTCCATGGTGTGTGACAGGAATTTATGTTTTTTTGTGATTGAATGATATGTTTCTATAAATATCTGTTATGCCAATTTGGTTTATCGCCTGCTACCTTCAATATTTTTCTGTTTAGTTTTTGTCTGAATGAACTCTTCATAGATGAGAGTATATTATTGGTGTCTCCCCAGTAAATATGTGATTAAGAATAAATATGTGATTAAGCTGTAGTAGTGTTTCTTTTTATAAAAGTAGGTTGTGTTGTGTTTTGGGTAGAGATTGAAAGAATTAAATGTTTTGGTGTATCATTACTTTGATAAATATGCAGTGTCCTTCACTATTTCCCTTGAATAATTTTAGTTTGAAATATATTTATCTATATATTAAAATGGCTTTATCCCCTTGCTTCTGAATTCCATTGTCTTGGATTTATTTTTCTAGCCCTTTACCCTGAACTAATGTTTATCATTCATGCTGGAGTGTTTCTTGTACTCAGGAGAAGAATATATCTTTTTTTTACATCAATTATATTAGACTGTTTCTTTTTATTAGGGAATTAAGACCATTGATATTCAGAAATATCTATGACCAATGAGTGTTAATACCCATTATTAGTGGAATTCTTCTCCTTCCTCTATTTCATTAATCTAAATTCCCCAATAATAAGAAACAGAATAATATAATGGATGTGACACAAATCATTCAGTATATCTGGATGAAAATATTAAAGTTATGAGTAATAAAAATAGATGAAGGAGAATAAATGTTTTGTGTCATGATTTTATTTTTAGATTTAAGATTTTCTTTGACTGAATATTTACTTCTTTCATCTTTAATGCCTGAGATTCACTCTTATACTCTTTTGGTAAAGTTACTCTCTGTAGTTGTTGTTCACAATCCTAAAATTTTTGACTTACACAATTTCCTCACTGTCTTTGTTGTTTCTATTGCTTCTATTTTGATTTTCAGGTATTGATTAATTTTATTCATTTCCTTCAACTTTTTATTTTTATTTACCTTGCTTTATAGGATGTATTCATTTTCTCTAGTTGATTGTATTTTTATGAATTTCTCTAAAACATTTATTTATTTCCTTTTAATGACCTCTATGCCTTCAGACATTGGGTTTAACAATCTTTTTCTTGTGCTGGGTTCTGGTGAAGATATAATTTCATTTCTGCTATTGATTATTTCCTTGCATAAACAATATATGTCTCATGTCTAGGCATCTGAGTTTGGGTAATTATAAAGCTAGGTGATGTTTCCTTAGTTTGTTTCCATTTTGTTAATGTTTCGCTTACTGGTTTCTATTTTTCTTGTGGCTTTTTAGAGATCGGGTTGGCTGTGTGTTTTATGTTTTATTGGCCTGTTAGGCTGTTGTATTCAAGAGAGTAATTATGGTATTAGAGGCTGAGAGAATGACAGGTGGGTTGTGTGGTGTCATCTATGTGATCCACAGTAGGCATGGACATAGGGATGCTTCAAATGATGTTCGGTTGCAGTGCTAGGGGCAACCCTGAGAATTAGGTCTTGGGGAATAGAGAGAGTGGTGAATGTCCTCAGGAAGTTCATCTGGTCTTGCAGGCATGGCTTGTAGTTGAATGGGGCAGTCAGCCTGATTTGGGGCCTTAGAAGCAGTGGTAAAGTGCAGGGAACAAGGGAATGGTTTGTGGGATCCTGCAGAGATTTGGAAGTGGGAAAAGGATGCTGAATATAGTGTTCTGCTGCAAATAGAGGGGCAACCTTGAGGATTGGATCTTGGGGAACAGAGATATTGGTCTGTTACTAAGTCCTAACCATTCCCTTAGGGGAGGGGCTAGAAGGATTTGTGTCAATGGCATAGATATTGGGTGTCAAGAAAAAAAGCAAGCAGCAGACTTATTTATTCAGCAATGGAATATGATGCAGGAGACATTTCAAGAAAATAAGTATCAAAAATACCACCACAACAATTAAGGCATATGTGAGAATCCAGCAATGAATGTTCCAGTAGCATTTTTTATCTTACTCTCTTCGTAATCCCTGCTAATTTCTTAACTTCAGTTAACCAGCATTATTAGTTCCAGAAAAACAAAGGTTTCACTTTGTGCTTTTATTGTTAATCAAGGTTTCTTCTTCAATCCTAGCTGACCAAAATGATTGAATCTTAATTAAAATAAAAAATGGCACTGATATAATCTTTAAACTTCACAGGCCAGTCTTCCATTGTCTCCACTGCTCTCAAAATTCTAGTCTTTCAAGCTCCTACTGAAGAACTCACTGAGCTCAATGAGACTCTTCTGGTTCAAAGTTTCAAAGCCCTTCACCAATCTTTCCCAAAGTGATATGGTCAGATCTATGACAGCAATATCTTACTATGCTTTTATCATTCTGACTTAGGTAGGTTGACTATTGGTGTACTGAAATATGATGACCAAAGGTAACTTGGGGAGGAAAGGTTTTATTGAGATTATACTATAACACTACTTGTCATCAATGGAAGTCAAGCCTGGAACTTTAACAGGGCAAGAACCTGGAGGCAAGAACTGATGTAGAGGCCATTTCGGGGTGTTAATTACTGGCTTACATCCCATGACTTGCTCAGGTTGCTTTCTTATAGACCACAGGACTACCAGACTAGAGATGACACAATTCAAAAATGGCTGGGCCCTCATATTTCAATCATCAAATAAGAAAATCCTATATAAGCTTGACTGCAGCCATATTTTATAGAGAAATTTCCTTAACTGAGCCCACCTTCTCTCAGGTGACTTTAGATTGTATCAAGTTGACATAAAACTATCAAACAGAATATTATTTCAAAACAATTTTCCTTAACTGAGCCCACTTTCTCTCAGGTGACTTTAGATTGTATCAAGTTGACATAAAATTATCAAACAGAATATTATTTCAAAACAATTCTTATTCATTCTTATTTAGTTAGTTTTTATATCCCATACAAAGTTTCCTCTCATTCTAGTTCTTCACGCCTACTCACCTCTTCCACACCTCCAAAACTAATCACTCCTCATCCTCTGTTTCTCTTCAGAGAGGGAGGGGCTCTCATCAATACCACCCAGTCTTGGTATTCAAGGTTCAGTAAGACTATATATCTCTTCTTCTATTAAGCCTGGAGTAGGAAGCCACATAAGAAGAAAGGATCACAAAAACCTTCAATAGTTTCACAAACAACTCCTGCTTTCACTGTTAGGAGTCCCGCTAAAGAAGCATCTACTGAACTGTAACATACATGCAGACTGCCGAGGTCAATCCTATGCTTACACCCTAGTAGTTGGCTCGGGCTCTGTCAGCTGCAAAGAGCTCAGAATTGTTGGTTCTGTGGGTTTTCCTGTGATGTCCTTGAACCCTATGGCTCCTACAATCTTTTTCTTCTGCTCTTCATCAGAATTCCCTGAGCTCTAGCTAATATTTGACTGTGTGTATTTGCTTCTGTTTTCATCACTTCCTCGGGGAGACCTCTCTGCTGACAGTTGTACTAGGAGCTATAATAGTGGAATATCATTAGGAATCATTTCCTTGAATTTTGGTTTTTTTTTTTTTTTTTTTTTGCCCATGTTGTATCACACATAGTTCTATTCTAGCCAACTTTACCACCGTTATGCGGGCCGAATTGTGTTTCAAAGTGTTTATGGCTTGGTCAGTACCCAAACAAGAGAAGACTTATTCAGGCTCTGTGCCCCCCAATTGCTAGGAGTTGTTTGATAGTGTCACTCTCATTGATTTCTGGGAGCATCCATTGCACTAAGTTTCTACTCACTCCAGAGAGGTCTACATATTACAGATGTCTCTCCCGATATGTTCTCTCTCCACCCTCCCCCATACTGGGTGGTTTTGTGTGTCAAACTAAGGAATCTGCAGTCATCAATGGAAGGGTCCTTAACTGAGGAAATGCATCTTTGAGATCCATCTGTAAAGCTTTTTCTCATTTAGTGAACAATGGTCGGTGGTGCCATCTCTGGGAATTTGCCCTGGGTTCTATTACCATGTAGATTGAGCAAGCCATAGGAAGCAAACCAGTAAGCAATTCCCATCCATGGCCTCTACACCAGCTGTTGCTTTTTGGATCTTGCAATGTTTGATTTACTCTCCTAACTTCCTTCAGGAATCCTGAAGTGTAATTCAAATAAACCCTTTCCTCCTTAACTTGCTTTTTGATCATGGTATATATCACAGCAATAGAAACCTAACTACAACATCCTTCCACTTGATCTCTCCTGTTACCATCCCCATCCCTCCATTCAACCCCCACATCTACCTGTGTTGTTTGTTCTGTTATCCCTTCATAGTGAGATTTATTTGTTCCCTCCTTAAACCCTAATTGTTACTTGGCCTCTTTGGGTTTATAGATTGTAGCATGATTATACTTTACTTTGTGGCTAACATCCACTTATTACTACATACTATGTTTGTCTTTCTATGTGTTACATCAGTCAGAATGATTTTTTTCTAGTAATAACTATTTAGCAGCAAATTCATGATCACATTTTTAATTCTTTCTACATTTTATTTTGTACTGATATTATGGGGGCTTTGTGCATCTAGAGATCTTTTATACTTGCCAAATTTTTATTGCTCCCACATTTAGTTACACAAACACAGATGGAGTCATAACCCACATAAAGACACTTTGAGTTCAGTATGATGCACAACTTAACCCCCACTCTTATAAAGACATAGATGACTTCTTTCTTTATAGGTTACAAGGCCGATACTGACCTTAAGAATTCTCATTAGTTGTTACACAGGGATGTCCACTATTTATTCATTTGTCTAAGAACCCTTTCTGATAGTATAAAATATCATAGCTGGTAATCATTATAATTGTAGCTTATCTGATCTTCCCACCCTGCCAAGATACTCTGACACTCAACACTAGATAGCTCTCTCTATTACAACATTCTTGAAATTTCCCATTGTTTACTTTCCTCATTTGTTCCTTTGATAGTGAAAACATAACTGTAGAAACATAGTTTACTAAGACAACATGTACAGATTTCCTAATTAGAAACACCGAGGGGAACACTCTTCCATTACTTATGAGAGTACACATTTATATAGCCATTTTGCAAAATAATATAGTGTTTTCTTAGAAAACTGGAAATTAATCTCCATGAAAATCAAGATAAATCACTCTTGAGAATATAATCAAACTACACCCCACAAGTGTAATTTGCTCAACAAGGAAACTTGCTCAATTTTATTGGTAACAGATAGAAATCTAAAACTATTTAGAAAACCATTAACAAAAGAATGGATACAGAAAATGTGGTATATTTACACAATGGAGCATTACTCAGCTATTGAAAACAATGACATCATGAAATTTGTTGGCAAATGGGTGGAACTAGACAAGGTCATCCTAAATGAGGTAACCCACACTAAGAAAGAAAAACATGGCATGTACTCACATAAAAATGGATATTAGCCATAAAGGAAATTATAACCATAATACAATCAACTTATCCAAAGAAGCTATGTAGCAAGGAATGATCAAGAAGAGACATATGAGTCTCACTGTTTTGTGAAAAGAATAGGAATTAATGGAGATTAAGAAGATAGGACTGCATTGGGGGTGAACATGGCAACAGGAGCAAGCAGGTTGGAGCAGGACAGAGGAAGGGGAGATTATTGGAATGACTCCTATAATTAAGGGCATCTCAAGAATGACCTAGAAACTTAGTGCAGGGAAACCTCCAGAAATCTGTGAAAATGACATTAACTTTGACTCCCGGCAAGACGAGACACAGATCCTGTACCATCTCCTTTAAACAGATTGTTGTCTAGCCCAATTGTCATCATAAAGGCTTCACCCAGTAACTTAGGATATAGATGCAGATACCCATATGCAAACATTAGGTAAAGCTCAAAGAATCTATTGAGGAAGGGATAGAAGGATTATGTGAGCCAGAAGGCCCAATGACCCCACAAGAAAATTCACAGAGCCAACTATCTTGTACTCATAGGGGATCACAGAGACTGAACCGCCTGCTAGAGACCTTGCATGGGATTGATCTAGGTCCTCTGCACATAGGTTACAGTTGTGTAACTTGGTCTTCTTGTGGATTTCCTAACAGTTCAAAGAAGGGAAATCTCTGACTTTGTTATCTGCTTTTGGAACCATTGTCTCATTAAGGCCTTGTCCAGCCTTAATAGAAGGGAAGAATTTTATTTTCCTGAAAACTTGACAGGGCGTGGCTGACTGATATACATGGGAGGCCTGACATGAGAAAGAAGGAAAAGTGGATGGAGGATGGAGAGTTGAGGTTGGGGGGCGGGGCTGGAAAGAGAGGTGGAAGGGAAAGGAAAATATGATTGGGTTGGAAAAATAATAATTAAAATGAAAAAAATTTACTAGTGAACATAGTTTTTTAAGTTTTCTGTTTGTTTGTTTTCCTTTTGAGGATTTTAAGGATATGTCAGTCCAAAGTTTCCACTGTGTAGTACAGTGTCCTTTTTGATGGCAGATTTAATATCTATTTTATTTCTCTGTTGATGACTTATTCTCTGGTAATAGCCAAGTAACTTCATCTTCAAGAGGAGCTAGTATCAAAGGGATAGTATCACAGCTTTAAAGATCAAAAGCTTTCTTTAATATGCAAAGTCTTCATTTTACTGTTCCTAATGTCCCTTGAGCTCTGGTCCCAACCAGATTTCAATGTCCCCACCATGAAACCGCTCTGTTTTTTAAAATTAATGTTTTCAACAGTTTTGTAATTCTCCATTGTTTAAATATACCATATTTTCTTGGTCTATTCTTTGGTTGATATACGTCTAGGTTGTTTGCTGTTTCTAATCATTGCCAATAAAGCTGCTATGAATTCAGTTGAAAAAATATCCTTGTGATAGGGTGGCTAATATTTGGGGAATATGGCCAAGAATGGCATAGCTTGGTCTTTGTGTAGGTCAATTCCCAGTTTACTGAGAAACTGTCCTATTGATTTCCAAAGTGGCTGTACAAGTTTGCACTCCCAAGAGCAATGAAGAAAGGAGTGCTTCCCTCACTTCACATCCTTAAAAGCCTGAGCTGGCATTTGTGGTTTTGATCTTAGGCATTCTGACATGTGAAAGTAGAAATCTCAGAGCCCTTTTCATTTGCATTTTGCTGATGGCTGGCATTTTGAATGTTTCTTTAAGTGTTTTCAGACATTAGGGATTCTTCTGTTGAGAATTTTCTGTTTAGATATACACCCCATTTATTAATTAGAATATTTGTTAATGTATACTGTTTTGATTTCTTTATATGAAGTTGATGAAAATGTTTTCCCTTCTGGAGGTTGGTGTTTTGTGCTATTGATGGCGTCATTGGCCTTACAAAAGCTTTTCAGTTTCATGAGTACCCATTTACTAATTCTTGATCTTATTGCATGCACTATAAGTGCTCTGTTCAAGAGTTTGTCTCCTATGCCAAAGCATTACAGGGTATTTCCCACTTTCTCTTCTAACCATGTTCAATGTATCTTGTTTAATGTTGAGGGATTTGATATACTTGGTCTTGAGTTTTGTTTTCAGCATTTTTTTTTATTTTCAGTTGCAAAATCATTAGTGAACTATTAGTTACTTTAAATATGAAAGTAAGCTTTTAGATTGTGTATGGATTGATGTTGATGTTGGAATAATAGTTTCTTTATTTATCAATTTGATTAGGAATTGAGCCTTAAATACTAGGCTGCCAAAAGTCATCCCTGAATGAACACAGAAGACATATCAAAAATTGTAGATGCAAAACTGTAGCACTGAAAAGCAAGAAACATAAAAGAGCAATGTGCCATCATTCCCCAAAAACTTTTCAACATCTGAACTAAAGACAAATAAATATCAGGTGAAGGCCTAACTTTATTGTATGTGTGTGTTCATGTATATACTTTAGGAGAATTTATATACTTGTACATACTTAAAAGAACAAGTGCTCTTCTATATCTCTTTCCAATTTCTTCTCTTTAGATGGGTTCTTTTATGAAGCCTGGAAATGCTTATTTTTGGTTAGATTTACTGGCCAGTGTATTCCTTATGTCTTCTAGTTATACCTCCCCAGTTGTTGGATTACAAGTCTAACTCAACATGTATGGTGTTTATTCATATCCAGTGAAAATTTTTAAACCAGGTGTATGTGGAAACATAATAAGTATTCTACTATGTAAGCTATCTCCTGTAAACTTCAGTTGAAGGTTTTTAAAATTTACAAATAAATATGGTCAATGACCTAAAACAGCACATAGTCATGCAGATGAATTTAATACAGGAAATTTCATCTACATTGGAAAAAGTTTAGCAGCATGAACTTGAAAACTATCAGTGTGGATAAGAAGTCAAAAACATAATAAAAAAGAAGTCTACAGAGAAAATGAGATTTCAAAATCATACATAGAAAAAGATTGTAATTATAAATTTCAATTAATTCAATAAAATACGGATAAAACCATTGCCTAAAGACATACATAAATAATATCACAGCTTGTAGATAATGTTGGTGAAATATCACATTTAACAAAGTCAAATAGCTTTGGAATTTGAAATAGAGAATCCTAGGAAGGATTGAGATAGAGGAAGTAATTGAAAAGAAAACAAACAATTTATAATATTTAATATAAAAAAATATAACATATTTCCTCAATCTAGATGAAGGAACACATTCAAACAGAGTCATTTGCAGCCCCTAATAGAATGACTAGGAAAGGAACTCCCTTCAACATAGACCTAAAATGTCAAGAATATAAAGAATAGAAATAACATTATAAAAATAACTGTAAGATGGAAATGCCAATGTATAAACTCAAATAAATCTGAATAAAAACTAACACTTTTCATCAGCAACTCCAAAAGCGAGAAAATATACAAGAATATGTTAGTGCTAGAAAATAAATAACTATCAATTATGATTGTTATATTTAGAAAATCTATCTTTTAAAACTTTCAGAGAAATAAAAACAGTTCAAGATAAAAGCAAATAAATAATTCACGGGCATCAAGAGACTACTGCATATGAAAGTTTAGTGACAGAGAAATTGTGGTAGTTTGAAATAAAATGGCCTACAATGGTCCACAGAGAATGACTATATTAGCAGAAGCTGTCTTGTTTTAGCAGGTTTGGTTTGGTTGGAGGTGTTGACTAGCTACTGGGCATTGAGACCTCAGAATTCAGATCAGTTTTCTTCCAGCTGACTGTGGATCAAGATAGAGAACTTTTGGCTCCTTCTCCAGCACCATGTCAGTCTGCATGCCACCACGAAAAACTTGGACTAAACCTCTGGAACTATAAGCTATTTCCAATTCAATGTTTTCTTTTTTTTTTCACTACTATAACCATGCTTTTGGATTTTAATGTAAGTATGTAGTTAATACCAATAAACAGCAAATACATAAGAAAATATCATGGAATTCATGTTTATAGCATCCAGTACAACACAACTAAGAAATCCCTCTTAATACTATGATGCTTCATCTTACTCTAGAGAGTTACACAAGCAGACTCTCTATCCTTTTTATGGGTGAGCATTTGCTATTTTCACTACAGACATGTACACACAAAAGGTAAATAAACATCTACATCTTAGCATCTAAATCTCTAATAGTCCAGATTAACATACTATCCGTCTTTGCGGGTATTTCAGAGGCAGCCCTCCCTCAGCCAAATCCCACTTTGTGTTGTGTGGCTTACTCTCTCCCAAGCTTTGGTCAATCCTTTATATCACCAATTCCACTCTTCTACATTGTGACTTAGTAGTGGAGTACTACACAGTACATGAGATGCCATTTACAACCTCCACAAATCAACTCCAAATTGACCTTACAGCTAAATGTCAAATGCTAAGTGCAGAACTTCTAGAAAATACTTGAAACTAGGCCTCTCTTACTTTGTTAATCTGCCTAGGCTTTGGGAGGTCTTTATAAGGCCCCGATGTATAGAGGAACAACACAGCTCTATGTCTAATCTTGGGAATATGCTTGGGAGAGCTGGTAAAGGAAGTATACAAATTCAGAAAGAGGCTAATCAGACAATGTTGCACAAGAGGAACATTGGATAAACCAAGAACATTATAAACAAAGTCCACAGTGGTGTTGGAACTGATAACCACAGTTTTCATTCTTCTGTGAAAAGCCCTGGATTCTGAGGATCAGAAACAACCCTTTTCCAAAGACCCTGGCCCCACATCTTTACCAGCTCTCCCAAGCATATTCTCAATGTTTTCTTTATAAGTGTTGCCAAGGTCATGGTGTCTTTTTTACTAAGGCAAAACATATTCTCAATAATAGGAACAGCCATGCCTTCAGATATATGATCTAGTGTAACTTCACTCCTAAACACAGAATGATAATGGTTTAATGTCTCAAAGTGTTAACAGAATTAACTGTTCTAGTTATCCATTGTATCATGTTAAAGAAGTCTTTTGTTGCCTTCTTCCCCCTTTTGGATTGGGTATAAAAGAATATAGAAAGTTAAATGCAGGCAATTTCAGTATTCACGGAAACTCCTTTTCAGTACTATTCTATGGTATCTCTTTTATTATTTCATTTGTGTCTTTGTTGTCTTTACTTATATTTCTCACCCCCATGCCCCTAACCAGGCAAGTGGTATATCTGTCAAGTTTGGCTCATAACAGATAAATGACAGATGCCATAATATCCAAAGTAGTAAATACCTAAGACAAAAAGAAAAGAAAAACTGCATGCTAATCAAACAGAAATAACCTAACAAAATCATAAGAATTATTATTTTTTCAATAAAAACCTTAACTATAACCAGTATCAAGTTATCAATAAAGATCAAACTCGCTTGTAGAATAATGGAAATTCAATTTTATTCTCAGTTGCCCCAGGAAACATACTCACAGAGTCCAAATCATGGGACAGAATAGCTGGTTAATGTCATTATTCCAATATACTATAAGAATTCATTAACTAAAAATAAACCCAAGAGAAGGAAAAACTGACAAGTTACATATAGGACAAATATATAAGTAAACTAAGAACTAAGCATCCCAATTTAGTAAACATATATTAATATTAGTGCATATAGAAGATTATATTGATTCTGACAAAGAGCAGAGGATAGTTATAATAAGAATCTCTCATCTAAAATCACTGAGGTTCTCGCTCTCTCTCTCTCCATATGCATACACACACACACACACACACACACACACACACACACACACACATATATATACACATACCTGTGAGGTAAGCTCTACCATAAACCAAATATACTAAGTTATATATACCCTGTATTTTTCAGCAAATATGAAACACATTTTTTCCTAGCACATAATGAAATATTCTATGAAATAGACAATATTATATGTGTCACAAATTTGTGACACACAAAAAACCTAAAATATATTCATTCAATGTTATAATTCAAAACTGGAATTCAATAGTGTCATTCCCAGGTCATGGAGACCCCAAGATGACCACCAGAGACACAGACTCACTGAAATGCAAAAACAAAATTTAATCCTGTAGTACAAATCACGATAGGAAACTCATTTCACACAATGATGCAGCGGGGGCCAGAGGAGGTGCCCCACCATTCTTAGGTATGGTTTATAAAGGGGAAAAAAATCACACATCTGTTGTTGTGGGTATAAGGGGTACATGTTACTCTATGATTGGCTCCAGTCTAGGGGACTTTCCACTCTGCTGATATGATATCAACCTTCAGCAGCTGGGCTCCAGTCTAGGGAACTTCACTCTTTGATGATATCTATGTTGGGTCCTAGCACAAAATGTATTTATTTTTGTGCCTTTACCCCCCCCCCCCCCATTTTTTTGTTGATCAACCCAAGCATGGGCCTCTTATAGTTAGTTCATTGGTATCTTCTGTCCTGAGAGGTCTATAGTTCTGAGAGCACTCCACCATAAGTTGGATGGTCCCCAATCTTTCCTTCATGAATTGGTCAGCCTATTGAAAGTCAGCAATATCAGCAAAATTACCTGGGGTCCTTTCAGAGTGAAAATGAAAGTAGTCAACCAGAGGGGTCTATTAAACCAGGATTCAAACCATCCTTGTTTGACTTCCCCTTCTCTCTTTCTCTTTCTAAGTCTCTCCTCTACCTTGGCCATGGTATTACTTATAAGTTTTAATAGTCTATATAAAAATAGATTTTTCTTCTAGGGCTGCACAAGATCTTGTTGCACAAGGATTAGTTCAAGTCTCTCTCTGTTTTGTAAAACTATTTAAGTCAATGAGGAGAGGGAGTTCTGGAAGTGGGAGATTGAGGTCTCTAGACATACTGTGTCAGCATCTATAACTTTTCTTAAAGAAGAGTAATGTTCATTTTAGGATAGAAGAGAGGCAGTTTCTGTCCCCAACCCAGCGAGGCTCACCCATAGGAGGGTATTCAGTATAAGGCTGCTTATGGGCTCCCTTTTTGTTCTAGTTAGACCAGCATCCTGCTCCAGTCTACCTAGGAAACCATGTTAGTTATGATAAAGGAACTGGAGTAACAGTCTGATAAGAACACAATATTATTTGGACTCCTTAAGAACTGTAGTATGTGATCAAGGAGATAACTCAGAGGAGCATGCCCACCAGGTATCATTTTGGAACATTAGGTACTCTCTGCAGCAGTTGTGAAGGAATAAGTTGAATTGCAAAGAAAAGTCTCTGCAGTGGGAACTTTACTTATGCAAAACCCCTGTCCTGCCAGCGACATGCATCATACTTGTCGAATAAGGCCCTGGACAGCAATTCCCGCATAATAAGGGAGAACCACATCATAGAAGAGCCAAGAAGAGTTGATTAGAACCGGCAGTGAGGAGGTTAGAACCATATAAGTCTTCGTCAGAAGCTACAGGAGGGGATGTTGTTCTGGTGCCAAAGGCTTGGTAATAGCTAAAGCATCTGGGGCCTGGTTTTAGGTGAAAGTATGGTTATAGCCAGTGTTGGGGCATCAGTTTCTTTATTGGGTCCAGTGCCTTTTTGGGGCCTATTATTACTGGTTTTATCAGCTCTATCTTAAGCCAAAATACAAGTGTCCCCCCCATATCTATAGTATATACACTCCAGTATAGTCCTGATGGCCATTGTGTGTCTCATTTTTCCTGATCAGTGAAAGTAATTTTTATTTTGTCTAGGTCACCTTCAGGGCTTGTCAGACTGAAGAAAAGGGGGACCATACCAGATTGGTCTTAGATATATAAAAGGGAGTCTGGTATACTTAAAGACCATCTCCAATCTCCATCTTTAGAGGTGACAAAGTCCCAGCTTTTGCAGAAAGAAGATTCCAGGCTTTCACACTGCTTCAAATTTCTGATATAACCTGGGAATTTGTAAAAAACCATGCTTCCTGGCTTCCACCTGGCCTGTAGCTCTATAGATTGGTGCAGATCACAAAAGCAGAAATATAGGTCAGGCCACCAGGTGTTCACTGGGGCCACATGGGTAGTCTGGTACAGAGTTTTGTATGACTCTCCATCCTCGATAACCCAAGTTAGTTTAAAAGGTACATAGGAATTGACTCTTCTTTAGCAGGAACAGAGAGAACCAGCATCAACATCCACAGGATTAGGAATGATGCTTGAGCTTGACCTTTAGGGGGTTGGTGGAGTGTTTGGATGCTTCCCGTGTCTCGCTGGAATAGATCTTTTTTAGTGTGAAGGGAACTGTTGGGGCAGGCATGTGAAAAATGAACTGAAGAGGTGATGCCATCCACTTTGTGGGTGGTTAGTGTTGTCAGAACAGCCATATAGGGACCCTTCCATCTTGGGTGATTTTGGGTGATGCCTCCAGATAAAAACCCAGTCTCTGGGCCTGAATCAGAGAGAGCTTGTAACAGAGACAGCTTCATAAATCACCATAAGCTTAGGCCATATGGTTTTATGAACCAATTACAGCAGCCAGATGTCATTGAACAAGTCCTGATCATCTAAGTCAATAATCAGGTCAGTTTATAAGCTAGGAATCTTGAGGGGAGAGGTGCCCATACATAATTTCAAAAGGAGTCAGACCCATTTGATAGGGGTATTTCTGACTCTAAAAAGAGTGAAGGGAAGGAGAGCGACCAGTATCCAAGACCAATTTAGTCAAGGTCTCTTTTAGGGTTCTATTCATCCTTTCTACCTGCCCTGAGCTCTGGGTTCTACATGCACAATGAAGTTTCCAATCAGTTCCCAGCGCAGAAGTGAGTCCCTGACTTACCTGAGAGATGAAGAAGACCTGGAGTCTCTCCATACCTTGTGCTGTGTTGTAATCCCATTCAGGTCTACTGGCAGGGAAATAGACATTAATAAGAGTGGGATCTGTTACAGGAGCACTTGTTGGTCCCAGAAACAATTTCCAGGCCACCTGAAGCATCTGATTCTGCACTTCAGTGGTAAATGAGATTTTCAACAATTGGATGCAATCACCCATTGGTGGGTGAAGAGGACCATTTCCAAAAGGTAAATAAGATCTTGAGGTTTTTCAGTAAAAAGAGAATTATGAGTATACCAATTGTGTAGAGTCCTGGTTGTGAAGGGCAAATGGTGAAAAGAATGATTTCTCTCCTCATCTGTTTTCCCTGTTGTCCTGAAAGGCAGGGTGACCTAGGTTTCCGGCTGGGGTACCACCTCTCCCATCCCTTGGTTGCTTTGAGTACTTGTGCTGGCCCTTGACTGACATCAGGAAGGGGCTCAGGCATTTGGGGAAATGCAGGAGCTGTGTGTGGTGGAGGCTGAAGGGCATAGGGAGGAGGTAAAAGTTCAGACTCTTCAGTTCCACCTTGGAAAACTGGTGCCTTGGGGTCTTCCTTTGACGTCACCACAAACACCTGTGTAGAGGCTGAGAGCCAGAATGGAGGGACAAAGGGTTTATTTTTTTAAATATTTATTTATTTATTATGCATACAATATTCTGTCTGTGTGTATGCCTGAAGGCCAGAAGAGGGCACCAGACCTCATTACAGATGGTTGTGAGCCACCATGTGGTTGCTGGGAATTGAACTCAGGACCTTTGGAAGAGCAGGCAATGCTCTTAACCTCTGAGCCATCTCTCCAGCCCCGGGACAAAGGGTTTAATCCAGGGAAGCAGGCCTGTAGGCTGTGTGCCAACTCTCTCCAAGTTACAATGTAAGGAATCTGATCCAGATGACCCATCCTGGGTTGAAAATCCCACTACTCCACATCGTGTGTGATGTCTAGGTCAAAAATTCCCTCTGGAGGGCCATTCTGAAGAATAAAAGATTATCCATTTTTCTTTCTTAATGGCTACACTGGGCAGTATCCCTGACTACCCGCCAATGTGCGAATGTCAAATCTAAGGGAGTTGAGGGAACATTTCCCATTTTCCTTTAGTCAGTAGTCGAACAAATGGCAGACACATAATTAGGACAGGGACTATGACACAGACTACAATTAGGCAGAGGATTCTAAACTGATGACTGGGATCTACAGAGAGTCATGGAATGAGAGTCCCTGATAAAGGGAGATGAATGATTTCAAAAACTGTATGGATGGAGAGGGAGGTCTCTGAGAGTGTTTCCTTGTCCCCCAGATCAGAATTACTGATGTAAGTCCGCTGACTTCTCAGACAAGGGTCCAGGATGTTTCCTAGTCCTTCCAGGACTTCCTCACAAGCATGTCTGCTAAGGCAGGAACTTGACAGAAAGCTGAATGTGGTTGCTTCTGAAATCGAAGTTTACAGACAAGCAAAATACAGACAGGGACAGTATTGTATCATGCTTAAACTCTCCAGCATGCTTAAACTTTCGGGGTCTTGGGTTCTCAGGGATCTCCAGGGATCCTGGCCGGGCCCCCCAATGTAATGTTCAGGTTGCCAAGACCTTAAGAAGACCACCAGAGACACAGACTCACCAAAACGCAAAAGCAAGGTTTAATCCTGTAGTATAAGTCATGATAGGAACTTTGTGTTGCACACTGACACAGCCAGGACAAGAGGAGGTGCCCCACCAATCTTAGGCAGGATTTATAAAGGGGAAAGAAACCCACAAATCTATTGTTATGGGCATGAGGGGTACGTGTGACTCTCTGGCTCTAGTCTAGGGAACTTTCCGCTCTACTGATACCCACCTTCAGCAGCAGGGCTGCAGTCTAGGAAACTTCCCACTTTGCTGATATCTACCTTGGTGACTAGCACAAAATGGAGTTGGTTTTGTCCCTTCAATAATAAGAAAAAATTATAAAAGCTACATAAAATGTATGTAAATTGCCTCATCAAAAATAGAAAAGATCCAATTAATGAAAATGACTATGAATCACTCAAAAATATTAAAATTAATAGGTTTGAGTCACTAATAAAGTGTGTTCATAATAGGAAAATCAATGGTAAGATGGATTCATTACTGAAATCTGTCAAGCATTCAAAGAAAAGCTATGTAAAGTTCTCTTCAAAATGTTCCACAAAATAGAAAAAGATCAAAACTGATCAAATTCATTATGTAAAGAATAGTGTTTTCCTTATACCAATACCAAATTAAGATTTACCAAAAACAAGAATGTAACCTCACAATTTTAATGAATTACATACATGTAACAGTTTCAGAAAAAAATATTGCAAATTTAATTAAAATATATCAATAAATTATAAACGATGCAACATAATCAAGATTTGTCATCTCAAGAATAAAGGGCTTGTTCAAAATATGTGAATCAGTAAACTCTATACAGCACAAAAAAAGAGCTAATAAAAAACTTTTGTAATGCCTCCCTAGGTGCATAGGTGTCCAGTTTTACACTGTTAAATATCCCTTCACATTAAGGCCATGAAGTAGCTTGTCATAGCAGGAATTTGAAAGCCATTTGTGACAAACCACATAGCAAATTCTATGCTAAAGATGAAAAAAAAAAAAAGAAAACATGTTTTGTATATATAATCATCTAGGAAATATGAATAAAAAACACAATGTGCTGTTTTTAGGTTGATTTAGTAGCTGCAGCTGAGCCTACAGATATTTTAATTACTCTCTGTGTCCCCTGTGGCCTCACAGTCAGTACTTTGCTGTTCAGGCCTAAGCCCGGTGAGATTTTTGTCTCACTAGCACCATCTTAGCCTCAGCTGCCAAATACATTTTTTTTCTTTATTTGGGGGTGTACTAAATATTTAAATATATTTTACATACCAACCACATATTTTCTCTCCATCCTCTTCTTCCCCCACATTCTACCTCCTTTCTATCCCCCACATTCTCTCCTCAGAAAGGGTAAGGGCTCCTCCCCTAGAAATCAAAATAGCATGGCCCATCAAATTGAAGCAAGACTAAGCTCCTTCCCCCTGCATCAAGCAGAGTGAAGCCTTCTACCATAAGAAATAGGTCACAAAAAGCCAGCTCATACATCAAGGACAGATCCTGCTCTCACTACTAGTGTCTCCACAAACATACCAAACTATATAACTGTCAGCAACATGAACAGGGCCTCCATTGGTCCCATGCTGGCTTCCTTGCTGTCTTTATATAGTCAGTGAGCTCCCTTTAGCTTGGGGCAGCTGCCTCTGTGGGTTTTTGGCTCATAATCTTGAGCCCTATTGTTCAACTAATCCCTAGTCCCTCTCCTCAACTGGCCTCCTGGAGCTCAACCCAGTGCTTGAATGTGGCTCTGCATCTGTTTCCATCAGTTACTAGATGAAGGTTCTATGATGATAATTAGGGTAGTCATTAATTTGATTACAGCAGAAGACCAGTTTAGGTATGCTCTCCCCTTACCTGGGGTCATCTGTTATCTAGTTTCTCTGGGACTTTAGATCGTAGCCTGGCTATCTTTTGCTTTACATCTAATATCAACTTATGAGTGATTTCATAACATGTTTGTCTTTCTGGGTCTGCATTACCTCTCTCAGAATGATTTTTTTTTCTAGTTCCATCCATTTTCATGCAAATTTCATGATGTCATTGATTTTTTTTTTTACCACTGAGTAATACTCCATTATGTAAATGTACCAAATTTTCTTTATCCATTTTTCAGTTGAAGGACATCTAGGTTGTTTCCAGGTTTTTGTTATTATGAATAATGTTGTTTTGAATAAAGTTGAGCAAATATTATTGTGGTATTAATAAGTATTCTTTGGGTATATGCCTAAGAGTGGTACTGTTATGTCTTGAGGTAGATTGATTTCTAATTTTCTGAGAAAATAGCATGCTGATTTCAAAAGTAGCTATACAAGTAGTGGGTCCCTACAAAAGCCACTCTAACACACAAACCTACTGAACTGATTATCTTTCCCTAGCCAAGCATGACTTGTAACATCAGCATCCCCTAGTGTCAGATGTAGCACTTGCAGTAATTGGAATGAGAGGGGGGTCTCCTAGATAAAATGCCTCAATCTCTAGATCCTAGAGCTCAGGACACATATTGTTCTCCTCACTCTCCAAACTAATCCCCAGAAGCCAGGAAACAGTTAAAAGTCCTACAGTCAGGGCACTCTACGATTGCCACCACTGGTTGAATTCTGTAACCTACAAGATTCTCTCCACAGCCTAAACCCACCAAATGGATGATGTCATCCTTCCCCTATCCAAACTGAAAGACCCCCATCCAGCTTGCTAAGCAGCTTAGCACCAGATGAAAGACCCCCCACCCAGCTTGTTAAACAACTTAGCACCGGTAACGCCATTTTACAAGGCTTGTACTGAATATTCAGGGTTTGAACAAAGGGCAGTTTAAAAGCTGCCAAAACGAGATAGAGACGGAATACCGAGAATGTGGCTGGGTGTCGTCTGTCCCAGGCGGGGAGGAACAGTGAATACCGAGAAAGACACCCTGTCTGCCCTAGATAAGAGCCAAGGCAGCCTATATCTGAATTCTCGGGAACTAGGGACCTTGTCCCGACCCGAACTTGGCCACATTCAAACTAACCAATAAAAACCCTGTAACTACGCTTCTCGCTTCTGTACCGTGCTTTTTGCTCCCCAAAGACATATATAAACCCATTACCCTGACCTGGAGGTGCACAAGTCCTCCGAGAGACTTTGTCGCCCCAGGTACCTGTGTATCTGAATAAACCTCTTGCTGTTTGCATCCGTACAAGTGGTCTCGCTGTTCCTTGGGAAGGGTCTCCCCAGAGGAAAGACACTCTTGGAGGGTCTTTCATTTGGGGGCCCGTCCGGGATTTGGAGACCCCTCCCAGGGACCACCGACCCATTTTTTTCAGGAGGTAAGCTGGCCAGCGATTGATCTCTGTTGTGTTTCTCTCTGCGTCACTGTTTGTCATTGTGATCACTGCACCGCGTCCGTACGACCCAGCTGTGTCATCTGGTATTTGAGCGGAACCGTGGAGGAACTGACGGGTTCAGAAACTCCCGACCGCAGCGCTGGAAGACGTTCCAGGAGCATTTGGAGCCAAGCTTTTGGCTCATCCATATTCACTGAACCCCGGTACCCGAGTCGGGCTTTTTGGGGCACCCCCGCTGTCTGAAGGGTACATGGTTCTTTTGGGAGACGAGAGGTCCAGACTCTCATTGTCTCCGTTTGAGCATTTGCTTTCGGTTTTGCGCCGAAGCCGCGCTGCGAGACTGTGTTTTCTCTGTGTGTGTCTGCTATTCGTAGGGTCTGTATTCAGTGTGGTCCTATTTGAGACAATGGGACAGTCTGTTACCACCCCCTTAAGTCTTACGTTACAGCACTGGAGAGACGTCCAGGACACAGCCAAAAACCAATCCGTGGACGTTCACAAAAAGAGATGGGTCGCTTTCTGCTTGTCTGAATGGCCCACTTTCAATGTAGGATGGCCACAGGACGGGACCTTTAACCTTGACCTCATTTCACAGGTTAAAACCAAAGTGATGGATCCAGGGCCACACGGACACCCGGATCAGGTGGCATATATTGTCACTTGGGAAGCTCTGGCTTATGACCCACCCCCGTGGGTCAAACCCTTTGTTACCCCCAAACGCCCTCCTGCAGCTCCCTCTGCCCCGACCCTTCCCCCACCCCTGCTCCCCACGCCCGCTCGGTCCCCTACCAAATCCTCCCTTTACCCAGCCCTCTCGAAACCCACACAGGCAGAGAGTTCAACAGAAAAGAAGAAAAAAACTTCGGGGACACCCCCGGTCCTGCCTCCTGGGGAGGACCTCCTGGTAGATTTGATGACGGAAGAACCCCCTCCCTATCAGGAGCCAGGGCCGGAACAGCAGCAGAGGGAGGCTGAGCCACCAGAACTCCTGGTCGAACCAGCTCCCTCCGCTATGGCCGGACTACTGAGAGAACATAGAGAGCAGCCGCCAAATTCCACATCGCGGGCTTTTCCGCTGCGTGCGGGACTGAACGGCCAGCTTCAATATTGGCCCTTCTTAGCGTCTGACCTCTACAACTGGTGCAATAACAACCCATCTTTTACCAAGGACCCCTCAATGCTAACCTCTTTGATTGAGTCTATTCTAGTAACTCATCAACCCACCTGGGATGATTGTCAGCAATTGCTGCAGGCCCTGCTAACCATCGAGGATAGACAACGAGTTTTCCTAGAAGCCCGAAAAAATGTGCTTGGGGATAATGGTCGCCCCACTCAGCTGCCCAATAAGATCGAGGCAGCATTCCCCCTGGAGCATCCCAACTGGGACTTTACCACGGCCAAAGGTAGGAACCACCTACGCCTCTATAGCCAATTGCTCATAGCGGGTCTCCATAGGGCGGCTAGACGTCCCACTAATCTGGCCCAGGTTAAGCAGGTAATGCAGGGATCTGAGGAGTCACCTTCAGCATTCCTTGAGAGGCTAAAGGAGGCCTACCGCATATACATTCCATATGATCCAGAGGACCCAGGTCAGGCTACTAACATTTCTATGTCCTTCATATGGCAGTCAGCCCCAGATATCAGAAAGAAACTTGAGCAGCTTGATAATCTTAAAGAGAGTTCACTCCAGGATTTGCTGAAGGAAGCAGAGCGAATTTTCAATAAGCGAGAGACTCAGGAGGAAAGAGATGAGAGGCTCAGAAAGGAGGCGGAGGAAAGAGAAATCATGAGGGATCGCAAGAGAAACAAGGAAATTAGTAAATTGCTGGCCACCGTAGTTTCAGGACAAAGACAGGATAGGCAGGGAGGAGACCGAAGAGGCCCCCGAGTGGACAAAGACCAATGTGCCTACTGCAAAGAAAAAGATCATTGGGTTAAGGATTGTCCTAAGAGACCGAGGGGACCAAGGAAGCCAAAACCCCAGGCTTCCTTGCTGACCTTGGAGGACTAGGGAAGTCGGGGTCAGGAGCCCCTCCCTTAGCCCAGGATAACCCTTGATGTTGGGGGGCAACCCATCACCTTTCTTGTAGACACCGGGGCCCAGCATTCGGTATTAACCCATGCCCCGGGACCCTTGAGTGATCAGCCTGGGTCCAGGGGGCCTCTGGAGGAAGAAGATACCGATGGACGATGGACCGAAAAGTACAGCTGGCAACCGGTAAGGTGACTCACACCTTCTTGCATGTTCCTGACTGCCCATACCCCTTACTAGGGAGAGACTTGCTCACCAAACTGCGGGCACAGATATATTTTGAGGGGACGGGGGCATGCATTACTGGGCCCCAAGGTCAACCTTTACATGTGTTAACTCTTAATCTAGAAGATGAATACAGACTGTATCAGCCTGAAAAAACCCAGAATCTGATGATGACCTACTGGTTGGAGAAATTCCCATATGCATGGGCAGAGACGGGAGGTATGGGACTGGCCATGCAGCAGGCACCGCTAATGATCCCACTGAAGGCCACGGCAACCCCTATATCGATCAAGCAGAACCCCATGTCCCACGAGGCCTACCAAGGTATTCGCCCCCAAATTAGGAGATTATTGGACCAGGGGATATTGGTTCCCTGCCAGTCTCCCTGGAACACTCCCCTCCTCCCAGTAAAGAAGCCAGGGACGGGGGATTACCGCCCAGTGCAGGACCTAAGGGAAGTCAATAAGTGGGTGGAAGACATCCATCCCACGGTCCCCAACCCTTACAACTTGCTGAGTGGGCTGTCCCCAACCTATACCTGGTACACAGTGCTAGACCTCAAGGATGCCTTTTTCTGCTTGAGGCTACACCCCAAGAGCCAGCCCATCTTTGCCTTTGAATGGAAAGACCCAGAGTTGGGAATATCTGGGCAGTTAACCTGGACTAGGCTCCCACAAGGGTTCAAGAACAGCCCCACGCTCTTTGATGAAGCCCTGCATAGGGACTTAGCCGATTTCAGAATTCAATACCCTGCTATGATCCTACTCCAATATGTGGACGACCTCTTATTGGCAGCCACCTCAGAGGAGGACTGCAGGGAAAGCACCAAAGCTCTCTTGCAAACCCTGGAGAACCTAGGATATCGGGCATCTGCAAAGAAGGCTCAAATCTGTCAAAGGCAAGTTACCTACTTGGGCTACCAAATAAGAGATGGGCAGAGATGGCTGACTGAGGCCCGCAAGCAGACAATTATGAGTATTCCCATCCCCCAGAGCCCCCGACAGCTGTGGGAATTCCTGGGAACGGTAGGATTCTGTCGCCTCTGGATCCCAGGTTTTGCAGAAATGGCAGCACCCCTGTATCCACTCACTAAACAAGGGACCCTCTTCACCTGGGGAGAGGCCCAACAGAAGGCCTACGAGAACATCAAAGAGGCCCTGCTGATCTTCCCTGCCTTGGGCCTCCCTGATTTGACTAAGCCCTTTGAACTGTTCGTGGACGAGAAACAGGGCTATGCCAAAGGGGTCCTAACCCAGAGACTGGGCCCTTGGAGACGCCCCGTGGCATACCTCTCAAAGAAACTTGACCCGGTAGTCTCGGGATGGCCCCCTTGTCTTAGGATGGTGGCTGCAATAGCAGTCCTGACCAAAGACGCTGGCAAATTGACTCTAGGGCAGCCATTGACTATTCTAGCGCCTCATGCGGTAGAAGCTCTAGTCAAACAGCCTCCAGACCACTGGCTCTCTAATGCCCATATGACTCATTAACAAGCCATGCTCCTGGACACAGACCGAGTACACTTCGGACCAGCGGTTGCCCTGAACCCAGCAACCCTGCTCCCCCTGCCGGAAGACGCAGAGCACCATGATTGCCTTCAAATCCTTGCGGAAATGCACGGGACAAGACCGGACCTGACGGGACCAGCCCCTCCGGGACGCCACCTGGTATACGGACGGGAGCAGTTTCCTGGAAAATGGGGAGAGGAGAGCCGGGGCAGCGATGACCACCGAAACGGAGGTAATCTGGGCCGAGGCTCTTCCATCAGGGACCTCGGCCCAGAGAGCTGAGCTTATTGCTTTAACCCAGGCGCTTAAGATGGCAGAAGGTAAGAAGCTCAATGTCTACACAGACAGCCGGTATGCTTTTGCCACAGCCCATATCCATGGAGAAATCTATTGGAGATGAGGGTTGCTAACCTCGGAAGGCAAGGAAATGAAAAACAAGTCCGAGATCCTAGCCCTACTTAAGGCCTTGTTTCTGCCTCAGAAACTGAGCATTATCCAATGCCCAGGGCATCAAAAGGGACACAACCCGGAGGCACGGGGCAATCGACTGGCAGATGCAACCGCCCGGGAGGTGGCACTCAGGGAGATAACCCCCTACTCCCAAGTTTGTCCCTTGGCCCCAGGAAAAGCCCAACCCATTCCACGCTGCCCCCTCCCATATAGCCAAGAGGACATAGATCTTCTAAGAAAAATGGGGGGCAAGCACGATCCTGAAAAAGGGCATTGGACATTCAAAAATAAGCCCATCATGCTCATGAAACCGACTTATGAACTGATCACCCACTTACACAAGCTGACTCACCTCAGCCCCAAAAAGATGAGGGCCCTCTTGGACCGAGAAGAGAGCATTTATTACTTACTAGGGAGAGACAATATTTTCCAAACTGTGGCAAATAAATGTAAGGTCTGTGCACAAGTTAATGCAGGAAAGACCAAGTTGGGGTCAGGGATCTGGGTACGGGGGCATCGCCCCGGAATTCATTGGGAGATTGACTTCACGGAAATAAAACCTGGACAATATGGATACAAATACCTATTGGTATTCGTGAACACCTTTTCAGGATGGGTGGAAGCCTTTCCCACCAAGCAAGAGAATGCTAAGGTTGTAACTAAAAAGCTCTTGGAAGAAATCTTTCCCAGGGATGGCATGCCCCAGGTATTGGCCACTGATAATGGACCTGCTTTCGTCTCCCAGGTAAGTCAGTTGGTGGCCAAGCTATTGGGGATTGATTGGAAATTACATTGTGCATACCGACCCCAAAGTTCAGGGCAGATAGAACGGATGTATAGAACCATCAAGGAGACTTTGACCAAATTAACGCTTGCAACTGGCTCTAGAGACTGGGTGCTCCTCCTTCCCCTAGCCCTCTACCGGGCCCGGAACACGCCGGGCCCTCATGGACTCACCCCATTTGAGATACTATATGGGACACCTCCACCATTCATTAATTTCTTTGACTCTAATATTGCTGATTTTGCTAACAGCCCTTCTCTGGAAGCTCATTTACAGGCACTACAGATTGTCCAGAGAGAGGTCTGGAGGCCATTAGCTGCAGCCTATCGGGAACAACTGGACAAACCGGTGGTACCACATCCCTTCCAGATAGGAGACACTGTCTGGGTCCGCGGACATCAGACCAAAAACCTAGAACCCCGCTGGAAGGGACCATACACCGTACTGCTGACCACCCCCATGGCGCTGAAAGTTGACGGCATCGCCACCTGGGTCCACGCCTCCCACGTCAAGGCAGCCCATCACCCTGAGGAGAAGGAGCCAACTGCGATTCCACCATGGAGAATCCAGCGCACCCAAAACCCGTTAAAACTAAGACTCACCTGTGGGGCCCCTTGACTACTATCTGGGCCCTGCTAGGACTGGTAGGGGCAACCCTAGGGGGGAGCCCACACCAGACATACTCCTTAAAATGGCAAGTCCTGTCCCCAAGTGGAAAGATTGTTTGGGAAATTCAGGGCAACCATGCACTTAACACTTGGTGGCCTACTCTCACACCCGATTTTTGCCACTTAGCTGCAGGATCAAATGACTGGGACATAATAACCCAGGAGGTCCACAACTTATCAGTAAGAATGCCTTCTGTAACTGGAAGAATGTACGCTTACACACCCATTCCTGTGGGATGTGCTTCCCCGGAGGAGAGATGTGCACTAGCCTCTCATGACTTCTATGTCTGCCCCAGAGATGGGAGAAGCCCCACCTCTGTTTATCACTGTGGAGGATATGATGATTACTATTGTGCCGCCTGGGGATGTGAAACTACAGGTAGTGCGTACTGGAACCCATCATCCTCATGGGACAAAATCCAGGTAAAACGAAGCTGGAACAAGCCCAGTGGAGGAGGAAATGGACAACCTTGCATGCACAGTCCCGGAGGCTTTGTCTGCTCCACTGGATATTGCTTACCTCTCAACATTTCATTCACGGAATCAGGTAAAGCGGCCCCTGAATGGCAGAGAGGGTACACCTGGGGCCTCAGATGGTATATGTCCTCAACAGATAGGGGAATAACCTTTAAGATTAGGCTCAAGGCTGAGATAATAACCCATCCTGTTGGGCCAAACCTGGTTCTGACAGAACAGCAATTATCCTCCCAAGCAAGGCCGGTCAAGCCCTCGGCACCCCTCCCCCATCTCCTAACAACCACCTTGCTGCCTAATGTTAACACCCAGAGTCTCACCACCAAGGCCTCCACTAGTCAATTCTCTTTCGAGTCGGGGACTGGGGACAGGTTGCTCAACTTGGTGCAAGGAGCGTTCCTGACTCTCAATTATACTAATCCCAGTAAGACACAAGAATGTTGGTTATGCCTGGTCTCGAGACCCCCATATTATGAGGGGATGGCTGTTACAGGAAACCTCACTAACCAAACCACTGCCCCAAGTACATGTGCAACGGGGCCACAACATAAACTGACCTTGTCGGAGGTATCAGGTCAAGGGCTCTGCATTGGAACGATCCCCAGTACCCATCAGGCTCTATGCAACTCGACTCAGGAAATCAGCCCTGGCTCATATTACTTGACAGGCCCCAGTGGAACATATTCAGCCTGTAACTCAGGTTTGACACAATGTGTGTCCGCCCAGGCCCTTAACTCGGCCTCTGATTACTGTGTGTTAATAGAATTATGGCCAAAGATTGTATACCATGAACCAGAATACATTTACAGCCACTTCGAGGGTATGACCCGACCCTGCAGAGAGCTGGTGTCATTAACATTAGCCTTCCTGCTTGGAGGACTCACTGTTGGAGGTGTCGCTGCGGGGTTAGGAACATGGGTCACTGCCCTGAAGGAGACCTCCCAATTTAGGCAACTACAGCAAGCAATGCATACAGAACTGCAAGCACTGGAAGAATCAATCAGCACCCTCAAAAAGTCCTTAACTTCCCTTTCTGAGGTAGTCTTACAGAATAGAAGGGGATTAGACATCTTGTTCCTGCAGGAAGGAGGGATATGTGCAGCCTTAAAGGAGGAATGTTGTTTCTATGCAGATCATACTGGGCTGGTGCAAGATAACATGGCCAAGCTCAGGGAAAGACTTAAACAAAAACAGCAATTATTTGAATCAGGACAAGGTTGGTTTGAAGGATGGTATAATCGGTCCCCATGGTTTACCACCTTAGTCTCCTCCACTATGGGACCCCTAATTATCATCTTCCTAATCTTACTCTTTGGATCCTGCATCCTTAACCGGTTAGTCCAATTCATGAAAGACAGATTATTAGTCATACAGGCTCTGGTGTTAACTCAACAGTATCACCAGCTTAGGCAATTTGACCTAGAGATTCCCAAGTCCACTTAAAGCAATTGAAAGGAAGATTCCATTCAAAGTCATAAGAGACATTAGAGAATGAAAGACCCCCATCCAGCTTGCTAAGCAGCTTAGCACCAGATGAAAGACCCCCCGCCCAGCTTGTTAAACAACTTAGCACCGGTAACGCCATTTTACAAGGCTTGTACTGAATATTCAGGGTTTGAACAAAGGGCAGTTTAAAAGCTGCCAAAACGAGATAGAGACACCTGTGACTGGGCTGGGGGGAGGAACGGGGAATACCGAGAATGTGGCTGGGTGTCGTCTGTCCCAGGCGGGGAGGAACAGTGAATACCGAGAAAGACACCCTGTCTGCCCTAGATAAGAGCCAAGGCAGCCTATATCTGAATTCTCGGGAACTAGGGACCTTGTCCCGACCTGAACTTGGCCACATTCAAACTAACCAATAAAAACCCTGTAACTACGCTTCTCGCTTCTGTACCGTGCTTTTTGCTCCCCAAAGACATATATAAACCCATTACCCTGACCTGGAGGTGCACAAGTCCTCCGAGAGACTTTGTCGCCCCAGGTACCTGTGTATCTGAATAAACCTCTTGCTGTTTGCATCCATACAAGTGGTCTCGCTGTTCCTTGGGAAGGGTCTCCCCAGAGGAAAGACACTCTTGGAGGGTCTTTCACAAACATCTCCCACAGCATCAGCAGCCCATCGAGACAGAAGCAACTCTTTTTAAGATTTTTTAATGAGACTACCTTTTGAGATAAATAATAAAATTATTGTTCCTTTCTTTACAACCTTAAAATGCATCCTGTCAGTTAGAGAACTGACTGAAAAAAATTACTTTGCTTGCTTACACTTTCTTAATATATAATATGTTGCTTGGGCATGAATGTATGTAGGTTTTTGAGAAAAAAAATAGTTTTCACCTGTAAAACATAAAATGCTTAACTATTCAAGAGATATAAAATACATATTTTATCATTGTAATCATTCACTTAAAACATAGAATGTAACGACATTGTAAGTTTTATATTGCTTGAATGATTCTTCTGCAATATATAATATGTAAGGGAAAGAATAAAAAAGTTATAAGGAAAGCAGTAAAACACCAGTAGTAGAAAAACACCAGGACAGGTATAGAAGGAGAGATGTATGAGGAAGACATCAGAAAATAGTGAGAATGAAATGATCTGGAAAATAGAAGAAGAAAACATCATGGTAGAAGAGCATAACAGAAAGAACAAGTAGAACTAGGACAGAAAGAAAAATAATATAGGGAAGAAGCTTTAATACCAAAGAAAATAAGTCTGCTTTGTGTTGATGACTCTGTTTCTCATGCCCAGTCTCTCTCATTGCTGAAGACTGAACCATCTGTAACATTTAAAGGAAAACAGGTCAGAATGTTAAGCAATTTCTTAGTGAATACTACAAAAGATTCTGAAGCAGTGATTTCCAAGTTATAGAGGAATATGGTTGCCAACATAAAATAGTACACAGAGCAAAATTACACATCATAATTGAAAAATAAAGAAAGCAATCTTTGTATAATAAGGCAACATAAAAAAAATATGTATCCAACAAAGCAAATCTAAAGAAAATACAGGAAGCAATATTCTGGGCTGAATAGAGACATGAGTACATCTGAAAAAGCAATGTGGAATAAAACCAGAAGTCGTGATTACTAAAACAAAACAAACAAAACCAAAGAATTACTGAAAACATCGACAAATGCAAAGGTTAACAGCATATGAATGACCAAGAGATGACCAAAAGGTGAGTGACTGAAGGTGTAAGTCATAAACAATCCCACACCAGTTTGGAATTATGATTAATAGGGTAGTATTTATTTAAAGGGGAAAAAACTTACAGATCACCGTCCCAGACAACAGCCCTCTGCCCAATCAGGAAGAAGTCTAGTCGCCGGGAACTGGAGCAGGAAGCAAAGGGAGTGTGAGGAGGGAAGTGGCCGCTTTTTTAAAGAGAGAGACCACACCCAATGGGCTGGTATCTCAGCGGCTATTGGCTAGAGGAGTGGAAGGACCTCCCGCAACAAGTGACCAGCCACCCAGAAGGACACTCCATACTGGAACACAATCCAAGACCCCTCCCCAACAAACTTTGACTTCTATAGACAGCCAGCAGGTGAGTTTCCTGTAGGTAGTCTGTTCCAAAACCAACATTCCATCCAATGGACCCTGTAAGCTCCAACTCCCACTCTGACACCCCAAACCCTTCAAAACCCACCACCCCAAAGCCTCAGAGGAATGCTGAAATGCAAGCTGTAACTACACAGAGAGGGCCAAAAGAAAGGACTAAGAGAAGAACTCTGAAGCAGAAGCTGTGACTACACAGAGTGGAAAATGAGAGTGAACCAACAGAGCAGACCAAGAGAACAGGCCAAGAAGGAGGACCAAGAGAGACCTCAGTGGCTCACTGAGACACAGGCAGTGACAGTACTAAACAGACTAAGAATGTTTTTCAAGACACAGACAGCCACTGAAAGGACTGGACAAAGATACAAAGACACTTCCGGGATCAATTGAGGGAGAAGATGGGTATGCACCAATACAAGAATTAATCCAACAACCTAAAAAGAAATAAGGCAACACCAGAACACAGTGATCATACAACAGGAAGAACTGATCATTTTCACCCAGAAAGAGCAGAAGAAAATGATTTTAAATGTAGCTTTATAAATATAATAAAGATCTTTAAAGAGGAAATGAAAAACTCCCTTAAGGAAATGGAGGACAAGACAAACAAAAAAGAATTGGAAGAAATAAATAAATCTCTTAAAGAAACATAAGAACACTAAGAAGAAAACATCAAACAGATGAAGCAAATATTTCAAGACTTGAAGACTGAAATAGAGGCAATAAAGAAAGCACAAAGTGAGGGAATTCTGGATGTGGAAAATTGGAGTATGCAACTGGGAACTACAGAGGTAAGCATAACAAACAGAATACAAGAGATGGAAGGAAGAATCTCATGTATTGAAGATACTATAAAGAAAATATATTCATTGGTCAAAGAAAACATTACATACATCAAATTCTTTGCACAAAACTTCCAGGAAATCTGGGACACCATTAAAACATCAAACCGATAGGGTTAGAAGAAGGAAAAGAACCCAGCTTAAAGGAACCAAAAATATATTCAACAGAATAATAGCAGAAAACTTCCCAAACCTAAAGGAGGATTTCCCTATAAAGTTGCAAGAAGGTTACAGAACACCAAATAGACTGGATCAAAAATAGTCCCCTCATCATATAATAATCAAAATGCAAAACAAACAGAAGAAAGAATATTAAGAGCTGCTAAGGAAAAAGGTCTGTCAATGTCTAGTGTCTCTGGGTAAGGGTCTCGTGCAAATCAGGACACAGGGGATGCAAAGTATGAACAACTGCATAACAAGCTTTATTTTGTATGGCTTTTTATACAGACTGAAACGCATTACCTCAACTCTGAAACCCCCCTTTACTCATGTACATGATCATGAGAAACTCTTGCCTCACCAATAAACAGTACATCAATTAATAACAGTAATAAAAATAAAAAGAAGTACAAAAAAAAACCAATGCAAAATGTATACAGAAGCAAAGTACTCCTTTGTAACTGGTAGAGCATGAAGAAATGAGCTCAAAGACCACTTTGTTATCCAGGGTACAGATTCTGACAGAACGTTTGAGAAATGGGCAGAAAAAGTCTGTTTTCATGTATGCTTGGCTTACCAAGCAACCATTTCCCAACTTCATCTCACCTGTCCCAGGAGGCACCTGCACTCTATGCCAGTTCTCTGTCTTCACAAAGATCAAGTAACATATAAAGTCAAACCTATCAGAATTATACCAGACTTCTCAATGAAAAATTTTGAAAGCCAGATGACCCTTGGCATATGTGCTGCAGGTACTAAGAGATCAACAGATGAAAGTCCAGACTTCCATACCCAGCAAAACTTTCAATCACCATCAATAGAGAAAACAAAATATTCCATGACAAAAACAGATCAAAGAAAAGCTATCCATAGATCCAGCCCTACAGAAAGTACTAGAAGGAAAACCCCAACCCAAGGAAGCTCACTGTTTCCAGAGAAACACAGGCAACAGATAACCCCACACCAAAAAACCCAACAGCAAAAAACAAAAACTTAAAAAAACAGGAAAAGACACAAACATACACACAATATCACCAAAAATATAAGAGGAATTAAAAATCACTGGTCATTAATATCTTTTAATATCAATGGACTCAAGACATCTATAAAAAGACACAGGCTAAGAGAATGCATATGAAAGAAGAATGCATCATTCTTCTGTAAACAAGAAACATATATCAAACGCAAAGACAGACATTTCCTAAGAATAAGGGTTCGAGAAAGATTTTTAAATCAAATGGACCTAAAAAAGAGGCAGGTGTAGCTATCCTAATACCTAACCGAATAGACTTCAAACCAAAATCAATCAAAAGACATGAAGGACACTTTATACTCCTAACAGGAACAATTTTTCAAGATGAAGTTTCAATTCTGAACATTTATGCTCCAAATAAATATCACGCACGTATGTAAAAGAAACATTACTAGAACTTAAATTGCACATCAATCCCCACACACTAATAGAAGGAGACTTCAACACCCCACTCTCCACAATGGACAGGTGAACCAGATAAAAACTAAAGAGAGAAATAAGAGAACTAACAGATATCATGATTCAAATGGACATCTAATGAATATTCCACCAAACACAAAAGAATATACCTTCTTCTCACCACCTCATGAATACTTCTCTAAAATTGACCACATACTCAGTAACAAATCAAACCTACACAGATAAAAAAAAATTGGAATAATCCCCTGTATCTTATTGGATCACCATGGTTTAAGATTAGAATTCAACAGCAACACTGATTTCAGAAATCCTTTAAATAGAGGGAAATTAAAGAGTGTTCTATTGAACCACTTCTGTGTCAAGGAAGAAATAAAGAAAGAAATTAAAGACATCTGAAAATTCAACAAAATTTAAGGGACAATGTACCCAAACATATGGGAAAATATTAAAGCAATGCTGAGAGGAAAGATTATAGCACTAAATGCCTACATAAAAAGAGTGGAGAAATCTCCCACTAGTGAATTAACAGCAAACATGAAAGCTCTAGAACAAAAAGATGCAGACTAACCAGGGGGAGTAGATGACAGGAAATAAACAAATTGAGTGCTGAAGACAATAAAGTAGAATCAAAGAATACAATACAAGGAATCAATGAAACAAAGAAATAGTTCTTTGAGAAAATCAACAAGATAGACAAAGTCTTATCCAAACTAACAAAAAGCCAAAGAGAGAACGTTCCAATTAACAAAATCAAATGAAAAAGGGAACATAAAAACGACAATGAGGAAATCCAGAGAATTATTACACCATACTACAAAAATATATATTTCACCAAATTGGAAACTGGACAATTTTCTGGATAGGTAACATATATCAAAATTAAGTCAAGACCAGACAGAAAATTTAAATAGACTTATATTCTGCAAGGAAATAAATAGAAGTAGTCATCAAAAGTTTCCCAATCTGGGCTGGAGAGATGGCTCAGTGGTTAAGAGCGTTGCCTGCTCTTCTAAGGGTCCTGAGTTCAATTCCCAGCAACCACATGGTGGCTCACAACCATCTGGAATGAGGTCTGGTGCCCTCTTCTGGCCTGCAGACATACACACAGACAGAACATTGTATACATAATAAATAAATAAATATTTAAAAAAAAAAAGTTTCCCAATCTAAGAAAAAAAAAAAAAGTCCAGGGCTGGATGGTTTCAGGGCAAAAATCTACAAGAACTTCAAAGAAGAGATACCTATACTCTTCAAAGTTGTTCACATAATAGAAGCAGAAGGAACATTGCCAAACTTTTTTATGAAGCTATGGTTACCCTGATAACAAAACTGCATGAAGAAAATGGATCTCCCATGCTCTTGAATTGGGAGGATCAACAGAGTAAAAATAGCTATTCTATCAAAAGCAATGCAATCCCCATCAAAATCTCAACAAAATTTTTCACAGATGCTGAGAGAACAATAATCAACTTTGCTTGGAAAAACAAAAAACCCAGGATAGCCAAAACAATCCTATACTATAAAAGTACTTCCAGAGGCATTACCATCACTGACTTCAAACTCTATTACAGAGATACAGTAATGAAAACACTTCGGTATTGGCATAAAAACAGGGATGTTGACCAATGAAATCAAATCAAAGACCCAGATATTAATCCACAAACCTACAAATACCTGATTTTTGACAAAGGAGCTAAAATTATGCAAGGAAAGAAAGAAAGCATCTTTAACAAATGGTGCTGGCATAACTGGATGGCAACCTGTAGAAGAATCAAAATTGATACATATCTATTATTATGCACAAAACTCAAGTCCAAATGGATTAAAGATTTTAATATAAATCTGACCAAACTGAACCTGCTAGAAGAGAAAGTGGGAAGTAATATGCAACACATGGGCACAGGAGACCACTTCCTTCGTATAACCCCAGTATAACAAACAATAAGAGCAACAATGAATAAATGGGACCTCCTGAAACTGAGAAGCTTCTGCAATGCAAAGGACACTGTCATTAAGATAAAAAAGCAACCTACTGAATGGGAGAAGATCTTCACCCAACCCTGATTAATGGTCTGATCTCCAAATTATATAAAGAACTTAGGAAACTAGACATTAAAACTCTAATTAAAACAATTAAAAATTGATGTGGGAGTGTCATATACCAATATGTTGATCTCATTTGATAATTAATAAAGAAACTGCTTGGCCTGATAGGTTAGAATATAGGTGGGTAGAGTAAACAGAACAGAATGCTAGGAGGAAGAAGGTAGTGAGGTAAGATGCCTCAGACAGATGCCATACCTCTGCTCTCCAAGGCAGATGTGATGAAGCTCCAACCCAAGATGGACATAGGCTAGATTCTCCCTGGTAAGTCACCACATTGTGGTGTTACCAACATTAATAGAAATGGGCCAAGCAGTGTTTATATGAATACAATTTGTGTGTTGTTATTTTGGGGCATAAGCTAGCCAGGCAGCCGGGAGCTGGGTGGCCGAAACACAGCCTGCAGCTCCTACTATAGATGGTGCCCATGTGGATAACTGCATCCATAGAAAGCCTGAGAAAGCTTGGGAAAACAGAGCAAAGCCTGTTTTCTTGGTAGCAGCAATTTCTCAGGTCTGCTCTGCTTGCTAGAGGCAAGCAAGTGCTCTCATCTAAGAGAGGCTTCCTGACTCAGCTTTAGCTGCAAAACCCTGCAGCTCTTAAGAGGTCCTGCCACAAAACACTTAAACAGTGTTGATGAAAAGCTTAATGCATGCTTTTCAGTTTTCAGCTGTAGCAGGAAAAAACCTGTGCTGTTTAAAAATGCCAGCTTTTTGGCCATCCTGCCAGGGCAAACTCTGACTGTTTGAGGCAGGAGGGCCGACCACAGAGAGAGGACTTCAGTGTTGTCTGTGGTCATAATGATACAGCTTGCTTGTTGGCAGGGACCTTGAAAGGCCATAGAGTTGTGGCAATAAAAATGGCTACAGCCGGTACCTCCACCATGAGGCTAGAAAGCTAAGGATTAGGCTGGATCTAGCCGGCAAAGCCAGGGCTTTAGTCCTACTGATTTTGCTTGGTAAATTAAAGACTCATGTGATCACAAAAGATACATATACAGTAAAAGAAAGATTCAGAGTTGAAGAAATTGTCTAAATGGTTTACAGTGTTTTAAAAATATATGCAGGCTAAAAAGTTAAAGTTCTTAAAGTAAAAAACAATAAAAGGAACAAAGAGAGTAGTTGGGTGTATTAGTAGACACCTTTAATCCCAAGACTTGGGAGGCAGAGGTAGATTGACCTCTGTGACTTCAAGGTGTGGCAGAACACACCTTTAATCCCAATGCCTGGGAGGCAAAGACAGATGGATCTCTGAGAGTTCAAGGACAGCCTGGTATACAGAGTTATTCCAGGAAAAAGATATACAGATAACTTGTATCAAAATGTCAAAAAAATAAAATAAAAATAATAGAAATAGAGGTTAAAATAAAGTCACACAAATATGAAAAATACATAGAGAATCTTGATACTGTATGCTAGTATTCTCTTTGAATTGTTTGAATGCTGAGGAAAGACCAACAGATGATAAAAGATATTTGTTTATAAATGCTGTTGAACTAATCCAACATAGATATTTTGAAAATACCTTGACTTTAAAATTTGGATCTAAGGACATGATGCTTTGGAAAGGAGTTTCTTCTTTTGTTTTCACAGAGGATGAGACCCTGTGGATTGCTTCTATCCCAATATGGTATGATAGACCATGGACTCCTGAAAGGTTGTTGTGAACACTTTCAAAAAATTACTTTACTCAACTGCTGACTGAAATGAATCTGGCACACAGGTAATACCATGAAAGACCTGAATAACCATGCCCCCATACAGCAGGAAGCAGTTTGGAGAGAAAAAAACTGCCCATATTCCCAAATATTGTTTATAAATGTTCTTTTACATTTAAAGGGAGAGATGATATAGATGTGAATAATTTGCATTGGTATGAATCTTGGTTTATTGATTCAAGTTTAAGGTCAGTTTTATTATATGCATATGTATTTCTGACCTTGATTAAGGTATTGCGATTGTATAGTTCATTTAAAAATATAATGTATATAGGTTGTTAATGGATAATTATCAATAATAGTCAAGTTTGTAGTCGTGTTAGATTTTCTAGATGTACATAGATATATTTTAGATAGACATTCTTCATATCTTTCAAAGACTACAGAATAGGACATTTAATGTTTTAATAACTTAGGGTTTTCCATGACAATGAGACACGTCTGCTCCTGGCAGCACCAATCTACTTCAAGAAGAATATGGGCATAGAAGAGGCACTTTATGGAGTTTGATAGCCATTTGGGCAAGAAACTGCTCTTGCCTGGACTATTGTATAATCTGGACACAGAGAACCCACAGAAAGAGGAATACTGAACTTGCCTAAAGGTGAGAAGATCTTTCGGGGTTCCTGATTCATGAGAGACATTCTGCAGGACACAGTATATAGTGACTGAACTGCCTTTGAAATTTCCTGCTTCATGGAAATGTCTCTGGATACTATGGGCCTGAAGGCCGAAGATGAATGGCCTAGCAGTACAAAAGAACTTTGGGTGACTGTCCAGACAGCGAGAGGTCTCTGTCACTTCTAGAGTTTTGGAAGTTTCTTATTTGTTTACTTAGGTAATATTAAATCTTTCTGGAGACTTTGATGCAGGTGAAGACTAGATAGTTATAGTTTTACTTTGTTATGATGAAAGATAAAATAGATATAAATATTGTAACTGTAATTCTTACTTGATAATTGTTTTGCTATATATAATTTTGCTTTGTTAAAGTTAAAGCCTTCTTTTTTGTTTAAACAGAAAAAGGGGAAATGATGTGGGAGTGTCATATATCAATCTATTGATTTCATTGGTTAATTAATAAAGGAAATGCTTGGCCTGATAGGTTAGAACATAGGTGGGTGGAGTAAACAGAACAGAATGCTAGGAGGAAGAAGGTAGTGAGGTAAGATGCCTCAGACAGATGCCATGCCTCTGCTCTCCAAGGCAGATGTGTTGAAGCTCTGACCCAAGATGGACATAGGCTAGAATCTCCCTTATAAGTCACCACCTTGTGGTGCTACACACATTAATAGAAATGGGCCAAGCAGTGTTTATATGAATACAGTTTGTGTGTTGTTATTTTGGGGCATAAGCTAGCCAGGTGGCAGGGAGCTGGGTAGGAGGAACACAGCCCACAGCTCCTACTACAAAAAATGGGGTACTGAACTGAGCAGAGAATTCTCAACAGAAGAAGTTCAAATCGCCAAAAAAACACTTAAGGTCATGATCAACCTCTTTAGCGATCAGCGAAATGCAAATTAAAACAACTTTTAAATACCATCTTACATCTGTCAGAATGGCTAAAATCAAAAACACCAATGATAGCCTATGCTGGAGAGAATGTGTTATAAAGGGAACACTCATCCATTGTTGGTGGGAATGCAATCTTATGCAGCCACTTTGGAAATCAGTGTGGAGGTTTCTCAGGAAACTGGGAGTCAACCTACCTCAGGATCCAGCAATTCCACTCTTGGGAATATACCCAAGAGGTGTACAATCATACTACAAAAACATTTGTTCAACTATGTTCATAGCAGTACTATTTGTAATAGCCAGAGCCTGGAAACAACCTAGGTGCCCCTCAATAGAAAAATGGATAAAGAAGATACGGCACATATACACTTTAGAGTTCTACTCAGCAGTAAAAAAAATGACATCTTGAATTTTGTATGAAAATGGATAGAAATCAAAAACATTTTACTGAGTGAGATAACCCTTACCCAAAAAGATGAGCCTATGATTTGTTATCTTAGAGAAGCTAAATATAAAGGTGAACCCAAAGAAAAACATATAGTTATCCTCCTGGATATTCAAAGTAGACAAGATTGCCGGGCAAAAGTTGGGAGCACAGGGGTAGGGGTGGGGTAGGGGTAAGGGGAGATGGGGAGAGAAGGGAGAAGAGGATGATTGGGGAGAGCTTGTGGAATGGGATGTTTGAGATGGAGAAAGGGTGGATATGGGAGCAGAGAAGAAGATATCTTAATTAAGGGAGCCATTTTAGGTTTGACAAGAGATTAGCTCTAGAGGGGTTTCCAAGTGTCCAAGGGGATGTCCCCAGTTAGGTCCTTGGGCAGCAGAGGTGAGGGTGCCTGAACTGGCCTTCCCCCCTAGCCACATTGATGAATATCTTGCATATCATCATAGAACCTTCATCTGGTGGTGGATGTAGATAGAGACAGAGACCCACATTGGATCACTGGACTGAACTCCCAAGGTCCAGATGAAGAGCAGAAGAACGGAGAACACGTGCAAGGAAGTCATGCGTGCGTCCACCCATGGAGAACCTGTGACTGATCTAATGAGAGCTCACCAAGGCCAACTGGACTGGGACTGAACTAGCATGTGATCAAACTGGACTCTCTGAATGTGGCTGACAATGACGGCAGACTGAGAAGTCGATGATAATGCCACTGTGTTTTGAATCTACTACATGTACTGGCTTTTTGGGAGCCTAGTCTGTTTGGATGCACACCTTCCTAGACCTGGATGTCGGTTGGAGGGCCTTGGACTTCCCACAGGGCAGAGTACCCTGACTTCTCTTAGGACTGGAGAGGGAGGGGGAGGGAGAGGGAAAGAGTGGAAGGGAAATGGGAGAATGGAAGAATGGGAGTAGATGGAAAAGGTAATAAAAAAATAAATTTCAAAATATGACACACATCCTTAAAAAAATCTATCAATGTAATCCTCTGTATAAAAAAACTGAAAGAAAAAATAAACATGATCATCTTCTTAGATGCTGAAAAAGCATTCAACAAAATCTAACACCCCTTCATGATAAAGGTCTTGGAGATGTCAGGCATACAAGGAACATATCTAAACACAATAAAAGTAATATACATCAAGCTGATAGCCAACCTCAAATGAAATGGAGAGAAATTTAAAGTGATTTCACTAAAATCAGGAACAAGACAAGACTGTCCTCTCTTTCCATATCTATTCAAAATAGTTCTTGACATTCTGGCTAGAGCAATAAAACAACAATAGGGGGTAATCCATTTTCTGGTATCTTCTTCAATTTCTTTCTTTAAAGACTTAAAGTTCTTGATGAGCAGGTCTTAGACTTCTAAGTCTTGAAATAACTTGCTCATTATTACCCAAGTTATTTTATTTTATTTGTGGCTGTTACTAAGAAAAAATGTTTCATTGATTTCTTTCTCAGTTTCTATATAATTTGTATATAAGAGTGCTACGAATATTTTTGAGTTGGTCTTGTATCCTGCCATATTACTGAAGATATTTATCATCTGTAGGAGTACCCCAGTAGAGTTTTTTAGGTCCCTTATGTATATTATCATATCATCTGCAAATAATAAAATTTTGACTTATCACTTTCCAATTTGATTCCCTGGATCTTACTAATTGCCAAACACTGCATCCTATAATTATATCCTGCCAGGCAAAATATGACCACACAGGTAGTGTTAACACTATTTAGAGGGACTACCAACCATGCTGTTTACCAGATTTTAAGTCTTCTTCTTAGGAATGAATTTGTGCCTTGTAGGTAGTATAATCATAGTCAAAACTCATAGATAAGAAATCCAGATGGAGATCTGATCTCGGCACCAGGAGAGCCATCATTGGGGTGAGATTTGGACTCACAGAGGCAGCCTGGGACAGAGAACTCAGACGTTCCTCATCCTCCCTATACTTCCTGGGCTTCCTGCTGGGCCTATACTCCCAGCAGACTGCCTCTCTCTTCCTATCCCACCCAGCTTGCATCCAGAACCCTCCCCCGTTCTGCCTCCCTTCCCTCTATGGGGTGCTGGGGCCAAATCCCGAAGACAACCTAGCAGGCGGGAGCTCCTAGTTTCAATAGCCTGCCTGCAGCAAGCAAGGCAAGGTGCTTTGTTTACAAGCTACCCAACCAGCACAGAGATCTGATCTCAGCACCAGGAGAGACATCACTCGGGCACCAGGAGTGCCATCATTTGGAAGGTACATCAGTAGGCAAGGAGACATGATCCTGAAAAAGAAGATCCATAGGGAAGCATTTGGAGGAAGAGATGGGCAGGCGCCAATGCAAGAATTCACCCAACAATCTGAAAAACAACATAAAACCACCACAACCCAGGGACCTCACAACAAGAAGACATGAACACCTTAATCAAGAAGAAGTAGAAAAAATAATGACTTTATGGAAGTGATTGACGCCTATAAACAGTATGTAAAATATGCACTTATAGAAATGGATGAGAAGTATAACAGAAAGTTGGAAGAATTGAATAAATCAGTGAATGATACCCTAGGAAACCAAGGAAAAAATATTAAACAGATAATGGAAACAGTTCAAGACATGAAAACTGACATGGAGGCAAAGAAGAAAACACAAACAGAGGGCCGGCTGGACATGGAAAATCTAGGTAAACAAATAGAGACAACAGAAACAAGTATAACCAACTGAATACAAGAGATAGAAGAAAGAATCTCAGATTCTGAAGATAACATAGAGAAAATAAACGCACTGATCAAAGAAAACAGGAAGTCCAACACTCTCATCACAAAACATTCAGGAAATAAGGGACACAATAAAAAGACAAAACCTAAGAAGAAGAAGGAGAAGAAGTGCAGCTCAACAGTCCAGATAATATATTTAATAAAATTATAGAGGAAAACTTTCCCATCCTAAAGAAAGATATACCTATGAAGGTTCAAGAAGCATACAGAACAACGAATAGGCACAGAGGGGGGAGGACCTAGGACTTACCACAGGGCAGGGAAATCTGACTTCTCTTTGGGCTGGAGAGGGAGGGGGAGAGGAGTGGGGGAGGGGGAGAAGGGTGGGAGGAGGGGGAGGGAAATGGGAGGCTGGGATGAGGAGGAAATTTGTTTTTTTTTTCTCTTTTCTCAATAAAAAAAAAAGTTAAAAAAAATCACCTCGCCATATAATAATCAAAACACAAAGCATATAGAATAAAGAAAGAATATTAAGAGCTGCAAAGGAAAAATGTCAAGTTACTTATAAAGGTAAACCTATCAGACTTACACCTGTCTTCTCTATGGAAACCGTGAAAGCCAGAAGGTACTGGATAGATGTACTTCAGAAACCAAGAGACCATGGATGCAAGCCCAGACTACAATACAAAGCCAAGCTTTCGTTGACTATAAATGGAGAAAACAAAATTTTCCAGGATAAAAACAAATTTAAACAATACGTAACCACAAATCCAGCCTTACAGAAAGTAATAGAAGGAAAATCACAAACCAAGGAGTCCAACAATGTCCACAATAACTCAAACATCTAGAGACCCTTCACCAGCACAATTGAAGAGGGGAAACACACAAACTCTACTACTAACAAAGTGACCGGAGTTAACAACCACTGGTCATTAATATCACTTAATGTCAATGGACTCAACTCACCTATAAAAAGGCACAGTTTAAGAGACTGGATACAAAAACAGGATCCAACATTATGCTGTTTAGAAGAAACACACCTCAACCACAAAGACAGGCACCTACTCAGAGTAAAAGGCAGGGAAAAGGCTTATTAAGCAAATGGATCTAAGAAACAAGCAGGTGTGGCCATACTAATTTCTAACAAAGTTGATTTCAAACTTAAATCAATCAGAAGAGATGGAGAGGGACATTTTATACTCATAACAGGAACAATTCATTAGGATGAAGTCTCAATCCTGAATATCTATGCCCTAATATAAAAGCACCCACGTACATAAAAGAAACATTACTAAAACTCAAGGCAGTCAACAAACCACACACACTAATAGTAGGAGACTTCAACACTCCTCTCTCACCAATGGACAGGTCAATCAGACAGAAACCTAATAGAGAAATTAGAGAATTAATGGAGGTAATAAATCAATTGGACTTAATAGACATCTATAGAATATTCCATCCAAATAGGAAAGAATATACCTTCTTCTCTGCAGCTCATGGAACCTTCTCGAAAATTGACCACAAACTCAGTAACAACGCAAACTTCCACAGTTACAAAAAAATATTAGTAACCACCTGTGTGTTTACTAATCACCACGGATTAAAGTTAGAATTCAACAACAATGCTACCCCCAGAAAGCCTACAAACTCAGAGAAACTGAACAGTCAACTACTGAACCATACCTGGATTAAGGAAGAAATTAAGAAAGAAATTAAAGTCTTCCTGGAAATCAATGAAAATAAAGAAACAACATACTCAAACTTATGGGACACTATGAAAGCAGACCTAAGAGGAAAGTTCATAGAACTAAGTGCCCACTTAAAGAAAACAGAGAGAGCACATATTGGAGACTTAACATCCCACCTGAAAGCTCTAGAAAAAAAAAAAAAAGCAGACTCACGTAGGAGGAGGAAAAGACTCGAAATAATCAAACTGAGGGATGAAATCAACAAAAGAGAAACACAGAAAACAATCCAAAGAATCAATGAAACAAAAAGCTGGTTACTGGAGAAAATCAACAAGATTGATAAACCCCTATCCAAACTAATCAAATGGCAGAGAGAGAATAAGCAAATTAATAAGATTAGAAATGAAAATGAGAACATAACCACAGACACAGAGGAAATTCAGAGAATCATTAGATCTTACTACAAAAGTCTGTATGCCACAAAACTGAAAAATGTAAAAGAAATGGACACTTTTTTAGCTAAATACCATATACCAAAGTTAAACCAGGAATAGGTGAACAATTTAAATAAACCTCTTAGTCACGAAGAATTAGAAGCTGTTATCAAAAACCTCCCTACCGAAAAAAGCCCAGAACCAGATGGTTTCAATGCGGAATTCTACCAGAACTTCCAAGAAGAACTAATACCAATACTCCTTAATGTATTTCACAATATAGAAACAGAGGAGTCATTGCCAAATTCCTTTTATGAAATTACAGTTGCTCTGATACCAAAAACAAACAAAGACTCAATCAAGATACAAAATTACAGGCCAGTCTCACTCATGAACATCAATGCAAAAATCCTCAACAAAATACTGGGAAACCGAATCCAAGAACACATTAGAACAATTATCCATTATGATCAATTAGGCTTCATTCCAGAGAAGCGAGGCTGGTTCAACATTTGCAAATCTATCAATGTAATCCATCATATAAATAAACTGAATGAAAAAAAAAACCATATGATCGTTTCATTAGATGCTGAAAAAGCATTTGACAAAATTCAACATCCCTTTATGATAAACGTCTTGGAGAGATTAGGGATACAAGGGTCATACTTAAATATAATAAAAGCTATTGACAGCAAGCCGACAGCTAACATCAAATTAAATGAAGAGAAACTCAAAGCCATCCCACTAAAATCAGGAACATGACAAGACTGTCCACTCTCCCCATACCTCTTCAATATAGTGCTTGAAGTTCTAGCAATAGCAATAAGACAACATAAGGGGATCAAGAGGATTCGAATAGGAAAGGAAGAAGTTAAACTTTCATTATATGCAGATGATATGATAGTGTACATAAGCGACCCCAAAAACTCCACCAAAAACTTGTACAGCTGATAAACACCTTTAGTAATGTGGCAGGATACAAGATCAACTCCAAAAAATCAGTCACCCTCTTATACACAAAAGATATGAAAGCAGAGAGAGCAATCAGAGAAGCTTCAAATTTAACGATAGCCACAAACAGCATAAAATATCTTGGGGTAACTCTAACAAAGGAAGTGAAACATATATCTGACAAGAACTTTAAGGCATTGAAGAAAGAAATTGAAGAGGATACCCGAAAATGGAAGGACCTCCCTTGCTCTTGGATTGGGAGGATCAACATAGTAAAAATGGCAATTCTACCAAAGGCAATTTATAGATTCAATGCAATCCCCATCAAGGTCCCATCAAAATTCTTCACAGATCTTGATAGGACAATAATCAACTTTATATGGAAAAACAAAAAACCCAGGATAGCCAAAACAATCTTAGACAATAAAGGAACTTCTGGAGGCATTACCATCCCTGACTTCAAACTCTATTACAGAGCTACAGTAATGAAAACAGCTTGGTATTCGCATAAAAACAGAGAAGTCGACCAATGGAATCGTATAGAAGACCCGGATTTTAACCCACAAACCTATGAACACCTCATTTTCGATAAAGGAGGTAGAGGTATTCAATGGAAGAAAGAAAGCATCTTCAACAAATGGTGCTGGCACAACTGGATGTCAACCTGTAGAAGAATGAAAATAGACCCATATCTATCATCATGCACAAAACTCAAGTCCAAATGGATCAAAGACCTCAATATCAATCTGAACACACTGAACCTGATAGAAGAGAAAGTGGGAAGAACCCTACAACATATGGGCACAGGAGATTGCTTCCTATGTATAACCACAGCAGCACAGACATTAAGGCCAACATTAAATAAATGGGACCTACTAAAATTGAGAAGCTTCTATAAAGCAAAGGACACTGTCACTAAGACAAAAAGGCAACCTACTGACTGGGAGAAGATCTTCACCAACACCACAACAGACAAAGGTCTGATCTCCAAAATATATAGAGAACTCAAGAAACTAGACTTTAAAATGCTAATTAACCCAATTAAAAAATGGGGCACTGAACTGAACAGAAAATTCTCAACAGAAGAAGTTCAAATGGCCAAAAGACACCTAAGGTCATGCTCTACCTTCTTAGCGATCAGGGAAATGCAAATCAAAACAACTTTGAGATATCATCTAACACCTGTCAGAATGGCTAAAGTCAAAAACACCAATGATAGCCTTTACTGGAGAGGTTGTGGAGGAAGGGGTACCCTCATCCATTGCTGGCGGAAATGCAAACTTGTACAACCACTTTGGAAATCAGTATGGCGGTTTCTCATGAAATTTGGGATAAACCTACCCCTGGACCCAGCAATTCCACTCTTGGGAATATACCCAAGAGATGCCCGATCATATGACAAGGGCATTTGTTCAACTATGTTCATAGCAGCATTGTTTGTAATAGCCAGAACCTGGAAACACCCTTGATGTCCTTCTATGGAAGAATGGATGAAGAAAGTGTGGAATATATACACATTAGAGTACTACTCTGCGGTAAAAAAAAACAATGACTTCTCGAACTTTGCATGTAAATGAATGGAAATAGAAAACACTATCCTGAATGAGGTGACACATACTGAAAAAGATGAACATGAGATGTACTCACTCATAATTGATTTTTAGCCATAAATAAAGCTCACAGAGTCTATTATTTGTGATCCTAAAGAAGCTAAATAAGAAGGTGAACCCAAAGAAAAACATAGAGTTATCCTCCTGGCTATGGGAAGTAGACAAAATTGCCGGGGAAAAAATTGGGATCTTGGGGGTGGGGTGGGATGGGGGTAAGGGGAGATGGGGAGAGAAAAGGGAGAAGGGGAGGATGGGGGGAACTTGTGGAAACAGGATGATTGGGATAAAGGTAGGTTGGATAGGGGAGCAGGGAAGCACAAATCTTAGTTAAGGGAGCCCCCTTAGGGTTGGCAAGAGACTTGAACCTAGAGTGGCTCCCAGGAGCCCAAGTCGATATTGCCACTTAGTTCCATGGGCAGCTGAGGATAAGGAACCTGAAATGACCCTATCCTATAGCCATACTGACAAATATCTTGCATATCTCCATAGAACCTTCATCTGATGATGGATGGAGATAGAGACAGAGACCCACACTGGAGCACTGGACTGAGCTCCCAAGGTCCCGATGAGGAGCAGAAGGAGGGAGAACATGAGCAAAGAATTCGGGACCACGAGAGGAGCACCTACCCACTGAGACAGTGGAGCTGATCTATTGGGAGCTCACCAAGGCCAGCTGGACTGTGACTGAAAAAGCATGGGATAAAACTGGACTCTCTGAGCATGGCGAACAATGAGGGCTGATGAGAAGCCAAGGACAATGGCACTGGGTTTTGATCCTACTTCATGTTCTGACTTTGTGGGAGCCGCCTAGGTAGTCTGGATGTTCACCTTCCTAGACATGGGCCGAGGGGGGAGGACCTTGGACTTTCCACAGGGCAGGGAACCCTGACTGCTCTTTGGACTGGACAGGGAGGGGGAGAAGAGTGGGCGGAGGGGGAGAAGGGTGGGAGGAGGAGGAGGGAAATGGGAGTCTGGGAGGTGGCTGAAACATTTTTTTTTCTTTTTCTCAAATAAATAATTAAAACAAAAAGAAATCCAGAGTTCCCAAAGGAGAATTTATCAATGTTGTTTTCTTAATGTTCACTTTGTCTAACTTATTTCTAAATATATATGCTTTTATCTAAAGATTTTTGTTGTTTTCAATATTTATAAGAGATAACAAGATGGTAGTGTAATGCAAAGACTCATAATTTTTCAAAATTATAAAAATTAATGGCTGTGTATTCAGCTATATATGAAACACCAAAATCATCCTCTTTTCCCAGTATCAGAAAACTCTGCAGAAAGGAAAGTGCAAGGAAAGAAAAGAATAGAAGAATTGTACAAGTGTGATGAATGCCCAATGTCTGGTTATGACATGGTTGTTACACACATGGACTTAGAGCATCTGCGATGAATCATAGAAAACATCTCCAAAATAAAGAGAGTTAAAAATTCCATCAGGGACAAGGAAAGTTATTCTGAAAATCTGACCCCTAACTAAGGAGGTGATCTGTCAATGGATGTTTTGAGAGCAGGCTGTCATTGGCAGGGTATCGATGTCCTGTTGGATCACCCAATACACATGTGCATATGGACAGAACTAATTGTGTTTAGTGGATTATAGAAAGGATATGAAGTGAAAGGAAGAGGCAAGATTGGTTTATTGTTATGAAAACTGCATGGACAGAGTGTGACACTGATATGAATATGTTGCATATGAAAATTAAAAAAATCATAATGCTTTTTGAAAATCTGAAAAAAGCATATTATTAAAAACAAAAAAGGGTTGGAGAAGAAATCGCTTGATTTTTCAAAGTAATATAAAGAGTTAAAGTATTTCAATGATTGATATCTGTGTAATAATTAAAATTATACTTAACACGCATTTCCTGAAATATGTGTAATTCAGAATTTGAATTTTAAGATTTATTTATTCCTCAGAAAAGTATTCAAGAAATAATCTACTGAGAAGTCCTAGACTTTAGAAAATTATTTCAAACATCAGTGGAAGAAAAAAAAAAAAGCCTGTCATTTGAATAGAGGACAGAAACAAACTGTTTAATGTCAGATTACCTTACAAAAGCAAAAACAAAATAACAGCAGAATCACACATTCTTAAAGAGTGTAAAGAAAAAAATATGAGAAACCAATTTAAATAACTCTTTTAGATTTTTTTAAGAATCAGAATTTTTAATATTTTAAAATATTTCAGAGGATATTGGTGTATTTGTTTTTTCAGGATTAGCTGGGGTCAAGAATCCTTCCAAATATGGGGTCATTTTTTAACCTTGATCTTGAAATATGAGTAATTGGCCATAGACTTATTTTTAAGTGGTGTTACCTGTAATATTGTTCTCTATCACAATTGTACCAGAAAACAATATAGTCTAAGATATTTGAAATTTGTCATTTACTAAATAATAGTCTTTCCTCAGTACTAAAAAAATATGTTAGAAAAATAAAGAATACCCACTTCATATTATACAACACTGAAATACAACACACAAAATTATTTCAAATGTCCTAAGTATATACAGGCAATAATCCAATTTTAGTTTTATATATTTCTATGGAGAGGACATGATGACATATTTAATCTCCATACAGAAATATATTTATAAGCACAGTTTTATTTTGTGAGAAGCCATCAGAATTTGATTATTTCTGAACTTTCAGTGAGTGATTTTTTTTTAGAATTATTGTACAAATAACTCTAATTCCACCTCATATTTAAGGCAATGTGCAGTAAATCAAAGCAAAATCAAGCTATTTACAGATAATGTCTTGAGCATGATTCACAGTCTCTAAAAATTTCTCATTAGTTACAATTTCCTTAAAGTATATTAAATCAGGAGCTAATTGGTTTGAGATATTCTAATCAGTCTAAATGTTTTCCTGGTTGTTTGATTTCCATCTTCTTCTGGAAGTGATGACCACAGCATTATTTATAAAAATTAAAATGTCAAGAATATTTCTGAGCTATCACAAACATGTTCTATTTCCTGGTATCAGTAGATATGTATGTGTTATAGTGCTATCAAGCTACTTCTGAAGTTGTTTGGATTCCTGTTGGAAATCAGTGACTGGAAACACCTACTTTTCTGTTTCACTATGTTCACTTTCTTGGACTGGACACCAATGATGAGAATTTTCATATTTGTTATTTCATACGACAATGTGAACGGCAATACTTTACTACAAAAACTATTTCACTATGTGCCTGATATATGAAAAATATCTAGTATTATATTTCAAAACTAAGAAAAATATAAGGTAACCCTGGACATGAGGATCACAACAAGGTACAAGCCATTTTTTCCTGGGTTTTTAACTAGCTTCTTACTCTATACAAAGTACTTTACCTATTGGGTTGAATTAAAATTTGAAGAATTCAAAGAATTTATCATGTCATATAAAATTTATATTTAAAAAAATCAAAAATAATATTCATTTGTGCTTTCTTTTCTAAAATCAGAAAACAATCTATCACAAATCATTGCACCCATAATATTCAAGCCTGTTTTCTTATAGGCTTTGATAAAATTTGTTTTATAGTTTATCACTATGTTTCTTGTAAATCACTTGGAAAAAATCAAAATTAAATAATTAACTCATAGATACCTTTAATTGCAAAAAAGTAAATATCTAGAGTAAATTATTTCTTTCCTTCATTATGAACTGTACAAAGTGTTATCTTTAATTGCTTAGTGCCCTGGCTCATTTTATAGACTGTCAGACATGATCTTGTCTTCCTTTTCAACACACACAGGACATACACACTTCATCTGTGCATATGTCTTATGATTTTTTTTTAAAATTGTTTTATATATCATTTATGGTACAAGGACCTAAAACTGAACCGGTTTAAATTCTAAGCACAATTAATTCTTTCTATGTATGGAATGGAAAAGTGAGTTCACAGATAACATATTAGAAAATAAAGAATATTTAAATAGTTTCATTACAATTATTGTGTGTGTTTCAAATACTTTTGATTTCTAGGATTGTTCACTAATATATATTATATATAAAGCAATTTTGTATACTGATTTCCAGAAGTCAAATTTGATGCCAATCAGTAATGATTCCAAATGTGCATATTACAGTATTATTTAAATTTATCATTGAATAATTATATTTAGTATTTAGTCTGACCTTTCAAAAATAGTAATTTGGTACTGGTTTTCATTATCTTCTGTTTAATTTCTTAGGAAATCATAATGCAGGTAGATACATTTTTTTTAGAGAAAGATGCTCTTATTTTTCTCTAAAAACCATTTTAAACATTTTATGTTGAAATTTGATTTAATATAAGTTTCAGTATTCAGACAAATAGAAAAGATATAAATGTGGATGAAAACAATCTTGGACCTCTTAATTTTGATTATATCGTAAAGTAATATTGATTTTAAAATCCTCCATAAAAAAAAAATGAAAAGAAATCCACATGAAACATAAGTCAAAAGTTCAAGCAGGTTGGAAACCTGGATTATAATGGTTGGCTTTACACAGTTGACCCTCTGGCATGCACAGCTTTGTTCTCGTCAAACTCACTTTATACCTTCACTCTTCTATTCAAATCTTGAACCTAAAGTCCATCATTTCCTAGCTCTGCCAGTGGAAAAGACAGGATTCCTTCATATTTACCTTTACAAAATTAAAACAATGGTATTGTACAAATGAAACATGCATACCAAGTGACGGCTAAATACTCAATGGTGTCTGGTTTCACTTTTTAGGTATGTAGCTTTGTAGATCTGTTGACTTTTATAAGTACATATTTACACACAAAGCATTATATGATAGTCTATTCTGCTGAATAATTTTAGCTTTCTTAGTTATGAAATACATAATTTTTTGTTTTGGGTAAAGTTTAGTGATGTGGGTAGAAGAAAAGTAAATCAAAAGAATACAGCTCTAAAGGAGTGAACATAAACTTGGCACTTACTCAAACATTTAAAAATTTACAAAATGCAAGGTCTAATTCAAAGAAAGTTTGGCTATATGTTGTCCACATCCAGATGGAGCATTATGTTATGGAACATTGTTGATATTAAATGACTTATCCAATTATCAGTAACGAATTTGAAAAGTCATTAAAGACCTGAATTCTCACTGATTTTCATATCTTGTATCACATGCACAGGACAAGTTTAGCAAGCTAAGATGCCAGGACTCAAAATTGTTATACTCCAATATTATAAAATAAAGTGGATAATTGTTTGATAATTTAAAATGTTAATTATTTAAGTGTCTATATAGTCAAAATTGGCTAATATGGTAGTTTTTCTTTTTGTAAGCATAAGTCATAATAAAGAAAGAATAACCAAAATGTATGCTGGTAATTTCCAAGTAATGCATATTTATGAGAATAAATATGATTTACAATATAGAAGTAAAAGATTTAAAGCACTAGGGGAAATAAAAAGCAAGTAAAGAATGCTTTACTCAAACATATAGAGAAAAGAGTAAAGTCATCGGAAAAGGTTTGTTTCTGACATAACATTTGAATAGCATAAAATGTAATCACTAGCAGGGAACGTTATGAGATAGAATTTGCTTCATTTTTCCATTCATTTGTTCATTTCCTTGATCTTGCACACAGTTCAGGCTATGGGAGTCAAGAAATGTAGGTATAAGTACCAAAACAAGAAGAAACTCGGGTGGTAATTTCACAAGGCACTCTTGCTCTCAGTGAGAGTTAAGTGGTAAAAATAAAAACACGTATAATCATAATAAACTTAACTAGACATAAAGACTTAACTTGAATAAGGGATTTCTATAATATTTCTGCAGGGGGAAGGGTAAATATTTCACTCGGTGTTTCTGACCAGATAGAAAAGCTTGTATATGTCTTTGAAGGATGATTGGTGAGTAAGAATGCTTCTTTACAGTACGTAATATCAATTAAAATCTTGGATTTGGATATAGGGTTCATCAGGGAGAGAATATAGTAATATAAAGAATGTGGTAAAAATCATTTAGATCATAGTCCTGAGGTTGGTGTTCTCCATAAATTTACCATGAAACATTTCTTCAGTATTGTAATTGATGTTTCTATCATTAACAAAACTGTATTCAGGTAGTCTATACAATATTGTTTTATAGTTACACATTTATTAGGTGGATTATGGAGGGGAAGGAAAGGGAGGAGAAGGGAGAGAGAGAGACAGAGACAGAGACAGAGACAGAGAGACACACAGAGAGAGAGAGAGAGAGAGAGAGAGAGAGAGAGAGAGAGAGAGGGAGAGAGGCTGCCTCCAGTGCCCAGGCTTCTCAGGTTCCCCCCCCCCAAAGATGATGTCCACAAATAAGCCAGAAGCAGTCTTGAGAATCTGCCGCCCCAATTCCCTCAACCTGTGGTGCCTAATCTTCTGGTTTTTCTTATAAAAAAGAGCTGGAATGTAATGATTGTTCTGTCTTTTTAAAAGACAATCCACTTTCACTCCCTTCCTGCTTGCAGCCTCAGACCCCGACTTCCTCTTCCTGTCCCCTCTCTATATACAATATTTTTCAATGTTCAAAATAAATTATCATAGCAAGTGATCACAGTAAAAGCATGAATAACATTATTATAAGAAAATTATATTACATGGTATATTTTATGAAAATGTTAGAATGAAACCTATTGTATGTGAAGTAAAAGTGATCAAAAAATAGCAAATTGATTAAGCGAAGTTCTACAAAAGCATGCAATTTATGTCTTTAGACTCAATTTTCTGAATGTATCAAAATTCAGTAGATGGGACTGAGTTCATTGTGTACCAAGCATGTATCAAGTGGAGATATATAACTTGGAGAGATTGAAAGCAGATGTCAATCTGGATTAAGACTTAGCCTCAATATCTAGGCATCACAGTGATACAGCATAACCTGAGGATATTTTCTATCACTATATGAAGTATAGAAATCTCCATGGAGATTGAAATACCATCACTTGACCTAAACTTTTTTCTAATGTTGCATGAGCTAAAAAATGGCAAATGCTTACCTGAGTACTAATGAGTATATGTGAGTAGTTTAAAAAATTGTAATTTTTAGAAAGTGACCAGTGAAGTTTTCCACATCTCTTAGTGGTGCTTAGATTTTTGTAAGAGAAGCCTATGGTGTTAGACTGCAAAACATATGCAATAGAGTTGTTTTTTAAATCTTGAGGAATCACCAGCGACAGCCTTGGATAATTAGAAATTATTTGGGATCACAAGATTTCCAAAGCAAAAATTCAGTGCAGTGCAGCAGTGGTCACTGGGGATTGATTTCATAAAGGTGAATTAACTGTTAATTCACATCAAGTTCATACACTCATAGAAGATGTTCAACAGGTCTTACACTATTGCTACTGTGATACCTGGTAGATGAACACAGCTGGAGTGTGCTCAAGCGCAAGAATAATCCTCGTGTTTATTTAAGAATTCTGCACCTGAGATATTCAGCTGGAAAAAGGAAGGTCAGGGAGATTATATATATTCAAGAAGAAAGGAAATACTACCAAAATGTTTTAAATAAAACTTGTTAATGTCTCTTCAAAACAAAGTAGAAAGATCAATCTTTTGTAAGCATCTATGAACAGTGTACCCAAAATATTGTCAAGAAAATAATTCTCTGCGACAAGATCACTTTCAATGCACATTGCTTATGGTGGATAATCTCCTAAATTCAGATATAAATGTAATATTTTAGTGATAGTTCATGATATTTTTGAATCTTTTTATTTATGAAAAGGAAAGAGCATCATTATCAAAAAATTTGGATTTTGAACTGGCTCAAAATAATTTTTATTCTAACAGTCTTAGGCAATATGTCCTAAAATATTCTGAATCTGTTACATATAGTGAATTATGGGTACAGAATGAAAGGTTCAAGGCTTTATAGCTGATTCCACTTAGCAAAGTCAAAGAGTGTATCTTATCTGGTAAACATTGGTGAAGAAGATAAGGTAGGCTATGGGGTTGTAGCTTAGTGAGTGCCCAGTGTAAACAGGTAATTGGTTCCACTTGTTGCACCAAAGAATGAAAGGATTGGGAAAAGTTAACTTTGTCTTTTATTTGTCTACATAAGTGAAATAGCAAAGTAAATTCAAATAGAATATTTTTAAGTCAGAATATAGTAGAAATAATACTAATTTCTTTTTACATGCATGTATACATATTGTTTTTGCTCAGTTATTTTCACCAAGTTCAGTCTTTGTAAAATATGATAAAAGAGCAAAATCATAAATGCTCTAAAATAAAAAATATCAAATAATTCAAACTTAGATACTTTTAAATACTGCTTGCTATGAACTTGTAATACTTTTGGATAACACCTTTGAAATTGGAAAAATTCCAAAGCAAGTGCATTAAATCTGAAGTCCCATCTCAAGAAGAAAGTCTGCATCCTGCTTTACTGGAAATCACCCTGCTGGAATTGATAAATAAGAAATCTGTATCAGAAAATCTCTGAGATGTTTTTGGATCATGAAAATAAACCTATGTGGATCCATGTGTATCTCTCTTAGGGTCCCCTAGGCTATCTAGGTTTTCTGATATTCTGGCCTGTAGATATCCTGGCTCTATGTACATTATCTACATCCTCTCCATCATAAGGTACCATTAGCATTTTTGATCTTAGTCATGTGACATGTTTAAGATGGTATCTCAGAGTTGGTTTTTTTGTTTTGTTTTTGTTTTGTTTTGTTTTGTTTTGTTTCTCTGTAGCTTTTTTGGTTCCTGTCCTGGAACTAGCTCTTGTAGACCAGGCTGGCCTCGAACTCACAGAGATCTGCCTGCCTCTCCCTCCCGATTGCTGGGATTAAAGGCGTGTGCCACTACCGCCCGGCTCTCTGAGTTGTTTTGTCTTACATTTCTCTGATGACTAAGGATGTTGAGCATTTCCTTAAGTGTCTTTCGGTCATTTGATTTTTCTCTCCTGAAGGTTCACTGTTTAAATCTGTACCCTATTTCTTAAAGTAGATTATTTGGTGTTTTAGTGTCTAGTTTCTTGACTTCATTTTATAATTTGGAGACCAGTGCTCTGTCAAGTGTGGGACTGATGCACTTCTGTATGCCACCCTTTTGTCTTGAGCATGTTGTGGTCTTTACTTTACAAAAGTTTTTCAGTTTCAGGTGGTCCCATTGCTTAATTGTCACTCTCACTGTTTATGCTACTGCTGTTCTGGTGTTTTGTTTTGTTTTTCCATATGAATTTGAGTAGTGTCCTTTCAATGTCTGTGAAGAATTTTTCTGGGATTTTGATGGGTATTGCACTAAATTGTAGATTGCTTTCGGTAAGATTGTTTAGGGACATTACTGTAATATTCATTACAACATTTAGAATATCTTTATAGATTTATTTCACAGAAATATGTAATGCAGATTTAAATGTGTATGTGTGTTGGACGAAGGAGAATACTTGTGCATACTTGCACATCTGCATGCCAGTGCTTGTACAATTTTCCAAGAAAGGCCAATTATGTAAGCAAACTGTCTATGTTAGTTCAAATAACCGATTCATATCTCTTCCATTAGAAAATATTCAAAGAGATATTACTAACAAAAAAGAACTGAGGAATTATGAAAATCTAATTCTTCACTATTTCTCAGATGTCTAAGGCATTGAAAGAGTTCATAGATTGGAGTATGAGTACAAAGTGAAACCACAGTTGAAGCTCTTTATGTCCTGGTCATAATGCATGTATGGTGTTAGTTGTTACCCATGTACTAATGTCAGAGATTGAAGCACAATTAATAAAAACTTAGGGTCATAAATTGGGGTTCAACCTGAATAACTGAAAAGCAAAACAGCCAGTTACAGGGTCTTACATCTACCTCAGTCTATAATGGTAATACTGCCTCCAATAACCTCAGAATGAGAGTGTGTGTCTGAGAGTTGTCTCCCCCTGTTTTATATTCCTCTTTAGGGTTAGGATTAAAGGTGTGCACCACAGGGATCAAAGGTATGTGTTATTATGACTTCTGGGATTAAAGGTTCCTGTATTTGTGGCTACTGGGATTTAAGGTGTGTGTTACTATAACCTGGTCTTTAAGGCTGACCAGTGGGATTGTTTTCCTGTCAGATCTTCTGTTATGGGAGGTCCTCCCACTCTTCCAGCCTATTGCCGCTGAGATACCAGCCCATTGGGGCATGGTCTCTCTCCCTTTTAAAAAGCGGCCACTTCCCTCTCCTCTTCCTCTTCTCTTCCTGCTCCGCTGGCGACTAGACTCCCTTCCTGGTTGCGCAGAGGGCTGATGGTGATCTGTAAGTTTTTTTTCCCCTTTAAATAAATACCACCCTATTAATCATAATTCCAAACTGGTGTGGCATTGTTTATGACTTACGCCATCAGTTGGCACCCAACGTTTGGTTTTAGAACCTCTCCTTTCCCAGCTCTGCTGCCGGCCGCGAGTTCGGCTAGGTGGGAACACTCCCTTCCTCAGTCGCCGCCTGAGCCTTTTGCGGCCTTGGCCTCCCCATGTGGATTTAAACTCCACAGGCCCGCATAGTCTCTGCCTGCATGGTTTGCTCTTTTCTGAGTGGTTTTTAAAACTCCCTTGCAAGCACAGCTCTTAAGTGGCGCAAACCAGAGCACGCGGTTGCTGAAAGCTGCAACCCCTCAGGGTGACTCTGTCATGTGGAGGCATAAGCGGCTTCCAGGTTGCTCTTCTCTACCCCTGGATTCTGGGTTTCTGGTTCCGTCTCTGGAATTGATTTAATTACATTTGCTTTGTTGAGCAACTTACATTTTCCAGTTTTTAACAAATACTAGGCGGACTCTGAAACAGGACCCTGTTTTCGTTGCGACTTGGCAACAGTGCCACCTGCTGGATAATAGGTAATATGGCAGTTTTTGTTTCCAACGCGAATTTTACTGTTCTGGTTATCCAATACAATGGGTTATATCATGCAAGGTTTATATGACTATGGGTATAACTTATTTTATTGGTTACTAGGTTTCAGTATTCTTTTGCATATTCTATCATTTAGGAAGATCATGGCACTCCTAAGATCCATACAATCTTTACTAGAAACTCATGCAGGTCAGGAGATTCAGGATTCAAAAGAGACAATAATAAAGACAAAGACTTGAAATGATTTAAGAAATGATTGGAGCTGGTGAACAGAGTAATAAGGCACAAGGACAGGATACAATGACTCCACCAGCTAGTAGAACTGGCTTACCCAAGGTTTTAGTGGCATACCCTACACTTAATTCTGACAAAGCATCAACTTCTAAAGGCTCAAAGGGAGTCAGAGAAGCTAGATGGACGCCAATAGCAATGAATGATCTAAAAGAAATTAAGCAAGCTATTGTTAATTTTAGCTTGCACTCTGCATATGTAAAGGAAATGATAAGGACTTGGGCTTCTAATGCTAGAGCTACCCCTCATGATTTCCATCAGTTAGTGTCTGCAGTTTTAGATAATGGACCTTCCTTGATGTTTGGAATTTATTTCAGAGAAGAATCCAAACATATGGAACAGCAAGGAAGAGCAAAAGGTGTCGAGGTTTCCCAAGATCAAATTCTTGGTGCAGGAGAATATGCTGATCCACAGGTCCAAGCTTTTTCTGATGATGAAATACATTGTCTATGTCACCAAGCAGCTTTAAATGCTTGGAATAGGATACAAGATCCAGCAAAAAGGGTTGAATCATATACCAGAATTAGGCAGGTTCAGAGAGAACCCTTTATTGACTTTTTTGCAAAGATTAATTAAGGCTCTGGACATAGGGGTAGCAGACCCAGAAGCTAAACGAATGCTTCTTAAATTTCTAGCTTTTGAGAATGCAAACATAGAATGCAAAAAGATAATTGGGCCTTTAAAGTCTAGATCAGCACCTATGGATGAATGGATTCAGCATACGATGAATGTTGAGACGTTTAGCTATAACGATGAATCTTTGGTATGAGAAGCGATTTCCACAGCAATGAGGAGACATCAAAGTGCCAAGTGTTTTAATTGGGGTAAATTAGGACATCTGAAAAGGGATTGCAGACACAGAATTTCTAGGAATATTATCTCCTCTGGGAATGACAAAAATAGGAGACATAGGCCTTCAGGTATATGTAGGAGATCCGGTAAAGGCCAACATTGGTCCAACGAATGCAGGTCAACAACAGACAAACAAGGCAACACGATAATGTCGGGAAACTCCTTGAGGGGCCTCTCACAGGCTCCCTAGCCAACAGTGGCCGATTCATTCCCAGTCACAGTGGAGAACGTGCCTTACTAAGAAAATTAAAAGCTCCAATTTCTGCTGTAAAAAGTAATACTGGTCTAAATGATGAAATACGTGGGGAGGATGAGTCAAAAAAACCCAGTAGGACAGAGTAAACGTATATTTTGGCAGAATTCTATTAATTATCAAAGACCAAAACTAAGAGTCTGTATAAATGGCACTTTTATTGAAGGCTTATTAGACACAGGTGCGGATGTAAGTATCATTACCCCAGAATCTTGGCATCCGAATTGGCCTCTTCAAGAGGTAGATGTTCAGTTCCTGGGAATTGGAACCCTATCTCGTGTAAAACAAAGCACAAGATGGGTTGAATGCATAGGGCCCGAAGGGCAAATAGGAAGACTAAGGCCATATATAGCCAATATTGCAATAAATTCATGGGGCCGTGACCTGCTACAGCAATGGAATACCCAGATTAACATTCCTGTAGTTCCAGGAACTAATAATTCTGGGAAGGAAATGATGAGGTATTATGGAAAAAGGTCACCAGCCATTCAGACTGTAGAAGAACATACAGCAAATACCAAACCTTTAGAGGTACCACCAGCCCTACCTTTAAAATGGCTAACTGAGAAGCCAATATGGATCAAACAGTGGCCTCTAGCTGAAGATAAACTACAGGCATTTGAACAGCTGGTGCAGGAGCAACTAGATGCTCACCACATTGAAGAATCAACCAGCCCTTGGAATTCTCCTGTTTTTGTTGTAAAAAGGAAATATGGTAAATGGAGAATGGTGAAAGATCTAAGAGCTGTCAACAAAGTAATTCAACCTATGGGCCCACTACAATCTGGAATTCCTTTGCCTTCTCTGTTACCAAAAGGATGACCTCTTATAGTTATTGATTTGAAAGATTGTTTTTTCACTATACCATTACAAGAAAAGGATAGAGAAAAATTTGCCTTCACAGTGCCTACTTATAATAATTCTCAGCCTAATAGAAGATATCAATGGACTGTCCTCCCACAGGGTATGCTCAATAGTCCTACATTGTGCCAATATTTTGTAAGTAAGCCATTGGAAATAATTCGTAAACAATTCCCAAAGTCCATAATTTATGATTACACGGATGACATCTTGTTATCTGATTCAATTAAAGATACTTTAGAAAGGATGTTTGAAGAAGTAAAGAAAGTCTTGCCTAGGTGGGGATTACAAATTGCCCCTGAAAAGATTCAAAGAGGAAATTCTATTAATTACCTAGGTTACAGAATAGGGTTAGAGAAAATTAAAATGCAAAAGGCACAAATTAGGAGAGACCCTATGACTCTTAATGACTTCCAAAGATTGTTAGGAGACATTTCCAGTCTACGACCAGCTGTTGGGATAACAACTGATCTAATAGTTCATTTAAACAAAACCTTAGATGGTGATAAAGATTTGAATAGTCCAAGAAATCTGACAGCTGAAGCAGAAAAGGAACTGACAATGATTGAGGAAAAATTACAGGAGGCACATGTGGATAGGGTGAACCCAAATCTTAGCTGCATCCTAGTCATATTGCCTTCCAGAATTTCTCCTACAGGGATTCTAATGCAGAGGGAAGATATTATTTTAGAGTGGATATTTATACCTAATAAACCAAGTAAAAAATTAAAAACCTATGTGGAAAATGTCTCTGAATAAATTATAAAAGGTAAGCAGAGACTTCGTCAACTAGTAGGTATAGACCCAGCAGAAATTATAGTGCCTTTTAATATTGAAGAAATAAAAAAGTTATGGGAAGACAATGAACCGTGGCAAAGAGCTTGTGCTAATTTTTTGGGATAAATTAATAGTAACTATCCCAAAAGTGGTAGACTTAACCTTATAAAAAGAACTTCTTGGATTCTTCCTAGAATTGTATGTGATGCTCCAATAACTGGAAGCCGTACGTTCTATACTGATGCAAATAAATCAGGGAAAGCAGGTTACAAGTCAGATGAATTGAGTAAGGTGGAACAAAGCCCTTATAATTCTGTCCAGAAGGCAGAATTATATGCCATTCTTATGGTGCTAATGGATTTTAAAGAACCTCTTAATATAGTTACAGTTTCACAATATGCAGAAAGAGTTATCTTGCATATTGAAATGGCTGAATTTATACCAAATGACACAGAGTTGACTTCATTGTTTATCCAGGTACAAGAGATAATCAGGAACAGGCTTTGTCCAATGTACATAACACACATCCGGTCCCATACAGGTCTACCTGGTCCTCTAGCCCAAGACAACGCTGAGATTGATCAATTATTGATTGTAAGTGTGTTGCAGGCCTCAGAATTTCAGAAGAAGCATCATGTCAATAGTAAAGGCCTAAAGAAAGAAATTTCCAGCACTTGGCAGCAAGCTAAGGACATTATAAAGAGATGTCCTACTTGTTCTTTCTATAATCAAACACCGTTGCCTGCAGTGAGTAACCCAAAAGGTACTAAGAGAAATGAAATCTGGCAGATGGATGTGTTTCACTTTATGGTATTTGGTAAATTAAAATATGTACACCACACCATAGACACGTATTCAGGTTTTCAATGGGCTACTGCCCTGAGCTCAGAAAAGGCTGATTCAGTAATCACACATTTGTTGGAAGTTATGGCCATCATGGGTATACCTGCACAAATAAAGACAGATAATGGTCCAGCATATGTATCTAAGAAAATGAAACGCTTTTTTGATTATTATAATATAAAACACATTACAGGTATACCAAATAATCCTACAGGTCAGGCAGTTATAGAAAGATCAAATTGTACTATAAAGATATGCTGAACAAACAGAAAGGGACCAAAAATACCCCAAAATAGTTTACAAAATGCTTTATTAACCTTGAATTTTCTTAACGCTAATGAGAAAGGAACGACAGCAGCAGAAAGACATTTGATAATGGAAAATTTTGCTGAACTAAATCAACCGATTTATTTCAAAGTTGTGCTGACCTCTCAGTGGAAGCCAGGAGATGTGCTACTTTGGGGAAGGGGTTTTGCTTTTGTTTCCACAGGAAAAGAAAAATTGTGGATACCATCAAAAATAATAAAGTTTTGATTTGAAGAGGATAAACCTCTTGGAAAGGAGAAATGACAACTCATCCACAATGATGATATTCATACAGGTGGTAAGAAAAACATATAGAATGGGGGCAGGGTTCTGTTCTTATCTCCACAGGAAAACACTCATCTTTGAAAAACTCAAGGGACCCTGGATGATTGGATACTGACAGATGGAAAAATACCTGCGCAATAGGAAATATCAAGAAAACTGAATGGCTTATGTAAGTAAAATATATTAAACCATATTTCAACATTTATAAAGCTGGTTTTGAAGTTGGACTCTGGCTCAGTCCCTCTCCAATTCCAAGCCTGTTAGTTAGAGAAAAACCCAGTGTTTCTGGAGTTTCTGTCTCATGTCAAGAGCCATGATATGGGACAGAAAGATATATGAGTTTAGAAAACATCTTTGCTTTTCTTCATATCTATCATACTTTTCATTGAATATATCTATCATGTCTTTCATTGAATATATATATATATATATATATATATATGTCTATATGATTAATGTTTAAGTTTTTCACAGTGAACAATGAGTTTTTCCTGAAGTGACATTTGAAGTTTCCAGGAAGAAGATGAGGCCCCATAACAACAACTCCACCTGGTTGATATGACGTCATGATACTGATAGCACTACTACAAGACCTGCTTTGGGTACCAGCTGCACAAGACAGTTCCAACTTGGTTAGCAGAAATGGTGCACATCTTATACAACATTCTCTCCAGACCTGCACAAAATACTCAGAGACTATTGGCAATCTTAAAAGACATTGATCTTGAAATTTAACCATCATTTTACTTTCACAGTATCCCCCAGAAAGAATGTCGCACCCATGACAGCTGGAAGTAATTCTAGAGGACAATGTCCCCTCTCGCAGTACAGTCTGCCCTTGGGTTTAGGGACATCATTTAGGGGTTGATTTTAATTAGTATACGATTGAGGGTTGGGGAAGGAATTTTATAAGCTCAGGGATCATTTTGAAAAAAAATGAGGGATGATGGGATAATAGATTTGTAACTGTGAGTTACTGTTTTTAGACAAATACATTGGTATAGATTCTTGTATATTGATACAAAGTTAAATTATATTGACTATCGTACACATGCATGTTTCTACCTCTGTTTAAAACATTTTTTTATGTATTGACATATATTGTATTGATATATATATTGTATATATTTACCATATTGCAGTGTACATTTCTACCTCTGATAAAGATACTTATATAATGATTGTGTATTGATATATATTTACCTACTGCAATGTATATTTGTACATTGTTTATATTTGGAGGTCATTGTCCTCATTTGTTTCACAGTCGTTTATTGTCTTAGTCTTTAAGTTAGATCGATATTGAGAATTATATAGACTAATAGTCATCTAAGTTTGTCATTTATAATTAGACTAATCAGGTTCTTTAGATATATAGAGATTATACTCTGTATAGATAGATAATCTTCAACTTCTTCAAAGAGCTGTAGAAAATGGCCTTTAATCTAACTCAGAGTTTTGTGGTAGTGAGACACAATTGCTCCTGGCAACACCACTCTATTCCCAATACAATGTTGAGCACCAAAGACACTCCACCTGGAGCCTTTCTTTTTGGCAGAACAGGCCTTGGGGCAATGAAATGCCCATACCACAACCACTGACAAAGATACAGAGCGTGCATCATTGGATAAAACAGGGCTGTCATATCCTGCCATGACAGGGTAAGATAGTTTTGAAAAGTTGCTTGCCTTTGAAAATGGTATGTCAGTTATGTTAGGCCTTAGCTAAAGTTGGTTGCTTCAATGCTGCTAATGTGACTTTGGGTGATTGCCTAGGTAGCTAGTTGTCTCTGTGATTTATTGCATGTTTTGGAAGTTGTTTTACTGAACTTCCTAATTACCCAGGTAAAATTATTTTCCTTCTCAGATCTTCGAGGGGGTTAAAGACTATATAAATGTAGTTACTTTCTCTCATGACTTGGCCAAGTTATTTATTACACAAGACCTAAACTAGTTAGAATAGGATATTTGTACTTATTGTATATAATTTCAGAGTAGGTTTAGAACTCTCTTATTTAAACAAAAGGGGGAGGTGTTACGAGAGGTCCTCCCACTCCTCCAGCTTATTGCTGAGATTCCAGCCCTTTGGGGCATGGTCTCTCTCCCTTTAAAAAAGCAGCCACTTCCCTCTCCTCTTCCTCTTCACTTCCTGCTCCGCAGGCGACTAGACTCCCTTCCTGGTTGCGCAGAGGTCTGACGGGGATCTGTAAGTTTTTTTCCCCTTTAAATAAATACCACCTTATTAATCATAATTCCAAACTGGTATGGCATTGTTTATGACTTACGCCATCAATCTTCAGGCAGTCCTTATTTATTAAAATACAATTGAAATGCCACTACAAGGAATCAAGGATAATGGATGATTTTCCATTATAGAACCAAATCTGGAGATTTATCCCACTTTCCCATGAATTGGAAAATAGACAAAAATCAAGTGTCCTGAAGGCCAGTGTCCAAATATATTAGGAACAGCATATACAAACATATATATATATATATATATATATATATATATATATATATATGTATATGTATATATATATGTGTGTGTGTGTGTGTGTGTGTGTGTAACAATTGCCATTTCTAGCATTAAAAGGGGTTGTGATCACCTAGCTTTTATTCCCAATACTCTTTAGGTGGAAAGAGGAGTGTCAGAGTTTTGAGGTCAGCCTGTACTATGTTAGACTTTGTCTTTTTTTTTTTTAAAAAAAACTTTTATTGACTTTTTGTGGATTTTATATCACCCCTTCTGAACCCACTTGTTTCCCAGTCTCCATGAGTCTGCCTTCTGTCCTTGTAACTTCCTAGATGCCAAAATCAAGACCATATTTAAAAGAAAAAACAAAACCAGACCAAAGAAAGAAACAAACACACACACAAAAAAAAAAAAAATGAAAGAAAAGAAAAAAAAATGTCTTGTCCTGAAAGGTGTAACAGCATTCACAGAATCTACAAACTATTAAGCATGTGAAGTGGACAAACATTCAAATCTAGAATAGCAGGATCTCTTTGTCACAGGACAATAGCAGAATATACAAGAGGAGCCCCAGAGAGAGACCAGGAGAAGCAGAAACTAGAGGTGTCAATACAGACCAATGACTCATGACAATGAACATGTGTAAATATAGATGAATGGAATAAAGTGTAAACTATGTTACTCAAAAAACTCTGTCTTAAATCAAACTAAGATATCAAAATTTCATATGGGATGATGAGTTAACTATTGAGAAAATAAAGGTATAATACGATAAAATTAAAATTAGAAAAATATATTAATTAATAAAAAATTCAAATATATATCGTACCTCTCTCTGAAATATATCTATAGACCCAAACACCAAAGATGTATGATCATAAACTTGTATTGGTTATTGACTTGTTTCTGAAAAATGCAGGTGGGTTTTTATCTTCTAAATATACACAATGTATCATAGCTACTCAGTATTCATAGAGAATGAGGACATTGATGGATTAATGCTTTTGCTTTATCACTATATATCTAATGATATATTAGTAATGTTAATATATTGTATTCTGCTTGTAAAATTAATCTAACCATTTATGGTGCCCAGGAACACTCACAACAATATATGAGAGACAAACTTTTATATTAGATAAGATGAAAGAAAATAAAATTGTCAAAATTCATCAAAGACAAAAATAGAATACAGAAAGCTTTGTTCAAGATGATGACCTTTTGATTCTGAGTCATACTAACTTATTGAAAACATTAAAAATGAGGTTTAAGGAGACACGAGAACTATAACTCCCATGATTATTAAGCTGAATGCCTTCCAAACACAGTGAAAGTAAGGGAAAAAACAAGCGAGAGAGGCAGCCTGTTAGGCAGTTTCAGTCAGACAATTTATTTTTTACTAGGTAGGTCATATTACTAATTATTATTTAGAACTAACATCCTAATTTTTGTGTTTTTATTGCACTGGCAAAATTTCCAAATAGAAGTTACAATAGTGTTTAGGGAATTAGATTTGATTGTTTTCTATCCTGAGTGAATACCCAGCATAGGAACACATTCCCTGAGAAAGTCATTTGTCTTTGGGAACACCTTGCAGTTTCTCTTTTTACTGCAGGGTATTTTTTCTTTACCTACTAAACACTCTGTTCTACTTGTCTTATGACATTTACACCAATATTTTAGAACATCCATCACTGTGTCCAACAAGGACTATTACTATTTCTCACAGGTATATGAATATCTGATCCGGGCTTTGATTTTATATTTTTCCATAATTAAGACTTGACATTGCTATATCATCTTTTAAAGATGACTTTTACATTAATTTATACTAAACATAGACCACACTTCTGTTTTTTTCTCTTTTTAATTAGATTTACAAAAAAAAAATACTAACCCAAATTCCCACTTTTTCCCCACCTCCCATTCCCTCCACACACCCTCCTATTGCACCCCCTCCAATCCTAAGAGAGGGCAAGGAACCTTGCCCTATGGTGGTTCAAGGCCCTCCCTACTACATATAGGCTGAGCAAGGAATACAGTCAACAAGAATAGGATACCAAAAAGCTAGTACCTGCAGCATAGACAAATCCCAGTGCCATTGCCAGTGGCCCCTCAGTCTGCTCCAGCCAAACAGCTGTCAGCCACATTCAGAGAGAATACCCTGGTCCTATTCTTGTTCCTTCCCAGTCCCAATGGATGTGGTGAGCTCCCATTAGCTCAGGTAAACAGCTTCAGTGGATGAACCCCTCATGGTTTTGACTTCTTTGCTCCTTCTACTCTTCAACTGGACCTTAGGAGCTCAGTCCAGTGCTCCAATGTGGGACTTTGCCTCTGTTTCCATCTGTTGCTGGATGAAGGTTCTATGGTGATATTTAAGATAATCATCAATCTGAATACATGGAAATCCCAGTTCAGACACCCTCTCCACTATTGCCTAGGGTTTTACCTGGGGCCATCCTTGTGTATTCCTGGGAATTTCTCTAGAGCCAGGCTACTTGCCATCCCTATAATGCCTCCCCCAATCAAGATATCTCTCTCCTTCCTCTTATATCTGTTGCCACTCCACCTCGACCATTCCATTCCCTCAAGTTCTCCTCAACCACCCTTTTCTCCCCTCCTCTTCCCCCTCTCCCTCTCCAGTGATTTTTTTTTTCTTTGAGCACCATGTGAAATCATTCCAGGTAATGTTAATACTTTATTGAAAAAAATGGATAATATTTCAATGGTAGGATTATTTCAAAATTATGGAGTTTTGCTTAGCGATAATGATAATAATGATGGTAAGTCTCAATAATTGGCTTGATCTTACAACCCTGAAAGGAAATGTCAGGTGATATCCAGGAATACTAAGAAATGAATGAGTTTCATCTGCTGTTAGCAGAATGAAGGCTATGAAGAAATAAGTTGTGTGTTTTTGAATTCTCTGATAAGCAAGAAGCACATGATTGATTGAAATAGATTTTGTTAGATCATTGTTCCTAAAATTCCACTTAAATAGATTAATTCTTCATCTCTCGCCTCTTTCATTTGTCAATGAGATTAATTCCAGGCCATCTCCAAATGCCTTTGGAATTCTAAAAATATTAGATACATAGTTGCTGAGTAAGCTTAAACTCTTTGCAAATGCTGCTGCCCTATATATTCAAGCCATCTCTCAACCTTGGATTTCAAAACTGACTTTGGTAAATCCTTTCTTAAGAGTCCAGTCAATATTATAGCATTTTTGAAAATTATATTTCCCTTGAAGAAATCTTTAAAGTAAAGAGATAAGGACCATAAACCATGTTTCTTATCAGTAATTCCAATAAATTCATGCATTCCACAAGTTGGACTTTTGTAGTATTATTACTTATGTGTTATATGCATGTATGTGCATGTTTCCATATTCATATACATGTATGTATTTGTGCATCAACACATACAATACATTATTATTATTTCTATGTTTTCTCTTACTTTAAGTTTCTTCATTTTTGAGAATTTTATGTATGAATAAGGTGAAATAAACACCATACAATTTTTTCAAAATCTCATGAAAATGTGTCACTACCACACACTTCTATATATTATTAAGTTGTAAGTCTAAGAGTACAAAGAGACATTTGGCTAGAATATATAAGTCTGGGAAGCTAATATGTTCACTACAATGACAAGATTTAGGGATCATGAATTGCATAATGATTAACTGGTAACATAGCAGTTTTTAAAAATATGCTTACAATAAAACAAAATGAAAGAGAAAGATTTTAATGGAAGATGTTAGATAAAATTACTTAAAATATTTTCCAATCACTAGACTTATTTAATGAATTAAAACCAAAATTTCTATTCAGGAGTGGTGGTGGCAGAGACAGGAGGATCTCTTTGAAGACAAGACCAGTCACATCTTAAAAAAAAAGTTTCCAGAGAAGCCAAGACTTTAACAGAAACTCTGTCTTAAGAAAAACAAACAAAAATAAAATAAGAAAAAAATAAAACATTGACAAAATTCATAGTATTGTCTTTAGTGAAGAAAAACTATAAGTACCTACTGTATGTTGATTTTTTTATTACTTTTTTTTCTCTTTGAATCAGGGTCTTTATGTATTCCTCATGATAGATTTGAATATTTTTTTTCTCTTTTTACAAATTTTTCAATGCTGGGATGACTGGCATCTGTCACTATATCCAACTGTAGGCTAGGTATCCAAATGTTGGTTAGTTTGATAAAAGGCAAAACAAATTTTCATAGTCATTTCTTCTATTATTTTTCATTAACTACTTAACAATTTTATAAGTTGCTTAAAGAAGAACATATTATTACTGTTCTTCCTTTTAACACAATGCATAAACGTTTGAAAGAAAAAAAAACAATTATATATACTTTTTAAGTTTGAGGTAAATTGACAAAATAATTTCTTTTGGTTATGAAATAACAAATATTTAAAAAACCTTTTGACAATGTAAAAGACATGCCAATTAACTTGGATTAATAAAGAAAAAGCTGCATAAATACACCAAGAAATTATAGCTATAAATAAGAATGAAATTATATCATTTGGATGAACTAGACCTGGAAATATTACCAAGATAAGTGAAACATACAAAACTCAAAGAGTTTTCTTTTACAGAATTATTAAGATGCAAAGGAATATGTATAGATGATAGTAGATGGGGAGTATATCATCTACCTTTTCTATTGTTATGAAAATATTGTCAAAAACCTGTTGTAATTAAGAACAAGTTTGGATTACTTTTGAGAATACTGTCTCTTTTATCTTGAGAGGAATGTAATGGAAGCAGGAGCTAGTAGTGGGAGTTAGTCAGATGAAATCTGCTGTAAAGAAGGGGGGTGTAGTAGATGCTTGTACTTAGATCTCATTTTTCTTTTTGTTCAATTCAAGACCACAGCCTATGGAATGAGGCTTTCACACATTAGGTCTTCCCACTTCAACCAATCTACTTAGGATAATCATTGACAGGCATGGCCCAAGATTAACCTAATCTAGTAAAGCCAGAACAGTTTTGTGAATATATTTTGTTTCATGAAATTTTATATCCCATCCACAAATCAATATAAACAATGATAGGGGGTTTCATGGTGTAATGAAAGCCATAAAAAGGATTAGAAAAAGGGAAGATAACTGAGATAAAAGGAAGATAAATATATGTTCTGCTGTATTCTTTACATTTCTACTCCTATGATGGAAAATGCTATGTCAGGGAAATTTACAGAAGAAAGTATATATTTAAATTTATGGTTCCAAAGGTAATAGAATCTCATTGTCATTGTAAGGAAGTATCACAGCAGTAAGGTATATCTGCAAGAGAAGCAAACTGAGAAATCACATCTCAATACCCACCTCCAGAGACATAACTTTCTCTAACTAAGCCTTACCTTCTAACCCTCCTGAAACAGAGTTACCAACAGAGATTAAGTACCTGAATACCTAAAACTAAGGAGAACATCTCAATCAAACCACCACATTCTATATTCTTGGCAACATGGTCTTGTTTCATGGCCTCAGCAGCTCTTGGAAACCACAGAGGAATTGTCCACTACAACCACTTTACTTTTGTATCCTTTATTACTCAAAAGCTAAGAAAAATAAGCAACACAAACAAATTTAACTTCCAGATTGTTATTAATCCTTTCACACTTGAAATACCATATCAGCAGCTTATGTTTGTTGTTTCTTTCTAAAAGCAAAAAAAAAAAAATGTTTTAAACTCTTTCCGTTCCAAAATTGGAAATATAACTCAATGATGCCTCATTCTGAGAACATTGTATTTTTTATTTTAGTGCTGATCTGGCATGTCCTTATTCTCCTTACCCCTTTCAAAATGATTCTTTTCTGACATATTGAATTTCCTTGTTCTTTTTCTTCTCAATTTTCCATTTTGTACTTCTTTGCCTTAAATTTGGCTTTATTCAATGTAGAAATGCATAAAACTGGTTATTAATAACCAAGAAAAAATATTGTACTGCCTTGAAATTTTCTCCATTTATTTTAAATTTAACCTGGGTAAATTTCTTCACTAGCTGATGGAAAGCAGCCGCATGTTTTGCCAACGTAAATTAGGTTTCTAACCAAATTTCTAATGTTGTTGCTCTCTAAACCTAGGTCAATTGTGCCTTCACTTATTCTCTTGCTTTGTTCTCTTATCTGTAAGGGACATACTACAGTTACCCTCATAGATTCCTATGTGTTTACTTTGCACTGTGTTTGAGTTTCTCCCAGAGATGCCCCCTTTCCCTTGATTCCAGTTTTCTCTCCCATTTATCACTCCCTCCTTCATCCACCCAGCTGATCCCTCATGTTCCTTTCCCATCACTTCTTCCAGACTCCTCCCCCACATGAAGAGGAAATGTCTATTGAACCTCTTCACTATGAATTTCATGTCTTCCCCTTCCTCAGGGCCTTCCTTGTTATTTAGCTTCTCCGGGTTTGTAAATTGTAGCATTGTTATCCTTTACTTTACAGGTAATATCCACTTATAAGTGATTACATACCATGTTTGTTTTTCTGATACTGCATTACTTCCCTCAGCATCCTTTCTAGTTACATCCTTTTGTCATCAAATTCATGATGTAATTGTTTTTAACAGCTGAGGAATACACAATTCGTTAAATGTGCTGTATTTTCTTCCTGTTCTTTGTTTGAGAGACATGTAACTAATTTTCAGTTTCTGGATATTACTAATTATACTGTTATGAACAAAGTTGAGCAAATGTCTTCATGGTAATGTGGAGCATCATTCAGGTATATGTTCAGGAGTATTATATCTGGGTCTTTAAAAATAAAACAGGGAAATGTAGTGGCATTTCAATTGCATTTTAATAAATAAAGGCTTCCTGAAGATCTGAGAATAAAACAATCCTACTTTTCAGCCTTACAGACTAGTTTATGGTAAAACCCACTTTTATTTCCAGTAGTCACAATGACAAGCACCCTTAATACAAGTAGTCATACTAGTTGCCACAGAAATTGGGTGGTGCATGTTTTTAATCACAGTGGTGCAAACCTTTAATTCCAGCCCTAAAGAAGATTATAAAATGGGAGAAAACAGCTCTCAACCCACGGTCTCATTCTGAGATTTCTGGAAGCAGGATCACCGTCTAAGACTAAGGTTGAAGTAAGAGTGAGTGGCTGACTGTTTTGCTTTTTGGCTCTTCAGGTTGAACCCCAGTTTCTGACCCTGACTTTTTATTAATCATGCTTCATTTGGCACACAACTTTTTGTGACATAAATTCAGAAGCAATGATATTAGCCACCAGTCTAGTACATGGCTGGTATTGAAATTCCAGCTATAAGAATTGGTATTCAAATCTAACTACCAGAGTTCAGAAAAAAACCTAATACTCCCAGCTCTCATCAACCCCATCTTAGCTTCCATGTAAAGATGGAAAATTCACAGAGAATGCGGATAATGTGAGTTCAAGTTCAGCCTGGTATGCACAGCAAGTTTGAGGAAGGGTTACAAAGCTACTGAGAAATCCCGACTTAAATAACCAAAGAGAGAGAGAGAGAGAGAGAGAGAGAGAGAGAGAGAGAGAAAAGGAAAAATAGAAAGGAAAAGAAAAAGTGGATATAGATATGATAAGACAAGTGAATATAGATATGATAAGACAAAAAGAGGTAGATTATTGAATTCATTTTATAAAAGCAACTATTAGTTGTTTTACATTGGCTTTAATTTTGTGTATTTTATGCACATTTTGTATATTGATACAAATTTGAAATTAACTTTGTTAAAACATATTGTACAGGCATTTCTAATATTGTTCAAGGTATTGTATTAACAATGTATGCAAATTTCTAGTCCTTGGAAATTATTATCTGCTGCTTAGGATAATAAGGAAATATAGATTAGCAGTTAATCACCTGGTATAATTGAACTTCTAGTAATATTAGGTGTGTGTTCAAAAGATTTAATTTAGATAGATAGGCCATCTTCAAACACTTCAGAGATCTACAGAATATGGCATTTAAGATGTTTTAATAACCTAAGTTCTTTTTTATGTCAGTGATTCATGTCTGCTCCTGGCTGAACCAATCTATTTCAGAGAAGATAATTGACATTGAAGAAACTCCATATGGAGCTTACTTTCTTTGTTGCAAATGTAAGCTATTTGACAACAAAATTCCCCTGCTTCGAATGCTGACATTATTCTCTTCTAATTAGAAAAGCGTAATACACAATATCCTGCTTCTCAGAAAACTCTGTCAAAATTGCGAGGCCTGTAGGCCATCGTTGCAGAGGAACTTTGGTGGCCAGGTAGTCAACTGTTTCTGCCATTACTCACATTTTTTTTTGGAAGTTGCTTGCTTATATCTCCTGCTTACTCACTTAATACTATTTCCTTCTTGGATCTCTGAGAGAGTTGAAGATTAGATAGCTATAGTTATAGCTTACCAGATATGGAAAGCAAGTTATGATAGAAACTATATTAGTTCTAAGACTTTGGGCTCACCAAGATAGGATGGATATGAAAGATTTTCTTTAAATTTGTCAAATGCAAAAGGGCTATATATTGTTGATATATTTAGTGTCTTTATAAATTGTATATAATTATTATAATTATTCTATATAGTTTTTATATTAGTTACAGTCTTCTTTTTTAATTTAAACCAAAAGGGGAAATGTAGTGGCATTTCAATCTCAACTTTATAAATTAAGACTGCCTGGAGATCTGAGAGTAAAACAGTCCCACTTGTCAGCCTTACAGATGAGCTTATGGTAAAACCCACCTTTAATCCCAGTAGCCACAATGACATGCACCTTTAATTCCAGTAGTCCCATTAGTTGCCATAGAAATTGGGTGGTGCATGCCTTTAATTCCAGCCATACAGAGAATTATAAAGCTGGAGAAAATAGCTCTCAACACAGAGTCTCACTTTGAGATTCCTGGAGTCAGTAACACCATTTCAGCCTGAATTCGAGTTAAGAGACAGTAGCTGTTTATTTTGTTTTTTGTATCTTCAGGTTGAACCCCAATTTCTGACCCTGTTTTTTATTAATTTTGCTTCAGGTCCTAAGGTATATCAAGTCACAGTTTCCTGAGAAACTGCAATATTGATTTCCAAAGTGTCTCTACAATGTTGTACTTCCACCAGCAGTGGAGGAGTGTTCTCTTTGTTCTACATCATTATCTGTCACTTGTGGCTTTGATTCCTAAAAAAGAGAAAGATATTTTCAGTCCATACAGTATTGGTTTATTTATAAAGACAGTTTGCTGTCATTTAACACCTGGCAGAACTTCTGTTTATTAAGGAGATCTTGGGAACAAAATAGGCTGGATAAGAGAGAAGGCAGATGAAACAACCCTATTTTTCCTTTTTTCTTATCTTTTTTATTACTTTATAAATAATACCATTCAAAATTTCCACCTCCTCCCCTCCTCCAATTTCCCTTCTGCTCCTCCACTCACCCTTCCCCCTCCTCCTCCAGACCTAAGAGAGGGCAGGGTACCCTGCCCTGTGTAAAGTCCAAGGCCCTCCCACCTCCATCCAGGCCTAGGAAGGTTTGCATCCAAACAGACTAGGTTATTCAAAAACCAGTACAAGCAGTAGAGACCAATCCCAGTGCCATTATCACTGGCTTCTCAGTCAGCCCCCATTGTCAGCCACATTCAGAGAGTCTGGTTTGTTCACATACTCATTCAATTCCAGTCCAGCTGTACTTGGTGAGCTCCCTTAAATCAGTCCCACCATCTCTGTGGATGGACGAACCTCTAGTTGCCCTGACTTCCTTGCTCATCTTCTCCCTCCTTCTACTCTTCAACTAGACCTTGTAAGCTCCATCCAGAGCTCCAATATGTTAATGAAGCATTACTTTCAATTGACAGATTTTCTATAGAGAAATTTAGAATGAAGAGATAGTTCTTTGGAAGGTTTATGCAAGAGAAAATGTATCGTTGAGTTTAAAAGAATTCTCATAAGACTGAAATATAACTGAATAAATTGAACTTATCCCTCGTGATGGATATTTTCATGGATTCTTCAGGAAACTGTTCAAATAGTCATCTTAAATTTATAATTTATAAACTGTTTTGTTTAATTTGAGAACTTTCTAAAATGAATTTTGATCATATTCATTCTCCTTAACAAATTCCTGAGCCAAAAAGCAATTCTTAAGTTCATTAAATAACTAATTACCAATTCTAACTTTATATAAGTTTATTTAAGTTTTATAGGCATTCAGTGTAGTTTTGATATACAGCTTATTTATTTATTTTCCAGTTAAATTATATTATTTTTGAGATATTATGATTAAATCATTTATGCTGTACTTTTTTATGTTTTTTATTTGTGTTATGAAATAGTTGGCTTTCACATGGATTTTTCATATATGCTTCATTTATTAATAATCTCCCACCCCTCATTCCTAACCTTCTTAATCTCCCATTTCTTCCATGATTAAACATTGACAGCTTCAATATTCCCCATCTTCACTCTCTTTACTCTGTATCATACTATCTCCCCTCCCTTAAGACATGCCTCTCCCATGTCTTCTTCCTAATTTTATGATTTTTACAGGCAATCGAAGTTTAAGAAACAAAACTAAAGAGTCAAAACTAAGGTCTGCATATGGGAGAGACCAGACAATGTTTGTCCTAGGCCCAGATTACCTCATTCAGAATTTTTCAAATTTTATCCATACATCTCTTTTTCTTTTTTTTTTCCATTTTTTGTATTGAGAAAAGGAGAAAAAAAAAACAAGTTTCCACTTCCTCCCAGCCTCCCATTTCCCTCCCTCTCCTCCCATCCTTCTCCCCCTCCTCCCACCCTTCTCCCCCTCCCCCCACTCCTCTCCCCCTCCCTCTCCAGTCCAAAGAGCAGTCAGGGTTCCCTGCCCTGTGGTAAGTCCTAGATCCTCCCCTCTCCCTCCATTCCTAGGAAGGTGAACATCCAAACTGGTTAGACTCCCACAAAGCCAGCACATTACGTAGGTTCAAAACCCCATGCCATTGTCCTTGGGTTCTCATCAGCCCTCATTGTTCGCCATGCTCAGAGAGTCCAGTTTCATCCCATGCTTTTTCAGTCACAGTCCAGCTGGCCTTGGTGAGCTCCCAATAGATCAGCTCCACTGTCTCAGTGGGTGGGTGCTCCTCTCGTGGTCCCGACTTCTTTGCTCATGTTCTCCCTCCTTCTGCTCCTCATTGGGACCTTGGGAGCTCAGTCCAGTGCTCCAGTGTGGGTCTCTGTCTCTATCTCCATCCATCACCAGATGAAGGTTCTATGATGATATGCAAGATATTCGTCAGTATTGCTATAGGATAGGGTCATTTCAGGTTCCCTATCCTCAGCTGCCCAAGGTTGGAAATCGGTGTTTCGGTTTCTCAAGAAATTCGGGATCAACCTACCCCTGGACCCAGCAATACCACTCCTGGGAATATACCCAAGAGATGCCCTATCATATGACAAGAGCATTTGTTCAACTATGTTCATAGCAGTATTATTTGTAATAGCCAGAACCTGGAAACAACCTAAATGCCCTTCAATGGAAGAATGGATGAAGAAAGTATGGAATATATACACATTAGAGTACTATGCTGCGGTAAAAAACAATGACTTCTCAAATTTTGCATGTAAATGGTGGAAATAGAAAACACTATCCTGAGTGAGGTAACCCAGACCCAAAAAGATGAATATGGGATGTACTCACTCATAATTGGTTTCTAGCCATAAACAAGGGTCACGGAGTGTACAATTGGTGATCCCAAAGAAGCTAAGTAAGAAGGTGAACCAAAGGAAAAACATATAGTTGTCCTCTTGGCTATGGGAAGTATACAAAATTGCCGGGGAGAAAATTGAGATCTTGGGGGTGGGGTGGGATGGGGGTAAGGGGAGATGGGGAGAGAAAAGGGAGAAGGGGAGAATGGGGGGAACTTGGGGAAAAAGGAGGATTGGGATAAAGGAAGGTTAGATAGGGGAGCACAGAAGCACAATTCTTAGTTAAGGGAGCCACCTTAGAGTTGGCAAGAGACTTGACCCTAGAGGGGCTCCCAGATGCCCAAGCCAAGGTCCCCAGTTTGTACATCTCTTTTTCTTTACCACTGAATAGAATTTCATTGTGGTTCCATACCACATTTTAATTATTCATTTTCAGTTGATGGATGTCCAGGATGCTTCCATTTCCTAGCTATTGTGAATAGAGCAACAACAAACACAGATGTGCAGTATGATGCAGAATACTATGAGAATATGTCCAGAAGTTATACCGCTGGATCATACGAGATCTTTTTTTCTTTCTTTCTTTCTTTCTTTCTCTCTTTCTTTCTTTCTTTTTTTTTTGAGAAATACTCAGTATCATTTTCAAGGTGGCTTTGTCAGTTTGTATAAATTTTCCCTTTCCCCACATACACACCAACATTTGTTGTCATTGATATATTTCATATTAGACTTGTAATATAGAATCTTTTATTTAAATAACATTTTTTTCTATTATTTTTTATACCAACTAGTTTCCCTTCCCTCCTTTCATCCCATCTCTTCCCCTTCCACATCTACCAACAACCGCATCCACTTCTCATCCATCTCCCTTCAGAAGGGGAAAGTTCTCCCATGAATTTACAAAAAGCATGTATGCCTTACTACTTATACCTTGAAACCTTCCCTTATATATTTCATTGTTCTCTTTCAAAATCATGGCCTCTTTGTTAATAATTGTTACATACATACATGGATATGCTTATACATATATATTCCTAAGCAAAACCCACTCAGTATGTTTAATGCAAGCAATATATACATACATACACACATATAAAAGTTTATTCCAATTTCATTCTTATATTCTACTCTCAATTCATATAAGTATATTCTACTCTCAATTCTTTACTTGTCTCTAGTTTTGTTTTGTTTTGTTTTTTTGTTTGTTTTTTTTTAATTTAAGAAAGAGGCCTGTGGTCTTTCGCCCTTCTACTTTGGCATGCCTATCATTGTTGTCTGATGTAAAATTCCCCTCTGTATGTTGTGGATATGTTTTATTATCACTGGTGAATAAACAAGTGACTTTGGACAATGGGAGGACAGAATATAGGTAGGCAGTAAAACTAAACTGAATGCAGAGAAAAAGAGAGTAGTGTCAGGAAGATACCATGTAGCTGATGAATGAGAAATGTGTCAAAATCTTAATGCTAGTTCACAACCTTGTGTCGATACACAGATTAATAAAAATGGTTCATTTAAAATTTAAGAGCTAGCTAGAAATATGCTTGAGTTATTGGTCAAATAGTTCAATTAATATAGTTTCTGTATTTGACTTAGAATCCCTGCCTAAAATGCCTTCCCCAAAATATAATTTATAATGAGGAAAAAATAATTTCAACTTTGGAGAGTTTTTCATTAGCTTAAACATTGTTTGTTTAGTTTTAAATTTTGTTCTATAAGCACCAATGTTTAAATGTTTAAATTTTTAAATTTCCATTTAAGAGTATAACAACAGACCAGACTAAATGAAATTTCATTTCACTCTATTGGTTTATATTTAGTTGTCATATCCTGTGACTTAGAACTGCATGTGTAGCAAGAGGAGGGAGGTCTTAAATTAGCCTGAATAGAAAATATTTCACTTGTAGGTGTCCCATCTAATTTAAGAAAATTAAAGATAACAATAAACTATTTCTTTTGTAAAAAATGTATCTATATTTTAAAACTTTTGATAAAAATTAAAGCTTTCATAATAAAGGTGATTTCCATGTGGACTAAAGTCTGATGTAAAGATATTAGTTTTTAAATTTTTCTACTGGTTTGTTAAATTTAGATAAAAATTTTTATTTTGAGTTTCTTATTTTCCCACAGATAGAGCTATACATTGCTGGGTGTTCCTCAATGTGTTCATGTGAATTTGCTACATGGCAACCTATTGAGTAAGATTCTTCATGGAGCTTTCAAAAAAATTAGGTTAGACAGGACTGTAGATATTACCATTCCCGATTTCATTATTTTCTGTAAGAAGTTACCCAGGAAAGTTAAAAACAAATGTATTTATTCGTGCACTGTAAGTTAATAAAAATTTCAAGGTAAAAATTGCTAACTGAAAAGTTTTTAAAGAAACTATTGAAAATACTGTTGAACAAATGACAAATAAGTTACTCACTATTTAACCCTGTCAGTATTAAAATGTTTTTAACCATCTGTGCCTTGATTAATTAATTAAAGTTTCTCACACCATATTTTGCTCAGTCTTATAATAATAAAAATATCATTATTACATTAATGAGAAAGATAGCTTTTAATCATCTAATTTACTTTATCAGCAAAATTATGAAGATAAACTTTTTAAAATACATGATAGCCACATTCAAACACTATATGACCATTTTCAAAGTAGCCCTAAGTAAGTGACAAAATTAGTTTATATTGGATGCTCCACAGACCAAAATTTTCCCTGAAAATGAAGGTGTCTGTGATAATTCCAGTAAGAAATTATGTTCTTGAGAAAATTTGTCTTTTTTTTTCACAAATTATTTATACTTCCTTGCAGGAGCTTTGATAATTAATATAATTTTGGTCTTTCAGAGTCCTTCTGTATACTTAACATGGATTTTAATATTAATTTTATGAAAAATAATTTAGTATTCCATTTTGGAAAAGAGATGTTGTAAGTGAGAAATATTAGCATTTTTGCTTATGTTCACAAATCATTTCACAATAGTGCACATGTTCAAATCCTTAACCTCAATAGATTTATTTAACTCATTTTCCCAGATAATAAAAGCAAAATTCAAATCAAGTTACTGGATTCTTTAAAAGTCTGTTTTGTACTCAGTTTATATAGCCATTGAATTACTTTCTTAGCAACAAAATACCACATCACATTTTTCTCAACTTCCCTTCTTTACAAGAAGTACTTACTGTTTTTAAATTACTATGAAATAGTAAACTATTGAGCATGCTAAAAGATTAAATTATTACAATAAATTTTAATAAATAATTGTAATGTGAATTTCAATTTTTATTTATTTCAATTAGTGCTTGTTGATAACATAATTGCCATATTCTTCATAATAGTGCCCCCTTATTATACATATGCTTCAAAAATCCTTGAAAATGATATTTATTAAATAAATACTTATATTCTCCCAAACAATATACAAAGTAAAATATATTAAAAATGTTTTAAAGCAAAATCTTAAAGTAAATAAATTCTCCACATCTTTTATGTGCCATTCTTTAGGGGAGATCCTGCCATATATTGCAGGGAAATATTTTATAAGTTTATATATTGTTAGCGATAAGTTCTAGTTACCAAGGTTAAAAGCCATACAAGCCTGCAATTATGCAGAAATATTAATCCTATAAGCAGGCATACAGAGACTAACAAAATAATCTTTCTACAGGTTTCTCTTATACTTCAAAAGTTTAGAAGCCTAGGAATGGATAAAGTTTAGTTTTAAAAATACTCACTATTATTGCACAGGAACTAAACTTAGTTTCCACAACCTACTTCTTTCAAGCAATTCACAACTATCTGCAAATATAATTTTAGAGGATCTGGCATCCCCTCCTAGCCTCTATAGTCATACACACACACTCACATACACACACAAACTCACACACACACACACACACACACACTCACACACACACACACACTCACACACACACACTCACACACACACACTCACATACACACACACACTCACACACACATACACTCACACACACACACATTCACACACACACATGATTGCATATAAATATGCACTCAATGTGCAAATACTCATATACAGCATACACAGTTCTTTGGACACATACTTAATAAAATGAATAAATATTTAAAAGAAGTTCAGTAATCTTTATATTTCTTCCACCAAAAAATGTGAACATATATTGATGAAAATCTAAAAAGCTAAGGTGAAAAAAATGACTTGACAATTAGCAATGCATAAGAACTCATAAAATATAGTTTTCTCAGCAATTTCTGTATTGAAAATGTCTAATCTACAATGAATATTTTCTGTGTTGGATTCTTTTCCTTATGCTATATAATGAAAACACACCTCTAGGGTGCCAGGCTTTTTACTGGCTCAGTTTTAAACAAGGTGAAACTGAAGCATGGTTGAATTGATTGTTTCACCTACAGTACAAACAGTAGGGTTGAAAACAAAAGCTGGGCCTTTTGATTAAGAAATATTAATTTATAACATGTTGTGTTAGTCATTTCCTTAAATGTCCTGATGGAAATCCATGAAAGAACAAAATAAATGAAGACATGTTTGTGTAATATATGGCCATTTAACCACAAGGTAGTCAGTTGTATAGTGGAGTTCTGATTCTTTTATGACTAACCAAGAAACAGTAAAACCAAGAACTATCCAAGAAATATAGATTTTCCAAGACAGTAATCCATTTCCTCAAGCCAGATACTGAATTCTACATTTTCTTCAAAACAGCACAACCCATTGAGTACTAAACTTTCAAACACATGAGCAGAAAAAAAGAAAAAAATGCATGCTCAGGCTAGAACTCAAACATAGACAATCTGTTAGAATTCCTTGTTTTCTTTACTCATTGGCTGCTTTCCTTGAGTATTTGCCAACTTGATTAAAAAACCTTTATATAACAATATGTTACATTTGCTTTGTACTCAGCTAAATAATATTGATATTGTTTTTATTTATTTATTTGCAATAATGTTAATTATTAGATAGGAATTATAATTAAAAAAGAATATATGCTTAATATTTACAATTTTGGCTCAAAATCTTTCATTCTGTAGTAGATTTGTAACAAATATGCCACTGATTTGCATCTCTTTGACAGATAAGGGTAGTATTATTTAAAAAAAATATTTCTTAGCAATTCATATTTTCTCTTCTCTGTGATCTGTTTAGCTTCATAGCCCACTGAAGTAATAAGGGCGGTGGCGGGGCTGCATCCCCCCACCCCAGCCGCCTGCCCAGCTAGCTTATGCCCCGAAATAACAACACACAAACTGTATTCATTTAATCACTGCTTGGCCCTTTAGCCCTAGCCCTTACTGGCTAATTCTCACATCCCGATCAACCCATCTCTAATAATCTGTGAGAACCGGTCTTACCGGGAAGATTCTAGCCTAGTCCATCCTGGGTCGGAGCTTCATGCCTGGAGCGGGGCATGGCGTCTCTCTCAGGCGTCTGCTCCTGAGAGGAAAGCTGTCGAGACTCTGACCTCACTTCCTCTTCCTCCCAGCGTTCTGTTCTGTCTACTCCTCCCACCTATCCTCTAACCAATAAAATGGGCCAAGGCAGTTCCTTTATTAGCCAATGACCTTCCTCCATCATTTCCCCTTTTTCGGTTTAAACAAAAAAAAAAGGCTTTAACTTTAACATAGCAAAATTACATATAACAAAACAGTTATCAAGTAAAAGTTACAATAATCTTTATCATAACTAAGGAAAACTATAACTATAACTAACTATTCTTAACTCCATCAAAGACTCCAGAAAGATACAATACTACCTAAGCAAACAAGAAAAAAGCAACTTTTAAAACTCTAGAAATGACAGAGACATCTCGCTGCCTGGACAGTCACCCAAAGTTCCTCTGTACCATTGGGGCATCCATCTTCAGCCTTCAGGCCCATGGTATCCAGCAGACATTTCCATAAAGCAGGAAAATTCAAAGTCAGTTCAGTCACTATCTGTTGTGTCCTGCAGAATGTCTCGCAGACTCTTTCATGAATCAGGAACCCCAAAAGATCATCTCACCTTAGGCAAGTTCAGTAGTCCTCTCTCTGCGGGTTCTCTGTGTCCAGTTTATGCAATAGTCCAGGCAAGAGCAGTTTCTTGTCCAAATGGCTATCAAACTCCATAAGGTACCTCTTCGATGCCCATCTTCCTCTTGAAGTAGATTGGTGCTGCCAGGAGCAGAGTGTCTCATTGTCATGAAAAGTCCTAAGTTATTAAAATATTTTAAATGCCATATTCTGTAGCCTTTGAGAGATATGAAGAATGCCTATCTGAAATATATCTCTATATGTCTAGAAAAATCTAACTAACATGACTACAAACTTTACTATTATCGATGATTATCCATTAACAACCTATATTTCTTAATTATACAGTACATATTTAAATGAACTACACAATCACAATACCTTAATCAAAATCAGAAACACTTATACATATAACAAAATTGACCTTAAATCTCTATCAATAAAGCAAAATCTATACTAACGCAAATTATTCATATCTATATCATATCCCCCTTTAAATGTAAAAGAACATTTATAAACCATATTTGGGAACATGGGCGCAGTTTTTTCTCTCCAAACTGCTTCCTGCTGAATGGGGGCGTCGTTAATTAGGTCTTTCACGGTATAACCTGTGTGTTAGCTTCATCTCAGTTGGCAGTTGAGCGAAGCAATTTTTTGAAAGTGTGCACAGGAACCATTCAGGGGGGCGTGGTCCATCATACCAAATCGCCATTCAAAGATGTGCTGACCTCTCAGTGGAAGCCAGGAGATGTGCTACGTTGGGGAAGGGGTTTTGCTCTTGTTTCCACAGGAGAACAAAAATTGTGGATACCATCAAAATTAATAAAGTTTCGATTTGAAGAGGAGAAACCTCTTGGAAAGGAGAAATGACAACTCATCCACAACGATGATATTCATACAGGTGGTAAGAAAAACATATAGAATGGGGGCAGGGTTCTGTTCTTATCTCCACAGGAAAACACTCATCTTTGAGAAATTCAAGGGACCCTGGATGTTTGGATACTGACAGATGGAAAAATACCTGCCCAATAGGAAATATCAAGACAACTGAATGGGTTGTGTAAGTAATATTAAACCATATTTCTAAATTTATAAAGCTGGTTTTGAAGTTGGACTCTGGCTCAGTCCCTCTCCAATTCCAAGCCTGTTAGTAAGAGAAAAACCCAGAGTTTCTGGAGTTTCTGTCTCATGTCAAGAGCCATGATATGGGACAGAAAGAAATATGAGTTTAGAAAACATCTTTGCTTTTCTTCATATCTATCATACTTTTCATTGAATATATCTATCATGTCTTTCATTGAATATATATATATATGTCTATATATGTCTATATGATTAATGTTTAAGTTTTTCATAATGAACAATGAGTTTTTCCTGAAGTGACATTTGAAGTTTCTAGGAAGAAGATGGGGCCCCATAACAGCAACTCCACCTGGTTGATATGACGTCATGATACCGATAGCGCTACTACGAGACCTGCTTTTGGTACCAGCTGCACAAGACAGTTCCAACTTGGTTACCTGAAATGGTGCACATCTTATACAACATTTTGGCCAGACCTGCACAAAATACTCAGAGACTATTGGCAATTTTAAAAGACATTGATCTTGAAATTTAACCATCATTTCACTTTCACAGGATCCCCCAGAAAGAACGTCGCCCCCATGACAGCTGGAAGTAATTCTAGAGGACGACGTCCCCTTTCCCAATAAAACTTGCCCTTGGGTTTAGGGACATCATTTAGGGGTCGATAATAATTAGTATACGATTGAGGGTTGGGGGAGGAATTTTATACGCTCAGGGATCATTTTGATAGAAAAAAAAGAGGGATGATGGGATAATAGATTTGTAATTGTGAGTTACTGTTTTTAGACAAATACATTGGTATAGATTCTTGTATATTGATACAAAGTTAAATTATATTGACTATTGTACACATGCATGTTTCTACCTCTGTTTAAAACATTTTTTTATGTATTGACATATATTGTATTGATATATATATTGTATATATTTACCATATTGCAGTGTACATTTCTACCTCTGATTAAGATACTTATATAATGATTGTGTATTGATATATATTTACCTACTGCAATGTATATTTGTACATTGTTTATATTTGGAGGTCATTGTCCTCATTTGTTTCACAGTCGTTTATTGTCTTAGTCTTTAAGTTAGATAGATATTGAGAATTATATAGACTAATAGTCATCTAAGTTTGTCATTTATAATAGACTAATCAGGTTCTTTAGATATATAGAGATTATACTCAGTATAGATATATAATCTTCAACTTCTTCAAAGGGCTGTAGAAAATGGCCTTTAATCTAACTCAGAGTTTTGTGGTAGTGAGACACAATTGTTCCTGGCAACACCACTCTATTCCCGAGAGAATGTTGAGCACCAAAGACACTCCACCTGGAGCCTTTCTTTTTGGCAGAACTGGCGTTTGGGCAAAGAAGTGCCCATACCTCAACAACTGACAAAGATACAGAGCATGCATCAATGGATAAAACAGGACTGTCATATCCTGCCAAGACAGGGTAAGATAGTTTTGAAAAGTTGCTTGCCTTAGAAAATGGTATGTCAGTTATGTTAGGCCTTAGCAAAGTTGGTTGCTTCAACGCTGCTAATGTGACTTTGGGTGATTGCCCAGGTAGCTAGTTGTCTCTGTAATTTGTTGCATGTTTTGGAAGTTGTTTTACTGAACTTCCTAATTACCCAGGTAACATTATTTCCCTTCTCAGATCTTCGATGGGGTTGAAGACTATATAAATGTAGTTACTTTCTCTCATGACTTGGCCAAGTTATTTATTATACAAGACCTAAGCTAGTTAGAATAGGATATTTGTACTTATTGTATATAATTTCATAGTAGGTTTAGAACTCTCTTATTTAAACAAAAGGGGGAGGTGTTGTGGGAGGTCCTCCCACTCCTCCAGCCTATCACCGCTGAGGTACCAGCCCACTGGGGCATGGTTTCTCTCCCTTTAAAAAAGCGGCCACTTCCCTCTCCTTGCTGTCTTCACTTCCTGCTCCGCCTGCAACTAGACTCCTTTCCTGGTTGCGTAGAGGGCTGTTGCCTGGGACAGTGATCTGTAAGTTTTTTCCCCTTTAAATAAATACCACCCTAATAATCATAACCCCGAATTGGTGTGGCATTGTTTGTGACTTACGCCTTCAGCCCACTTTTTTTCTGGGCAGTTTGTTTTCAGGTTTTTGAGCACTTTAGGTATTCTCTTTGACAGATGTATAGCTGGCAAATATTTTATGTTAATCTATAGACTGCTGCTTCAGTTGAATAGCACTTTTGTTTCAAATACAGAAGTTTTTAACTTTGTGAAATCTTTCTGATTGATTTTGAACAAAGTCCTAATCAGAAATGTCTTACCTGTGACTGTGTTCTGAAGACATTTCTTAGACATGTTAAGGTTTCAGGTATACCCGAGACCTGTGATTCATTTAAAATTGATTTGTGTATAGGATAAGGTATAAGAAGCACATTTACTTCATTTACACATAGATATTTAGTTTTTCCAACACCATTTGTTAAAGATGCCGCCTTTTCTCTAGTATATGTTTTCAATATTTTTGTCAAAACCAAGTCGTTGCAGTGTGTGACTTTATATATGGGTTCTTTATTTTATCCATTGATTAATGTGTCTGTTTTTGTGTCAGTACCATGATGTTGTCACTTCTGTGGAAGCTAGAATAATTTGAACTCAGGTGTGGTGGTATGTCCTGCAGTGTTGTTATTGTTGTGAGTTCGCCATTCATTTTTGTAAAATTGAAAAGTGTTTGCTCCATTCTCTGTTAAAAATTTAGTTGATAATTTTTGGGGACTGCACTGAGATTCCTTTTACTATAATAGCACATTTTCCAGGAACAGAGGAAATCTTCAATCTTCTGGTATCTTCTTTAATTTAGTTCTTTAAGATGGAAATCATGCTTGATACTCCTCTGTTTCTTAGAAACAGAAACTGAATAGGTCAGGGTCTTAGGTGAAAACTAAATATTGTCATTCTCATGAAAGAACATGGTAGAAAAATAGCTCCTAATGACATTCTGTTATTATACCAATTGATCAAAGCCTCTCTCAGACATCATCAGTGAAGCTTCTTCTTGAAGAAAAATAGAACTTACTCAGAGGCCCACAACTGGCCAGTGGACACTGAGTGAGAGATGTTGAAATACTCCATGTCCTAAAATTTTCATTTTATGTTTCTTTGCCTATTTGGTCAGATTTATCCCAAGATATTTTTGAGGCAATAGAGAATGGGATGGTTTCCCTGAATTTTTTCTCAGTATCTTTTTCATTTGTGTTCATGAAAGCTATGTATACATATTGATTTCATTTCTTTATGCTTTACTGAGTAAGGTTATCAATTTTAAGAGATTTTTGGTGGAGACTATGTGGTCTTCTATGTATGAAATTATATTTTCTATAAATAATAATGCACTGGCTTCTCTCTTATTTGTATTCTCCTTTTCTTCCTTCATCTGATTGCTTTAACTAAGAATTCAAGGGCTATATTTAACAACAGTGGAGAGAGTTTCTGATTTTATTGGAAATATATTAATTTTTCTTCAGGTATGATATTGTGTCAATAGCCTGGGAGGCCTTCTAAAGAATGTCTTTCTGAGTTCAGATCAGAAGTTACAGTGCGGTGACAGGAACATAGAATAGTTCTTCATCTTTTCCGAAAAGTCTCTTCATTCTCCTAGTATTCTCATTCTCTGCTACTAATACTAATTCTTCCTTATTTTTCTTCTTTTCTAAAATCTCTCCCCACATGGGACTTGAAGCAATGAAAAAAAAAATACAAGTGTTACCTCTCATTTGTCAAAAGCACATTCCTAGGGTAAGTGGTAACTGAACAATTTGCCATGACAAAACAAAATTCCAAAGTAACCAGAGTAAGACTGACAAGACGATGGGGTGGGGGGTAGTGACAAACTTTGAGACACAGGTCTATTGAAAGCAGATTTGACAAGAAGTGTGGGAAGTCCTTCCGTATATGTGTTTCTTTATTGGCTAATGACTACAGAAGCTTGTTTGGCCTGTGATAGCAAAGAATAAAGCTAGGAGGGGAAAACTAATCTGAATTCTGGGAGAAAGTTGGTGGAGTCAGTGAGAAACCATGTGGCTGCCAGAGGAGAAAGACGCAAGTCACCAGCTGGAACCTTGCTGGTAGACCACAAGCCTCATGATAAAATATAAAATAATAAAAGTCTATTGATTTAAGATGTAGGATTTAGCTAGAAATATGTAAAAAAAAAAGGCCAAGCCATGTTATAAGTAATATAGTTTTGTGTGTTTATTTTGGGACTGGGTACACAGAAACCTCTGTCAACAGTCAAGCAAAGAATTGAAATGCCTTTCTTAGGGTTCTTTGTATAGCAACCTTGGTTGGACAGTTGCATCTCTGACCTATTGCATACTTGTAATGTCTTAAATATGTGATCAATTTACAAAAAGCCATTGTCTAGTTTGAACTTTCTCTGAAGTAAAACTGAGCTAATTATATGAGTTAGTCTGAGAAAAAGGAAAAAGGCAAGTTTTTAAGTGTCTACAGTCCTCATGGGACAGTAGATCTAGTTATGACGCATATCCTGGTATAGTATATATATATATATATATATATATATATGTATATACACTATATATATATATATATTATACATCTAAACAGAAAGTCATCTTCCAGACCACCCACAATATATGTGCCTACAAGACTGTTATGTAATCATAAGATTACATACATACACTATATGAATTTACAGCTTGTATTGTGGAGACACCAAGTTGTTTTAGGGTATGCTAGTAACAGTTTTCAGAGTCAATGGCCCTGTAGACTTTGCCTGGACAGGATCAAACTTCATCAGAGTCACTCCTTTGGGGGGTTGACACCTGAACACGAGCTGTAACTGATAGTAAGGAGGCTATTAGCTTGTTTGTGGCCACATAGCCCAGAAATAATCACAGAGAAAGTGTATTAATTAAATCACTGCTGGCTAATTAGCTCTAGCTTCTTATTGACTAACTCTTACATATTAATTTAACCCCTCCATTAATCTGTGTGTTGCTACTTGGAAGTAGCTACATGGCTTTTCTCTGACTCCATCTCCTTTCTCCCAGCATTCATCTTAGTTTTCCCTGCCTAGCTTTGTTCCCATACAGCTCTGCTATTGGCCCAAAGCAGTTCCTTTATTTATCATTGGTAATCACAACATACAGAGGAAAATCCCAAATCAGTAACCTGTTGTATTTCTCATGGGCACTGACAATATTGCCAAGGAACATAGTGTTTTTGGTGTTTATTGTGTTTTTTGATTTTCATAATGAAGATGTGTGGCACTTGTTATAAACCTCTTCTACATCAATAGAAATTTCAAACATGCTGAGTATGTAAATCTAGACCCAGAAAGACAAATCTTGCAGGCTATCTTTAATATGTGGTTCTTAGGTTCAAGTTCTTAGTTTTGTGTCTTTCATTCGGAGTACTTATAAATTCTAAGAAAATAATAGAAAGGGACCATTGTGGATGGAAAGAAAGTTCTTTTTAGACTACAGATGATATTGTGAAGAAATTAAGAATAACAAGAAAAGAGGTTCAAATGAGATATGGGAATGTAGATCAGAAGAGGGGATTTGGAGAAGAATATCTAACACTAAGGATGTTTGAAAAAAAACACATGGTAACCTACTATTTTATAAGTGTGTGTGTGTGGTCATATAAAACATTTTAATTGTTCTTACCCGAAACAGAGGATAATGATCCTCCCTGAAACCATAATTTGCAGAATTAAAATCTTGTGCCTGATGTGGGCTACCTCTCTTAAAGTTGCTAGAGATGTTTCTGGACTCCACAAAACAATACAAGCTATTTGGGGTTGTTACTGATTCCCCACCAAAATTTAATGGTTGAGACTTCATTCCTGAAGATGCCACACATATTGCTGACAGAAATCCCTAAAATATAAGTTGATACTGAATAGAATTATTTCCCTATGCTGGCTAGTTTTCATTACACCTGAACAATGGTTCTCAACTTTTCTAATGCTGCAAACTTTTTATACAATTACTCATATTGTGGTGGCCCTCAACATTAGAATTACTTTTCTGCTCCTTTAGAACTATAATTTTGTTACTGGTATTAATTGCAATTTAAATATCTGATAGCAGATATTAGATTTAATGCCAACTCCTTGGAAGAAAATACATGTCTTGTACTACAAATCTGGCCAAGAGGTTATGCTTGGGGCAAAACTGCTACCATTGTTAAATGTGTGTAGTACTGAAATGCCTTCTAAATATGCATCTCTCTATCCATAGATTAGTGCAAATTTCAGATCTCATCATAATTGTTTCTTTGGGGAAGAGATAGTTGTTAATGCAAAAACTTAAAGAGGTAAAATATAGAGAATGAGGGAATTTCCAGCCAACTGCAGTTTCATCAAATATCAGTTTTTAAAGAAACTTTTACAGCGATATTATTACACCAAAAATTGATGAAATGTGTTAGTAAGTTAATTATTAGTTCTATTTAAAAACCAATATTAGCACAAGGTCCTCAATTTGTGTCATGTATATATGTTAGAAATTAAACAATATTAAAAATATTCTCAAACTTATGACTTGCTGGTCACTATTTCAAGGAAATAAAGACATATCAAGTATCAATCTTCAGTATAATTGAAATATAATTAGAAGTCACAGATTAATTTAAAATATAATTTAGAAAAGATACGTGGATAACTGAGGCAATATAAAGTATATATTATACTCAGTTAATAACATATATAACACAATATTGCCATAACTCCAAAAAGAGAAATATCAAATTATTTAGAAGAAACTGTCACTGCTACTTTTATTCTAGAATCATTTAAGTATAGCCAAAACCAATTAGTGCCAACTGGTTCATATTTCTATCATGCAATAATTCTTTAAAGGATTCCAATTACAATGCAACACAATAGTTATAAACTTGCAAAACAATAAATTCCAAGTATTTAATTAAGGAACTTTGGAAAGTATAATTTTATAATTTTACAATTATAAAATTTATAATTTTACAATTATAAAATTTAAAACAAAGACCTAGACTAGGCTATGGAAATTTTAATAAAAAAGAAACATTATTCTCCAATGGTTTCTGAATAAGAATTTCTCAATTCAACTCTAGCACTACTTTTTTTACAAAAAAAAACCTAAAATCAATTGACTTAAACACAAATGCTGAAAAACATCTGTCACTACTTGAATAACAGATGTGGAATAATGAAATTTAATACTAAAGTGAAAAGTAGATTTGAACTTTGTTTTGAAAATTAAAGAAATAAGTTACCTTTACTCCATTTTTAACACGTGTGAGACTGTAATATAATTTTATCATTTTTCCTTCCATTTCCTCACTGCAAGATTTATTGTGTATTTCCCCTAATTGTTTCAATTATTGCCCCTTTTAAATTAATTCTAGGTACATGTACATATGTATGTATGTGTGTATACATATATGTAAATATATGTATATTTATATATACTTATATATGTATATTTATGTATGCATATATATGTATATACATATATACATGTTTATATATACATACATATACATATATGTATATATATGTATATGCATATATATGTGTGCATATATACATATAAATACATATATATATATATATATATTCCTAAGTTAACCTGCACAACCTGTATAATGTTGCTCACATGTATATTTTCAAGACTAATCATTTAGGATTATATATGCAAATGCTTTTCTCACTCATGAAAGTGAATATTTCTTTTTCTCTCAACATTACTTATTTACCTGTTAACCTTTATGTATGGTTGAAATCTCATAGACTACTTACTCAACTTTAGCATGTATATCTTTACTGTCTTTGTTCAGATACTGTTTAGATAGTTTTGTTGATTGCACTTACAGGTGTAAATTTTGACATTACTAGGAGACACAATCTCACAGCAAATTCTGTATTGTTCTGGCTCTTTCTACCTACCTCTTCTGCAATTTTTCATGAGCCCCAGGTACAGAGGTGGTTTTGTAAATGTATCTCTTAAGATTTGACCACACAATTCTGCAGGTTTATTGGTTGTGGTGTTCTGTAATGACCTCTATTTGTTCAAAAGAGATATTTTCTTTTTGAAGGGCAAGAACTACACTTCTCTGTGGTTAATAGGACAACTATGAATAGATTAGTAAGTGATTATGCTAGTTTAACAAAATGTTATTTGTAAGTTGATTTCCAAAATCTATGACTTGTCCTGGATAGTTGGATAGGTTTATGGTACCAAGCAAAATGCCCCTCTTCTAGAGAAAGTCATAAGCCCTATTTGTGATATGTTGGTTTCCCCTAATATAAGCATGCTACTACAGCACCCTTAGTATTTTAACCATGCTGGTCATTCTTTTCTTTCAGAGGCCACATAGTTGGACAAAAATATTGGTAGATAACATTTACATTGGAAATATATAAAGCAACTTTTGTAACACTGAATGCTAGTCCCCTGAGAGGCATCATTTAGGTCAGTTTCTTCTAAGGGACATCTTAGTCCTATGTCTAAAGTGCCTGGAGTCTTTAGTGATAAGATTTAATTTTCATCTCTAGGAGGCAACCAAGGGCAATAGCAAAAGCGTGCTGGTTTTTGGAGTCTCTTGGACAATGCTGCTTGGTTTAAGGTAGTTGTTAGTTTCTCATAGGCTTTTCTGAGGAAGTATTGTAAACTCAAATGAGAAAACATCATTTACATAAGGTATAAATATTTATACACAGATATATATGTATATAATGTATATAATATATATAGGGTAATTTTTTAAATGAAAATAGTTAACTTATGAGTTTTTCAGGAGCCCTTGTCCCTCCTCCATCTTTTTTTATTTATATCACCCTAGTTACTAAATAAAGCCCTGCTTTATGTTTCCCTTTTTTCCAGTTAGATACTTTTTACTCTTGTATTGTCATTTATATCATTCTCTCTGTACCCTTCCTGACAATGCTCTCTTTTTCCTATACTAAAAAGTTTATGTAGTTACTCAAGGATATATACTCACATTTGAATATTGTAGAGTAGAGCTTTCCAACAAGAGAGAATATACTACCTATGTTTTTCCTGGGGTCTGAGTTACATTACTCAATATGATTTTATTTATTTCCATTCATTTACCTATAAAGCTCATGGTTTCATTGTTTTCTTTATAGCACAATAATATTCAATAGTATAATGTACATTTTCTATGCTCATTTATCAGTTAAAGGATATTTATGTTTTTCCATTTCATAGATATTATGAATAAAGCAGCAATAAATATTTCTGAAAAAGTACTTGTGTAGTATTTGGCTGTAGGACAAAGCTCTTATACACTTTTAGGATATGTCTCTCATAGTAGTTTCATAAAATGCTGATTGACCAGTAGCAAGGCAGGAATATAGGCAAGGTGGCCAGACTAGGAAAATTCTGGAAAGAGAAAAGTCAACCACAAGCCAGATACAGAGGAAGCAAGATGTCATGTGGCTAAACATAGACAAGAATTGTGGGTTAATTTAGGTTGATATAATATCCTCTCTGTGTTTCTTTGGAAATGAATGGCTATTGGAGCAGGCAAGACAGAAATTTCTGACTTCATAGAATGATGAATCCTTGGGAAGATGACAAGGAGTTGCATAGATATGTATATTTTGTTTTCACTTTTTGGATCTTCTCTGGTGACGCAACAATGTGAACCCATTTCCACCTTTTCTGTCAGCTGAAGACTTAGAGGTTGCACATCTAAACTCAGGATGTGATTACTTGATTCTTTTAAAATTAGCATATCTTATTCAAGTAGGCCCATGCCATCCTGACAGGTAGTCAGATATGCAAATGTACTTCTGTTCCTTTTTTATTTTTTAAATTATTTTTATTTATTTATTTTTTATAGGAAGGGTTTTTTTAAATTTATTTTATTGAGCTTTGCATTTTTCTCTGTTCTTCTCCTTTCCTCTCCCCTCCCCTTCAACCCTATCCCAAGGTCCCCATGCTCCCAATTTACTCAGGAGAGCCTGTATTTTGCTACTTTCCAAGTGGCTTTTCTTTGCTTTTTCTTTAAAAACCACCTATGAGTGAGTAATATGATAATTGTCTTTCTGGGTCTGGGTGAACTTGTTTTGTAACTGTGAGGTCAGCAGGGGAAGGGTGGCCTTCAGGATACCTGTTCTAGAGCAGCTTCCCTACCTAGATAACAGAATGCTAATGATTTAATATCTCAGAGTGATAAAACAATTGACTGTTTGAATTATCTGTTGTATCTTGTTAATAAAGTCTTTTGTTACCTTCTCTTCCCATTTACATTGGGTATAAAAGCTGTGAGAAAATAAACACAGGTGGAATTTTATTTATCACTGGAATACCCTCCTGTATTATTCTATAGTTTCTGTTCTGTTATTTTTTATGAGTCTTCATATTCTTTAGTAATATTTCTAAATTCCCACACCCTTACTATGGCAAAAGCCATTTATGTTGAGAATGGTCCTCGACTTGTGACACCAAAACATAAGGTTGACCAGTGAGCCCCAAAACACACAGAAGTGTGACCAGGAATATAGGGAAGTACATGAGAAAATTGCACTACAGGTGGAGAAATGAGTAATGAGTGTTCTGAAATAAATAGTAGATAATAAAAAAGGAAAGAGGAAGGAAGGAAAAAATAGGAGTAAAACTATAAAATTTGTAAATATGGGACAAGGAAATATATTAAATTATTGGTACAGTTGCTTGGATATATTTTAATAGCTAGAGGAGATGAAGTGGAGCAGAAACAAAGGCAGAGATTTTTAGAGTTTTTAAATATTACATACCTGTTCCTGCACTGGAGGTGTGTCTGCCACCACCTTCAGTTAGCTCCAGGACTTGGAGAGGACAAAATAAGGTCTTGCCTTCACCCATGCTGTCTTCAGTACTGTGGTCACTGAGCCCCAGCGTTTATTGCTACTGATGAGGTGGTAAGAGTAAAGGGAATGTGGTGTTTGGCCTAGCAATGGCCTAGACTATAACTGAGATTATGGCAGTCCATGCATAGGAGCTGTAGCCAGCTGAGTCTAACCCACTCTGTGACGTGGAGCCAAGAAAGGCATGAGACAAAAATAAATTAAAGGACTACACCTCCCACAGTCAGTGCACAAAGGAGGTCAATAGAAATGCCTAAAGGCTAAAGGACCCATGAGCCAAGAAACCTATAATGGATAAATCTATGACTTTTAACAGAGGAGAGGATTCATAAATTCTGATTTTATGATTCCAAGATTTAAAATTAAAAATAAAAAACATGAATTGTAAGAATTGGCTGACTAAGTTTGTGGTCTCACATAGCAATCTCAGAGCCACTATAATGGCAAACACCTGAGTGCATGTAAATTTGTCAGCCACCTATAACACTCACCTTTAATAGGACTGTTAAAGGTAAAAAGCATGGCATATGCCCAGGCAGAGCAGACAATGAGGGTCCAGCCACCTGGTCCTAAGTACCCAGGCAGGACATCCAGGTGCCAGAGGGGAACATGATTTGCTCCCCTCTGGGCAGTTCAACTCGAGTTACTAGCCCAACCTGACAGGCAAGCTACAAAAAGGGCAGCCTCAGGGAATTGCAGTTTAAGGCCCGTCAAGTGTCTGTGAAAATAAGCAAATTAATATGCTTTCTTTTCCCATTTTATATTTTTTGCCTTTTTGTCAAAAATTCAGGTTTGTAGGTATGTGGATAGATATCTGGGACTTCAATTCAGTTCTATTGTTCCTTCTGTCTGGTTTATTCCAACACCAAGCTGTTTTCAGTACTGTAGCTCTATAGTAGAGTTTGAAGTCAGGGATTATGATGCCTTCAGAATGGTCTTTATATCCAGGATTGTTCTGGCTATCTGGGATTTTGTTTTGTTTTGTTTTTCGATATGAAGCTGAGTATTGTTCTTTCAAGTAATTTGAAAAAAAAATTATCAGATTTTGATTAACATTTCACTGAATCTCTAGATTGCTTTTATTAAGATTGTCATTTTTGGTCTACAAGAGCTAGTTCCAGGACAGGCTCCAAAACCACAGAGAAACCCTGTCTCGAAAAACCACAAAAAAAAAAGATTGTCATTTTTAATATGTTAATTCTACCTACCCAAGAACATGGGAGATGTTTCCATTTTCTTGTGCCTTAAATTTCTTTCTTCAAGGATTTAAAGTTCTTGTCATATAGGTCTTCCATTTGTTTAGTTTGAGTTACTCTAAGATATCTTATGTTATTTGTGACTATTATGAAGGGTGATGTATCTCTGATTTCTTTCTCAGCGCATTTATCATCTGTGTAAAAGAAGGGTATTTAGGTTGTTTCTGAATTATAGTTATGAAAATTATTGCTGCTTTGGACATAGTTGAGCACATATCCTTGTGGTACAATTTAGTATCCTTTGTGTATATATCCAAAAGTGGTATTGCTGGATCATGAGGTTGTTTTGTTTCCTAATTTTCTGAGAAATCACCATACGTGGTTGTACCAACTTTCACTCCCACCAGCAAAGGAGAAGTGTTCCCTTTACCCCACATGCTCTCCAACATAAGTTGTCATCAGTGTTTTTGATCTTAGCCATTCCTCCAGGTTTAAGATGAAATCTCAGACTTGTTTTGATTTGCATTTCTCTGATGACTAAAGATGTTGACCATTTCCTTAAGTGTCCTTCATCCATTTTAGACTCCTCTGTTCAGAGTTCTCTCTTTAGGTCACTTTATTTATTGGATTATTTGTTCTTTTGATTACCAATTTCTTGAGCTGTTTATATAATTTGGAGATCAGCCCTCTGTCTAATGTGGGGTTGGTGAAGATCTTTTCCTATTCTGTAGGCTGCCATTTTTTTCTTGAAATGATCATGTCCTTTGCTTTACAGAATTACCTCAGGTTCAAGAGGTCCCATTTCCTAATTCTTCTCTCAGTGTCTGTGCTACTTGGTTTATATTTAGGAAGTGGTTTCCTGTACCAATACATTCAAATGTACTCCCACTTTCTCTTCTTTGAGGTTCAGAGTTTTTATGTTAAGATCTTTGATTCGTTTAGACTTGAGTTTTGTGCATAGCGATATCTATGGATCTACTTTCATTCTTCAACATGTTGATATCCAGTTATGCCAGCACCATTTTAAATATGCTTTCTCTTTTGCCTGTCAGCTAGGCAGACTTGAAACATTAAATTAAAAAGATAGCCTAGAAAATTTTAATAAAACATACAATGGCTAAAACCTTAGTTAAAATTTCTAATAGGAGACCTTGAACAACTAAGTAAAATTTTTAACAGGAGTAGAGATCCAAATTCAAGTAAACAGCTTACAGAAGCTACCATACAGGTATTCATCCAGTTAGAGTATGCTATACAGAAACAAGAAATGTTTTATATTAATTATTATCAGCCTTGGAAGCATATTATATTACCTACATAACTTCATCCTCTAGCAGTTTTATGGCAAAACCATCTGCTTCTATGGCTTAACCTTTCTGTTTTCATAAGTTAAGGTATTGTACCCTTATTCAGTAGCTTGCTTAGCACAGAAGAACAGGATGGAATCTAGGAAACATTTCGGCTATATCAATGTTCCTTATACTAAGCAAGGAATTGTTTATTTCAAAATAATGATTCTTGGGCAATTGTATTGTTCAGTTTGAAGGCCAGATTAATAATATTTTCCCAGATGATCCATTGCATTTCACACAACTGCATTCCATTATTTTTCCTAAAGTTGTAGCAAAAGATCCTTAAAGGATGTTATGCCAAATTTTACAGATATCTCTTCAAATGGAAGATCTACACATGTTCTTAGTGGTGAAAAGGAATTATTGGGTGTGCTTCTTGAAAACAGCTTAAAAGAATAAAACCAGGAGAATTAAGAATTGTCACATAATGCTTTAAGTTATGTACATTTTATGGATGTCTATGAGCAATCTTTCATGGACAGATTTTGGCATGATGGCACCAAGATGACCTTTGCTAAGGAAAGATAAAAAAAATTTTGCACTAGATTATGAAAAATACCCAACCCTGCATTAATTTAGGGCTGAGGATATGTTTGTGCTTTCTCACAAGAGGAAATTAAAGCTTAATGAGATAATTGCATATAGAGCAGTCACAAGTGACTCCATAGGAAAAGTAGAAAGAGGTTCCTGAAGCTGCAATCCTGATTTCCTCATGCCACCATGCTGCAGGCTGAGGAAAGGGATGCCTAAACCATTGTTTCTAACTGACAACAAGTTGCTGTAGTCTGCTAAGAGAAGAAAGATTGCAGGAATGACTGGTGATTTCCAGCCTCTTAATGGATATGCTATATAGACCTCCAGACCTGGTGAGTCCTGTTTACCTTGGAGCTGAACCAGAAATATAGACTGAATATTTGATTAATTTACTCTTTGGGATATAGAACTCATTTTGACAGTAAGATATTCAATCTGCTGTTGAAGTATTTTACTTGAGAGCTGAGACCTCAATTTCCTCTCATGGGAAAAAGGACTTGTTACAAAGAATGACTGAAGACCCTCTTCAAATATGAAGAGGGTAGCATAAGGATTTTTGTTGCTGCTGAGATACTGGATCATTACTTTAAATCAGTAAAACACTGGGACTCTCACCTATCAGAGAAAGCTTTTCTTCTTTTTCGATTAGAATGAATTTAAGAGAATTGTAATGTGACATACTATGTGTTTATTATTAATTTCCACTCTAGAATTATGATATTGACCTTTTAATGTTTGTAACTGTTTAGTTCACTGTAAGGTGTTAATAAAAGTTTAACATTTGCTATGAGTGTGAAGGCGTAAGTCACAAACAATGCCACACCAATTCGGGGTTATGATTATTAGGGTGGTATTTATTTAAAGGGGAAAAAACTTACAGATCACTGTCCCAGGCAACAGCCCTCTTCGCAACCAGGAAAGGAGTCTAGTTGCAGGCGGAGCAGGAAGTGAAGAGAGAGAGAAGAGGGAAGTGGCCGCTTTTTTAAAGGGAGAGAAACCACGCCCCAGTGGGCTGGTACCTCAGCGGTGATAGGCTGGAGGAGTGGGAGGACCTCCCGCAACACCTCCCCCTTTTGTTTAAATAAGAGAGTTCTAAACCTACTATGAAATTATATACAATAAGTACAAATATCCTATTCTAACTAGCTTAGGTCTTGTATAATAAATAACTTGGCCAAGTCATGAGAGAAAGTAACTACATTTATATAGTCTTCAACCCCATCGAAGATCTGAGAAGGGAAATAATGTTACCTGGGTAATTAGGAAGTTCAGTAAAACAACTTCCAAAACATGCAACAAATTACAGAGACAACTAGCTACCTGGGCAATCACCCAAAGTCACATTAGCAGCGTTGAAGCAACCAACTTTGGCTAAGGCCTAACATAACTGACATACCATTTTCTAAGGCAAGCAACTTTTCAAAACTATCTTACCCTGTCTTGGCAGGATATGACAGTCCTGTTTTATCCATTGATGCATGCTCTGTATCTTTGTCAGTTGTTGACGTATGGGCATTTCTTTGCCCAAACGCCAGTTCTGCCAAAAAGAAAGGCTCCAGGTGGAGTGTCTTTGGTGCTCAACATTCTCTCGGGAATAGAGTGGTGTTGCCAGGAGCAATTGTGTCTCACTACCACAAAACTCTGAGTTAGATTAAAGGCCATTTTCTACAGCTCTTTGAAGAAGTTGAAGATTATCTATCTATACTGAGTATAATCTCTATATATCTAAAGAACCTGATTAGTCTATTATAAATGACAAACTTAGATGACTATTAGTCTATATAATTCTCAATATCTATCTAACTTAAAGACTAAGACAATAAACGACTGTGAAACAAATGAGGACAATGACCTCCAAATATAAACAATGTACAAATAAACATTGCAGTAGGTAAATATATATCAATACACAATCATTATATAAGTATCTTAATCAGAGGTAGAAATGTACACTGCAATATGGTAAATATATACAATACATATATATATATATATCAATACAATATATGTCAATACATAAAAAAATGTTTTAAACAGAGGTAGAAACATGCATGCGTACAATAGTCAATATAATTTAACTTTGTATCAATATACAAGAATCTATAGCAATGTATTTGTCTAAAAACAGTAACTCACAATTACAAATCAATTATCCCATCATCCCTCTTTTTTTTCTTTCAAAATGATCCCTGATTTATTTGCATCAGTATAGAACGTACGGGCTCCAGTTATTGGAGCATCACGTACAATTCTAGGAAGAATCCAAGAAGTTCTTTTTATGAGATTAAGTCTATCACTTTTGAGATAGTTGCTATTAATTTCTCCCAAAAAGTTAGCACAAGCTCTTTGCCACGGTTCATTGTCTTCCCATAACTTTTTTATTTCTTCAGTAGTAAAAGGCACTATAATTTCTGCTGGGTCTATACCTGCTAGTTGACGAAGTCTCAGCTTACCTTTTATAATTAATTCAGAGACCTTTTCCACATAAGTTTTTAATTTTTTACTTGGTTTATTAGGTATAAATATCCACTCTAAAATAATATCTTCCCTCTGCATTAGAATCCCTGTAGGAGAAATTCTGGAAGGCAATATGACTAGGATGCAGCTAAGATTTGGGTTCACCCTATCCACATGTGCCTCCTGTAATTTTTCCTCAATCATTGTCAGTTCCTTTTCTGCTTCAGCTGTCAGTTCTCTTGGACTATTCAAATCTTTATCACCATCTAAGGTTTTGTTTAAATGAACTATTAGATCAGGTGTTATCCCAACAGCTGGTCGTAGACTGGAAATGTCTCCTAACAATCTTTGGAAGTCATTAAGAGTCTTTAACCGGTCTCTCCTAATTTGTGCCTTTTGCGTTTTAATTTTCTCTAACCCTATTCTGTAACCTAGGTAATTAATAGAATTTCCTCTTTGAATCTTTTCAGGGGCAATTTGTAATCCCCACCTAGGCAAGACTTTCTTTACTTCTTCAAACATCCTTTCTAAAGTATCTTTATTTGAATCAGATAATAAGATGTCATCCATGTAATGATAAATGATGGACTTGGGGAATTGTTTACGAATTATTTCCAATGGCTTACTTACAAAATATTGGCACAGTGTAGGACTATTGAGCATACCCTGTGGGAGGACAGTCCACTGATATCTCCTATTAGGCTGAGAATTATTATAAGTAGGCACTGTGTAGGCAAATTTTTCTCTATCCTTTTCTTGTAACGGTATAGTGAAAAAACAATCTTTCAAATCAATAACTATAAGAGGCCATCCTTTTGGTAACAGAGAAGGCAAAGGAATTCCAGATTGTAGTGGGCCCATAGGTTGAATTACTTTGTTGACAGCTCTTAGATCTGTCACCATTCTCCATTTACCAGATTTCTTTTTTACAACAAACACAGGAGAATTCCAAGGGCTGGTTGATTCTTCAATATGGTGAGCATCTAGTTGCTCTTGCACCAGCTGTTCCAATGCCTGTAGTTTATCTTCAGCTAGAGGCCATTGTTTGGTCCATATTGGCTTCTCAGTTAGCCCTTTTAAAGGTAGGGCCGTTGGTACCTCTAAAGGTTTGGTATTTGCTGTATGTTCTTGTACAGCCTGAATGGCTGGTGACCTTTTTCCATAATACCTCATCATATCCTTCCCAGAATTATGAGTTCCTGGAAATACAGGAATGTTAATCTGGGTATTCCATTGCTGTAGCAGGTCACGGCCCCATAAATTTATGGCAATATTGGCTATATATGGCCTTAGTCTTCCTATTTGCCCTTCGGGCCCTATGCATTCAACCCATCTTGTGCTTTGTTTTACACGAGATAGGGTTCCAATTCCTAGGAACTGAACATCTACCTCTTGAAGAGGCCAATTCGGATGCCAAGATTCTGGGGTAATGATACTTACATCCGCACCTGTGTCTAATAAGCCTTCAATAAAAGTGCCATTTATACAGACTCTTAGCTTTGGTCTTTGATCATTAATAGAAGTCTGCCAAAATATACGTTTACTCTGTCCTATTGGTTTTTTTGACTCATCCTCCACACGTAATTCTTCATTTAGACCAGTATTACTTTTTACAGCAGAAATTGGAGCTTTTAATTTTCTTGGTGAGGCACGTTCTCCACTGTGACTGGGAATGACTGGGCCACTGTTGGCTTGGGGGCCTGCGAGAGGCCCCCCACGGAGTTTCCCGATGATATCGGATTGCCCCGTCTGTCTGTTGTTGACCTACATTCGTTGGACCAATGCCTGCCTTTACCGCATCTCCTACATATACCTGAAGGCCGAGGTCTCCTATTTTTGTCATTCCCAGAAGAGATATTATTCCTAGAAATTCTTTGCCTGCAATTCCTTTGCAAATGTCCTAATTTACCACAATTAAGACACCTGGCAGTTTGATGTCTCCTCATTGCTTTGGAAATCGCTTCTCCTACCCAAGATTCATCATTATAGCTAAACGTCTCAACATTCATCGTATGCTGAATCCATTCATCCATAGGTGCTGATCTAGACTTTAAAGGCCCAATTATCTTTTTGCATTCTATGTTTGCATTCTCAAAAGTTAGAGATTCAAGAAGTATTCGTCTAGCTTCTGGGTCTGTTACCCCTATGTCCAGAGCCTTAATTAATCTTTGCAAAAAGTCAATAAAGGGTTCTCTCTGTCCCTGCCTAATTCTGGTATATGATTCAACCCTTTTTGCTGGATCTTGTATCCTATTCCAAGCATTTAAAGCTGCTTGGTGACATAGACACAGTACTTCATCGTCATAAAGAGCTTGGACCTGTGGATCAGCATATTCTCCTGCACCAAGAATTTGATCTTGGGAAACCTCAATACCTTTTGCTCTTCCTTGCTGTTCCATATGTTTGGATTCTTCTCTGAAATAAATTCCGAACATCAAGGAAGGTCCATTATCTAAAACTGCAGACACTAACTGATGGAAATCATGGGGAGTAGCTCTAGCATTAGAAGCCCAAGTCCTTATCATTTCCTTTACATATGCATTGTGCAAGCCAAAATTAACAACAGCTTGCTTAATTTCTTTCAGATCATTCATTGCTATTGGCGTCCATCTAGCTTCTCTGACTCCCTTTGAGCCTTTAGAAGTTGATGCTTTTTCAGAATTAAGTATAGGGTATGTCGCTAGAACCCTGGGTAAGCCAGTTCTAATAGCTGGTGGAGGCCTTGTATCCTGTCCTTGTGCCTCCTTACTCTGTTCACCAGCTGCACTAATTTCCCCAATCTTTTCAAATCTTTTTATCATTGTCTCTCTTAAATCCTGAATCTCCTGACCTGTATATATTTCCAGTGATTTCACTGAGGTATCAATTTTTTGGTCCCCATTCTGCACCTGTGATTCCAAAGCTTTAATTTTTTCCTTCAAAGATAACATGTCCTCCTTAAACTTTTCTTGTATATCATGTAGATTCCCATCTTGGAGGTACATTCTGTCTGTTACCTTATCAAAACTTTGTGATAAAGTCTGAACGTCAAATTCAACAGCCTGAACCCTTTCAGGTAACTTTCTAATACCCTTGGATATGGAATCAATTTTGTCTGTCATAGTATCCACTTGTTCAGATAACCTCTGATTTTCAATAATTTTAATCCTGTCAATTAGTTGTTCATTATTAGTTCGTAAAGATTCTATCATTCTTAGGAGTGCCATATTCTTCCTTAATGATAGAATATGGAAAAGAAAACTGAAGGCTAGTAACAAGCAAATTAAGGTATCCCCATAATCATATAAACCTTGTATGATGTAATTCATTGTATTAGTAAATATAAATTTACTAATCCATTGTATTAGTGAAAACAAAGCAGTAAAATTTGCGTTAGAAACAAAAACTGCAATATTACCTATTATCCAGCAGGTGGCGCTGTTGCAGAGTCGCGGTGAAAACATGGTCCTGTTTCAATGCCTTAGTAGATGTTAAAAACTGGAAAATGCAAGTTTCTCAACAAAATAAATCTAATTAAATCAATTCCTGAGACGGAACAAGTCACCCTGAGGGGTTGCAGCTTTCAGCAACCACGTGCTCTGGTTCGTGCCACTTAAGAGCTGTACTTGCAAGGGAGATTTAAAAATGACTCAGAAAAGAGCAAACCACGCGGCCAGAGACTAAGCGGGCCTGTGGAGTTTAAATCCACATGGGGAGTCCAAGGCCGCTGGCGGCTGTGGAAGGGGAGGGCTCCCGCCAAGCCGAACTAGAGCCCGCCAAGCCCGCGGCCGCCAAGCTGAACTTGCACCCACCAAGCCCGCAGCCGCCAAGCCGAACTTGGGGCCGCCAAGCCGAACTTGCGGCTGCGAGTGGGGAAAGGAGAGGTTCTAAAACCAAATGTTGGGCGCCAAAATGAAGCCGTAAGTCACAAACAATGCCACACCAATTCGGGGTTATGATTATTAGGGTGGTATTTATTTAAAGGGGAAAAAACTTACAGATCACTGTCCCAGGCAACAGCCCTCTTCGCAACCAGGAAAGGAGTCTAGTTGCAGGCAGAGCAGGAAGTGAAGAGAGAGAGAAGAGGGAAGTGGCCGCTTTTTTAAAGGGAGAGAAACCACGCCCCAGTGGGCTGGTACCTCAGCGGTGATAGGCTGGAGGAGTGGGAGGACCTCCCGCAACATGAGTGTTTGCTTTTAACATATTTTATAAGAAATTTAGAGTTTGATACAGCTAAAAATGATCAGAAAATACTCTAGACCAACTGAAAAGGGTATACCCAAGCTTAGTGATCCTCTCTCCTTTAGGTAGGAGACTGTGACCATTAGGAGCATGTTTATTTTCTCTAAACATTATCTAATTTGCAGATGAACCTCCTGACAAAATATTGGCCTAGAGCCACAGAACTAGAGGTTCTTTCTCTCTTAAACCTTGGTTTCCAGAGGTCAATAGTCATTGATGTGGTTGATCCTTTTTTTTCCCAGCCCCCTAACACATTGACATTTATGATTAAATACATATACCAAAGATGGGTAAGTCTGGGATATGAAAAAGTGTTCACCTAACCCAGACATAACCATCTGTCCTCTTGCAGAAGCACAGGCTTTATTAAAATTAATAAAAAGAGAAGAATTGTGGAGGCCCAAAAATGTGGACGTATTTCCACCTTGTCTGATGGTTAGAGAGTTGGAGGTTGATCAAATGACTGAAAAACATAGATATACATCCCAACTCAGGATATGATTACTTGACTCTTTTAACATTAAAATAGCTCATTCAGGTAGGTTTATGCCATCCTGACAGTTAGTCAGAATATACAACTCTATGTTTTCTCCTTTCATAACTATAAGATCATCATGGGAGATTGGCATTCAGGATGTCTTATCTAGACCAGCTTTGCTACAGTAGATTGCCAATTATTTGATTTCTCAGTGTGATTAAACTATTGACTGTTTGAATTATTCTTTGTATCATGTTAATAAAGTATTTGATTACTTTTCCTCCCTGTTTAGATTTGGTATAAAAGCCATAGAAAAATAAACACAGGTGGATTTTCAGTTACCAGTAGAATACCCTCCAGTATTATTCTATGGTTTCTGTCTTATTATTTTTTTGCCTCTCTGTATTCTTTACTAATATTTCCATATTACCATGCCCCTACCGTGGCAACTGGTATTTCTCTTGAGGCTTGTCCTTGACAGATTTCCACACTTGTTTTCATAATGGCTACATTAATTTGCAATAAAATCAAGAGTGAATAGTTTCCCTTTTCTGACTTAGCCACAAGCATTTGTGGTTGGTTATTTTGTTGAGTTTTGCAACTCTGAATGGGGTAAGATGAGATCTCAAACCTTTATTTGCATTAATTTAGTTGCTATACATGATAAATATTGTTTTCTTTCTTTCCATCCTCCTTACCTTTATTTTTTCCTTCCTTTTTTTTCTTAGATATTTCTTAGTAAGATCTTTTCTTCTTTTGAAAATTCTTTGTTCATGTCTCTCAAGTATTATTTTTGAACTGCAAATTTATTTATCATTAACTTGTTAATATTTTTGTTTTTGAGCTCTTTAAATATCCTGGATATGGATCATCCTTAAGATTTTGTGTGCTTTATTTTGCCATGTAAGATTGTTTCTTTAGCTGTGTAGAAAATTTTAGTTATATTAAATCTTTGTTGTCAACTGATACCCAAAATTTCTAGGTAAATTGAATTTCATTTATGAGATAATATCCTACACCTATATTATATGTGGTATTTCATATGCTTTTGTATAGAAATTTCAGTATTTCAGGTTTTACATTTATGCCATTAATGAAATTGGAATAATCTATTTTACTGAAGGTGATAGACATTTGTCTAAAGTTATTTTGCTTGTGATCATCCAGTTTTCTCAGAAATATTTATTGAAAATGATTTCATTTTATAGCTTATTTTCAACATTTTTTAAATTAATAGGTGACTGGATTTATATGTATATGTGATTGGGAATTTGGTTTTGTTCCACTGATCTAAGATTCAATTTTTTCTTTCAGTACTGTATTGTTTTTATTACTGTGCATATATAATATATTTTTAGATCTGGCAAGTCTCTATTTATATATCTTATCTTTGATATTTTTCTTACTTCTACAACTTAAGTTTTTCTCAGAAACAAAGATTTATATGTTTCTCACATATTTGCTGTGTTATTTTTTTGTTTTTCATTTAGTTCCAATATGTGTATGTATGTATGCATATGTGTGTGTACTTCAACTGATAAATAAATATTGAAAATATATACATATATATTGTTGATTTTTTAACCCATTTTACATAAAGTAACAAGTGTTTTAAACTTTACGATTTTGTATGTTTGTTAAATTATATATATATATATATATATATGAAGGCGTAAATCACAAACAATCCCACATCAGTTTTGAATTATGATTAATAGGGTGGTATTCATTTAAAGGGGAAAAAACTTACAGATCACCGTCCCAGACAACAGCCCTCTGCGCAATCAGGCAGGAAGGAGTCTAGTTGCTGGAAATGGAGCAGGAAGCAAAGAGAGAGAGCAGAGGGAAGTGGCCGCTCTTTTTAAGAGAGAGACCACGCCCCAATGGGCTGGTATCTCAGCGGCAATTGGCTGGAGGAGCGGAAGAACCTCCTGCAACATAAGTATGCTTGCTGAGAATTTTACAGGTTGTAAAATTGTATCCATGTTGAATATAAGGAGTTTCTTTAATCTTTTTGAATTTGAATTTATGTCTCAGGATATAGTTAATTTAAGAAAAAAATTTGGCCTTAAAATTTTGCATTTTCTTGTATGTACTGATGAAATAGTAAATTAAATTTTTCAGATAATTCCTAAGAGGAAGAAAAATACTGTCTTGTTGGATAACATGACAGATTGATGCCTTCTTCAGTGACATCTACTCAGGAATGTGATGATTAATAACAGCTTAATTTTATGTTCTATATATGTCTTATTATTATTAAAAGACATTAATTTGTCAAAAGATTTCAATGTTTCTTATCCCAATAGATCTATTCTTGCTTCTTTCCCCCATTGCTTCACAAGCATAACTTTGCTTTCTCTAGTAATATCAGGCTTTTTTGAAAATGATGGCTTGGAGACTCATATTTATCAGCCATCTAGTCTCTTTAATCAAAGAAGACTTATTTCTTCCCTTCCTTACTGATCCAACCCATATCAGGAAAATCTAGATAATGCTTTCAAGAGCGTGGGATGCCACTACAGTTGTCTGTTTTCTCAGAGTGAGCTTATCAGTATCTTTGACAAGCAGAACTACAGCAGCAATAGCTTTCAGGCAAGAAGACCATCCACTGGCAACAGTGTCTAATTTTTTAGATAGGTAAGCTACTGGCCTTTTCAAAGGTCCCAAAGTTGAGTAAGGGCTCTTCTGGCAACCCCTGCTCTCTCATCCACATAGAGAGTAAAAGGTTGGCTTAGGTCAGGAGAGGCTAAGCCTGGGGCCATCTGTAGGGCCCTTTAAATTTCTTCAAAGGCTTTTTGATGATCCAGTGTCCACATAAACACACCCCTTCTTTGGTTAGGGGGTACAATGGGGCAGCTAGTGTTGCAAATCTGGGTATCTGTAGCCTAGAGAAGCCAGCAGTGCCCAAGAATTCTCTTACTTGCCTTGGTGTGGTTGAGGTGGGATCTTAGTTGCAATCTTTTTCCTGGCTTCCGTTAGCCACAGCCTCCAGTTTCGGAGGGCGTATCTCAAATAAGTAACCTCTGTATGACACAGCTGAGCCTTTTTAGCTGAGGCTCTGTAACCCAACTCACCTAATTCCATTAGTAATTTTTCAGTTCCTTGTCTGTACTCAAGTTCACTAGTTGCTGCCAAAAGTAAATTGTCAACATACTGGAGCAAGGTTACCTGTAGGTTTTCAGCTCTGAAAGTGGCCAGGTCCTGGTGGATGGCCTCATCAAAAAGAGTGGGAGAATTGTTGAACCCTTGGTGTAGTCTGGCCCAGATCAATTGACCTACCAGTCTGGTGTCTGGGTCTCTCCATTCAAAGGCAAAAATAGGTTGGCTGGAATGATGTAACCTCAGGCAAAAGAAAGTGTCTTTTAGATCTAGAACAGTCTACCACTTCCTGTCTGGTGGGAGCAAACTAAGTAGGTTGTGTGGGTTGGGGACAGTCGGGTGTATGTCCTGGACCCTCTTGTTATCTTCCCTTAGGTCTTGTGCTGGTCTGTAGTCATTAGTGCCAGGCTTTTTGACAGGCAAGAAGGGAGTGTTCCAGGGAGACTGGCAAGGCACCAAAATACCTTGCTGTATAAGCCTCTAATAATAAGGTCTAATTTCTTCTCTAGCCTCTCAGCTCATCGTACTCCTATGTGGGAGGTATTGGTCTTTAGTCCCACTACTACTGGGGGAACTCTCACTGACATTCCCATACCCCCAGTCTCTGCCTAAGCCTTAGGAAATGTCGCTAACTATTCCTTCATATCAGCAGTGTTTGCTGAACTCAAGCTTATGTAATCGATACTCTTCTCAGGGCCAATATCATGGAGTTGAAAGTCTCCCGTGTCACCTCTGGCCTGGTTCGAGTAAACCTGATCTGGGCCTTCAACTTTGTTAACAAGTCTCTTCCTAATAAAGGTGTGGGACACTCAGGTATAACCAGGAATGAATGAGTCACTTGTCTTCTCTCCAAATCTACAGTTTGTAAGGTGGTCCACAGATATTGTTTCTGTCCAGTTACTCCAATTACTATGTCTTTGTATTCTTTAGCTTACCCAGTGGTTGTTTCAGCACAGTGTCCACTAGAAAATCCATAGGGGTCCCCTCCACAGTCAGGGTTACCCTAGGTTCGGGGAGGGGGTCCGAGCCCTGTCCCTTCTAATCATCTTCTTCTAGGGCCAGTACCTTATTTTTATTTAGAGGCCCTTTCTTTCTTCTTTGGGCATTCTCTTGCCCAATGTCCTTTTTCTTTGCAATAAGTACATTGGTCTTTGTGCAAGAGGTGCCTCTGTCTATCTTCACTCATCTTTGATCTTCTCTTGCCCAGGTTCCCTAACTGTCTAGGTTCTGTCTTTACTTTCTCGCCTAACACTGTGGCCAAAATTCTAGTCAAATTTCTCTCTTGTCTACTGTCCCTCCAGTCCTCTTTCCCCTGATTCCCACTTCTCTCTCTTGAGTGCTTCTCTTCCTCATTCTTTCACTTATGAAACACTTTCTCTGGTTCCTTAACCAAATCCTGAAAGGTATAATCCTGCAACTCTTCTAACCACTTTCTTAATATCTGATGCTATGTCTTATGAAGGCCATAGCTACAGCTGCTTGTTGACCCTCAGAGGTTGGTTAACGCCTGTAAGACTCCATTAAACATTCAAGAAACACAGATGGCAGTTCAACGGCCCCTGAAAAACCTCTCTTACCTTGGCCAAATTAGTGGGGTGTCTTGCAGCCTCTCTGAGACCTGCCATGAGAGTCCTATGATAGACCATCAAATGCTCCCTACCTGCTGCCGTATTGAAGTCCCAATCAGGTGGTTAAGGGGAAACCCGGAATCTATTTCATTCAGAGGATTGGTTGGTGCCCCATTTGCTTTGGGGACATTTTTCCAGGCCTCCAACAGGATCCTCTCTTTCTCTTCCATAGTGAAGAGGACCTGTAAAAGCTGCTGACAGTCATCCCAGGTGGGTTGGTGGGAAAATATCAAAGACTCCACCAATCCTGTCAGGCTGGCAGGATTCTCTGAAAATGAAGGGTGATTAGTTTCCCAGTTATACAGATCAACAGAGGAAAATGGACAATACTGGAAGGGTTGGAGGTCGGGTGGGTTCACTGAAGGCCCATAGATGCACAGCGGCAACACCACTGTCAAATCTGGTCCTCTGGCACCCTGTGCAAGACTCCGAGCACACAGACTTCATGTCCCTGTCGCAGCCCCCCCCACCCCCCAGCATCAGCACTAGCACCAGGATCAGGCATCAGGGGCAACGGGTAAGGGGATGGTGGAGGGTTCAGCCATTCAGGTGGCTTCTCAATCTCGGGATAGATTTTAGGAGGAGCAGAAGGTTGGATCTCGGGAGAATTCTCAGGCCTCGGAGCTATAGGTTTCAATCTGCAGTCCGACTCTAGGTGAGCCAGGGCTCAGGAGCCTGGCTTCTGTCCATGCACCCAGGGCTTAACCCAAGGTGCGGGATCCTGGACCAAATCATGCCATACCAATGTATGGTTGTTGATCGGGATTGGATCCAGGTCCTTCCTGAAAAACAATAGCTTTAATTATAAAAATAATGATTAAATCAAAGGTGCTCTCTGGAGGCTAGCCAACATCAAGCGCTGACCACTCCGAGGAGCAAAAAGTCTTCCATGGCCCTTTCTTAATCTCAAATGACAAATTGTGTGCTCTAGACCTAACTTCAGTACAATGATCCAGAGTCACACTCAGAGGAGTCATCACAGTCTGTCCCATTGTCAAAGTCAAAAGTAAGATAAAACAGAGACCAAAGACACACAAACAAGTGCTAACAAATGTCTGTCTCTACCTAGACAAACAAAATCACTTCAGAAATACAGACAGCCGGAAGGGCGTACAGTTCCTCCAATCCAGGAGAACTTCCATATCCCCACGAGCAGCCAGATGGGAATCTCCCAGACATCCCTGGGGTCTATCCTCACCTCACAGGACATCTCTCAAGGTGGCAGTTGGTGATCTCCTATCATGTCTGCTGTTCACTCCCTCCATCTCCTCTTGAGAGACTGCAAAATGAAAAGTACCTGTATTCAACCGGCAGAGAAACGCAAAGACACAGACAATGTCTCACCTCCAAGTGCGTCTTCAGAGATGAGGGTGGTAGCCAATCGCGGACGAGCCCACAAATGAAAGACCTCCGGAGTTGGGAGACTCTCACTCAAATCTCTGGATAACACAACCCCCAAGAACTCATGAGAGGCTGTCCTTACTGTAATCACATGAGGTTTATTGACAGGAACCAGCATGCTGGACTCATATCCCATGCAGGGGTAGAGGAGTTCAACCCCGAGTAGCTGGGAGAAGTGGTATTTAAGGGAAGAAAACCAAAATGTAAAGGGGGTAGGGAGGGCATCATTGGAAGATTCCAAAAATACCAGTGATAATCACAAGAGGGTGACTCCCCATTTCTCAAGATTGTTCTCAAGATTATAATCTAACTTTGAGGTCAGCCAGTTCCTGGAAAAAAGTCACTGAACCAGCTAACCTAGATTTTTGGCTCTACTCTTCCTGCTAGGGTGTCTGGATTTATCCTGGTCTTTCAGTTGTCTGACATAAACTAAGTACAGAGAAAATAATCTCAGTTTAGTATATAATATAAAAATAGGTAGTCAGAAACTGATAGATTACAATGCTTCTACTATCAAAATTCCTTAGTAAAATATAAACTGAAGTTTTCTCAGATTCATTTTTTGTCTTCTTGTTAATTCAAAGATGGTGTGATGACTTTGGAAATGATGAGCTGAAAGTGTATCTGTATGAATTTGAAAACATTAAGACCAAGAATGTTCGAATGGACATGACTGGTATGATTTCTGCCACTGTTGCTGTCTATATAACTGTCCTTGGAAGAGCAGTTGGATTCCACTTGCTGCAATTTCCTAATTTGCAGAATAAAAGACTAGGGTGGACTCCACCCCTAAACCCTCTTATACCTCTCAACCTCACTACCACAGCACCCTCAGAGGAACTCTGAAACACAGGCTTCAAATTTACAGAAGTCCAAAAGAGGAGCTGAAACAGAGGCAGCAAACTCACAGAGAGAACCAAGAGGTGAGTGACTACCCACCCAGCAGAACACCCCACTACCTAGACCCTCCTTATGGGGGCAAAACACCAGGTCTTTCCTGTAGGCCCATATTTCTTCATGATGTGACAGTCAGACTCTAAAGCCATAGTTTGTACCTGAAGTCATCACGAGACCTTCCAGACAGGTTGTGGCTACCATAACAAAAGGTTAGGATGTTGTTTTGCTCCTTTTTCTGTAATTTGGAGGATGCCTGGATAGAGATGCTCATTCAAGTCTATGTGACTGAACTAGCATACTGACCAGGAAGCCCTGACAAAGAATACATAGGTAAATGTGGGAATGACCAAAAGCCACTCCCTGGTTACATAGGAAACAGAATGCTAATGAATTCCCCCCCCCCACACACACACACACTTTATGCTTTGATATATAAAGCTGTTTGGAGAATAAAGCGGAGGAAATTTTTAGGGTGTGAACTCAGGATTTCTTGAGGGATCATGGAGAATCTCCCTCTCAATAAAGCCATGTGAGTTCTGTCTTTATTCTTGTGACACCATGCTGGTCAAGAAAAAATTTATTTTTGGCTCTAGCACCAGACCCCAGCATAATGGTGCCCAGATATGAGGCTGATCCACAAACCCCCAAAACATGAAAGAAGACCACATGTATGGAGAAAAACATTAGGAAATGTGAGAGAAAGTTGCGCCACAGATGGATACTTGAGTAATGATCTCTCAAAAAAAGAGAATAAAATATAAAAAAGTATAGATAAAGAGGAAAAAATTTAAATTGGGAGTAAAAATTTGTGAATAAGTTATATTTATGGAATAAGGAAAAAGTATTCAGTTACATATGTTGGTAGCTAAAGAGAGTTAGAGTGGAACAGAAAAAAATAACAGAGATATTTATAATCTGTAAGCATGACAGATGTGGATATACAACTTTTATCGCTTGCTAAATGGATAGGGAAAATCAAAGAATCACCTAGGTTAGTGCTGAGATTGACGTGCCAAGTACAGGTGCAGTAGCAAGATCAATCTAACCCACATGCAGGTAAAAGGCAAGCAGGAGACAGAGTGAGTTTAGAGAACAAACACAGTCAACAGCCCAGAGTTGGCCAATAGAACAAAAAAGAGTATTCAGGAATTCTCTTAAATTTATGATTACAAGTTAAAATAAAAAAGAAAAAAAAGGAAAAAAGAGAAAAAAGAAGGAAAAAAAAAGAAAAAAGAAAGATAGTTAAAACTTGGTGCAGCTATGCTTACCAGAGCTTGTGGTGGTAGGTTTCAAACACAGAGAGAGAGACTGTGTCCTGTCCTCTGCTGTGTGGCCTGGGCTTTTATTATTAGGGGCATAGACATTCAGGACTGAGACTTCATCTTGATGACTTGTTCCTGTTATGAGTATAAAGTGTCCTTCTCCATTTCTTCTGATTGATTTTAGTTTGAAATCAATTTTGTTAGATATTAGGATAGCCACACTCACTTGTTTCTTAAGTTCGTTTGATTGGAAAACCTTTTCCCAACCCTTTACTCTGAGGTAGTGTCTGTCTTTGAGCTTGAGGTATGTTTCTTGTAAACAGCAGAATGTTGGATTCTGTTTTCATATTCATTCTCTTAACCTGTGCCTTTTTATCAATCAACTGAGTCCATTGGTATTAAGTGATATTAATGACCAGTGGTTGTTAACTCCAGTTATTTTTTGGTGTTCGTGTTTGTGTGTTTCCCATCTTTGAGTTGTGCTGGTAGAGTGTTGTCAAATATCTGTGTTATTATGGGTGTTGTTGGCTTCCTTGGGTTGTGGTTTTCCTTATAGTGCTTTCTGTAAGCTTGGTTTGTGACTACGTATGGTTAAATTGTGCTTTTGTCCTGGAAAATCTTATTTTCTTCATCTATGGTGAATACAAGCATTGCTGGGTATAGTAGTCTGGGCTTGCATCCAAGGTCTCTTAGTGTCTGCAGCATATCTATCCAAGAACTTCTGACTTTCATGGTTTCCATTGAGAAGTCAGGTGTAATTCTGATAATTTACCTTTATATGTTATTTGACCTATTTCCTTTGCAGCTCCTAATATTCTTTCTTAATTCTGTATGTTTTGTGTTTTGATTATTATATGGCGAGGGGATTTTTTTGATCTAGTCTATTTGGTGTTCTGTATGCTTCTTGTACCTTCATAGGAATATCCTTTTTTAGGTTGGGAAAGTTTTCTTCTATAATTTCATTGAATATATGTTTCTGGGCCTTTAGGCTGGAATTCTTCTACTTCTACCCCTATTTTTCTTAGGTTTGGTCTTTTCATGGTGTCTCAGATTTCTTGGATGTTTTGTGTTAAAAATTTGTTGGATTTGCTGTTTTCTTTGATCAACGAGTTTATTTCCTCTATAGTATCTTTAGCATCTGAGATCTGAGATTCTTTATTCTATCTGTTGTATTCGGTTGGTTATACTTGTCTTTGTAGTGCCTGTTCGTTTACCCAGATTTGACTAAGAAGATAAAGTCATACTATGGCAAAAAGAAACCATCTTGAAACAATGGTGTTGGAATAAATGAATGACAACTTGTAGAAGAATAAAAATAGATTCACATCTATCCCCTTGCACAAAACTCAATTCCGAAAGAATTAAGGTCCAACAACACTGAGCCTGATATAAGAGAAAGTGTGAAGTATCCTTTAATGCATGGACACAGGAAAATACTTCCTAAATATAATCCCTGTAGCACAGACACTGAAAGCAAATATAAATAAGTGAAACCTCCTGAAACTGAGAAGCTTCTGAAAAGCAAACAGTCAATAAGACAAACAGGTAGCCCACTGAATTAGAAAATATCTTTACAAACCCATGTCACATGGAGAACTGATCTCCAAAATATATAAGGAATTCAAGAAAAATAAACATCAAAATACCAAATAATCCAACTGAAAAATGAGGTACACATCTAAACAATATTCTCATCAGAAGAATATCAAATGGCTTAAAGACACTTAAAGAAATGTTCAACATACTTAGCCATCAGGGAAATTCAAATCAAAACAACTCTGAGATGTTATCTTACACCGGTCAGAATGCCTAAGATCAAAACACTATTGAAAGCTTATGATGGAAAGGATGCTGAGTAACGGAAACACTCCTCCATTGCAGATAGGAATGCAAACTTCTACAACTACTCTAGAAATCAGTGTGGTAATTTCTCAGAAAATTGGTAATCAGCCTAACTCAGGACCCAGCAATAATACTCTTGTGCATATTCCCAAAGGATATTCAATCATAGTATAAGGATATTTGTTCAACTGTGTTCATAGTAACATTATTTGTAATAGTCAGAACATGGTAATAATCTAGATGTCCCTCAACCATAGAATGCATAAAGAAAATGTGGTACATTACACAATGGAGTACTATACAGCAGTAAAAAATGACATCTTGAAATTTGCAGGCAAATGGAAACAACAATAATAAACATCTTGAGTGAAGTAAACAAGAGCCAGAAAAATGAGCAATTAATATTTTCACTTACAAGTGGAAAGGAGCTCCAAAACAAAGGATATAAAAGAAATTTAAGTAACAAGGTAAACCCAAAGATAGATGATAGAAAGATAGATAGATAGATAGATGATAGATAGATAGATAGATAGATAGATAGATAGATAGATAGATGATAGATATATCCACCTTGAAAGAGGAACTAGACAAGATTGCCTGAAAAATTTGGAGCATGAGAGTAGGGAAGAATGTAGGGTGGAAGAGGAAGAAGAAGGGATAAGTGGTGGGGGAAAAAAACTTGAGGGAAAGAGAGAGTTGAGATGGAGAAAGGACAGAGAGGAGAACAAGAAAACAGAAATCTTGATTGAGGCATCCATTATAGAGATAGAAAGAAACCTGACACTAGAGAAATCCCCAGAAATCCACAAAAATGATTCCAGCTAATACCCTAAGCAATATAGGAGAGGTTGCCCAAACTGATTTTGATGAATATCTTAAATGTCACCATAGAACATTAATCTAGAAACTGATGAAAACATGGGCAAAAACCTGTAGTAGAGCACTGGGCTAATCTACCAAATTCCAGTTGAAGAGTGGGAGGAGTAAGAATATGAGCAAAGATGCCAAGACCCACTGAAACATTTTACCTGAGCTAAGGGGAGCTTACCAACTCCAGCCAGATATGGAAGGAAGCAGTATAGGACCAAACTAGACCTCTTAATGTGGATGACAGTTATATGGCTGGGGCAGATTGTGGGCCTTCTGGGTGTAGCAGCAGGATTTATCCCTACTGCTTGCACTGACTTTTTGGAAAACTATTCTCTTTGGAGTGAGACTTTGCTTAGCCTAGATATAGTAGGGAAGGCCTTGTAACTTCCCCAAATCAATGTGCCTTAACCTCTCTGACTAGTGAATGGGGGTGGGTGGAATGTGGAGGAAGGTTGAAAGAAAAGAAGGAGGGGAGTGATTGGGAACTGGGATTGGTATGTAAAATTAAAAAAAAAAAACATAGTTCATTTTCTTTTTACAATATAAAAAAGAAAGAAAAGAGACTAGTATGAATTGATCTTGTTCTGTGGATATATATCTCTTTGATAACTGACTTCCTACTTTATATTCTTCTGTACTTTATTCTTTTAATTGATAAACATAAGAGTTTAGAAGTTTCCTTGATATTACATAGTTCTCAGTGAAAATGTAAGACTGTAGGGCATTTTCCATGGATGACTACATCCTACAATCACTTTGAGGCTCTGTGAAATATTTCATGGTTTACTCATGCACAGGTTATCTGTCTTATTCATGATTATATGTCATAAAATCTTTGTGCATATGATACAGGAAAATGAAGAGTGAGCTGAGTTTTACCATGGCAAGTATATCTGACAACAACCTCCTACATTTGGTTTATATTTCTGAAACATTTTTATTGTCTTTTTGTCTAATGAAGTCTAATCTGTGTATACAATTTAGCATAGATAGTAAAGGGGAAAAATACTTCAGCATCCCTTATAGTAAAAATGCATTGACATATTTTTTCTTGTGACTTTTAACTTGTGAAGAAGTTTTACATATTTTACTTTTATAATTGGATGGGTTTGCATATATACATACTGTAGGGATAAGTCCTGCCCCTTGGGGGGCGTGTTCGCTTCGGGCTAATGTTTGCCTATAAATTTGGCAAGCGTGCTCCCAGCCGTCCCTTCTGCTTTCCTGGTCTCCATGGGAATGGTGGTTCTGTAAGTCTATTTCATCATTAAAGCTTTATATATATTTTTACAGTCTGTCTGCATTCGTTTACACCGTTACATTTTGGCATCCAACGTCTGGCTATTTTGCCCCCGACTCAAGCGGGTAGCCTGCTAGGTAACACAGCACCCTCCTGGGTGCTGTTGTTTAGTTCATGACTCGGGCCCCAGTGCCAAGTCCGAGGCACATTCTGCCCCGCCTGCTCGCCAGAGCAATTAACCCCTCCCTGTCTGCCTTGGCTAAGTTTGGAGCGGAACCCCACTGCCAGCCTGGTCTACAAGAGCTATTTCTAGGACAGGCTCCAAAAACACAGAGACCACCACTGGCAGGAACTGATCATTGCAGGTAAAAAATTTTTCTTTTATAAATAAAATGTCTGAACACGTTACTATTCAAGAATTTAACATTTTTTTTAATTGTACCATGTGGGAGATTTTACAACAGGTGTCTATCACCTCACATCTATGGATCCTTCTGGGATTCATAGTTTTCATTGGCACTAAATGGTTTGATAATAGAAATATGATAAAGTCTTTATGAGACAAATCCAGGATTCTTAAGGCAGAGATTGAACACTTAAAAACAATTGAGAATGACAACAATCTTCTCAAGAATCAGTTTGAAGTTCTCCAGGCTGATGTTAAGGAGAAATTCATTACTATGGAAGAGGGAACAGCTGATTTGGATCGTAAGCTTCAGTCTGTTTCTGTAGGAACTGAAACATTAGTGGCTGATATTAAGAAGAAATTCATTACTATGGAAGAGGGAAAAGCTGATTTGAATCGAAAGCTTCAGTCCCTTTCTGTAGGAACTGAAACATTAGTGGCTGATATTAAGGAGAAATTCATTACTATGGAATAGGGAACAGCTTATTTGGATCATAAGCTTCAGTCCCTTTCTGTAGGAAATGAAACATTAACTGAGAGAATCAAAACTGCTGAATGTGACAATCAGATATTGTCTAAAGCTTATAACAGATTGACGGAAAGATTGTCAATACAAGAAGGCACGGTTTATGCCATAAAAATTATGTCCAAAGATGAGATGTTATCTCTAACGGACAAACTTCATACTTTAGAATTCTCAATGAAGGCTTTGGAACATAATTCTGGACAGGAGATTCAGACATTGCAGAAGGCAATGGTGAATAGAATTGAAAAGATTGAGGAATTTCTAAATTCTGATGAAGAAGAGCAAAGGGTAGAAAGGCAAATTTTAACTACATCTGTGGGTAAATCTCTCCGGGACAATTTCCACAAAGCTCTACCTACAGCTCTACCTGCCTTTCCAATAATAACAACAGAGAAGGTGATTGGTTCCAAAAACCCTAGGGTCATCAAGGAGGATATATGGGAGGCTGTCTGTATGAATGATCTCAAGGAAATAAAACAGGCTATCATGACTTTTGGGATGCAAGCCTCTTTTGTTAAAGAGATACTAAGAACTTGGGCCACAACAAGCAGAGCAAACCCCTTGGACTGGCTCCAGCTGAGCTCTGCGGTACTTTAGAGTGGACCGCAATTGAAATGGAAGTGCTTATTCAGGCAAGAGGCTAGACTCTTAGAACAGCAGGAAAAAGCGAAGGGAATTGACATTTCCCTAGATCAAATTCTAGGTGAAGGGCTCTTTTCCAACCCTCAGGAGCAAGCTAATTTGGATGAAAACACACTCTCCATGTGTACTACAGCAGCCTTAAGGGCTTGGGACAGGGTACAAGACCCAGGACAAAGAATGGAATCATTTGTCACAGTTAAAGAGGGTCAGAGAGAATCCTTTAGTGACTTTTTACAAAGATAAACTAAGGCTGTACAAATAGGGATATCTGACCCAGAATCAAGACATATAATGATTGAGTCTTTGGCTTATGAAAATGCAAATTAGGAATGCAAAAGGATTTTCAGGCTTTTAAAGCTCAGATCAGCACCCTTGGAAGAATGGGTCTTGCATACACTGAGTGTTGATACATTTGATTATGGCACTGAAGCATGGGTAGAAGAAGCAATTTCCAATGGTAAAAGGAGACACCAGAATACCAAATGTTTTAATTGTGGCAAAATGGGTCATATGAAAAGGAATTGTAGACAATGGATTTGCAGAAATAATAATAATGATGATGCGTCTTTCAGAAATAATAGTAATAATAATGCATCTTCTAGAAATAACAAAAATAGGAGGACTCAGCCTTCAGGTTTATGTAGAATATGTGGAAAAGGCAGACATTGGACGAATGAATGCAGGTCTACAAGAGATAGACAAGGCAACATGATACAGACGGGAAACGTGAGAGGGGGGGCCTCACAGGCCCCCATGGGAAACATGGTTCAGTCATTTCCAGTTTCTGCAGAGAACGTGCCTCTTCAGGAAAATTAGGAAGCCCATGCCTACTGTTACAAGCAATAATGATCAGAAAGATAAGTCATGTGTGTTTTGGCAAACTTCTATAAATGATCAAAGACCTAAACTGAGAGTGTGTGTAAATGGCATTTTTATTACTGGCCTGCTGGACACAGGTGCGGATGTAAGTATCATTATCCCAGAATCTTGGCATCCATATTGGCCTCTTCAGAATGTAAATGTTCAGCTCCTGGGAATTGGAACCCTATCTCCAGTAAGGCAGAGCACGAGATGGGTTGAATGTATAGGGCCAGAGGGACAAATAGGAAAATTAAGGCCATATGTAGCCAATATCACAATAAATTTATGGGGTCGTGACCTATTAAAACAATGGAATACCGAAATTAACATTCCTGCTACTTCTAGAGCCCATATTTCTGAGAATAATATTAAAAGATATTACAAACAGAGAAAACCGGCCATTCAGGCTTTACAAAAACAAGCAATTGATGTCCCTTCAGAGATACCAACAGCCTTGCCTCTAAAATGGTTGACTGAGAAACCAATATGGACAAAGCAATGGCCTTTAGCTGAGGAAAAGTTACAGGCTTTAGAACAGCTGGTACAAGAACAATTAGATGCTGGACATATAGAAGAATCTACCAGCCCTTGGAATTCTCCTGTATTTGTGGTTAAGAAAAAATCAGGTAAATGGAGAATGGTGACAGATCTCAGGGCCATCAACAAAGTTATTCAACCTATGGGCCCTCTGCAATCTGGAATTCCTTTGCCCTCTTTATTACCAAAAGGATGGCCTCTCATTGTTATTGATTTAAAGGATTGTTTTTTTCACTGTACCTTTGCAAAAAGAAGATAGAGAAAAATTTGCCTTCACAGTGCCTACTTATAACAATTCTCAACCTTCGAGGAGGTACCACTGGACCGTCCTCCCCCAGGGAATGTTAAGTAGCCCCTCCCTGTGCCAATATTTTGTGAACCAACCATTGCAAATAATACGCAAGAAATTTCCCAAATCTATAGTATACCATTACATGGATGACATTTTGTTATCTGATTCAAACATGGATACCTTGAACAGACTCTATGAAGAAATAAAGATACTTTTCCCTAAATGGGGATTGCAAATTGCTCCTGAACAGATTCAGAAGGGAGATTGTGTTAATTATTTATGTTATAAAATAGGTTTGCAAAAAATTAAGACACAAAAAGCACAAATTAGGAGAGATGGCCTACGGACTCTTAATGACTTTCAAAGACTGTTAGGAGACATTTCCAGTCTACGACCAGCTATTGATAACACCTGATCTAATAATTCATTTGAACAAAACCTTGGATGGTGATAAAGATTTAAACAGTCCCAGAGAATTAACAGCTGAAGCAGAAAAGAAACTGACAATGATTGAGGAAAAATTACAACAGGCACATGTGGACAGGGTGAATCCAGAGCTGGATTGTATTCTCGTCATACTACCATCAAAATTTTCTCCTACAGGTATTTTAATGCAGAGAGATGATATTATTTTGGAATGGATCTTTTTACCACATAAACCAAGTAAGAAACTTAAAACTTATGTGGATAAAGTCTCTGAGTTAATTATAAAAGGCAAGCTGAGACTTCGTCAACTAGCAGGCATAGACCCAGCAGAAATTATAGTGCCTTTCACTGCTGATGAACTAAAGAAATGATGGGAAGATAATGAACCATGGCAAAGAGCTTGTGCTAATTTTTTGGGAGACATTAATAACAACTATCCAAAAAGCAAGAGGTTTGACTTCATAAAGAGAACTTCTTGTATTCTTCCTCGAATCGTCCGTGATGCTCCAATAACTGGAGCCCGTACATTCTATACTGATGCCAATAAATCAGTGAAGGCAGGTTACAAATCAGAAGACTTGGGTAACATGGAACAAAGTCCTTATAATTCTGTCCAGGAGGCAGAATTATATGCCATTCTTATGGTGCTAAGGGATTTTAAAGAACCTATTAATATAGTCACTGATTCACAATACGCAGAAAGAGTTATTTTACATATTGAAACTGCTGAATTTATACCTGATGATACAGAACTAACCTCATTGTTTATACAGGTTCAAGATTTGATCAGGAACAGGCTTTGCCCTATGTACATAACACACATCCAATCCCATACAGGTCTGCCAGGTCCTCTAGCACAAGGTAATGCAGAAATTGATCAACTATTGATTGGTAGTGTGCTACAAGTCTCTGAATTTCATGAAAAACATCATGTTAATAGCAAAGGTTTGAAGAAAGAGTTTTCAATTACATGGCAACAAGCTAAGGAGATTGTAAAGAAATGTCCTACTTACTCTTTCTATAACCAAACGCCACTGCATGCAGGGGCGAATCCAAAGGGCACCCAAAGGAATGAAATCTGGCAGATGGATGTATTCCACTTTGCAGAATTTGGCAAATTAAAATATGTTCATCACACCATTGACACTTATTCACGCTTTCAGTGGGAAACCGCTTTAAGTTCAGAAAAAGCTGATTCAGTAATCACTCATTTATTAGAATTCGTGGCTATCATGGATATACCTACACAAATAAAGACGGATAACGGTCCTGGTTATGTTTCTAGGAAAATGAAATGGTTATTTGATTATTACAATATCAAGCATGTTACAGGTATACCATACAATCCTACAGGTCAAGCAGTCATAGGAAGATCAAATCGAACTCTAAAGGATATTTTGAACAAACAGAAAGGGGTAGAAAACACCCCCAGAACTAGATTACATAATGCTTTGTTAACCTTGAATTTTCTCAACGCTAATGAGAAGGGAACAACAGCTGCAGAAAGACATTGGATAATGGAAAAGTCTACTGAACTAAATAAACCAGTTTATTTCAAGGATGTGCTGACCTCACAATGGAAGCCAGGAGATGTGCTACGTAGGGGAAGGGGATTTGTTCTTATCTCCACAGGTGAGGAAAAATTGTGGATACTGTCAAAATTACTAAAGGTTCGGTTTGAAGAAGAGAAGCCACTTGGAAAATATAAATAACAATTTTTTCATAAGGATGGCGAGCATACTAATGGTAAGAAATACAGATAGTTTGGAGGCAGGATTCTTTACATATCTCCACAGGAAAAGACTCATCTTCAAAGAAATTAATGGACCCTGAATATTTAATTACTGATAGATGGACACATTTTGTAAGTATTAATATATATATATGTATATATACATACATATATGTATATATATGTGTGTATGTATATGTACATATATATATATACATATGTCTTATTAAACATTTCTTTATAAACATGTAGAGCTGCTTTTGAAGTTGGACTCTGGCTCAGTCCCTCTCCAATTCCAAGCCTGTTAGTAAGAGAAAAACCCAGAGTTTCTGGAGTTTCTGTCTCATGTCAAGAGCCATGACATGGAACAGAAAGAAAGATGACTTTAGAAAACATCTTTGCCTTTCTTCATATCTATCATACTTTTCACTGAATATATCTATCATGCCTTTCTTTGATATATATATATATATATATATATATATATATATATATATATGTCTATATGATTAATGTTTAAGTTTTTCACAATGAACAATGAGTTTTTCCTGAAGTGACATTTGAAGTTTCTAGGAAGAAGATGGGGCCCCACCACAACAACACTACCTAGTTGATATGACATCATGATACTGATAGTGCTACTACAAGACCTGTTTTGGGTACCAGCTGCACAAGACAGTTCCAACTTGGTTAGCTAAAATGGTGCACATCTTGTACAACATTCTGGACAGACCTCCACAAAATACTCAGAGACTATTTGCAATTTTAAAAGACATTGATCTTGAAATTTATCCATCATTTTACTTTCACAGGATCCCCCAGAAAGAACGTCGCCCCCATGAGAGCTGGAAGTAATTCTAGAGGACGAAGTCCCCTCTCCCAGTAAAATTTACCCCTGGGTTTAGGGACATCACTTAGGGGTTGGGAGGTTGGGGGAGGAATTTTATAAGCTCAGGGATCATTTTGAAAAAAAAGAAAGTGGGAATGATGGGATAATAGATTTATAATTGTGAGTTACTGCTTTTAGACAAATGTATTGTTATCCATTCTTATATATTGATACAAAGTTAAATTATATTGACTATTCTATGCATGCATGTTTCTATCTCTGTTTAAAACAATTTTTATGTATTGACATATATTGTATTGATAAATATATATTGTATATATTAACCATATTGCAGTGTACATTTCTAACTCTGATTAAGATACTTATATGTTTGTGTATTGATATATATTTACCATATTGCAATGTATATTTGTACAGTGTTTATATTTGGAGGTCATTATCCTCATTTGTTACACGGTTGTTTATTGTCTTCCTCTTTAAGTTAGAAAGATATTGAGAATTATATAGATAAATAGTCATCTAAGTTTGTCATTTATAATCAGACTAATCAGGTTCTTTAGATATATAGAGATTATACTCAATTTAGATAGATAATCTTCAACCTCTTCAAAGAGCTGTAGAAAATGGCCTTTAATCTAACTCAGAGTTTCGTGATAGTGAGACACAATTGCTCCTGGCAACACCGCTCTATTCCCGAGAGAATGTTGAGCACCAAAGTCACTCCACCTGGAACCTGTCTATTTGGCAGAACTGGCGTTTGGGCAAAGAAGTGCCCATACCTCAACCACTGACAGAGATACAGAGTGTGCATCAATGGATAAAACAGGACTGTCATATTCTGCCAAGACAGGGTAAGATAGTTTTGAAACATTCCTTGCCTTTAATAATGGTATGTCAGTTATGTTAGGCCTTAGCCAAAGTTGGTTGACTCAACATTGCAAATGAGACTTTGGTTGATTGCCCAGGTAGTCAATTGTCTCTGTCAATTGTTGCACATTTTGGATATATCTCATTTGTTAAGTAATATTTATTCCCTTCTCAGATCTTTGACGGAGTTGAAGATTATATAATTGTAGTTACTCTACATTTTTTTGGACTCCTTGAGATAGAATGTTTAGTAAAGCTTTTTTTCTCAATATTGTTTGTTATACTTATTATTTGTTGTTATTGTATATAGTTGTATTTGGTTTGGTTCTGTCTTATTTAGACAAAAAGGGGAGATGTTGGGATAAGTCCTGCCCCTTGGGGGGCGTATTCGCCTTGGGCTAATGTTTGCCTATAAATTTGGCGAGCGTGCGCCCAGCCATCCCTTCTGCTTTCCTGGTCTCCGCGGGAATGATGGTTCTGTAAGACTATTTTGCCATTAAAGCTGTATATATATTTTTACAATCTGTCTGCATTTGTTTATGCCGTTACAACAAACAACATGAAACTCAGTGTGGTGGCTTAACCTAGAAATGTCCCCATTGGAATGGACATTTGAATATTGGTACAAAGTAGGTGCAGATGTTTGGGGATATTCACAGGAAATGGTCTTGCTGTAGGATGTGCACAACTAGAGGAAGACTTCCAGAATATATAACCTAACCCATGGCCAGTTGCCACAGATTTGTGCTGTTTTTGCAGATAATGATGTGGCCTTTCTGCTCCCTGTTCCTGCAATAATTCCAATGCCTCCCATAATTGTATAAATGTATCTCCATAGGATTAGAATTGAAAATGAACTTCCATTTTGCTATGAGATGTTTTTGGAAAGGCATTTATTTCTCAGCAACAGAAAAGCACCAATCAATAAGTACCTAAGTAACTTAAAAAATAATTGTATTAAAAATGACCACAAATCTTGAGTAGCCATTTATCCAAAGATAAGATGCAAATGAGTAACAGGTATACAAGATGGTGTATTATTCTGTGGGAAATATTTTCCAAGTTCATATTTCATTCCACAGATGTTCAAACAAACATTATTTTAAAATAAAAGATATACGAACATGAAGATAAAAACATTACCTTTGTATATTATTTATATCAATGTAAAAGTTGTAAACTCAAGCAACATTTAACCCCTTAAAATTATCCATTATTCATCAAATTCGCATCTGTAAATTAGATAAAAGAGAAAGTTGAGCTCCTAAAATTCATAGAATATTATTCAAGGGCGACCGAATCCGAATAAGGAGGGCAACTCGGAGGGCGGTAGTTCCTTTTTCTCAATAGCCTGCCTCCAGCAAACAAGGTAGGCCCTTTGTGTACGAGCTACCCAAGCAGCACAGAGATCTGATCTAGGCACCAGGAGAGCCATCTTTGGGGTGAGTGAGTTTCTAACCCGCGGCAGCAGCCTGGGACAGGGAACTTAGATGTTCCTCATCCCTCCTACACTTCCTGGTCTTCCTGCAGGGGCTATACTGCCCGATACCTCCTCTCTCTTCCTATCCCACCCAGGTTGCATGCAGAACACTCCCCCTTCTGCCTCCCTCCCATCTTTGGCCACATAACATCTCCCAGCTCAGCCTGTTCGGGTTCTGGGGCCAAATCCAAATAAGGAGGGCAACCAGAAGGGCAGTAGTTCCTTTGTCTCAATAGCCTGCCTGCAGCAAGCAAGGTAGGCCCTTTGTGTACGAGCTACCCAAGCAGCACAGAGATCTGATCTAGGCACCAGGAGAGCTATCACTTGGGAGTGACATCAATGGGAAGATACATCAGTGGGCAAGGACACATGATCCTGTAAAAGAAGATCCATAGGGGACCATTTGGAGGAAGAGATGGGCAGGTGCCAATGCAAGAATTCACCCAACAATCTGGAAAACAACATGAAATCACCAGAACCCAGCGACATCACAACAGGAGGACATGAACACTTTAATCAAGAAGAAGTAGAAAAAATTGACTTTATGAAACTGATAGAGGCCCTTAAACAGCATGTAAAAATTGCGCTTATAGAAATGGATGAGAAGTATAACAGAAAGTTTGAAGAACTGAGTAAATCAGTGAATGATACCCTAGGAAACCAAGGAGAAACAATCAAGCAGAAAATGGAAACAGTTCAAGACTTGAAAACTTAAATGGAGGGAGGAAGAAAACATAAACAGAGGGTGGCTGGACATGGAAAATCTAGGTAACAAATATAGACTACAGAAACAAGCATAATCAACCAAATATAAGTGATAGAAGAGTCTCACATTCTGAAGATACCATAGAGAAAATAAACACACTAACCAAAGAAAACATGAAAGCCAACAAACTCTCATCACAAAGCATTCAGGAAATCAGGGGCACAATAAAAAGACCAAACCTAAGAATAATAGGAGTAGAAGAAGGAGAAGAAGTGCAGCTCATCGGTACAGAAAATATACTTAAAAAAATTATAGAAGAAAACTTTCCCAACCTAAAGAAAGAAATAGCTATGAAGGTTCAAGAAGCATACAGAACACCGAATAGACTGGATCAAAAAAAAAAATCCCCTCGCAATATAATAATCAAAACACAAAGCATACAGAATAAAGAAAGAATATTAAGAGCTGCAAAGGAAAAAGGCCAAATTACTTATAAAGGTAAACCTATCAGGCTTACACTTGACTTTTCTATGGAAAACATGAAAGCTAGAAGGTCCTGGATAGAGGTTCTCCAGAAACTAAGAGACCATGGATGCAAGCCCAGACTACTATACCCAGCCAAGCTATCGTTCACTATAAATGGAGAAAACAAAATTTTCCAGGATAAAAACAAATTTAAACAATACGTAGCCACAAATCCAGCCTTACAGAAAGTAATAGAAGGAAAATCACTAACCAAGGAGTCCAACAATGACCACCATAACTCAGACATCTAGAGAACCTTCACCAACGCAATTCAAAGAAGGGAAACACACAACTCTACTGCAAAAAAATGTGACCGGAGTTAACAAACACTGGTCATTAATATCACTTAATGTCAATGGACTCAACTCACCGATAAAAAGGCACAGGCTAAGAGACTGGCTACAAAAACTGGATCCAACGTACTGCTGTTTAGAAGAAACACACCTCAACCACAAAGACAGGCACCTACTCAGAGTAAAAGGCTGGGAAAAGGCTTATCAAGCAAATGGACCTAAGAAACACGCAGGTGTGGCCATACTAATTTCTAAGAAAGTTGACTTTAAACTTAAATCAATCAGAAGAGATGGAGAGGGACATTTTATACTCATAACAGGAACAATTCATCAGTCTCAATCCTGAATATCTATGCCCCTAATATAAAAGCACCCACTTACGTAAAAGAAACATTACTAAAACTCAAGCCAGTCATCAAACCGCACACACTAATAGTAGGAGACTTCAACACTCCTTTCTCACCAATGGACAGGTCAGTCAAACAGAAACCTAACAGATAAATAAGAGAATTAATGGATGTAATGAATCAAATGGATTTAACAGACATCTATAGAACATTCCACCCAAATAGGAAAGAATATACCTTCTTCTCTGCAGCTCATGGAACCTTCTAGAAAATTGACCACATACTGGGTAACAAAGCAAACTTCCACAGTTACAAAAAAATTTTAGTAACCATCTGTGCCTTATCGGATCACCATGGATTAAAGTTAGAATTCAACAACAATGCTACCCGCAGAAATCCTACAAACACATGGAAAATGAACAGTCAACTGCTGAACCACACCTGGATTAAGGAAGAAATTAAGAAAGAAATTAAAGTCTTTCTTGAATTCAATGAAAACAAAGAAACAACATACTCAAACTTATGGGACACTATGAAAGCAGACCGAAGAGGAAAGTTGATAACACTAAGTGCCCACTTAAAGAAAACAGAGAAAGCACATGTTGGAGACTTAACAGCCCACCTAAAAGCTCTAAAAAAAAAAAAACAGACTCACGTAGGAGGAGTAGAAGACTGGAAATAATCAAACTGAGGTCTGAAATCAACAAAATAGAATCACAGAAAACAATCCAAAGAATCAATGAAACAAAAAGCTGGTTCCTGGAGAAAATCAACAAGATTGATAAACCCCTATCAAAACTAATCAAACGGCAGAGAGAGAATACGCACATTAATAAGATCAGAAATGAAAAGGGGGACATAACCACAGACACAGAGGAAATTCAGAGAATCATTAGATCTTACTACAAAAGCCTGTATAGCACAAAACTGGAAAATGTAAAAGAAATGGACACTTTTTTAGATAAATACCATATACCAAAGTTAAACCAGGAACAGGTGATCAATCTAAATAGACCTGCTAGTTGTAAAGAATTAGAAGCTGTTATCAAAAACCTCCCTACCAAAAAAAGCCCAGGACCAGATGGTTTCAATGCGGAATTCTACCAGAACTTCCAAGAAGACCTAATACCTATACTCCTTAATGTATTTCACAATATAGAAACAGAAGAGTCATTGCCAAATTCCTTTTATGAAGCTACAGTTACTCTGATACCAAAACCACACAAAGACTCAACCAAGAAAGAGATTTATAGGCCAATCTCACTCATGAATATCAACACAAAAATCCTCAATAAAATACTGGCAAACCGAATCCAAGAATACATTAGAAAAATTATCCATTATGATCAAGTAGGCTTCATCCCAGGGATGCAGGGCTGGTTCAACATATGAAAATCTATCAATGTAATCTATCATATAAATAACCTGAATGAAAAAACACCATATGATCATTTCCTTAGATGCTGAAAAAGCATTTGACAAAATTCAACATCCCTTTATCATAAAAGTATTAGAGAGATTAGGGATACAAGGGTCATACCTAAATATAATAAAAGCTATTACAGTAAGCCGACAGCTAACATCAAATTAAATGGAGAAACTCAAAGCCATCCCACTAAAATCAGGAACATGACAAGGCTGTCCACTCTCTCCATACCTCTTTAATATAGTGCTTGAGGTTCTAGCAATAGCAATAAGACAACATAATGGGATCAAGGGGATTTGAATTGGAAAGGAAGAAGTTAAGCTTTCGTTTTTTGCAGATGATATGATAGTGTATATAAGTGACCCCAAAGACTCCACCAAAAAAAAATTTACAGCTTATAAACACCTTTTGTAATGTGGCAGGATACAAGATCAACTCCAAAAAAAATTGTTGCCCTCCTATACACAAAGGATATGGAAGCAGAGAGGGAAATCAGAGAAGCATCACCTTTCATGATAGCCAAAAACAGCATAAAAGATCTTGGGGTAACTCTAACCAACGAAGTGAGAGATCAATTTGACAAGAACTTTAAGGCATTGTAGAAAGAAACTGTAGAGGATGCCAGAAAAAGGAAGGATCTCCCTTGCTCTTGGATTGGGAGGATCAACATAGTAAAAATGGCAATTCTACCAAAGGCAATTTATAGATTCAATGCAATCCCCATCAAGATCCCATCAAAATTCTTCACAAATCTTGAGAGGATAATAATCCTGTTTTTTTTTCTACTTTGGTGTGATTTGGTCTAATTTGGATTATTTCATTGATGGAGAACCTTAGATGGCTGAAGAAGAACTTAATATTTGGAGGTCCCACTATGATGTGCTGTTTTTCCCATTGCCCTAGGGTTGCAGGGTGGAATATGCCCTTCTCACCCATAGTCTCCACCAGGTTAACATCAGCATTGTCTGAGTGAGTTTTCCCTTTTCAAGTACATGTCCATAGGGCCCAGGGTTCATTTGCTTGTTCAGTTGTCTGTGAAAATCATGGCCTATGCCAGACCCCCAATCCCACAAGGGGCAAGGCAGTCCTACAATTGATACAAATGCTAACCCAACTATATAGGTGTAATAAATCCAATATGCCTCAGAGAAATATAGCAAATATTTTAGCTACCAATTAACAAAAACAAAACTGACATGGAGACATGATTAACTATGAAACCTCTATTTATAGCTTATGTTTTTCCCATTTGCTCTTATAACTTAAAATTAATCCATTTATATCTATCTACATTTTGTCTCATGGCTTTTTGTTGTCCAGACCAGTACAGAAACCTCTGTCAATAGAATGGCACCCACATGGACAACTGTATCCACATAAAGCCTGAAAGACATTGAAAAGTTATTCTAGACAGAAAAGAATAGAGTAAAGCATGGCTTTTAATAGCAACAATTTTTTCAGGTGGGCTCTGCTTGGTAGAGGCAAGTGCTCTCATTTAAGTGAGGCTTCTTGAATCAGCTTAAGCTGCAAAACCTTACAGCTCTTTTAAGAGATCCTGCCATGAAATACTCAAATGGTGTAGATGAAAAGCTGACTGCATGTGTTTTAGTGGTGACAGGAACCTTGAAACACCATAGTGTTGTGACAATAAACTTGGCTCCAGCCTGTCCCTCTGAAATGAGGCTGGAATCTCAGAAAGCTAAGGAAAGGGCTGAATCCAGCCTTCAATCGTAGGGCTTTTGATGGGGAAGCTCAGCCAATCACATTCTGTCTTGAGGGTGTGTTCCTCTAAGGCCAAATAATACAGATAAATCTTCTAACCATGCTTCAGTGCCATAGTCAAACGTATCAACATTCACTGTATGCAAGACCCATGACAATGGGAGCTTGTCTTCTTGGCAGAACTGGCCTTTGGGTAAAGAAAAGCCCATACCTCGACTACTGACAAAGATACAGAATATCCATAAGTGGATAAAACAGGATTGTCTTATCTTGCCAAAACAGGGTAGGACAGTTCTACAAAAGTTCCTTGTCTTTGATAATGGTATGTCAGTTATGTTAGGCCTCAGCCAAAGTTGATTGACTCAACATTTACAAATAAGACTTTGGGTGATTGCCCAGGTAGTCAGTTGTCTCTGTCATTTGTTGCACATTTTGGAAGTTTGTCATTTGTACTTCCTGGTTGCTCAAGTTATATTACTTCCCTTCTCAGATCTTTGATGGAGTTGAAGATTAGATAATTGTAGTTACCTTCTACATTATTCAGACTACTAGAAATAGAATGCTTAGCAAAACTTTTGTTATATGTTTCTTGATTAATATAGTTTGTTGTTTGTAATTTTCTGTTCCTACTCTATATTGGGTTTAGTTCAATCTTGTTTAGAGAAAGAGGGAGGTGATGGTGGGGAAGCTCAGACAATCACATTCTGTCTTGATGGTGTGTTCCCCTAAGGCCAAAGAATACAGATAAATCTTGTGGGTGCACTCCCCACTTCCTCTTTGGCTTCCTGCGCTCCTGGTGTTCATGAGATCTATGGTCGTGTAAGTTTTTCCTCAATTATTAAAAACTTTTGAATTGAGCTGGTCTGGTTATTTATCAATCGGCCACGCCCATCAGGCTTTAATCCTAGCCATATTACTTAGCAAATTTAAGACTAATGTGGTCAGAAAAAGAGAAAGTTATACAGTAGAGATAGATTCAGAGATGAAGAAAACCTCTAAATAGTTTACTGTGTATTTAAGCATATATGTAGGCTTGGGGAAGAAAAGCATCAAGTCCTTAACAGAAAAAAGAAAGAAAGAGAGTAGTTGGTTGTGGTAGCACACACCTTTAATCCCAACACTTGGGAGGCATAGGCAGACAGTTCTCTGTGAGTTTAAGTTGTGATGGTACACAACTTTAATCCCAGCACTTGGGAGGCAAAGGCAGGCAGGTCTCCATGAGTTCAAGGACAGCCTGGTTTACAGAGTGAGTTCTAGGACAAAGATATATAGAGAAACCCTGTATCAAATAGCCAAAAATTAAAAATAAAATAAAAGAAATAGAGTTTAAAATAAAACCACATAAAGATGCAAAACACGGAGAGAATCTGGGTACTGTAAGTTATTATGTTCTGTTTGAATTGCTTGAATGCAGAGGAAGGAGCAACAGCTGCCAAAAGATATTTGTTTATAAATGCTGCTGGATTAATCAGACATATATATTTTGAAAATAACCTTGACTAAAACTTGAAGTCCAAAGGCATCTTACTTTGGAGAAGTTTTGCTTTTTTTCCCATGGGAAATGAGAGGCTTTGCATTCATTCTGAGTTAAGAAAAATTTTGATCAAGGAAAATAACCTGAGAAATCTCTAATAGGAGCAGATACCAAAATGTCTGAGTTCTACATCAAGAACAGCCTTAAGACTTCTGGCTTGGATGATCAAACCACACAGAATATTCCCTTTAGGACTTGACCATAATTAAAAATTTTCTTCAGGTCCCTATAAGATTATCAGTGCCCCCAATTAGCAGGAAATAGCCTGGAAAACTACTCCCACATTGCCAAAAAATGGACTATGAATATTTTCCTTTGTTTAGAATGTTGTTTACAAGTTGTTATGGATAATGGTCAGGAGAAAAGCTAAACAAAGGATATTAGATTCAGAGTTTTTGTTTGTTATTTTTTTTTTCAAAAATGGGGAGGAAGTGCTGTGGGAAAATGGTCTGTACCCTGTCACTTATATTTTAAATAACTACTGACTTTCCATTAGCCAGGCAGGAAATATAGGCAGGGTGACTAGGCAGGAAATAGAGGCAGGGAAATGAGAATTCTGGGAAGAGGATTCTGGGGTGCACAGTCATGACACAGCCACAGAAGAGACAAGACTTAACTGCCACACCAAATAAGGTACTGAGCCATGTGGCTAACATAGACAAGAATAATGGGCTAATAAATATTATAAGAGTTAAGAAGATTTTCTTGAGTTCTTTATATATTTTGGAGATCAGACCTTTGTCTGTTGCCGGGTTGGTGAAGATCTTCTCCCAGTCAGTGGGTTGCCTTTTTGTCTTAGTGACAGTGTCCTTTGCTTTATAAAAGTTTCTCAGTTTCAGGAGGTCCCATTTATTCAATGTTGCCCTTAATGTCTGTGCTGCTGTGGTTAAACATAGGAAGCAATCTCCTGTGCCCATATGTTGTAGAATACTTCCCACTTTCTCTTCTATCAGATTCAGTGTGTTCAGATTGATATTGAGGTCTTTGATCCATTTGGACTTGAGTTTTGTGCATGGTGATAGATAGGGATCTATTTTCATTCTTCTACAGGTTGACATCCAGTTATGCCAGCACCATTTATTGAAGATGCTTTCATTCTTCCATTGTATGCTTTTAGTTCCTTTATTGAAAATCAGGTGTTCATAGGATTGTGGGTTAAAATCCGGGTCTTCTATTTGATTCCATTGGTCGACTTCTCTGTTTTTATGCCAATACCAAGGTTCAGTGACTCTGTTCCAGGAACTAGCTGACCATAAAGTTAGATTATAATCTTTAGAATAATCTTGAGAAACAGGGAGTTACCCCTTTGTATTTTTGGAATTGTCCAATCATGCCCCCTACTCCTTTTGGGTTATGGGGTTATGGTCTCTTCCCTTAAATACCGCTACTTGCAGTCGAACTTACCCCTGCATAGAAAATGAGTTTCAGCCCCAGTGCACTGGTTGCTGTCCTGTCAATAAATCTCTTGTGATTGCAAAAAAAAAAAAAACAGTTAAGAAGTCTGGGCTACTAGGCCAATAAGTTTATAACTAATGTAAACCTCAGTGTGATTTCTTTGAGACTTAATGACTGTAGGAACTGGACAGGACAGAAACCTCCATCAACAAATGGTGAAAACACTGACAACAGCTGTTTATCTCTCTTTCATTTTAAACTTCTGTTTCCTATCTGTTCATCTGACATCTCTTTTGCACCTTGATTTCTTCTCTTTTCCTATCCTCCCTAGTCACCTTTTTTAGTCCTCCAACAACTAAATCAGTCAACCAAATCATTGATTCTGTCATATGATTCAAGACTACTTATTATCCTATTGGATTGACTGCACAAACAATTTTCTTAAAAAGAGAGAAGGACATAGTGGACTCTCTCATTGAATCCTGTGAAATAATACCAGTCAACAATTTATACACATAAATCAAGTTTTATTGGAACACAGACATATTTACTCATTTATATGTTCTATTTGACTGCTATGTTCATGCTGTAATGACAAAAATAAGTGCTTATAAAATCACTCATGAAGTTTAAAATATTTCCTTTGGGTCCTTTTACAAAAAAAAATCTGCAAGCTTCTGTTCTACATTCTTTTGGTAAGAATAAACATGCCAAAGTAAAGAGGCATTTGAGCAGATAATTAGGGGATTATATAGTACATCTATCTAAATTGTATAGAAAATTACATTTAAAAAATATCTTAAGTATTCTTGCTTTAAATAACAGTCACTGTGATACTATTCATGTTTGAAATTTGCAGGGTATATATTTTGTTTGATGAAAGAATGTCTGATATATGATTATATATTTATTGTGAACATATATATATATAGTTGAAAATACATATAAATATAAGGATTAATCTAATTACTGAGATTGTCAAATACTTGTCAAGGTATCAGATTTGTAGAAAGTCAGTATTTTCCAATATTTTCTAACAGGAAAATAAATTTGGAATTGATTCTAATAATCCTGAATTGCAAGAAATTCCAAGGTGATCAATGTAGTCATAATAGATTTAGCACTGATGTGAAATTAAAGCACTCCTCATAGGAAAGTATAATTTCATTCAATTGGAATTTTATTGAATAAGATTAATTTTTCTCATTGGACACAGCAAATGACAACAAACCAACATATTTATGACTCAAAACATTATATGGTAAGACATTTTCATGAAGCAGAAATACATTTCTTTTCTTTCCTTCTCAGTTTAAAACAGGCGATTTTAATTTTGCCTGAATCATGAGTTGTTGGAGCTAGAAAAAAAAAAGTAGGAACAAATGTTTTTGGAACAAGACTGGAGTATTTGCCTACAAAGGAAACATAAGTACCTGTTGGCTGGAATTTATCAAGTACTTTAAATATTTTTAAAACATTTTTTTTAAAGTTTTTCTCAGTGTTTCTTTTTTTGGGGGGGAATTCAAATGGCCTTTAGACACTCAAACTTTTTTGAATTTTTTTTTCTTTTTGTTATTGATACATCTTAACCACACTAGCCTGCTTCTCCATTTCACCCATAACCCAACTTTCTACCTCCCTTCTCCCCCGATCCTTTGCTTCTCCATTTCCCTTTAGAAAATGCAAGCCACTGGAGCATGTACAGCAAACACAACATAACAATGTACAATAATACTGGCCACAAATCTTCATATCGAGACTGAGTGAGGCAACCCAGTAGGAAGAAAAAGGTCTTCAGAGCAAACAAAAGAATGAGAGATACCACTGCCAAATTTATAGTGTTATGATTGGTGTCCACACCATGCTATTAACTGTAACATATATACAGAGGACCTACCACAGCCTATAAAGGTTCTGTGATTTCTACTTCAGTCTCTCTGAGAACCTTTGAGGCCTATTTACTTGAACTCTGTGGACTATGTTCTCTGGGTATTCTTTCTCATCTATTTCTGCCTCCCATGTCTTCCATTGGGTTTCCTAAACTCCAAGTGGAGGGGCAAAGATTGAAATACAATTGGGATTGGTAATCTCTTTGATGACAATTTTTCAAGGCACTGATGGATGTGTATGTGAAAATATTTTTAGGAATCTTTTTATTGATTTATTTACTTATGTTTTATCTTAGGTCTATGAGCTATTCATAGGTTTGGGGATGTGCTCCCTCTAATTGTGTGGTCATCAATGACCCTTTAGTTATTGACCATTCCCACAATTCTGGGCCTCCATTGCCCAATGTATCGTGCAGGTGAGATAGATTACAGGTCTATGGTATTGAGAATGTTTTGGGTGTCAAGCATCAGCTCCGGAAGAGTTTACTTGCTCCAGAGGAAGGTTTGCTTAGGCTTTGAATCCTCCATTAGTAGGAGGCCTTACTGGAATAACCCTCATAGAATTCTGATAATTTTTACTGGTCTAGGTTTTGACATCACAGTCCCAAAATGCCTTCAAATTCCAGTTGTTTTTCCCAGTATACTCTCCAACTATCTCCCTTCCCCTCTTGTTCCCCTCCTTAACTGCCCTGATTCTACTTGTAAAATCTATTCACTTTTCTCCTCCCAGAGAGATTGATGTATCCCTCCTTGGGTGCTCCTACATACTTGGCCTCTCTGCTCTTATGTCTTATAGATTGACTTAACAGGCAGTATCCAATTACAAGTGAATACATACCATGTTTTACTTTCTTGATATGGATCATTTCTGCATTTATTTTTATTAATGTCAGCCCTTAGTTTGTTACCTCCCATTTGTTCTTCTTGAATATGCTTGCTATTTTTTTATTGTAGAGCTTTAAAATATGTTGTCAAGTTTTTAGTATGAGATCTTTTCATTTCGTAATTTTGGGACTTAGTGCTATGAACTCTACTCTAAGCACACTTTCATTTTGTTTCATAAGTTTGAGTATGCTCTACATTCATTTTTAATAAATTTTTGAAAGTCTTTAACTTCTTTCTTTCTCCCTCTCTTTCTTTCATTATCCTCAACATTTATTATTATTATTATTATTATTATTATTATTATTATTTTGTCAGGGTTATTTTATTCTGTTTTGTTTGGTTTTCCAAGATGGGGACTTACTGTATAGCCATGGTTGTTGTGAACCTCACTCTGCTCTCAAAGCAATCTGCCTACCTCTGTCTCACAAGCATGTGTCACCATCCCTCAGATTAAGTTTATTTCTTTATTTCTGAATTATTCTATAATCATTATGTTTATCATTGTTTATTTTCCATGAGTTTATAGCCTTTTGTTTTTCTTTTGGTTTGGGAAAATTGTTTTAATTTGTGATAGCCTTATTTTAATTTTCTTGTATATGTTGAGAGTTGCTTTATGTAAAATTTTGAACAAAGTCTTATGACGCACTGAGAAGAAATTATATTATTTTGTATTTGGATGAAATATTCTGTAAATATCTGTTGGAATCCTTTGGTTTATAATAGCTGTTATCTCCAGTATTACTGCATTTAGTTTTTGTCTGTATGTCTTGTCCATTGGTAACAGAGATTTACTGAAGTCTCCCACTCTTAATGTGTGAGCATCAATGTATGATTTAAACATCACTAATACTTTTTTTTTTACAAATGTGGGTAAACTTGCATTTGGAGTATAGATGATAAGAACATAAATATCATCTTTGTGGGCTTTTATTTGAACAGTATATTCTCTTCCCTTACCCTCCTGATTAATTTTGATTTGAATTCTAATCTTTTAGGTATACAATGGCTCCACCAGCTTACTTTTTTGGTTCATTTTCTTGAAAATACCCCTTTTCAGGTCTTTATCCTGTGTGGCTTTGATATTAAAGTTTGTTTCTTGTAATCAGCATGATGAATACATTTTGTGCATCCATTTAGTTAATCTATCTATTTTTATAAAACTATTGAGTAAACTGATAGTAATAGATATCGATGACTATTGATTATTGATTCCCTGATTTATGCTGGTGTTGATGGTGTTGGTAGTTTCAGGGGTGGTTGTTGTGGAGTTGGTGTGAGTGTACATGTGTGTGTGTGTGTGTGTGTGTGTGTGTGTGTGTGCAAGTTTGCCATTCTATTGGCATTGCTCATGTGAGATTTTTGTTTCATGTGCTTCCATGAGCATAGTTAACTTCCTTGATTGGGTTTTCCTTTTATTATCTAATGTATTACTGGATTTGTGCATAGATATTAACTAATTTAAATTTATCATGGAATATCTTTGTTTTTTTTTCATTCTATAATGATTAGAATTTTGTGAAGTTTTCTCCAGAATCTGTAGTCTTTTAGGCTCTGCAGGTTATCTGTCTGGGTCCTTTTGACATTTGGACTTTCTGTTGAGAATTTGGATTTAATTCTAATTGTTTTACATTTATATGTTACTTGCTCTTTTTTTCCTTACAGCTTTTTATGTTTTTTTCTGTGTTCTCTATGTTTATTGTTTTGAATATTATATGAAGAGAAGACTTTCTTTTATAATTCAATATAGTCATTGTTTTGTACCTTGTACCTTTATAGTCATCTCTTTCTTTGCACTAAGAAAATTTCTTCCAGCCATGATTTAGATGAAAGTATTTTCTCAGTCTTTGAGCTGGAAATGTTCTATAATTATTCTTTGATTTTGTTTTTACATAGGATCACATATTTTTCTAAATTTCTACCAGATACATTTTGTTATAAAAAAATTTTATTTGCGAGTTGCTGAGGAATCTCATGTGGACGGGTGAGTGTGTGCTATCCAGGGGCGGACTGTCCCAGAAGAGAGCACAAACCCCCCTCCCCCAGCTTCTTCTGCAGGACTGTCTTTCCTTCGCAGGACTGACCCCCCCCCCCAGCACGCCTCCCCAATCCTGCCCTGGTGTATGCTAGGACCAGCGCTCAAGAACAGTTTTAAGCTCCTACACTAAGGCTACCCACCGAGAGCGGTGAGTGCCTGCATACCGGGCAGGCCTCAGGGTCCCTTGTGAGGGAGCCCGGGCACCTTCAGCTCCAGCGCCAGGCTTCCTGTGCGCACCGGGATACCGCCCCCCCCCCCTTTTTGCTCCATTCACCCTTTTGGCCCTGGATCATTGGGCTACCAGCAGCCCTGTTTAGTTGCTGAGGAATCCCATCTGGACGGGAACGGTTCCTGCTTCTACACTGAAGAGATATACCCAGAGAGTCAATCACAGCAAATACTGGACCAAGACACCAGGCCTCTCCTGGCTGCACTTGAAGGAAGAGATGGGAAGGCACAAATGCAAGAATTCCTCCAACAACCTGAAAGGCAACATGACACCACCAGAATACAAAGATCCTGAAATAAGAAGAATTGTACAACCTACTCCAGAAGAATTAGAAGAAATCAACTCAAAAGTGAATTGTATGAAAATAATAGAGGACCTTAAACAGGAGGTGAAAAACTGCCATAAACAATTAGAGATTACAAACAAAAAGGTAGAGGAAATGAATAAATCGCTCAAAGACACACAAAAAAACCAAGAGAAACAAGAAAAAGCAATCAAACAGGTTAGGGAAGCAGTTCAAGACTTGAAGAATGAAATGGAAGCAATGAAAAAAGCACAAACCGAGGGAAGAATGGAGATGAAAAAACTGGGTAAACGAACAGGAACTACAGAGACAAGTACTAACAACAGATTACAAGAGATAGAAGAAAGAATGTCAGACACTGAAGATACCATAGAGAAAATAAACACACTGATCAAAGAAAACAGCAAAACCAACAAATTCTCATCACAAAACATTAAGGAAATCTGGGACACAATAAACCTAACCTAACCTAAGAATAATTGGAATAGAAGAAGGAGAAGAAGGGGAGCTCAACAGTCCAGAAAGTATACTTAATAAAATTATAGAAGCAAACTTTCCCAACCTGTAGAAATATGTACCTATGAAGGCTCAAGAAGCATACAGAACACCAAATAGGCTAGATCAAAAAAAAAAAAAAAAAAAAAAACATCCCCTCGCCATATAATAATCAAAACACAAAATCTACAGAATAAAGAAAGAATATTAAGAGCCGCAAAGGAAAAAGGCCCAGTTACTTATAACGGTAAACCTTTCAAACTTACACATGACTTCTCTATGGAAACCATGAAAGCCAGAAGGTCCTGGATAGATGTACTGCAAAAACTAAGAGATCATGGATGCAAGCCCAGACTACTATATCCAGCCAAGCTTTCGTTCACTATAAATGGAGAAAACAAAATTTTCCAGGATAAAAACAAATTTAAACAATACGTAGCCACAAATCCAGCATTACAGAAAATAATAGAAGGAAAATCACTAACCAAGGAGTCCAACAATGCCCACAATAACTCAGTCATCTAGAGACCCTTCACCAGCGCAATTCAAAGAAGGGAAACACACAAACCCTACTACTAAAAAAGTGACAGGAGTTAACAACCAATGGTCATTAATATCACTCAATGTCAATGGGATCAACTCACCTATAAAAAGGCACAGGCTAAGAGATTGGATACGAAAACAGGATCCAACATTTTGCTGTTTACAAGAAACACACCTCAACCACAAAGACAGGCACCTACTCAGAGTAAAGGGCTGGGAAAGGCTTATCAAGCAAATGGACCTAAGAAACAAGCAGGTGTGGCCATACTAATATCTAACAAAGTTGACTTCAAACTTAAATCAATCGGAAGAGATGGAGAGGGACATTTTATACTCATAACAGGAACAATTCATCAGGATGAAGTCTCAATCCTGAATATCTATGTCCCTAATATAAAAGCGCCCACGTAAGTAAAAGAAACATTACTAAAACTCAAGGCAGCCATCAAACCACACACACTAATAGTAGGAGACTTCAAAACTCCTCTCTCACCAATGGACAGGTCAATCAAACAGAAACCTAACAGACAAATTAGAGAATTAATGGAGGTAATGAAGCAAATGGATTTAACAGACATCTATAGATTATTCCACCCAAATAGGAGAGAATATACCTTCTTCTCTGCAGCTCATGGAACCTTCTCGAAAATTGACCACATACTTGGTAGCAAAGCTAACTTACAGAGCTACAAAAAATATTAGTAACCACATGTGTCTTATCAGATCACCATGGATTAAAGTTAGAATTCAACAACAATGCTACACCCAGAAAGCCTACAAACTCATGGAAACTAATCAGTCAACTACTGAACCATACCTGGATTAAGGAAGAAATAAAGAAAGAAATTAAAGTCTTCCTTGAATTCAATGAAAATAAAGAAACAACATACTCAAACTAATGGGACACTATGAAAGCAGTCCCAAGAGGAAAGTTCATCGCACTAAGTACCCACTTAAAGAAAACAGAGAAAGCACATATTGGAGACTTAACAGCCCACCTGAAAGCTCTAGAAAAAAAAGAAGCAGACTCTCCTAGGAGGAGTAGAAGACTGGAAATAATCAAACTGAGGGCGGAAATCAACAAAATAGAAACACAGAAAACAATCCAAAGAATCAAAGAAACAAAAAGCTGGTTCCTGGAGAAAATCAACAAGATTGATAAACCCCTATCAAAACTAATCAAACGGCAGAGAGAGAATAAGCAAATTAATAAGATCAGAAATGAAAAGGGGGACATAACTACAGACACAGAGAAAATTCAGAGAATCATTAGATCTTACTACAAAAGCATGTATAACACAAAACTGGAAAATGTAAAAGAAATGGACACTTTTTTAGATAAATACCATATACCAAAGTTACACCAGGACCAGGTGAACAATCTAAACAGACCTGTTGGTCGCGAAGAATTAGAAGCTGTTATCAAAAACCTCCCTACCAAAAAAAGCCCAGGACCAGATGGTTTCAATGCGGAATTCTACCAGAACTTCCAAGAAGAGCTAATACCTATACTCCTTAATGTATTCCACAATATAGAAACAGAAGGGTCATTACCTAATTCCTTTTATGAAGCTACAGTTACTCTGATACCAAAACCACACAAAGATTCAAACAGGAAAGAGAATTACAGGCCAATCTCACTCATGAACATCGACGCAAAAATCCTCAACAAAATACTGGCAAACCGAATCCAAGAACACATCTGAAAAATTATCCATTATGATCAAGTAGGCTTCATTCCTGAGATGCAGGGCTGGTTCAACATACGAAAATCTATCAATGTAATATAGCATATAAATAAACTGAAAGAAAATAACCATATGATCATCTCATTAGATGCTGAAAAAGCATTCTACAAAATTCAACATCCATTTATGTTAAAAGTCTTGGAGAGATTAGGGATACAAGGGTCATACCTAAATATAATAAAAGCTATATACAGCAAGCCGACAGCTAACATCAAATTAAATGGAGAGAAACTCAAAGCCATCCCGCTTAACTCAGGAACACGACAAGGCTGTCCACTCTCGCCATACCTCTTCAATATAGTGCTTGAAGTTATAGCAATAGCAATATGAGAACATAATGGGATCAAGGGGATTCGAATTGGAAAGGAAGAAGTTAAACTTTCATTATTCGCAGATGATATGATAGTGTACTTAAGCGGCCCCCAAAACTCCACCAAAGACCTTTTACAGCTGATAAACACCTTTAGTAATGTGGCAGGATACAAGATCAATTCCAAAAAATCAGTCGCCCTCTTATACACAAAGGATAGGGAAGCAGAGAGGGAAATCAGAGAAGCTTCACCATTCACGATAGCCAAAAACAGCATAAAATATCTTGGGATAAATCTAACCAAGGAAGTGAAAGATCTATTTGACAAGAACTTTAAGGCATTGAAGAAAGAAATTGAAGAGGATACCAAAAAATGGATGGACCTCCCTTGCTCTTGGATTGGGAGGGACAACATAGTCAAAATGGCAATTCTACCAAAGGCAATTTATAGATTCAATGCAATCCCCATCAAGATCCCATCAAAATTCTTCACAGATCTTGAGAGAATAATAATCAACTTTATATGGAAAAACAAAAATCCCAGGATAGCCAAAACAATCCTATACAATAAAGGATTGTCTGGAGGCATTACCATCCCTGACTTCAAACTCTATTACAGAGCTACAGTAATAAAACAGTGTGGTACTGGCATAATAACAGAGAAGTTGACCATTGGAATCGTATAGACCCGGATTTTCACCCACAAACCTATGAACACCTCATTTTTGATGAAGGAGCTAAAAGTATACAATGGAAGAAAGAAAGCATCTTCAACAAATGGTGCTGGCACAACTGGATGTCAACCTGTAGAAGAATGAAAATAGACCCATATCTATCACCGTGCACAAAACTCAACTCCAAATGGATTAAAGACCTCAATATCAGCCCGAACACACTGAAAATGATAGATGAGAAATTGGGAAATACCCTACAACAGATGGGCACAAGAGACCACTTCCTATGTATAACCCCAGAAGCACAGACATTAAGGGCAACATTGAATAAATGGGACCTACTATAACTCAGAAGCCTCTATAAAGCAAAGGACACTGTCACTAAGACACAAAGGCAACCTACTGACTACGAGAAGATCTTCACCAACCCCGCAACAGACAAAGGTCTGATCTCCAAAATATATAGAGAACTCAAGAAACTAGACTTTAAAATGCGAATTAACCCAATTAAAAAATGGGGCACTGAAATGAACAGAGAATTCTCAACAGACGAAGTTCAAATGGCCAAAAGACACTTAAGGTCGTGCTCAACTTCCTTAGCAATCAGGGAAATGCAAATCAAAACAACTTTGAGATATCATCTTACACCTCTCAGAATGGCTAAAGTCAAAAACACCAAGGATAGCCCTTGCTGGAGAGGCTGTGGGGGAAGGGGCACACTCATCCATTGCTTGTGGGAATGCAATCTTGTGCAACCACTGTGGAAGTCAGTGTTTCGGTTTCTCAGGAAATTTGGGATCAACCTACCCCTGGACCCAGCAATACCATTCTTGGGAATATACCCAAGAGATGCCCTATCATATGACAAAAGCATTTGATCAACTCTGTTCACAGCAGTATTATTTGTAATAGCCAGAACCTGGAAACAACCTAGATGTCCTTCAATGGAAGAATGGATGAAGAAAGTGTGAAATATATACATATTAGAGTACTACTCAGAGGTAAACAACAATAACATCTTGAAATTTGCATGCAAATGGATGGAAATAGAAAACACTATCCTGAGTGAGGTGTCCCAGACCCAAAAAGATGAACATGGGATGTACTCACTCATAATTGGTTTCTAGCCATAAATAAGGGTCACGGAGTCTACAATAGGTGAATCTAAAGAAGCTAAGTAAGAAGGTGAACACAAGGAAAATCATATAGTTATCCTCTTGGCTAAGGGAAGTAGACAAAATTGCCGGGGAGAAAATTGGGATCTTGGGGGTGGGGTGGGATGGGGGTAAGGGGAGATGGGGAGAGAAAAGTTAGAAGGGAAGGAGGGGGGGCCTTGGGGAAACAGGAGGATTGGGATAAAGGAAGGTTGGACAGGGGAGCATGGAACCACAATTCTTAGTTAAGGGAGCCACTTTAGGGTTGGCAAGAGACCTGACCCTAGAGGGGCTCCCAGGTGCCCAAGCTGAGGTCCCCAGTTAGTTCCTTGGGCAGCTGAGTATAGGGAGCCTGAAATGACCCTATCCTAGAGCAATACTGATGAATATCTTGCATATCATCATAGAACCTTCATCTGGTGATGGATGGAGATAGAGACAGAGACCCACACTGGAGCACTGGACTGAGCTCCCAAGGTCCCAGTGAGGAGCAGAAGGAGGGAGAAGATGAGCAAGGAAGTCAGGACCACGAGGGGTGCACCCACCCCCTGAGATAGTGGAGCTGATCTATTGGGAGCTCACCAAGGCCAGCTGGACTGTGACTGAAAAAGCATGGGATAAAACTGGACTCTCTGAACATGGCGAACAATGAGTGCTGATGAGAAGCAAAGGACAATGGCACGGGGTTTTGATCTTGCTTAATGTGCTGGCTTTGTGAGAGCATAGCCAGTTTGGATGTTCACCTTCCTAGATATGGACGCAGGGGGGAGGACCTTGGACTTACCACAGGGCAGAAAACCCTGACTGTTCTTTGGACTGGAGAGGGAGGGGGAGAAGAGTGGGGGTAGGGGAGAAGGGTGGGAGGAGGGGGAGGGAAATGGGAAGCTGGGAGGTGGTGGAAACTTGTTTTTTTTTCTCCTTTTCTCAATAAAAAAAATAGTCATAGAAAAAAATTTTATTTGCTCATTATACCAATTTCTTCTACTGTATTTTCTATGCATGATATTTTTCTTTTATTTCTTATATTCCATTGCTGATACTTTCTTCTATAGTTCCTCTTTAATTGCTTAGATTTGTCATTTCTACAATTACCTATTTGTGATTCCTTTATTTTTTATTGCTATTTTTTAGGCCTTAAAACTTTTATTGCCTTATTTCCAACTATTGTTTTATCTTGGTATTTTTAAGGGATTTATTAATTTCTTACAATTATTTGTTGCTGTGTTTTCCAGAACAGATTTCTTCACTTCATTATGGAATATTCATCTTAGAATTTGTTAAAGGTCTTTTCTTGTCTTCCTGCTGTTTTGGAATACTCAGAGCCTAAAGTAAGATAGCTGAATTCTGGTGGTTACATATTACGATATTGACTCTTGTTTTCTTATACTATCTTCTAGGTATCTGGCTTTATTGTTCTAGGTTCTGGATTCTGACTTTGAGTTTGTTATATGTGTTGGTTTCTATTTTGTCTCAGATCTTCTGGACAGTGTATATTGTAGCTGGTCCAGGTGTTTCCATTCTATCCGTGGGCTGAATTATGACAGCAGGAGTGGTCTTTGGTAGAGCATGGAGTCTCACCCTGTTTGAAGGCCGGGTCAAGGGAAGTAGGAAGACATAGACTGGGGATAGAGTTGATGATCACTAAGACTGTAGGGAATATAAGAGTTTGGTAGGTGGTACACCTACCTGGACGTTTGTTAGTGTGCAAGTTTACTTTTATTTTATATAAATGGGTACACTAGGAGGCCAGAAGAGGGTGATTTATCTACCTTTGAACTTGAGATACAGGTGGTTGTTAACAACCAGGTTGATTCTGAAATGTAACCCAGGTGTGTTGGAAGAGCAGTCGGTGTTCTCTAACTAATTTGCTTAAGCTTATTCAGGAAAACAGTGACTGTTGTGATTTGAATATGTTTTCTCCAAAACTTAGCTATCGCTTATACTAATACAAAGTCTTATGTATTAGGCATTAAAATGTAAAAGTCTTGAAAGTATCATGTGAAAATAGATTTTCCTTTGTTATTAGGACAAAGGGTCTTATAGAAAAGGCTTTGTGGCCCAGCAGTGGTGGGCCTTTAATCCCAGCTCTAGGGAGGCAGAGGAGGGTGGATCTCTGTGAGTTAGAGGGCAGCCTGATCTAAAGAGCTTGTTCCAAGAATGGCTCCAAAGCAACATAGAGAAACCCTGTCTTGAAAAACAAACAAACAAAAAACATAAAAAGCTCTGTGGCCATGATCTGAGGGACAGCATAGGAGTGGGTATGGAAAGATTAAAGAGAATGAGAAGATTATAATTTCAAAAATAAAACATAATGTGTTATAAAAATGAGACTTAAATTAGCAATACTCAGCTCTGGGTTTCTTCAGCATTGTGCCACCACACAGTTCTAGCTCTGAGGATATTGCTTCATTAGATAATTCTCCATGGCTATGTTTTCTTGTGTTTTATATGTGCTCCTGGTAGCACTAATAACTTGAAAAAGAAAATGTGCATCAAAGAGGCTCTTTATGGAGTTGGTTAGCTATTTGGGCAAGAAACTGCTCTTGCCTGGACTGCTTGATAAACTGGACATGCAAGACCTGCAGAGAAGTGATGGTTAAACTTGTCTAAAGGTGAGATGATCTTTTGGGATTCCTGCCACATTAAAGAGTCTGCTAGACATTCTGCAGGACACAGAAGGAAATGATTGACAAACTGAAAATATAAGCAGACCTGTCTTTGAAATTTCCTGCTTCATGAAAAAGTCTACTGGACACTATAGACTGCCCCATCAGTACAGTCACTTTGGGTCACTGTCCAGGCAGCAAGATGTCTCTGTCAATTCTAGAGTTTTGGAAGTTGCTTTCAATGTGTTGTAGGAGCTGCCACCCAGCTCCCGCCACAGGCTAGCTTTACCCAAAATAACAACACACAAACTATATTCATTTAAACACTGCTTGGCCCATTATATCTAGCCTCTTCTAGGCTAATTCTCATGTATTAATTTAGCCCATTTCTAATAATCTGTGTAGCACCACTAGGTGTGCTTACCGGGAAAGATTCAGCATGTCTGACCTGGTGGCTTGCTTCATCAGTCTGGCTCTGAGAAGAGCTGCATGATTTCTGAGCTAACTTCCTCTTTCTCCCAGCATTCTGTTCTGTTTACTCCACCTATCTAAATTCTGCCCTGTCAGATGGGCCAAGGCAGTTTCTTTATTAGCCAATGACCTTCCTCCATCACTAATGTACTTCTTGTTTAATTAGGTAATATTATATCTTTATGAACTCTTTGACTAAAATAAACAATAGTTATGATTATAATTTTCCTTAGTTATGATAAGAGATAAAGTAGATATAAATATTGTAGCTGTAATTCTTGCTTGATAATTGTTTTATGTAAAACCTCCTTTTTATTTAAACAGAAAAGGGGAGGTGGTGTGGGATTCCTCTCTTTATGCTATGAATACTATTGATTAATAAAGAAACTGTCTTGAGACTGCACATTGAATAGAGGTTGGCAGGGAAAGCTAAACTGAATACTGGGAGAAAGGAAGCAGAGTAAGGGAGAAGCCATGTAGCCCTGCAGAAGACAGATGCCAGAACTTTAGCCAGGAAGCCACAGCAATGCAAATATTAATGGAGATGAATTAAATTAATATGTAAGAGCTAGCTGATATAAATTTAGACCTAATATCCAAAGCAGTAATTTAATTAATACAGTTTCTGTGTGGTTATTTTGGGTCTGAGCAGCCAGGAACCAACAAATGGATTCCTTCAACAGTACAACTTTCAGAAAATTAAAAAAAAAACATATTGTAGCTATAATACTCAGATTTATATGAATTCTTATAGTATCTGAAAGGGAAGAGAAAGCTGGGGACAGATTTTGGAAGAATGCCTGATCTCATAATCAATTTCTTGTTTCCAGTATCCTTCCACGTGTATCAAAAATAGTAAATATTTAATGATATGCTCCATATTCAGGCAATTTACTATGTAATTAAAATTTTATTCTCATTAAAGTTATTTGTTTCTTTTTTTGCATCAGTCTGTTTGGACTAATCATGTATGTAGGTATACATATTTGTGTGTGTGTGTGTGTGTGTGTGTGTATTTGTGTGTGTGTGCCTGTGGATGCCACAGTTTGATATCAGTTATTTTTCCCTATTTTTCTTCCAATTTATTAGCTAAGATATGATCTCTCACTAAACCAGAGGTTGGAGATTATGCTGTTTACCTTGTTACAAGGATTTTCTGTCTCCTGCTTTCAAGTCTGAAATTGATGGTAAGCAGCACTGCTTATCCAGCACATACTTGGTTTCTGAAGATGCAAACTCATGTTTTCATGCTTGTACAGCAATACACCTGCTGAGGCATCTTTCTAAATCCATTGGAGATTTTGATAATTATTTGAAAGATATTTTATTATTTATCCAATTATAAATCTTTTAAGTATATAATTTATATGCATTCATGTTTTTTCAATTTAAAAAGCTTGCTTTATTGCTTATTTATTTGCCAAAGATTAATATAGAGAATTTTGACTTGTTCGGCTGAATAAAATATATGATAGATTGTAATTGCTGAGCTACAGAAACTCAAAATTCTGATCCTCACTTTGCCCCAGGCAAGCTACCATCTGTTGATACATGTCACCACCCACATCAGTCACTTTGTGAATACATCACTGGTTTAGTACTCTTCAAAGTCACCACTGATTATGATATCTATTATATCATAAATGTGACAACTTGCTTTATAATCTTTTGTTTCATGTGTTCTCCTTTATTAGGGTCAGTAGAGTGTTGACACTGAGTTATCGTGGCAGGAGGCATCTGGCCCACTGCTTCATACCTGTCACAATGTCATTGTGCTAACTTCTAAAAATGTCCAAATTTTTACTTCTGCATAATAAGGGTAACTATAATAAATTACATTATAAAAAATAAATTCAAAATAACATAAGAAAGAAAGATTACTATTTTGGAAAATTATTAAACTTAGCTTATTAAGTATAGTATAACATGTTAAACATTATAATATAATGACTATATATTTCAGTGTATTAGATGCATACCTTCCTGATGTTCATTTTTATTAAAAATATATGTATAACCAACAATGTACTTTATCACTAACATTTTTACAGTTGCCTTGGAGAAAGTATTAGCCTAATTAAAATATTTTTCTTCTATGTGAATTATCTTTTTAAAAATGAATATTGTAGAATTGTAAAGTCAACACATTCAGAAACTCCACGAAAAAGCAGGTCAGTAAATATTTCACAGAAAAACACATTCTTGATGAGTTACACATTCAGTTGTAACTGCTGACTGCTGATTTTTCTGAATATCTTGGGTTGTCCTAGTCATTATCTGTCCTTAAAGAACAACAAGTTAAATCTAATTGCCTAACAGGAAAGTGTCCATTTTTACAGCATGTCTCTTCTGTTTCCCAGAAATGAATGCAAACATTGAAATAAAAGTCTATGATTAGTGAAAGAAAAATGACTTTATAAAAACTACCAGGTAGATGTGCTGTTGTGGTGCATGCCTTTAATCCCAGCACTTGGGAGGCAGAGGCAGATGGATCTCTGTGAGTTTGAGGCCAGCCTGGTCTACAAGAGCTAGATCAGGACAGGAACAAAAAAAAAAAGAAAAAAGAAAAAAACAAAAAACTACCAGGTAAATTTTGCTTTGTAGTTCCTAAGAATAAATTTGGAATTTTTCTTTTTAAATGCTAACCATATCTCTGATGCTGTCACTTAATCCTCCCAAGTTGCCTACACAATTTATTTCTAAACAGTCTGTCATTTTGTAGCACCGGCTGACCTTGAACACTCTATGTAGACCAGACTGTACATAAATTCACAGATATCTACTTGCCTGTGTCTCTTAAATACTAGGATAAGGTTTTTAATCACCATGCTTCATAATACACGCATCCTATGCATTTCTGGGGGACAGGTAGCTTTGTTTGATCTGCTGTTTCAGTACTTAGTAGAGGCTGGGCTGAAACATACATTTTTCTTTCCACCTCATCATTCTGAGTCTTGGGTTTAAAGCATGTCCTTTTACATGCAGAAAGAGCTATGTTTGAACACATAATCATCTTCAAAAACTGGATGTTGCCATTTGTCTGATCAATTCTGAGCAATGACCAAGCAAAGAACTGGCACATTACTTGAAGGTAGGATGTTTTTCATGATAATAGTCAGAGTTTATACTCAATTCAGTCATCCTGTATTTTTTAAAGGAACAATTAATGTTCTTTAGTATACCTGTATGAATATTTTAGAAGCTGAATGATCTATTACATGTAAGTGTACTAATTGAATATAAATATCAAATAAATCTAAGCTGAAGGGAAAAAAAAGATTCTTTTATAAGATGAGGTCAGGTTTATTGTTAAAATAGACTTGTGAAATATATTTCTTAGAATCAACAGCAAGCCCTATTTCAATATCCTATTTAATTGTGTGTTTTAATTGTGCCTAGAGTTTAGACTATTTAAAATGTAGCCATAAAAAGGGAAATAAAAATTTAATGTAACATGTCTGTTATCATATATGATTTGTTAAATATAATGGTCAAAAAGTAATTATATATATACATATATATATGTATATATATAAGGTTTCTCATAATATAAATTTGTTCACATGGATTTAGAAATTCAAAAAAATCAATCATTGAAATTATGGAAAATATAAGTAGAAATTATCTTCTAAAACATTGTCTTATTTTTTTTTCTGATTTCCAATAAGATTCCCTAACAATATGCCTTAGCTTCCCCTCTTCTTTTCTCCATAATACCCCACTTAGGCCTCTGTCTCTCAATTTCCCAATCCATCAAATATACTCCTACTTTCCTTGGTAGTTTTTAGCCTTTAGTTTCATTGGTGTAACATCAGTATTTGGATTACACATTCTCAATTTTGTGAAATGTGTTTTTTACTATTTTTTATTTACAATATGTGTTACTAAATGATGGTGGAATATTCTGAAAAAAATTTCATTTGACAGTTTTAAAACTACGCAAGATTCTAAGATTTGTCAATTAATTAATTAATTGCATAAATTTAGGTGGAATGGACCAATCACCTATATTGGTCTTTTAATACATTAAAGAGATAGAAAAAGTAGAAAAGACATTCATTTTCAAAACATACCATTTTCACAGGAAAAATAAAACAAGTAGAAGTATGTATAAACAGTAACTAAAATCATAGGTTGGGGAGATGATCACTAGTAAAAACATTGTGTCAAAAGTTTGATGACCGGAGCTCAGAACTCCTGAGCATATAAAAAGTTTGGGTGCATAGAGTGTTTCTGAAATTCCACAAACACAAATAAATTGCATCAAGGCCTACTGCATATGCATCTATGTTGCCTTAGGGATGAGTCTTCAGTATCTCACCAACTGAAGAAAAACATGGAGCCAGTGTACCAATCACTCAATTGACTTGTCCATCTGAGGGAGGGAAACATAATTCCCTGGAGTCAGTGAAAAAAGGAAACACACAGAGGTGTGCATGCTCACGCGCGTGCACACACGCATACACACACACACACACACACACACACACACACACAACATGTCAGAATCTCGTCTAAAGTAATGATAAATGGCAGGCCTTCAGCAGGCCAGAATATACAAGAGGAAATGGAGAGTAGGCAAACTATGGGACAGACTAACAGATAAATGAACATTTTATTGAGGGTAAAAGCTTACTTAGTTTTTCAAATTTTTCTTCTGTTCTACCCCGATGTTTCTCTTCTTCTTCATTTTGTTTTCCTTTAGAGCTTATATATTCCATTAATTATTTAAATTATTAAAGCACTATAAAAATTACAATGTTTTTATATTTTATTTCTCAAATAAATGATATCAATGAATACAAGTAAAAACATGTTTCTCATTTCCCTTACTTGATTAAACATTTTACATTCTACAGAAGACAACACATTTCCAAGGACCTTCATTTCACTTATGTTATAAGACATTTTACATATTTCACGAGAAAAACAAATTATCCAAAGAAGACAAATAAATTTGTATACAATCTATTCATTATAAATTAACAAAGTGTAAACAAGCCAGGTATTTACCTCAACAAGTTCTTTTACTGTGTCAACAGCTAGGACCTTGTGTTTAGTTAGCTTATTACTTTTAAAACTTTTCAGTTTTATAATTGTTTTTGATGTAAGAACTTTTCCATACAATCTTTTCTTCTTTTCCTTAGCTGTCTCATTCTCACTCTCTCCTCTCCTCTTACCCACTCTCCCCCACACCCTAACCCCCATCCTTTTGTCAGAAACTATAAGGCATCCCATGGGGAGTCAACAAAGTCTGACACATAACTTTGATGCAGGACCAAGGCCCTCCCAGCTATATCTAGGCTGAGAAAGGCATCCCTCCAAAGATAATGTGCTCCAAGATGCCAAATCAAGCACCAGGGATAAATCCTGGTTCCACTGTGAGTGACACCACAGACTGCCCAAGCCTCACAATTGTCCTCTATATTCAATGGATCTAATTTGGTCTTATGCAGGTTCCCCTGCTATCAGTCCAGAGTCAGTGAGCTCCTATCAGCTCAGGTCAACTGTTTCTGTGGGTATCAACATCACGGTCTTGACCTATTTGCTCATATTATCTCTCCTCCTTTCTTGACTGGTCTGTAGAAGTTCAGTGCAATGCTTTGCTGTAGATCTCTGAATCTGTCTCCATCAACTGCTGGATGAAGTCTCTATAATGACCATTAAGGTAGTCATCAATCTGATTACAGGGGAAAGCCAGTTTAGGAATCCTGCCCATTGTTGCTTAGAGTTTTAGTTGGGGTCATCCTTGTATATTCATGGGAATTTCCCTAGTATCTTGTTTCTCACTAGTCACTTAATGCCTCCCTCTATCAAGGTATCACGTTCCTTTCTTTCCCTCTGTATTCTCCCTTCCTGAGCATCCTGTTCCCTCATGTTCTCCTCCTCCCTCCCCCTTTCCCCTCCCTTTACCACCCCATCCTCCCTTCCCCTTCTCACTCCCAATTTTCTCAGGATATATTTTCTTTTTCTCCTTCCCAGGGGATCCATGTAGGCCTCATTTAGGGTTCTCCTTGTTATCCTAGCTTCTCTAGGCTCATGGACTATAGGCTGTTTATCCTTTGCTTTACATCTAATGTAGACTTATGAGTGAGTACATACCAAATTTTCTATTTGCAGCTAAGCAACCTCACTCAGGATGGTTGTTCTATTTCCATCCACTTACATGCAAATATAAAGACATCTTTACTGCTGAGTAGGACTCATTATGTACATGTACCACATTTTCTTTATCTATTCTTTGGTTGAGGGACACTAAGGTTGTTTGTAGGTTCTGGCTATTATAAATAAGGCTATCAGCATAGCTGTGCAAATGTCAGCCATACAGGCCAGGCAGGAATAGCACACACCTTAAATCCCAACAGCCACACTACTTAATCATAGAAGCTGGCCAGTGCCTTTAAACCCAGCACTAGTGAGGACTATAAGACAAAAAGAGACAGATCTCAGGTCAGTCTCACTCCAAAAATGCATGGAGGCAAGATAGTCAACTTTGGTCTGAGAAACAGGTAAGAGAAAGTGGCTGACTGCTTTCTGGCTCTTTATCTTGCAACCCAGTATCTGTCTCTGGGACTTTTTAATCATGGGACATCATGTGTTTGTGGTAGAAATTCATGAATAAGTCGTCTGTCTAAGGGTCCATAGCCACCGGCAAAGGCTGGATCTACGTGGGGCTGGAATCATTTTTCTGTCTTCTCTCCTGGTGAGTTTTCCATGAACCCACTTCTTGGTGTGCTGCCAAACTATGTCAGGCTCTTACTGTTCTATATAGCAACAATAAGCCTTGCATATCAGGTAGCAGGTTTGGTGATAAAACTGGGAATTCAGAAAGTGAGGAATTAAAGAGTTTTTTTCTCAACCTTAAAAAATAGGAAACACTTTTACAATGGTGGTATTTGGGTCTTTTATGATAATACAGTAGATTGTTTGAAAATTGAACAATAAAATGAGAAAATAACTAATTTAGATGGGATTAATACTATGTCATTTGTAAGCATTATTAGTTTTATTTTTTTTATTTTATCACTAAAAGTTTTGGATACTCTGAGTGCTAAGACACAAGGTTTAGAAAAATTAATAAAATGGATCATTGAGATATTCAAATTCAGGCAGAGGAATTTAATTCTGAACCAATTTCAGCATTGCATTATAATATTGGTGGGGAACAGCCTAATGTTTTAAAACAACCCTGAAGGCGTAAGTCACAAACAATGCCACACCAATTCGGGGTTATGATTATTAGGGTGGTATTTATTTAAAGGGGAAAAAACTTACAGATCACTGTCCCAGGCAACAGCCTTCTTCGCAACCAGGAAAGGAGTCTAGTCGCAGGCGGAGCAGGAAGTGAAGAGAGAGAGGAGAGGGAAGTGGCCGCTTTTTTAAAGGGAGAGAAACCACGCCCCAGTGGGCTGGTACCTCAGCGGTGATAGGCTGGAGGAGTGGGAGGACCTCCCGCAACACCTCCCCCTTTTGTTTAAATAAGAGAGTTCTAAACCTACTATGAAATTATATACAATAAGTACAAATATCCTATTCTAACTAGCTTAGGTCTTGTATAATAAATAACTTGGCCAAGTCATGAGAGAAAGTAACTACATTTATATAGTCTTCAACCCCATCGAAGATCTGAGAAGGGAAATAATCTTACCTGGGTAATTAGGAAGTTCAGTAAAACAACTTCCAAAACATGCAACAAATTACAGAGACAACTAGCTACCTGGGCAATCACCCAAAGTCACATTAGCAGCGTTGAAGCAACCAACTTTGGCTAAGGCCTAACATAACTGACATACCATTTTCTAAGGCAAGCAACTTTTCAAAACTATCTTACCCTGTCTTGGCAGGATATGACAGTCCTGTTTTATCCATTGATGCATGCTCTGTATCTTTGTCAGTTGTTGAGGTATGGGCATTTCTTTGCCCAAACGCCAGTTCAGCCAAGAAGAAAGGCTCCAGGTGGAGTGTCTTTGGTGCTCAACATTCTCTCGGGAATAGAGTGGTGTTGCCAGGAGCAATTGTGTCTCACTACCACAAAACTCTGAGTTAGATTAAAGGCCATTTTCTACAGCTCTTTGAAGAAGTTGAAGATTATCTATCTATACTGAGTATAATCTCTATATATCTAAAGAACCTGATTAGTCTATTATAAATGACAAACTTAGATGACTATTAGTCTATATAATTCTCAATATCTATCTAACTTAAAGACTAAGACAATAAACGACTGTGAAACAAATGAGGACAATGACCTCCAAATATAAACAATGTACAAATAAACATTGCAGTAGGTAAATATATATCAATACACAATCATTATATAAGTATCTTAATCAGAGGTAGAAATGTACACTGCAATATGGTAAATATATACTATATATATATATATCAATACAATATATGTCAACACATAAAAAAATGTTTTAAACAGAGGTAGAAACATGCATGCGTACAATAGTCAATATAATTTAACTTTGTATCAATATACAAGAATCTATACCAATGTATTTGTCTAAAAACAGTAACTCACAATTACAAATCTATTATCCCATCATCCCTCTTTTTTTTTTTTCAAAATGATCCCTGAGCGTATAAAATTCCTCCCCCAACCCTCAATCGTATACTAATTATAATCAACCCCTAAATGATGTCCCTAAACCCAAGGGCAAGTTTTATTGGGAAAGGGGACGTCGTCCTCTAGAATTACTTCCAGCTGTCATGGGGGCGACGTTCTTTCTGGGGGATCCTGTGAAAGTGAAATGATGGTTAAATTTCAAGATCAATGTCTTTTAAAATTGCCAATAGTCTCTGAGTATTTTGTGTAGGTCTGGCCAAAATGTTGTATAAGATGTGCACCATTTTAGCTAACCAAGTTGGAACTGTCTTGTGCAGCTGGTACCAAAAGCAGGTTTTGTAGTAGCGCTATCGGTATCATGACGTCATATCAACCAGGTGGAGTTGTTGTTATGGGGCCCCATCTTCTTCCTGGAAACTTTAAATGTCACTTTAGGAAAAACTCATTGTTTATTATAAAAAACTTAAACATTAATCATATAGACATATATAGACATATATAGACATATATATATATATATATATTCAATGAAAGACATGATAGATATATTTAATGAAAAGTATGATAGATATGAAGAAAAGCAAAGATGTTTTCTAAACTCATATTTCTTTTTGTCCCATATCATGGCTCTTGACATGAGACAGAAACTCCAGAAACTCTGGGTTTTTCTCTTACTAACAGGCTTGGAATTGGAGAGGGACTGAGCCAGAGTCCAACTTCAAAACCAGTTTTATAAATTTAGAAATATGGTTTAATATTACTTACACAACCCATTCAGTTGTCTTGATATTTTCTATTGGGCAGGTATTTTTCCATCTGTCAGTATCCAAACATCCAGGGTCCCTTGAATTTCTCAAAGATGAGTGTTTTTCTGTGGAGATAAGAACAGAACCCTGTCCCCATTCTAAATGTTTTTCTTACCACCTGTATGAATATCATCGTTGTGGATGAGTTGTCATTTCTCATTTCCAAGAGGTTTCTCCTCTTCAAATCGAAACTTTATTAATTTTGATGGTATCCACAATTTTTGTTCTCCTGTGGAAACAAGAGCAAAACCCCTTCCCCAACGTAGCACATCTCCTGGCTTCCACTGAGAGGTCAGCACATCTTTGAAATAAATCGGTTGATTTAGTTCAGCAGACTTTTCCATTATCCAATGTCTTTCTACTGCTGTCGTTCCTTTTTCATTAGCGTTAAGAAAATTCAAGGTTAATAAAGCATTATGTAATCTATTTTTGGGGGTATTTTCAGTCCCTTTCTGTTTGTTCAGCATATCCTTTATAGTACGATTTGATCTTTCTATAACTGCCTGACCTGTAGGATTATTTGGTATACCTGTAATGTGTTTTATATTATAATAATCAAAAAAGCGTTTCATTTTCTTAGATACATATGCTGGACCATTATCTGTCTTTATTTGCGCAGGTATACCCATGATGGCCATAACTTCCAATAAATGTGTGATTACTGAATCAGCCTTTTTTGAGCTCAGGGCAGTAGCCCATTGAAAACCTGAATACATGTCTATGGTGTGGTGTACATATTTTAATTTACCAAATTCCATAAAGTGGAACACATCCATCTGTCAGATTTTATTTCTCTTAGTACCCTTTGGGTTACTCCCTGTAGGCAACGGTGTTTGATTATAGAAAGAACAAGAAGGGCATCTCTTTATAATGTCCTTAGCTTGTTGCCAAGTAATGGAAAATTCTTTCTTTAGGCCTTTACTATTGACATGATGCTTCTTATGAAATTCCGAGGCCTGTAACACACTTCCAATCAATAATTGATCAATCTCAGCATTGCCTTGGGCTAGAGGACCAGGCAGACCTGTATGGGACCGGATGTGTGTTATGTACATCGGACAAAGCCTGTTCCTGATTATGTCTTGTACCTGGATAAACAATGAAGTCAACTCTGTGTCATCTGGTATAAATTTAGCGGTTTCAATATGTAAGATAACTCTTTCTGCATATTGTGAATCTGTAACTATATTAAGAGGTTCTTTAAAATCCCTTAGCACCATAAGAATGGCATATAATTCTGCCTTCTGGACAGAATTATAAGGGCTTTGTTCCACCTTACTCAATTCATCTGACTTGTAACCTGCTTTCCCTGATTTATTTGTATCAGTATAGAACGTACGGGCTCCAGTTATTGGAGCATCACGTACAATTCTAGGAAGAATCCAAGAAGTTCTTTTTATGAGATTAAGTCTATCACTTTTGGGATAGTTGCTATTAATTTCTCCCAAAAAGTTAGCACAAGCTCTTTGCCACGGTTCATTGTCTTCCCATAACTTTTTTATTTCTTCAGTAGTAAAAGGCACTATAATTTCTGCTGGGTCTATACCTGCTAGTTAACGAAGTCTCAGCTTACCTTTTATAATTAATTCAGAGACCTTTTCCACATAAGTTTTTAATTTTTTACTTGGTTTATTAGGTATAAATATCCACTCTAAAATAATATCTTCCCTCTGCATTAGAATCCCTGTAGGAGAAATTCTGGAAGGCAATATGACTAGGATGCAGCTAAGATTTGGGTTCACCCTATCCACATGTGCCTCCTGTAATTTTTCCTCAATCATTGTCAGTTCCTTTTCTGCTTCAGCTGTCAGTTCTCTTGGACTATTCAAATCTTTATCACCATCTAAGGTTTTGTTTAAATGAACTATTAGATCAGGTGTTATCCCAACAGCTGGTCGTAGACTGGAAATGTCTCCTAACAATCTTTGGAAGTCATTAAGAGTCTTTAACCGGTCTCTCCTAATTTGTGCCTTTTGCGTTTTAAATTTCTCTAACCCTATTCTGTAACCTAGGTAATTAATAGAATTTCCTCTTTGAATCTTTTCAGGGGCAATTTGTAATCCCCACCTAGGCAAGACTTTCTTTACTTCTTCAAACATCCTTTCTAAAGTATCTTTATTTGAATCAGATAATAAGATGTCATCCATGTAATGATAAATGATGGACTTGGGGAATTGTTTACGAATTATTTCCAATGGCTTACTTACAAAATATTGGCACAGTGTAGGACTATTGAGCATACCCTGTGGGAGGACAGTCCACTGATATCTCCTATTAGGCTGAGAATTATTATAAGTAGGCACTGTGAAGGCAAATTTTTCTCTATCCTTTTCTTGTAACGGTATAGTGAAAAAACAATCTTTCAAATCAATAACTATAAGAGGCCATCCTTTTGGTAACAGAGAAGGCAAAGGAATTCCAGATTGTAGTGGGCCCATAGGTTGAATTACTTTGTTGACAGCTCTTAGATCTGTCACCATTCTCCATTTACCAGATTTCTTTTTTACAACAAACACAGGAGAATTCCAAGGGCTGGTTGATTCTTCAATATGGTGAGCATCTAGTTGCTCTTGCACCAGCTGTTCCAATGCCTGTAGTTTATCTTCAGCTAGAGGCCATTGTTTGGTCCATATTGGCTTCTCAGTTAGCCCTTTTAAAGGTAGGGCCGTTGGTACCTCTAAAGGTTTGGTATTTGCTGTATGTTCTTGTACAGCCTGAATGGCTGGTGACCTTTTTCCATAATACCTCATCATATCCTTCCCAGAATTATGAGTTCCTGGAAATACAGGAATGTTAATCTGGGTATTCCATTGCTGTAGCAGGTCACGGCCCCATAAATTTATGGCAATATTGGCTATATATGGCCTTAGTCTTCCTATTTGCCCTTCGGGCCCTATGCATTCAACCCATCTTGTGCTTTGTTTTACACGAGATAGGGTTCCAATTCCCAGGAACTGAACATCTACCTCTTGAAGAGGCCAATTCGGATGCCAAGATTCTGGGGTAATGATACTTACATCCGCACCTGTGTCTAATAAGCCTTCAATAAAAGTGCCATTTATACAGACTCTTAGCTTTGGTCTTTGATCATTAATAGAAGTCTGCCAAAATATACGTTTATTCTGTCCTATTGGGTTTTTTGACTCATCCTCCACACGTAATTCTTCATTTAGACCAGTATTACTTTTTACAGCAGAAATTGGAGCTTTTAATTTTCTTGTTGAGGTACGTTCTCCACTGTGACTGGGAATGACTGGGCCACTGTTGGCTTGGGGGCCTGCGAGAGGCCCCCCACGGAGTTTCCCGATGATATCGGATTGCCCCGTCTGTCTGTTGTTGACCTACATTCGTTGGACCAATGCCTGCCTTTACCGCATCTCCTACATATACCTGAAGGCCGAGGTCTCCTATTTTTGTCATTCCCAGAAGAGATATTATTCCTAGAAATTCTTTGCCTGCAATTCCTTTGCAAATGTCCTAATTTACCACAATTAAGACACCTGGCAGTTTGATGTCTCCTCATTGCTTTGGAAATCGCTTCTCCTACCCAAGATTCATCATTATAGCTAAACGTCTCAACATTCATCGTATGCTGAATCCATTCATCCATAGGTGCTGATCTAGACTTTAAAGGCCCAATTATCTTTTTGCATTCTATGTTTGCATTCTCAAAAGCTAGAGATTCAAGAAGTATTCGTCTAGCTTCTGGGTCTGTTACCCCTATGTCCAGAGCCTTAATTAATCTTTGCAAAAAGTCAATAAAGGGTTCTCTCTGTCCCTGCCTAATTCTGGTATATGATTCAACCCTTTTTGCTGGATCTTGTATCCTATTCCAAGCATTTAAAGCTGCTTGGTGACATAGACACAGTACTTCATCGTCATAAAGAGCTTGGACCTGTGGATCAGAATATTCTCCTGTACCAAGAATTTGATCTTGGGAAACCTCAATACCTTTTGCTCTTCCTTGCTGTTCCATATGTTTGTATTCCTCTCTGAAATAAATTCCGAACATCAAGGAAGGTCCATTATCTAAAACTGCAGGCACTAACTAATGGAAATCATGGGGAGTAGCTCTAGCATTAGAAGCCCAAGTCCTTATCATTTCCTTTACATATGCATTGTGCAAGCCAAAATTAACAACAGCTTGCTTAATTTCTTTCAGATCATTCATTGCTATTGGCGTCCATCTAGCTTCTCTGACTCCCTTTGAGCCTTTAGAAGTTGATGCTTTTTCAGAATTAAGTATAGGATATGTCGCTAGAACCCTGGGTAAGCCAGTTCTAATAGCTGGTGGAGGCCTTGTATCCTGTCCTTGTGCCTCCTTACTCTGTTCACTAGCTGCAATCATTTCTTCAATCATTTCAAGTCTTTTTATTATTGTCTCTCTTAAATCCTGAATCTCCTGACCTGTATATATTTCCAGTGATTTCACTGAGGTATCAATTTTTTGGTCCCCATTCTGCACCTGTGATTCCAAAGCTTTAATTTTTTCCTTCAAAGATAACATGTCCTCCTTAAACTTTTCTTGTATATCATGTAGATTCCCATCTTGGAGGTACATTCTGTCTGTTACCTTATCAAAACTTTGTGATAAAGTCTGAACGTCAAATTCAACAGCCTGAACCCTTTCAGGTAACTTTCTAATACCCTTGGATATGGAATCAATTTTGTCTGTCATAGTATCCACTTGTTCAGATAACCTCTGATTTTCAATAATTTTAATCCTGTCAATTAGTTGTTCATTATTAGTTCGTAAAGATTCTATCATTCTTAGGAGTGCCATATTCTTCTGTTCATTATTAGTACGTAAAGATTCAATCGTTCTTAGTAGTGCCATATTCTTCCTTAATGATAGAATATGGAAAAGAAAACTGAAGGCTAGTAACAAGCAAATTAAGGTATCCCCATAATCATATAAACCTTGTATGATGTAATTTATTGTATTAGTAAATATAAATTTACTAATACATTGTATTAGTGAAAACAAAGCAGTAAAATTTGCATTAGAAACAAAAACTGCAATATTACCTATTATCCAGCAGGTGGCGCTGCTGCAGAGTCGCGGTGAAAACATGGTCCTGTTTCAGTACCTTAGTAGATGTTAAAAACTGGAAAATGCAAGTTTCTCAACAAAATAAATCTAATTAAATCAATTCCTGAGACGGAACAAGTCACCCTGAGGGGTTGTAGCTTTCAGCAACCACGTGCTCTGGTTCATGCCACTTAAGAGCTGTACTTGCAAGGGAGATTTAAAAATGATGCAGAAAAGAGCAAACCAGGTGGCCAGAGACTGCGCGGGCCTGTGGAGTTTAAATCCACGTGGGGAGTCCAAGGCCTCTGGCAGCTGAGGAAGGAGGGGCTCCCGCCAAGCCGAACTAGAGCCCACCAAGCCCGCAGCCGCCAAGCTGAACTTGCACCCGCCAAGACTGCAGCCGCCAAGCCGAACTTGGGGCCGCCAAGCCGAACTCGCGGCTGCTAGTGGGGAAAGGAGAGGTTCTAAAACCAAACGTTGGGCGCCAAAATGAAGGCGTAAGTCACAAACAATGCCACACCAATTCGGGGTTATGATTATTAGGGTGGTATTTATTTAAAGGGGAAAAAACTTACAGATCACTGTCCCAGGCAACAGCCCTCTTCGCAACCAGGAAAGGAGTCTAGTTGCAGGCACAGCAGGAAGTGAAGAGAGAGAGGAGAGGGAAGTGGCCGCTTTTTTAAAGGGAGAGAAACCACGCCCCAGTGGGCTGGTACCTCAGCGGTGATAGGCTGGAGGAGTGGGAGGACCTCCCGCAACACAACCCACCTTAATTTATCAAGTAGCATTACAGGACCTGCCAAAAATAGAGACTTAAGAAAATTCTCGAAAGAAATAGTCTCAGAGGGCATGCATCCACTACTTGCTATGAAAATATTAAAACTCGTGGTCAGTTTGTAATAGAATTATCTCTAAATACTGAATAGACTTGGTTAAAGGAGTTGTAGAGCCTGATCAACAATTACAATAGAGGACATAGTTCACAGAAGAGGCTAAAACTATTGAACAGTGGAGTAAAGATAAGGGTATGGAAATCTCTGAAGAATGACTTCTTGGAAAAAGAGGTTATGCTACTATAGAAAGACAATCCCTATATGATTGCCACATCCTCACTTTATGGTGTACAGCAACTTTGAATTCTCGGGACATAATTGAAGAAGTAGAAAAGAAGATATAATCACTGAAAAAAGTCATACAAGCCTAGAAGAAACCTTCACTGATTTCTTACAAAGATTGACATCAGCAGTAAATAAAATGATTTAAAATTCAGAAGCTAAGAAAATAATAAATAAATGTCTGGCTTCTGAATATGCCAATTTATAATGCAAAAAAGATAATTAGGACCTTAAATACAAGATCAACACCCTTGGAGGAGTTACAATCAACATTGAGTATCATATCATGATGACACTTCGATAGAAAAGGTGATTTTTCAGAGGTTTGAAGAAAAATCAAAATATCAAGTGTTTCAATTGTGGCAAAGAGTTCACATTAAAAGGGATTGTAAACAGGACAATCTTAGAAACAATGCTTCTTTAAGCAGAATCCATTCATAAAATACCTCCCTTCCTGGTTATTCATAAGGTGTAGAAAATGCAGGAATTGTACTAATGAATGCAGGTCAACAAGAGATATGCAAGGTAATTCTTTGCTGTTGGAAAACTGTGAGAGACCTCTAGCAGCCTGCTATGCCAAATCTGGTTCAGTCATGTTCCTGCCATTGTAGAGAAACTCTTTCCCAGAGCAATTAAAGTGCTGAATGCATATTGTAAGAAATTATACTGCTCTGGATAATAGAACAGCTATAGGAGGGAGAAAAAAAAATCAAGAGAAACCAAAAAGTAAGTGTGTTTGCAAACCTCTATAAATGAACAAAAACCAAAATTAAAAATATGAATAAATGAATGAATAAATGAATAAATGTCATTGTCAGTCTAGTGACACAGGTTCAGATGAACAATAAATCCATCAGACACTTGACACCCAAAGAGGGCTCTTCAGGATGTAAATGTCCAGTTTTTGGGAATCAGAACTTTATATCAGGTAAAGCAAAGCAAGAGACAGATTGAATATATTGTACAGGAATGACAGAGAGAAATATTAAAACCATATGTGGCTAAATAGCAATGTATTTGTGATGATGTATTTTTTACAACAATGGAATACTGAGATTAAAAATTTCACCAATTTTAGAAACAAACTATAAATTAACATAAGTTTTTGGGAAAATATGACAAGATATTACATAAAACATTCACCAACCGTTCAGTTCATACAATAACAAGAAACAACTGCTACTGATATTTCAAAGTAACCAATAGCCCTACCTTCAAAATGATTGACAGGCAAGAGTGTATGGTGTGTGGAATGACCTTTAAAAACAAAGAAATATTAGTCTTTAGTATAGGAGATACAGGAGAAACTAAATCTCTGTCTCATGTCAGAAATGCCTCCTGATATGTGATGAAAGAAAAACAAACATTTAAGGACTACCTTTTTGGCACTAATCTCATAATCCTTTGATTTTTTTAATTTTTAAATTTTTTTTATTTTTATTATTTCTTTATTTATTTTAGTTTTTCAGACAGGGTTTCTGTGTGGCTGTGAAGTCTGTCCTGGAACGAGATCTTGTAGTTCAGGCTGGCTTCAAACGCTCAGAGATCCACCTCCCTCTGCCTCCCAAGTGCTGGGATTAAAGGTGTGTGTTACACCTCCCTGATCAATACTTTGATTTTATATTGACTCTTTAACAGCTTTTCTTGAGGTATAAATTTTAAAAGATGCATATATAAAACTTTTTGTTTTGATATTAATGTCATGATATTAATGGTCATATAAAGTATTAACTTATTCTAGAAAAAGATTTCATCTACTATCCCTTACATGATTTTTGGATTTGAGTCTCTATCAGTTTTATGCACATATAACAGTGACATTTAAAGTTTCTAAAAGTAGAATGGGGACCAAAAATTACCATTTCTCCAGGACTGTGATAACATCACTAAGCCTAAAAACACAACCTAAAGATCAACTTTGGACTACAAATTTCTAAGAACAATTTCAAGGTGGCTAGCAAAGATGATCCAGCTTCATAGACTGTTCTAGCCAGGACTTGAGACAAGCCCTGCACTTTGTCATTATGCAGAGACTAAACAAAAATTGATAAAGCTACCCAAGATTTGACAGTAAACCCAAATTTTTGTTTTCAGTCTCCTGTAAAAGTGATCTCACTCCCAGACAGCAGAAAATAAATTTAAGAATACAAACCCACATTCCCAAGAGGTAGGATGAGTGGTTTTGAATATTCAATGGGTTATGGCTATTTCTCATTGTTTGGGGGTGTGGTTACAAGTTGTTATTTGTTATGATCAGGAAGAAAATTGAACAAAAGTGCCTACATTCAGACTTTTTTTTTTTTTTTTTTTTGGTTTTTCGAGACATGGTTTCTCTGTGGTTTTGGAGCCTGTCCTGGAACTAGCTCTTGTAGACCAGGCTGGTCTCGAACTCACAGAGATCCGCCTGCCTCTGCCTCCCAAGTGCTGGGATTAAAGGCGTGCGCCACCACCGCCCGGCTACATTCAGACTTCTTGTGTTGAAAAGAAAAAGCAGGACAAAGACATGATAGGATAAAAGGGTAGATTTTTGAATCTACTTTTAAAAAGCAGCAACTAGTTTTAAATATTTTTTACATTGGATTGGATTTTTGTATCTTGCATACAGTTTTTTTTCCTATATTGATTCAAATTTGAGTTTAATTTTGTTAAAGCTAATTTGTGTTACTAAGTACATACATGAACAGTGAAAAAATGAACTTAAAAAAGAAATTAAAAAAAATATTGTTTACAGAGGAAATTCAGAGAATCATTAGATCTTACTACAAAAGCCTATATGCCACAAAATTGGAAAATGTAAAGGAAATGGATACTTTTTTAGATAAATATCATATACCAAAGTTAAATCAGGACCTGGTGAACAATCTAAATAGACCTGTTAGTCGCGAAGAATTAGAAGAGGTTATCAAAAACCTCCCTACCAAAAAAAGCCCAGGACCAGATGGTTTCAATGCGGAATTCTACCAGATCTTCCAAGAAGATCTAATACCTATACTCCTTAATGTATTCCACAAGATAGAAACAGAAGGGTCATTACCAAACTCCTTTTATGAAGCCACAATTACTCTGATACCAAAACCACTCAAAGACTCAACCAGGAAAGAGAACTACAGGCCAATCTCACTCATGAATATCGACGCAAAAATCCTCAACAAAATACTGGCAAATCGAATCCAAGAACACATCCGAAAAATTATCCATTATGATCAAGTAGGCTTCATTCCTCAGATGCAGGGCTGGTTCAACATACGAAAATCTATCAATGTAATCCAGCATATAAATAAACTGAAAGAAAAAAACCATATGATCATTTCATTAGATGCTGAAAAAGCATTTGACAAAATTCAACATCAATTTATGTTAAAAGTCTTGGAGAGATTAGGGATACAAGGGTCATACCTAAATATAATAAAAGCTATATACAGCAAGCCGACAGCTAACATCAAATTAAACGGAGAGAAACTCAAAGCCATCCCACTTAACTCAGGAACACGACAAGGCTGTCCACTCTCGCCATACCTCTTCAATATAGTGCTTGAAGTTCTAGCAATAGCAATAAGACAACATAATGGAATCAAGGGGATTCGAATTGGAAAGGAAGAAGTTAAACTTTCGTTATTTGCAGATGATATGATAGTGTATATAAGCGACCCCCAAAACTCCACCAAAGAACTCCTACAGCTGATAAACAGCTTTAGTAATGTGGCAGGATACAAGATCAACTCCAAAAAATCAGTCGCCCTCTTATACACAAAGGATATGGAAGCAGAGAGGGAAATCAGAGAAGCTTCACCATTCACGATAGCCAAAAACAGCATAAAATATCTTGGGGTAAATCTAACCAAGGAAGTGAAAGATCTATTTGACAAGAACTTTAAGGCATTGAAGAAAGAAATTGAAGAGGATACCAAAAAATGGATGGACCTCCCTTGCTCTTGGATTGGGAGGATCAACATAGTAAAAATGGCAATTCTACCAAAGGCAATTTATAGATTCAATGCAATCCCCATCAAGATCCCATCAAAATTCTTCACAGATCTGGAGAGGACAATAATCAACTTTATATGGAAAAACAAAAAACCCAGGATAGCCAAAACAATCCTATACAATAAAGGATCTTCTGGAGGCATTACCATCCCTGACTTCAAACTCTATTACAGAGCTACAGTAATGAAAACAGTGTGGTACTGGCATAAAAACAGAGAAGTCGACCAATGGAATCGTATAGAAGACCCGGATTTTATCCCACAAACCTATGAACACCTGATTTTCGATAAAGGAGCTAAAAGTATAAAATGGAAGAAAGAAAGCATCTTCAACAAATGGTGCTGGCACAACTGGATGTCATCTTGTAGAAGAATGAAAATAGACCCTTATCTATCACCGTGCACAAATCTCAAGTCCAAATGGATTAAAGACCTCAATATCAGCCCGAACACACTGAACCTGATAGAAGAGAAAGTGGGAAGTACCCTACAGGAGCTGGGCACAGGAGATCGCTTCCTATGTATAACCCCAGAAGCACAGACATTAAGGGCAACATTGAATAAATGGGACCTACTTAAACTGAGAAGCTTCTGTAAAGCAAAGGACATAGTCAATAAGACACAAAGGCAACCTACTGATTGGGAGAAGATCTTCACCAACCCCACAACAGACAAAGGTCTGATCTCCAAAATATATAAAGAACTCAAGAAACTAGACTTTAAAATGCTAATTAACCCAATTAAAAAATGGGGCACTGAACTGAACAGAGAATTCTCAGCAGAGGAAGTTCAAATGGCCAAAAGACACTTAAAGTCGTGCTCAACTTCCTTAGCAATCAGGGAAATGCAAATCAAAACAACTTTGAGATATCATCTTACACCTGTCAGAATGGCTAAAGTCAAAAACACCAAGGATAACCTTTGCTGGAGAGGCTGTGGAGGAACGGGTACCCTCATCCATTGCTGGTGGGAATGCCATCTTGTGCAACCACTGTGGAAGTCAGTGTTTCGGTTTCTCAGGAAATTCGGGATCAACTTACCCCTGGACCCAGCAATACCACTCCTGGGAATATACCCAAGAGATGCTCTATCATATGACAAAAGCATTTGTTCAACTATGTTCATAGCAGTATTATTTGTAATAGCCAGAACCTGGAAACAACCTAGATGCCCTTCAATGGAAGAATGGATGAAGAAAGTATGGAATATATACACGCTAGAGTACTACGCTGTGGTAAAAAACAATGACTTCTCTAATTTTGCAGGCAAATGGATGGAAATAGAAAACACTATCCTGAGTGAGGTGTCCCAGACCCAAAAAGATGAACATGGGATGTACTCGCTCATAATTGGTTTCTAGCCATAAATTAGAGCCACGGAGTCTACAATAGGTGAACCTAAAGAAGCTAAGTAAGAAGGTGAACCCAAGGAAAAACATATAGTTATCCTCTTGGCTAAGGGAAGTAGACCCAATTGCCGGGGAGAAAATTAGGATCTTGTGGGTGGGGTGGGATGGGGGTAAGGGGAGATGGGGAGAGAAAAGGTAGAAGGTAAGGAGGGGGGACTTGGGGAATCAGGATAATTGGGATAAAGGAAAGGTGGATAGGGGAGCACGGAACCACAATTCTTAGTTAAGGGAACCACTTTAGGGTGAGCAAGAGATTTGACCCTAGAGGGGCTCCCAAGTGCCCAACATGAGGTTCCCAGTTAGTTCCTTGGGTAGCTGAGGATTGGGAACCTGAAATGACCCTATCCGAGATCAATACTGACGAATATCTTGCATATCATCATAGAAACTTCATCTGGTGATGGATGGAGACAGAGACAGAAACCCACACTGGAGCACTGGACTGAGCTCCCAAGGTCCCAATGAGGAGCAGAAGGAGGGAGAACATGAGCAAAGAAGTCGGGACCACGAGGCGTGCACCCACCCACTGAGACAGTGGAGCTGATCTACTGGGAGCTCACCAAGGCCAGCTGGACTGTGACCGAAAAAGCATGGGATAAAACCGGACTCTCTGAACATGGCGAACAATGAGGGCTGATGAGACGCCAAGGACAATGGCACGGGGTTTTGATCCTACTTAATGTGCTGGCTTTGTGGAAGCCTAGCCAGTTTGGATGTTCACCTTCCTAGATATGGACGGAGGGGGGAGGACCTAGGACTTACCACAGGGCAGGGAACCTGGACTGCTCTGTGGACTGGAGAGGGAGGGGGAGAGGAGTGGGGGGAGGGGTAGAAGGGTGGGAGGAGGGGGAGAAGGGTGGGAGGAGGGGGAGGGAAATGGGAGGCTGGGAGGAGGTGGAAACTTGTTTTTTGTTTATGTTTTTTTTTCTTCTTTTCTTAATAAAAATATTATTAAAAAAATATTGTTTGAAACTGCATTTACACTTTCTATTGGATACCTTTCACAATTTTTCTGCGATTTCTTTGGCATATAGGTCTTGGGTTATACATACGTGATTTTTCAAGCTTTTTTTTTTCACAAAACCAAATTGATTTCCCTGAAAAGGTTCTATTTAGGAACATAATATATAAATGTCATAATAATTAAAAAACAAGTCAGCAAGTTGAAAGAGAGAACGAAGGGCTATACAGTAGAATAGGGAGAGCAAAAAGAAGGGAATGAAGATATTATATTATAATCTCAATGATTTTAAAGAATTAAATTAAAATTCACTTTTATTACTGAGAGTTACACTTTCCACATACCTTTAAGAGTGCAGCCTCACTCAAGCAATTCTGACTTTATTCTTTTATTTTTACAAATTCTTACCAACATTTTTGTAATACAAAATATCCTCATTCCATTATTTTAAAAATTATTTTTTGCTTCTATCCGCAGCAGTGTAATTAAGAAATTTTTGTTTTATCTACACATACAATTCTAATTCCACATCAAAAACTCCACATTCAAATGAGAAACAATAGAGTATACTGAATGAATTGAGTTCTATAACAAGGAAAATTTGTAGTAATAGAGACAATTATTGGACAATCATCACTCATCTTCTAGACAATGCAAAATGGGCAATAAAAACTCTACACAGGGCTTACGTACTCCAGTTTGCAATCTCGAACTTTTCCTGTAATAGGGGTTCTTGAACTACTAGGATTAGATGAATCTTAGTTGCTTTTAACTACAACTTGATGTAGAAAACTAAATAAAAATGTGTAAAATATTAAAAAGCTAAAGTATGTTGTATTTTGACAAACACACTAAAATTAAATAGAGAATAGTTGAAATATAGTTTTCTCCAATTCTTTTTTCCGTTTCTTTTTTTAAAATTGCTTATATTGAGCAATATGTTTTTTTCTACTCACCTCCCCCTTTTTTACATCTCATATTCTACCCTCTTCTATGATCCCCAGGCTTCCAATTTACTCAGGAGATATTGTCTTTTTCTACTTGCCATGTAGATTCGATCCATATATATCTCTTTTCTGGCCCTCATTGTGGTCTACGTTCTCTGGGCTTGTGAATTATAGTTTGGTTTTTCTTTGCTTTATGTATAAAAGCTGTGTCTGAGTGAGAGCATATTATATTTGCCTTTCTGGGTTAGGTTATCTCAATCAATATGGTGTTTTTTAGATCCATCCATTTGATATCAAATTTTCAGACATCATTATTTTATTCCACTGTGTAGTACTCCATTGTATAAATGTACCACATTTTCTTGATCCATTCTTAGGTTCTAGTTATGACAAATAATGTTGCTATGAACATAATTGAGTACATCCTCTTGAGATATGGTTGAGTATCCTTAGGGTATATACTCAAAAGGGGTATTGCTTGGTCTCAAAGTAGGTTGTTTCCTAATTTTTTTGAGAAATCACCATACTGATATCCAAAGCAGATTTACCAGTTTGCACTCCCACCAGCAATGGAAGAGTTTTCCCTTTACCACACATCTTCTCCAACATAAGTTGTCATCAGTGTTTTTGATCTTGGCTATTCTTACAGGTATAAGATGGAATCTCAGAGCTGTTTTGATATTTCTCTGATGGTGAAAGATGTTGAACATTTCTTTAAGTGCCTTTCAGTCATTTTAAAGTCATTGGTTGAGAGTTTTTTGTTTAGGTCTGTATCACATTTTTATTGGATTATTTGTTCTTTTGATGATCACTTTCTTGAGATTTTTTATATTTTGGACATCAGCCCTCTGTCCAGTGTAGTGTTGGTGAAGATATTTTTTCCATTCTGTAGACTGCTGCTTTATCTTATTCATCATGTTATTTTCTTTGCAGAAGCTTCTCAGTTTCAGGAGGTCCCATTTATTAATTATTTCTCTCAATGTCTGTGCTACTGATATATTTAGGAAGTGGTCCCCTGTGTCAATGTATTTGAATGTACTTCCAACTTTGTCTTCTGAAGTTCACTGTGGTTGGTTTTATGTTGAGGACTTTGATAAATTTGGACTTGAATTCTATGCAAGGTGTAGATATGGATCTATTTTCATTCTTCTACATGTTGCTATCTAGTTATGCCAACACCATTTGTTGAATATGTTTTCTATTTTCTTCTTTCCATTCTATATTTTTTGCTTCTTTGTCAAAAATCAGGTGTTCATAGGTATATGGATTGATAGCCATGTCTTTAGTTGGTTCCATTGATTCTCCTGTCTTTTTTAATACAAATTGCAGACAGTTTTCAATACTGTAGCTCTGTATTATGGCTTAAAGTCAGGGATTGTGATGGCTCCAGAAGTTCCTTTATTTTACAGGATTGTTTTGGCTACCATGGGGTTTTGCTTTTTCATATGAAGTTGAAGAAAGGTCTGTGAAGAATTTTTCTGGGATTTTTCTGGGTATGGTATTGAGCTTTCCATTTTCTAGTGTCTTCTAAATTTCTTTCTTCAAGATTTAATGTTCTTGTCATATGAGTCTTCTACTTGTTAGTGTAATGTTACCCCAAGATATATTATGTTATTTGTGGCTATTGTGAAAGGTGATGTTTCTCTGATTTCTGTCTTAGCCTATTTATCATCTGTATAAAGGAACAATGCTGATTTTTTAAAAAAATTAATCTTGTATACTTTATTGAAGGTATTTATGAGTTGTCAAAGTTCCTTGGTAAAATTTTTGGGATCACTTATATAAACTATCATATCATCAGCAAATAGTGAAAGTTTGACTTGTTCTTTTCAATTTGTATTTGTTTGGTCTTTTTGTTGTCTTATTTCTCTAGTTAGAAACTCAAGTACAATATTGAATAAATATGGAGAGACTAGACAGCCTTATCATATTACAAAATTTCAGTGGAATCACTCTAAATTTCTCTCATTATTTTAATGATAGATGTTGGTTTGAAGTATATTGCCTTTATTGTAATTAGGTATGTTCTTTGTATTCCTGTTCTCTCCAAAATCTATTTTCAGGAAGGGATGTGATATTTTGTTGAAGATTTTTTCAGCATCAAAAAGATGATAATGTTTGTTTTTTTTTTCATTTTGTTTATATGCTGGATTACATTGATAGATTTTTGTGTGCTGACCTATCTCTTGTGTCACTGGGATAAAGCCAACTTGGTCATGGTGGATGATGTTTCTGATGTATTCTTGGATTTTGTTTGCAATTATTTTATTGAGTATTTTTGCTTCCATGTTCATGAGTGAGATTGGTCTGCAAATCCCTTTTTAGATAATGCTTTGTGTGGTTTAATTATTAGGGCAATTGTGGACTCATAAAAAAGTTTGTCAATTTTACTTTTGTTTCAAACTTTTTGCAGAGTATTGATATTAGTTCTTCTTTATATAGTCTTGTATAAATCTGCAAAGAATCCATCTCATCCTGGGCTTTTGGGTGGGTACTTTTGCTGATTGTTTCTATTTTTTTAAGCAGTTGTAGGTCAATTTAATTTTCTTATCTGGTCTTGATTTAATTTGGGTGCCATGTTTCTACCTCGGTTTAGGATATTTTGTATATTGATACAACATTTAGGATATATTTTTATATTGCATTATATGTTACTCCTACCTCTGATCAAAATACTTATAGATTGTTTACATTTTGAGGTTACTGTCCTCATTTGTTGCACATTTATTCATAAATTATTTAATATTCTGACATGAAGTTTTACTCTTTAAGTTATCCAGATATTAATTATAGTTCAATAGTTGTTCATGTTTGTTGTACATATAGTCAGATCTTCAGATATATAGAGGTTCTTCAGATATATAGAGATTGTATTCTCTCTAGATAGGGAATCTTCAAGTACTTCACAGATCTGTAGAACATGGCCTTTAAATAACTTTGTGTTTTGTTGACATGAACCATGACTGCTTCTGAAAGCACCAATCTATTCCTGAGAGAATGTTGAGCACCAAAATACACTCCACTTGGAGCTCATTTTCTTCTTGTAAAAACTGGCCTTTGGGCAAGGAACTGACAATACTTCAACCACTGACAAGTTACGTGATATCCAGAAATGGTTAAGCAGGACTGTGAAACCTTGCCAAGACAGGATAAACCAGTTTTGAAAAATTTCCTGCCTCTGAAAATGGTCTGTCAATTATGCTGAGCCATAGCCAAAATTGGTTGCTTCAACCTTACAAAATGAGACTTTGGGTGAATGCTCAGGTAGCTAATGCTCCGTCATATATTGCTCACTTGGGAAGTTACTTGATTGTAGTTCCTGCCTGCTCAAGTAACATTATCTCCCTTTTAAGGCCTCTGATATGGTTAAACATTATAAAGTTGTGGTAGTCCTCTTATGATCTAGCCGAGCCATTTCTATAAGACTTAGACTCCTTAGGATAGAATGCTTATTAAAACATTTAGAATATGTTTCTTGCTTAATATTGTTTATGCTGATTGTAATTCTAATCTTAAACTTAAATTTGCTATCTGTTCCTAATGTATATTGCTTTGTATTGGGTTTGGAACTCTCTTACTTAAACAAAAGGGAGAGGTGTGATGGGAGCTCTTTCCACTCCTTCAGCCCATAGTCTTTAAGTAACTAGCCCACTTGGTCATGATCTTGTTTGCTTTAAAAAACCCCAGACAACAAATGGCACCCACAAGGACAACTGCATCCATATAAATCCTGACAGAGCTTGGGAAGTAATTCTAGATAAAAAAAAATATAGTTAAACATGGCTTCTCAATAACAGCATTTTCTCAGGTGGGCACTGTTTGCTAGAGGCAAATGCATCTCACTTAAGAGAGGTTTCCTAAGTCAGCTTTTGCTGTAAAACCTAGCAGATCTTTTAAGAGGCCCTGCCATGAAACATTTAAATGGTGTTGATGAAAAGCTGACTGCATGCTTTTTTAGTTTTAAGCCATAGCAGGAAAAAAGCTGTACCATTTTTAAATGCCAGCTTTCTTATATAGAGCAAGGAAAAAGCAATCAAACAGATGAAAGAAATAATTCAAAACTTTAAAAAAGAGGCGGATCTCTGTGAGTTCAAGGTCAGCCTGGTCTACAAGAGCTAGTTCCAGGACAGGAACCAAAAGCTACGGAAAAACCCTGTCTCAAAAAATCAAACAAAAAAAAAAGAGAGAGAGACAATAAAGAAAACACAAACTGAGGGAATTCTGGAAGTGGAAAATATGAGAAAACAATCAGGAATCACAAATGCAAGCTAAAACAGCAGGATAAAAAAGGCTGAACAGAGAATCTCAAGGGCAGAAGATAAAATAAAGGAAATAGATTCATCAGTCTATTAAAATATTAAATCTAACAAAAGCTTAAAACAAAATATGCAGGAAATATGAGATGTCATAAAAAGACACAACCTAAGAATAATAGGGAGAGAAGAAGGGGAAGAATTCCAACTCAGAAAAGCACAGAAAATGTATTCAACAAAATCATAGAAGAAAACTTTCTAAAACCTAAAGAAAGATATGCCTAAGAAGATACAATGATGGAGGAAGGTCATTGGTTAAATAAAAAGAAACTGCTTGGCTCTCATTGGTTAGAAGATAGGTGGGAGGAGTAGATAGAACAGAACGCTGGGAGGAAGAGGAAGTGAGCTCAGACTTGATAGCTCTCCACTCTGGGGCAGATGCCTCAGACAGAGAACATCCTCCCCTCTCCTGGGCAGATGCACGCATGCAATGAAGCAAGCCGCCAGGTCAGACATGCTGAATCTTTCCCAGTAAGACCGGTGCTACATGGTTTATTAGAGATGGATTGATCTGGATATCAGAATTAGCCAGTAAGGGCTAGAGCTAATGGGCCAAGCAGTGTTTAAATGAATAAAATTTGTGTGTTGTTATTTCGGGGCATAAGCTAGCCAGGTGACCAGGAGCTGTGGAGGCAGGAACACAGCCCAAGCTCCCTACTACAGTAAAGGCCTAAAGAAAGAATTTTCCATTACATGGCAACAAGCGAAGGACATTATAAAGAGATGTCCTACTTGTTCTTTCTATAACCAAACATCGTTGTCTGCAGGGAGTCACCCAAAGGGTACTCAAAGAAATGAAATCTGGCAGATGGACCGTGTTCCACTTTATGGAATTTGGTAAATTAAAATATGTATACCACACCATAGACACGTATTCAGGTTTTCAATGGGCTACAGTCCAGAGCTCATAAAAGGCTGATTCAGTAATTACACATTTATTGGAAGTTATGGCCTAGATGGGTTTACCTGCACAAATAAAGTCATACAATGGTCCAGCATATGTACCTAAGAAAATGAAACGCTTTTTTGCTTATTATAATATAAAACACATTACAGGTATACCAAATAATCCTACAGGTCAGGCAGTTATAGAAAGATCAAGTCAAACTATAAAGGATATGCTGAACAAACAAAAAGGGACCGAAAATACCCCCAGAAATAGATTACATAATGCTTTATTAACCTTGAATTTTCTTGCCACTAATGAGAAAGTAACAAAAGCAACAGAAAGAAATTAGATAATGGAAAAGTCTGCTGAACTAAAACAACCGATTTATTTCAAAAATGTGCTGACCTCTCAATGGAAGCCAGCAGATGTGCTACTTTGGGGAAGGGGTTTTGCTCTCGTTTCCACAGGAGATAAAAATTTGTGGATACCATCAAAATTAATAAAGGTTAGATTTGAAGAGGAGAAACCTCCTGGAAAGGAGACATGACAATTCATCCACAATGATGGTATTCATACAGGTGGTAAGAAAAACATTTAGAATGGGGACAGGGTTCTGTTCTTATCTCCACAGGAAAACACTCATCTTCAAAAAATTCAAGGGACCCTGGATGTTTGAATACCCACATATGGAAACTATTTACAACCAAATAAGAATTGGTAAGAAAATCAAATAGGTTCTGCAAGTAAAATTATTATACACTTATCTTTAAATATGTATTAATAGGCATTTATTAATAAATATATAGAGCTGGTTTTGAAGTTGGACTCTGGTTCAGTCCCTCTCCAATTCCAAGCCTGTTGGTAAGAGAAAACCTAGAGTTTCTTGAGTTTCTGTCTCATGTCAAGAGCCATGATATGGGACAGAAAGAAATTTGAGTTTAGAAAACAGCTTTGCTTTTCTTCATATCTATCATACCTTTCATTGAATATATCTATCATGCCTTTCATTGAATATATGTATGTCTATATATGTCTATATGATTAATGTTTAAGTTTTTCACAATGAACAATGAGTTTTTCCTGCAGTGACATTTGAAGTGTCCATGAAGAAGATGGGGCCCCATAAAAACTCCACCTGGTTGATATGACGTCATGATACTGATAGCGCTACTACAAGACCTGTTTTGGGTACCAGCTGCACAAGACAGTTCCAACTTGGTTAGCTGAAATGGTGCACATCTTGTACAACATTCTGGACAGACCTCCACAAAATACTCAGAGACTATTTGCAATTTTAAAAGACATTGATCTTGAAATTTAACTATCATTTTACATTCACAGGATCCCCTAGAAAGAACATCGGCCCCATGACAGCTTGAAGTAATTCTAGAGGATGGCATCCCCTCTCTCAGTAAAGTTTGCCCTTGGGTTTAGGGACATCATTTAGGGGTTGATTATAATTAGTATATGATTGAGGGCTGGGGATTGGGGAGGAATTTTATATGCTCAGGGATCATTTGAAATAAAAGAGGGATAATGGGATGATGGGATAATAGATTGGTACTTGTTAGTACTTGTGACTTATTGTTTTGGGACAAATATATTGGTATCGATTCTTATATATTGATACGAAGTTAAATTATATTGACTATTGTATGTGTGCATGCTTCTACCTCTGTTTAAAATATTTTTATGTATTGATATATACATTGTATGATATTGTTTATTTACCATATTGCAGTGTACATTTCTACCTCTGATTAAGATACTTATACATTGTTTGTGTATAGATATATATTTATTATGTTGCAATGTATATTTGTACAGTGTTTGTATTTGGAGGTCATTGTCCTCATTTGCTTCACAGTCATTTATTGTCTTAGTCTTTAAGTTAGATAGGTATTGAGAATTATATAAATCAATAGTATTCTACTTTTGTCATTTATAATTAGACTAATCAGGTTCTTTAGATACATAGAAATTATACTCAGTATAGATAGATAATCTTCAACCTCTTCAAAGAGCTGTAGAAAATGGCCTTTAATCTAACTCAGACTTTTGTGGTAGTGAGACAAAATTGCTCCTGGAAACACTGATCTATTCCTGAGAGAATGTTGAGCACCAAAAACACTCCACCTGGAGCCTTTCTTCTTGGCTGAACTGGCCTGTGGGCCAAGAAATGCCCATGCCTCAACCAGTGACAGAAATATAGAGTATCCGTGAAATGGAAAAAAACAGGACTGTCATATCCTGCCAAGACAGGGTAAGATAGTTTTGAAAAGTTGCTTGCCTTTGAAAATGGTATGTCAGTTATGTTAGGCCTTAGCCAAAGTTTGTTGCTTCAACGCTGCAAACGTGAACTTGGGTGATTGCCCAGGTCGCTAGTTGTCTCTGTGATTTGTTGCATGTTTTGGAAGTTGTTTGATTATACTTCCCAATTACTCAGGTAACATTATTTTCCTTCTCCGATCTTCGATGGGGTTAAAGACTATATAAATTTATTTACTTTCTACTCATGACTAGGCCAAGCTATTTATTATATAAAACTTAAGCTAGTTAGAATAGGATATTTGTACTTATTGTATATAATTTCATAGTAGGTTTAGAACTCTCTTACTTAAACAAAAGGGGGAGGTGTTGTGGGAGGTCCTTCTGCTCCTTCAGCCAATAGCCACTGAGATACCAGCCCATTGGGGTGTGGTCTCTCTCCCTTTTAAAATGGGCCACTTCCCTCTGCTCTCTCTCTGGCTTCCGGCTCTGCTTCCGGCAACTAGGCTCCTTTCCTGATTGTGCAGAGGGCTGTTTCTGGGATGGTGATCTGTAAGTTTTTCCCTTTAAATAAATAACCATTCTATTAATCATAATTCCAAACTGGTGTGGGATTGTTTGTGACTTATGTCTTCACTCCCCCAAGCCTGCCCTGTTGTCTGAGAGTTCCTTGGCCCAAGAACAGATCCTCTTTCTGCACTGAGGAGATCCAGCTAGAGGGAACTCCTTTCAATCTGTAGGGTCCTTAGATCCACAGGCATGAACTGCTCCAGTGCCAAGGGGCCCTAAGACAGGCCAGACCAAGGAAATTCACCAAGAACACAGTCAGGCAGGAAAGATTGGACCAAGATGCCAAGACTCTCCTGGCTGCATTTGAAGGAAGAGATGGGCAGAAGGAAGAGATGCAAGAATTCCTCCAACAACCTGAAAGGCAACATGACAACACGAGAATCCAGGGATCATGCAACAAGAAGACTTGAATGCCCTATTCCAAAATAAGTAGAAGAAATCGACTGTAGATGTAACATTATGAAAATAATAGAAGATCTTAAACAGGATGTGAAAAACTCTTTTAAAGAAATGGAGTAGACATACAAAAAGGTAGAAGAAACGAATAAATCTCCCAAAGATACCCAGGAAAAACAAGAAAAAGCATTCAAACAGGTAAAGGAAACAGTTCACGACTTGAAAAATGAAATGGAGGCAATGAAGAAAACACAAACTGAGAGATGGCAGGATATGGAAAATCTGGGTAAATGAACAGGAACTACAGAGACAAGTATAGCCAATAGAATACGAGTGGTAGAAGAAATAATCTCAGAGGCTGAAGATACTATAGAGGAAATAAACTCATTGATCAAAGAAAACAACAAATTCAACAAATTCTTAACACAAAACATCCAGGAAATCTGGGACACCGCGAAAAGACCAAACCTAAGAGTAATAGGGGTAGCAGAAGGAGAAGAATTACAGTTCAAAGGCCCAGCAAATATATTCAACAAAATTATAGAAGAAATCTTTCCCACCCTATAGAAGGATATTCCTATGAAGGTACAAGAAGCATGCAGAACACCAAATAGACTGTATCAAAAAGAAAAAAAAACATACCCTTGCCATATAATAATCAAAACACAAAACATACAGAATAAGAAAAGAATATTAAGAGCTGCAAAAAAAAAAAAAAAGGTCAAGTAACATATAAAGAGAAACCTATCAGAATTACACCTGACTTCGCAATGGAAACCATGAAAACCAGAAGGTCTTGGATAGATGTGCTACAGACACTAAGAGACCATGGATGCAAGGCCAAACAACTATAACCAGCAGCGTTTACATTCACCATTGTTGGAGAAAACAAGACATTAAATGAAAAAAACAGATTTAAACAATATATATCCACAAACCCAGCCTTACAGAAAGTACTGGAAGGAAAGCCACTACCCAAGGAAGCTAATTACACCCACAGTAATACAGGCATCTGTTAACCTCCCACCAGCATAACCCAAATAAGGGAAACACACAAATATTACTACCAAAAGATAACTGGAGCTAACAACCACTGATGATTAATATCGCTTAATGTAATGGTCTCAATTCACCTATAAAAAGACACAGGCTAAGAGAATGGATACATAAATCGGATCCAGCATTCTGCTGTTTACAAGAAACACACATCAACCTCAAAGACAGACACTACCTCAGAGTAAAGGGTTTGGAAAAGGTTTTCCAGTCAAATGGACCTAAAAAAAAAGCAGGTGTGGCTATTCTAATATCTAATAAAATTGATTTCAAACTAAAGTCAATCAGAAGAGATGGCAATGGGCATTTTATACTCATAACAGGAACAATTAATTAAGATGAAGTCTCAATCCTAAATATCTGTGCCCCTAATTCAAGAGCACCCATATATGTAAAAGAAACATTACTGAAACTTGAATTGCAAACCAAACCTTACATGCTAATAATAGGAGATTTCAACACTCCTCTCTCACCAATGGGACAGGTCAACCAGACAGAAACCTAACAGAGACATAAGAGAACTACCAGATGTAATGAATCAAATGAACTTAATAGACATTGATAAAATGTTCCACCCAAACAAAAACAATATACCTTCATATCAACACCTCATGGAACCTTCTCTAAAATTTATCACATTCTTGGTAACAAAGCAAACACCCAAAGATACAAAAAAAAAAAATTAAAGCAGTCCACTGTGTCTTATCAGGTCACCATGGAGTAAGTTAGAATTCAACAACAATACTACTCCCAGAAAGCCTACAAACTCATGCAAACTGAACAGGCAACTACTGTACCACTCCTGGATAAAGGAAAAAATAAAGAAAGAAATTAAAATCTTCTTTAAAGTCAGAGAAAATTAAAGTACACCATATCCAAACCTATGAGACACTATGAAAGCAGTCCTAAGAGGAAAGTTCATAGCACAAAGGGCCCACATAAGGAAAATGGAGAAAGCTCACATCAATCACCTAACAGCATGCCTGAAAGCTCTAGAAAAAAAAAAAAAGGAAGCAGACTCACCCAAGAATAGAAAAAAGACTCGGAATAAGTTGAGGGCTGAAATCAACAAAATAGAAACACAGAAAAACATACAAAGAATCAATGAAACAAAGAGCTGGTTCATTGAGAAAATCAACAAAATTGACAAACCCTTATCAAAACTAATCAAAAGGCAGAGAAAGAAGATCCAAGTTAACAAAATCAGAAATCAAAAGGGGGACATATCAATGGATACTGAGGAAATACAAAGAATTGTTAGGTCTTACTACAAAAATCTGTACTTCAAAAAACTGGAAAATGTAAAAGAAATGGACAATTTTTAAGATAGATGTCACCTACAAAAATTAAATCAAAACCAGTTGAGCAATTTAAATAGACCTATAAGTCATGATGAGATAGAAGCTTCCACCAAAAACCTCCCTACCAAAAAAAGCCCAGATGGGATGGTTTTAGTGCTGAATTCTACCAGACCTTTCAAGAAGACCTAGTACCTATATTCCTCAAAGTGTTCCACATAACAGAAACAGAAGGCTCACTTACAAACTCTATAGCTTTAGAAAGCTACAGTTACCCTGACACAAAAACCACACAAAGACCCAACCAAGAAAAAGAATTACAGATCAAGCTCACTCATGGATATGGATGCAAAAATTCTCAATAAAATTCTGGCAAACCAAATCCATATGAAAATCTATCAATGTAATTCACCATATAAATAAACTGAAAACAAATCATATGATCATTTCTTTGGATGCAGAAAAAGCATTAGACAAAATTCATCATCCCTTCATGATAAAGGTTTTGGAGAGATTAGGGATACAAGGGTCATATCTAAATATAATAAAAACAATATACAGGAAGCCAGTAGCTAACATCAAATTAAATGAAAAGAAACTCAAAGATATTATACTAAAATCAGGAAGAAGATAAGGCTGTCCACTCTCTCCATATTTCTTCAACATAGATCTTGAAGTTTTAGCAATAGCAGTAAGACAACATAAGGAGATCAAGGGGATTAAAATTGGAATGGAAGAAGTTAAATTTTAATTACTTGCAGATGATATGATAGTGTATATAAGTGACCCCCCAAAACTCTACCAGAGAACTCCTACAGCTGATAAACACCTTCAGTAAAACGGCAGGATACAAGATCAACTCAAAAAAAATACCAATGTGGGTCTCTGTCTCTGTCTCCTTTCATCATCTGATGAAGGTTAATATTCAGGAGGATGCCTATATGTTTTTCTTTGGGTTCTCCTTCTTATTTAGCTTCTCTAGGATCATTATAGGCTCAATGTCCTTTATTTATGGCTAGAAACCAAATATGAGTGAGTACCTCCCATGTTCCTCTTTTTGGGTCTGGCTTACCTCACTCAGGATAGTGTTTTCTATTTCCATACATTTGCATGCAAAATTCAAGAAGGCCTTGTTTTTTACTCCTGAGTAGTACTCTAATATGTATATATTCCATACTTTCTTCATCCATTCTTCCATTGAAGGGCATCTAGGTTGTTTCCAGGTTCTGGCTATTACAGGTGATGAGACAGAGACAGAGACCCACATTGGAGCACCGGACAGAAATCTCAAGGTCCAAATAAGGAGCAGAAGAAGAGAGAGCACGAGAAAGGAACTCAGGACCGCAAGGGGTGCACCCACACACTGAGACAATGGGGATGTTCTATCGGGAACTCACCAAGGCCAGCTGGCCTGGGTCTGAAAAAGCCTGAGATAAAACCGTACTCCCGAACATAGCGGACAATGAGGACTACTGAGAACTCAAGAACGATGGCAATGGGTTTTTGATCCTACTGCACATACTGGCTTTGTGGGAGCCTAGGCAGTTTGCATGCTCACCTTACTAGACCTGGATGGAGGTGGATGGTCCTTGGACTTCCCACAGGGCAGGGAACCCTGATTGCTCTTTGGGCTGACGAGGGAGGGGGACTTGATCGGGGGAGGGGGAGGGAAATGGGAGGCAGTGGCAGGGAAGACACAGAAATCTTTAATAAATAAATTAATTAATTAATTAAAAAATACCATTAGTGTTCCTATACACAAAAGATAAAGAAGTGGAGAGGGTAATCAGAGAAACACCACCTTTCCCAATAGCCATAAATCTCATAAAATATCTTGGGGTAACACTAACAAAGGATGTAAAACACCTATTTGACAAGAAGTGTAAGTTTTTGAAGAGAGAAATTGATGAAGATACCAGAAAATGGAAAGACCTTCCATGCTCTTGGATAGGAAGGATCGACATAGTAAAAATGGCAATCTTACCGAAGGCAATCTATAGATTCAATGCAATTCCCATCAAATCCCAACACAATTCTTCACAGATCTTGAAAGAATGATACTCAACTTCATATGGAAAAACCAGAAACCTGGGATAGACAAAATAATCCTGTACAATAAAGGAACTGCCAAAGGCATTACCATCCCTGACTTCAAGCTCTATTACAGAGCTACAGTAATAAAAACAGCATGGCATTGGCATAAAAACAGAGACATTGACCAATGGAATCAAATTGAAGAGCCAGATATTAATTCACACACCTATGTACACCTGATTTTTGACAAAGAAGCAAAAAATATTCAATGGAAAAAAGAAAGCATCTTCAAAAAATTGTGCTGGCATAACTGGATGTCAACATGTAGAAGAATGAAAATAGATCCATATCTGTCATCATGCACAAAACTCAAGTCCAAATGGATTAAAGACCTTAATATAAATTTGACCACACTGAAGAAGGTAATGGGAAGTAACCTTCAATGCATGGACACAGGAGGCCACTTCTTAAATATAGCCCCAGTAGCACAGACAATAAGAGCATCAATAAATGAATGGATCCTCTTAAAACTGAGAAGCAAAGGACACAGTTAATAAGACAAAAAGGCAGCCTACTGAATAGGAAAAAAAATAATCACCAAACCCACATCAGACAAAGGACTGATCTCCTAAATATATAAAAAAAACTCAAGAAATTAGACATTAAGATTTTAAATAACCCAATTAAAATATGGTGTACTAAACTAAACAGAGAATTCTCATCAGAAGAATTTCAAATGGCCAAAAGCTACTTAACGACATTCTCTTCATCCTTAGCTATCAGGGAAATGCAAATCAGAAATACTTTACACCTGTTAAAATGGCTAAGATAAAAACACTAATGATAGCTTATGCTCGAGAGGTTGTGGAGTTAGGGGAACACTCATCCATTGCTGGTGGGAATACAAACTTGTGCAATCATTTTGAAAATCAGCGTGGTTGTTTCTCAGAAAACTGGGAATCAACATACCTCAGGATTCGACAATTTCACTCTTGTGAATATATCCAAAAGATGCATTTGTTCAACTATGTTCATAACAGCATTATTTGTAATAGCCAGCCCCTCAACTGAAGAATTTATAATGTGTGGTACATCTACATGTTAGAGTACTACTCAGCAGTAAAAAAATAAAATAAAATAAAATAAATAAAAATATTACCTCTTGAATTTTGCATGCAAATGGACAGAAGTAAAAAACATCATCCTGAGTGAGGTAACCCAGACACAAAAAATTGAATATAGTATGTTTTCACTCATAAGTTCATACTAGTAATAAACAAAGGTCAACAAGCCTATATATAGCTCAGGATCCTAGAGTAACCAAGTAATAAGGTGAACTCAAATAAAAACATATATACTTACCTGGAAACTGGACTCAGACAAATATTTGACAGCAGGGAGAAGAGGGTAGAAGGAAGGGGAGAAGAGGGTTGAGGAGAACTTGGGGGGATGGGATAGTCGAGATGGTGGAAGGACAGATATGAAAACAAGGAAAGAGATATCTTGATTTTGGGAGCCAATGTGGAGTCAGCAAGAAACTTGGCTCTAGAAAAATGCCCAAGAACCCACAGGGATGAACCCAGCTAAGACCCTAAGCAATAGAGGAGAGGATGTCTGAACTGACCTTACCCTGTAGTCAGACTGATGATTATCTTAAATATCACCATAGAACCTTCATCCAAGAACAGATAGGAACAGAGGCAATGACCCACAGCAGAGCACTGAAATGAGCTCCCAAGATCCAGTTGAAGAGTAGATGGAGTGAGAGTATGAGCAAGGAATTCAAGACCATGACAGGGTCACCCACTGAGACAGTTTGCTTGAACTAGTAGGAGTTCACCAATACCAACTGGTCTGCGAGTAAATGAGCATAGGAACAACCAAGCTCCTCTGAAGGGGGTTGACAACTGGGGCAGACTGAGCAGCCATTGATAGTGACGCTGGGATGTGTCTCTACTTGCATATATTGGCTTCATGGGATCCTATTCTGTTTGGATGTAAACCTTGCTCAACCTAGACGTAGTAGAGAGGGCCTTGGACTTTCCACAGAATGGGGTGCATGGCACTCCCTTAGGGATGGAGGGGTAGGAGAGGGTCTGTGGAGGGAGAGGGAGGGGACTGGCAGGAGGGCAGGGAATGGGAATTTGGATTAGTATTATTTAAGTAAAAAATAAATAAATAAAATAGTATTTTTAAAAAAGACATAGTCACAGCATACAGAGGGGAATCCCATATCACCTCCATTTTTCTGTCTAAATAAAAGTGAATATTTTAACTTTAGAAGTGCAAGATTGCATACAACAAAAACAGTTATCAAGTAAGAATTATAGTTACAATATTCAGACTATTTACATTTGGCAAGTTAAGGAAAATACTCTATCACAAGTCTAAAGTTTTATATCTAACCTATTTTTTATAATTATGACTATCTTTGTTGAAATCCATGAAAGATGGTAGGAGGATATAATTTTACCTAAATAAACAGGAAGTACATTATTAGCAACCTGAATAGTGACCCAAAGGTTTTTTTTTTTTTTTTTTTTTTTTTTTTTTTTTTTTTTTTTGGAACATAGGGGCCCATAGTATCTGGCAGACTGTTTTATGAAGCAAGAACTTATCCACATTGAAAGTTTGTCAGTTACTTTGTTCTGTGTCTTATAGAATAACTGGCAGATTCTTTCATGAAGCAGGAACTCTGAAAGACTGTCTCATCTTTAGCCAAGTTTAGAAGTCATTTTTCTGTGTATCTGTCATGTACAGTTCATACATGTCATGTATAGTTCATGGTAATCAAGCATTCCAGGCAAGAGCAGATTCTTGCTCAAATGCTAACAACCTCCTTAAGAGCCTCTTCAAGGCCCATCATCCTCTTGAAGTAGAATGGTGCTGCCAGGAACAGATGTGTCTCATTGTCTTGAATAATTTTAAGATTTTAAAACATTTTAAATCCAATATTTTATCCCAACCATCCCATTCCCCCAAGCTCCCCCATCCTCCCCTTCTCACTTTTCTCTCCTCATTTCCCCTTACCCCCATCCCACCCCACCCCCAAGTTCCCAATTTTTGCCCTGCAATCTTGTCTACTTCCAATATCCAGGAGGATAACTATATGTTTTTCTTTGGGTTCACCTTCTTATTTAGCTTCTCTAGGATCACAAATTATAGGGTCAATGACCTTTATTTATGGCTAGAATTGAATTATGAGTGAGTACATCCCAACTTTTTGGGTCTGGGTTACCTTACTCAGGATAGTGTTTTCTATTTTCATCCATTTGCATGCAAAATTCAAGATGTTATTGTTTTTTACCTCTGAGTAGTACTCTAATATGTATATATTTCACACTTTCTTCATCCATTCTTCCATTGAAGGGCATCTAGGTTGTTTCCAGGTTCTGGCTATTATAAATAATGCTGCTATAAACATAAGGAAGGGTGGATATGGAAGCAGAGAAGTATATATTCTAATTAAGGGAGCCATCTTAGGGTTGGCAAGAGACTTGGTTCTAGAGGGGCTCCCAGGTGTCCGGCGAGATGTCCCCAGTTAGTTCCTTGGGCAGCTAAGGAGAGGGAACCTGAAATGGCCCTATCCTAGAGCCACACTGATAAATACCTTGCATATCACCATAGAACCTTCATCTGGCGATGGATTGAGATAGAGACAGAGACCCACATTGGAGCACCGGACTTATCTCCCAAGGTCCAAATGAGGAATGGAAAGAGGGAGAACATGAGCAAGGAAGTCAGGACAGCGAGGAGTGCACCCACCCACTGAGACAGTGGGGCTGATCTATTGGGAGCTCACCAAGGCCAGCTGGACTGGGTCTGAAAAAACATGGGATAAAACCGGACTCTCTGAACATGGCAGACAGAGGGCTCATGAGAAGCCAAGGACAATGGCACTGGGTTTTGATCCTACTGCATGCACTGGCTTTGTGGGAGCCTATCCTGTTTGGATGCTCACCTTCCTGGACCTGGATGGAGGGGGGAGGACTTTGGACTTCCCACAGGGCAGGCTACCATGCACTCTCTTAAGACTAGAAGGGGAGGGAAGAGGGTGAGTGGGGAAGTGGGAGCGAAATGGGAAGAGGGGAGGAAGTAGAAATTTTTGAATGCAAATATATATATATATATATATATATATATATATATATATATATATATATATTCAGCCTTTACTCTCATTGCTAAGTTAGGAAGGCCTCACTTAAATGAACCATGGTGCCCATGCTTAGTGCCAGCAGAGGCCATCTGAGAAAAAGTGAAACGACCAAGAAACTGAGTTAAACTCTGCATTTGTGTCTAGAAGTTTTCCCAACCTCTCTAGGGTTTTATGTGGTTATAGTCGGCCAGTGTTGGCATGGCAGTTTATAGGTGGAGACTATAACTAGACTGAATCAGAAAAAACCTAACAATCTATATAATAATCAAAACAATAAACATACACAACTAAGAAAGAATTAAAACCTTCAAAAAGAAAAAGATCAAGTAACATATAAATGTAGGTCTATTACAATTATATAAATCTTCTCAATGGACATTCTAAAAGCAGAAAAACCAGGACACATGTCCTGAATACTCTGAGAGATGGAGAAAACAAGATATTCCAGTAAAATTTTAAAATAATGTAGATGGAGAAAGCAAGATATGCCATAATAAATTCAAATTTAAAAATCTATTTATAAATCCAGTCCTACAAAAGATACTAGAAGGAAGACTCTAAACAAAGGAGGTTAACTGTATTTATGAAAACACAAGAAACAAATAATATTACAGCAACAAAATACAAATAATAGAAGTATACACGTATCTCACCACCACTATGAACAAAATAATAGCAATTAACAGTTATCCATACACCTTCCTGAATAGAACACTAGTAGCACAAACACTCAGTTCAACTATTAATAAATGGGATCTCATGAAACTGAAATCTTTTGTAAGGCAAAGGACACTGTAAATATGATAAAATGGCAGGCTACACACTGAGAAAATACCTTCCCCAACCCCACATCTGACAGAGGGTTGATATTAAAATTAGTAAAGAACTCCAGAAATTAGAAGTCACATACTAAATAATCTAATTAAAAATGGGAATGGGATGCAAATCTAAACAGAGAATGCTCTACAGAAGAATTTTAATGGCCAAAATACAGTTACATGAATCTTCTTCATCCTTAGCCAATAGAGAAACACAAATCAAAATGATTGTGATTCTATCTTTGGCCATTTAGAATGGCTACCACCAAAAACACTAATAACAGTTTATGTGGAGCAAGGGAAACACTCCTCCACTGTTGGTGGGAATGCAAATGTGAACACATATTTTGAAAGTCAATATGGCACTTTCTCAGAAAAATAGAAATCAGCATATCCAGGATCCAGCTACATCACTCATGGGCATTTCCCAATCATACCACAAGGACACTTACTCATCTGTGTTTATAGCACTGTTTTTCATAATATCTGGAATCAGGAAACAACCTAGATTCCCCTCAACGAAAAAATGGATAATGTAAAAGTGGTACATTTATTCAATGAAATATTGCTCAGCTGAAAAAGCAATGACATTGTAAAATTTGAAGGCAAATGGATGGATGTAGAAAAAATCATTCTAAGTTATATAACTGAGACTGAGAAACACAAAAATGTTATATACTCACTCAGAAGTCAATATTAACTGTAATGTAAAGGATCTCCATTTTATAATTCACAGACCCCCAGAATGGTAGGAGAGAAAGGAAGGGAAGCAACAATAGGTGTGTAAAATAAATGAATAAATTTAATTTTAAGGAGTGCCCACTCACTACTTAGACTCTAACCTAGGAAAGCAACAGAAGAACAATTACAAAATCAATACAAACAATCATTGGTCATTGACATTGGTATATCATTTTTTAAAATGAATATACAGGCTAACAAAATGGATGAAAAAGTGTATACATCCTTCTCTTGTATAAAAGAAACAAACCTCAACATCAAACATAGATGTTACCTCAGAGTAAAAGGAGGGAAAATAAAACTCATATATCAGTCTGTAGTCAACAGAATGGCTTTCTCTAGCTGCTAAGAGATGAAAATATACAGAACCAAGCAATAAGAGATGCTCAGGGAATCCCACAAAGGGTGGGGTGGTGATGGTTTGTAGGAGCCAGAGAGTTTAAAGACACTAAGAGAACATGGCCTACAGTTTCAAATAAACGGGATTGTAGAGGCTCACAAGGACTGAAGCAGCAATCAAGGAGCCTGTTTGGGTTTGCTCTAAATCCTCTGCATATATGTTATAGTTATTTAGTTTGGGTGTCTGTGGGACTCCTAACAGTGGGAGTGGCAGTATATCTGACTCTTTTCCCTACTCTTAATACCCTTTTCTCCTACTGGGTTGCCTTGCCTAGCCTTTAAGTGAGGGTATATTTTGTCTAGTTTTATCTTTTCATGCTGTGTTTGTTTGATATCCATGGAAGATCTGATCTTTTCTCAAAGAAATATGAGTAGTGGATCTGGTGTAGAGGGGAGTTCAGGAAGACTGGAAAGAATTGAGGAAGCAGTCAGGGTGTATTTTATGAGAAAATAAAAATATTACAAAAGAAGTTATATGTTAAATTAATATTTTTATGTGTCCTGGTTTCAAATAATATTGAATATTAACTGTAAATAGTGTGTTTAGGCTATAAAGACTCTTCTACACAATATATTTGCTTGTGTGAGGGTTTGTATGTGTGGTTTTTATATTTGCGTGAATGATTTACAGAGCTACAGATGAGTGTACATATTTATATGTATTGCCACCATGTTTAAGATTTTATGCGGTTGCTGTGTAACCAAACTCAGGATGCTATGCTTATACAATAAACATTTTACTCATGGAACTACATCCAAAGCCTTTACTTTGTTTATATTTATAAAACTGTGGGTTTTTTATTCCTTCCTTGTTATAACAAACATAAGTAAAATCAGAAAGACAAAAATCATAAAATATCAATGAAACTTATTTCATACAGTATTTTTTCCGCAGAAAAGACTATCTGTAATCACGTTCCATCTATGATTTAAGTCCTTCCTCTAAAACTTCTGTTGAAAGAATTGAAATAAGAAAATATGCTCCAGCAAGGATTTGCTACTGAGAATTCATTTTAAGAACAAAGAAAATATGGGAAACATATGCAAAGTAGACAAGGCAATACCCCTTTTTGTATCAATGAGATTAAAAGTTAGAACAATCAACTCTGATTAAGAAACTATTAAAATCATGCAATTATATAAAACAAAAAGTAATAATGCCACATGGATGAAGAAAAATAAAGCAAATAACCCTTATAATTAATTGCCTGTGCTTACAATAATTAGGGCTATAACTCTTTTTCAACTCATTTAGTTCATCGATCATTTGATGCATGTGCATTTTATTAAAGTTTATGACAAATTTTAACAACTTTCTACTTTTTCATTTTATTTGTATATTTTATAATCCAACAAAGTTTGTTCGTCAGGAGCTAGGAGTATCAATATCAAGAATTTAGCAGTCATGGGAGTCAAAATCTTCACCGTTAATTTATGAAGACATATAAAATGTTGAAGTTGGACAAAATATATTAAGAATTCAAAAAGTAAATCCTAATAATTATCACTGATGTAGAGGCATTACCTGTCTCTTTAAGAGAGTACAAATACAATTAAGTAAATGGATTGGTGAAGAAAATATGGCACATTCAACAAACTGCTCCTGAAGGGAATCATTATCTTAAGTATTAGGCTACAATTATAAATCCTGTTTTTCTGAAATAAGAAGTACAAAGTACTGTAACTAACATTTTAAATGACAAATATTGTAAATATCACTCTCTAGGTCTAGATGATAATAACTTTGAATACTTTAAATGGATAGTTTAAATTATTAAACAAAGCAATATCTCACTTGCCCAGTTTCTTTGCCCAAATATGTAATTGAAATTATTTAGTTGAAAAAGATGGCATATGTCTAAAATATAAATACTTTAGAGGTGAGGTATAAGCATTAGGGTTTAATGCCATTCTCAGCTACATGGTTAAATAGTCAAGGTTTGTCTGGGCTACATAAAACACTGCATCATAGAGGAAGAAAAAAGAAGGGGGGAAAGAGCAGAGATATGGTGGGAACCAGAGGGAGGGGGGTAGAATTATGTTGGGTTGGCAAACTTAAGTCTTAAATCTTACCTCAATTCTTCTACATGTGAAGAAGAGAAGAATTAAACACCAGCTGAGTATAAATCATAAAGGCACATCTGATAAAATGCGTATCAAATATGTAGCAACAATATGTCTACACTACGGCAGAACAATTACTGAAGGAAGTGGAGACCTTGGCAAGTAAAGCGTCTAATTACCAATCAATAAATGTAATGAATGCATTGATCAAAGGCTAAACATCTCCTGAGTTAAGTAAAAGGCCTAGTTCTCTAATTACTAGTGTGAGTGGAATACCAGGACAATTTCTTCAAGGCCACTCAAAATATTAGTGGGAAAATATTGGGCAAATATGCCAGTTAGACAGTTGTGCATTTGAGATAAAGGCTTCAGAGAGAAAAAGAAAACTGAATAAATTATAGATCAAAGTTTTTTCTGTGATTGACAAATTAACCTGCGTTTTAATGTGGAGATTAACCAGTGTTTTAATCTTGAGATTAGAATGTAACCACTGTGCAAAGTAAACCACATGAACTGAAAATAAAGCAACATAATAGGACTTCTGTTTGCCAGGCTAGAATTGCAGTCTTACTCATCTTCAATTACTTCACAAAGACTTTATGTATAAATACATGTAGATACATATATATACATATATATTGTATGAATGCATAATTAAATTTTATTTCCTGGTTTTCTATGGAAACAACAAAATAGTTGAATTATACAAAGAGAAGAGAAGATTATCAAATATAAATATTGTATAATTATTTTAATCAATAACACAAACTGAAAACAGTATATTCTTAAATTGTTGCAATCCCTTGTTTTCAAAATTACCTCTATGCCCACAGCTTTTATGTCACATTATTGATTGGATTAGATTTTGTTTCCTTTATGATGCCATGAATCAGTTTGCTCAGATAGCCCAAACTGTTATTGCTGACAGAAAATTTTTCTTCACATCAGTTAAAAGAAAGAGCAGCATCATTTTCTGAGTCTTTAAAATGTGCCATGAAAAATTTCTTTCATGTGAGGCATGACTTTTGCCTTCAAATATACATTGCTATTTTATTTATTCAATAATGTCCTTGTTGCCATTTCCTCACCTAATTGCAGTAATTTTACTATGTAATTCTCTATTTCATAAATCAGTTTCTAAAGTAATTTGAGGGAATCCTACCCATCAAACAGAATAAGTAAAGAAAAAAAAAAGGCAAATCTGCCTATTTATCACACCAATATTGATGAACATATTTTTATTTTAATGAGAATATTATGTTCTTATGAGATAATATGATTTCAAATTAAATTTATTCATAAAAAAATTTAGTTTTTGTACATTTCTAAGTTTCCCTATGTTAATTTTGCCAACATTTATAAAAAGTAAACATTGGCCGGGTGGTGGTGGCGCACGCCTTTAATCCCAGCACTCAGGAGGCAGAGGCAGGCGGATCTCTGTGAGTTCGAGACCAGCCTGGTCTACAAGAGCTAGTTCCAGGACAGGCTCCAAAACCACAGAGAAACCCTGTCTCGAAAAACCAAAAAAAAAAAAAAAAAAGTAAACATATAATAGTGTATTTAACTGAAAATATTAAAGATATACAAAATATAAAATACTCAAAAACATTAAGTAATTGAACATGTATTTAAAGATGATTTCCTTATATTAATCTCAAATATATGTATTCCTGAAAGTACTGATATGATATTTTATTTGTTACTCTTAGGTTTTACATTCCACTGATGATCAATTCATTACTTCTTCAACTTTTTGAATGACACATTGCCTTCTCTCATGTCTGTGGTCAATCCTGACCATTAGAACTTACAAATGTTATTACCAAACATATGTTATCCTTTCAAGGCATCACATAGCTTGTTTATATTCTTCTAACCAAATAAGTTTCCTTCAATAAATGAATGCATTTATAGCTTAGGTATTCATATTATTAGTTATTTCATACAAATTGGACCACTACCTACTATCTCACCATATCATTTCAGCTTCTTACATCTCATTATTTCAAGACTCAGGGGAAACTTTCTAAGTCTTAAAAAGAAGGAAATCAAATGGAAATGGGGAGTGAAGGAAGAAAAAAAAAAGGAAATAATAAGAAGGAAAGAGAACAAATAAAACAAAGTGATAAAACATTTGAATATACACACTTTACAAATAATGCTGAGGGACAGAATGGTACATACTAGTAAACGGTATGTTTAAAAATGAATATGAGAACAATCTTCTGACAAATTCTGCTTAACAATATCAGGATCATCTTATAAGCATTTCAACTCACAGAGTACACATTTAATATTACAAAACTTCTCTTTTAAAATGCACTCCATATTCTATTCTATTTACTCATAGTTCTTTATAATCAGTCCTACTATAATTTATATTTACTGATTTTCCTTCCTTTAATCTGTCCAATCCATATTGTTTTATATAATCTCAATGTTTCTATGACAGCCAGTCTGGTATCAAACAAATCTTTTATCTTCCCATACATTCCACTGCTTCTTTTACTTGTCAGACTTCTTTTTTTTTTTTTTTTTTTTTTTGATTTTCGAGACAGGGTTTCTTTGTGGCTTTGGAGCCTGTCCTGGAACTAGCTTTTGTAGACCAGGCTGGTCTCGAACTCACAGAGATCCGCCTGCCTCTGCCTCCTGAGTGCTGGGATTAAAGGCGTGCGCCACCATGGCCCGGCTTGTCAGATTTCTTAAAACCTACCTAATGGTATCAGTTCTCCTTTTGAATTCATGCATCAGTACAACTTATTATCTTGTTTTCTGTGTTCTTTTCTGTGACTTTTCTGCTTAGTACTTTTATAGGTTTTCTTCATTAGTTTATCTTTTTTTCTTCCTAGTGCTGGCATAGTTATAGCTAAGGACACACGATCCTATTATTCTCAGTCAACAATCTTATTATATAACATCTAGAAATATACTCATTGTAAAGCGAACAGGTCAAATCCTAAAATCTCTGAATTCCAGAAAATATGGTAACCACTTGTCTGACAGTTCTACGGTATGCATAAATCCATAAGCAGCTGTACATCATGTCAAAACAGAACAGTTCATTTGTGATGATTAACCTCTGTTGTCAGTTTGATGAAATTTACAATAGCTGTGTAAACAAATTTCTGGGCAAATTTGTAAGGGAATTTTACTGATTATGTTAATAGGGTGGAAAGACAAATGCTAAATAAGGGTGACAGGATTTCATAGACTGGGATCCCACACAGGAAAAGAAAGAAAATAATGGAAGACAATATTGATCTCACTCTGTTTCCCGACTGTGAATCCAAAATAGTCATCATCTTTAGACTCCTACTGACCTATGACCCTTGCAATATCAGACTTCTCTGGGGACTACAGTCCAAAATAAACTTATGTCTTAGTCTTGATCAAATATTTTTCTGTCATAACAAGAAAAGCAACAAGTGCATAATTTTTCACAATTCTATTTTCTATTTTCTGTTCAGTATAGTAAACATAGTTAGCATTAACTGAAAAGACACCGAAGTAGATAGATGTATACATGATAGGCTGATAAACACACATATAGATATAAAAATGATAGCTACTTCTTTTCTTTACAACTCATAGAACAGTCTTCATTTTCACCGTTATATTTTTCTAGTTTTCTCTATATCCACTAAGTTTTATTATAGAACTTTCACATATTTCAATAAAATGGTTTTCTAAATAATATGACAAATGACAAATTATATCTTTTAACTGAGTATGTTTGTAAGGATTTCTATAATATTCAGTTTTAGATCCCAGTCTCCTTACCTGATTATATGCCTTCTGTGATTGGCACTTTCTTACTATATTTACCTTAGGTACAATCCTAAATAACACACAACTACTTTTGTCTTCTTTGTGTCCCTATTCTAGCTAGAATCTATATACTACTTGGTCTCCAACAGAATACTATGACTAGTTTTATTTTCTTTTATTGAGTCTTAAATATCAATGAAATCAAATCTTTACAAAACAAGTAGTATATACCAATGGAATCAGAAAATGCTTCAAAGTTATACAGTAAATGTATTGCTTCCACAGAACTTTTCATTTATGAAATTCTTAGTTTACATTCTTCTTGACTCTTCCCAAAAATAATGGAAGTCATTATGACATTCTTACTGCTCTTTGCACTTGTACCAAAGTTTAGTTACAATAGCAACAACACTGATATTTAGTGGGTGATTTTTTTCCCTGTGGGAGGCTTCCTTCACTGTGCTGAGGATATAAAGCATCTCAGTTCTTTCACTAGATCCCAGAGGTGGAACTGCCTAATGGTTCAGTCATTACTTACAAGTTGGTATCCACTTTTCTAGAAGCCTAAATTCTAAAGGAAAGTCATACCAAAATTAAGTATATAAATAGCTTTTATAAAAAAAGCTGAACAATTCATCATAATACTCACTAATCATAATATCCCACAATACCCCCTAACTTTTCAAATGAGAACATCTGATGATTCTCAGACATTACAACAGCAGAGGTCAGAGTAATGGATGTCTTTAACAATATTGTTTAATCTAGTGTCTGACTGTCTATAGTCAAAAATAAATTGTCATAAATATCATTGCTTGTGGCTATTAATTAAGATTCTATGTATAATGATCCAGGTATTTTCAATTCACTAACTCAGAATAAAGTTCTATCTCTTCTACAACTTTGCATATAATATCTATTTGATGAACTTTGATTAAACAGTAAGCAGTAGCAAACATAGCCATTTTTTCTAGTAGTGACAACCAATTGTCCTGAAGCAAATATATTAACAACCATTGTTCTAATGAACATCTTATAGAGAAAAAATCCTTTAATATCTATATCTACCTTTTTCTTCTCTGCTTTGCGAAAGAAATAAGGCAGATACTAAAGCAGAACCCTCTGCTTTTACTGCATCTGGAGAGGTTTGGGTCACTAAATAAATTTCTATCTAAATAAATTTCTATCTTTTCTGAAAAAGTTTCCGCACAACCCAGTTAAGTCAGATCTTAACCTGGTACCTTGCTACACTGCATGTATTTCAACTTTTAGTACTTATATGTCAGTTTCATAAATATGGTACTTGTTTTATTTATATTCATCACATAGAAGATATTAGCTCCTTGAGGGTTAGAGAATACATGTGCTCAGGCAAGCTACACATACATACACACACACATTAAATAAAATCAGTGACTTCTACTTTTATATACATAGATTTCTCTCGAAGAAAAAATATACCTTTCAATAAAGCACTGAATGCATTAGCAATAATTTTATTCAGGAAACCTGCATCTTATGCTTACTGAATAGCTCATTGTTCATTGGTTTAGAAATTTTTACTAAGATGTGGACATTTTCTACATTCTTCATTTAGGTTTATTAGTATTTGTACTAGAAGATTTTTATAAATTTTGTCCTCAGAATCTCAGTTGTTATTTATTTTCTTTGGGTTCTGACATTCTAGTCAACTCCCCTTGCCTAGCCCTCTTAAATAAGCTCTCTTAAATGCTTATGAGCTTACATTGCAGAGTGAAACTTAATGTTGCATAAAGCTTATGGCTTTGAATTGCAGTATGGACCACCCTGACATCATTATTACCTACAGAAAAATGCTGCCTTTGTTGTGGATCAAGACTTTAAACTTGACCTTGACTGAACATCAATTGAAGTTGTATACAAAACAATACTCCAGTAACCTTATAACATAAGTATGTCTAAGAAATAGTCCCTATATTGTTACAATGAAATATGTTTTAGGTAGTATTTTAAATTTGGGGGTTACTTTCCCATAAATTACAGTCTTCAGGATTAGTTTTTACAAAACAAAATAGATAATAGAAATAATAGAAAGAAAACTAAAATTAGAAATTAATTTTTTAAATCAACAAGCATCAATTGAATCTTTAACAATTTTTTAATCCTTAGCATTTTCATTCCATTTATGCTAGATAATGATTGATATACAAAATAGTAAAAACTACTAGTTTTAATAATTACATGATTGATTTTTAATACTGATGTTGTGTATAGAACGCACACACACACACACACACATCTTACAGCACATGTATAAAGAACAAAGGAAAACATTCAATAGTAGATTCTCTCCTCCCACTCTAATTTCCAGAAGGTTAACTAAGTTCTTCATATTTCCATGGCAAACACTCTTTTATAGTAAGTCAACAACTAACTATCTTTTACAATTTTATCCAAGACTTTCCCTGTGCCTGTGATCTTCTTTGCTCCACCACTTCAGCATAATCTACCATCATGCAGAATCACAATCAGTAGCAATAACTATTATTAATAAAAATTACTTTCTCTCAAAAACTGTTTCTACTACTTACCTAGAGCAAGGCTATAGATTACTGACTTCTTATTTTCTCCTTTTGAGTTTATTATCTTCATTATAAAAATAGGTTTATCAGCAATATTAAATTAAATGACATATATGTATATAAAACTACAATTGAAATAAAAATAATAGTGATTACCATACCTTTATCTTTTATAAGTTTGGAGAGTAACTTCTAAATTGTCTCTCAGTCCTGAAACATGAGAACTATCATTGCATTAAGCACAAACATTTTATTGATTCCAAAATCTCTTATTCAATTTAAATAAGTAAAAATATGTAATCTGCCTTAGAAGACATGAATGAGAAAGACTTTCATCTAGAATGAAGAAACTGATTAAAGTACCTACACGTATTGTAGAAATGGGCATATTTGTGGCTCGTGCATCTCTTTAGTAAGGGGATATTCACTGTCATGGAATTTTTAATATAAGGGCTGTCCATAAGAAAGGGATTTGTGTCTGCTGGTCTTCCACTCCTGGCCTTTACAAGAATAAGAGAGGAAGAATAAAGAGTTGCCACAATTAATTGAGAAAAAAAAAACTTTGTCCTTTTTTCACAGATAACACAAAGATAGATGTAGAGATTCTCGAGAAACATTTAAAACAAAGGACTAATTAAGAATACTTAGACACTAAACTCCAGGAGAGTTAAGCCCCAGTTAAAGAGACAAATATAAATGGAATGGAGATATCATTTACTTTGCCTCAAAACACACAACATATCACTGATAGTATGAAAGATACAAGGAAGAAAAAGTATCCTTTTTGCATGAAATTATTGGGTGCCTTTAGTTTGTTGGCTAGCTGAATTTTGCAAATTTACATTGGTTTCATTTAAATCCAATAAAACACCAACAGTCAATTTGTGGATAAATAAATGAGTAAATTAAAAAATTAATACTGAAATAATTTAGACCTCCAATAATTTACAATTTTAGGAAAAACTAGAAAAGTTGAAGAAATATGTCATCTACCAAATATGCTTTATTTCAAATTACACAGAACAGTAATGACTATAATATTGATACAAGAATAATAGAAAAGACTAAATAAATATACATATTAGTTTTAATTTTTTACAAATGAAAGAAGGGTTTTTCTTCCACTTTTTTTCTTAAAACATTGACTTAGAAAGCTTACAATTCTTTTTCTGTTCTTTGAAAAGTGTATATGTATTTCAAAAGTGAAATAAGAGCCTAATATTGATAATAGTCCTATAATACCATTCTCTATGTCCTTGGGACTATATCTGAAAAATAATATTACATTGAGACATAGGTTTAGAACTTAAGTGATTCGGAGACCTCATTAAAAACTATTTGCTGAGATGAAGATATGAGCAGTTTAAATTCTTAGAAAAAACAATTAGCTAAACAGACAGCCACTAACAAGTTAATGTAGAAAGAACTATATGAAATGAATGGTACTGTCAAATCCTTTTACTTGAAGACTGGTTATGAGTGATGAGCGCATGTATATAGTATGGTATATCTTCATGAAAATCTCACAGTTCCAACTCATTGTTTCCAATCTCTTACCAGACACTTAATGATGATCATCAAACTGTAGGCTCAATGCTTATTGAACTGAAAACAAAGATTCTTTCTCTTCTAATTGGTGGACAGGTTTAGGGAAGAGTTGTATTTTTCTAACATGGTATTTAACTGTTCATGTCACTTCTATGACTGCAATATGACTCACTTCAAATGTAGTTTCTCTTTTTATTTTTCTAAAATTTATTCTGTGATAATTTAACAATGTACAAGTGTATTTTGATTATATTCACCCTCCATTGCCCTTTCTTTTTTCATTGAAAAGCTCCTGACATATAAGTTAAAGCATGAAACTTGTCTGCCTTGCAAAGAGTAATTGTTCATTTATCTCTGTTGTGTGATTTTTTTTCTGGAAAAACATGAATAAATGTCTCTTCATCCAAGATAAGACACTTATAACAGACCAGAGACACAATCCCACTAAAGAATTGCTTTGTAAACCAACAAGTATATTGGAATTTTTAAAGGACTGTGCATGATGGGTGACTTAGAGAAGCATGAGAGATTAAAAGGCATGTCTATCTCCAGAAAAATACAGCAAAATGGGTATGACTCATTGACTCACAAATTCTTCACCACTTCATCTCCTTTCAGTATTTTCAGAGAGTTTGGCTGAGTTTCCTGAACCCCAATAGATTATATGTGTATGTATGTATGTATGTATATATATATATGTGTGTGTGTGTGTATGTATCTATATCTACATATATTCTTGTTAATCTTTTAAAATTGAAAAATTCCTGATACTTTTAGTAGACTCATCCTCTATGATGAAATGTTTTGTTTTGGGAGTGATTAACATGTAATCTCTATGCCAAAGTCATTTAGTTTATAGTTCAAATTTTCCCATGGCTCTTTCATCTATGCTAGCATTAGTGTAAATGTCCTTATGCCTTGAACTGTCTTTGAAACATTCTCAACGAGTTAATACCTTCTCTGTCTTTTGAGCCTTTTGGAAATATAATTTTAGAAGCAATGGCTTTCCACTAGAATGTTTCCCTAGGTTATAGGTCGGTTGTATAATTTCTCTAAAATAATATAACATAGCATATAGTAAAGCGTACTTTACTTGTAATATGATGAGATCTATGAAGTTTCAGATAAAACTGGCAATCTGTCTAGTTACTAGACTCTAGCATATAGCAGTGATTCTTGTAAAAAAAATAACTTCCCGCCAGGCGGTGGTGGCGCACGCCTTTAATCCCAGCACTCGGGAGGCAGAGGCAGGCGGATCTCTGTGAGTTCGAGACCAGCCTGGTCTACAAGAGCTAGTTCCAGGACAGGCTCCAAAACCACAGAGAAACCATGTCTCGAAAAACCAAAAAAAAAAAAAAAAAAACCTTCCCATGAACCTGGATTAAGGTGGGTGGTCCTTGGACTTCCCACAGGGCAGGAAACCCTGATTACTCTTTGGGCTGACAAGGGAGGGGCACTTGATTGGGTGATGGGGAGAGAAATGGGAGGTGGTGACGAAGAAGAGACAGAAATCTTTAATAAATAAATTAAAAGAAAAAGAAAATGCATAAGCCACAAAGATAAATAACTCCATGAGCAACTGTGTGTCATAAATGAAAATGGCAGTAGCGATCCTACATGAGAAGAGAAATATGCTTCAAAATGGTGGTGAGGCTATTTGTAATAAATACATGAAATAAATTTTCAGGTATGTGATAGAAAGAAAAAAAAAAGATTTATTGTCAATATCCATGGGTTGTCAATTGTACAGAAATTGATAGTTACTGTATGTGTGGAGAAAATGTAAGACACTCTCATGACAAAATACTAAGGCGTAGCTGGGTAGTGGTGGTGCACACCTTTAATTCCAGCACACAGGAGGCAAAGGCAGGCAGATCTCTGTGAGTTTGAGGACAGCCTAATCTAGAAGAGCTAGTTCCAGGATAGGTTGTGAAGTGACAGAGAAACCCTTTCTTGAAAAAAAATCACACTTACATCACTGTCACCATAAATTGTAACATTAAAAAATGTAAATTATTTGCTATGCAGAAAATTATGTTGGATCAATAACTTTCAACAATATTTTCTGTAACAATTCTGATTTTATGTTTGTGTGTATCATCCCTGAAGGTGTTGGTATTTCCACTTTACATAGCCTAATTTAGTGTTCATGTGTTGAGGACATTATTCTATTAGAATGTATTGTAGAAGATTAGACATATAAGTAAAGTAATTGGCCTTGTTATAGTAAAATATACTATATACAAACAGCTGAAACTCCTACCACAAAACAGACACAGTGCAGGTAAGTTTCATATCACTTTTTATCCTGGGACATTTATTAACACTATTATAAGGTTTTTGAATGTGAAAGTTCATAAGCAGCACTGGAAACTTTCACTTGGCTTAAACCTTAATGGTATTTTTACTTTTTTAGTTAGATAAAAGTTAGTCAGAGAATTTGTGAACATTTTGTTTTCTTACAGCCAAGAAAACAACTTAAAATAGAACCAAAGTGAATATATCTTTATAAATTGAAACATCAAGGATATTTTTCAGAAATATTAACTTAGTTAATTTATAAAATATTAAAAGTGTAAAATAAGAATGTAATAAGGGAAGAGTAGAAAAAGAAAGGAGAGTGAAACAAAATAAGAGGAAGTAACAGGACAAAAGGCAGAAAATACAGAAAATTACTGGAAGACAGAAAAAAGAATAAGAGAGGAAGAAGAGATTGGAACAAGATGATAAAAAACATGAAAAGCAAAATAATTGACTCATGAAAATTTATGGTTTTCAATGACTATACATCAAAATACAGCGTTCTTCTGAATGTGGAATTGAAGAATTAAAACTCACTTTCAAATTTAAGATGTATTAGCCTTCTTTTGGATTATATAGAGTAGAAAATGTGAGGGTATAAAATCATGTCCTATCTGTTCTGTGTGGGTCTTAAGCATCCCTTGACATGTCTACAGATACACAGTTAATCATGGCATGACCTTGATCAAATATTTTTTTTCTTTTCTATCTGAAGACTCTACCAGGCTCCCAAGGCATATCATTTAACTTTGTATCTACCACTGCAACAATTTAAACATGGCTATCATATATTGCATGTGTGTATATATGTGTGTGTGAGAGAGAGTGTGTGGTGATATACTGTTTGTGATCTAACAAATAATGCTTGCCTGAATATCAGAGTGTGGAGTGAGCCACTAGTTAGCCATAGAGGCCAGGCATTAGTGGCACACATCTTTAACTCCAGCACTCACAGGCACGTGGATCTTTGTGAGTTCAAGGCCACCTAAGGCTAGAACTATCCAGTCTCAAAGAGAAACAGAGCCAGATGGTTGTGCTCACGCCTTCAGTCCCAGTTTGTGGGAATCACAGGTCTTCAATTCCAACACTAAGAAGGTGGAGACAGGAAGGAATATGACTAGGCAGAGAGAGGAAAATAAGACAGGAGGAAACAGGAGCTCAAGGCATTCAGTCTGAGATGCTGTAAAGACAGCATTCAGTCAGAGGATTTATGGAAACAGGATCTTGCCCACTTTGATCTGTGGTAAAGGGTCCCTCTAATGGTTGACTGTTTTATTTCTGTGATCCTTTCAACTTTCACCTTCTAATTTCTTATTCCAGCTTTTTTTATTAAGACTAATTATAATTCACAGTACAAGAGAGACAAATATGCTTATGTAAATATTTTATTTGTGTAAATGTATAGCCTGTGTAATTCAAAGTATGTCATAGGATATTTTTACATAAATATACAATACACACAAACTAGAAAGATAAATAATGCATTCAGTAACTGTTTATCCATAAGTAAGTTAGACTTTTCCTTAAAAGGAACTTGTTAATTTTTAACTTTTTAGTTAAGACTGGATTTCTTTTAAATTCAAGGACAGCATATGTTCTACTCTGAATAATATCCACACATTGAAGAAAGATAATATTATATCCTTTAGTTTAACATCTTTTATGCTAAATGATCTATGATTAATAAATCTATAATGGGGCACTCATGGAATTTAATTTTCCTAAAAATAGAAAAATTAGATACTTTTTGCTTGACACAGAAAACTTACATGTTAAAACATATGTCATTGATCCTTGAAAGATTGTATCATGCTATTTGTGATTTAACCTAGTGTATCAGTAAATGTTCAGCAATTCATTGGCTCATCTTCAAAAAAAATTAAAATCTTTCTTGACTTAGTTGACATGCTACTGTAAGTACTTGCAAATAAAATGAAAGGTGAAGAAAATACACCATTGCAAAGTGATCAATGGTCATTGCTTTCACTAAAAGGTAACAATTTGAAAATACCTAATTAAGAAAACAGAATTTTTCTGCAGTTACTTTAGTTATGGTCACTCTACAATATTTATCATATTTTTAAATTACAATTTTTGTTAGTAAAGTTTGGGTATATAAGTGACCCAAAGTCGGCTGAATGTTCTTCGAAGCACATTTGATAAATTATGGGTCTAGTTGGGCTTTTCTTTTGCTATTTTAAATGTAATCATTCATTGTTCTTAATTGCCTTACATATTCTTTACTCCAATAAGCATTGTACAAAGGATGATATTTCAAAGAAGTTTACAGATGACTAATGTGTTTTACTTCAACTTCCCACGTAACTTTTCAAATGGTAATATAGTGTGATTCAAACTTTATTTTTCTATTCTCTCTATAGTTTATATTGAGGATTAAATTGAAGCTATTTCATGTTAACATAGGCACATAATAGATATTTGGTCAAATAAAGGAAGTCTCTAGTGAAATTTTTTTTTCTGATATGTCAAAGAATCATTTGATTATAATGACAAGGGAATAGAAAGAAAAAGAAGATCTGAATCAAGGTTATTGTTGCCTTGCTGATGCCTGATTCACTTGGATTGCACAACAAGATATAGAACTTAAATTTTCATTTAAAATCATTTTATAACAGGTATAACTTTTGCTTTTAAACTGATTCTTTTGACCCTAAACTATGGTGTATGTTTAGCATTAATTTCAGAATGTAAATTTTTTTAAAAAATTATTTATTTATTAAAGATTTCTGTCTCTTCCCCGCCTCTGCCTCCCATATCCCCCCTCCCCAAATCAATTCCCCCTCTCTCATCAGCCTGAAGAGCAGTCAGGGTTCCCTGCCCTGTGGGAAGTCCAAGGACCACCTACCACCATCCAGGTCTAGTAAGTTGAACATCCGAACAGTCTAGTCTCCCACAAAGCCAGTATGTGCAGTAGGATCAAAACCCAGTGCCATTGATCTTGAGTTCTCAGTAGTCCACATTGTCTGCTATGTTCAGTGAGTCCGGTTTTATTCCATGCTTTTTCAGACCCAGTCCAGCTGGCCTTGGTGAGTTCCGGAAAGAACATCCCCATTGTCTCAGTGTGTGGGTGCACCCCTCGCTGTCCTGAGTTCCTTGCTCAGACGGAAATAGAAAACACTATCCTGAGTGAGGTAAGCCAGACCCAAAAAGAGGAACATGGGATGTACTCACTCATGTTTGGTTTCTAACCATAAATAAAGGACATTGAGCCTATAATTCATGATCCTAGAGAAGCCAAATAAGAAGGTGAACCTAAAGACAAACATATAGTTATCTTTCTGGACATTAACCTTCATCAGGCGATGAAAGGAGACAGAGACAGAGTCCCACATTGGAGCACTGGACTACAACCCCAAGGTCCAAATCAGGAGCAGAAGAAGCAGCTTTTCATAGTAATAAACTGCAGATTCCTTTTAAAGGAGAAAAGTCTTTTTAAAGGAAAATAGGATGAATGGCAGCCCTTTCATCATTAAATGGACATTGAGCCAGACTTGAAATGAAATTCTCTCATGCTCCAACACTTTGACCTTTCAACCCAAGAAAATGATGTAGTCTTTCCAGGGTTATTATCATGATTAAATATTTTAGTAATAAGAATCAACTGTCAATTCTCATCCAGAATATAGTTAATGTTCATTAAAGAGTAGCCACTATGGGAGGGGGCTGAGAAAATCAGAGTTATCAGTAGAACTAATGAGTAACTGTCAAACAGCTGCTTCATTGGAATGTTTTCCCTCAGCTATTGAGTTAGCTTCATTGAACAATATTCATGTCAGATGCTTTCTCAACACCAATACTCTGTAATGACTATCATCATTTCAAATTTTTCTTTTAAATTTACAAACTTTCTCATCCTCACTCTACATACATAATACTTTCTCTATCACTTATATTATTCATCAATATTTAATATCCAAAGTATGTTATACCTTTTATTCTTATATTTTGCCTCTATCCACTAGAATACAAGATCCACAGGACAGCATTTTTTCTGTCAAACCACAAAGGATTTCCCTATCTGTTTCTTCTGCATTTTAAAATATTGCAGTTTCCAATTCCAGGAGCACTTGCCAACTTTTCTTTTTAGTTATCTATATATTTACCCAAACTTGCTAATGTGCTGCATTGTGTGAATACACATTAAAAATTGCTATACCTCCTTGGAGAATTTCCCATTTTATTGTTACGCCGCTTTTTTAAAGGGAGTGAGAGCTCGCCCCAACGGGCTGGTATCTCAGCTGCTATAGGCTGGAGCGGAAGGACCTCCCACAACAGGAAGGGAAAATGAGAAGGAGGAGGAGGAAAAGAAATATGTATACATTTCTCTGTTTGCAAGAATATGGCAAGGAAAAGACCATATATGATACACAAAGAAAACTGCATGGTTAGGAAGAGGTTTTCACCATTAGTAAAATTTGACAGCACTCTGGTATTGGGCTAACTGTCCTTTAGAGAAAATAAGTGCCTAATATTTCAGTCACTCAATTTATTTCGTTCTGTTATAGGAGCCTATGCTGACTAAGGTGCCATGGTATATATGTTTATGTTGTAATAAATTGAGTTTTTCAGACAGCATGTTATTCAGTGACATTTTATACCAAATATTGCATTATTTCCTTTGTTAAACATAAATCCAAAACATTATTTTATGTTTTGATTTTGTCACCTTTTAAAGGATATTTTTCATTGCAACTGTTTTATTTATTTGTTTCTTAAATCATTCAACCTGCCTTTGAATGTCGATTCATGTTAGTTTAGTAATTACTGAACAAACTACAGAACAGCTTAGCAAAAAATAACATAACTAGCTCATTGTTTCAGAGGACCCAGCTATGACTTTTTGGCTTCATGAGCTTAAACTAAACATCATGAAGATACAAAATGCTCATTGTTGAAGCAGAGCAGGAAGAAGCAGAAACGGAATAGATTTCCCCATACCCCCATATGGACATGATTCAACCAATTATTGTTGAAGGACGCTTAAAAGAAATCCCACACTAACTCAGAATTGGGAAATAGATGGTTATTTATTTAGGGTAAACTCACAAATCAGAATCCTCTGCTTGAATGGAGAACAGAAACCAAATCCGGCAACTGTAAAGACATGAATGCTCTACATAGGTTTATGTAGTGAAAGAGGCCACGCCCCAGTGGGCGGGTACAACTGGCTGTAAGAGTTCCTACAGCCTTTAGCTTCAAGAGGCTCAAAGCCACCTAATGGCCAAAAATGTATTTAGTCCATCTCCAAGAGAATACTTAGCCACAGTTCTAGTGCATTTCAAAAGTCTCAAAATTTGCTCTGAAACACACAAACAAAAAATTTCTTTCCTGTGATCCCTTATAATGTTATAGACTTTCACAATATAATCGAACAGATTATGTATGAGAACAATGGGAGAATAGCAAGGAAGGATCAAATCAAACAAAGATGAAATTCAATCAGAAACATTAAGTTCTGTAGCTCCATGCCCAACATCCAGAAAATACAATAGCTTGATAAGAACTTTATGACCATCATAGTAATACTTCTGTAACCATCTTTTGTTTTTATTTTTTTTTATTGAGAAAAGGAAAAAAAAGTTTCAGCCTCCTCCCAGCCTCCCATTTCCCTCCCCCTCCTCCCACCTTTCTCCCCCTCCCCCCACTCCTCTCCCCCTCCCTCTCCAGTCCAAAGAGCAGTCAGGGTTCCCTGCCCTGTGGAAAGTCGAAGGTCCTCGCCCCTCCGTCCATGTCTAGGAAGGTGAACATCCAAACTGGCTAGGCTCCATCTTTTTTTTTTTTTTTTTTTTTTTTTTGGTTTTTTAGAGAAGGGTCTCTTAAGCTGCCACCATGCATTGCCAGCAGCTGTTCTTAGCAGGATGTTTCATGCTCCTAGCATATGTAATATCCTAGAGCGTGTGCCTCACTTTACCTTCATCCTCATAGCATCTCTTATCGTCTTCTCAGAAATTTCCTGCTGAGAACTTACCTGGTCACATTGACTTTCCGGGCTTTCTTTCAAAAGCTGAATAGAAGTCTTCATGACTCACGATTGTTGCATTCCGCATTTCTGCAAAAACAATGTTATGTGGAAGATGACAAAGATTATTGTAAACTCAAGCAATAATTGGACTCACTTCAAAAATAGTTAATTGCACTCACTTTAAAAGTTGTGGTAGTGCCCTTGGAATGACTGTATGACTGAGCAAAGAGAAGTGGTCTTGGGGAATGTAACTTATTATGTGGTTTCCTCCTTGCAATACACCATGAAGTAGTTTTCTCCTCTCAAAGAAACTTTTACAAATGAGTTTATTCTGTTGTACCCTTGAGCCTGCATCCCTAGGGGTTGATCACTTTCTGACATGCTACCAAGGTATTGTTCTATCATCCTGGTGACAAGAGACTTCCTTTTAATGATACTAATGCATTCAGAAACAATGCCTTTTTTATCTATAGCATTAACCATGTTTTTACAGATAAACTGCACATTTTAGGTTTTTCCTGTTCTACATTTTGAACTAATTATTGCTATAAACAAAATGAAAGTAGACAGTAATATCTATGTAACACTCTAAATGTGATTCTGCCCATACAGCTATTCCATCACCCATCATCTTTAATCTGACTTTTGTTTAGAAATTTGAAAGTTAAAAAAAATACCAGTTTTACCAGATATCACATGGAATGGTATCTAGCAAAATTTTCATTACAAATACAGGCCTTCTTCTCATATCTGAATTCTAGTTTTCTCAGACATCACAACATACTAGGTTTTATATTATTATTCTGTCAAATAAACAAACAAACCTTTAGTAGGTTGTTTATTTAGTTAACTGAAAATATAAAGGTAAAATAGAATGAGAAATTGAGGTAGTGTTTAAAAATTGTTTGAGTAAAACCTTCCATGAATACTAGGAATTAAGTTTTGCTGAATGGTAGTTACATTTAGTTAATACAATTATATTCTACTTTAAAAGTGCTGATTTTTGTTTCCGTCTCTTCACTGAAGGAAGCAAAGCTATAATTTTTATTTTGCATACCAACAAGTTCTGAGAGTATTGGTTGTAAGAGAAATTTGAAAGCGAAAATTCTTCTGCTGGATAAAATCATTTTACCATGTACAATATTTTATTCCAGCTGAAAAGGCACAGTGTCAAATGTTAGCAGGGAAAAAGACAGGTTGCATTCACTATTTAGAGCAAGATCACAAGCTGCGATGAGCTACATGAGCAAAGCAGGGTTTTCTTTAAATTGCATGCTCAGAGATGTTTACGGGTTTTGTTTCTGCCATTGGCAATTTACCTTATTTCATAATCATTTTAATGGTGAAGTAATCAGTAGTGAAGTAATCTAGTGAGGTTTCTTTCTTTAACATGAATTTCTCAGGGGAAAATAAACAAAGCAAAGAAAACCAAATAGAAATAAAAACAATGACAACAAACAAAGAAAATACTTCCCTACAGAAACACACATCCCAGTTCCTACTATATCTTTCTTCTTTACAACTCAGGAATACTTGGAATAACTTGAGTCCCTGGTTCAGGTACAAAATATTATCAAATGACCATATATTTTGGAATGTTCAGTTAACCATGATACCAAATATTTGCTATTCTAAAGTACCCTATGATCTTAGAGTGATTCACTTTCTTTTATGATGGACCAGAAGTTAAAAATGAGTAAGCAATTGCAATTTGCTTTTATAAAAATAAAGTAAAACAATACTTGCAGTATTGATTCTGCAACGTGTTTAGGGAAACAGGATGATTTGTCCCTTGGAAATTATCTGCCTTTATTAAACAAAGCTTTCTCTATAGCTCAAGCACTTGCAAGGTGGCCTACCCAGCAGTTGCATCTTAAAGTCATGTCGTACTCAAAACCAGGTCTTCAAGTTGATTTTTAAGAATCTTATAGTGTAACAAAACTCACCATGGAAAAGAGATGACCATATGTGTTCATTTGATGCTGTTATGATGGAATAAATATCAGGACCCAGGATACTTATAGAGGAAGAATTTATTTAGGTATAGGGGTCCAGGAGCATATTCTGTAATGGTGACAAAAGCATGGTAGAAGGAAGTCACAGCAGGAAGCAAAGATAACATATTCTCCACTATAACCTGGAAGTGGGATGTAGCTCTAAATTCTCAAAGCCCACCCAAAGTGAGATATATTCTTTAGCAAGGCATTAACTCCTGAAGGTTGAGTAACCTCTCCCAAACATATCCACCAAAGAGGAACCAAGTGTGTGAATGATCCTATAAGGAACATTTTCATTCATACCACATTTCCATCTTTTCAATAAGATATTTCTTCTATTAAAAAGCAGTGATGTCTTAAATTGAGACTGAATCACTTGACAGAGATTGAAATATACCCATGTAGGTGTCATTTTTAAAATCACATTTTTCTGTTCTTCACTTAAGTTTCTAATACAGCTGTGTGGGAAGCATCTATATTCAGTGGCCTACTCTCTTCTAATATCTGAGGACAAAGTATCTTCCACATGCACAAATTATACAATGTGTTGGAATATAAATATACTGTAGGTTGCAAAATGGCAGGAACTAAAAAATTCAGAGCCTGATTTCTTTTCTTTAGTCTCTTTAAGAATTTCTTTTGGTGTGTGATTGATAGATATTGTATTAAAACTTGGGGGAAAGTTGCAGTTTAAAGCATAGATGTAAATGCTTATCTTCTCCAGTAATGAAAACATGCAAAGAGAAGCAATGAATTCTCAAGGTTATATTTGATAGGTACACAAAAGACAGAATGCTTGTGTCCATGAAGGCACAACTTTAAAAATCTTCATAGATTTTCCCTACACATTAGTAGAAACCTGCTTAATAAAATCATGGTATAAGATTTATATTTCCAAAGTTATTTGGATATTAGGCATATCATTTTAATTTTGTTTAGTTGAGATCATTTTACAATTGCTCATTTTAGAAACAACTGTATTTTTATATCCATTGCAATTTTGCATGTATTTTAAACAAGTTTTCTGAATGTATTACTTAGAATCTTTATCATAATCTTTATAAAGCCTTTATTGTACAAATCAACTATTTTATATGCCCAGAAAAAATATTAATTTCAATCTATTACTAACATGTGCACATATGGGTGATATTAATAAAAACATAATGGGTTATAAAAAGATGAGATAAAGTTACACCAGAAGATGTTTGGGTAGATACTTTGTGAACTGGGTGAGGGAAAGGGAAAGATTATATAAGCAGTCACAATATTCCCTTGAATACAGGTTTCAAAACCTCAAAGAATACAAACAATAAAATTAACCCCCATGCCAACTTAAAACTGCTCCCCACTTGAACATGGTTTTCATAGTAAAAGAGAAACACCTTGCATGTTAGCAGTAGACAAGACCCATGAGGATATTACTTTTTGTTTCTTTTTAGATGATGACATTTTGTTATGAACTTGAAGGAGTCTGTTGTCTTTTTCCCATACTCTGTTACAGTGTGGAAAACATGGAAGCTGGAAAAGTGGATCAGAGACTGAGTATAAATTGCCTTTGCAGCGTAACTCTAAGCTTTTTTACCAGGCAGCTTATAGTTGCTTGTCACTCCAGCTCCATGGGAAATGCACTATATCTGCTTCAGTTGCCTCCTACACTCACATCCAGGTACTCAAAACCTTCTGAACACCTAGAGTTAAAAGAAATAGAAATTAAATCTTTTTTAAAAAGAAAAGAAAACAATCATGTTTTTTAAAAAATGGTAAATATTTACATAGAAGACACAAACTCTTCAAAATAATGCAAAAGGTCTATAATGTCAAAATCATTCCTATATAATTCCATTGACTTAAGCTTTGGAATGATCTAAATCAGTTCCTAAGGTGACCACGTTTTCTTGCTACTGTAGCAACTACAGAAAGTCAGGGGTTTCCTCCACAGCTTTGGCTAATCCATATAGTTGTCCATGACAATAACACTATGAGTTTCAAGTTGGCCAAACCATGGAAATCTGATGAGCTGATTCTCAACCCCTTTTCAGCCAAAAATATGATTTAGAAATTAAAACATTTGAAAGGAATGCAGTGAAGGCAGTTAGCCACATTTCACTAGTTGTTCCCAGACTTCTTGTTCTTCTCTACTGGCATCCTTTTTCTAGTGAATAATTAACATAAGAGGCTTTCCATTGTTCACTCTTTTCCACTTTTTGGTTCAAAAACTATATTACCACATATTGAGAGGGTTGGTAGGACTGAGATATTGTAGAGAAAGAAAACTGTGCTCCTCCACATGGATATCATATTGACAAAACAATGGTCCCCTAAGGTATTGAAATTCATCCAGGATTCCTGTTTTCAGAGCTCATGAAATTCGAAAGCCTGGTAGTAGTACTATCTCAGTGAACAAAATTTCAGAGACTTCTGACAAAAAAATTACATGGATATTCTCATGCTTTCATCTTCTCTGTAAATAATTATACCTTCCTTCAAAAAAATAAAATAAAGAAAGAAACAAGATAAAAAGCAAAGACAGAAACTTTAAATTTTGACTCACAGTAGCTTTGACTAACAATGGAAATGCTTTTTGTTGAATATTTAAGTACCCAAACTTTTCAAATATTCCTTGTAAATAAATTTAGATGTCCTTAGCAATAGTGTGTTTAAAAAATTATATAACAGATTTACAGATAGTGATGCAAAGCATAGTGCATTTGGCAATGTTGAATTTAGCTCATGTGTGTCTTTTTTTTTTTTTTTTTTCTTTTTCGAGACAGGGTTTCTCTGTGGTTTTGGAGCCTGTCCTGGAACTAGCTCTTGTAGACCAGGCTGGTCTCGAACTCACAGAAATCTGCCTGCCTCTGCCTCCCGAGTGCTGGGATTAAAGGCGTGCGCCACCACCGCCCGGCATCATGTGTGTTTTTTTTAACTAGAGATGTTAAGAAAATCACCATACAGCAATTTTGTTCATTTTTGTAGCAACAAAATTGCCAAACAAGTTTAACTACATTCTGATATACATCTTATAGAATGTTAATATTTCATATCTTCACATTTCATTTTGTTTTTAATAAGGTGTCTGTTACCATTATTAATTAATCACAAGATCACTAAATAGTTACCTAATGTGCACCAGAAAAAAAAAAAGTATGCATTCTGGTGATATGATGATTGAATATTCTATAGACAAAGGTCTACATCCAAGGCGGTGGTAGCAAATGCCTTTAATCAAGCACTCTAAAGACAGAGGTGATAGAGGAAGGTCATTGGCTAATAAAGGAACTGCCTTGGCCCATTTTATTGGTTAGAAGATAGGTGGGAGGAGTAAGCAGAACAGAACGCTGGGAGGAAGAGGAAGTGAGCTCAGACTCCACAGCTCTACTCTCGGGAGCAGACGCCTCAGAGAGAGAGACACCATGCTCCCAGCTCCTGGGCAGACACACGCAATGAAGCTCCGACCCAGGATGGACGTGGGCTAGAATCTTCCCGGTAAGACCGGTGCTCACAGATTATTAGAGATGGGTTGATCGGGATATCAGAATTAGCCAGTAAGGGCTAGAGCCAAAGGGCCAAGCAGTGTTTAAAAGAACACAGTTTCCGTGTAATTATTTTGGGTAAAGCTAGCCGTGGGGGTGGCCAGGTGCCGGGGACGCAGCCCCGCCGCTCTTATTTACTACACAGAGGCAGGGTGATGTATGACTTTGAGACCAGCCTCATCTTAGATAGAGTTCCAAGACAGCCAGGAATATACAGAAAAGCCTTGCCTCGATAAACTAAGACAAAATAAAGTAAACCAAGTTTTAGAATGTTAAATATTTATCAAAAGTTGATTTGAGAGGCAAAAAGGTGACCCTCTACCTAGAACACTTAAACAAATTTTCCTTCTCTCTCAGTACTTCAGATTTGTCTTTGTGAGATTACCTTAGAATACTTTAGTAGTTCTTTCAACATTGAAATATTTTGTAAAACCCCATAGGAATTGGAAGTTTTATCTTTTAAGGAAGTCTTCTTTTTATAATGAACCATGAGACATCACTTTTTAATATAAATATCAACTAGAATGACTAGATGTCCTGCACCCAATATTTTGAGGGCTAATGGTAGCCTAATTAAAATAGAGGACTATAGATCCTTGTTCCAGATTATGTAAATACAAACTGTCGTGAACAAAAAACCTTAATTTTTCTCTAGGCAGTGAAAACTAACAAATAAAAATGACCAGTCATTCCCATTTTATCTATCTGTTCAGAACTCTAAAGCATATATATATATATATATATATATATATATATATTAGAATTAAAAATTCTGGTGTCTCTCTCCTATTTCCTTTTTGTTTATTTGGAAGATTCTATTTCAAATAGATCCATATCTATCGCCATGCACAGAAATCAAGTCCAAATGGATTAAAGACCTCAATATCAGGCTGAACACACTGAACCTGATAGAAGAGAAAGTGGGAAAAACTCTATAACATATGGGCACAGGAGACCACTTCCTACGCATATCCCCAGCAGCACAGAAATTAAGGACAACATTGAATAAATGGGACCTCCTGAACCTGAGAAGCTTCTGTAAAACAAAGGACACTGTCACCAAGACAAAAAGGCAACCCACTGACTGGGAGAAGATCTTCACCAACCAAGCAACAGACACAGGTCTGATCTCCAAAATATATAAAGAACTCAAGAAACTAGACTTTAAAATGCTAATTAACCCAATTAAAAAATGGGGCACTGAACTGAACAGAGAATTCTCAACAGAAGAAGTTCAAATGGCCAAAAGACACTTAAGGTCATGCTCATCCTCCTTGGTGATGAGGGAAATGCAAATTAAAACAACTTTGTGATACCATCTTATACCTGTCAGACTGGCTAAAATCAAAAACACCAATGATAGCCTTTGCTGAAGAGGTTGTGGAGTAAGGGGCACCCTCATCCATTGCTGGTGGGAATGCAAACTTCTGCAACCACTTTGGAAATCAGTGTGGCGATTTCTCAGGAAATTCGGGATCAACCTACCCCAAGATCCAGTAATACCACTCTTGGGAATATACCCAAGAAATGCCCTATTTTATGACCAAAGCATTAGTTCAACTATGTTCATAGCAGCATTATTTGTAATAGCCAGAACCTGGAAACAACCTAGATGCCCTTCAATGGAAGAATGGATGAAGAAAGTGTGGAATATATACATATTAGAGTACTACTCAGCGGTAAAAAACAATGACTTCGTGAATTTTGCATGCAAATGGACGGAAATAGAAAACACTATCCTGAGTGAGGTATCCCAGTCCCAAAAAGATGAGCATGGGATGTACTCACTCATAATTTGTTTCTAACCATAAATAAAGGACATTGTGCATATAATTTGTGATCCTAGAGTAGCTAAATAAAAAGGTGAACCCAAAGAAAAACATATAGTCATCTGCCTGGATATGGGAAGTAGACAAGATTCTAGGGAAAAACCTGGGAACTTGGGGATGAGGTGGCATGGGGCTAAGGGTGAATGGGGTGATAAAATTAGAAGGGGAGGATTGGGGGATCTTGGGGGAATGGGATGATTGGGATAAAGGAAGGGTGGACACAGCAGCAGAGAAATATATATCCTAATTAAGGGAGCCATCATAGGGTTGGCAAGAGACTGGACTCTAGAGGGGCTCCCAGGTGTCCTGGAAGATGTCCCCAGCTAGTACCTTGAGCAACTGAGGATAGGGAACCTGAAACGACCCTATCCTATAGCCATACTGATGAATATCTTGCATATCACCTTAGAACCCTCATCTGGCGATGGATGGAGATAGAGACAAAGACCCAAATTGAAGCACTGGACTGAGCTCTTAAGATCCAAATGAGGAGCAAAAGGAGGGAGAACATGAGCAAGGAAGTCAGGACCACGAGGGGTGCACCCACCCACTGTGACAGTGGAACTGATCTATTGGGAGCTCACCAAGGCCAGCCAGACTGGGACTGAATAAGCATGGGATGAAACCGGATTTTCTGAAAGTGGCAGACAATGAAGGCTGATGAGAAGCCAAGGACAATTGTAGGGCCCTGGTCTCCCTTATTCCTGTGGTGCATTCATGGGGACAGTTTATGATCAACTAACTAAGCTTCCTGTGTGTTTCTGTGAGATGCCTGCCCCACCTGGTGGCTAGCTGCAGGGCATTTACTCCATTGTTAATATGGTAATTTCCCACCTGCCTGGGCGGAGATCCTTGTGCTGCAGTCAGGTAGATAAGGACTCCCCCAATGCTGAATAAAGTGGCATTCGGCTGATCTCCTTTTGAATGACCCTGGTCTCTCTGTGTCTTCTTTTCAATCTCTAGGCCCTTGCCCGACTTGCGTTCGGTACAGTGGTGCGCGAACTGTACCGAGGGTGTAACACGAAATCGGGTGTTACAGACAATGGCACTAGGTTTCTATCCTAATACATGAACTGGCTTTGTGGGAGCCTAGCCTGTTTGGATGCTCACCTTCCTGGTCCTGGATAGAAGTGGGAGGACCGTGAACTTCACGAAGGGCAGGGAATCTGTACTGCTCTTCATTCTCGAGAGGGAGGGGTAGTGTAGTGTGGGTGAGGGGGAGAAGGGGAGTGGGTGGAGGTGGCAATGTGTGCAAGGAGGGGGAGGGAAATGGGAATTTTTTTTTTTTTTTGCAAAAACTAAAAAAAATAAAATAAATGATTTCTCCCTTTTAGGTTCTTGGACTTCCCACAGGGCAGGGAACCCTGACTGCTCTTCAGGCTGATGGGGGAGGGGGAGGGCAATGGGAGGCTGTGGTGGGGAGGAGACAGAAATCTTTAATAAATAAATAAATTAATTAATAAAAAGATTTCTCCCTTTTCTGTCTTCTCTCCAAATCCTCACATACATTCATTCAGTTAGTTTGGTCTTTACTGGGGAAGGCTACCTTTCCTTCCTAGTTTTATTCAGTTGCCTGTAGTTCTTTTTGTAGAGTTGAACCTTAAAAACAGAAGATATCAAAGGATAAAACAAACTACACTGGGAAAGTGCCAGGAGGCCTCATTCTCTTCTATTTCAATATGTATCTTCTTGGACAGTTCATCTTTGTTTGGCATATATGTGTGCTTTTGTTAAGATCAAATTGATTTGGATAAGTTGCTCAGGAAAAGTCTTCCTTTGTCTTATCTTCTTCACTAGCTAGATTGCAAGAGTGTGCCAGCACATTTAAAATTAAACTTAAAAATCAGCTCATAGTCCTGACTTCCTTGCTCATGTTCTCCCTCCTTCTGCTCCTCATTGGGACCTTGGGAGCTCAGTCCGGTGCTCCAATGTGGGTCTCTGTCTCTATCTCCATCCATCGCCAGATGAAGGTTCTATGGTGATATGCAAGATATTCATCAGTATGGCTATAGGATAGGGTCATCTAAGGTTCCCTATCCTCAGCTGCCCAAGGAACTAACTGGGGACATCGCCTTGGGCACCTGGGAGCCACTCTAGATTCAAGTCTCTTGCCAACCCTAAGGTGGCTCCCTTAGCTAAGATATGTGCTTCCCTGCTTCCCTATCCAACCTTCCTTTATCCCAATCATCCTGTTTCCCCAAGTTCCCCCCATCCTCCCCTTCTCACTTTTCTCTCCTCGAGGGGTGCACCCACCCACTGAGACAGTGGGGCTGATCTATTGGGAGCTCACCAAGGCCAGCTGGACTGTGACTGAAAAAGCAGGGGATAAAACCGGACTCTCTGAACATGGCAAACAATGAGGGCTGCTGAGAAGCCAAGGACAGTGGCACTGGGTTTTGATCCTACTTCATGTTCTGGCTTTGTGGGAGCCTAATCTGTTTGGATGTTCACCTTCCTAGACATGGATGGAGCGGGGAGGACCTTGGACTTTCCACAGGGTAGGGAACCCTGACTGCTCTTTGGTCTGGAGAGGGAGAGGGAGAGAACTGAGGGGAGGGGAAGAGGGGCGGGAGGAGGGGGAGGGAAATGGGAAACTGGGAGAAGGCGGAAACTTTTTTTTTTTTCTCAATAAAAAATTTTTAAAAAATCAGCTCATAAACTAGGGATAGCACCTGGCCCCACTGCAAGGGATCCACCACACAGATTACACTACAAAACTCTGTCACATGGAGAAGGTATGGCTCACTCAACATGGTGGGGTGCCTTGCTCAGTCCTAATGGGAGCCAGGGGCTTTTTCATGCCTCAAGTGGATGTGCCTGATTTTGCTAACTCCCCATGGAGAACCTTATCCTTGCTGAGGAGCAGATGGAGAAAGGTTGAGGGGACACTGGGGAGATGGGGAGGAAACAAGAGAGGGGAAATGGTGGTTAGTTTATAAAATGAATTATAAAATAAAATATAAAAATAAACTTTATATGAAGATACATTTGTACAAGAAAATATAAAACTACACAAAGCAATACATTAAAAAACTGTGATAGGAAGCATGTTGGGAACCAAGGTCAATGGAAGAAAAATACGTAGAATATTTTTGTTTCTTAAACTCGAGATCTTACTTTTCTCTTTCTCTTGGTTATTAATCCATTCACAAATGTATTGTTGTGATTTTGAACATCATTGTATTACTCATCTTTTACTGTTGTTTAGTTTTCTTATGAATATATTCAGTCAGATAAACACACTAAATATGTATTTCTGTTTTCATTCATTGAAAATGTTTGGGAGATGAATACATATGTGAAATAAGAATTTCTTTCACAATATCTTTAGTAATTTGTGGTAGTTTTCTTGTTTCTGTGATGATGAATATACATCATGTACCTCAGAGAACTTCCTCCCTATCCATTCACTTATTTATTATTTCATTTTTCTTGTGGAATTGTGCTTACTATCTTGTATTTTCAGTCATTAATATTATATTTCATTGGTTATAATAAGTTAAGAACTTTATTGTTATTTTTTTTGTAATACATTTGCTTACACACAAACACGTGTGCATGTATATGTTTTCTCTAAAGATGTGATAATACCTTGACCTGCATCATCTGTTGACCCGAATTTACTAATATATTTTTATACTTAGTACATCTTATAAATTATCATTCTGGCAATCCAAAATTAAGTACTTCTATACTTATTTCTAAGATTATTATGAAAAATGACCACTGAACAACTTTGTTAAAACAATATAAAAGTGTCCTTCCTAGTTATACTAGAGTTCTGAAATAAAGATATCCTCAAAGCACAGTTTTCACTCAAGACTCTGGGAGAGAATTTTCCTTGCCTTATCTCCTAAAATACCTGGTGCCTACTATAAGCTATCGGCTTTGCCTTAATTACGCCTCATCAACACGAATCATCAACTCTTACATATTTCTATTTCTCAGTATGTTTTTGTGTCACCTCCTCCTTTTTAAAGGAAAACAGACATTGGATTGAAGCCCATTCTAAACTGTGTATACAAAGCATCATTTCAGTTTGAACTGCAAAGAAAATAAAAATTACAGGTGCTATGTTAAATATTTGAGTATATATTATGTGGATATACAGAACCCACTCTAGTTCTATCTTGCATATGGAATTTATAAAGACTGTTACTCTTCACTAGAGTTAACATAATTTGCTTTTTTGGGGTGGGTGGTCAGTACCTAAGTTATCAGAGTTTGAATTTTGTTTCTAAAGCCTTTCCTAACAGGTCAATCCATGCTTTGTTCTCCCTGAATTTTCCAGTTAATGCTAGAATAGTCTAGATTGTCTGGATTTCTCCCATTTGTATAGTTTTTTTCAGATCTCATTATCATATATTTTAACACCACTATAAGACTGATAAATTTACTTATGTACTTTATGTGTTCTGCATGTACCCTATAATAATTTTTTGTGGTCTGGGTGTACTCTTCTAAGCACTTTTTGAGGTTGGGTGTACCATACTAACCAATTTGTGTGGCTGGGCTTTGTCTGGTCTTGATGTACCCTACTAACCACGTTGTGTTGTCTGAGTATACCATGCTAATCACTTTGTCTCATCTGAGTGTACCGTGCTAAGCACTTTGTGTGGTCTGGGTGTACCCTACTAACAACTTGGTATGGTCTGGATATACCATTCTAAACACTTTGTCTGGTCTAGTTGGACTGATCTAACTACTTTGTGTGGTCAGAGTGTACACTTTCAACCACCTTGTGTAATCTTAGTATATCCTTCGAAGCACTTTGTGATGTTTGTGTGTACCATATAACCACTTTATGTGGTCTTAGTGTAACTTCTAACTACTTCGTCTTATATATTTTAAGCAATTATGTGTTCCAGAAAAAAACCTGAATGTCAGGTCCACTTCTCTACATTTTTTGTCTTATCTAGAATTTTAAACACACAAGTTTGCTGTTGCATGATGTCCTCAAATATATAATGTTATCTCTTCACCTCCTGAGATTGTCAAACACTTGTTGCTTATCTTTGCAATTCCTTAGTAACCTGACTTTTCCCCAGTTGACCAAGATGGTTCTCTAAAAGTAAGATGAGAAACAATGTTTTTTCTTTGAACTCTAAATTTTAATTTAAAATTAGATTAGTTTGATTTCTTTCAGTTCTAAATTCTGTGATTCTTCATTACAAAGTAGAGGAGAAAAATGTAAGAGATCACTTGGCAATGCTAATAGTGTTGGTATCTATTATCAGTTTCTTCCATTTCTTTATTCTAACATTAAAAAGAGTAAACAAAATGCTTCATCCCAAAGCATCCCTTCCAACAAACACTCTTTAATTATAAGCCTGTTCCATGAAGGATGCATGAAAATTTATTAGAAATAAATGATCTATTAAATTTATAGATAAGCAAATGCAAATAAGTACCACATTACATGTGGAAACAAATTTCACTTCTTAAAATTCCATCACCTTTGTACTTAGAGCATGCACATTAATAATGCAACTATTATTTTCATTCAATGAGACATATAATAGTGGTATATGTACATATTTTTCATGTGAAATAGGCAAGATAGAGGAGGAAAATGTCAAGACCAGCCCTGAACTCTTCTCTTTTACTTGCTAAAAGATCACCAAAGTTGCTATTTCTTTCAGACTCTTTTTTACTTAGACCTTCTTCTAGAAACAAATTCATTCCCAAATTATTAAAATATAAGTTTTTTCCAAAATTTAGAACAGTGGTAGTTCTGATCTATATTGCAGTGTTTATGTCACTGAGGTATATAATCATGAAGCATATATATTTCGTGTCATAAGTGGTCATTGTAAAATGCATACTAGTATGTACTGGATCAATACAATTAATAATTAGCAAATGTACTTTAAATATTTAAACAATCAATGTTTTGAGTAATATTCTAATAAAATTGTTTGGCTGTCAGCAACATATTACATTTGAAATCATATTCTGAAAAAGTTCTATGTGTGTTCTATAGCATTGAAACCCATTGTTTCAAAAACTCAATATATAATTCTCTGACATAAGACAGTTATGATGTAGAAACCTCATTTACTTATGATGCCATAACACTCAATTTTATAAGCTAAAACTCTTTAGGCATCATAAACTCTTACAAATTGAGAAGAAGATATCAATTTTCTAAGCTTGAAATCAGAAATATTCCTTATGCATGTGAGATATACTTGTGCCCATGAGAATAGCACAGAATATTTGGGGGTGTAAACCTTTGGCAATGGGAAATAAGTTGGTAAGTGAGAAAAGATCTTACCAAAATCGATTCTATATAACAAGCTTGTAAGAAAAACATAATTTAACATGCTTTTCCTCAAAAATTTTAGCTTGATTTTCTTTCATAAACAATTCATAGATAATTCATTAAACACTAAAATTTCTTTCTTCTCTCTCTTATTTATTTATGTGGTTATTTTGCCTATATACATGCCTAGTGCCCTTGGAGGCCAGAATAGGGTGTTGTATACCCAAGAACTGGAGTGCAAATGGCTATTAGCTGTCCTGTGTGTACTTGGAAATGAACCATGTCTCTAGAAGAGCCGTTTTGTGTTTTTAAATTTTTAAACCATTGTTTTTAGCTTGAAAAATTATTCTTCTGTCCAACACTAATGCCCCATGACATTGCCTTCACTGAGGGTTGAAGAAGGCTGCATCCTTATGTCCTAAATCTGAATATTACAAGAACACATTTAAAATTAAATTAAAGTTATTCTATCAAATGAAATAAGTTAAGAAGCATAGAATGTCAACCTGTTAATAAACCCTAAAATTACTTTTACTTCGTTATTCAATTTCTTCAATCACTTGATTCTAATACACTCATTCAGGGATAATAAATATTAGTAAGAGTGATTTTTAAAGTATTTCTTTAACCTCATTAATAGTTCTGTTTTTTCTAAATTATTTTTGCTGAACACTTGTGGAAGTTGTAATGAAACTAAAAAGAAAAATAAAAAGAGATATAGAATTTAAAAATTAACATCAAATTTCTTTAAAATGTTACTTAATTACTGGGAAGACACTTCAGATGATAGATTATTTGCTATCAAAAACATTAGGTCTTGAATTTGATTCAAAGAACTAAAAAAATAAACCCAGCGAGACTGATATAGACCTATAATTTTAGAGTTGGGAATGAAGTGATAAATTTATTTGCGGACTTTCCCTTCCTTCAGAGTCTGTCTACTGAGTTCTAGAACAATGAGATATCACAGCTCATCTGCCAGTTTTTTTTCTAATTTATTTATTGGTGTATTCACTTATTTTATATCCTGAGCAGAGTTTCCCTCCCTCCTCTCTTCCAAGCCCCCTCATGTCCCCTCTGCCCTCACTCCTCCTCCATTTGTTTCTATTCTGAAAAGGGCAGATCTGCCATGGATATTATCAAACATGTATATCAATTCACCATAAGACTAGGCAACCCCCCCCCTTATATTAAGGATAAAAAAGACAACCTAGTATGAGGATTAGGATACCAATAGGTGAAAAAATAGTCAGAGACAGCTCCTGCTCCAACTATTAGGATTCTCACAAGAGGATCAAGTTATGCAACTGTAACACGTATGCAGAGTGCCTAGGTCTATCACATGCAGGCTCCCTGGTTGTCAATTCAGTCTCTGTGATCCCTTATGAGCCCTATGTAGTCTATTCTCTGTGTTTTCTTTGTGTCCTTGACTCCTTTGGGAAGTATCATGTCTTAAAAACATAAGACAGAGAGATCCAAAGGAAAGACATGTAGCATTAACCTCAGGCTAAAAATACTATGACATGCAAACATATGTGTGCCACAAATAAATGTACACATATGTACAAGCACCCATATGAACATGCACACACACACATACAATATGTTTCATGTCATTAACAAACAAGCAAGAATTTATAGAATGTAAGGCTGAAAATTATAAGAAATAAAAAACTGGAGAGAAGAATCCCGTGTGTGGGGGTGTTTTTCATCAGGAATTCTGCTGTGGCTAAGTGCAGAGAAAACAGAAGTCAACAGAATGTTTAAAAATTTCATTCAAGATTTCCAAATCAGAGACAAGTCTCATCAAAGGAGAGCTATGTCACATCTCAACTTATGATTGAGGTTGAGATCTTAAATGTATTCACTTTAAGTTTGTTCTGGAAAAAAAATGTCTTGTCTTTACAGAAAATAAGTCAGTTTCTGCATGCCTCTATTTCTAGAATGGTGCTGAAATGATTGAAACCTTCTGCTACCTGCAGTCACTCTTTTATCAACAGTTTTGAAAATAGTTAAGAAGTTTTGAGTGTAGAACACCCAGTATTGCTGTATATTTGTGTTTTAGTACAATGTCATTAGATTAAATAAAGGAAGAAAGAGAAAAATAAACAGCAATAGTGCAAGGACTTCCTATGGTGGAGATGGTGTTGGAATATCAATTAATTATTGCTAATATACAAAAAAATTAAAAACAGAAATAAAAATACCAGTTAAGAGGAAATCAAGAAGGGAAGAAGACAGCAGAGAGGAGAGTAAGAGTCAAAGAAATAGAAAAATAAAACCTAAAACAACATTGTCAAGTTGCACACAATATAAGGATATAAGTCAACAGATGGGGTTGTAGAGTTTGAAGGAAGGTGGGAGGGTTTTTGAAATTCAGCATTGCATTTAAAATTGGATGTACCTGAAGATTATGACTGAAGCTGTTTGGTATGTATATAAAAGCATTTTCGAGCTTTTCAAAAACAAAAAAGAAAGAGCACATGGTAACTGGAAATGTACTTTTTCTGTTATTTTCTGTGAATAACATGAGGGAACTGAGTGATAACTTTGAGTAGTACAAATCCAGTACTCTTTATGATAATAGAAATATAAAGGAATACATATTCTGTTGAAAGAGCTCCAAAAAGATGAGAAGTCATTGTTAGAAAAAGGTAATGCTGCTGTAGTCAAGACCTTGATGAGTTGAAAGAGTATCAATTCAAGTCAGCTTGTACTGTAAATACAGTCTGTTCTTATTGTCGGGACAAAAGAGTTATTATAGTAAAACAAGTCTTGCTGAGTAAGGAGACACCAATGTCTCTATAAAGCCTGTAAAATTTATACACTGTCCATTTTTCAAATGAAAGATTACCTTCCATCTTGGAAAAGAGATATTAAAGTTTTATTGAAACAAAGGAGCATGAATACATCTTAGTACATGACCTCTGTCTAAATTAATTAGATAAGTAAAATATTACACCATAGCCATGGAACACTAAGGAATGAATTGTCCATCAGGAAGATCTCAAATTTAATGAGACTAGTGCTTGCACTCTGTTTCTAGTTTTATCATGCTCATTTCAGGTGCAGTTACAGAATAGGTGGAGTTAGATATATTTAGTTCTGAGGGTCTGACAGATGCGCACAAGTGCCTACAGAAGTGGGAGATAACAGGAGCTGTATGAAAAGAAATGCTTATAAAAGATGGACACTAGACTGAAAAGAAAGAAGTGAGAAAATTAAATAAATTTGAGAGAATATAAAGACAATTCCTTAAATTTTAAGATCTGTTTAAGTCTAAATGTAACTGTGATACAACATCTGGCATGTAATTCATGCATACCGAGAGAGAAAGCCTCTTTACACTAAATTCTACAGGGTGATAGTTTTTGATAATAGAACAATCTAAGCTAGGGCCTGGGGTTAAAAATTTTACACATAGTGGAGTGGAGGAATGTCTTTTGATAAGGGATCTTAGAAACTTCATGGAACGCAGAATACTGGAGATAGCATATCCATGGTTTTATTGCCATAAACTAACATAGAAACATTTTTCTTGAATAATACATCGTTTCAATGAAAGTTCATTCAAAGCTATTTTCAATGTTAGATATTTCAATTTCAACTCTGTTTCTTATTTAAAATTTAGGATATTATACTTAGATTATCTTAAATATTTACATAACTCATAAAGAAAACAAATGAAGAGATCATGATTTCATACCTGTGATGGTTTCTTTATATGCTAACTCACCCAGACTATGTGATGCCTGATCAATATTTATAAATATTCCTGTAAGTTCTAAGTACCAACTAGCATTTGAATTATTGGCTAAGTAAAGCAGGTGTGTCTGGAGCTGTGGATGGATATTATCTAATTCCCAAAAAAATATACAAAAAATTCACTCTGTTATGTTATGCTGGAATCCAGATCTTCTGCTGTTAATAATCATTGGTCTCAGATCATAAGGACTGGAACATGAACCACTTGTTACATGTCCAGTCCTGAGGGCCTCAGGACTCAAGATAGACCACCTGCTATCTTGGGTCTCAAGGTCATGACACTTAATCCTTTTTAGTCATCATGATCACCTGAACAAATAAACCATAATAAACATTTTCATTGTATAAAGTTGTGTGTTGATTATATAAGACTATGTTATTAGACCTTATTCTCTGCCTCTGAAAATTCTTAAAATTAGCATGCCTTACATGACAAAAGTCTAAAAGTGAAGATCTTATGACAGAGTACCCGAAGAAAGGCCCTGGGTTTTATTTCCAATATATACATAAACAAAATCATCAGGTGGAAACCATACATCCAAGAGTATAAATGTAGCACAAACTGTATTTGATGGTTGTATTTTTATTTGTTTGTTTTAAGAGATACAAAGTTGGATGGATAGGGAGTATGGAGATTCTGAGAGGAGTTTAAGAAGGGAGTGAATTATGATCAAAACAAAATTTAAAAAAATGTCGAAGAACTAATGTAAATAAAGGGAATAAATAATAGGTTCCGAGAAACTGATCCAATTATTAAGAGCATTTGGTGCTCTTACTGAGAACCTTGGTTTAATTCCTAGTATTCACACAATATTGCACTCAATCATCTGAGTACCCTATTACAGGGACTATGATGCCCTCCTTTGACCTCTGTGGGCACCAAGGATTCAGGTGCTGCACACACAAAAGTACAAACAGAACACTCCTACACAAAATGTAAAACAAAGAGATCTAAAGTACACAAAAATATCCCCACAAAACTAATAATACGAAATTGGAAAGACTTGAAAAAAATAGTAGCTATCGTTTGCCAAGTTTGAATACTGTGCTTATAATTTAAGCCTTTATATAAACATTACTAGTTATTTGTTTTTTGAGACAAGGTCTCATTAGCTCAGAGTGTCTTCAAACTCCTATGTACTTTTGACCTTTTGATCCTACTGTTTCTACCTAATAAGTGAATACTATTTTTAGCATCATGTACTGCTAAGAATCTGATGCCCACAGGGTTTACGTTGTTATTAAAGGTTAAAGACTTAGTTAAGCAGAAAAACATGTTTTAACTCAGGCAGGATGACTGCTGAGAGAAACTTGACCAATATGCTTTGTTAATACTATTATACTCATGCATGATTTTTCTCCTTCAAATTTCTTTGGGTTTTAAAATTCATTCTAATTTTTCAAATGGTGTCCTTTATTTGCCTCTCCTTAAATGAAATCATTTAATAGCGTACATTATCAATTATGAAGATGATGAATGGCTGCATTACTTTTCAAAAGGCAGCTTCAGCAAGCTGTCAGGTGTGAAATTTCTTCAAAATGGATTAAGGTCACAGTATGTCTCCTCACAGTACTAACAAGGACTTTTCCCTTGCTGGTGATGCAATTACTTGTCAAGTCTCATCATATGTTTTTCCTCAGAATCAATTTGATATGAATATTGAGCTGCATGGAAACCCATTTTATACAAAATTTTATTGGTTGTTTTCCAAGGCTTAGTAATTGAAGTGTCAATTAATGGTGGGCAAAATTAGGTATATAGTCAGTATTCCTCAAACCCTTTACACCTCTTTTTCAAAAAGTATTCTGTTGTGAGACATTCATATACTATGCAGAGATACATTGCTGCAAATGTTTTAATAAAGTGTTGAGCAGCCAATAATTAATCACGAGGTATAGGCAGGACTTCCAGACAGAGAGAGGAAAAAGAGACTCGAAGTGTGCAAGAGATGGCAGGATACACACTGCAAACAGGACATTTTGCAGAAGAAGAGATAACAGCCACAAGCCATATGGCAGCATGTGGATTGACAGAAATGGGTTAATTTAATTTATAAGGACTGGATAAGAAGAAGCCTAAGCTATAAAATGAGCTTTCATAAGTAATAAAATCAGTCTCTGGGTCTATTTGTGGGCTGATAACCCAAAGAAAATTCTGACTGCATTTGGTGCCAAACATGAAGCTCAAATAGTTACATATTGTCCTAAGAAAGAAGGCTCTCTGGTAAATTGGGCACAAAGACACATGGCTCTTTTAAGAGGCCCTGCTGTGCAGCAGACTATTTGAGATAGAAATGCCTGCAACATGATGGACACAGCATCTTCCCAGAGCTGGGGCTCTAAATATATGTTGGGTCCCGAGAGGACAGGCCTTCACAGCCCCACTTGATCTGTTTTGCACTCTTGAAGTTGGTTGAAAACAGGAGCAAAAACAGGAACAATCTGTTGTTTTCAGCAATGTTTCTAAGGATGTTTACCCCGAAGCCATTGAGTTATGGTGATGAGCTTCCTGCTATTGCTGATTTGGCCTCCCCTGCTGAGGGCTATATATACTTCTGAGAAAGTGGAATAAAAGGCTTGTCTGCAGAAACTGAAGTTGTGTTGCATGTTAATCCCGACATCCCTCGCTCAGAAGAATGACAGTTGCTGTGCTGGTGAGTCAAAGTGGAGGTATCACTGAGATCTGAGAAAGAAGGGGTAGTGGACGGGGTCGTCCTAGGCTGGTAAGGACGGATTGGGGTAAAATGGGATCCACAAGCAGTAAGAGAGACCTGATATTTCAGATAGCTAAATTGTTAGAGAAACAAGGAACCTTGGTCAAAAAGAGAACTATAGAAGATTTTTTTAAGAATATAGCCATAGCAAGCCCATGGTTTTTGACAGGTGGAGGTTTGAACATCTCTGATTGGAAACAGGTAAAAACAGATTTTCAGAAACGGCTGCAAAAGGAGGGTGCGGATAGCGTCCCTATATCTTTTCGCTATGGCGCCTGGTTCGCGATGCCCTACTTACTGATAAAGTGAAAGTGAGACCGGAGGTCATCGTGACTGAAGAGATACGTGTAGAAATACAGGAGGAAGAGACTCGCCGGTCCATAGGATCGGCAGAGTCACATAGGGACCCAAAGGAAATGTGAGAGGTGCCAGGGGGAACTTTGGAATCTGGTGCGGGACTAAGGCTAGCACCAAAGTCTGCCCAGTTTCAGGCACAAAACCAGATAGCAATAACCTCCGAGTCAGAAAATGGGGAAGGCAGCCTCAGCTCTAGTGCAGAGAAAAGTTTATCTGATGAGGAAGCACAGTTAATGCAGGAAATTAAGTTACTTTGGAAAAGGCTGAAGCGCTGTAAGGCGAAGGATTCCTTATGTGTGCCATCAGCCCCACTTGCTTTTAATGAGGATTGGGGAAGGAGCGAGTCCCATTGGGGACTGACAGATGACAGGGAGGCCAAAAAGGTCTCAGGAAGAAGAGGAGGTTCTGTTTTCGGCCCCGGCACACAGTTGCTCCGGTTATAGATGTATCTGATCCTAACAATCCAGGACAGGTGCTGAGACAACATGTGGCCTTGAGCTTTAAGGAGATGAAGCAATTGAAAGAGGTTGTGGCAGTATACAGCTCTCAGACCCCGTTTACTCTTGCCATGGTAGAGTATTTTGTGGCATTGAATCTTACACCTAGTGATTGGCAGCAGCTATGCGGTGCAGTATTACTGGGAGGAGATTACTTATTGTAGAGGAGAAAATATCAAGAAAATTGCTTACAAACGACTAGGTTAAATGCGCAAGTGGGACAGGTTCAGTGCAATCTAGATATGCTAACTGGAGCAGGAGCTCACGCTGACTTGGCCAATCAAATTGTGCTCGATCCTGCCGTATATCTCCAGATGGCGGCTGCGGCTACCAAAGCTTGGAAAGCCCTGCCAAACAAGGCCCTGGAAAATCAGCTGTCAAATGTTTTACAATGGCCTTCAGAACCATTTCAGGACAATGTGGATAGGATATTGCAGTTGGCAGGGAGATTATTTGGTGATGTGACCACAGCTATGTTCATAGTTAAGCAGCTGGCGTTTGAAAATTCCAATAAATATTGTAAGGAAAGCTTGTAGCCACATAAGGCAAGAAGCTTAAATGAGTATATAAGGATCTGCCCGGATATTGATGGGCACTTCATTCAGGGCCAGGTGATTGCCGCTGCCATCAGACCTGGGCTAGGATCCCGAACTGGGGATAAAACCTGCTTTAACTGTGGTGCCCTTGGACATTTTAAAAAGGAATGTCCACAACTCACTTGGGGAACTACTACCAGACCAGGAAAGTGCCCACGATGTAAAAGGGGGGCCCATTGGGCAAATGATTGCAGATCTAAGACCGATATAGATGGAAGGCTTCTGCCCATCCAAGGCCAACAGCAGGGAAACTGGTGAAGGGCCCCGCTCCAGGGCCCCAGAAACTCAATATTGTCATGTAGTGTCATGGAGCAATGACAACAGGAGTCAGGGGGTCCCACCCCGGCAGTGGCCGTATCCAGTTTGTTCCACAGGGCAATCTTTTTGCATTGCAGACCTTGCCCACGCCACCCCAGGAAGTGCAGGACTGGACCTCAGTACCTCCGCCTGAGCAGTCTTGACAGCCCAAATGGGGGTTCAAGCTTTTCCCACTAATGTTTTGGGGTCATGCTCCCTAGAGGGACCTTGGGGCTTATCTTGTGAAGAAGCAGTACCATCTTGAGGGAAATTCAAATTCATCCTGGAGTTGTTGATGCAGATTATCAAGGAGAAATAAAAATTATGACATCAGTTTCTCAAGGAGTTACAGTAATTCCTCAGGGGGGTCTGATGGAGGAAGGTCATTGGTAATAAACAAACTGCCTTGGTCCATTTTGATAGGCCATCCCTTAGGTGGGTGGAGTAGGCAGAACAGAATGCTGGGAGGAAGAGGAAGTGAGCTCAGAGGCCATGCTCCCCTCTCCCGGCCAGAAACAAGCTGCCAGGTCAGACATGCTGAATCTTTCCCAGTAAGCAAACCTTAGGGTGCTACACACATTATTAGAAATGGGCTAGTCCAGGTGCGAGAGTTAGCTGATATAATGGGCCAAGCAGTGTTTAAGAGAATACAGTATCCGTGTAATTATTTCTGGGCATAAGCTAGCAGGCAGCCGGGGTGTTAGGGATGCAGCCCCACCGCTCATATTACAACAGGGATCGTATTGCCCAATTGGTCTTGGTACCCTTAGTTAACACCTCCAACATTGCAACCAGGTCTAGTCGCGGTGCTAAGGGTTTTGGATCATCTGACACTGCAGCCTTTCGGGTAGCTCATATGAAAGAAAGGCCACAATTGGAACTGACTATTGATGGGAAATCATTTAATGGGATTTTAGATTCTGGAGCTGATGTCTCCGTCCTGTCCTTAGAATTCTGGCCTAAGAAGTGGCCACCCTACAAGGAATAGGTCAAGCAAGTCCCAAGAAGAGTGCAAAAATATTAAAATGGCAGGATAATGAAAGCCATGAGGGTCACTTTCAGCCATATGTCCTCTCAGGACTACCTATTAATCTCTGGGGAAGAGATGTCCTGAGTGAGATGGGAGCTGTCTTGACCACTCAGCCCACACTACCACTGCCAGCGTCCCAAATTATGCAGCAACTGGGATGGAGACCAGGACAGGGGCTGGGAAAAAATCTGCAGGGTCAGTTGCAGCCAGTGACACCAGATAAACAGACTGCTGGGAGACTGAAGTGGTCCAGGCCATTTTTAGTTAGGGTCACTGTTCCCATGCCTGCCCCAATTCCTATAACTAGGAAATCTGATGATCCAGTTTGGGTGGAACAGTGGCCCTTGACTCAAGAGAAATTGCAGGCTGCTCATGCCTTGATCCAAGATCAGCTGCAGGCCAGACACATTGTCCCCTCTACTTCCCCTTGGAATACACCCATATTTATTATTAAAAAGAAATCTGGAAAATGGAGACTATTACAGGACCTCAGGGCTCTCAATGAGGTGATGCAGCCTATGGGTCCTCTTCAGCAGGGATTGCCCTTCCCTTCAGCCATACCCCAGGATTGGCATATAATTATAGTGGATTTAAAGGACTGTATTTTAACCATTCCTCTAGCCAAACAGGATTGCCCTCATTTTGCTTTTAGCCTCCCTTCCATTAATTTTAAGGAACTTGCTTTGTGATTCCATTGGATTATACTCCCATAGGATATGAAAAATAGTCCTACAATATGTCAAACTTATGTTGCTGCTGCCTTGAAGCCTGTCTGCTGTCAGATTCCAGTTATATATTGTTCATTATATGGATGATTTAGTAATAGCAGGGCCTGTTCAAGATCACCTGCTCAGGGCATATACTCAAATGCAACAGGATTTAGAGAAGGTGGGGCTGATCATAGTTCCTGAGAAGGTCCAAATTCAAGCCCCATATTCCTACCTTGAGTACCAATTGGCCATGGATTGAATTAAACCAAAAAAATTAACTATTGACACCTCTCATCTTAAAAACTTACATGATTGGCAGCAGTTACTGGGAGACGTACAGTGGATACGCCCCTCCCTAGCAATCAAAACAGGTGACTTAAGACCATTGTATGATATGCTCTTGGGAGATCTTGACCCAACTTCTCCCTGAGTATTGACGCCTGCGGCCAGGCAGGACTTAAGGCTTCTTCTGGACAACATTGAAAGGGTCCATCTCCAGCAGATTAATTATGATCAATCATTAAATTTTGTAGTTCTTGCTTCCAACTTTGCCCCTACAGGAGTCTTTTGACAGGATGGGCCTATTTTATGGATACACATGCCTGCCTCTCTAGCGAGGGTAGTCACCCCATACTATGAAGCTATATTACAATTACTTTGGAAAGCTAAGAAGGTTGCTGCCCAGACATTTGGGAAGTATCCTGACAAGATTATAACACCTTATACTAAAGACCAGCTAGCACATTTACAGCAGTACCATGATTAGTGGACCCTTTTTCACACCTCCTTTTCTGGAAGTTTTGATTCTCATTATCCTCAGCCTCCATTAATGGTCCTATTCAAAAATCATCCCATTATATTCCCCCGAGTGATTAAAGAATCTCCCATACCCTCAGCTCATGCTGTCTTTACAGAAGCTTCCCCTAAAGGTAATGCAGTAGTGGTTTCTGGAGGAAAAGTATGGAAACGTCCTGTGGGGGATGTATCAGCCCAAGCTGCAGAGATAACAGCCTGCCTCATTGCACTCCAGCTCTTCCCTGGAGAACCTGTAAATTTGTATACTGATAGTGTGTATATGGCCCATATCTTTAAGCCCTTGGAGACATCTGCCTATATATCACATACCTCTAAGGTCCATCATTTGCTCAGCTGTGTTTAGCATTTGATTTGGCAATGAACTGAGCCTTTGTTTGTCGGACATATCCACAGTCATACCCAGCTGCCTGGGCCATTGTCAGCAAGTAATGATTTAGCTGATAAAAATACACATGATTGCTTTACTTCTGACTGCGCCCAAGAAATACATGATAAATTTCACCTTAATGTGCGCTCCCTTTGACATCATACTCGATGCACGCAAGAAGTAGCACAAGCCATTACATCATCTTGTCCTCAGTGTGCTCCTTTCTTAAGCAGCCCCAATTTAGGAGTTAACCCACGAGGGTTACGACCAAATCAGTTACGGCAGATGGATGTTACATACCTGCCTACTGCAGGGAAACTTAGGTTTGTCCATGTGTCAGTAGACACCTTTTCAGGAGTAATTTTTGCATCCTTGCATTCAGGAGAATGAACAAAAGATGCCATTGCACACTGCCTTTCTGCTTTTGCCTATATGGGCAAACCTGAGGTTATTAAGAAGATAATGGCCCAGCATATATCAGCAAAAAGTTTTCATCCTTTTGTTCATTCTATGAAATTTCCCATAAAACAGGCATCCCATATAACCCAATGGGTCAAGCAATTGTGGAAAGAGCCAATCAGACCCTCAAGCAATATTTTCAAAAATTAAATTGGGGGAGTTCATATCCTCCCCAGCAACTCGATTATCCACCATTCTCTTTATTTTAAAATTTTTGACTGTGGATGCTGAAGGGCGCTCACCTATGAAACACCATACACAGGTTAGGGCTCAGAGCCTAGGATAGGTTTGTTGGAAAGATCTGCAAACAGGGAGATGGATGGAACCAACCGCCTTGTTGGCAAAGGTGAGGGGGGGGCTGTATGTGTTTTTCCTCCAGGAGTTGATAAACCAATTTGGGTGCCAGAGCTGTGTATAAGGCCAGTGAACGAGGATGAAGATTGTGATGCTTCTTCTACTTCAGGTAATGACTCTGGTAACAACAACAGAATTATGAGTGATGGGGAGTCTGGTGAGAAACCCCCTACTTTTAATGCCAGTTAGTATTGCATAATACCTATGGTCCCAAACCTGCTCCTTAGTGTTGGGATGCTAATAGAAATTTTAATTTCCACCCCACAGTTATGTGGGGAGAATGTATCACTCAAGAGCCTGATTTGTTATATTGCTGGACGCAATGACTATTTGATTCTCTGCTTGTGTTCCTGCCCCATTTTTTCTTTGTATTGTAGAATGGCACTTTGAGTGGCGATATTCTTAATTGTTCTTCCAGGATCTGCAAGCTGAGTAATTGCTGGGACGGTTTTGATGGAGCCTTGATCATTCTAGTGCCTGCTGTGATTCCTCTGCCAGTGCTGGTGTCTCAAGAACATCAGGAGATCATCCTTTATCAACAACGGGCGAACAGCTGCAATTGTTGCTGCTATTGCTGTCACTGCGGGAGGCCTTAATCCCTATTTTAGGCGAGCTCTCTATACCAGGACAGTTACCCATTGTAGGGATCCCTCATGACTTTTGCAGCATCTGCAGCCAGACTTGGGGCACTTCCTGATTACCAGAAGACAACTGGAGCAACACATGTCAAGTAACAGTGTGCTGCGTGGGATTGCCACATAGAGCGGCAGAGAATCCAAAAAGAGATAACCCCAATAGCAGTATCAGTACAAGTGAGAGCATTCCAGACATTTGCTGGACCCAGCCTCCAAGCTGGAATGTATATATATATATATATATATATATATATATATATATATATATATATCTTAAAAGGTTAAATGTTTTCATATAAAAAGAACCAGACACTAAGTAAGGTAGTAGCACAAGTGATCCTGTCTATCAGATTGCCTCTGATGCATTTTTTTTATAAAATTGTGTTTCTAAAACAACTTCAATGCTGCCAGCTAAGATTCTCCACCCTCACAGATATCCAATGAAGTCTTCAGAAAAGCTTTGCACTTTTCCAACACACAGAACTCCCCCCAAAAATAATATTGCTAGTTATCCCAGAAATCATACACTATTCCAATTTTCTCAGGGACCCCTAAAATGTTGTTACCTATAGACAACAGGAAACTTTCTAGAGAAAGCATTGTACATCTTACTTAGAAGTTAGATGGGTGGCTTTTGGTCATTCAGAGGGTTATAGATGCTTGTTATTGTTTAGAAGCTCAGTTAAAAGTTGTTGCTGGTAATGGTCTGAAAAAAATCTAAACAAAAGAAATTAGATACAAGGATCTCATTCTAAAAAAAGGAGGAGGAATATATAAATGATACCATATAAACCTAGATTATTGAATCTATTCTACTAAGAGAACAATGATTAGTCTCAAGTACTTTACATTGGTATGGATTTTTGTTTATTGATATGAATTTAAGGTTATTTTGGTATAGTATGTATAAGTTTCTACTCTGGTTCAAAATATTGTACCTATGCAGCTCATTTTAAAAATGTAATATAAAGTTTTCCTCTTTAAAACCTATTTAATATCATAAAAAACATTTGCAGGTTTGTACTTAGTTATCTATAATAATCAAACATATACTTATTACATATGTTTCAAAGACCTAGAAAATATGACATTTAAACTGTTTTAATAACATAAGTTTTTTTTATGACAGTGAAACATCTCTGTTCCTGAAAGCACAAATATACTTTAAAAGTGGATGATAGGCAATGAAGAACCTCCATATATATTTTGCTTTCAATTATGAAAAGTTTAGTCATTGGAAAAGAAGATACCCTTGCCTTAACTGCTGATACTAGTGTAACAGTCTGGCTAGTTTAGCCCCAAAATAACCACATAGAAATTATATTCATTAAAACACTGACTGCTTGGCCCATTAGCTCTAATTTCTTATTGGCTAACTCTTATATTAATTTAACCCATTTCTATTAATTTGTATATCATCATGTGGCAGTGGCTTACCAGCAAAGATTCTAACCAGCATCTGTCTCAGGTGAAGAATCCATGGCATCTTTCTCTTATTCCACCCTACTTCCTCCCAGCATACAACTTAATTTTCTCTGCCTAGTTCTATTCTTCCCTGCCATAGGCTCAAAGCAGTTCTTTATCAACAAATGAAAGCAACACAAATATGGAAGGACCTCCCACACCATACTAGGCTGTCAAATTTGGACAAGGAAGACACAAAAGAAGCTACTGGCAAACTGTACCAAGACAGGATATGACAATCCTTCAAAATTCTTGTTCCACAGAAAAGTTTGTCAAATATTTGAACTCCATGGGTTGGTGATGGCTTTCTCAATAAAAGTACAGGGGAACCTTAGGTTATCTATGCAGGCAACTAGATTTCTCTGTCATTTTTTTTTATTGAGAAAAAAAATTCTGCATCCTCTCAGTCTCCCATTTCCCTCCCCCTCCTCCCACTCTTCCCCCCTCCCCCCACTCTTCTACCCCTCCTTCTCCAATCTGAAGAACAGTCAGGATTCCCTGCCCTGTGGAAAGTCCAAGGTCCTCCCCTCTCCATCCAGGTCTAGGAAGGTGAACATCCAAACAGACTAGGCTCCCACGAAGCCAGTTAATGAAGGACCAAAACCCAGTGCCATTGTCCTTGGCTTCTCATCAGCCCTCATTGTCTGCCATGTTGAGAGTGTCCGGTTTTATCCCATGCTTTTTCAATCCCAGTCCAGCTGGCCTTGGTGAGCTCCCAATAGATCAGCCCCACTGTCTCAGTGGGTGGGTACACCCCTCGTGGTCCTGACTTTCTTGCTCATGTTCTCCCTCCTTCTGTTCCTCATTTGGACCTTGGGAGCTCATTCCGATGCTCCAATGTGGGTCTCTGTCTCTATCTCCATCCATCACCAGGTGAAGGTTCTATGGTGATATGCAAGATGTTCATCAGTATGGCTATAGGATAGGGCCATTTCAGGTTCCCTATCCTCAGCTGCCCAAGGAACTAACTGGGGATATGGCCCTGGGCACCTGGGAGCCCCTCTAGGTTCAAGTCTCTTGCCAACCCCAAGATAGCTCCCTTAATTAAGATATATACTTCCCTGCTCCCATATCCATTTTTCCTTTATCCCAACCATCCCATTTCCCCAAGTGCCCCCCATCTTCCCCTTCTCACTTTTCTCTCCCCATCTCCCCTCACCCCCATCCCACCCCACCCCCAAGATCCCAATTTTTTGCCCGGCAATCTTGTCTACTTCCCATATCCAGGAGGAAAATTATATGTTTTCTTTGGGTTCACCTTCTTATTTAGCTTCTTTAGGATCACAAATTATATGCTCAATGTCCTTTATTTATGGCTAGAAACCAATTATGAGTGAGTACATCCCATGTTCATCTTTTTGGGTCTGGATTACCTCACTCAGGATAGTGTTTTCTATTTCCATCCATTTGCATGCAAAATTCAAGATGTCATTGTTTTTTTTACCGCTGACTAGTACTCTAATATGTATATATTCCACACTTTCTCTGTCATTTCTTAGTTTTAAATGTTGCTTACTCTATCCTTCTTGTTTAATCAGTTAATATTACATCCTTCTCAGATCTGTGGTAGGGACCAAAGACTAGAAAGTTTTAGTTACACTTTTCCTTTTTTCTCAAATTCAGAAAAGAAGCAAAAAAGAAGAGGTAGAAAAAGGAAGAGGATGAGAGATATAAAAGCTTAAATTGTTTATTTAAGAAAAATTTTGAGGTTTAAAAAGATTTTTTTTAGGATAGTAATAAAAGATAATAAAATGTTTTAGGTAGAAAACATTGAATTCATCAAGAAAAAATAAATAATAGAATATTTTCTCTGAATGCACAAAATACAAATGGACTGAGCATTGTGTTTATGATTCATACCCAATAATTGTTCCTTATGTATATTTTTACTGTAAAAATCTTTCCTCTTCATTTGGGCATAAAAAGGATTAAATATTGTGGGATATTTGGATAAAATATAAAGATAAATTACTGTTTAATTAAAGGGTGAACACCCAATATCTAGGCAGGGGGTATAGGTGAGATTTCCAGGCAGAGAGAGAAAGAGCATTATCAAAGTGTGCAAGAGATGACAGGTGATACAGAACAAGTGAAACATTCAGAAGGAGAGGAAATAGACATGAACTATGTGACAGTCTGCAAATTAAAAAATGGGTTAATTTAAGTAAAAAATGCTAGTTAGGAACAAGGCTAAGCTATAGGCCAAGTTAATAAGTCTCGGTGTCATTATTTGTAGCACACCAAAATTTCTGGCTAAAATACTCTATATTGAACAGTGACACATCTAAAACCAAGTTACACTAAAATCAACTGAGAAAGAAAAGAGAGGAGTATCAAGAAGCAAGCCTTGCACACAAATATTACTATAACCCCTCTGATTGTTTGCTCCTGGGCTTAAACTTCTTTCATTGTGTTTTTCCTATAATTTACTTTCAAATTATTGATTCTTCTATCTCTTCAGATAAAAATCTTAATTTTCATTCTTCTTTACTTTTACCACTGTCTTTTCTCAATAAACTCTGTCCATATAAACCTATTTACTCCTTTTGACTGTAAGTAAAATAATCTCTTTTAATGTGTTTTTCCTGCCCAATTTACACTGAAAGAATAAGTCAAGGAAATACTGCTAAATTCTACATATGCTGGATTTTCTGTTTATCACAGAGTTGATATTTAGAGCATTTTTAATATCTGCATATCTTTAAGAAGAAACTTAATTTTAAAATTATGTTTAAACTTTTTTATGTGTGTGTTTGATCTAAGAGAATTCATGAGCACATACAAATACCATGGCACACATATAAAAATTAGAGGCAACTTCTGATAATTGGTTCTTTTCTTTTACTCTGTTGGCCCTAGGTTTGAACTCAGAGATTCTGTCATTGTGTCAGAAGTTTCTACCTGCTAAACTATTGCAGAAGCACTGAATGATTTTTTAAAACAAGTATTGAATATTTTAAAAATTCCCAACATAAGCAAAAGAAAGTAATATATAAACTTCTAAGCCCCGAATCTCATATTTCTCTGTTAAGTTTCTGTCTGGTTAACCTGTCCATTCATGAGAGAGGAGTGTTGAAATCTCCTACTATTAGTATATGGGGTTTGATGTGCAACTTGAGTTCTATTAATGTTTCTTTTATATATGTGGGTGCTATTATATTAGGGGCATGGATATTTAGGATTGAGACATCATCCTGATTGTTTCTGTTATGAGTATAAAGTATCCTTCCCCATCTCTTCTGATTAATTTTAGTTTGAAATCAATTTTGTCAGATATTAGTATAGCTACATCTGCTTCTTTCTTAGGCCCATTTAATTGGAAAAACTTTTTGCAACCCTTTACTCTGAGATAGTCTTTGAAAATGAGGTGTGTTTTTGTAAACAACAGAATGTTGGATCCTGTTTTTGTATCCATTTTCTTAACCTGTGCCTTTTTATACATGAATTGAGTTCATTGATGTTAAATGAGATTAATGACCAGTGTTTGTTAACTTTGGTTATTTTTTTTTTTTGGTGGTAGTGTTTGTGTTTCCCTTCTTTGAGTTGTGCTTGTGGAGTGCTGTCATATGTCTGTGTTATTGTGGCTTTCTTAGGTTGTGGTTTTTCTTCTAGTACTTTCTGTAAGGCTGAGTTTATGGCTCCATATTGTTTAAATCTGTTTTTGTCCTGGAATTTCTTGCTTTCTCCATCATTAGTGAAAGAAATCTTTGCTGGGTATAATAGTTTGGGCTTGCATCCATGGTCTCTTAGTGTCTGCAGCACATCTATCCAAAATTTTCTGGCTTTTATGGCTTCCATAGAGAAGTTGGGTGTAATTATGATAGGTTTTTTTTATAGGTTACTTGACCTTTTTCCTTTGCAAGTCTTAATATTTTTTTATTCTGTATATTTTGTGTTTTGATTATTATACAGCAAAGGGATTTTTTTTTGATCCACTCTTTTGGTGTTCTGTAAGCTTCTTGTACCTTCATACAAATCTTTAGGTGGAGAAAGTTTTCTTCTATAATTTTATTGAATATATTTTCTGGGCCTCTGAGGTGTAATCCTTTTCCTTCTTCTACCCCTTTTATTCTTAGGTTTGGCCTTTTCATGGTGTCCCAGAGTTTTTGGATGTTTCATGTTAAGAATTTGTTAGATTTGCTCTTTTCTTTGATCAATGTGTCTATTTCCTCTATAGTATCTTCAGCACCTGAGATTCTTTCTTCTACCTCTTGTATTCTGTTGGTTATATGTGTCTCTGTAGTTCCTGTTCATTTACCCACATTTTCCATATCCATCCCTTTTTTTGGTTTGTGTCTTCTTTATTACCTCCATTTCAGTCTTCAAGTCTTTGTTTCCTTTACCTGTTTGTTTGCTTTTTCTTGGCTTCTTGGCTATCTTTGAGGGATTTATTAATTTCTTCTAACTTTTTGTTCATCTTCTCTTCCATTTCTTTAAGTGAATTTTTCACTTCCTGTTCAAGGGTCTCCATAATTTACATAATGTTACATTTAAATTTGATTTCTTCTACTTATTCTGTGTTAAGGTGTTTAAGTCTTCTTGTTTTGTGTTCACTGGATTCTGGTGTTATCATGTTGCTTTTCAGGTTGTTGGAGGAATTCTTGCATTGGCGCCTGCCTGTCCCTTCGTTCAAATGTGGCCAGGAGAATCTTGGCATTTTAGTCCATTCTTTGCTGTGGCTGACTGTGTACTTAGGGATTTTTCTTGGACTGCCCTCTCTTAGGTCCTCTCAGCACTGGATCTGGCTCTCAGATGTCCTGCACACTGAAGCAGGTTGTGGTATTAGATCTAAGGACCCAGTAGTTGAAAAGGAGTGCCTGGTGGCAAGATGGCATGGGTAAATAAGGATAGCCAGTAGCTGGTGGGGGGGAGAGACACCCCATCAGATGGCCAGAAACATTTAGGGAATTGGAGGGGGCCTTTACTCCATTCCCAGAACTGGTCATCCCGGTGGTCACACACTCACCACTGTGGATAGATCTCCTCTGTACAGGAGCAGGGCCTTTTGCTGGCTTCAAGGACCTCATTGACAAAAGGGAGGGCTTGGAGTGGCAGGGTGGTGTGGAAAAAAGAAGTCCCTATGGCAGGAGTGATCACCACTGGTTCCCCAGACCCTCAGCCCAGAAGCAGGCTGAGTTGAGAGATGCAGGGACCCCACAGATGGAAAGAGGTGCTTGGGGGCAAGATGGCATGGGGTAAATAAAGAAAGCCAGTAGCAAGGGAGATGCCCAGCTGGATGGCAGAAATGTTTAGGGTATTGGAGGGGCCTGTACATTGTCCTAGGGACCGGTTGACCAGGTGGCCACACACCACTCCAGATGGATCTCCTCAAGAACTCATTACTTTTAAGTTTCAGGATATTATTAACTTTTTATCCTAGTCAAGAAGACAATAGAGTGTTTTTCCTATATGATCTAAGGTTTAGGAGTACTTCATATTATTTTCTGGAGCACAGTAGTTTCACCCTGATCATCATTGTCATCTTGGTAACCGTGCTTAGTTCCTTATGTTGTCCTGGTTCATATCCATATTTTATATCACATTGGCAAGAAATTTAATTATTTTCACAATGTGTTTACCTGATTCACTCTACTTTACTAATTGTATTATAAAATTTTACAAAAAGCCTATTAGTTACTTATACCCAAACATTATTTTTCCTTTACATGAGTTACACCATTGTAACTCATAGTGATATAGAGTCATTTTTCACTACAATTGGCATCTGTCTGTCAGAATTATTTCAATTTACTATGACTTTTGTTTTAGGCACCATTTTTTTCTATATTTCTACACAGGCTTTTATTGAACTCATTTAAATTCAAATATATTTTCAGTACAGGATTTTTCCATTTCTTTTTATTATTTTGCTAAAACTTTCTTAATTTATTTTTCCACATTCTAAGTTTACCAGTGTTCCTTTTCATGATGTCTAGAAACATTTTTTGAAGTCTAAATAAAAAAAAAAAAAGGTTGGTAAATGACAACCCTAATTCAAGATTTGGGCTAATTTTGGATCAAATATACAATTTTGATAATTAAATGAATAAATATAAAAATGAGGATCAGTGATAAGTTATTTCTAACACATCAGTGATGAAGTTAAGTCAATCACTGATAAATGGTCAAATGGAAAAAGTGTCTGAATGAAAGGCATATTCTTTTATGTTGATCTCTATGTCATAAAATCTGCATTTGTTTTACAAACACAGTAGGAAGAATTCTTACATGAGTCTGAAAAGATTGAATTCTTTTAAACTATAGCTAAAATATTATATCATAAAATTGATTTTATTTTAGGAACAATAGAGCTATGTTTGAGTAAAAACAGAGAAATTTTAGAGGACGTAAAAAGCACCTTGAAGCTCACTTCAGTGATTTCTGATCTTTTGTTCTGATGATACAGGCAGAAATTATTTGCTAATATTTTTAACTAATTGCACGAGTAAAAAATGAAGTAATGAAATAACAACATTAAAAATAAGAGGCTACAAATCTAATAATTGTTTTGGAAATGGACACTCAAATGTCATGAAAAAGTGGCAAATGCATTCTTGAGAAAAATCATAATATTTGCATAATAGTGGTTCTATTTAAACATTACTTTCAAATTTAAGAGAGATATTTGCATGGAGAAATTTTGTTCAGGTATAGGATAATTAACTGAACATTACAACCAGCAATCTGTGGGGAAAAAAAAAACCCTGAATTCTAGCTTAAACACAGATAACACACCAATGCCACTGATAGGCTGAGAATTCCAACTGGAAAGAACTTCATGTTAATGTTAATGCTTTCTACTTTGTGAGCCAACACCAATTAATGGCATTTGGCCAAATTAACTTTTATATAAGTGGAAATTTTGAGGAAGGTTAATATGTAGTCATCTTCATTATATAATTACAATTTTAGCAGGTGAGATAGCTCAGAAGACGAAGGCATTTATGAAGGAAAACATAAAAATGAGGAAAACAAAGAAATTATGAATATACCACCTCTGTGACCCAAATACTCCTGGGCACACATATAAAGGATTCTGTTACTTGCTTCAAAGATGTTTTAATGAAATTGTGGTCCATATAAACACTGACATTCTACTCAGTAATACAAAAACTTGAACTCTATGGACAAGTGCTACTCTAAGACTTGGTTTGCCAACCCTCACTTTCCAATGAAAATGGTGAATTCAGAGAGATACTTACAGTTGTGCAAAGTTTTGCTAATATATAATGCATGAATGTTCAACCCAAAATAAGACCATTGCACCATAGCCTGTAAGACTCAGTGAAACTTGGGAAAATGTAGGAGGAAACAATTTAAGAGACACAGGGCGGAAGCAACTAAATGCCATTTTTTAACAAAGACATACCAATCCAATGAAATCCCACAGGAAGTTCCGATTCCTTCCATTCTTTCACACAAGAATGGGCTTATCAATAGGTACTGAGGCAAAAGGAGTTTATAGAACTTCTCTTTACTTAATTTGCTACTGATAGATTCAGTGAAAGGTGGAAGCATCATATTCTTTAGTTATTTATATACACACTGGTGACTAGACCACACTTCAATAGTCTTTCAGATATTCCTGGTTATATTAAATGATTACAAAATAAAAGCCAAAGTCATCAATCTGTGAACAGAAAAGGGAAGGAAATAGCCGAAAATGGAGAGAAACAAAAGAATGCTTCATATACATGTATGAAACTGTCAAAGAACAAAATATTTAATTAAAATAACATAGGTAGCTTCTTGAAAATTTGTGATTTCATAGCAGACTAAGTAGGAAACACTTAGGTGGAACATAGACAAAGATATTGTTCAATATCCAGGAGATGAGGGGTAAAGCTTTACTTAAGGTTCTAGTTCCCACCTTCTATATTTCTACCCAGATGATTTTAGGTTTGTAGGTAGATGTTCTGTCATGATTTTTTTTTTATTTTAAGTAACATTGAGAGTGAGTGATCCACCTGCCAGAAGAACTGCACACCTTCCTGAAACTTGATCCCTGGATCCCTTTCCCATATCATTTCTGACCCTGTTGTTGGTCCCTGACCCTAAGCCCAGGGGACTTCTTGCACTCAGGCAAAGGCCACACCAATCAGAATAGTCTCAAGCTGCACCAGTTTGAAGTGATTTCAGCAGATCAGGTGTAGGACACACCAGTCAGAAGAACAGAGATCCCCTATTGCACCAAAGGAAAAACTATCCACCAGCCTTGAGATATAAATTTATGCAAGGATGAATAATATGTATTTCAAGGGCATTTTACTGTGAAACTAATGGTAGTTAAAGTAAAAAGTCATAGGGAAATTTACATTTTTCTTACAGAAAATGAGGAGTAGGCTGCTCAGTTTTTGCAACCTTAGTTGGAATATATCCCTCAATATTTATCCCTCAATATATATAATCCCTTTGTTTCATGAAATATCTGATTATTGTGGGTCTTTATATTCATGAATGGAGTAAAGTTTCTTCTTCCCTTGGGAAACACAGAATCAAAAAGTGCTTTCCACTTGTATATATATATATATATATATATATATATATATATATATATATATATTCATAACAGTGTGACATATATATATATATATATACTTTTCCTGAAAAACTAATAATCTAGAATATAGAGATTAATATTTAATGGTATTTCATCTAATTGTTAAAGACATGTTTAGAGTGTCAGCAAAAAGATTAATAGTTCAAGGTCATTCTGAGCCAACAGTGAACTCACAGCATGGAAAAAATGAGACTATATCCACATTTGCTATAGAAGTCAGATGTAAAGTTTTAGTAATTCTACAGGTTGTTTTTAATAGATTACAATATGTGAGTTTTACCAATATCTAATTTACTGTTTAAATTCACTACCCTGAAGTTTAGTTGGCATAACATATCTATCAAAGATAACTTCATTGTTTTGTATGCTTTCACATTTTCATGTGACAAATAGAAATTTTAACTATGTATGTGTGGTTATATTGTGATATGTTGACATTCATGTGCTTTTGGAAGATATTTCTATAGTGAAATGATTCACTATAGAACATATTCATGAACTTATTTAGTGATAATATCTTTTGTGGTAAGAATTAAGATCAATTCTCTAGGAAATTTTGGGTTACAAAGTTCATTATTATTAACTATAGTTCTGGTATTATACATTTGATCTCTAAAAGTACTTGAGAGTGTCTAGTTGAACCTTGGTACCCTATGACTAACATTTTCAATTTTTTCCTCCCATAGCACATTAGTAAGGGGCCATATGCAAATACTCCAAAAGCATAACAATATAATGTATTGGAAATGTAATAATTATCTAAATAGAATGCTCCTTTGCCCAAGTTTCTAAAAAAACCTGTTAGCTTTCTGTGTTTCAGTTCTGGATGAGAACATGGTATGAAGCTTGTTGGTTGCAAGAGCAACAAACACAGGACACTTCTCAATTTCATTTTAGGAGAGATGGACAGAGAGGAAGCACATTCTCAGGATAAATGCATGTCCCAGTAGAGGATGTAAGGAGTAGGCAAGGGAGAGAGAAAGGAAGCCAAGCCACAATGTTCTGGATAATCTTGCAGCCTGACTGACTAGCAGTCAGTGTGCTTCTTTATTTAAACATAATTTAGTTAGCAGGAATATATTCATGTTGTTCTAAAACATAGAACATATCATTTTTGGTTTTGGACATGTGTTTCACTTCCTCCTTCTCGTCTTTTAGTCATCATTAAGAAACTATGACAGAATGCAGTTATCATTTCCAATCAATTTCCCTCATGTTTTGACATCATTGATAAATGGAGTTATCTTTTATAATTATTCTTACTCATTAACCCTATAACACAAATTTTAAGAATCTAGAGGTATATGGAAGCCTGTTTTCAAGCTAGTAGCTTGTGTGACAACAAGGACTCTAGAAAAAAAACAAAGTCTTCAAGTCAGCCCTGGTACAGTGCCATGTCCCAAACAATGTATTATTAATTTTTAAGGGTCATAATGCTCAATTTAAAAAATAAAGCCATCAAATTGAACATGGTATTTGAAAGGAGGAAATATAAATTGTAGAGAAACCATTTTATTTAATTATGTATTTATTTCAAATTTCAAATATGGAAAAAAGACTGAAATATTTTAATAGCTGGAGGGGATGGAGGGCAGTGAGGAACCAAGGCCTTCTAAGCACAGAAGTATTAACATACACATGCACTCACAGTGTGGCAGAGGGCATAGGATCTGCAGAGGGCTTGCAAAGTACAAGACACAGAAGACTTGCTCAAATCTGGGCATCATGGGGGTCCCAATGCTGTAAGAGAAAATGAACACAAGTCCACATTACATCCAACCCATAAGCGATCTCCAATTAATAAGCACTTGCAAATTAGTTTTTTTTCCAATTGATTCTTATTAGCTTTCTGCAATTGAACCTTACTGGGGCCACATACCCAGCAATAGGTTCAACACAAAATGAACTCAGTGGCAATTTTGAAAAATCATTGTCTCATAGTGCTTTGTCAGGAGCTTATTTTACTTGTGCATATGTTCATTTATTTATTTTTCCTCAGAGTTTCTTTATGTTTGTATTATGGTTTTGGTTTTGTGTTTTTAATGACATTCCCTGCATTTGCAAATGTTTGTGTCACTGTGTCTATATGAATTTTATTTGAGGTATATGTGAGGTTTACTTTTTGCTCATTTTCTTCTGTTCATTTATTTTTATGGCCTATTCTGGTATATATGGCTTTTTGAATCAGCTACGCCGCTCTTGGACATATGTCTAAAGGTCTCTCTATACGACTGTAGAGGTGACCTTCACCCATGCCATGTCTGCTTTATTCTGTTGAATAATAATAAAATATGGTATATTACACAATATAGGATAATAGTTAGATAGCTGTTAAGAATGTGCAATCAGCAGGTAAATGATGGAGCTAGAAACATTTATTACTAGGATACCAAAAGACAGAAATGCAGAGATAGCACTACAACACTCATTGAGAACCCATCTGATACACAAGCCCAAAGAAGAGAGAGACACACACAGAAAGAGACAGAAGAAAAAAAATCTCATAATTATAATGGGGTGAGGATGCCCTAAAAACAATAAAGGCAAAACAAAGCAAATCTATTACTAGGAATTGGTTACTTCTTTTGGAATTGTTGGCAAATGAGGTCCCATAGAATACTAAAGTTTTACAGCCTATTTCTAATGGTATTAATTGCCTACCCACTCCCAGAATTTGATGTTTTACCTTATTTCTGGAGACATCTCATACTTAAATTATAACACATGGAGAAATCAAACTGGTACTCACCTGATTACCTTACAGCTTTCATAATTGATTTAAGACAGTATGCATATTACAGGAAAAGAAAAGTAATTCTAAGTCTTACCCAGATTAATGTATAGGACCTAAAATAATGACTCACAAGGTAAAAAATGTTCACTTTTGCAAAAGTAGCATGAGTATCCTGGGACAACCCAAATACTTTCTGATTGAATTTAAGCCATGCTCCCCAAGATGACATTCAGGAATATACGAATAGAGGCTATAAGCAAGAATCTACTACTATTATTTTGCTAAACTGACATAGTTTTATTTATTTATTCTTATATTTTATTCTTTAAAAGGAAAAACTATCATTTTTTTATTTTCTATACCAATCGTAGTTTCCACTCCTTTCCCTTTTCCCATGCCTTCCACCCACCCTCTGCCCCACCCCGCATCCACTCCTCAGAGATGGTAAGGCACATATGGGGTCCTAATTACTACAGATGGCGCCCAACATGGGACTAACTGAATCCACAGAAAGCCTGAAAAAGCTTGGGAAAGAGTAAAGCATGTTTTCTTGATAGCAGCGATTTCTTGGGTCTGCTCTGCTTGTTAGAGGCAAGGAAGCACTCTCATCTAAGAGAGGCTTCCTGACTCAGCTTTAGCTGCAAAACCCTGCAGCTCATTAAGAGGTCCTGCCACGAAACACTTAAACGGTGTTGACAAAAAGCTGAATGCATGCTTTTCGGTTTTCAGCCATAGCAGGAAAAAAGCTACGCCTTTTAAAAATGCTGGCTTTCTGGGCTGTCCTGCCAGGGCAAACTCTGACCCTTTTACGCAGGCGGTTTGTGCGGTTTGAAAGCACAGGCTGCTGAAGCTGACTTGCTGGCAGAGGGACCTTGAAACACTGTAGACTTGTGGCACTGAATGCGGCTCTGGCTGGTACCTCAGCCACAAGGTTGGAATGGCAGAAAGCTAAGGAATGGGCTACATCTAGCCGGCAAAGCCACGGCTTTAGTCCTATTGATATTGCTTGGTACATTAAAGACTCATGTGGTCAGAAAAAGAGAAATATACAGTAAAGAGAGATTCAAAGATAAAGAAAATTTCTAAATGGTTTACAGTGTGTTAAAAATATATGCAGACTAAAAGTTGAAGTTCTTAAAGTAAAAAACAAACAAAATAAAAAGGATGAGAGTTGTTGTGTGTGGTAGTACACACCTTTAATCCCAACCCTTGGAAGGCAGAGGGAGATTGACCTCTGTGACTTCAAGGTGTGGTAGCACACGCCTTTAATCCCAGTGCCTAGAAGGCAGAGACAAACAAATCTCTGTGAGTTCAAGTTGTAGTAGCATACACCTTTAATTCCAATGCCTGGAAGGCAGAGACAGGCGAATCTCTGAGAGTTCAAACACAGCCTGGTCTACAGAGTTATTCTAGGTCAAAGATACAGAGAACCTGTCTCAAAACCCCTGGGTTTAGGGACATCATTTAGGGGTTGGAAGGTTGGGGGAGGAATTTTATTAGCTCAGGGATCATTTTGAAAAAAAAAAAAGAGGGAATGATGGGATAATAGATTTATAAGTTTGAGTTACTGCTTTTAGACAAATATATTGGTATCAATTCTTGTATATTGATACAAAGTTAAATTATATTGACTATTGTATGCATGCATGTTTCTATCTCTGTTTAAAACATTTTTCATGTATGGACATATAATGTATTGATATATATATATATATATATATATATATATATATATATATATTTACCATATTGCAGTGTACATATCTACCTCTGATTAAGATACTTATATAATGTTTGTGTATTGATATATATATATATATTTACCATATTGCAATGTATATTTGTTCAGTGTTTATATTTGGAGGTCATTATCCTCATTTGTTACACAGTTGTTTGTTGTCTTAGTCTTTAAGTTAGATAGATATTGAGAATTACATAGATAAATAGTCATCTAAGTTTGTCATTTATAATTAGACTAATCAGGTTCTCTAGATATATAGAGATTATACTCAGTTTAGATAGATAATCTTCAACCTCTTCAAAGAGCTGTAGAAAATGGCCTTTAATCTAACTCAGAGTTTCATGATAGTGAGACACAATTGCTCCTGCCAACACAGCTCTATTCCCAAGAGAATGTTGAGCACCAAAGACACTCCACTTGGAGCCTTTCTATTTGGCAGGACTGGCCTTTGGGCAAAGAAATGCCCATACCTCAACCACTGACAGAGATACAGAGCGTACATCAATGGATAAAACAGGACTGTCATATCCTGCCAAGACAGGGTAAGATAGTTTTGAAAAGTTGCTTGCTTTGAAAATGGTATGTCAGTTATGTTAGGCCTTAGCCAAAATTGGTTGACTCAACATTGCAAACAAGACTTTGGGTGATTGCCCAGGTTATCAGTTGTCTCTGTCAATTGTTGCACATTTTAGATATATCTCGTTTGTTGAGTAGTGTTTATTCCCTTATCAGATCTTTGACGGAGTTGAAGATTATATAATTGTAGTTACTCTCTACATTATTTGGACTCCTTGAAATAGAATGTTTAGCAAAGCTTTTGTTCTCAATATTGTTTGTTATATTTATTATTTGTTGTTATTGCATATAGTTGTATTTGGTTTAGTTCTGTCTTATTTAGACAAAAAGGGGAGATGTAGGGATAAGTCCCGCCCCTTGGGGGGCGTGTTCGCCTCGGGCTAATGTTTGCTTATAAATTTGGCGAGCATGCTCCCAGCCATCCCTTCTGCTTTCCTGGTCTCTGCGGGAACGGTGGTTCTGTAAGTCTATTTCGCCATTAAAGCTGTCTATATATTTTTACAATCTGTCTGCATTCGTTTACGCCGTTACAAATATGGTCAAATTATATTGTAGGAAATTCTCAAAGAATGAATTACAAAGAATTTATGTATTCTGTGTTGTCTGTCTCTCTTTCTTTTTAAGAATTTTGTCCCTCAGAAACACCAGATTTTAAAATGAGTACCGCATGACTGGTTTGCCAAGGTAGAACTCATGTGAATTTTGATTTTGTGATGGTTGTGACATAGAAAATGTAGGATTCTACTTCCTTATATTACTCATGGTGTTTGTAGGTGACCTGAGCAAGAACTAACAGATGGTAAATATATTCAATGGAAAGTAAAGAAATAGGAGTGATATTCAGACACTATTCAAAGAGATTTGCAGGAGGAAAAATCCTGTGTATTCAAACATTATGTTGTTATGTGTCCACTGTGAATACTATTCCAAAGAACAACAATGTGCATGTTATATTATCATGTGATGTCTCTTACATTATGTAAGAAGACAATCCTATTTCAGTTACCCCAGTGTTATAGTTTGACTCACAACATGTAAAATTGCATTTATACTTGAGCTTGTCAATGCTAGAAATGTGGTTCCATTTCTGAAGGAAATGCTTCCTTATTGTACTGGTTTTGAAAATAGAGATTTGTTCAGCTTTTGTTCAGGCAGTCATGTTGGTGAGACTTTATTGATGTAGCTTTCACAGCTACTGTTGGAGGCACAATCTCAAAAAACCTCACTGTTTCTCTGGCTCTTTCATTATTTATGCCTCTCCTTTTGCAATGTTCTCTGAAACTTAAGTGTAGGACTGTTTTAGTACATATATAATTTGGGAGTACTCTCCAAAACAGTATTTTGATTGGTTTTGGTATTCCACATTGGAATTCTCCTGTTGTGAAAGAAATTTCTTTGATAATGGGTGAGAACTAGACTTTGAGAAGTACAAATATGTAGAATATAATTATGTATACACTGGTTTAGTAAAGTGGTGATTGTAGGTTCTCTTTGAAGATCCATGCTTTTATTACCTTTTGGTAGGTAGTTCAGTTTCCAGTACCAGGAAAATTTCCCCATTGTAGAGTGTTTCTTAAATCAAATGAGAAAGTTGGCAGTTACTAGTGCACATGTGACTAATGACACCTTCAGATTATCATGCCATTCACTTTTTTTTTATTTTTGTGCATCATAAGTGGATAGAGCTGTTGATTATGTCCCTCTTTTACAAGCTTGTATGGTGCCTTCTGATTATATGAAAACTGGTCCTCTGGGAGGACACTTTTAGTTCAGATCCAATTCCTGTCATCTGAGTCCTAGCTCCAAGAGAAGGGTGCTGCATTTATCTATTTAGGAATATATGTGTACATAAATTATTTTTAAATATATCTAAATATATTTATGTTTTTACATATATTATACATATACATTACAACAAAAAAGTTGATCATGTGCCTAAGGGAAAGCAAGAAAATGAACGAGGGTTTATGTGAGGGTTTGAAGGTAGGAAAGGGAAAGAAAAAATAACTAATTATATTAGAATCTCAAAACTTTTAATTTTTTAAAAAGAAAATAGACCCATTGCTTTCTTTCTGTTGACAAGTAAATGGATGAACTTGTCTTTTATGCATTTGCTATAAAGTTATTCTTAGTTTTTAGAGGCTTCAAATCCAGCTTTCTTGGTGGCAAATTTGAATTTTAGGCTGTTTCCTTAATGAGTGCTTAAGTCATGAATTACTTGTCTCCTTTCCAGCAAAACAGGGATTGCATATTCCCATTTTAAATAGTGATTGCTCATATATTTATTTATTGTGTATATGTTTATAAATGTATATATGTATGTGAATATGGATGATGTACAGAGAATCCAGAAATTAAGCCTGAGAATTTTTTTTTTTTTTTTTTTTTGGTACTCACTAATTTGGTGTTTGGCACGGAGTCTCTCATTGAATGTAAAACTCAAGAATTGGGTTGAGTTGATGGTAAGTAATCTCCATGGACCTTCTCTTCTCAGTTTCCCCAGTGTTGGGGTTCAAAGTGTTTGACAGAACACGTAGCTTATGATGTCAAGATCAATTTCTTTATTGAAGGTCTTATGCTTCCCCAAAAAATACTTTACTAATTTAACACAATCCTAATAACCAACAGTGATAACCTTGATATCTGGTACCTGAGACTTTTCCCTCTATTTCTGACAAGAATATTTATACATTAGGGTTCTGCTTTGCTACATTTGTATAATATTTGTTTAGAATTCATAAGAGAATTTTTAGATTAGTTTTATGTGTTCTCTGGATATTTTTTATTATTTTAATAGTATATATTTTAGTAGAATCTAAACATCATATTATCATCTGTAACACAGTTTGTACAAAATGATTAACATTTTTTTCTTTTTAAAATTAAGTAATTTGCTTTATGTTCTAGTCACAGTTTTCCCTCCTTTCTCTCATCCAAGTACCTCACCTCAGTAATACTTTGTTCCCACTCCTCCTCCATTTCTGATTAGGAAAGGGAAGATCTTCCATAAATTTAAAAAAATGGCATATCTTGTAGTAAGACTAAGCACCTACCGATGTATGAAGATTGGGCAAGGAGACCCAGTATGAAGATAAGGGTCCAAACAGCCGGTAAAAGAATCAGAGACCACCTCTTATTCCAGTTAGGAGTTGCACAAAGGACAAGTATAGAGTGCCTAGGCCAGTGTGGGGCAGAATCCCTGGTTGTCAGTTCAGTCGCTGTGAGCCCCTATTAGCCCAGGCCAGTCGATTCTTTGAGTTTTCTTGTGGTATCCTTGACTCCTCTGATTCCTACACTACTTTCTCCCCATCTCCTGTAGGATTTCCAGAGCTCCACCTAATGTTTGGCTGTGGATCTGAATCTAATACTATCAGTGGCAGGATTAGGTTTCTCTGGTGGTAATTGAGGTAGGCAACAATCTATGAGTATAATAGAATATCATTAGACATGATTACATTGAATTTTTCCCCTCCAGTTGTGTTTGGTTTTATCATTTGTCTCTTGATCATTCAGCCTATGGGTCTTGGTGCTCCTGTATCAGAGGTGGACTTATACACCTGGCATGGGTTTTAGGCTACACCAATCATTTGTTGGGCACCCATACACAACGACATTCTATGGCCAGTACAGATTATAGATCATGGTTTTTTACTTCTTTCTCCAACTGAAGTCTTGGTTGGTCACAAGAGATTGCCTGATTAGGCTACTGATCAATTCTAGCTAGGAGTCTTAGCTGGGGTCATCCTTGTAGATTCCTGAAAAAAATTCCTTCAGGACACGTTTTTACCAGAATGACTCCTTTTCCCAGAAGTCCTTTTTCAGAACCTCTCTTCTCCGCACCTCCCCAAAGTGAAAACTCATTTTCCCATCCCAACTGCCCGGAAATCCACTTATGAAATATTTTTGCTTTCCCCTTCCCAGAGAGATCAAGGTGTCCCACCTTAAATTTATCTTGTTACCTAGTCTCTCTGTGTCTGTGGATTGTAGTATCTTTTTTATTTTTTGGTTGTTTAGGTTTTGTATTCTTTCTTTTGTTGTTTATTTTTATTTAGGTGTTGCAAAAAAAAAATTTCCACCTCCTCATCGTTTCCCATTTCCCTCCCCCTCCTCGCACACATCGTCTCATCCCTTGCTCCCCAACCCCTCTCCCCCTTCCCCCCACTCCATTCCCACTCCCTCTCAAGAATGAAGAGCAGTACAGATTCCCTGCCCTGCGGGAAGTTCACGGTCCTCCCACTTCTATCCAGGACCAGTAAGGTGAGCATCCAAACAGGCTAGACTTCCACAAAGCCAGTTCATGTATTAGGATCGAAAGCTAGTGCCATTGTCCTTGGCTTCGACATCAGCCTTCATTGTCCGCCATGTTCAGAGAGTCCAGTCTTATCCCATGCTTATTCAGTCCCAGTCCAGCTGGCCTTGGTGAGCTCCCAATAGATCAGCCCCACTGTAACAGTGGGTGGGTACACCCCTCGTGGTCCTGACTTCCTTGCTCATGTTCTCCCTCCTTCCGCTCCTCATTGGGACCTTGGGAGCTCAGTCCAGTGCTCCAGTGTGGGTCTCTGTCTCTATCTCGATCCATCGCCAGATGAAGGTTCTAAGGTGATATGCAAGATATTCATCAGTATGGCTATAGGATAGGGTTATTTCAGGTTCCCTCTCCTCAGTTGCTCAAGGTACTAGCTGGGGACATCTCCCTGGACACCTGTGAGCCACTCTAGGTTCAAGTCTCTTGCCAACCCTAAGCTGGCTCACTTAATTAGGTTATGTGATTCCCTGTTCCTCTATCCAACCTTCCTTTCTCCCAATCATCCCGTTTCCCCCAAGTTCCCCCCATTCTCCCCTTCTTACTTTTCTCTCCCCAATTCCCCTTACCCCCGTCACACCCCACCCCCAAGTTGCCAATTTTTTTGCCCGGCAATCTTGTCTACTTCCCATAACCAGGATAACAACCATATGTTTTTCTTTGGGTTCACCTTCTTATTTAGCTTCTTTAGGATCACAGATTATAGACTCAATGAGCATTATTTGTGGCTAGAAAACAATTATGAATGAGTACATCCCATGTACATCTTTTTGGGTCTGGGATACCTCACTCAGGATATTGTTTTCTATTTCCATCCATTTGCATGCAAAATTCGAGAAGTCATTGTTTTTTACCGCTGAGTAGTATTCTAATGTGTATATATTCCACACTTTCTTCATCCATTCTTCTATTGAAGGACATCTAGGTTGTTTCCAGGTTCTGGCTATAACAAATAATGGTGCTATGAACATAGTTGAACAAATGCTTTTGTCATATGATAGGGTATCTCTTGGGTATATTCCCAAGAGTGGTATTGCTGGGTCCAGGGGTAGGTTGATCCCGAATTTCCTGAGAAACCGAAACACTGCTTTCCAGAGTGGTTGCTCAAGTTTGCATTCCCACCAGCAATGGATGAGTGTCCCCATTACTCCACAACCTCTCCAGCAAAGGCTGTCATTGTTGTTTTTGATTTTAGCCATTCTGACAGGTGTAAGATGATATCTCAAAGTTGTTTTAATTTGCATTTCCCTGATCTCCAAGGAGGATGAGCATGACCTTAAGTGTTTTTTTGGCCATTTGAACTTCTTCTGTTGAGAATTCTCTGTTCAGTTCAGTGCCCCATTTATTAATAGGGTTAATTAGCATTTTAAAGTTAGTCTTGAGTTTTTTATATATTTTGGAGATCAGACCTTTGTCTGTTGCAGGGTAGGTGGAGATCTTTTCCCAGTCAGTGGGTTGCCTTTTTGTCTTAGTGACAGTGTCCATTGCTTTACAGAAGCTTCTCAGTCTCAGGAGGTCCCATTTATTCAATGTTGTCCTTAATGTCTGTGCTGCTGGGGATATATGTAGGAAGTGATCTCCTGTACCCATATGTTGTAGAGTACTTCCTACTTTGTCTTCTATCAGGTTCAGTGTGTTCAGCCTGATATTGAGGTCTTTAATCCATTTGGACTTTAGTTTTGTGCATGGTGATAGATATGGATCTATTTTCATTCTTCTACAGGTTGACAACCAGTTCTGCCAGAACCATTTGTTGAAGATGCTTTCTTTCTTCCATTGAATACTTTTAGCTCCTTTATCAAAAATCAGGTGTTCATAGGTTTGTGGGATAAAATCTGGGTCTTCTACTCTATTCCATTGATCTACTTCTCTATTTTATGCCAATACCAAGCTGTTTTTAATACTGAAGTTCTGTAATAGAGTTTGAAGTCAAGGATGGTAATGCCTCCAGAAGTTCCTTTATTGTATAAGATTGTTTTGGCTACCCTGGGTCTTTTGTTTTTCCATATAAAGTTGATTAATGTCCTCTCAAGATCTGTGAAGAAGTTTGATGGGATCTTGATGGGGATTGCATTGAATGTATAAATTGCCCTTGGTAGAGTTGTCATTTTTACTATGTTCATCCTCCCAATCCAAGAGCAAGGGAGATCCTTCCATTTTCTGGTATCCTCTTCAATTTCTTTCTTCAATGACTTAAAGTTTATGCCAAATAGATGCTTCACATCCTTGGTTATAGTTACCCCAAGATATTTTATGCTATTGTGGCTATCGTGAAAGGTGATGCTTCTCTGATTTCCCTCTCTGCATCCTTATCCTTTGTGTATAGGAGGGCAACTGGTTTTTTGGAATTGATCTTGTATCCTGCCACACTACTTTATTTTTATTTTATTAGCTGTATGAGTTCTTTGCTGGAATTTTTGGGGTCGCTCATGTACAATATCATATTATCTGCAAATAATGAAAGTTTAACTTCTTCCTTTCCAATTCGAATCCCTTTGATCCCCTTATGTTATCTTATTGCTATTGCCCGAACTTCAAGCACTATATTGAAAAGGTATGGAGAGAGTGGACAACCTTGTTGTGTTCCTGATTTTAGTGGGATGGTTTTGAGTTTCTCTCCATTTAATTTGATGTTAGCTGTCGGCTTGCTGTATATAGCTTTTATTATATTTAGGTATGACCCTTGTATCCCTAATCTCTCCAATACTTTTATCATAAAGGGATGTTGAATTTTGTCAAATGCTTTTTCAGCATCTAATGAAATGATCATATGTTTTTTTTCTTTCAGTTTATTTATATGATGGATTACATTGATAGATTTTTTGTAAGGTAAACCAGCCCTGCATCCCTGGGATAAAGCCTACTTGATCATAATGGATAATTTTTCTAATGTGTTCTTGGATTCGGTTTGCCAGTATTTAGTTGAGGATTTTTGCTTCGATGTTCATGAGTGAGATTGGCCTGTAATTCTCTTTCCTGTTTGAGTCTTTGTGTGGTTTTGGTATCAGAGTGACTGTAGCTTCATAAAAGGAATTTGGCAATGACTTTTCTGGTTCTATATTGTGAAATAGATTAAGGAGTATAGGTATTAGGTCTCCTTTAAGTTCTGGTAGAATTCTGCATTGAAAACTTCTGGACCTTAGCTTTTTTTGGTAAGGAGGTTTTTTATAACAACTTCTAATTCTTCGTGACTAACAGATCTATTTAGATTGTTCACCTGGTCCTGGTCTAACTTTATAGTACTTATCTAAAAAAGTGTCCATTTCCTTTACCTTTTCCAGTTTTGTGGCATACAGGCTTTTGTAGAAAGATCTAATGATTTTCTGAATTTCCTCTGTGTCTCTGGTTATGTCCCCCTTTCATTTCTAATCTTGTTAATTTGTGTATTCTCTCTCTGCTGTTTGATTAGTTTGGGTAGGGGTTTATCAATCTGTTGATTTTCTCCAAGAACCAGCTTTTTGTTTCATTGATTCTTTGGATTGTTTTCTGTCTTTCTATTTTGTTGATTTCAGCCCTTAGTTTGATTATTTCCAGTCTTCTACTCCTCCTAGGAGAGTCTGCTTCTTTTTTTTTTTTTTTAGAGCTTTCAGGTGGGCAGTTAAGTCTCCAATGTGTGCTTTCTCCATTTTCTTTAGTGCTATGAACTTTCCTCTTAGTACTGTTTCATATTTTCCCATAGGTTTGAGTATGTTGAGTCTTCATTTTTATTGAATTCAAGAAAAACTTTGATTTCTTTCTTTAGTTCTTCCTTGATCCAAGTGTGCTTCAGTAGTTGACTGTCCAGTTTCCATGAGTTTGTAGGCTTTCTGGGGGTAGCATTGTTGTTGAATTCTAACTTTAATCCATGGTGATCTGATAAGACACAGGTGGTTACTAATATTTTTTGTAACTGTGTAAGTTAGCTTTGCTACCGAGTACGTGGTCAATTTTCGAGAAGGTTCCATAAGCTGCAGAGAAGAACGTATATTCTTTCCTATTTGGCTGGAATGATCTATAGATGTCTGTTAAGTCCATTTGATTCATTACCTCCCTTAATCCTCTTATTTCTCTGTTAGGTTTCTGCCTGATTAACCTGTCCATTGGTGAGAGAGGAGTGCTGAAATCTCCTACTATTAGTGTGTGTGGTTTGATGACTGCCTTGAGTTTTAGTAATATTTCTTTTACGTAAGTGGGTGCTTTTATATTAGGGGCATAGATATTCAGGATTGAGACTTTGTCCTGATGAATTGTTCCTGTCATGAGTAAAAAATGTCCCTCTCCATCTCTTCTGATTGATTTTTTTTTTGAAGTCAACTTTGTTAGAAATTAGTATGGCCACACCTGCTTGTTTCTTAGGTCCATTTGCTTGATAAAGTATTTCCCAGCCCTTTACTCTGAGTAGATGTCTGTCTTTGTGGTTAAGGTGTGTTTCTTGTAAACAGCAGAATGTTGGATCCTGTTTCCATATCCAATCTCTTAGCCTGTGCCTCTTCATAGGTGAGTTGAGTCCATTGATATTAAGTGATATTAATGACCAGTGGTTGTTAACTCTGGTCACTTTTTTCTTTCTTTCTTTCTTTTTTTTTTTTTTTTGGTAGTAGAGTTTGTGTGTTTCCCTTCTTCGAGTTGTGCTGGTGAAGGGTCATTAGATATCTGAGTTATTGTGGGCATTGTTGGACTCCTTGGTTTGCGATTTTCCTTCTATTACTTTCTGTAAGGTTGGATTTGTGGCTACGTATTGTTTAAATTTGTTTTTATCCTGGAAAATTTTGTTTTCTCCATTTATAGTGAATGAAAGCTTGGCTGGGTATAGTAGTCTGGGCTTGCATCCATGGTCTCTTAGTTTCTGAAGTACATCTATCCAGGACCTTCTGGCTTTCAAGGTTTTCATGGAAAAGTCAGGTGTAAGTCTTATAGGTTTACCTTTATAAGTAACTTGGCCTTTTATATTCTTTCTTTATTCTCTATGTTTTGTGTTTTGATTATTATATGGCGAGGAGATTTTTTTTTTTTTTTGGTCCAGTCTATTCGGTGTTCTGTATGCTTCTTGAACCTTCAAAGGAATATTTTTCTTTAGGTTGGGAAAGTTTTCTTCTATAATTTTATTAAATATATTTTCTGGACCGTTGAGCTGTATGTACTTCTTCTCCTTCTTCTACCCCTATAATTCTTAGGTTTGGTCTTTTTTTTGTGTCCCAGATTTCCTGAATGTTTTGTGATGAGAATTTGTTGGTTTTGCTATTTTCTTTGATCAGTGTGTTTATTTTCTCTATGGTATCTTCAGTGTCTGACATTCTTTCTTCTCTCTCCTGTAATCTGTAATCTCAGTAGTTCCTGTTCGTTTACCCAGATTTTCCATCTCCATCCTTCCCTCGGTTTGTGTTTTCTTCATTACTTCCATTTCATTCTGCAAGTCTTTAACTGCTTCCCTTACCTGTTTGTTTGGTTTTCTTGGGTATCTTTGAGCGATTTATTCATTTCCTCTACCTTTTTGTTTGTAATCTCTAATTGTTTATGGCAGTTTTTCACCTCCTGTTTAAGGTCCTCTTTTAATTTCATATAATTCATAATTCACTTTTGAGTCGATTTTTTCTAATTCTTCTGGAGTAGGGTGTACAATTCTTATTTCGGGATCCCTGGATTCTGGTGATGTCATGTTGCCTTTCAGGTTGTTGGAGGAATTCTTGCATTGGCGCTTTCCCATCTATTTTTTCAAATGGAGCCAGGAGAGACCTGGTGTCTTGGTCCAGACTTTGCTGTGACTGACTCTCTGGGTGTATCTCCTCAGTGTAGAAGCAGGAACCGTCCCCCTCCAGATGAAAATCTTCAGCACTGAAACATGTATGCCTGGTAATCCAATGACCAGTGGACAAACGTGCAAACTTGGGGGGCAGGGCGGGGTAGAGTAGAACACAGGAGACCCTGCTGCACAAGCTGAAGATGCCCATGCTCCCATTGGGGGTCTTTGAGGCCTGCCCTGTTGGCAGGCACTCACTGCTCTTAGTGTAGGAGCAGAATCCTGTTCCTGAGCAAAGGACCTTGCAGACCATGCAGGCTTGGGGGAGGAGGGTCGTGTGTAAGAAAGACAGCCCTGCAGAAGGAGCTCGGGGAGGGGGGTTTGTGCTCTCTTCCAGGACAATCCGCCCCTGGATAGCACACACTCACCCGTCCAGAATGAGCTCTCAGCACCTAAAGAGGGATGGCTGGTAGTCCAATGAACTGGGGACAAAAGGAAGAACGTGGCAGGCAGGGCGGGGTTCAGTAGAGCACAGGAGACCCTTGGGGGGTCCTTGAGTCCTGCCCTGTTGGCAGGCACTCACTGCTCTGGGTGGGTAGCCTTAGTGTAGGAGCAGAAACCTGTTCCTGAGCAAAGGACCTAGCAGACCACCCAGGCTTGGGGGGGGGGGGGGCGGGGTGTAAGAAAGACAGCACTGCAGAAGGAGCTGGGGGAGGGGGGTTTGTGCTCTCTTCCGGGACAATCTGACCCTGGATAGCCGGACTGTAGTATCTTTATCCTTATTTTACAGTCATGAGGGAGTACATACCATGTCTGTCTTTCTTGTACTGGGTTACCACATTCAGGATGATTTTTTCTAGTACCATTCATTTGCCTCCATATTTTCTGATGTGGTTGTTTTTAAAAGCTGAGTACTCCATTGTGTAAATGTACCACATTTTGTTTATGCATTTCTCAGTCAACTGACATTTAGACTATTTCCAGGCTCTGACTATTAACAATAAAGATGCTGCTATGCTACACAACAGAAAAAAAAAATAATGACATCTTTAATTTTACAGGAAAATGGATGGAACTAGAAAACATCATTTTGAGTGAGGTAGCCCAGAACAAAAAAAGACAATTATCACATGTACTCACTCATAAGTGGTTTTTAAACATAAAGCAAAGAAAATCAGCTTATAAATCACAATTCCAGTGAGTGACATACCTAGATCTAATCTCCATGGGAAATAGAAAAAGAAAGATCTCCTGAGTAACGTGGGAACATGGGGAACATGAGAGAGGTTTGAAGGGTACTGGAGAGGCAAGAAGGGGAGCAGAGAAACATGTAGAGGTCAACAAAAATCAATAAAATATATATTTTTATAAACTAAAAAGCCTTAGGAGTCCCTAGAATGTCCTGGCCTCTGGTAAAGTGGAAATCTTCTTCCAATGATGAAGGCCAGTATATGGAACCCATGGAAGGGTTTACAGTTGAGGGTGAGGCTTAAAAAGCTTTAATTGATGTCTCTTCTGGGGTCCCTAGAACCAACCTATCCTCTAGCACTGCTGCTGGGGCTAGGGTCCCCCTCTCTGGCCCATGTGCTTGTAAATCTGAAGTCTGCTTATGAAGTTTTAGACTGGGATGTGGAGTGCATGGGAGGTTGCAGTTTGGGCTTGGTGGACATATTTTAAGAAGCATTAGAAGGTGATGGGCTTTTCTTCCACAGGACCACTCTGGCATCTGATGAAGCTGATGCAACGGTGTGCCCTAGTGTACAGCCCAAGTGGAGTGTGCAGCCTGGGGGTTTACAGAATATTTGCATGCAGTGGGCAGTGTCGTACCTGGGTTTCCTTGATTCAGCCTGGCCTCTGGTAAAGTAGAAGACTTTTTTTTTTTTTTAATTTGTAGGCCAGGGTATGGTATGTTGCCCAGGACTGGGTGCAGTCTGATGTTGTTGGGCAGGTTTAAAGGGAATTAGTGAACAAGTGAGCAGTAGGATGTGTCTTAACGTGGGTCCCTAGGATCAGTTTGTCCTCCAGTACAGCTGCCTAGAGCTGCCAGGACTGTGGACCCTAGTATGGAGTCCAGGGCAAGAGGTGCAGTCTCATTCTCTGGATATTTATATGATGGCTTTTAATTATCCAATACAGCAAAACATTTTCATTTGTTTTATTTGAATTATCAAAGTTGATCTCTAAAGTACTTGTGAGTACATTCTGAAGGTTTGTAGAAAATTAGAGTAATTTTCATACAGAATATAATGTAATTTAATAGTAGATAAAATATTTTACATTTAAGTATATATTCAGATTAGAAATTAGTGTATTGTCAATAGTATAACTATTCAAAAGCAGAGCAAATAATAATTGATCAAGATACAACATAGTTTTCTGAAAATAAAAGAAATTCAAACAGGTTAGATCAAACTTGAGAATATATTTAATCTAGAAAAAAATAGTTATTCTAGTAAATGATTATTACCATTTTTCAGATAATAATCTTAAAGAATTATAGACTAAATAATAGCTGTGTAAATCCTAAAATCCTTAAGTAGTAAAAACCTATGTAAACAAACAGATTTCAAAAGGACTACATGGATGTCCCTTAGAGATTTTATTCCTTCAAATGACATTTACTAGAATTGTCTTGACAACAAGATTGCTCACACTATTACAATGAAAAGAGTTTTACAGAACCATTAATAAAAAGGAGTGAATCAAGTCTCTCTGCTAAGTAGTAACTTAGCTCAATTCAATGCTCCTTTTGTGGCAACGTGTATTATGGAACACAGAGATAACGGATTTCATCCTTCAGCCCTAAAAGCAGTGCAGATGTTATGTAAATGTTTCAGTGTTCATTTTCAGAATGCAAACCATTGTAGTAAATTTTACAGGGATATTTTCTTTCTTTCTTCATATAGCAGTAAACTGACTGATGTGCTATAGTAGTGTTCAAATAAATTGAAATATTTTGTGAACTAAAATACTGAGACTTTAAAAGTATAATTTTTCTAAAGTTTAAAACTTTATTACATTTTTAAAACATGAAGTTTAATCCCAGCACTTGGGAGGCATAGGCAGGCAGATCTCTGTGAGTTCAAGGCCAGCCTTGTATACAAGAGCTAGTTGCAGGACAGGCTCCCAAAGCTACATAGAAACCCTGTCTTAAAAACGCAAAAAAAAAAAGAATAAATAAAATAAAATGAATAAAGTACATAATTAGAACTAAGTTAACCTCATAATGTAAGACAACATTCATCACTACAGAAAACACAATTCCAAACAAATCATTATATTTCCAATAAACAACATGTAAATGAGATACCTTTCTTCACACAAAACTGTACTTACTTAATGCCATAGAAGGAGATCAACTGAGGGAAAATATCATTAATATGAAGCCATGCAGATAACTTAAAATTCCATTGAGTTTTTATAATTATGTATAAATTTTTCATCCCTGTGGCCAGAAATATGAAAGAGTGACAGAGATAGAGTTGAAGAAGGAGACAGAATCAGAGACAGAGATAAAAAGAAATAGTGACAGAGTAAGAGAAAGGTAGAAACAATGACAGAGAGGGGAATACGAAAGATGGGATTTTCCCATAGAATGTTTATTAAAATAACAGATAAATGAAACCCTGATTAAAACCTCAGTCTTATATTCCCATCTTCAGTAACTATGAGGGAATCAAATTATTAGATTTACTAGAGTTTAGTGTGCCGTAATAGGTGATGAAGTCCTAAGTAATTGGCATAGTATTTAAGGTAATCTATTTTTAAACTATAGACCTCCTCAGTTTGGTACCTATTAGAAATTTTATTATCAAACTAACATAAATGCAAACATTTTCCCAAAGTATTTGAAAGTATGTCTCTATTTCTCTCTCGGTGGTGTAGCAATAATATTTCTCCGTGGGATCTTAACTTTTGGGTACACAGCAGCAGTGAGATATACAGGCAAATGGAAGGTAACATAAAATAAAAACAGGTGCTAGGAACTTGGTACACTGGCTCTGCAATTTAGGAAGTTTCTGAATAGACTGTCTTGATCATTACATCAAATGAAATTCAAGACAGAAAATATAGCAAGGGAGAGTCTGCAAGCATATAAAGTGCCAAGGCCATCACTTCTATTTCAGTGTTTTCCTTGTGAGTTTGAATTGGTTGAAAAATGGGTGTTCATGTCTTCTTTTGTTTCCTGAATTACTTGAATACCAATTGTATGTTCTTAGTCATCAATGTCTAGTATGTTTATTTCAGAATATTGGTTATTGAATTTACTTTTGTGGATTTCAAATATAGGGCCCTTTGCATGTTGCAAAATGCTCCCACTCTTCTGTAGCCTCAAAATCCCCATTTGAGACAAGTTCTTACTATATTGTCCAGGAGGTACTTTCTGTAGTGTATCTAGGCTTGGGACTTGTGTTTCACCTGATGCAGCTTACACAATTAGCTAAATAATTAGCTGGAATTACGAGTCTAAGTATATACACATTCTTTATATGATTCCTAGTAATATAATATAAATGTCATATAGTTGCATGTTTTTAAACCCTTTAGTTTCCAGATATTGATACTTGCATATAAAAGACCTCAGCTACAACTTGATAGTAGGTAGAATGCTTCAACAGAAACTACAGTATTGTCTTTCTTTTTTTTAAAATTAAACCTTACCAATAGTATTATTGCAATTTAAATTACTGAAGAATCTCTTCTTAAACTTTCTATTATACAAAAATATCAATTTTACTTACAGTAAATAAAATGAATGTTTCAATAGTGAAACATTTTATTTTCCATGTATTGAGTTTCAGTATCCCTAAATCAACCTTACCTAACCTGAAAAAGAAATGCTTCAACAGTGATTTTCAGTTTGACTATTGTTCAGCACAGGTTTTTCCAATTTAATCAGATGTCTTTTCACAACCACCAATTAAGCGTCTTTGTTGGACTTTTGAAGTAATAATTGAAAAATGCCTATTTCTCTAGTCATTCCAGTCCCCAGACTTCCTGCACTAATAACTTGACACATAGAAAAGAGCGTAGTCTTATTTCCTGACTAAGTACTGACAGTACCAATAATTCAATCAGAGAAATATTTTATTCATACATATACAAATAAAAGGCAGACTGAAAATTTAACATATTTTGCACATGATGATAACTTTTAGATTGTTTAAATTTCTTTACAGATAGACATAATTACAAAGCTGTCTTTGAGTAGTATTTCTAGTTACCTGATCAATTATTGTGTAAGACATTATGAATAACTGAACTTCATTGAACTACAACTGGCTCAACTCACCATTCTCAGAAATGGCATTATTTTTTCTTCGATCCATAAGAAAGTGCAACAGACTCACCAGTCTGGATGGATATCCTCAGCACAAGAACAGGGTCACAAATTTTGAATAAATAAATAAATTTAAAAAATGAATAAAACTATACAAAAAAAGAAGTGCAACAGAGACAAATTCTGTCAAGACTCTATATTGCTGATATGTCAGCTAATGATTTATTTTCCCTTATGGTGTCACACTTAGGCATATAAAGAGAAAAATTTGTGCAACGTTAGAATACTTCTTAAATGGATAATATAGCTAGTTTTAAAGATAAGCTTTATATTAGAATGAATTAGAAATAATTAACCAGGAATATGACATATACTAATGGCCTCTCATTCACAGTAAATATTACAATAATTTCTATTAAAATCAAATTATTCAATATGAGACCCTGAGTACTGTGCTAAACTCTGCAGACTGCTATATACTTTTTTGACATGTTCATAAAATAATGAACTTCTAGATAGCCATAAAATAAAGTAGTATGTAATAATTGATGTTAAATGTGTTCCTAAATATACAATATTATTCTAATGTACACTGTCATAATTTTCCTTGATTGAAATAAAGTGTTTCTAACCACATACAAATTTTCTAAAAGCATATCTAAAGGAATGCATCCTTAAATCTAATAACAGTAGTCAAAAGCGCTTACCCACACCTAAATAATATAATTATTAGTAAGCTCAAAGAAGGAATACATAACATACTATTCACATTTCTTTTCTGAAACATGAACAAGAAATATGATATCAAACATACAGTCAAAGTAAAATGGCTTTCTTTTTTGGAGTTTCTTTGGTTATTTTATTTATTTATTTATTTTGGATTTTCGAGACAGGGTTTCTCCGTAGCTTTTGGTTCCTGTCCTGGAACTAGCTCTTGTAGACGAGGCTGGCCTCGAACTCACAGAGATCCACCTGCCTCTGCCTCCTGAGTGCAGGGATTAAAGGCATGTGCCACCACCACCGCCCGGCTTCTTTGGTTATTAAATGATTGAAAATACTCAGCAAAAAGAGAGGCCTGGATATGAGAACTTTCAGAAGAAAAAGAAAGAGGGAGGAAAAACAGAAGGAAGAGAAAATAAGGGAATAGAGAGCATAGTATATTTAGCAAAAAAATTAAAATTAAGAAAATGCCACCTAAGTAGAGACATTATTATACATTGTTGTGATATAAATCATTATACAGAAACATAAAATGTATTCATATCCCCTGGAAACTTCGTCTTTCCATGTAGTTTTCCTCACAGACAGTTACACTTTCTACAGCTCAGAATTTATGATGATTAATCATGGTGGTCAGCTTGATTGGCTAATATGAAAAAGAGAGAAGCCTCCAACATGGCTTACTAAACACCAGATTGAAACTACAGAAACATTCAGCCTGTGGACTGATCTGGGATTCCCCTCTGTATTCCATGAATATTATTGGTTAATAAAGGAACTGCTTTGGGCTTATAGCAGAGCTATAGAGGACTGGAGCTTTGTGGGGGAAACTAAACTGAATCCTGGAAGAAGGGAGGTGGAGTCAGAGAGAAGCTGTGTAGCCCCACTGGGAATAGATGCAGGAATTTTCCCTGGTAAGTCACAGCCTCATGGTAATACACAGATTAATAGAAATAGGTTAAATTAATATGAAAGAGCCAATAAGAAGCTAGATCTAATGGTCTAAGCAGTGATTAAATTAATACAGTTTCTGTGTTATTACTTCAGGGCTGAGTAGCCAAAATCAAACAAGCAGTCTCTCCCTCTACTGAGAAGTTAACAGTTTCTCCATCTCTATAGTGTTGTTGACAGTCATTAGAGGACTACTCAGACTACATTGTGAAAGATAGTCTAACAAATTCCATTTGTAATATATGTTCATTTTATTGACTTTAGTCTTAATACAATATTTTACTGATTATTTTTCTGCAATCACTAGCATTTTTTAGTACCTTGACACATGCAATTGATTATGTGGAATTTCAAGATTTCAGCCATAACTAAATGAGAAACTTCATCTTGGAACATAACAATGTAATGTCCCTTTTTTGCTTATCTTTTCTACTTTATTTACCATTCAGAATACCCTCACAGCACTAAAAGTCAGTGCTCAAATGCAAACAGTCATGTCTTCTTAAATAGCTTCATCTTTATCAGTATCTGTTAAGAAATTCAAACTACAAAAATGATAGATAGAATAATATAGAATGTAATTACTGTTACTGCTCTAGCCAAACTAGACATGAATGATCACATGGCATAATGATGGTGTATTTTGTTTTTATGTTTGCTCTAATTTTTAAATACGACAACTAATCATCCTGCATCCTCAGTGGAACTCTGAAACAGAGCTTGCTCCAATACTGAGGGGACTTAAGAGGTGAGTGAATATCCACACAGTGAGATGCTCTACTCTCTAGGTCCCCTCCAGTTGGTCAAAACCCCGGGTCACTCCAGCAACTCCCTTGGTTTTCCTAGCCAGCCATCCAGGAAAGTCTTTTGGCTAAGCATCCACAAAACCCAAACCAATCCACTGGACCCTCCCAAGCTACTAGCCACACCCACCTAAGAGATGAGAACTTGCTACAATACTGAGGGGACCAAGAGCTAGCTACAACTCTGAGGAGATTAAGAGAGAGCACCAAGAGAGCAACCAAGTAAAGAAGACCAAGAGAGAGAATTATAGAGACCTCAGAGTATTTCTGAGACAGACATTAACAGTGTAAAGCAAACCAAGAAAAACTGCCAAACACTCAGACAGCCACTGAAATGACTGGACCAAGCTACAAAAACACTGAAGACCTCATTTGAAGTAAGAAATGGATAGGTGACAATGTAAAAATTCCTACAACAACCTAAAAAGCAACATGGTAACACCCGAACCCAGCAGTCACACAACAGGAAGACTTGATCATCTTAACCCAGAAGAAGCAGAAAAAAATGACTTTAAACATAACTTTATGCTATAAAGAGGTAATGAAAATTTCCTTTAAAAATGGAGGAGAAGGCAATCAAAAAATTGGAAGAAATTAATAAATCCTTCAAAGAATCCAAAGAAAACCAATAAAAAACAATCAAACCGGTAAAGGAAACAGTTAAAGACTTGAAAACTGAAATAGAGGTAACAAAGAAAACACAAACAAAAGGAATTCTGGATATGGAAAATCTGGGTAAACAAACAGGAACTACAGAGACAAGAATAACCAACAGAATACAAGAGATAGAAGAAAAAAATCTCAGGCAATGAAGATACTATAGAAGAAATAGACCCATTGCTCAAAGAAAGCATTAATCCAACAAATTCTTAACAAAAAACATCAAGAAAATCTAGGACACCATGAAAAGACCAAATCTAAGAATAATAGGGGTAGAAGAGGGAGAAGAACTCCAGATCAAAGGCACAGGAAATATATTCAACAAAATCATAGAAGAAAACTAAAAAAAAGTATATTCCCAAGGAGTTACAGGAAGCTTACAGAACACCAAATAGACTGGATAAAAAAAAATCTCCTTGCCATAAATAATCAAAACACAAAACATACAGAATAAAGAAATAATATTAAGAGCTGCAGAGGAAAACGTTCAAGTAACATATAAAAGAAAAACCTATCAGAATTACACCTGATTTCTCAACAGAAACCATGAAAGCCAGAAGGTTCTGGATAGATGTGCTGCAGACACTAAGAGACCATGGACACAAACCCAGACTATTATACCCAGCAAAGCTTTCATTCACCATTGATGGAGAAAATAAGATATTTCATGACAAAAACATTCGTATCTACAAATCCAGCATTTCAGAAAGTACTACAAGGAAAATGCCAACCCAAAGTAGCTAACTGTACCCACAAAAGACAAGGCATCTGATAACAACCCACCAGCATAACTTAAAGTAGGGAAAAACACAAGCACTACTACTGAAAAAGATCTGGAAATAACAATCACTGGTCATTAATATCGCTTAATATCAATGGAATCAATCACCTATAAAGAGACACAGGCTAAGAAAATGGATATGAAAACAAGATCCAGCCTTCTTCTGTATACAATAAATACACCTCAACCTCAAAGACAGACCCTACCTCAGAGTAAAGGGTTATAAAAAGTTTTTCCAATCAAATGGACCTAAGAAACAAGTGGGAGTAGCTATCCTAATATCTAACAAAATTTATTTCAAACTAAAATCAATCAAAAGACATGGAAAAGAACACTTTATACTCATAACAGAAATAATCAAGATCCAGTCTCAATCCTGAACATCTATGTCCCTAATACAAGAGCTCCCACTTATGTAGAAAAAACATTACTAAAACTTAAATCGCACATCAAACCCACACACTAATAGTAGGAGACTTCAACACTCACTCTCACCAATGGACAGATCAACCAGACAGAAACTTAAGAGAGAAATAAGAGATCTAGAATCAAATTAACTTAACAGACATCTATAGAACATTCCACACAAACACAAAAGAATATACCTTTTTCTCAACGCCTCATGAACCCTTCTCTAAAACTGATCACATACCCAGTAATGAAGCAAACATACACAGATACAAGATTATTGGAATAACTTCCTGTGTCTTACAGGTACATAAGTGATCCTAAAACCTCTACCAGAGAACACCTCCAGTGATAAATACCTTCAGGGATGTTGCAGGATACAAGATCAACCCAAAAAAATCAGTAGCCCTCCTATACACAAATGATATAAAGAAGCTGAGAGGAAAGCAGAGAAACATCATCTTTCACAATAGCCACAAATGACATAAAATATCTTGGGGCAACACTAACCAAATAAGTGAAAGACTTATTTGAAAAGAACTTTAAGTCATTGCAGAAAGAAATTGAAGAAGATACCAGAAAATGAAAAGATCTTCCATGCTCTTGTATAGGAAGGATTAACATAGTAAATATGTCAATCCTACCAAAAGCAATCCATAGATTCAATGCAATGCCTATCAAAATTCCAACAGAATTCTTCACAGACTGTGAAAGAAAAATAATCAACTTCATATGGAAAACCCAAAAATTCAGAAAAGCCAAAACAACCCTGTACAATAAAGGAACTTCCGGAGGCATCACCATCCCCGACATCAAGCTCTATTACAGAGCTACAGTAATGAAAACATCTTGTCACTGAAATAAAAGTAGAGATGTTGACCAGAAAACACTATGCTGAGTGAGGTAACACAGACCGAAAAAGCTGAATATGGTATGTACTTACTCCTAAGTGGATACTAGCTATAAACAAAGGACATTGGGCCTATAGTTCATGATCCTATAGAAGCTAAGTAATAAGGTGAACCTTCCCCCCAAAATACATATATAGATCCACCTGGAATTGGAAACAGACAAGATCACCTGACAAAATTGGGAACATGGGGGTTGGGTATAGAAGAAGGAGGAGAAGGGGAGGGTTGAGGAGGACTTGAGGGAATGGGATAGTCAAGATGGAGGAAGGGCAGAGTTGAGAGCAAGGAAAGAGATATCTTGATTGACAGAGCCATTATAGGGTTAGCAGAAACTTGGTTCTAGAGCAATTTCCAAGAATCCACAAGGATGTCCCCACCTACAACCCTAAGCAATAGAGGAGAGGGAACCTGATCTTGACTTGCCTTGTAGTCAGACTGATGATTATCTTAAATATCACCATACAACCTTCGTCCAACAACAGATGGAAACAGAGGCAGAGACCCACATTAGAGCACTGAGCTGAGGTCCCAAGGTCCAGCTGAAGAGTGAAAGGAATGAGAATATAAGATGTCAAGACCATGAAGGGTTCTTCCACTGAAACAGTCTACCTGAGCTAATGGGAGCTCACCAGCCCAGCTGGACTAGGAAGGAACAAGCATAAGACCAAACTAGTCCCTCTGAATGTGGTTGACAGTTGCACAGCTAGGGCAGACTGAGGGGGCCACTGGTAGTGGCATCAGGATTTATCGCTTCTGCATGTGCTGGCTTTTTGGGATCTTATTCTCTTTGGATGTATAACTTGCTCAGCTTAGATATAGTTGGGAGGGCTTTGGACCTTCCACAATGCAATGCACCTTAACCTCTCAGAGAATTAGATGGGAATGGGTTGAGGGTGTGTGGAGAAAATGGGAGGAGGGGAAGGAATGGGAACTTGGATTGGTATTTTTTAAAAAATCTAATAAATTAAATAAATATATTAATAAATAAAATGAAAAACCAAAATAGCCCCCAAAGCAAAAAATTACATCAGTAATGTCACTTATAGGCTTAATTATAAGATAAATATATAATTCAATAAAATGTAGGTTTTGTGTCTGAAAAAAGAAGATGACAGACAAAGAGCTTAAAGTAAAATCAATCTAATGTTAAGAAAAAGCACTGGAGTTGTCTTCAAGATATCTGTGAAAGTCTTTAAAATCTTTAATTCAAATGAATAAACTCTGAAATTTAAATTTAAAAAGGACAACTAAGTAAATGTTAAGAAGGAAAGGCATTCCTAATTTATTTGTTCAATATTTTCAATGCCTCTAATCCTGCAACATAGTCAAAATGTGGACATTTGTATTGTATCTCCCAATATTCCCCTAAAACTGCCTTCCTTAAATAAATCTAAATCATTAAGCATTTTTCTTATTTCTGTTAAAAGTGCCTGATTGAAACAATGCAAGGGAAGCAAGGTTTGTTTGGCTTCATAGTTTAAATAAGTTAGTCGTTGAGTTTTTGCTCCTATGCCATTGGGCAAAAGGAGGACATTAGGCAAGGAATGTGTATATATTTTAAATCCATTCTCCCAGTGATCTATGTCCTCAAACTAGACCCTAATTACTAAATTCCAAGTTGTCTCAAAATATTGACAACATTTGAGATGAAGAGTCATCCATTCAGTTTGTTGAAGACATGTCCTATTTAAACCATGGCACATAGAAAAGTTTATATTCAATCAAAATTATTGAGGTGACCCTTTTGTCTTACTATTTTAAAAATAAAACAAAAAACAAAAAACACTATTTCACTAAATATTCCCCAGAAGCAGAAACTTCATCATTGACTGTGACACATGAAATACTCCATTTCTCTGTTCTCCCACTAAAGAATCATAAACCCATTAAAGCAGAAACACAAGTCATACTGCCTTCACAATTAAATATTCTCAAATTTCATATTTTTATCTCTTGCACCTTTAAAAATTCATCTTTGTTTTGTAATTTGCTACTTATTACAGCACACACAAACATGTACAGTTATTTGTATAACTTAATCTTGCTATATCTGAAGCTATAATAAAGTAGACAAATTCTATGCAATTGAAATTCAATGTCTAGATCTCATTTTTGCCTAAAAATAACTAGTCATTTGATTTCATTATAGTTTCCATATGGAAGCATGGGTGGGGGAGAAATACTTCATGCCTACCCTTGAGGAGTGTGGGAGAGATGACTCTGAGATCATAAGAGCAGGGGAACAGACCCTACCCCTCACCAGCTGGAGCACTCAGGAGAGTAGTCTCTACCCCTTGCTTGGGGAACACAGTAGACCTGATCCTGTTGGTAGAGATGTGGATGAGCTAGCCCCAAAGTTGTGAGCATGAGAGAGTTGTCAATGATTATCTATCTGCCATGTGGAGGCATGGGCAGGGAAGACATGCCCTCCTTTACCCCTCACATTTTGTGACTAATGAGAGAGCTGCCCCTTCCTCTTATCAACCATTGTTTCACTCAGAAAAGCAGTCTCCACTCCTCACCTGAGCAGCTGAGTAGAGCTGATTGTATTGACAGAGGTACAGGTGATCTAATCTTAAGGGTGTGAGAGATAAATAGTTGACCACGACACACTTGTCTGACATATGGAAAGATGTCCTTCCCCCTTTTCCCTATCACCTGTGGGGGTTGAGGAACCTGACCATCTCCCTTACTAGCTGAAGCACTCAGGAAATTTGGTCCTTCACCTCTCCTGGGCAACTTAGTAGAGCCAACCCTATGGATATGAGTGCGGGTGAACAGTAAAAGAATGTGAACAGGAGTGATCTGGCTGCATCTATCATCTCTCATATCTCTCATAATAGTGTGAGTAGGGGAGAGATATTTTCTTCTCTCCCAACCCCTCTAGGCCTGTGGCAGTTTGGAGAGCAGGCTCTGTTGTCATAAGAATGGAAAGCTGTCTGTGTCTCTTTCTAGCTGGAGCTCTAGGGAAATTAGGCCCTGCACCTAGCCTGGGCAGCACAGTAGTGGTGTGGCAAGTCCTTCTGTATATGTGTTGCTTTTATTCATTAATGAATAAAGAACCTGTCTTGGCCTGTGGTAGGGTAAACTGGAGCTAGGCAGGGAAAACTAAACTAAATGCTGGGAGAAAGAAAGCAGAGCCAGTAGAAGCCGTGTATCCCCACCAGAGAAAGTTGCTGGACAGAAACTTGCCAGTAAGCCACAGTCACATGATGACACACAAATTAATAGAAATGAGTTAAATTAAGATGTAAGGGCTAGCAAATAAAAAGCTAGAGCTCATAAGACAAGTGGTAATTTAATTAATACATTTTCTGTGTGGTTATTTTGGGGCTAAGCAGTCAGGAACAAATAAGCAGCCTCCTACAACACAGTAGAGCTGTCCCTGATAGTGTAGTATGAAAAAGCCCAGCCTGAGAGCAGGAAAGTAGAAACACTATCCACATGCCTTTCTCATGACTGCAAGGGGAAAACTAGCAAGGACAATGCTAGAGAGCTTAACCTTTTTGTGAGGACATGGGAGAGTGACTAACCCTGCAACTTCCCAGGTCCATAACCAGTGTTATTAACTGGTACAACCTAAACATTTACCCAATTTATGATATGCTGGACCACATAAATGGGCCAGTCCTACAAACTCAGTGCTGTAGGATCTCCACCACATAGGGCAACAACTGGATCTTAAAGAAAAGTTCAATGAGGGCCCAGCACTGATAGTATAGCAGAATCATGAGGCCTTGAACTAGATGAATAACTACAACGAGCAATGGCAAGTAAAGATATATGGATAAGAATGGGGTGGCTGCATGATTCACTGTGTCACACTACAGTTTCCATGATGAGATTCATTTTTTCTTTTATTTTTTTTTATTTTGGTGAAAGTTTGCAAAGGCAGAAAGCTGTAATGAAGGGATGAAGAAACAAATGGGATCAAGATGCATGATGTGAAAGACAAAGAATAAAAAAATTAAAAAAGAAAAAAAAGAAAAAAAATGAATTTTTCATGTAAATGTAAAACATTTTAGTGCTCAGTCTGAAAAGGATAACTATACTGGTAGCTATATCATAACTGTTCTACTAAAAAAAAATACTTTTCTTCCATTCCTTTTTTTCTTCTCTACCCTTCTATTCCTTGCTCTCTTTTCCTCTCCCTCCATTTTTTTCCTTCCATCATGTCTTTACTCCTTATGGTCTGTTCATCTTCCTCACTTTCCCTCCCTTCTTTCATTATTGGGGACACTGAAGATTAGAGGTAATCCTTTGAATATACCAAATCAGTGCTCTACCATCCTTTATTGAGACGTGGTATACTAAACTGAAAGATTGGTCTTGAGCTTACACTGTTATCCAGACTGAAGTGAGGTGTTACATTTGTAATGTGTAATTATTGCAGCTTTTTGGATCAAATTATCTTTGTAGTGTTCAATATATCTCCTAAGCAGTATGTGATCCACAGGCACTGATGAAGATGTTACAAGTTTGGTGAAGGATTTACACAAGAATTTTGAATCAAGGAGACAGTCAGGCTTGAAAGAAAATTATTACCACACAGATCAAAACCCACATGGTACAGAGTGGTTTTGCATTATTTACCTTGCTGTTTGTTTTACAAGACATTAAGGCACTGGATTATCAGTTCATTTTACTAAAGTTAAATAAATCCTAGATACTATAAACAGTATTACTTTTTATAATGATGAAAACAATAATGATAGATATGTTCATTTTGATATTTATCATTGCACAGAGGGAACCAAAATTTAGTTGAAATTTGAGACTTCAAAAAAGAAAAACTAGCTAAGATAATAGTCATGTGTAATAATACACATAAAAATTTAAAGTTATCATAACAAGTTGATCACATTTTATGAAAATTCATGAACTAATAATCAGTTTTAAATAAAGCAACTTCTCCAATTCAGAAACTGATGGATTTCCATTATTCACTCTGTTCCCAGCTTCTTGCCCAGAGTTTACTTTAATCTGATTCATCACAGCAAGGTGAAACACTGTTTCATCTGCTTCCTCCTGTCCCAAAATGTCAATTAAGCAATTTAGGAGACTGATGTATTTGTTGAATATGTTATTAATCTTGTGTCATTTGATTTTTAGTAACAATACAATTGAATTGTTATAAATCTCAAATTATGCCAGTAGTCTCAAAGAAATTATTAATAGCAACCATAAAAATTAAGTTATATAAACACATATATATTTGCATGTTTGTATATATATATATGTATCTATTATTAAGGTTTATTTTTCAAAAATAGTTTTGTACTTTAAGGTATAAACTGAATTATGTAAGGTTCTCCCCTCCAAAAGGAGAACAGAAATATCCACCAAAGTTCTTTCATCGCTAGGTAGCTCACATTTTGCATTGTCTTTGAGTCTTTGCACAGACATTAACAGTGATAAACAATCAGAAAAAAGGGATTTGCATGGAGTTGATATGTATGCTTTAAATTAATGTTATACAGATGAATACCATCTAAAATACATAACCAAATTTCAGGAGATGATTAGATTCTGATAATCTAGGGAAATTTAATGCTATTTAATCAAGAGTTAACCAATATATATTGAAAAGAAATATTACTTTGCAATAATTCATGACTAAGCTCATTTTTACAAAGAAACAGCATATGTTAATAAAGGAGTTAATCATCCTTCTTCAATATTCTTGTTTTTGTTAACAAATAACAAGTACAGAGACTGATCAGCATCTGCAGATGAAATTGAAGGATGAACTGAGTTTAAATAGACTTGAAATAGAGCAACATTTGTCTTTATCTGACTTGTGATCCTTGTTATTCTCTTTTTTAATTACAAAACTAGCAAAGTACAATTTATTAATCTTCTTGTAGATTTTTTTTGTTTGACTTAAAATGTTAACATACTACTTGATGTCCGACAGATAAATGTGAAGAATCTTATGAAAGCATGAGATGGTATTAAGAAGAGTGTTATTAAATGTGGATCATGTGCTGACACAGCCCTCATTTCACAGCACAGAATAAATGAACAAATCCTTTCTGTAGCTGAGATTCAGCTGGGATTTTACTTGATCATCTTGTTGCCTGTAATAAACTGGGCTTATTCAAATGAGTGAGCTGGCACTTCTCTTTTAAAAGCTGAATTAGGAAACATTTCAACTGTGGGTGAAATTACAGGGATTTTAGATGGGTTATAGTGCCTCCAATGGTTGAAAAATCCCTCATGGCACTTAAGGACATAGCTAGGATGATGTGGAGGCTGACTCCTACAATTCTGCATTGCTTGTTCTTTCTATCAAGATTTTCATTTTCATTCTAACTAAATTTATGTTGAAATTAGGTGTAATGTCATATTCGTAGTGATTTAGTAGAATTTCATGGTTATTCTTCCTATCATAGAAGTTTATTCATCATATAATCCAAAATTTAGGTGCCGCTTAATGAGACTCACAGAAGAGCAATATATGAAACAAGTAATCTTTCAACTCCAGTCCTGAAAATATTTCCAGATTTCTCTTGAAACAGCAGAACAAATGCAAAAAGTTCCCTCTATATATGAGTGACAGTGGTGAAGCTTGGACTATCTGTGAGACACCTGGCAGTACAATCAGGACCTATTCCTGGTACGTGAACTAGGTTGTTGGAGTCTATTTCCTATGGTGGGATATCATGCTCAGCCTTAATGCAGTGGGGAGGAACTTGATTCTACACTAACTTAATGTGCCAGACTTTGTTAACTGCCCATTAGTAAGAGTGGATGGGGGTAGGGAGAGGTTTGGGGTAGGAGAACTGTGGATGGATTGTAAAATGAAATTTAAAAAAAAAATTAAATATATTCTTAAGGTAGAACTACTAATTAAAAAAACTGTTTGTTGAAGATAATCATATCACAAGGATGTGTGCTTATTATGTTCATAACAGTTTTATTTATAATATCCAGAACCTGGAAACAACCTAGATGCTGGTCACACAAAGAATGGGTAAAGAATATATGGTACATTTACACAATGAAGTAATAACAAGCAGGAAAAATAAGTGACATTTTGAAATTTGCAGGCAAATGGATGGATCTATTAAAAAAATATATCGAGTGATGTAACCTAGACTCAGAAAGAGAAATATAATATGTATTCTCTTATAAATGCCTTTTAGACATAAAGCAAAGAAAAGCCAGCCTACAGGCTACAACCCCAGACAAACTAGACAATAAAGAGGATCCTAAGAATGACATACATGGATCTACAAAGAATGGTAAAAAAGATAAAATCTCTTGTGTGAATTTGGAGCATGGGGGTCATGAGAAAGTGTAGAAAGGAACAGGGGAGGAAGGAAAGAGAATGGAGTAAAATGTCTAGTTCAATAAAAACAAAAAAGAGAGCTTTGTTGAAAGAGTAAATAATAATTTGTTGAAACACCAGGTTTTAATGCTGATATTTGACAGTAAATAACCTTTAACCTTAGTAAGTTTTTTGGTCTGACAGTCATTTCCTCCAAACAAAAGTAATAGAGTCCAGAAAATTATAAGCCATCTTTACAAACAGATGAATAATCATTTAGACAATTCTCTATTTTCTAATTGTAAATAGTCAATAACCTTTAATCATATGCAAAGATACGTTTATTACCTTGGACATACTAATGAAGTAGCTCCAAGTATGCATCACATGACAAAAATAAACATTGTTACAAGATACTAAACAAAACAAAATTTTTATTGAGTGTTCTTAGTTGAACTTTAACTGACAGCAATGCTTCAATGGAACATCATAAATATTCTCCAAAACTTTCTAAATAATTCAAGTTTCTCAATCAATGTAGGAAAGTAACAACCAGTAGAGAGTAATTGCCAACTTCAGTGTTTCTTAAGAGACAGTCAACTTTTTCTTCTGATAATGACTTGCCTTAATATTAAATTTGTATTTAAAGTTTTACTTTTATTTTTTAACATTTAGCTTTTGATTGATTTCTTTTAGATTTTACACCATGCATCTCAATCCCACTTATCTTCATATACTGTTGACTGAGTTTTTCTGTCCTGTCCAATTTCCACAGTCATTGAGACCCAAAGAAATCACACAGGGGTCTACATTAATTATAAACTGATTGGCCCATTAGCTCAGGCTTCTTAATAACTCCTATAACATATATTAGTCCATTATTCTAGTATATGTTACCCACATGGCTCAGTACCTTTTGCAGTGTGGCAATCACATATTGCTTCTTCTGTGGTTGGACAGGACTGCAGAGGAATCGGCTTTCCCTTTTCTAGAATTCTCCTGTTCTCCTTGACCCCCCTCTACTTCCTGTCTGGTTGTCCTGCCTATATTTCCTGCCTGGTTACTGGCCAATCACCATTTATTTAAAATATAATTGACAGAATACAGACCATTTTCCCATACCACTATACTTTCACATCCACTCTCTACCCTTGGAACATCCCCACACCAAGTTAAAACAAAATTTTAAAAAAAAGAGGAGGAATCTTGTCCAGGAAGATGTGGTGTGACACAGTGAGTCACACAGTATATGCTTAATCTATACTTGTTACTTAGAATTGTTCACTGCAGTGAGTCATTGGTTTCATTTAGGACCATTCTTTCTGCCTCCCTTCATCTGCTATGTGGTGGCAAGGGTGATGGAAAGATGCCCTCCTTGCTCCTTACTACTTGCAGAAGGCAGAATATGTGACCCAGCCCCTCATCAAGTGCAGCACGAGGGAGAACAGACCTTGTACCTCACCAGGTCAGAATACTGGAGCTCATCTTGTTGACAGGGATGCAAGTGAATCCCCCCAAGAATGTGAGCATAGAAGATAGGCCCCTTCCCCTCATCTACAATATGGGGCCATGAGGGAAGGGGAGAAGCCTTTCCCACCACTGCCTATAGCAGATAGGATAACTGGCCTGTAGACCATGATCATTAGATTTGATGAGTTGATTAAGCAGCTAATCAGCTGCAACACTCAGCAGCATGGTCCCTGTACCTCAACTGAGCAACACAGAAAAACTGGCCTTGATGGTGTAGGTGTATGTGCACCAGAGCAGAAGGCAAGATAGCAGGGGAAATGGTTCCAACCATTGTTGCCAATGGATTAGGGTGAACCAGACATGGTGGAGCTAGAGAGCTCATCATGGTACTAAAGATGAGGGAGAACTAGCAGGCTGACAAACCCAGCAACCAACCAGACCCAGTATCAGGGTTGTAACTTAACTCATTCCAACATCCAAGCCATCTATGATCTGCTCAAGCAAATGAAGGGGCCAGTCCTGCAGATAAAATGTTTCAGGAGATTCATGGCACAAAACAACAGAGTATCCAAGGGAAGTCCAAGTAAAGGTTTTACCTTTTTTATGATAAAACCATATAACTGTTTATAAATGAGAATGAACTATTAAAAATATAATGTACAAATATATATTTTCAAAATTATAAAAAATCACTGAAAAATATTATTATCACTGATAACCTCCATACTGATATGTTATATTGTGTATAGATGTCAGCTAAAGCTTGAGGGATGGAAAATCCTTCATCATTTTCTCTTTTAATCTATAACAGGCATTATCCATAAAATCAAACTATGTGGAGAGTTTGATAGTACTTTTAATCTTTTCATATTCATAGGCAAATGGATATATGTACATATACATGAAATAAATTATTCTTTTCTATTCTTCAGAAATATGTATTTGCCCGAATATTATTTATAGATTCCTTGCTAGAATAAATGATCATTTTAATTTTAATAAATTACCCTTTCTTGATCACAATGAAAAGAAACATAAATTTGCATGCTAAGACACTTAACATACAAAAATAAATCCTTCAATGTTTGAGCTACATCCAGTACTCTGGTTTTAGCTCATGAACAACATGCTTCTGTGGAATGTCTAAGACCTGAATGATCCAAGTTATGGCTAAACAGATGTATGTAAATAATAAAGATGATAAAAGACAAATGAACAAAGAAAGAAAGATTGACAATTACCTCCACTTCAAGTTTAAGTTATTTAATAACACTATTACATACTAGAATATCTGGGCTGCGACAGAATGTATGAAACAATAAACATCTTTCACAAACGTCGATAAACAGTTCCTATTTTAGCAGGCAATTTTTCCTACATAAAAGCTGGAGCCTACAAGAATATACAGTAAATAGACAGATGATAGCCCAATAGACAGAGCCACAAGAGTGTACATGGACATGTCTACATGAAATACCCCATTTTGCAGAGTTATGGGAACACTTGTGTTTTGGAAAAGTCACTGTCATATCTATAAAAAACCTTGTGAGACCTTGATTCTCCTTTCAAATTGGGATTCATTCCCAAATCACTTCAGCATTGTAAATACTCCTGCTTGGGCAACAGAATGACATTTCTGTCCCGACACATTATGAGGCCTTAGAGAATAACATCCACTCTTTGTTCTAATGGTCAAATTTACATAGAGTCAATCCCACAAAATTACTTGATAACAGACCACATAGAAATATCTAAAGAAGATATTAGGCACTGGGTAGGAAGGTACTGTGCTCCACCTTTGCTAACAAACAAATCTGGGTGTGCCCAAAGCTGGTTATCACAAAAGAGATTGGATGAGGAGAATGGAATCCAGGATTCAGGGATTTTTAGTAACTTTATCTAATGGTTTGGAATATCAGGCATTTCCTCTTGGATGCTGGCTCTTTCCTGGAACATGTCACCTGTTCCAAAGTACTGCTCTGCCAGCTTCTACCTGTCCATTTTGCAATTTTGATGTGCATATCACCATTGTAATTGCTAATGGAATTTTCTGTCTGTAAAATTTAGAAACCTTATGGAGATCTCCCCTTATTCTTCATCTTCTCACCCCTTTACTTCACTCTTTCTCCTCACTAGAAAAATAAAGAACATGAAGAGGTAATGTTCTTGAGTTAATATTTTATCTTAAAATTCTTGCTTGCCATAGATAACCTATTTTGAGCCTTGAGGGGGTCCTGAGTTTGGTACTCAAGGCTTTGAAACATAAAGAGAGTGTAAAACATAACTATTGTTGAAATAATAATGTGCAAAGCTCCAAAGAGGTATTCTTTTAAAGATATTTGCTTAGAGGTTGCCCAATGCCCATAAGGTTGGAGATTGCATCATTGTACAAGATTAACGCATCTTTGGAGTCATAGTACTTATTAGAGGGAAATCTCTGGAGACTCCAGATCTCTCAGACCTGAATGATTATGTTTTACAAAGTCTTATAATAATATATGTAAAATGATGGAAAACTGGTGCATATTTAAAGTATAGAGGATAATGACATGATTTAAAATTAGGAGTTGAGTGCTTGCCCGATGCTTTTACAGAAGATAGGCATTCCATTTCCAACTCTCATGTTAACAGCTCACAACTACCTATAACCACAATTCTAGGGAATATGGTGCAATCCTAACCTCCACATTTAGGTGACACACACACCTTACATTCATGTGACAAGCACCTGTGTTGGCTTCACTTCTGACTTACATAAATAGGGCCCATAGGAATGCTGTATAGGTTTACTCTCAGTTGAAGTTCATTAATAATATTTCATTATTATTTATAATTATAATAATATTTCATTATTAATGAAGTTCATTAACAAAAATTTAATTTTTATTTAATAATAAAATTAAAATTTTCCTTTTTGTAAGCACTAAGAGAGAGAAAATATTACTTAGATTTTTTCTTCTCTGATAGCTGGTACAGAAGAACTCCAATTGTGATTATAGCAATGATATAAAGAAGAGTGGTTGGCACAAGATAAATGTTTGTGCAGGCAGCAATGCTGTCTACTCCTGTTTCTACTTACTTAAAAGTCCCTCTTCTGTACATTAATAGGCAGCTCCCATTCTTCCTTACCAGTTAAATTGTTAGTCATAAGAAATGTTCAGAATGTCAAGTTGCAGTTCATAATCTTTTTCTGTCTTTTGTTACATAATCCATTCTGCCAGACCAAGAAGAAAGCCATAAACCATAGTTTTAGAATGGAATGTATTTATATGAAGGGTATATAATTCCTTATACCTAAGAATAACCAATACAGCATATTTGTTACCATATAGATACCTCAAAATTTGTGGTATGAACCTTCTATATTGTTTTTTAATTTTATGGTAGTAGGGAGAGAGTTGTTTATTTCATCTTATGAACTCATTCAAATGAATCCAGGGAAGTAACTAGGAATAAGAAACCAAATGGAAGACTGTGGAAAAATAATGTTTACTGGCTTGATTTTTTTCTTTGAATTTCACCAAAATTAGGCAGGTATTTATTTAAACTTGTGAAATTCTTGAAGTTGTGAACACATGTTTAAACAACACATGTGGGGTTTCGTGCCTTCTGAACTCATAAGGTCTATGAAGCATCTCTTTTTTGGTGTGGGAGGTCCTTCTGTCTATGTGTTACTTTTATTGATTAATGAATAAAGAAACTGCTTTGGCCTGTTGATAGTGCAGAGAAAACTGGACTGAATGCTAGGTGGAAGAAATCAAAATCAGAAAGATGTCATGAAGCTGCCAGAGATAGACGCTGGGAATTTTACCCGATAAGCACCAGCTGGGTGGCAATACACAGATTACTAGAAATGGGTTAAACTAAGATGTAAGAGTTAGTCAATAAGAAGTTAGAGCTAATAGGCCAAGCAGTGTTTTAATTAATATAGTTTCTTTGTGGTTATTTTGGTCTAAGCTATCCGGGCGGCTGGGAATAGATAAGCAGTCCCTCCTCCTACAGTTTCTTTTTTGTTGAATTTACCAGATAATTTAATTCCTCAAAGTATCACTGGATTGCTCCTCCAAACTTTCAAGTATAATCTCTAGCATGCATTACAGTTCTTGCTCATTTCTTAGAGTGATAAGTAATATTTGATTTGATGATCCAATATTCTTGGAGTAGCAGATTATGATTAGCACTAGGAAAGATTGCAAGTTGTGGATACTTGATTGTTTCTCATATATGCAAAATGCTTTTGATGGTTCTTTCCAGGGAAGGATAGGTATTAATTTGTCTGACCAAAGGCTGACACATGCTGTAGGCTTTCTGTGGGTTAATATATCCTTGTGTTAATATAACAATGATTCTATGTTTGTCACTGCAGGTACAGTTGTGGTGAGTATTGCTTCTGAGTAGCAATTCTCTTCTCAGCTACTATCCTTGTATTTTCTCTCCTGGCTACATATGCAAATTAAATTGGGATGTGAATAATTTACTACTACAGCTGTGCTAATATAAACTGGGTGGAAATAAATATAAACATCGCTATTCTTTTGAGACAGGATAATTTTCCATTTAACATTTTGACTGAGGAGGGGAGAAAAATGCCAGATACCTATACTTGACTTCCCTTACATTGGTAGAGGAAAATAATTCTGTTAAATTGTGAGAAAATAATTTTCTGTTTTATGCAACTATGTTTGGGTAATTTTGGTAGCAATCCTGAAGTTTAGTACAATACACTTTCATTGCATTTAAGGTATTATAGAGGTGTACAATGAACACATATGTTAAGTGCATTTTTATGTGTTTCAGAAATTCTAGCTAGTTTACAGAGTGACACCATTTTGTATTCTCACCAACACGGAAAGGGAGTTCAAGCTCTTCTGCAGTCTCATCAGTATGTATTTTTTCATACACGAAGTTATGCTCTGATTCATGGGACTCAGAAATCTTACCGTCGGAGATGCATGTACCTGCTTTTGCTGTAAATTTAGCTAATGTCTGCAACCTCTTTGGTTAACCTATATCCTTTCTTGTTCATTCAAAGTGACACTTTGCTAGCATTTAGTCATTTCTCTCTAAATTTCTATAAAGGACAGTGATTGACTTGTGAGGGGAGCACTCAATATGCTTCTTTATTCCTTCATTTTCTATTGGGGAGCTGGAAGAGCACTCTGATTGATCAAGAGGGCTTCTTATATTTCAGTGAATTCTGAAAAATGCATAATTTAAACTTCTCCCAAATGTCAAGGCTTAATCACTTCTCAGCTGACTAGGTCCTACAATGGCTATGAGATGATCTGTGAATATTCTAGACATGACACTCACATATCTCTGAAACTTTGTTAACCATTAATTAAGGCAGGTTACTAGGTACTTCTGCTCATGGTCAGGCTGCAGAAGATTCTGACTTCTTCTCACATGATTTTGACCTTTATACCTTATTTTCTTTTATTATTATTATTATTATTATTATTATTATTATTATTATTTGAGATAGGGTTCCTCTGTAGCTTTGGAGTATGTCTTGGAACCAGCTCTTGTAGACCAGGCTGGCCTTAAACTCATAGAGATCCAGCTGCCTCTCGCTCTGGAGTGCTGGGATGAAAGGCTATCCTAGCACTACCACTGCCAGGCTAATGCCTTGTTTTTAATTGGTGATTAATCACTCTGATCTAATGAGTCATTGTTTGCTATGACAGAGATTCAATATTTTTAATGTTTTTCTTTATATATGTTTATATTCAATGTTCACCTGAATAACATTTGTTCCAGAATAACTTTTGTTAACATATTTACATTCCAAAGCACACTGGTAAATACTTTGACTATTACTCTGGCTTAGCATGCCAGAAGCTATTCATAGTTTACCTACCCATACCGAGAGTGCTGACACTCCAGCTGTCCAGAAGTGATTCATTCTCTACATCCCACTTTAGGGGATAACCATGAATCTTGGCATATTATTTACATATATATTTACATATGTAAATATATATTTACATATATATGTCACAATAGTAAGAAAAATATTAGAGGCCCTGAATTTGAGAAGAAGAAGGGATGGTGATTTGGAAGCTGTTCACATGAAAAAAAAGATGTAAAAAGTGGGATAATAATATTTAAATTGAAAATAATATGAGAAGTGAAAAAGTATAGTTTTGAGCATTAGATTGCTTTAATTTGGGACAGACCTAAATTGGGACATTTAAGAGAAACCAAAACTGAGGTATGGATTCAAACAACATAAAAGATTCACTCTCTAAAGCACTTAAATTTGCTCAGAGGTGTAAGAAAAGGGAGGAACAAAACAAATAGAGAATGCTCTAGAACATTAATATTTAATCATTAATATTTAAAGTACGTCCAGAGATATAAATTCTAATATAAATTTTTATCAAGAACTATTGGAGGAATTTTGTAAGAAATATAAGTATTTAAGTGAATTATTTATGTCTATAAATTCTAAAATGAAATATACTGTTTCTACCATTTTTTCTTTATATTGCCTAAGATTACACAAAAACACCAAATTTCATAAGGACATTGAAAGCTTTAATATATTATAATAACCTGAGAGTAAGTACAAGGCTTTTGGGGCAAAGTAGAGTGTTGCAATTGGCAGCTGACATGAGCTTTGCCAACAGGAACCGATGGTGTAGATATGCTTTGGTTCTGTGCCACAACCTCCGCCTGTTGAGAGACCAGCATGTCTGCCAAACATAGCTTGGAAACTGTTTGCCTACTGTGCAGATCAAAGGTTTTGGGGGACCCACAGGATAACTATTTCCTGTGACTACCTCTCATATTACATGATGTAAGGTTTTAAAAGGTGGAATGAGGAGAGAGCCACTAGTTTCTGTTTACTGTATTGTGAGAGATTTCTTTTTTTCCAGACGTGTTATATTTTGTTGGAAAGGTCATTGATAAGATTGCCACATTTCACATCTTCTTGAAGTGACAGTTTAAGAATTCCTTTTGTACAATATTAAAGTAAAGGTAGTAGTTTAATCAAGCAGTATTCCATTACAAAAGTTTGTTCAGCCATGAAAAAAAAAAACTACATGCAAAAAACAGCACATTTATGTTGAAGAATGCATATGTATAAACAAATACATACATATATAGTAACAATAAAAACCTTCTGTAAGACTAAAGCCAATGCAGTAACAAAGGCCAAATTTATATAAAGTATCTATAGTTTATATTTGCTTTCATAAATTTTAAAGTGATCAAGAGATATGGAATGGTTTGGATGGAAAAATCTTGTAATTATATTATAATCTCAAAAATTAAAAAAAAAATATCCAAGTCTAAGATGTTGGTCCACAGATTTTATGAACATATAAATAAACAAGATAGAGTATACTTGCTTATTTTTGTTTCTACTAAACAAGCTTGTTTTTTAATTGCTTTGTTAAGGAAGCAAAAACAAACTAAAAAAACTTGTGAAAATGGCCTTCCTTATTGTCTGGGCTTTACAAAACCCTGTTGGTTTCTTGCTAGAGTGTGAAAACAATTCACAGAACTGCAACATTTTTTAAAAAATATAACCTGGAAAGTTTACCTCAGGAACAATGAGAAAATATATAGTGTAAGATTTTTGTTTGTTTTGATATTTTAATGAATTAATGTTATAGACAGATCTCCTTTCAAAACAAGTAAACAATAACAATTATTCACATAACTATTCTAGAATGAAGCAAAAGAATCTCTAACTTTGTGAGGAAAGTTTTGTTTACAGAGTAAACAAAATCCTAACTAAAGGAAACAGTAGATTAGGAAATAAATAAACGGACCAGTAAACTTTTAAGGAAGATTCTGTTTTCAAATATTTTCTCATCTATAATTAGAACTTTCAATTTACCTCCATGACCAAGTGGCCAAGATTCTATACTCTTATTGCTTCATTACTACTTTTCAACCTATTGAAACTTCTAAGACTTTCTCTTTTTCAATTATCTTAGTATACTTTTCATTATCATTTTGTGTCCATCTTCAATATATGGTGGAGAAAAAATAGATCTCCTACTCAGATCAGTTGATCCATTTAAGGGTTACACACTGACTACTGTGGTGGCTGAGGAAAGGTTCCTGAATGCTCCTGGTTGGAGGGAAACAATGAAGCAGCGTCTTGCAATGTTCAGTGAGATCCCACTCCAAATGTCTTCTCTCTTGGTCCAATCACCAGCTTTCACATTTAAATACCTATGGACTGTGTTTGTAACTCTAGTAATGTAGCAGTCCACTCTGAGATGTTTTGTGGACTGAAGATAAGGAGAACTATGAATATGCAGCGAGCACAAAGCTCTAAGCATCTTTTAAGTTTATTTTATTCAGAATTCAACTCAAAGTTTTCCAACAATTTATCTTTGTTGATGATTGGCTTACTATTATGAGTACTATAATCTTAAAAAAAAATAACATGGGATAAAGAAAAAAGAAAACTGAGAAAAATAAGTAGTGCAAGAAATGTAATTGAGATTTAAGCATGGACACTGTAGGTCCATGTGACAGAGCACGGTTTTTGAATCAAAATTTGAGGGAAGTGACAGATAATTTCTTAACTGAGATGTACAAGAGAGAAGTTTTAAAAGGAAACACACACATGAACATTTCTCATGTGTAGGTCGAGATAGCTGAAATAGCAACTATTTCTTACACAGTTCATGCTTAGTATTGGTGTGAAAATATCAGTTGCTCACAATAAAAAATGCAGCAACCAAGAGTCAACTTTACATTTAGATCACTCATCAGAAGTAAAGTGATTTCTCTAATACTATAAAATTTAATCAAAGATTTACAGAAAATATATCATAATAGTAAATTTTAAGATAAATTCTATGTTTAAAATTATGAATTAGTCCATTTTATTCAAAATAATTTAAAAAACTATAAATAAATAAGACAAAAATAAATTATAAACCTTGATAAATCTTTTGTGAAGAGATATTGGATCAAAAGAGATATACTGTGGGTTACAGAGATGGCTACATAAGTAAGAACATATTCTACTTTTACAGGACATGAATTCATTCTCAGAAACCATGTCAGGGAGTTTCACAGTCACTTGTATCTCCAGCACTAGAGAATTGGACACCAGCTTCTAGACTCTGCAGGTAGCTGTACTCATGTGTCTGAAACCACACATAGTACAAACATAATGAACAAACAACATAAACATAAATACTGGCAATCAGGTTTTAAAAAAACTTCAAATATTATAGACTATTTTTAGTTAAATAATAACACATATCACATAGAAAAACTTTGCAGGCATAATTAAAATTTCATGCTTAATTTTAAGGATTTTATTTAATATCATTGGATATTATTGCTAATTATCTTGATTTCTCTTCCTTAACTAAATACAACATCTAAACATAAGCCATGTACACAAGACTTACAGTGATATTGCTGGTGTCGTCACTAGCCTTGGAGATTACCCCTATGTTAACTTGTGCATAAAGTATAAATGAACATTTAGTTGTGATTTAAAAGAAAATATACATCCGTACCAGAGGAAAACCTGAGACTACAGAAAACTCCCACAGTTGTAAAGGCAGATTTGGGATGAGAATTTTGTGATAATTAGTGAACATAATTTTGTCTGTATTGAAAATGTCCCCATTGTGATGTTTTCAAAATAAGTAGGAGTACCATCTGCCATGCTGAAGATTGCTTACTCCCCATCAGTTACATGTTTGTAACTTTAAAAGCTTTTAAAAAGTGCCTATGCTTCTTAAAGTAAATGCCATTTATAAATCCAAATATAATATTTGTAAATAAAATGTGTGCGTTACTATATACAATACTTATAATTTTTTTTCTGAACAAGAGCTTCCTCTAAGTGAATCTTTGTTGAAGAAATAGAAAAGGCCAGTTGTCTACTATATACTTTACCAAATAAAGGTCCTAGGAATTATGTCTTTGTTTATTACAACAGAAGGGTCTTTAATTAAAACCTTGCATGATATGAAGAACATTTATCTTTAAAGAATAAGATGCCAAAGTAGTAGGAAAACTGGGAAGGAGGCAATGGGAGAATGGAAAAGGACAGAGGAGGATAAAAAGTTATGAATAAGATCAAAGCTCAAAACATGTACAGACGAATGTGAAATATGTTTAGAGATATTTTTGGTTGCCTACTAATTTGTAGGATTATGTGTGTTTGTGTATAATATACATAAATTTAAAATAATCATTTAGTCAATGTATTTGTATCTGAACTGAAATAGATTTGTTTAAACCAAAATTATATATCCGAATGAAACTTCACTTTCACAAATACTATCACTGGTAATACCAATATAATTATCTACAGAATATCAGACATCAAAATTAATGACTAAAATTCCAGGGAGCACATGATACAGACACAATTGACTGAATTGTTTTATTCTTTCTTAAATATTTTACCATTACCTGCTGTGGCACAATGATCTTATATCCTATTGCTTGTATTATTATTAATAAAATTATTATTTTATTAAATAAAATAATTTTTAAAATTAAAAAAAGAATAAGCTACTGACTGATTGGCCAGTAGCCAGGGAGGAAGTAAAGGAGAGGCAACAAGAATTCTGGGAAGAGGGAAGTTGTAGTCTGCAGTCCTGACCCAGACACAGAGGATGCAAAATGTGTCTGCCTCACAGAAAAAGGTACCAAACCATGTGGCTAACATAGACAAGAATAATGGGTTTATATAAGTTATAAGAATTAATAAGAAGCCTGAGCTAATGGGCCAATCAGTTTTATAATTAACATAGACTTCTGTGTGTTTCTCTGGGCCTGGCTGACTGCAGGACTGGGTGGGACAGAAACCTCAGTCAACAATTTCCTAAGTATCTCAACTTAATAAATAACTTGATATAATGACCTTCAATTTAGCATTGGTGATTTAACATTTTCAAGATTCCCTAAGTATTGCATATTGTATTATGATATTTTACATAGAAACATGAGGTATATGTATAGTTTATAATGCCAACAGTACATTTACAATATGTAACATAAACATTTAAGATGTTTTAATAATTTACTATCCTTCTAATTATAGATAATGTTTTATTATTTTCAGTACTTTAATTTTGATCACAGTTTTTTGTTTTCTATTTGCAAAACTAATTTAACTATTTACCGCTTATTTTATTTAACAGCAATTCACTTTAGGTAAAATTATTTCAGAATATAGCAAAAAATAATGGCTTATGATTGTGTTACTCAAAAGTGATTTTCAAATAGAAAGCACTTCTGTGAAAATACTGGTACCAGTGTCTCATTAATTGTACAAGTCCAACGCTGACAGACATCCTGGCTGAGTCTAATGAATTCAGTGTCACTGTCAACAGTGAAGAACCTCAGGAATTTTGTGTTTTCACAGTGCCTTGTCTGGTTTGGTTAATTTACACTGCAGTGGCTAATTCAAGGCTTTTATCTTATTTATCAATCACTTATTTTCACCAAACTAAATAGATACTTCAGTTGCAATTATAGAATTAGTGGCTCCAAGACAAATACATCAATTAAAGAGTAGAACTTTCTATAAATGTATAATTTTCGTTAGTATTGAGATTATATTTAGGATATTATAATGGAAGTTTTTCTTTAATTATAATTGTTTGTATGCATTTAATTAATTTCAAAATAGTTGAGAGCACATAAAGATGTATCACTTCTGATACAGTCAAGACAATTTTATATATATATATATATATATATATATATATATATATACATATTTACTTTTTGGACAAAGTGTTGATTCTGTGAGGACAAGTGTTCAACAGCTTAGGGATTGAGGAGGATCCATGGTGTCACTGTACTAATCACTCAATTTAACTTACTCTTTTAGGGAGCAATGTAGTGATAGAAGCGGCGGGCTGCTTCCCACCACCTGGCTAGCTTTACCCAAAATAATTATACGGAAACTGTATTCTTTCAAACACTGCCTGTCCCATTAGTTTCAGCCTCTTATGGGCTAATTCTCACATCTTGCTTTAACCCATATTTAGTAATCTGTGTAGCACCACGTGGTGGTGGCTTACTGGGAATGATCTTAACCTGCGTCCATCTTGGAGAGGAGAGCTATAGTGTCTGTGACTCACTTCCCTCTTCCCAGCATTCTGTTCTGTCTACTCCACCTATCTAATTTTCTGTCCTATCAAAGGGCCAAGGCAGTTTCTTTATTAACCAATGAAAGTAACACATAGAGAGATGACCCTCCTCCATCAGAGCAAAACTTAGTTCTCTGTACTCACTGAAAAAGGGAAAACACACAATACAAGCCTTAGAATCTGTCTATCATCTTCTTTCTTCTTTATTTATTTTCTTAACAATATCCATATGTATCCTTTATGTCTCACTTTATGTCTTCCTTCTAACTTTAATTCTATATATTTCTGGTGTTTTCCTTCTCTTGTGTCTTTATTTTTTTCCCTTACAGATCATATACTGCAGGAAATTTTTTCGAGCAATCTAAGTGTTTACATACTATGTCTTTCTGGGTCTCAGGAGGATCTTTTCTAGCTTCTTCCATTTGCTTGCAAATTTGATGATATCATTTTTTTAGCACTTGAGTAACACATCTTCTTTATTCATTCTTTGGTTGATGTACATGTTGCCTACTCTTTCTACAATTTCCAAATAATCATTACTCCTGATAGTTTGGTGGCCTGTTTTCTTAATTTGCCCTTGGTAGGACAAAGGAGTGAGAGAGTGGAGAAAGTCAGTCATTGGATTGACAAGCAGTGAGTAGGCAGGAGATGGGGTTCTGGCCATTCTACCTGAGTGTTCATATTTCACTGTTCTTGTTAAGATTCATTTTAAGTGCTGACAGATTTTCTCATTTTGCTTTTTGAAATGGAGGAGGAGGAGTAAGCTGCATACCACCACCCAGCTAACTTAACCCCCAAAATAACCACACAGAAATCTGTATTATTTAAATTACTGCCTGGCCATTAGCTCTAGCCTCTTATTGGCTGACACTTACATTTTCATATAACCCATTTCTATTAATCTGTGTATCACCACGTGACTGTGGCTTACTGGCAAGATTCTAACCTACATTTATCTCAGACTGGAGATTCATGGCGTCTCCATGATGGCTCTCTCTGACACTGGTTTCTTCCTCCCAGCATTCAGTTCTCTTTTCCATGCCTACCTAAGCTCTTCCCTATCAAAAGGCCAAGGCAGTTTCTTTATTTAACCAATGAAAGCAGCATTTAGTTGGGGTTGCCTTACATTTTCAGAGGTTTAGTTATGGCAGGGAACATAGCAGAGTGCAGACCAACATAGTGCTGGAGAGCTTATTAAGATTTCTACATCTGGATTGGCAGGCATCATGAAAAGAGAGCGACACTGAACCTAAGGGGCTTCTGAAACACCAAACCCATCTCACAATGACACACTTCCTCCAATAAGGCCACACCTACTCCAAAAAGGTCACCCCACCAATAAGACCACTCCTGATGAGTATATAGGAGCCATTTTCATTTAAACCATCACATTCTCCAATTCCTATGATCTTCGCAATGGACCTGACACTTTTGCTGTCTATTTTTAAGGCTACTTTTGTATATATAAAAATTGATGCAGCTTTGTTTTCTGAAATATGCTAAGGTTTTATCTGATTAACTTCATTTAAGTAGATATACTGGTATATGTTTATGTTTATAGGTAACTAAAGGTATAAATGTCTTAAAATTTTAATAGATGTTTCTTTTGCTTCCTGAAACAAAGCTAAGGAGATAACTGCTAGAACCACAATTTGGTTATACATACAAATTTCCTTAATTTTAATGTAGTATTTAGGGTTACTATTACTCTAATGAAACCTCATGGCCAAAGCAACTTAAAGAGGAAAAAAAAATATTTCAGCTTAAGCTCCAGGTAGTAGTTCATCACTGAGGGATGTAAGAACCAAAACTCAAACAGGGTAGGTACTAGGAAGGAGGAGCTGATGCAGAGACCATGGACAAATGATACTTACTGTTTTGCTCAAAATTTCCCCATCCTGCTTTCCTTTAGAATCCAGAATCACTTCTTCAGGGGTGCACCAGACACAATAAGATGCTTCTTTTCCCATTAATCACTAATTAAGAAAATGTGCTGCAGTCTGATCTTATGAAGGCATTTTTGCCATTGAGTTCCCTCTTCTCAGATGAAAATACTTTGTGTCAAGTTGACTTAAAACTAGGCAGCATATATGTAGTGAGTGGAAATATTACTAGTGAACTCTTCTCAAACTCAACAAAAGCAAATATACCCTCACCAAATGAAAAGGGTTAAATTATGTTAGAAGTAATGAACTCATAACAACATTAAAATTGCAAAAATATCAGAAGAAAGCAGATAAGAAAAAAATATATTTTATATTTATATAACTCATGAGAATCCATCCGATTTAAACATTACTTTAATCTTAAAATCATTTAGATTTGACCTTTACTATTTAAAATATAACTGAAAGGTGCTTGCCTAATAACAATGTTTCAGAATTTGACTGTTTATAAGTTAAATATTTGAAACAGATTAGACCATGACAATGAAGATTTTTCAAATCTTCTTAAAGAATAATTCATAACATATAAAATTGAAATATTTTACTCTAGACATGAGCATAAATTTCCTTTTAAACATAAAGTTTTTATGACTATGAATACGTATCTTCACAAACTAAGAGAAAATAGTAATTCTTATTTTTTAAAGTCAAAAAATTATCAATAAGGTTATTACAACATTCTGCTCTTATCAATCTTCTCTGTACTTCAAAGTGTTCATAAAAAAATTGAGGACACATTTCTCAAAAGCTGAAAATTTTTCTTTGGTATTCCTTATTTTACCATACTCAGTTCACTTGTCTATATATAATAAAGTGATGTTAGAAATGTCCATGAAATTACATTTTATAGAAAAAAGTGGTAAAAGAATACTTCATGAGAAATTCACTTTTAAAACCACCATATTAAATATGACAAACATTTAGTCTTAGAAATTCACTATACAGTAAAATCCTAATACCTGATCTTTCCCAAATTGCACAGCATCTTTGTAACAATTATATTATAGGAAATTTTAAAATGATACTCACAGAAGTAGAAATAGTACTTTTAAAATTTATGGATGATGCAAAACACAATGGTGCAACAAAGATAACTCTAAATGACTCAGTTGAAACCTATGAACATACAATTTTTCTAAGCAACAACACAATATTCCTAGTGATGTATGAATGTTATGCATTATTGAAGGTAAGTTGATATCAATTTAGAATTTGACATAGAATCCTGATGATAATTAAAAATAAATATTTCAGAAACATACACACACACACACACACAAACCATATATACTCTTGTTTAGTATGATCACAAACCAAGACACTACCCACAAAATATAAGGGACAGGAAGAAAAACTCCAACAAGTTATACAGTAAATAGGGATCTGGGAAGATGTTTGTGCAGGCTTGATTCTCACCAACCACATGGCAGTCCACAACTGTCTGAACTGTCTGTAACTCCAGTTCCAGGGCATCCAGTGCCTTCTTCTGGCTTCTTCTGACTCCAGACACAAATGCTACACACACATGCTTGTAGACATGTAAAATAATGATATCTTTTTTTGAAAAATAAACATGCAGAAACAAATATTAGAATAGTTAGTCTTCCTTTTTCAATAACTGCTTAAGTTCTGGGTTTGGCAGTGTACCTTTGTAAATCCAACAGAAAAGTTGAGTCAGAAATAATATAAGTGTACACAATCAGTCTCTTGACAAAAAGTGAGAGAGGTGGTGGAAGCTTTAAATGAAACAATGAAACATTCAAATCCAAAGACAGTAAGCACCAGGATATAAAAATATGTGATCTACTCCCTTCTGCCCATAGAAATCTCATTATTATTAAAAAATAAAGATAAATAAAAAGTGAAATATTAGAAAACTAAATTGTGTATGGAAATAGCAAAATTAGAACTAGCATAAGTATATGATTAGACAAATATACTTTATATTTAAAAGATTACAAGAGACATTATGAATGTTCTATATTGACCAACTTTAATTCTTCACAAAGTTATATCAATTAAAAAAGTACATATCAAACATGATTACTCCCCAAAATATGAAGTAAACATCGACAGAAATGATGAAAGAAATGGCATTTATATAACAATTGTTGGAGACATCAATATATCCCTTTCAACAATGGATAGATCATCTAGGCAGAAGATTCTGAGACTTCACCATTGGTACTACCTCTCCAGGCTCAAATGGGCAACTACCCAACAACTAAATCTGTTTTAAAGGGCATATCTGCTTTCATTTCCCTCATTCACCTTTGTCTTTTCTGTACCAGGGCACATCTCTGTCAATTGCTCTTCCCAAGCCAGCCCCATTTATAGCGCTAGTAATAGTAATAAACTTTTTCTCCAAGCAACCATCCTTCTCATCTCTCTCCAGGAACAGATGCCTAAGGTCTCCAGAATGGCAATAAATCAATACTTCTTCAGCCACACCTCTGGCTGAGCATGAGCCCAGCAACTCCAAGCTTTCCCCTCCTCCACATTGTCCCATTCCTGCATTAAGTAGCCTGACTAGAACAGGCACCTCTATACTCAAAGACTCTGGGATGTTTGGGTTGAAGCATCACCCCAGGCCCTGGCATCCTTATGTTCAAAGAGTCTGGAATGTTTGGTTGGAAGTTCTATCCAAAGTTCCCTCCCCTGGGAATTTCTTCACTCCAGACTCCACCTCTGAGAAAGCCTGCCCAATGATGACCCATCCCCAGAGATGATCAAGACCACTCCCACAGGGTATTTAACCAGCACCCTAGAGAACAAACTAATAGTTTTCTGGGGGATTGGAATGCCATCCAGGACCTTTGGTGTCTATTAAACCTGGATTTTTTTTTCTATTTTGGTTTGATTTGGATTATTCCATCAGTGGAGAGGTTTATCGGGGTGCAGAAACTTTTCAGTAAGAACAATAAGTCACAGTTAAAGAATAATCATTGAATGAATGTATGAGAAAATAGTTGAAGTTCTGTTCAAAATAGCATATCTTAAATCCCTACTGACTTGGACAGAAACAGAAATGCCCCAATGTGAGAGGACTTGATTATCTAGTCTGAGAAAGTGTACTCTGAATTTCTGAGAAAGCTTTGATATTGGATGCTCTGGCAGTTGACATCCTTTCTGGCTAAAAAGTAAATCCATACTGTCCCATCTCCCCCTCTTCTTGCTCCCTGTACCAGACTCACACTCAGTCTACTTTTCTCTCCCCTTTCCTTACATCCTCCCTCCTCTTTCTCTATGTCATCTTTTCCTGTCCTTTTCATCTTCTTAGTTCCTCCTTTTCTGAGATATAATTATGGCAGTCAGTCTGCCTTTAAGTTTGTGTGTGATAAAGAAGATTTTCTTTATCTCCTAAGTTTCTACTGCAACCCTCCAGTGACACTGTGAAGGCATTTTGCTTATGTTTTTTTTAACCTCTGGTCAGTGATTTGAAGAAGAATTTAAGATTTTGTGTGAGGTTACACATGATGAGAATACAAAGAACACATAACACACAATTTTTATAACACAGATGTAAGAACATGTATACATGTATCAGAACACAGAGATGTATACATAACCTGTAGAACACAGATGTAAATATTTTCCTGCTGTTCAGCAGAGATTTCACCTCTCTCAATTATTGTGTTATACAAAAATTTTCTACCTTCATGGTAATGTGTAAACAATCAAAATCTAATTCATCTTGCTTAAAGCATACAGAACACAAGCAAAAGTGACACACAAATTCAAATAGTTAGAACATGATAAACATTCTTTGATTTGCTCATTTATTTTCTTATTGATTTATTTAATTTTGTTACTTGTGCATTTCCCTTTCCTCTTTTTCTCAATAATCCAAACTTAGAATCCTATATGTGTGCCTCTTTCTTCCTTTTTCTATCTGGGATGAATGCATAGGTTGACTTTGAGATCTTCCTTCTTAGTGAAGCAGGTGGTAGCCCTAAAGCTGCTGGCACACTTGTGTTTGTGTCCCTCAGTAGAGTACAGATGGCAGGATTACTGATCGAGACAATGGCCTCATGTGCAAATTTGAGCAACAGGGACAGCTTCTGCCCTTCTGTGCTTCTCACCCCATCAGAGAAAGTATTCTATAACTTATGGGAACAGAGACTGTTTAAGAGGCAGCCACTGGGTAGGGCAAAAGTGCACTTTGTAAGAGGAATCAGACCTAGTAGACAATTATTTAAAAAGAATAGATAATAAGTTTTCCAGATTCGTTTCATGAGCCAAAGATAAAGGTTGAGGTTCATATTCTAAATCTATATATCAATGCTCACTATCCAGTTTATCTCATTTAGAATATTTTATTAATTACTTATATATTTTATCTATATATATATATTTGTATGAAAATCTGATCTCTGTCTCTATGTCATACACATTCTGTGCTATAAACACAATCATTGGTCTGTGAAATAGAAAGGAAATATCATTATTTTCATTTATAATAAAATTCTCTTTCCAAGAGATCATATCTAGCCGCCAATTTATATCGTTGAGAGTATGTGTTATAATTTTGCTTCAATGTTGCAATTTTAAAAATGACAGTTTACCAGATTTTTCTTCTTTATTCTACTGCTTTGTGATTGTTGTAGTTACATTCATCAAACACCACGTTCATATGCAGCAACATAATTTTGGCCATTTAGTATCTATAATCACTTGCAGAAAATGAGTCAAAATTAGTACTTCTTTGGAATACATAAGGAGCAAAACAGCGAGCTTTGGTGTTTAAAAAGAGATGAGCCATTTTCTACCTTCATATTTCTTGCAGAATTTATGCCTTGTCTGATTTTCTTTAGATTGGGAAAAATGTGTGTATCTAGGAGGAATCTAAATAAGTATATCATACAACTGTTATATGTAGGAGTAATATAATATGTCCTGTGTTTAAGGGACACACACACACACTTAATGTTTTGCTTAAATATTTGTCCATTTATTTTTGGTAATCTGTACATCCCAGGAAAATTTAATTTTTAAAGAAACATTTTAAATATAAGGAAGTTTCTTTCTTTTTATCTATTTCTGACATAACTATGCAAAAACTTACTGAGAAATATACCATAATTATAACAGCATTACATTTAAATTAAAACATTTACTGATGCTTTTTATTTTTATGTGGTGTTTTCCTTTTTGTCAAAGAGGCAATATTATTCTTGCTTTTAAATGTAAAAACACCACACTTATATTGGCACATACAGTTTGGAAATAGGAAGAAACTCAATTCTGCATGATATCATCTTTCCATTTCAGTTTCCTTCTTATTTGTTCATCACCAGGAAATTTGTTATAGCTAAAAAACAATTTCTTTGTTTATCATGATCTTAAAGTGTCTTAGAAAGAAATTCCCTCTTTTTCTTTTTAAATGATATACAGATTTATCCATAACAATATATACAGTGAAGACACAGAACAGTCTGCTTTGCTACACACAATCCAATTTTGTTTAAGTGCATTCAAAAACTTTCAGGGAAAAGTTGAACACTGCATTCAGCAATAAAACGTGTGTGTTCAGTGTTTCTACTGTGAGGGTGTGACTGATGAATGAGATAACATCTTAATGTGACCCTTCCTATGCTTCTTCAGTGACCATTGATTGTTCTGAAGGCGTGAAGAAGAAATTCTAAGTAAAGATGATGAAAATTTAAAGTACAAATAATCTATTCAAACACATGGAAATACTGGAATTAAGCCGTAATGTTAAAATGCTAAAGTATCACTAGAAAAAGCTAAACAGTAAATAAATCTTTTGAGAAACATCAATAATAATCATGATGATGATAATTAGTAGTTATAACAATAACTTTAAATGCTTGATAAAGAACTGAGTAAAGACTTGTATTTCTAAAGTTCAGCTTCTTAAATCCAATATTTTGTCTTAGTTTAACAACACAGACTTAATTCCCACTTTGAGAAGAGGAAACAGTAAATGAAGATACACAACTAATCTGACATTAACCAGAAAATTATTGACTGACAGATGGGGGATTCAAGGTATCTTGATTATAATCATCAAAATAAAATTTAGCAAACATAGAATTGCCACATCACCACCTCAGTCTCAGACATTTAAATACATTGCACTGGGTCATTCTTGCTATTCTCAGGTTAGTGCTCCAGCTGCCATGCCTGCCACTTACTACCATGCTATTCTAACATTATAGCCTCTAACTCTGGGATCTTACACTCAGATTAACTCAGTCTTCCATATGTTGCCTTGGTTATAGCATTATATCACAACAACAAAAGTTGAAGTAAAACAGCCTCCTGAAGACTACAAACTGCCATGCTATAGTTTGCCTTTTTTTTTTTTTTTTGGCCTTGGTGAGTTCCCATTAGATCAGCTCCACCGTCACAGTGGATGGGCACAGATTCTATATACTCAAGAAATGTTGGCAGATTTGGGACAGAAACTATTGAAATAATCCAAATAATTTGTAGAATTGACGGTCAGCCACATAAAGTCAATGAATGAATAGATAAGTAGACAGACAGACAGATAAACAGATAGGGGGATAAATAATTTTATAGATAGAGAGATAATAGATAATATATAGGTAGATGATGATGATAATGGATAGATAGATAGATAGATAGATAGATAATAGATAGATAGATAAATAGATGGATTTTACAGACAGATAGGTAAATGATAGATAATAGATAGATAAATGATAGACAGACAGACAGATAGATAGATTATAGGTAGATAAATATGTAAAAGCAGAAGATAAAAAGCAGAGGCCCTGAGAATCATTAGGAATGCCCTCCATTGTCCATCTATGTACAGGCAGAACAGATTAAGATTGAACACTGATAGGGAGAATGGTAAGGAGGAAGACAAGTAGGGGCAAAACAATAGCTGATCTCTAAAAGTAGGGATTGCAGACATTAAGGAGGAAGACGAGACTCCTGTCTCCTTCTACTGGAGATATGGGTCCCTGAAGGAGATCCCACAACTCTAACAGAGCAAATGTTTAGAGAGAGGATGAATATATTGAGTATCCTAACCATAAGCTTTGCCCCAATAATGTTGATACTGATATTTAACTTACCCTAATACCTGAAATTCCTAATTTTAAATACTGACTGTCTTCATGAAACAATGTTGGCTAGTTTAAGTCATTCAAAACATAAAAGAGGTTCACACCTGCTTTTAAAAAAGTAAAGGAGTAGCAACAACATCCATCCACATAGAGAGCAAATCTTACTAACTTATTCAAAAATGTTCCCAAATGGACACTGTGATTTTAAAATATGCACCAGGCATATGCCCTTCCAACAAACCAGATGTCTGCATGATTTAATAAATGCAAGGATATGACTTAATATGATACAATGCAGAGAAGTAAAGTTACGTACGGACAGATATTTGAAGTCATGCATATTCCCCAAATAATTCTAAGAAGCCACTTGCTCTTGACTCCTCTGAGGATAACACTCTTTCATAAGGTCTCTCACTAAATGCTGCTATTTCCTTTTTTTTTCTGCTGTTTCACCAAAGAATTTCTTGTGATCTTCACTCAGACATAAAGGCAGTCCCTGTAACAGCCTAATTCAAATACATCATAGAGAAAGTTACTATAATTAGAGGGCTTTTATATAAGACACTACTTTTTATACATCTACTATCATTGGACAGGGTTGGTGCTGAGACTCCGGCAGTACTCCAGTGATGCAATATCTTAGAGTTTCCATTGTTGTGATGAAACACCATGACCAAAAAGCAAGTTGGGGATGAAAGGGTTTATCTTACTTCCACTTCTACATTGCTCTTCACCAATAAAGAGGTCAGAATCCTGTAGGCAGGAGTTGATGCAGGGACCATAGAGAAAGCAACACTGCTTACTGACTTCTTTCCCCTGCCTTGGTCAGTCTGCTTTCTTTTAGAACACAGGACCACCATCCCATGGATGGCACAGCCCACAATGTGTTGGGTCCTCCCCTATTGGTCACTAATGAAGAAACTGCCTTACAGCTGGCTCTCAGGGAGTTATTTTCTCATCTGAAGACTAGCTTGTGTCAAATCCTCTCTAGCTTGTGTCAAGCTGACACACAAACCCAGCTAGTATAGTGGAGACTGACAGAGAATGAAGACTTCAGAATAGACAGAGAGCTCTATGTCACTTAAGGATTGATGAGAATGAAGTGGTGAAGAAGTGAGAATAACAACTCCTAGATAAGACAAGGATCATAGTAAAATACATAACAACAGTCAAGCAAACAAATAAACATTCTTTTTAACATATCTAGACATGCATTAATAAGAACGATAGGTTCATCAGAAATATAAATCCTTAATAGGACATTTGCATACCGGAGTGAATTTGAACTTTGAACACATTCAAATGATAAAGCTAACAATCCTCATTGTGATTTCATGATCACCAAGTATCACTCTGATTACACTGTGGCTTCCCATGTGGCATGTCTGCAGGTAGAGTGTCTGGTTGCCTCTCCAATTAGATTGCTCATTATAAATTGATAAACTTGTGTTCCTCATTCCTTTTGAGCTATGCTAACTGCAGACGCTTGCTGTTTCCAGGATGTAGATGAATCAGCTTTTGAAGCTCTCTAGTCTTTGAGGCAACCCTTAAACCATGATAAATTTCAGAGTGTCACCATGAGAAGCTTCTTGGGAGACAGATAGAATCCCTTTGCCTGAGTATTCCAACTTCTCATTGATTGAACTTTTTATAAATTGCATCCAGTAATTGCCACTATTGACAGAATGACTGTCATGAGGATATAATATATAATGTAGCATGTTTGGCTCAATGATGTCACAGAATCAAGGTGAGGTTGTAATTCATAACTCAGTGACAGTCACATTTATGAGTAAAATGTGACAACCAGAATATTAAAGAACAGAGGATATAAACAGGGACTGTACCACTAATACCTTCTGTGAATTAAAAAAAAAAATCACCTTAAAAGGGAAATGGTTGTATCAACCTTGAAGGAAAACTGGGTATTTTAAAAATGAGTATTTTTTTCTGTGAATGTTCATTATCAAGTAGCATACAAAGCCCCTCCTTTGCCATGAGAACAAACAAATATTCTTCAAAGCAACATGTCGCACCTAGGTTTTCTGCCTTATGATTCTGTAGTTCACTGTGGTCTTAGATAAAAAATTCCTGACTGGTACATAAAACTGTATCAGAATTTTTTCTTCATTTTTATTTCTTTTTTGTTGTTGTTGTTTTGTTTTTTTGATTTTTCGAGACACGGTTTCTCCGTAGCTTTTGGTTCCTGTCCTGAAACTAGCTTTTGTAGACCAGGCTGGCCTCGAACTCACAGAGATCCACCTGTCTCTGCCTCCCGAGTGCTGGGATTAAAGATGTGCGCCACCACTGCCCGGATTCATTTTTATTTCTTAAATAAGGACATATTTCATTGATTATTTTCTAGACTCATGGAATTTCTTATATTCATTTAATTAAAGATACTTTTCTATATGTTTTAGGAAAAATTTTTTCTGTTCTCAAATTTCTGAAACATTTGTGTAGTCTCTTGACTACATATAACTTGAAGAGAAAAGAGATATTAAATTTTTGATTATCATTGAGACTTGTACAAGTAAAAAGGAACTTATATATTTAATATAAGAATCACATATGCATATGTATCAATATCATCAGAGTCACTGCCTTTTGCAATGGTTTTTCTTTCCTGGATTCCTTCACTAATTATTCTGTTAAATGACTGAGAAGTGATGCTGAAATCTCTATCATATGCAGACTTGGATATCTAGGTGGAGACTTAATTTTTCATAAACAGTTTTCAACACACATTGCAGGAGACTGCTGCTTTAATTCCTGTGAAATTAAACCATATATTTCAATTTCTTAAAATTAAAACATATACTAGTGAAGAAGACATCCACCCAAAGGGGTTTCCCTCTTGGACCATGGATTAAGCACAAATCACACCCAAATACCTGTTTTCAGGGAAGTCCTTTATTCAGTAGTGAAGAAAAGTTAAAATGGCTGCTTTCTGACTCAGGAAGAGAAACAGGAGAAAATGACCTAGCAGGTGTGTGAACAGAAAAGGGAAAGGTATTATAGGATACAGCTGTGAGAAGCTACATATGAACAGATCACCCAAAGGAAATTCTTTACTTCCAACCATTATGACCTGCCAGAATAGGATTCAGCCATCGATAAGTTTAAGGGAGGCCTGAGTATCAGTAGTTTACCCTGAAGTAATACCTGGTTGCAGGAAGGACCATAAACTAAGATTACCTGAACACTACCTTAGAAGAGACCATCCAAAGGAAATGCCTAACATTCCAACCATTGTAGATAGGATCACCTGCCAGCACACACTCACCAGAACACCCGACAAATATCAGCAGCAAATCAGGGGTCCTGAACCTCAGAAGCTCCTCAGCCCCACTTTTACTACCATAAAAATCCAACTCTAACTGAGCTTGGAGCTCTCCATTTATTCCAATATGTTGGACATGCAGAGAGTCTGAGTTTGCAAACTTGCGTAAAATAAAGGCTCTTTGCTTATATATACGGAGCGTGGTCTCCTTTTTGGTTTTTGGGGGACTTTGCAGATTTGGGCATTGTTGGGGACCCTTGCCCAACTACCTCGGTTATGGATGAACCTGGGGAAAATAGTTACAAAACTAGTAACTTTGTTACAAATTATTTCAAGAACTTTGTTCTCTAGTTAATCTAAACAAGAAGCCTATTGACATGGGAACAACTTTTTGTTTTGTAAAAACACTGTATCAGGACACAAACTACAACCTAATCTTAGCTTTTGAACTACAGTGCACATCTGTGTACTCAAGGACCGACTATTGGAAGGGCATTCAACTGATAGAGTAGGTTTGCCTCCTCCTCCTAACTTGGTCTGTCAAACCTATCAGCAAGAATGCTACCTCAAGTCACCCCTGCACAGAGTTTCTATATAGTTCAAAGCTAGCCCTCCGTAGGACATAACAGATATGTGTTATAATGGACTAGGACGAGGAGATATATTTTGTTTGGGCACATTAAAAAGGTGGAAAATGAGTTTTGTTTGTTGTACTTTAATACTTTGATAGTTGGACCTTGGTAGTCAGCCTCAGGAGGAGGAAGTGACCACATGAGGTAATAGACCTTGATTGCTAGCTTTAAGATGGTAATATAAGTGAGTACATCCCATATTCATCTTTTTGGGTCTGGGACACCTCACTCAGGATAGTGTTTTCTATTTTCATCCATTTGCATGCAAAACTTGAGAAGTCATTGTTTTTTACCGCAGCGTAGTACTCTAATGTGTAGATATTCCAGACTTTCTTCATCCATTCTTTTTTTTTTTTTTTTTTTTTTTTTTGGATTTTTTTCTTTTTTTTTTTTTTTTTTTTTTAATTTATTTATTTATTAAGGATTTCTGCCTCGTCCCCACAACCGCTTCCCATTTCCCTCCCCCTCCCCCGATCAATTCCCCCTCCCTCATCTGCTCGAAGAGCAATCAGGGTTCCCTGACCTGTGGGAAGCCCAAGGACTGCCCACCTCTATCCAGGTCTCGTAAGGTGAGCATCCAAACTGCCTAGGCTCCCACAAAGCCAGTACGTGCAGTAGGATCAAAAACCCACTGCAATTGTTCTTGAATTCTCAGTATTCCTCATTGTCCGCTATGTTCAGCTAGTCCGGATTTATCCCATGTTTTTTCAGACCTAGGCCAGCTGGCCTTGGTGAGATCCCAATAGAACATCCCCATTGTCTTAGTGTGTGGGTGCACCCCTCGTGGTCCTGAGTTCCTTGCTCGTGCTCCGTCTCCTTCTGCTCCTGATTTGGACCTTGAGATTTCTGTCCGGTGCTCCCGTGTGGGTCTCTGTCTCTGTCTCCTTTCATCGCCTGATGAAGGTTAATATTCCTGAGGATGCCTATGTGTTTGTCTTTGGATTCACCTTCTTATTTAGCTTCTCTAGGAACATGAATTATAAGCTCAATGTCCTTTATTTATGGCTAGAAACCAAATATGAGTGAGTACATCCCATGTTCCTCTTTTTGGGTCTGGCTTACCTCACTCAGGATAGTGTTTTCTATTTCCATCCATTTGTATGCAAAATTCAAGAAGTCCTTGTTTTTTACTGCTGAGTAATACTCTAATATGTATATATTCCATACTTTCTTCATCCATTCTTCCGTTGAAGGGCATCTAGGTTGTTTCCAGGTTCTGGCTATTACAAACAATGCTGCCATGAACATAGTTGAGCATATACTTTTGTTGTATGATAGGGCCTCTCTTGGGTATATTCCCAAGAGTGGTATTGCTGGATCCAGGGGTAGGTTGATCCCGAATTTCCTGAGAAACCGAAACACTGCTTTCCAGAGTGGTTGCACAAGTTTGCATTCCCACCAGCAATGGGTGAGTGTACCCCTTTCTCCACAACCTCTCCAGCAAAGGCTATCATTGGTGTTTTTTATTTTCGCCATTCTGACAGGTGTAAGGTGGTATCTTAAAGTTGTCTTGATTTGCATTTCCCTGATCGCTAAGGAAGTTGAGCATGACCTTAAGTGTCTTTTGGCCATTTGAAGTTCTTCTGTTGAGAATTCTCTGTTCAGATCAGTGCCCCACTTTATAATTGGGTTGATTAGCCTTTTACGGTCTAGTTTCTTGAGTTCTTTATATATTTTGGAGATCAAACCTTTGTCAGTAGCAGGGTTGGTGAAGATCTTCTCCCAGTCAGTGGGTTGTCTTTTTGTCTTAGTGACCGTGTCCTTTGCTTTACAGAAGCTTCTCAGCCTCAGGGAGTCCCATTTATTCAATGATGCCCTTAGTGTCTGTGCTGCTGGGGTTATACATAGGAAGTGGTCTCCTGTGCCCATGTGCTGTAGAGTACTTCCCACTTTCTCTTCTATCAGGTTCAGTGTGTTCGGACTGATATTGAGGTCTTTAATCCATTTGGATTTGAGTTTTGTGCATGGTGATAGATATGGATCTATTTTCATTCTTCTACAGATTGACATCCAGTTTTGCCAGCACCATTTGTTGAAGATGCTCTCTTTTTTCCATTGTATACTTTTAGCTCCTTTATCGAAGATCAGGTGTTCATAGGTTTGTGGGTTAATGTCAGGGTCTTCTATTCGATTCCATTGGTCGACTTCTCTGTTTTTATGCCAATACCAAGCTGTTTTCAATACTGTAGCTCTGTAATAGAGTTTGAAGTCAGGGATGGTAATGCCTCCAGACAATCCTTTATTGTATAAGATTGTTTTGGCTATCCTGGGTTTTTTGTTTTTCCATATAAAGTTGATTATTGTCTTCTCCAGATCTGTGAAGAATTTTGATGGGATTTTGATGGGGATTGCATTGAATCTATAGATTGCTTTTGGTAGAATTGCCATTTTTACTATGTTGATCCTCCCAATCCAAGAGCAAGGGAGGTCTTTCCATTTTCTGGTGTCTTCTTCAATTTCTTTCTTCAAAGACTTATAGTTCTTGTCAAGTAGATCTTTCACTTCCTTGGTCAGGGTTACCCCAAGGTATTTTATGCTATTTGTGGCTATCGTGAAAGGTGATGCTTCTCTGATTTCCCTCTCTGCTTCCTTATCCTTAGTGTATAGGAAGGCAACTGATTTTTTGGAGTTGATCTTGTATCCTGCCACATTACTAAAGCTGTTTATCAGCTGTAGGAGTTCTTTGGTAGAATTTTTGGGGTCGCTTATGTACACTATCATATCATCTGCAAATAACGAAAGCTTAACTTCTTCCTTTCCAATACGAATCCCCTTGATCTCCTTATGTTGTCTTATTGCTATTGCTAGAATTTCAAGCACTATATTGAAGAGGTATGGAGAGAGTGGACATCCTTGTCGTGTTCCTGATTTAAGTGGGATGGCTTTGAGTTTTTCTCCGTTTAATTTAATGTTAGCTGTTGGCTTGCTGTAAATAGCTTTTATTATATTTAGGTAGGACCCTTGTATCCCTATTCTCTCCAAGACCTTTATCATAAAGGGGTGTTGAATTTTGTCGAATGCTTTTTCAGCATCTAGTGAAATGATCATATGGTTTTTTCTTTCAGTTTATTTATATGGTGGATTACATTGATAGATTTGCGTATGTTGAACCAGCCCTGCATCTCTGGGATGAAGCCTACTTGATCATAATGGATAATTTTTCTTATGTGTTCTTGGATTCGGTTTGCCAGTATTTTATTGAAAATTTTTGCGTCGATGTTCATGAGTGAGATCGGTCTGTAATTCTCTTTCTTGGTTGGGTCTTTTTGTGGTTTTGGTATCAGGGTAACTGTAGCTTCATAAAAGGAATTTGGCAATGACTCTTCTGATTCTATATTGTGAAATACATTAAGGAGTATAGGTATTAGTTCTTCTTGGAAGTTCTGGTAGAATTCTGCATTGAAACCATCTGGTCCTGGGCTTTTTTTCGAAGGGAGATTTTTGATAACCATTTCTAATTCTTCGCGAGAAACCGGTCTATTTAGATCATTCACCTGGTCTTGGTTTAGCTTTGGTATGTGGTACTTATTTAAAAAAATGTCCATTTCTTTTGTATTTTCCAGTTTTGTGGCATACAGGCTTTTGTAGTAAGATCTAATGATTCTCTGAATTTCCTCTGTGTCTGTGGTTATGTCCCCCTTTTCATTTCTGATCTTATTTATTTGCGTGTTCTCTCTCTGTCGTTTAATTAGTTTGGATAGGGGTTTGTCGATCTTGTTGATTTTCTCCAAGAACCAGCTTTTTGTTTCATTGATTCTTTGGACTGTTTTCTGTGTTTCTATTTTGTTGATTTCAGCCCTCAGTTTTATTATTTCCAGTCTTCTACTTCTCCTGGGCGCGTCTGCTTCTTTTTTTTCTAGAGCTTTCAGGTGTGTTGTTAAGTCCCCAATGTATGCATTCTCCGTTTTCTTTAAGTGGGCACTTAGTGCTATGAACTTTCCTCTTAGCACTGCTTTCATTGTGTCCCATAGGTTTGAGTATGTTGTCCCTTTATTTTCATTAAATTCAAGGAAGACTTTAATTTCTTTCTTGATTTCTTCCTTGACCCAGGTGTGGTTCAGTAGTTGACTGTTCAGTTTCCATGAGTTTGTCGGTTTTTTGGGGGCAGTGTGGTTGTTGCCTTCTAATTTTAATCCGTGATGATCTGATAAGACACAGGTGGACACTGATATTTTTTTGTATCTGTGGAGGTTTCCTTTGTTTCCGAGTATGTGGTCAATTTTTGAGAAGGTTCCATGAGCTGCAGAGAAGAAGGTATATTCTTTCCTATTTGGGTGGAATGTTCTATAGATGTCTGTTAAGTCCATTTGCTTCATTACCTCCAATAATTCTCTTAATTCTCTATTAGGTTTCTGTCTGATTGACCTGTCCCTTGGAGAGAGAGGTGTGTTGAAGTCTCCTACTACTAGTGTGTGTGGTTTGATGTCTGCCTTGAGTTCTAGTAATATTTCTTTTACATAAGTAGGTGCTTTTATATTGGGGGCGTATATATTCAGGATTGAGACCTCCTCCTGATGAATTGTTCCTGTTATGAGTATAAAGTGACCGTCTCGGTCTCTTCTGATTGATTTTAGTTTGAAGTCAGTTTTGTTAGAAATTAGTATGGCCACACCTGCTTTTTTCTTAGGACCATTTGCTTGAAACACCTTTTCCCAACCCTTTACTCTGAGTAGGTGCCTGTCTTTGTGGTTGAGATGTGTTTCTTGCAAACAGCAGAATGTTGGATCCTGTTTTCGTATCCAATCTTTTAGCCTGTGCCTTTTTATAGGTGAATTGAGCCCATTAATATTAAGTGATATTAATGACCAGTGGTTGTTTACTCCGGTTATTCTTATTGCTTTTGGTAGTAGAGATTGTCTCCCTTCTTTGAGATGTGCTCGTGAAGGGTCATTAGATGCCTGGGTTATTGTAGGCAGTGTTGGCAGTGTTGGATTCCTTGGGTTGCGATTTTCCTTCTATTACTTTCTGTAGGGCTGGATTTGTGGCTACGTATTGTTTAAATTTGTTCTTATCCTGGAATGTTTTGTTTTCTCCATTGATAATGAATGATAGCTTGGCTGGGTATAGTAGTTTGGGTTTGCATCCATGGTCTCTTAGCTTCTGCAGAACCTCTATCCAGGACCTTCTGGCTTTCATAGTTTCCATCGAGAAGTCAGGTGTAAGTCTGATCGGTTTACCTTTATAAGTTACTTGCCCTTTTTCTTTTGCAGCTCTTAATATTTTTTCTTTAACCTGTATATTTTGTGTTTTGATTATTATATGGCGAGGAGATGTTTTTCTTTGATCCAGTCTGTTTGGTGTTCTGTATGCTTCTTGAATATTTAAGTGAATATCTTTCTTTAAGTTGGGAAAGTTTTCTTCCATAATTTTGTTGAAAATATTTTCTGGGCCTTTGAGCTATGACTCTTCTCCTTCTTCTATTCCTATTATTCTTAGGTTTGGTTTTTTTATTGTGTCCCATAGTTCCTGAATGTTTTGTGTTGAGAATTTGTTGGCTTTGCTGTTTTCTTTGATCTGTTCGTTTATTTTCTCTATGGTGTCCTCAGCATCTGAGAGTCTTTCTTCTAGCTCTTGTATTCTATTGATTATGCTTGTTTCTGTAGACTCTGCTCGTTGGCCTAGATTTTCCATATCCAGCTGGTCCTCAGTTTGTATTTTCTTCTTTGCCTTCATTTCAGTTTTCAATTCTTGAACTGTTTCCATTACCTGTTTGATGGTTTTTTCTTGGTTTCCCAGGGTATCATGTACGTATTTACTCATTTCTTCAAACTTTTTGTTATACTTCTCATCCATTTCTATAAGGGCATTTTTTACATGTTGTTTAAGGGACTCTATTATCTTCATAAAGTCGATTTTTCCCATTTCTTCTGTGTTAGGTTGTTCAAATACTTCTGTTGTAAGATCATTGGGTTCTGATGTTTTCATGTTGTTTTTCGGATTATTGGGAGAATTCTTGCCTTGGCGCCTGCCCATCTCCTCCTATTGATCCTATCCAATGGGTCCTTTAAAAACCGGATCAGGTTTCCCTGCTGGCCAAGGGCTCCGCTTACAAAATGCCCTCACTCTCTTTCGTGGTTCCTGCTGCAGGCCAAGAACCCTCTCACCCCTCTGAAGGATCTTCAGGACAGGACCAGGCTCCCCTTGTGCCAGTGACCTGGCCAACCAAAGGCCTACCTCTTTGATTCGATTGTAGTAGGGCGATCTGCTCTCCTTATTGCACGCCTGTTCCCGCCGCTTGGGTCTGCCTCTGCGCCGGTCCCCGAAAGCCTCTTCCTGTATGCGGTGTTGCTCCGCCGCGTCTGGCCGCCGCCGCTCCGCCGCGTCTGGCCGCCGCCGCTCCGCCGCGTCTGGCCGCCGCCGCTCCGCCGCGTCTGGCCGCCGCCGCTCCGCCGCGTCTGGCCGCCGCCGCTCCGCCGCGTCTGGCCGCCGCCGCTCCGCCGCGTCTGGCCGCCGCCGCTCCGCCTCTGTGCGTCTGGCCGCCGCCGCTCCGCCTCTGTGCGTCTGGCCGCCGCCGCTCCGCCTCTGTGCGTCTGGCCGCCGCCGCTCCGCCTCTGTGCGTCTGGCCGCCGCCGCTCCGCCTCTGTGCGTCTGGCCGCCGCCGCTCCGCCTCTGTGCGTCTGGCCGCCGCCGCTCCGCCTTCTTCATCCATTCTTCCATTGAAGGGCCTCTAGGTTGTTTTCAGGTTCTGGCTATTACAAATAATACTGCTATGAACATAGTTGAACAAATGATCTTGTCATATGAAAGGGCATCTCTTGGGTATATTCCCAGGAGTGGTATTGCTGGGTCCAGGGGTAGGTTGATCCCGAATTTCCTGAGAAACCAAAACACCGATTTCCAAAGTGGTTGCACAAGATTGCATTCCCACCAGCAATGGATGAGGGTATCCCTTCCTCCACAGCCTCTCCAGCAAAGGCTATCATTGGAGTTTTTTATTTTAGCCATTCTGACAGGTGTAAGATGATATCACAAAGTTGTTTTTTGATTTGCATTTCCCTGATCGCTAAAGAGGTTGAGCATGACCTTAAGTGTCTTTTGGCCATTTGAACTTCCTCTGCTGAGAATTCTTTATTCAGTTCAGTGCCCCATTTTTTAATTGGGTTAATTAGCATTTTAAAGTCTAGTTTCCTGAGTTCTCTATATATTTTGGAGATCAGACCTTTGTCTGTTGCGGGGTTGGTGAAGATCTTCTCCCAGTCAGTAGGTTGCCTTTTTGTCTTGGTGACAGTGTCCTTTGCTTTACAGAAGCTTCTCAGTTTTAGTAGGTCCCATTTATTCAATGTTGCCCTTAATGTCTGTGCTGTTGGGGTTACACATAGGAAGCGATCTTCTGTGCCCATCTCCTGTAGGGTACTTCCCACTTTCTCTTCTATCAGGTTCAATTTATTGTGACTGATAGTGAGGTCTTTAATCCATTTTGTGCATGGTGATAGATATGGGTCTATTTTCATTCTTCTACAGGTTGACATCCAGTTATGCCAGCACCATTTGTTGAAGATGCTTTCTTTCTTCCACTGTATGCTTTTGGATCCTTTATCAAAAATGAGGTGTTCATGGGTTTGTGGGTCAAAATTTGGGTCTTCTATACGATTCCATTGGTCGACTTCTCTGTTTTTATGCCAGTACCACACTGTTTTCATCACTGTAGCTCTGTAATAGAGTTTGAAGTCAGGGATGGTAATGACTCCAGACAATCCTTTATTGTATAGGATTGTTTTGGCTATCCTGGGTTTTTTGTTTTTCCATATAAAGTTGATTATTGTCCTCTCAAGATCTGTGAAGAATTTTGAAGGGACCTTGATGGGGATTGCATTGAATCTATAAATTCCCTTTGGTAAAATTGCCATTTTTACTATGTCGATCCTCCCAATCCAAGAGCAAGGGAAGTCCTTCCATTTTCTGGTATACTCCTCAGTTTCTTTCTTCAATGCCTTAAAGTTCTTGTCAAATAGATCTCTCACTTCCTTGGTTAGAGTTACCCCAAGATATTTTATGCTGTTTGTGGCTATCGTGAAAGGTGAAGCTTCTCTGATTTCCCTCTCTGCTTCCATATCCTTTGTGTATAAGAGGGCGACTGATTTTTTGGAATTAATCTTGTATCCTGCCACATTACTAAAGGTGTTTATCAGCTGTAAAAGTTCTTTGGTGGAGTTTTGGGGGTCACTTATGTACACTATCATATCATCTGCAAATAACGGAAGTTTCACTTCTTCTTTTCCAATTTGAATCCCCTTGATCCCCTTATGTTGTCTTATTGCTATTGCCAGAACTTCAAGCACTATATTGAAGAGGTATGGCAAGAGTGGACAGCCTTGTCGTGTTCCTGAGTTTAGTGGGATGGCTTTAAGTTTCTCTCCATTTAATTTGATGTTAGCTGTCGGCTTGCTGTATATAGCTTTTATTATATTTAGTTATGACCCTTGTATCCCTAATCTCTCCAATACTTTTATCATAAAGGGGTGTTGAATTTTGTCAAATGCTTTTTCAGCATCTAATGAAATGATCATATGGTTTTTTTCTTTCAGTTTATTTATATGCTGGATTACATTGATAGATTTTCGTATGTTGAACCAGCCCTGCATCCCTGGGAAGAAGCCTACTTGATCATATTGGATAATTTTTCTAATGTGTTCTTGGATACGGTTTGCCAGTATTTTGTTGAGGATTTTTGCATCGATGTTCATGAGTGAGATTGGTCTATAATTTTCTTTCTTGGTTGAGTCTTTGTACTATTTTGGTATCAGGGTAACTCTAGCTTCATAAAAGGAATTTGGCAATGCCTCTTCTATTTCTATATTATGAAATACATTAAGGAGTATAGGTATTAGTTCTTCTTGGAAGTTCTGGAAGAATTCCGCATTGAAACCATCTGGTCCTGGGCTTTTTTTGGTAGGGAGGTTTATGATAACCTCTTCTAATTCTTCGCGACTAACAGGTCTATTTAGGTTATTCACCCGGTCCTGGTTTAACTTTGGTATATGGTATTTATCTAAAAAAGTGTCCATTTCCTTTACATTTTCCAGTTTTGTGGCATATAGGCTTTTGTAGTAAGATCTAATGATTCTCTGAATTTCCTCTGTGTCTGTGGTTATGTACCCCTTTTCATTTCTGATCTTATTAATTTGCAAATTCTCTCTCTGCAGACCCAAATAGATGAATATGGGATGTACTCACTCATAATTGGTTTCTAGCCATAAACAAGGGTCACAGAGTCTACAATTGGTGATCCCAAAGAAGCTAAGTAAGAAGGTGAACCAAATGAAAAACATATAGTTGTCCTCTTGGCTATGGGATGTAGACAAAATTGCTGGGGAGAAAATTGAGATCTTGGGGGTGGGGTGGGATGGGGGTAAGGGGAGATGGGGAGAGAAAAGGGAGAAGGGGAGAATAGGGGGAACTTGAGGAAAAAGGAGGATTGGGATAAAGGAAGGTTAGATAGAGGAGCACGGAAGCACAATTCTTAGTTAAGGGAGCCACCTTAGAGTTGGCAAGAGACTTGAACCTAGAGTGGCTCCCAGGTGCCCAAGCCGAGGTCCCCAGTTAGTTCCTTGGGCAGCTGAGGATAGGGAACCTGAAATGACCCTATCCTATAGCAATACTGACGAATATCTTGCATATCATCATAGAACCTTCATCTGGTGATGAATGGAGATAGAGACAGAGACCCACACTGGAGCACTGGACTGAGCTCCCAAGGTCACAATGAGGAGCAGAAGGAGAGAGAACATGAGCAAAGAAGTCAGGACCACGAGGGTTGTACCCACCCACTGAGACAGTGGAGCTGATCTATTGGGAGCTCACCAAGGCCAGCTGGACTGTGACTGAAAAAGCATGGGATGAAACTGGACTCTCTGAGCATGGCGAACAATGAGGGCTGATGAGAAGCTAAGGACAATGGCACGGGGTTTTGAACCTACGTAATGTGCTGGCTTTGTGGGAGCCTAGCCAGTTTGGATGTTCACCTTCCTAGGAATGGACGGAGAGGGGAGGATCTAGGACTTACCACAGGGCAGGGAACCCTGACTGCTTTTTGGACTGGAGAGGGAGGGGGAGAGGAGTGGGGGGAGGGAGAGAAGGGTGGGAGGAGGGAGAGAAGGGTGGGAGGAGGGGGAGAAGGGTGGGAGGAGGGGGAGGGAAATGGGAGTCTGGGAGGATGTGGAACCTTGTTTTTTTTTTTTTTCTCCTTTTCTCGATAAAAAATTGGGGGGGAAAAAGATGGTAATATAATGGCTTTTAGCATGGCAGAGGAAGCAGTAGAGCAAGGCCTGCCAGAGCCATGCTTGTCATCCTAGAGTTGACTAGAGTTCCTTCACAAGTGAGAAAATTAAAAAGCAGAAAAATAATTCTGAACTAAAAACAAACCAAGTACTGTGGTTTAAATGGATGTCTTTTTTTTCACTGTCGGAGTTGTTGTGTTCATTTGTCACATTTTAGATAGGGTCTCACAGATAGGGTGGACTCAAATTCACAATCTAGCTTAAGATTACCTTGAACTGTGATCCCCTTGCCTCTGTTTTTTACATGTTAGAATTATAATAATATTTCAAGAAACCTAGCTTGGCTCCATGTTCAATTTTGCTTTCTATTACAATGCCAATAGTTTCAAAAATATATTAATATATCTTCCTCTAAAGACAGATATTGCATGTAAATGATCACAACAATATAAATCAGAGAAATTATATCTAAGCAAAAAAGCATTCCCATATAACACTCTGTCTTTTTATATTGATAGTACAATTTCAAACAATCAAATGCAAAATAACAAAAGCAGTAAATATATAAATTTGCTTTTAGTGCACACACTAAAAATAAATCAAATAAGAAACAACAACCTTTGCTATATGATGTACTTATTGTTTGTCATATGATGCCTTTGCAAGTCATATATTCAGAAAAATTAGACAGGAGTATAATACACTCAGAAAGAGGGCAGTGAAAAGTGACTAACTGCCAAAGATACGATTAAAGGAGGAAAAAGATAATGTACATAGAATTTGTTCTCAGGGAAGCCACATGGAAAATATGTGACAGATTTCTAACATGAAAACATAACAATATACCTTTCTCAACATTTCCATTTGAATGTCTGCAGGCTGATAATAATGAATTAGTCATTATGAAGACATTACTTCAAGGAAGAAAAATTAGGGGCTTTTAAGTTATTATGCATATATTTCTCTACTCTGTTTTCAAATTATAAAAGAAAAAACTGAGGCCCTGTGATTTATTCAACATAATTTTCCTAGTAGGCATTTCAACCAAAATTCTAACTAAAGAAATCTGTTCCTAGAATGATCACAGTTAGAAAAAAAAAATCTGAAGATATAGCCTGGTGGCTAATTGCAGGATATCAGTCATATTGTGCGTCATTAAATAGGATGCACAAGAATTAGAATGATATATAACAAGTTTTACTGATTTTAATTTAGAATCTATACATTTCTGGCATAATTAATTAAAAATAATATTTATGTTTATTGCATTCTTAGTTATTTAGAGACTGTGAATAGCTATAAAGAAGATATATAATACTTGATGATGAGAAGCATTGATTAGTTGAAGTTGTAAAACTCTGGTAGTGGAGAGAACCCAAAAGGCAATGGTCTAAACTCAGAGATAACTATTTATCACTGAGATAATATTGGGTGAGAGGTAAGCTGTTACTTGACAACAAAAATCATATAAGACTTGAAATAACAGTCATGCTGCCACACAGACCACATGGAATCCAAGGCTGCTGTGAATAAATTCTTCTAAACAATAGGACAGGAGAAACACAGAAAGCTTTGGTGTAAATTTCCTCATAAGCAGGTGAAGTGGAAATTACATAATTTAATTCATAATTTGCATAGGGAAATTTATTTTACTCTTCCCTGCTCAACAAAGATTGAAAATTATATCCTGTTCTTATACCCTCAAAGAAGCTAAATAAATACTTACAAATTTTAGACAAATGGTCATTATAGTCATTTTCCCTATAGAAGCATTGGTACTTATTTAAAAAATATAAACAAAATCACATAAAAAATGGAAATTATTTACAAACATTCACCATTTGTTGTTTGGAAGTTCAATGAAACCTGAAATTCACTTAAGAACTAGAAAGCAAAATTAAGATATAAGAAAGAATGGTATGACTATCACTGATATAAGGGAACACTCTAAGAGAAATAAACATTAGCATTCTGGAACTTACAGTAGGTATGCCTTGTCTGCTGGCCAAGGCCAGATGTTTCACTAACTTTCCATAATATATTTAATTTCATCATACTGTACCATAGGAGTGAATATCTTCTAGACCCATCTGTTGAAAAGCTTCTGCCCTGAAGGTTGAAGATTGATAGCTGCTACAATCCTATCCTAGCTAGTGTACTGTAACTACAGATGCAAGTTTTCTTCATATGAATATCTAATTATTTTAAGGTATTCTTTTATTTACATTCTGTTGCATACAGTAAAACAGGCTACAAGAGTTGTATTTTGTTATTGCTTGTTTGTTTTCTTTTATTTTTTCCCAGCTGTCTTTTCCCGAATGCTTTTTTATCTTTACTCTCCCTGACATGTTATCCCTTATGATCATCACCTCACCCAGCTCCCCAGTCCATTAACAAAATTTATTTTAGTTCCTCTTCCCAGGGAGATCCATGTATTCCCCTATAAGGGGTGTTAATCCTTGAGAGTTACTCAACATAGAATTATATGTTCATGTTTAGTGTATTGTTCTGTCTTCTTTTGCTACCCATAGGCCAACTTCATTTTGGAAATTACCTATTTCCTTTTTATTTTGGATTTCCCTCAATAGTAGGAGGAGTATGATGATAAAATGTTTTACTGAAAAATCCATCGTTGACATCACTTTTTTCACGTCAAGTGTCTTTATTTTTCACACCAATATGTAGTCATGTTTTGTAACATTAGGGGGTTTCTGTCCCTCCCAGTACCCCACAGCTGACAAGCCCCAAAGAAAATCACACAGAGTCTGCATTAATTATAAACTGATTGACCCATTAGCTCAATCTTTTCATTAGCTCTTGTAGCTTATATTAACCCATTATTCTTATCTATGTTAGCCACATGGCTCAATACCCTTCAGCTGGGCAGGTTACATCTTGCTTCTCGGTAGTCTGGGCTGGAATGAGAGGAATGGGCTTCCTCCTTTCCAGCATTCTTCTGTTCTCATCGCCCCGCCTCTACTTCTTATCTGGTTGACCAGCTTATACTTTCTGCCTAGCCATTCAGCATTTGATTAAAATACATGATTGACAGAATACAGGCAATTCTCCCGCACCAATATATGAATTTCCTTCCACTAATTTCCCTGTAAATTTTATTTTGTTTTCATACACCCTCTTCATTCCATTCTAACAAATCAATACACTGACTTTTTATGTAGCATGGAACTATTAGCAGTGGTATTATCAGGATAATCAACTTCTAAATAGTGACCCCATTCCCTATCTTTATGAACATAGTGTGTTTTAGAATATACTTACACTGAATATATTTAGGAAAAATATATTGCAATTTCCAAGGTCTCTGTGAATTCTACATATTAAGGTATCATTTCTAACTTCATCATAGTTTTAAAATAAATGAAAGGAGAAATATCAGCATATTTAAATTCCCAATTACAAAACAATAATGCATGCAGGAACATACATGGAATATCTTCATTTCAGATGTTATTGAAAATTTAGACTGTCTTCATAAAAATAGTAGACAAGTATGATTTAAGTGACTAAAATTTAGTGAAAGGTATACTTTTAGTTTCAGGAGATGACTCACAGAGTAAAGTACATTAAGAGAACTATAAAAACTTAGGTTCAGATCCTGAAAACCTGCATAAATCCTGACATGGTAGCCTAAGGCTCTATGTAACATCAGCTCTGTTGCTGACATGATAAAACTGGATGTGGAGACAGCAGAATGCCTGGAAACTTGTGGGCTAGATAGCCTTGCAAAATCTGTAGTGATGAACAGCGATTAAAAGAAGGTGAGGGTAAGAACCAACTCTTAAGGTTATCCTTTTATATTCATACTCGTGTTCTGGCATGTGTGCTCACCCTCCAAACAGACACATGTGCACACACCCCCCACATTCTACACAGGCATGGAGAGAAATCCAATAAATACATAAAATTGGAAATCCTGAGAAAAACTTCTCCACTGATGCAATAATCCAAATTAAACCAAATTAGAAGAACCCCAGTTTTAATGTATGCCAGGACTCCCAGGTGACCCTCCAGGAGAGAAGGGGAAAGAAGAACTGGGGAGATCACGTGTTTGTTCTGGGTGGGGTAGTTTAAATAGGCTGTGAGAGTGGTCTTGACCCCTTTTGGGGAGGAGTCACCATTTGGTGGGCTTTCTTGGACGTGGAGTTTGAAATGAGGCAACTCCCAGGGGAGGGGGCTTGAAATGGAACTTTCCACCCAACATTAGAAAATGGATGCAAGGAGCTGGAATGAAGGCCCAAATTAAACATTTCGGCCTTTTTTTGAAGGGATAAGGATGTTAGGGGCTGAGGGGATACTTCCAACGAAGCAATGATATATAAGTTAAAGACCTATAAGGTATGAAATCTGGAAGAAAAGAAGAAACAGAGAGAGGCACAATGACACACACACACACACAGGGAGAGAGAGAGAAAGAGAGAGAGAGAGAGAGAGAGAGAGAGAGAGAGAGAGAGAGAGACCTGTGAAAGGTTTGAATACTGTCACAGGACCTATAAGTCTTCTGGTACTGGTGTGTTTAGAAAGTCTTGGAGTTACTTGGTGTTCTCTATACCCTGTGGCTCTTACAAAAATGCTGTATTATCTAATATAGAGGTCCTTGTACTCTAAGAGGAAGGATTTGGTGAAGAGATCCATTTTAGGACTGAGTTTTCCTAGGTCTCTCAGTTTCTGCTCTTTTTTTCAGGTTTGTGTCTCTTTACATGTCCCTGTCTACTACTGGAAGAGTGTCTCTGATGATGACTGAGTAAGTCACTGAGCTGTTACTACAGAAGAATTTCATTAAGAGTCATCTTGTTTCTAACTTTCTTTATCAGTACACTAGTATTTGTTTTTATCTTAGGTCCTTGGTCTAGCTAGTCTGAGGTTTTTTGGCCATCTGAGAAATGTTTTAGATAGATTGCATCTCATGGAAGGAGTCTTAGATCCAATCTTCTACTGTTTGGTTAACCCCACAAACTTTGCCACTATCATGTGGGCTGCTGATTCTTGTAAGTGGAAGATTTTGCATCTAAGTTGGAGCTCACAATTTTTTCTTTGGTAGAGTGAACAGTATCTTTCTGTACCCTGAGCATCAATACTGGCAGTTTCTAGGTAGGAACTAGCCACATTTGTCTATGTTCAGTGAGTTGTATAGTTGTTCTCTTCACCAATAGGGCCTTACCATCAGTTTGTGAGTATGAACAATAGCCTTGACAATAGCTTTGGTTGTTTGGAGTTTTCCATGGGCCCCTTTGGCCAAGAATTCAATTAAATTTTATTTATCCCTGGAGCTGAAGTATATTTGGTTTCTCGAGATGTTCAGTTAAGCCTGTCTTTTCTGTCAATTGGAGATTGCATTTAGATTGTGTGTGTGTGTGTGTGTGTGTGTGTGTGTGTGTAATATTTTACTATATTAGGCTTCTAAACAATCCTTCAAATGGTCCATAGCTTCAACTTTTTCTCCTTGTATTTCCTTTCTCATTCTCTTCTCTCCTTCTCCCTAGTTGATCTTTCCGTTCTAGTACATCACATGCATTGATAACTATCTCTTCTCCTTCTTTTTCCTAGATGATGCACTCTTCCTAACAATTTCTCATTCTATACCTGTCCTCACTTCTGTGGTTTGTATTGTAGGCTGCTTTTGGAAGGTGTAACTGCTACAGCTGTTCTATAATGTTGTCATGCCCGTATAAGCTAAGCTAATGATAAATCTATTTATTCATTCATTCATTCATTCATTCATTTATTTATTGTCACTTTGGATCTGTATCCATTTACCTTCAAATTCACTATTTAATTTGTTTAATAGTTGGGTTCATTGTGCAAATGTATCCCATTTTCTTTATTCATTTTTCTTTCTGTTGAGGGGCATTTAATCTGCTTCCTATTTTGGACTGTTATGAAAAAAGCAGCAATATACACAGTTTAATAATAGTTTCTGAAGGAAGATGTACAGTCCTTTGTTTATGTGTCCAAGAATCCTACAGCTAGAACTTGAAGTAGACTGATTCCTACTTTCCTGAGGAACTGTCATGCTTATTTCTGTAGTTGCTAGACAAGTTAGTGCTCCAACCAGCAATGGACAAGAATTTCTTTTACTTTGCATCCTTTCCAGCATAATCTGTCATTTGTTTTATTGATTTGGACCATGCTGACCGATGTAAGATGAAATCTTGAAATAGTTTTTATTTGCATTTCCCTGAGGGCTAAGGCTATTGAATATTTCTTTTAGTGTTTCTCATCCATTTATGTTTCTTCTTTTGAGAATACTCCTTAGATCTTACCCAATTTTTAAAATGGTTTGTTTTCTTTCTGGCCAGTTTTTTTTGAGTTCTTCATATATTTTAGATATTAGCCCTTTATCAGATCTGTAACTAGTAAAACTAGTTCCCATTCGGCAGGCTGTTGCTTTGTTTGGCCATGTTTTCAGTTTCACAAGGTCTCATTTACTAACTGTGAACAATGGATATTTTAGTCAGCACCTCCAGAGTGTATAAAAAGAAGTCTCTGCAGAAATATTTCTCTTTTCTGCCTCCTCCCCACCTTCCATTTCCCTCCCCCTCCTCCTATCTCTCTCTCTCTCCTCCTACTCCTCTCACCCTCCCCTCACTCTTTTCCCCCCCTCTCTCCAATCTGAAGAGCAGTCAGTGTTCCCTGCCCTGTGGGAAGTCCACGGTCCTCCCCCCTCCAACCAGGTCTAGGAAGGTGAGCATCCAAACAGGCTAGGCTCCCACAAAGCCAGTTCATAATAGCCAGAACATGGAAACAACCTAGAGGCCCTTCAATGGAAGAATGGATGAAGAAACTGTGGAATATATACACATTAGAGTACTACTCAGCAGTTAAAAACAATGACATCTTGAATTTTGCATGCAAATGGATGGAAATAGAAAACTCTATTCTGAGTGAGAAAACCCAGACCCAAAAAAGATGAACATGGGATATACTCACTCATAATTGGTTTCTAGCAATAAATAAAGGACATTGAGCCTATAGTTTGTGATCCTAGAGACCAGAAATATTTTTATTTCTGAAAATCTCATCATTGACTTTACACGGTAAAGCTAAGATTCTTTGGTTGTCAGGCAGTAATTCTCTGAAATTTAACCTTATATTGAGTTTTGGGACCTGAGAAAACTAAGATTGTTGCTATATGCTTCAACCGAGTTGTCATATATTCTTATATAAACTAAGGAAATATGGAAAATTTTATGTAAAACTAGAGATTATGTTGGAGGCCATCTGGGTCAGACACAGATTCCCTAACTGGACTGGAACGGATTCGCGAGGAATAAACTGATGCAGCTTACACGATCATCATGGAAGGGCAAGATCTCTCCGAAGAAGATCTCTCTTTATTCTCCAAACACCTTATATATCATCACATAAATTGAGTGGGAAAACACATTAGGCTGTCTCCTAGGCAACCAGGTGCATGGGCTCAAGTTACATCTGCATCTACCTGTATGCTAGCAGTCAGGTAGGTATAGCATCTCTATAAGACATCCTCGAAATTACAAAGGAAGGAAGCACCAAAACTCTTAACTCTTAAGTCATCAGCTTCAACCAACATCTCTTCTCAGGTAATCTACATTTATAACAAAAGAAACTAGAAGCAGCACATTCTGGCTATTATTAAACAGAGACAGCTTGTCTGCAGAGTTATGTGATCGGCTCAGACTGGGCTAATAGCTCTTGTGCCATACAGAAATATGGGCCTACAAGATTACAGTGTAGAAGGTGCTGCTGGCCTGTTTTTATTCCACCTGGCTCCTGCACGCCTAGCTTAGCCCCGGAAATAATAACACGGAAACTGTATTCTTTTAAACACTGCTTGGCCCATTTGCTCTAGACTCTTACTGGCTAACTCTCATATCTTGCTTCACCCATATCTAACAGTCTGTGTAGCACTACGAGGTGGTGGTTTACCAGGAAGATTCTAGTGTACGTCCATCTTGGACTGGAGCTTCATCGCATCTGCCCTGGAAAGGAGCGGCATGGCATCTGAGCTCACTTTCCTTCTTCTGAGAATTCTGTACTGTCTACTCTACCCACCTAAGGGCTGGCCTATAAAATGGGCCAAGGCAGTTTCTTTATTAACCAATGAAATCAACAGATTGACATGACCTTCCCACATCATTATAGAATCATGCACATATTATTTTCTTTGTGTTACCTTTTCAAAAGTGTCTATTCAAAATGAGTGTCATTTAATTTGCATTTGTTTAAATAATTTCAATTACCATTTAAACATTACTGTCTTCTGTTGCCTTTTCTTATTTTTTTCTTTTATAAACCTTACTTAATTGTTTCAAACTTTATATATAATTCCATATTTATATCAGAGGATGTCCTTATTCACCTTCATCTATCACTGTGCTTGATACTGTATCCTGGGTACTGTTCCTTTCAAATTCATAAATATCCCTTTCATATGAAAAGTTCATGAGAAAGTTGTATACATTCATACTCTTGGGAAATCCTCTAGTCCACTAAATTGAGAACCTGAACCCAAAGGCAATTGATATTTAGGTGTAACTTAATAATGCTCAATTATTTTTTCTTCTTTTTATCATTCATATAAATCTCTTGCATCATCATTACCTGCTTTTTAATATTATTGTTTTAATGTTGAGTATATTGAATATAATCCTATGGTTTACTGTAGGCAACCCTGATCTGTCTGTTGTGAACTTTCATTCCTTCTCGGTGAATGGAAGTTATACTTATGTCCTGCTGGTGATTTGAATCACCTTAATTTGTTCTGGCAATAAGAAGCAGCTGTTGTATGGGAAAGACATGAAGACTACTGAATATCACATTAGGACTGACTTCACAATGAATATAAAAGGATCAGCCCTTTCTGCCAGGTCAGTATAACATGTGCAAACAAATCTGCTCAAGTGTAAAATTGTGCAATGGTTTAAAGCAAGGTTTGGTCTCTAATCCTCTTTCTCATGATCCCTGTTTTACTGTTGTCTGGTTTTTTTCTTCCTATAACAGGAAACTGGATAATCCACAGACTGGTATATTCTTAGCAATATCTGTTACCTTACACAAAGTTCTTCACTGAGGATAATAGCTTTTCAAAAGAGGGTTGACATCCTAAGAAAGGGATAAACTAAATATCTCTACAGAAGGGAAAATTACATGTTGTCAGGCACACAGTGACCACTTTCATGAGTTCAATCAAAATGCACACAATTTTGTTTTCTTTTTGTGATGAAACTGTCAAAAGAAAATTGTATTTTTCCAATTAGAGATTAATAAACTTAAGGAATTATAGAAATGCTACAGCTCACTCCTCTTAGCTTCTTCTCAATCTCATATAATCAGCAGTGTGAAAAAAAAAACATACACACTGATATCATTCTTTCTTGCCAATTTGGGGTTTCCTTTCATAGTAGGTCTATACAGGTTTTGTTCCCATCAAAAGAATAAATGGCATGGATTTTCCAGCAAATTTAGCTTATCTTGCTTTATATGGGAAAAACATATACTTCTTTTGCAAGTAATTGTTCACAAACAGTATTGTTAAACCTTCACATTTTTCTTTTCTTTCCATAAATAAGAAATGTTATAGCATGGTATGTATGCATGTACATGTGTGTATGTGTGTGTGTGCACAAGAGAGAGAGAGAGAGCTCTTTTAGGCTTTTATTTCTGAACAGAGGGAAATAAAAATCAAATATACTATCTAAGCTTTTATTGATGTGCATGTGCATATGGGTATATACATACATATATACATAATTCCTTCTACAATTTTGAAAGTACATGAAAAAAATCTATCTATCTATCTATATATATACATATTTAAGTATATGAAGACAGTAATTGGTTTGAATAATTTTAATGTTTATAAATATACCTAATAAACACATAAATTTGTCTAAAAGTTTGGTTTTATACATTGCTCTTTAAAATATAATAATAGAATCTGGCATACTTATCATTTTCTAGTGTGATTTGTTTAAGAATTAGTTAAATTTTAAAAACTGGATCTAATTTACTTTTATTTCAAAATTTGTTCATAATGTCTCAAAAGTTTAAACACATTCCTTTTTTATTAACTTCATTATTGTTTTCCTAAAATTTACTGTGTTCATTTAAAAACATGAGTATGTCCTATGATTTTTTTTTTGTGGTTATCAAGTTTTCTTGCTTTTTAACTAGAAATAAAAATAAATACATCAAACAGTTGAGTTATAACTAAAACAGAGGAATCAGAAATTTAATGTTATAAATATATAAGAATATACTGAGCATAAACACAGTGGTGGATGACTTAAAGAAACATTGTTTTCCAGATATAACAGAGCAACACAATGTGCATGTGAACTCACAGTGATTGGGACAGCAGTCAGAAGGGTTGTGCAAGTTAAAGTCAGAAAATAATCCCAACATGGAGGATTATAGGTTAGCAAGATAGTATCCCTAATTCGGAGCTACTAATATTTGATTTATGGTGGTAGAAAGAGAGATGACTTTCTTCACACAACCACATTGCAGAGCAGACCCCACTCTTAGAGAGATCAACAAACCTGAACTTGGTAGGTTTATAAAAAGAATGTGGTAAAAGAATGAGAAAGATGGAGTTTGGTGGGGAAGGATGTGGAGAAGGAGTTGGGGCAGGGGATGAATATAACAAAAAATACATTGTATTAAATTTTCAAAAAATAAATAAAAGCATTATATTAAACAAAGCAAAAAAATATTTTGAGTTTCTGTCCCAAAGAAGCACACAGAGACTTATATTAATTATAAAGTGTTCTATGGGCTTAGGCTTATTATTAACTAGCTGTAACAGCTTAAATTAATTCATAATTCTTATATATAATTCATAATTCTTATATATGTTTAGGCATGTGGCTTGGTACTTTTTCTCAGTAAGACATTCTCATCCTGTTTCCTCTGTGTCTGGCTGGTAACTAACTCTCTGCCTTTCCTCTTCTCAGTATTCTCTTAATCTGGTTGCCCTGCCTGTACTTCCTGCCTGGCTACTTGCCAATCAACACTTTATTATAATAGTATGTGTGACAAATCTTTACAGTGTACAACAGTGTTGGGCCAAAATTATCTCATGGCTTTTACCTTGAGGCCTATAGGACAGAGAAAAGCCTGGCTTCAGTTCAGGGCTTAGACTTAGGGGCCTGTAGGACAGAGAAAAGCCTGGCCTGAATATGAGTGAGAATGAGACAGCAAAACCTAAGTAGATGCCCCTATAGCCAGGGGAGGGTTAGGCTCCCTCTCATTATCTGGAGGTACCCTTATATCACAGGGTGACACTTAATCTTTATAAGTAGATGTTCACAGAAATAAACTGAGTTCTTGCTTTGTCTCAACTTGCTATCATGTCTGATTGTTCTGTGATGTGGGGCTGCGGAATGATTGTGCTGCATAGTATGACTGTCAGAGTGGGCAGATAGTTCATTTAATTTTTTTTCTGGGGAATAAGGAGGTGCAAGAATCTTAGCACAACAAGAATCTTACCATAACTGTTTTAATAAAAATCATCCTTAAAACTATGCATTGATTTGTAGGTGGAGTGTCTTTTTGGTATAGAGAGACTCAGATTAAGATGGTTTCTATTGCTATGAAGTGATGGAGGAAGGTCATTGGTTAAATAAAAAGAAACTGCTTGGCCCTCATTGGTTAGAAGATAGGTGGGAGGAGTAAACAGAACAGAACGCTGGGAGGAAGAGGAAGTGAGCTCAGACTCCACAGCTCTTCTCTCGGGAGCAGACTCCACAGCTCTTCTCTCGGGAGCAGACGCCTCAGCAGAGATGCCATGCTCCCAGCTCCCAGGCAGATGCACGTGATGAAGCTCCAACTCAGGATGGACATAGGCTAGAATCTTCCCGGTAAGCGCACCTAGGGGCACTACACAGATGATAAGAAATGGGCTAAATTAATATGTGAGAATTAGCCTAGAAGAGGCTAGATAGAAATGGGCCAAGCAGTGATTAAATGAATACAGTTTGTGTGTTGTTATTTCGGGCATAAGCTAGCTGAGCAGGCGGCCTGGGTGCTGGGAACGCAGCCCCACTGCTCTTATTACTACAATGAAGAGACACCATGATCACATCAATTCTTTAAAAAAAAATCATTGTAATGGCTCACTTACAGTTCTATTATTCTATTCTATTATTATTATTTGATTATTATCATGGGGGAGCATGTCAACATGCAGGCAGAGAGAGTGCTTGTGAAGTAACTGAGAGTCTTACCTCTTGCAGGCAACAGGAAGTCAATTGAAACGTTGGCAGCACCTGAGCATAGGAAATCTCAAAGTCCATCCTGATAGTGACACAGTTTCTGCAAAACAGTCATTCCCACTCTAACAAAGCCACCCATCCTAATAGTGCCACTCACAATAAGATTATGGGATCCAATTACATTCAAACTGCCATAGACCATGCCTTGTAATCATAGCATGTGATGATCCCTGTTTTCCTTTTTCGACCCAGCACCCACATGGCAGCTCACAACTGTCTGAAAATGAAGTTCCATGAGATCTGACACCTTCACACCAACAAACATAATAAAGTTAAGTAAATAAATAAAAAAGTTTAAAAAACAAACAAAATCTATAGCTGCTAATATCCATTTGAAAAACATGCAAGGGTCATCCCAGAAAGACTTTGATCATACACCAGAGGTCATTTTCAAGTTGTCCTGTAGTAATATGTGTAGGCTGTAGTGGATGAAGTAAAAAGTTCCCTCCCAAGTATGGAGTCATGAAAACAAGCTTGAATTGAAGTCAATGGTTCCATTCATTTCGGTTACTCATGAAGCCAGGCCTTTAGGATTAGACTCATAAACCTAACTTGACTGTCATGGCTGTTGAATAGAAGACTAAGGAAGAAGGACTGCAAGTTAAAGAACTTCCTTTTATAGAGTGACTACAAGCCTTCTCAACTTTGAGAGGTCCTGTTTTTCAAAATAAAAGGTAAAGATGGGCTAGGAACATCTCAGTGGCAGACTGCATGAGGTTCCATCACATGCGCCAAGGCGGAAAAAGCTGGACAAAGCAACTACTACATACAACTGTCAAGTTCTCAGAGAAAAAGATTCAATGACTACAAAAATCTTAGCCTTTGAAGTAACTTTATTTATATGTCATATCATCAATATTAATACTTTGAAACTAACTTTGCTGCAGGGAATGCTTCTGGGAATGGATGAAAAATGACAATAATGAGCTTGAAACTAGTTAGTACAGGCTACCTTGAAATTCACGTTGCACATCACAAGAGTGAAGCTAAGGAGTCAGATTTTCATGGTTTAACATTATGGAAAGTCTTCAATCAGAAACACATAAAAACAAGAAGAAAACAGCAACAAGAGACAACAGAGTGGTGCTAGACTAGACTCTCCTAGCAGAGGATATAAGCAAAGGGGTTGCTAGCAGACCTGGCTTATCTAATAGGAAAACTTGTAACTACCTTTGAACAGCTCCTTTTAGTAACTCTTTGAATCTGAAGCTTCAGTTAGGACAATTTGTAAGGGTAATTGATGAACTGTTTTGTAGGAATTATGGAAGATATAACTTGGTTTCTTAATCTTTAAAGAAATAATTAAATATTTATGAGTATCTAATAAATTTCAAATAAGTAATTTATAACCAGGTTTTAATCATCTATAAAAGGTTTAACTGTCTAACTTCTGGGAAAAAAAGGTGCCTTGATAATTCTTGATAAAAAGGGACTGAATTTTAAATAAATGTGGCTATTCATATATGACATGTTTCATGACATTCTTTTTTTGAGTTTTATAGACTTCCAGCATATAAACATTTTACTCTTGGTAAAGTAGCTAATTTGATTTTCAGTGTTCTAAGAACTGAAGACTTAAATCATTATTGGAATACAATTTTAAGGAGTGTTGAGTCATGTTTACATAATTATTTATGAAAATATATTAAATTTTTATAATTATTAATCCACTAAAGGTAATGCTATAATAAATACAAATTTCAAAATAAGAACAGCTACAGTAAAATGCTTATTCTAATTCTTTCAAAATTTAAGAATTGTAAAATGAGATTTTCCTTGTAATTTGAAATATCAAATAATTATATCTGGATATGTAGTTCTGTAGGCCCTCTTGAATACTTCAGGATAGACAGCAAGGATTTTAAGACTAAGTTTTCATTCTGTTTTGCATACCTAAAGTTTGGCATGAGAATATGAGTCAATCATCCCACATTTCTGCATTTCAATTCTGTTACTGATAAAATAAAAGAATATGATTATCTGTCTTCAAAGGTGTTTTATATAGGTCATTTCATGAATAAGGTATTGAGACCAGTTACCTTCAGTGACTGTGTTGCTCTTGCAATTTACTTAATGAGGCAACTACTCCTCCAAGTTCCCCCTTTTTAGATCTACAACCACATTTAAAAGTCAATATTTTGTTACATATCACATATTTTTCAATGTGAAATGTGAAAAAAAGCCTTAAGCAAATATTTAGGGCATAGTGCTTATTCATTTTCAATGGAAGTTATTCTCACAAAGATGAGAAATAAATTATACTTTCTTTTCATATCTTTTTTATGTTGTTCCTAATTCAAGGTGTTCTGTATCCTTCCTTGTGAGTCACTCTTGTTTAGTTTTGCCTTCAGGTGGCTAGGGTATATACAGAGATGTATTTTATATTCTTTTAAGTCATTAAGATACAAAAGGAGAAAACGAAAACAATTCACAGATATGATAATTACTCCCTCAGAACTCACCTTAGTGTATGAAGTAGTTCATGTACATAAAAGGACTGTTGCTATCTTCCATAAGTTCCTTCTAGGACACTAGACAGTGGTATTTCAATGTTAAGCATTCTTACCTTCCTAAAATTTTATCTTTGAAGAAAATGACTTATTTCATCAAAGCCTTCTTCCTTGGTTATATATCTCCTATTTTTCCTTACTGGATATTCCTCTTGAATATGAATTTAACCCTAAAGTCACACACATGAGGGACTTGCACCCTTGGCTCTATGCAGCTGTTGGAAGTAGGGTCATTTCTGCCTGCACATTTTATGTGTGTTCAGAGAGCACTAAATAGAATTGAGTAGCACCAGTGATAAAACATGCAGAACTCACAGCAAGCACACACAGAGGGCAGTGAGGTTAGTGCTACTAAAATAAGTACATCTATGGGGAAAGTAAGGAGCTGTGTCCCATACACACATAAAAGTAGAATAACTGAGAGTATCTGCAGGAGGCTCCTTTCTGATTAATAACAACAAAATATTCATGAGAACTTCCTTTATTTTATTAAAATTCAGTAAACCTTTGTTTTTCTCCTACAAGATAGAAGATATCAAGCATTTCTCTGATCTTTTCCATCATTTTTTGTGTCCATTTTATTAATTTTTTGGGGTCAACAAGAAGTATTAGGTCAATGCATATTAGAACTCTTTAACTAACATGCATGTGTTGTCAGATTTTGGAACACCAGCCCCCAGATAATGACACAGAGACTTATTTTAATTATGAATTCTTGACCTTAGCTTAGGTTTGTTTCCAACTAGCTCTTTAAATTAACCCATTTCTATTTTTCTAAATTCTGTAACATGGCTCTTTATCCACACTCTACAATATATGCTTGCCTCCCTCGACATCTCACTGGTGAAATCTGTCTCTCTTTTCGCAAAGAGTCCTTTATATGTTTAGAAGTCCTGTATAACCTTTCCTGCCTAGCTTTTGGTGATTTAGCACTTTACTAAATCAGTCAGATGCCTTAGGGAGGCACGGTAATATAGCAACACATCTTCACACACTGTGATAAAATATGTGACAAAGTTCATTCTTCTTTGAATCCTACAACACTTCACTGCTTGCTATTCACTTACATGTAAAGTTTTTCTTTTTCTTTTTTTTACGTACATTTGCATATCTATATATCTATCTATATATATATATATATATATATGTGAATTCTTCCCTTGAAACTTGGCCTTACTTTTTTTGTGGATTCTTCGATTTGTGACCTTAAACCTGCTACACACAGGTGTAAAAATATTCCATAAATATTTTTGAACTCTGTTGTTTTAGTGTAAAAATCCCAAAGATTCTTTAGTTTATCATAAAATTATAGATAGACCAGTTTTCAGTACAAATATGCAGTATTGCCTTTTTTCTCAAGGTTTTAGAAGGTTTTTATAAAAAAAAACCTATAATTCAAGAGACAGCAAAAACTTATTTGTATTATTTCAGACAGTTTGTATTTGAGTTGCATTTTAAAACGTAATTTTTATCCCAACTATATTGAATCCAGAGATACAATGACACATGAATAGTATCATATGATATGCTATTTAAATATGTAAATGTTCACTCTATCTTTGGCATTTGATACCAAGTCAAATCCAATGCTTATCTCTTTTGATTTGTTATTTAGTACGAAAATATTGAGAAACTTGACATGTGGCAACATTAAATTAAAGTTCTGCTTTGAAATGTTAATCCCTGACCCTCTGTATCTCAGGTGTTCTCAAACTGAGGGAGGAACCATCACTATATGGAGGAGTTGGAGAGGTTATTTGCAGAACACAAACTGAAGTGTTTACTTTACCTCTATTTTCCATTTTGTCTGCTTCATTCCTGTGGGACTTGTCTGCCAAACTCACTGTGGATTATATTACTTCAAACTCAGAGTTGAAGCAACACCTTGCTTGAATCCTCAGAGAATTAATGGGAGTTGTCCACTCCTTCATCTTGGGATCTTGACCCCATCGAAGATGAAGATAGACCTAAGCATTTTAAGTAATGTCAATGTTCATAAATAAGATACTATTAAATGTATATTGTGTAATATATCAATAATTCTACTCAAGAAATCTTTAAATATACTTATGTTTGCTGACTATAAAAAAAGAATATTCATATATGACTGATGTCATTAAAATAGTCTAGCCCAAGACTTTCCTTCCCCATGTTTGAACAAAATCATAAACTTTTCCATTACCTTCAAACAAAGACAGGTTTAATGCTTCCAATAGATTACTTCTAACAAAATATGATCCTTTCCTGCTAAAATCGTCATCAATAACAAAAACAAGCAAAACTTTTCAAGACAATACTTCTATTTTCCTAGAGAATCACAAATACTTTTATCTTCCCTTTTTATACTTCTCTGTGTTTCCACACTTGAGGTTGTGTGTCTTCCTCACCACATATGGCATGAAGATGCCTGCATACACTGTTTCATAGTAGATTGGAAGGTCCTGAGTCTAAGATATTTATATAATCTATCACCAACCTCGGAGACCAAAAGAGGATAGTTCTGATCTTGTTTACCAAATAACTGAACAGACTACATGAGGTAGAATCTTTCATCTAAAATGTTGCCTCTTTAAGAAAACAATCTATGCCTTCCTAGGCACAATAAATTAAAGATATACAACTTCAGAAAATGCTAATGCAATGAAAATATTTTTATGGACATTATGTTTATACTAAAAGAGATTGTGACAAATAACTCAGCTTTTAGAGATCTTGTTTCAAAGAGAATATTTTGAGCTTCTGCATGCTTGGTTCTTTTCAACCTCTAGCTACCAAGAATGTTTTGAACTGATTTGCCAAACATAAGTTCTTTGCAATTCATAGCTGTCAATTACCTGAATTATATTTTGGATTATATTATTTATGTTTATCTATCTATCTATCTATCTATCTATTTATTATTCTGTGTCTACATGCATGCATGTTTGTGTATGTATATAAGTGCATTACTGAGTGTGTGTAAGAGTGGGTGAATGCTTGAGTGTATGTGTGCACATGAGTATGACATTGCAAATTTATGGTAGTCAGAAGAAAACAAGAAGGCCTCAGTTCTTATCTTTCACTATATGAGACCCAGGGACCCAACAGAGTGTGTCAGGCTTGGTGGCTAGGGTATTTACCCACATTGAGCCATATAGTGTACCCAAATATTGGTTTTATATATGAATAAACTGGATGTGAAGTTGATACGAATGGTAATCTCAACTTGTATAATACCTACTTTAGAAGATGAAAATAGTTTCCCCCTTAAAAAAGCAATGATAGACATAATCAATTTTTCTGTTCTGAAAGTATAATTTAGTCAAACTGAAAAGACTTTTATAAATAATTAAAAAGGAAATTTATAGTTTTTCAATTAAGCTTATCTAGTAATGCATAAATAAAACCTTTGATTGTGCAGTACTCAGTCTCTGGCCCTCCCTCTTCCTCTCTCTCTCTCTCTCTCTCTCTCTCTCTCTCTCTCTCTCTCATACATACTATAAATCAAATGTAGAACTTATAGGAAATTATCTTGTCATGTCAGATGTGCATGTACATGAGGTTGTTGATAGCATGTTTGACTTCATATGCTGAAAGGAATTTGACTTGTGCTACTCAGAAAACTAGGTTTTCTAATAGGCAAGGAGTTATGAGGAAAGGAGAGAAGTAATAAATCAATAAACAATGTCTTTGTTGTCCTAATGACTGCAGCTTAATCTTGGGAGCTCTTCTTTTACTGTTGGCCTTAGTGTTTGGCTTCTTCCTAGGAATAAAGTGTAAATCTATCTTCCAAAAATTAGAAGGCCTTGAGCGACTTAAGACATAATAGTTACTACAGGAAACATGTCTGCTGTTTGCACAGCTTTCTTCAGAAAGCTATGGTTCTCACATATACCCACCTATTTCCCTATGCCGTCTTTCCCCTTATTTACTCTGCAAAAATCGTTTCTCCCTCAGATATCCAAAAACCCTAATATTGTTATCAATGTACCTCAACTCAAATGCAGTCTTCTCAGAGAGAGGTACTGGTAGATTTAATCTTGATTGGCAATCTGATTCAGAAACACCTAGAATATTAATTAAAGTATGCTTCTGAGTATATCTGTGTTTGTGTTTTCAGAAACAATTATGACCACCAGTCCTCCAATAGAACTGATGTTTATTTTGCTTATGCATAAAAATTTTAAACAGACCAATGGGAGTCAAGGGAATGTTTTAAAATGGAAACTATCTCAAGAAAATAACTGGGCATTTGTCCTTGGGACTGACTGTATGTTGCATTGCCTTGGATGACTACTGTTTTTTCTACCTCGTGCTTTCTTTGTACAATGAAGTATGAAAACTCCTTTGTCCCGTGTGCTATTCACCATAATGCTATCCTTCACCATGGGCACAGAGAGTAGCTGTGTATTGGGACTTCTAAAGCTGTGAACCTAATTGTTTTCACTCCACATATTTTGTCACAGCCAAAAAATCATCTGGCTAGCAAATGGGCAGTTTCTCTCTGCTTTTGTTTTATCATCATAGATACTGTCTTTTTTTATGGGAAGGAATCTAGACCTTCCTGTGGGATGAGAAGCTAGGTGAACGCCTGCTGGCAAACATGATGACCAGGACCTGTACTCTGGATGACTGAACACATTTCACCCCTATCACTATGCTTGTGCAGGTTCTGTTTTAGGGGAAGTTTTGTAAGAATGTCAGGTAAAATGATAATATCTCATTTAGGATGACAAACCCAAATTTATAACCCATTTCTCTGCATAGGCTTAATGCAGAGGGAAAAAAGCAGAAAATAAAAAGTGTCATTAAAATAACTTGTTTTCACTGTTTGTAGATATTTTTTATTTCATATAATGCCCTTTGCTTTAAAAAGAGGATCTGGAGCTCAAGGTTAGCAGTGATTACATAAAATGTTTGAAATTTGAAGCTACATGGGGAACATCTCTTACAAAAGCAAATTGAAAAGATGGCATTGTGGTTGTTTGCACTGATCAACAATCACAGTTTCATCTTTTTCAGCTGAATGACCCAGGCATGCAGAGAGCAATTTGTAAGTAGCCTAATATGATCACAGGCAAAAGTCAAGGTGCATCCAGAGATTCCCTTCTTGGTTACAAAAAATATTTATTACAAGGGCCATACATCTTTTATATTTAGATTGTACTGAGTCCTTGTCCTATAGTTTTTAGTACAGACAAGGTATAAGAAAAGTTATGTTCTAAAAGGCAGTTAAATTACGGAAAGCAAGTGTGTGCAAAATTAGACAGAAAAAAACAAACAAACAGAATTGCAGACTGCATGCCAGTAGCCAGGAAAAATTTAAGATTTGAGCCTTTCAAAATATTGAAACCGGGTATAAGGTCTAGATACCCATATCTGACAATGAAGTTTTCCTTGGCAGAGAAGCAAAGTCTTGGAAAAATCAGCATGAAGCAAATAATGAGATACCAAAATTCTCAGGAGTTCAAAGAGACTGTTTTACTAGCACAGAATTCAAGGTTATACATTATATATTTATCATTACACATACATATTTATTACACATTACACATTATTACACACATATAATTACACATTTTATTAAACATTATTAATAATATTACATATATTACACATTATATATTTATTATTTTGATTTCACAATCCTCCATCCTTATTAACTTTAAATCCTGGCAGTGTGGAGGGGAATGGAAGTTAAAAGGTCAGAACTGACTGAACTGGGTGAAGAGCAAGGTTGCTCCGGTGAATGAGAAATCAAGGGCTCAGAGACTGTGTGGCAAGTCTTTGCTCCCCTTGTGGAACCACTGCTTGAGTTGTGTAAGTCAGAAAAGGAGGCTATTAGACGAACGGGTAAAAGGAAAAGCAACGAACTTGACACTGATCTGTTCAACTCTCATCTCTGTGACCCAACACCAAGTCACCAGGTTAAATCAAGCACCCAACAGAGGCAAACAAAGCGTATTCCATTGTGCTGCGCTCCCGTTGCAGTATTCACTAAGCTCTAGAATTTCATCCTGCGTGGAAATCACATACCTCGGAAATTTTTCCTTAAAGAGCATAACAGGCGAGGACATTTTCTGCAAGTAAAAGAAAGTAAAAGTAGGGCAGTCTGAGGATGAAAGGGCAAGACTATCAAGCAAGGAAACTGTAAGTTTTGACTATATTTATGACTGCATTCGTGCTTCAAGAGCTTAATTGATAAAGACTTCCTAGACAAGCTAAAACGGGGAGGGGGTAGCGGGGGTGAGGGGTGCTTGAAAAAAAGAATTCCCCAAACTCAAAAAGGCGCTCTCTCTCTCTCTCTCTCTCTCTCTCTCTCTCTCTCTCTCTCTTTCTCTCTCTCTCTCTCTTTCTCTCCTTTCAAATCGGGGCAGGGAGGAGTGAAGGCGAGCTTGAGCTCCTTCCACTTTCAACCGTCTTTTTTATTTCGCTACAAAGGAATCCATCTGCCCAGATCAGTCATTCAGGAGGTGGAGGAGGATTCGCAGGTGTGGGTGTGTGTGCCCGCGTGTGGCTAAGCGATTCTCTCTTGGCAAAGACAGCCCACAGATCTTCCCGAGTTTCAAGAAGGTCCTGAAGTCTCAATAGCTTCTCCCGCAGAGTGCTGTCAATGGTCACCCGCTGGGATGCGCCCAACCCTCTAGGGCTCATTTCTGAGCCGGCGTCCGTGCGCCCTCTCTCTGTCACCAACGCTGGCCCTCTCGCCCTCTCCCGGGACGCGCGCTTCCGTTGGCTTCAGACCTGGTACCAGAGGCTACAGTGCAGAGGAGATTGTGTGTGTGTGTGTGTGTGTGTGTGTGTGTGTGTGTGTGTGTGTGTGTGTCGGGGGTGGGGGGCCACGACAGAAAGACGGTAACCCTTCTAGACTCCGCACGGAGCGGGACCCTGGCATGCAAGGCCTCACAGAATCCTCTTTCCCTGCGGAGTCCTCTGTGATTGGAGGAAGAGCGGGTGGCTGCTGGCTGAGCAGGTGCGGATCTCGTGCCTCCATTTCTGCCTGGCTCGCTAAGCTGCCAGTACTGCGCCGTTCCCCCCACCCCCACCCCAACCCCCACGCCAAGCCGCATCCTTTCGGATGCAAATGCCGTGGTTTCAGGGCTCTGACGCGGCTGGTAGAGTAGGGAGGCACTAGGTGAGTGTGTGTGCCCGGCATGGGGCTGGGTATGGCTCCCTGCAGAAGCGCGCCAGCGCAGCGCTCCGCGGGGAGCAGGACAGATCTGTGAACAGAGAGCGGGCTGGGGTATCCGTGCGGAGTTTCCCGCGGCGTTTTCAAGTTATTGAGCGCTGTCGTGAGACGTGCTTCTGCCTGGCAGGACGGGCGAGAGGACTGAGCTCACACGCGCTTGGCCGGAAAAGCAGTGTTGACAGATACCAGGTGCAACGCGAGAGAAGTAGGGTGAGAGCGAATCCCCCAAAGCACTCCAGACGCAGAGGTAAACAGCCGCCTTTTGCACCGCGGTCCTCAAAAAGGTACCTAGTAGACACCATGGACCGATGCTGGAGCAACTCCGGGCAGCCTGTGCCGCCGCCAGCTTCGGCAGAGGTCTGAGCCTGGAAGGAGGTGTGTGCCTGTGAGAGCAGGAGTCTTTTGAATTGTGTGCTCTAGACCCCTTTGGCCTTACGTGAATGTGGAACTCGCCTAAGGTTGCTCCCTCTCCCCAAACCGCCCCCTGTAATCAGTATTCCGCTGATCCGGGTGCATCTGCAGGGTTTGCCTCTGGCTCCTTCTGGTTGTACCTTAGGTGTGAGCAGGGAAAAGGACGCCCTGCTTCTCTGGATAGCATGCTGGATTTGGATTTCTTCGTGGGTTCCCTTGGCACAAGGCTAGTTGCTGTTTATCTGCCTTCTATCTTGGATTAACACAAAAGGACCTTTGCTTTGAATGCCTTCACGTTTTAGATCCTTAGCCCTTCGGATTTAGATGTCATAGTTCAGGTGAGTAAAGCTTATCAAATAAGTTAACCCAGCACCGGGTAAATCATTAGCTGTTGAAAAAAAAAAAAAGTCATAGATTGAGCATCTCAAGACTGGAGAGCCGCATACTAAACCACAAATATTTGTAAAACACTTTTATTTTATTTTGCAAGAAAAAAATTTGTCCTTTTCAGGTCATGTACTAAATTCAGTATCTATAAAAGTAAGACTTGCCCTTCATGATAGGATGTCTGCCAACTCAGTTCTTTTTTTTTTTTTTTGTTCAGAGGCAAATGGACAGAACTTTATATTTGAGTCGATACAGAAAGTAAAAATTAATGTCACTATATTGACATTGCAATTGACAATATACATTGTTGAAGGCAAATTGTCAACAAAAATGTGTTGTAAAGAGGTTTGATGAAGGAAAGTTTGTGCTGATGCACTGTCTACAACATCAAAGTAGTTTTTAGTCTTTGTAAAGGGAAGATGTTAAGGACTGAAGGGCTAAGAGAGGAAGCAATTACTTTTGCAGTCCTCAGAAATCCGCCACAAGAGCTTCTTTTCCAAAGGACTAGTTAGACACTATGTTGACCCAAATGCTTTTCTTGTTATTCCCCGTGAAAAAGAAACGCAATAAAACTGTTTTTCTTCATTCTTAGCGGCTATTTCGAAAACTATGACGCAAAATACTAAAGCATGGGTGCTAGTTAGGCCAGCAACTCTATGGAAATCTTTCTTGTGTGCTTTCTGGTAGTCAATGGCTATCAGGGAGCATTGATGCAATATCAGTTTTAATTGTTTTTTCTGAGAAAGGTTGCTAAAAATCTGTGTATGTAAAGAAAAATAAAACAAGTAGCACAGCCCATCCTCCTGGAGGGTAGTGAAGTTTGCAGTGTAACTGAAAGGGCATGTGGACTTATGAGATGTTATTGTAGTTAAGGACTGTGATAGGTTATAAGAATTTTGCTAGCTATCACTTGACTTATTGTAGTTAAGGACTGAGATAGATTATAAGAATTTTGCTAGCTATCAGTTGACACAAGTCTTCCTAAGTCTGTTTTTATTTATTTAATAGCAGAGAGCTGTTCCTTTTTTTGTAAAAGGGTACTTGTAAGGCATCTATATTCTTGTAACTCCTTGAATTCCCTCTGGATTTTAGTGTCCAATGGGGAACGGAGAAAGGAGAGCACTTTTTTTTTTTTTTTTTTTTTTGCCACTCTTCAGTCTTCTTTGGTCTGGAAAATCAAACCACTGTCTCCTCTCAGGCATAATTTTCTTGCCAGCAATCCTATTATTCAGTATTTTAACTTCTAAATGACAACACTTGTCTGAACTTCTCAAACTGTATATAGATAACAAAAGGTCAATTCATCTATGTATGTTTCAAGTTCACTACATTATTAGATATTTCAGAAATGTGTTATAGAGTAACAAATTCACAACTTGTTTCCTGTTGGACATATTTATTGCTGAGTGATTGAAATATTCCTTTTTTTTAATTTTTTTTTATTGCGAAAAGAAGAAAAAAAACATAAACAAAAAAACAAGTTTCCACCTCCTCCCAGCCTCCCATTTCCCTTCCCCTCCTCCCACCCTTCTCCCCCTCCTCCCACCCTTCTCCCCCTCCCCCCACTCCTCTCCCCCCCCCCCCTCCCTCTCCAGTCCACAGAGCAGTCCGGGTTCCCTGCCCTGTGGTAAGTCCTAGGTCCTCCCCCCTCCGTCCATATCTAGGAAGGTGAACATCCAAACTGGCTAGGCTCCCACAAAGCCAGCACATTAAGTAGGATCAAAACCCCCTGCCATTGTCCTTGGTGTCTCATCAGCCCTCATTGTTCGCCATGTTCAGAGAGTCCGGTTTTATCCCATGCTTTTTCGGTCACAGTCCAGCTGGCCTTGGTGAGCTCCCCGTAGATCAGCTCCATTGTCTCAGTGGGTGGATGCGCGCCTCGTGGTCCCGAATTCTTTGCTCATGTTCTCCCTCCTTCTGCTCCTCCTTGGGACCTTGGGAGCTCTTGAAATATTCCTGAAGTTTACACAGTTTACATTAATTTCTCTAACAGCTCTCATTGCATCACAGTGCTCTCTCTCTCCTGATTGAAAAAGAAAAAAAAATATATTTTTATTTGTTTGGAAGGTTTTAAAGTCAGAGCTTAAATTGGGAGTTTCACAAACTTCTAGAATAACCAGCATACATGTGTTAATTTCAAAAGGACTACCGTGCAAGTGTTTCTACCTTGAATAACGGAGTCTGGTGCTCCTTCCTGCAGTGGTACAGGGGAGCTGAGAAAAGCTACCACACCTTGAAACAGAGCCCCGTGTGACCATCTCCCTTGCCTCTAACAAGCAGCAAAGATCTAACTGTGACCAACAGTGCAACAGTGCCTCCTCTGGGAATTTGCTGGTTCTACAGAGAAGCCCCTCTGATCGCTGCCCCTCCCCCACCTTGTCACTCTGCAGGCTTCATTTAGTGACAGTTTCCAGAGCAATTGAAAATGCAAATGTCTGCCTGCGCATTTATTTCTTATTATACTATAGATTTTTCATTAATATAGACGTTGCTTCCTGCTCTTTTGTAACTGTTCACTGAAACTTGAAGCCTTTCATGGAAATAATGAAAATCACACTTGGCATAAGGTAAATCCAAGTGCAAATTAAAATTTAAAATTGAAAAAGCCATGATTTCTTATAAGAAAAAATATAAAGAGATAACCCTGTGAGTACATTTAGTTATTACATAAATAACTCAGAACATCTGTGCTTTGTTACTATACTTTTAAATTTATATAGGCTTCTCTCCTCCAATATAAACTATGTATCTTTCTCCACTTTATTTCTTTCTCTTATAGTAGTGGTTATCTGAGCTTCAGCTAAATCGGCTCAATAACTCACTTAGGGAAGGTTTTTCCCCCGTGCTTGATAAACAGATGCACACTACAGTCTCTTATTCATTTCTAGGGCCCCTGCTTGTATACTTAGGCTAGTAATCAGTAGGAGAGTGTGGTCTGTGGTTATAATGTTGTGTGGCCTAGGGAGCTAATGGAATTCATCATGGTTTCATTACAGAGAAATCTCATATCACAGCAAGTTCCAAGACTTACGAATTTAAATGAAATATGTATATATATATATATATTCATATATATGAAGTAATTATATATATATGTAGATTTATGAAACAATTAGGTGGAATTTCACCAAAATAAAAGACGAAAAATGTTATGAAAAAATTTAAATTGTATTAAGATTCAGCTAATTGCCCTGTGAGACGGTAAGAATGAAATTTTGAACTATAATAATAGCAGACAACTTTAAGTGGTAGGATTTATAGTAACAACCTATAATGTACAGCTGTTATGTTTGCAATTTTGACAAACAAATTGGTCCCATATTCTAAAATACTTTTATAAATTGAAGTCCTATGTCTAAAATTCCCTGTAGAATATTGTTCAGTTCTTCAGTGGAAATGGTTAACTTTTTAGTGTACTAACTCACTTTTTGATTGTCAAGGTATTTTAGTTGAAAGAAGGTAATCTTAATTTGGATACGTGCTTTGTGTATTTTTTAATATAGTATAAGAAATTTGTTAGAAAACAGGTTCTTTAACCCGTTGCCTTTATCCTGCCATCCCTGTCCTTCTGAAAAGCAATCAAAATGATTTTCTACCTTAAAAATTTCAAGTTAAGGTTTAATTTTTTTTAAATGATTGCACACCCTTTACTCATGAGAAAGATGGGAAATCAAAGGGAGTGACTACCTAAATAATACTTAGCAAATATTAAAAACACTGCCATCATTTCTTTGAGCTTACCACCATCAGTAAGAGTTATGTGACCTTGAACATTTCATTAGGATTCTGTAGAATTCATTTCTGTGGCTTATGTTTGTCATTTCTGGTTTTATCAACACCTTACAGTATCATGGGCAGAATATTTGTGAATTCTTCATGTTTTTCTCTAACATGAACTCTCAAGAAAACCAAAGTATTGCATTCCTAACATTGAAGTGACATTTTCTTTGACTATTTCCCAGAAATTGCCCTTACTAGCTTGCTTGTAACGACATAGTCGGAAATGAAATGAGACAAATACCCTGAAAGGTTTCTAGCTTCAGTCTTTTCTCAAATGCAAAATTCTTGTGCTCAGTCACAAATTGAAAGATATTATAATGTATCTTTTTGTAAGAATGTATTAAATGATTCTACTCTATAAATAAATAAAAGCAACAATGAGGATGTAATATCCATTATGCCAAGCCAACTACTCTAACTTTGTGAACCTAGATAATAACAGCAAGGTCCTCATTGGTGACAAGTACTTGCTATTCTGGGGAAGTAAGGATTAATGAAGCTCTTAAAGTATATATGTGGAAATTCTTCCTTGAAATTATGTCATGCCTCTTTCTTCTAAGGATTATGTGCAAAGCAACAGTCTTCTTTCCAGACTTAGCTAAAGAACCAGTAGTGATAAACTGCTCGAATGCAATCCTGATTCTGTAGAATACCTTCTAACTACTTTGTTCTTATATTTCTGCTTTTAAGCTAGTGTGTTGTTTGTCTTTCATAAGGAGTCATTAATAATGTATTGCTTGTCAAAGTGTACTGAAAGTTTAAAACAATCTTGGACATGACACTTCCTCCCAATAGATCAACAGCACAATAGTTCTTTATTTGTTATTGTTATAGCCATATTTTTATTAGTGATTATTAATAATAAGAAAAGAAAACATCCTAAGGAATAGCAATTAGATTCTGAATCTGTTTGTCAGGCAACTATTAGGGATTTGTTTCTCGGTCTCATGGTTTATATTATTAAATGCATTAACAGTTTATATTATTAAATGCATTGACTGTTAATGCATTTAATAATAATGCATTTATAAATTGTTCTACTATTACGCTTCTTTAAAAATGCAGTTTAGCCGGGCGTTGGTGGCGCACGCCTTTAATCCCAGCACTCGGGAGGCAGAGGCAGGCGGATCTCTGTGAGTTCGAGACCAGCCTGGTCTACAAGAGCTAGTTCCAGAACAGGCTCCAAAACCACAGAGAAACCCTGTCTCGAAAAACCAAAAAAAAAAATAAAATAAAAAAAATAAAAAATAAAAATGCAGTTTATCATTATATTTACTTTACTGTTACACTTACTTTTGGACTATCATGCTTTATCTTATCATTAACTTTACTAATTTTAAAGTGCTAGGCCCTCTTTCTTTAAATCAATAACATCAGTAGAAAATAAATTATGTCTTAGTGTGAGATCCATTAACTATATTAAAGCAGTCATAACTAGGCTTCATTCAGTTGCTCCTTGCTTAGAGTTTAGTGCAACTGGAAGCACAAGTTCTTGAATTGAGATAATCTGCTGCTTGTTTATAATGTACATAAAAATATAATACAATTTCTACAAAATATTAGCCATTTATCTATTTCCTTCATATTATATACACTCACACCTCACATTTGTTTCTATAAAGCATTTAAAGAATGCTTTATATATGTGCTTTTTTGAAAACAAAGTAATGAATATGTACATTGACAATCTTTTAATTGCTTTTCTTATTTGTTTCTCAATTAACGTGTCTGAATATAAGTGATAATAATCTTGAATGTTTAATGCTCCTGCCTCAGTCGCCTAGGTGCTAGAGTCAGAGAGTGCACCTCCATGCACTTTTACTTTTAGCTGTGAACCTAACCTTTCAAAGGCTGAACCATGTATCCGGCTCTTAATGTGTTTTTAGGTATGTTTTAAAAGTTCATATAGTTATCTGCTAATGTGCAGAGGCTGAACATGAGCTGTTATACACTGCTTATCATGTTCCTAGTATGCTAACTTTAATTCAGATGACTCAGGCTCCAGGCGATTTGCACTTTTTCTGAATGATGAAATGCTAAAGTATAAAACCTCTTACTATTTTTTTTTTGGTTAGTGATGGGCCTTCAATCATTGCTTCTAACTATAAATAAAATGTTTGGTTAAGAGCATGACAGCCGGGCGATGGTGGCGCACGCCTTTAATCCCAGCACTCGGGAGGCAGAGGCAGGCGGATCTCTGTGAGTTCGAGACCACCCTGGTCTACAAGAGCTAGTTCCAGGACAGGCTCCAAAGCCACAGAGAAACCCTGTCTTGAAAAGCCAAAAAAAAAAAAAAAAAAAAAAAAAAGAGCGTGACAGCGTGACATATAATTGCTTAGATTTTAAAAGTGGTTTCACAGAAATTATAAGAAATGAAAATAGTCAAAAATTCTAACAATGATTTCATCTTGATAAAATGGTATTTTCTAGTAAGCCTAAATATCTAAAATAATAGTCTTTGAAATCATTCTTTACAAATATAGTGAAACTAATGTATGGAACAAAGTGGTTGCTGATGCAGTTATTTCAATTCAAATAAGTAAATGCTGTCGGGTTGATTGATGCTCAACATTTTCTTTTTTTCTCTAGCTTCAATACATTTAACATTTCCTTTCCAAGGTTCTGATATTTAATCTGACTGATTTGTAAGTGTATTGTGCTTATCATAGTATTATTTGTAGTGATATTTCATATAAACAACTTCAGAAAAATTAAAAATTATTATAAATAAAATATAAATAGCAAAGATATTTTAAATTTCTTTCAATATAAGGAATTGATTTTTTTTCAGTTAAAATGTTCTAAATCTTGAACCGTGTCAAAGATGATCACAATATATAGAAATTACCTCCTTTTTATATCAGTACATTTATTTACACTTTTTCTGAGCCATCAGTATAAAAGAGGTCAGTTTTTCAAACACTTGGCAGTTTACTACCTAAGTTAGTTATTTTTCTAGGACAGGTTATCCAGACAAGGGCATGGACACTGAAGTCTCTGCTTATTTCTGACATGGAGTTTTTGCTAGCATGTCTTGTAAAACTCACATAGATGAGACGGCAGCAGGAAAAATAGTACAGTTTGTAGAAGATAAGGCAAGGCGTAGCATTCTTGCATTGGGACACAGATTAGTTGAGAATATCTTATAATGAAATATTGACAAATATTTTCTAGTGCTTAAAGTCATTCACATGCATAAATAGCACTATAACACCATTACCATTATACATATCATGAGAACACAGGAAAACTGTCTGGAGGAGTTACACAATATTGATTAAATTTCAAATATTAACTATTTCTGTTTCATAACCATATGCAGAAATAACTCCAGGGTTGTTGTTAAACTTTTGTTTATCTTTATTGAAGTAAAAGTTAGCGATATCTTTGTCTTACATGATAGACCACCTCAGTGCACAATGAGTTTGACAAAATGCTATGCAGTCATTTTATCTTGAGAATCACATTGGTTTGCAAAGGAAGCAAAGCTATAGAGAATGTTGACCATAAAAAAAACTATTGATGAATTAGACATGAACACAGTAAGTTCATAGGACAATTATATAGATACTATTTTCTTATTTTCAAAAAAATTTCTGTAAGGCATATTATAGACACATCTATCTGTATCCAACAGAATCTAACAGTTCAATCTTGTACACAAAACAATTTAAACTATTTGGTGTAATATTTCAGGCTTAAAGAAAAATAAAAATGATTAAGAGCATAATATAATTGAAATACTAGAGCAAATGTACTGTAGTTGTCTACAAAATGATTGATATTTATTAACAGTTTAGAGTTGTCAGAGATTTCATATGTTGACTTTTTATGTGTGGTTAATTTTTCACTGAATGTCTAGCTTGTTTTAAATTCCACAGTTACAATAACAAAATGTATATACCTGTGTATTAAGATTAGCAATCATTTAATCTACTTTTAAAATTCTTTATTTAAACAAGACAGCATACAATTTTCAGGTATCTTTCCTTCATTAATATTATCTCAAGAGTCATGATGTGTTCAGTTATTAGCCTTTTCTCATCTCTATGTTCTAGTTGCTCTGATCAATCTGCAATATTTTTGTGTAGATGAGAAGAAATCATCAAGAGACAATACAAGTAATTGAATAAGAATTTACAGAGCACACTGTGCTTCAGAAAAAGGCCAAGTGCTTCTTCTACATTCTGATTCCATTTTAAAGTTCTTAAATTCTCCATCCTTAATTAGTCGCAATAGGCCTTCTGTCTCAGCTCCACAGTAAAAGTGGCCATATTACTCCTAAGAAATTGCCAAAATCCTAAATGTATGACTTGGAAAAAAATACCTCAGACTTTGTAACGTTATTTATTCCAGTCTTTTAATTTTGTACATACAGAAAATGAAATCACAGAGGTACCTAAAGTTGTAAAGTAAGACTCCAGTTTTCTGGCCCCATTATTATTATGCCCTCTTTCTCCATGTTCAGTGGATACCCTTGATTAATTTAAATCCACTTCAGTTTCAATCCAGTATTTGGTTTACCAAAAATAATGTCTTTTGATAGTAATTCAAAGCTTCCACCAGCAAGTATTCATCCATGTGACTGCTTTTGATTCATGAGTGTGTGGTGCCCTGACATCAAATTTCCCTTTTTTAGAATGTTTTTCCTTTTAGGATAAAAGGTATCTAAATAATTTTACTATTGTTAACATCGAAATAAAAAATAATGTCAGTTCACTAACAACCTTCTATGTTCCAATAATTTTTCAAAAACAGAAAATAATGATAACAATAATAACTCTACTAGCTATTTTTATCCACCTCTGAACATGCCAAGAATTATGCTTACCAGTTTATAATTTCTTACATTAATCCAAATGCTATCATTATTATTATGAAAGGCAATTATTTTCATCATGAAGGCTAATGTGCTTGAGGCTTTAACTCAGAGCTTATCTAGTTTCTTCTAATTTTTGTTATCAATTACCATGCAACTTAAACTTTTAAGCTTAATTATGCATTGTTAAGTTTAATATGGATGTATCAGAGGGAAATACCCTTACCACCTCCAAGTTCTGAATTCCAAAAATAATTTGCTGTTAATGTTTATTTTTTTATTTTTTATTTATTTATTTATATTTATTTATTTATTAAAGATTTCTGTCTCTTCCCCACCATCGCCTCCCATATCCCTCCCCCTCCCCCAATCAAGTCCCCCTCCCTTGTCAGCTTGAAGAGCAATCACGGTTCCCTGCCCTGTGGGAAGTCCAAGGACCATCCAGGTCTAGTAAGGTGAACATTCAAACTGCCTAGGCTCCCACAAAGCCAGTACGTGCAGTAGGTCAAAAACCCATTGCCATTGTTCTTGAGTTCTCAGTAGTCCTCATTGTCCGCTATGTTCAGCTAGTCCGGTTTTATCCCAGGCTTTCATTTATTTTAAAAGTTGGATATATTTTCATGATGAAATAATGTCACAAATCCCTCTTAGACATATCATAATCTTTGTAATATAATTTGGTTACCATGCATTTATTTTTTTTGTTCTAAGGAGGAATCTAGTTTTAATAAAAATGTAATTCCTCTGAAGAAATGAGAGCTGAGAAACTGGAACTCTTCCTTATTTTGTGCCCATATGACTACTTTGATCACAACATCATCCTGGTGCCCAGAAATCCCGTCTGCTGCTTGCTTCTGGAAAGGCAGACTTGCTTTATATCTGTTTACCCACCCTCACTGCACACTTGTGCATTTATGAATATTTCTGCTAATCCATTATGTTTGAAACACATAATAAGTCACAGAGTAGTTTTAATCTACTCTGTTGCATATTAGCCTTCCTGTCTCATTGTGTTTTCGTACCTTATTTCACCCATCCTCTTTTTCTCCTCTGGTTTCTATGTAACTTTGCCTTCAGTCACAGGATTTGGGGACCTTGAATTTACTGCAGGCTATAGGTCCTATAATTAATAGAAATACCCAATTTTGTTGGTTATCCGAATGCATCTTTTTCTATCATTCTGAAATACTCTAAGGGATACCAACACTTTATAGAAATATATCTTTAAAGTTATATGATAGTTTTTACAGAGCTAATGGTCAGTTGGATTTGTTTCTTCTTCAATTTGTGAACTGGTTTACTGTCTAAAGTATTTGTCTATTGAGTGATATACATGTTTGTTATTGAGTATATTGTAAAAAAATATGAAAGATAGAAAAATTTCTAAGGATAACGCTGTTTTTGCTTTAATATGTAGGGATCTTTTGGCTTTATATTATTGATATGTTATCTACTCTCAAAACACTCAAACACACAACATACACACACTTATACCCAGAGAGAAAGGAAGAAAGAGGGTGGGAGAACCTTCTATATTTATCCTATTGTTGATTTATTTATAGAAAGCAAAGTTAATTTGCAGAGTGCAACACAGTCATTTAAGTGAGACTCTTGTAATAAATTCTTATCCCTCTGTGTTTTGGGTGTGTATAAGGAAGCTTGTTTTGTAACTAATTTTGTAACTCTTGCATTATTAGGGTTTCGCACCTGCAGTAAATAGAAACCAGAGTAAGTTTTTTTTTTTTTTCCTGATGCGGTTCCTGAGCTGGTTGCAAGCCGAAAATCAATAAGTTTCACAAATATAGTTGCTTTCTTTCCTATTTATTGTGCATTATGAGTCAATTCTGTTTCTGCTTATGGAGGAAGGCCACTATTCAGAAATCATAAAATAAAAGCATTTAATAAAGATTCATGGAGTAGCAAATGACTAGGTGGAACAGCATACCGACCATGTTGCACAGTGCACATGATAAGTTTGAAGGGCAGAAAATGGAAGGCACTAAGCTTTTCAGGTGATCACAATCAAATCAGAACACATCAAAACAGCTGGTGTTCTGTGACTCAGAATCAATCTGTCAGTTTGAATCACCATGTATTTTATTTCTCTTTACTGTTTCACTGGAGAGATTTAAGCTGACATATAGTCTTCCCATTTGCTTGAACCCCTGCTCTGAGATAATTAGTTTTTACATACTAATAATAATGAATGCAAAAAAAATCTATAAAGAGACTAACTTTAAAATCATGTTTTAAAACAACATTCTACATGTAGAGTAAATCAATGCCTTAGAAGAATCATGGAAATTGTGCTGTGGAACAAAGATAATTCTACAAATGGCAGAATTCGGTAATTTATAAACGTGGATGCTATTATTGTAATTTTCTAAGGGTATGTATTAATATTTTAGTGATAATCCAAATGCTATTTGGGGGAATTCAGTATAGTTAACAACTGAATTTTTAGCAATATTACATGTTCTAGTTTCTGACACAATCTTCTGTCTTTGTTCTAGGTACCTATTACACCATTCCTTGGCAAGGGCTACTCAGCACTGCTTACCTCTTCCAGTGAAACACTCTACAGATTATTTTCTCTGGATTCTGAGCTGACACACTGCTGGAGGCAAAAGCTACGAGGCCAACTAGAACTGTGCCTTTTCTCTTCTCAAGATTTTTTTCTTACACAGCAAAAAGAAAGAAAAAAAAAGATGAAGCTGGGAAAAGTAGAGTTGTGCCATTTTCTACAGCTTGTAGGTCTCTTCCTGTGTTTCTCTGGGACGAGTCAAGCTGAACCGCCAAGGTCCAGATCCAAGCTATATTTTCAGTCAGGGAGGTCCCGAACGAAGCGCAGCTGGGTATGGAATCAGTTCTTCGTGCTGGAAGAATACATGGGCTCAGATCCCCTCTATGTAGGCAAGGTAGGGAATTTGGCCTTTCAAAGTTCAAAATGGTTACTGTCAATACCTGTGACTGGATGAAGAGTTGCCCATTTGTATTTAGTAAAAGAGTTTATGATATTTCTTTCATTAACTGCTGTGTCAGGTGGGGTAGTGAGGACATAGCTTAAGGAGTGGTACTTTTGTTTTAAATCTTAGAGGCCTGGTTTACCACTATTGGAACGTGCTATTAAGCTCTTTTTACCATAAATAGAATAAGATGGCCCACTAAAGATGAAGTGATATACTTCTTCGACCAGTTAATATTGAAAGGATTTTGCCAGTGTATAATTATTGGATATGATGAATTTCAGTATGAAATTTTCACTCATGTATATAATGAATTTTGACCATATTCAAAGCCACATCTAGTACTCTCAAGAAATTCCTTCTTCCTACTTCCTTTGATATTCTTTGCTTTTCTAGCTAGTCCCCCAACTACTTTCATGGTTGTTGTTTGCTGTGGGTTTTTTGTTTGTTTATTTATATGCTTTGCTTTGTTTTATTGTTGTAATCCACTAAGTTTCATCACGGTTACCCACAAGAGCATAGTTGAGAAGTTGTAGAGTTATTTACAAGAGTATCCCCAATTTACCAGTATCTATGCTGTGGAAGAAAACACCTACTCCTCTGTCGAAACATTTCAGTTGATTCTCTAGTAGCTAGTTTTGTGATATCTTATCAATTATGCCTACATTCATACTTATGTATCTTTACCCATTCTTAGCATTACAGTTTGTAATATGAAATATTTTGACATCATTGTTTCAATTATAAGCAGTTCAAATCCAAGTTCTTAGCTATCTTCTTTTCATAAAACTGCATTTTTTTTTTTGCTTTTCAGAATGTCCCTTTTTTTGTTAAATATGAGCATGAATCAAATTCAATTTGAGATGCTATTAGACAAATGATCAGGAGTTCATGGTAGTTGTATTGCTGCAGATTTTGTTTTTAATTTTCATTTTTTTTGTCAAATGTTCCTTTGAGAATTCAGTGACCTAAAGGGCATATTACAAGAACATGGCCTGATGCTCACTTTTCTTAGATCTTCTTCTCAGGTGATAGGCTTTTCATAGTTTAAGATGTCCTAAGTTCCTCAGTGTGGGAGACAGCACTAGTAAATATTTCTGAATAGGATAGATCAGTAATTAAACTAAACAGCTGTATATCTTCCTCCAATCTCACTAGTTTTAAGCATATATTCCTCATAAAATGTAGCATAGTTTACTAACAGAGTTACTGAGAAATCAGGACATTTTTCACTAGAAAGATCAAGAACGAATATTAGATATTTTATGTTGATGATTTTTTCACATGAATAAGTTAAACTATTTTTAAAAATTATTGAGTATTTGCTTAGTTCAAGGAAATTTTTTAAGATATTTCTCATTTCTTTTTAATGTTTAGGATTCTGATTGAATCTCTATGGCATACAGAAATATGTAAATATGTAACTGGATCAGGACTCAGTTTGGACCAGGGACTTGCATTTTCCTTAAGAAAAAAAGTGTAGCCGGTGGGCAGGGCCACACACCTTTGATCCTAGCAATCAGGAGGCAGAGGCAGAGGCAGACAGATCTCTCTGAATTCAAAGCTAGCCTGAGTGAGTTCCAGGACAACCTTCAAAGATACAGAGAAATCCAGTCTTGAAAACAAAAAAACAAAAAAGTGTGTGTAAATATTAAGGAATATATATTATACTAATTCACTTGTACAACTATTAAAATCATTATGCTTTATATGTGACAAAATTTCTCGCAATCCATTTTACCTTGCTTCCCTGCACACAAATGATACTGGCAAAATCACATACCACAAAGCAATGACACCAAACAATGATGTAAATCTGATCCCACCATGCACCTGGTAGAAGAAAGAAACTAAACCCTGAAAGAAATACTCTGAATACCTACCACCCATGCATCCAAACATAGGTCACTAATTAATAAATAAAAATGTTACCACTTGTGTATCCTAATATGGGTCACTAATCAATTAAAAATAAGGTTACCACCCAGTTATCTTAAATGGGTCACTTATTAATAAATAAAAATGTTATCACCTGTGTATCCTAATACAGGCCACTAATTAACAATAAAAATGTCAGAACATTAAAAATAGTGAAAATAGTAATTATAATTCAAGTTTTGACCAAGAATCTATCATTTTATGCTATTTAACATATGAATTAAACTTTCTTTAGTCTTTCTTAAATAGATCATGATGTTCAAATCATTTCCAAACAGAATGTGTTCCACAAAACTATATTATGACCATGTTTAGTTACTGTTAGAAACAACAAAAATATTCCTCATACCTTTATTTAAAGCAAAATTATCAGGGCCCAGTTGACATTTTTAAATTGGCAACATTATAAAATTATCCCTCTTTATGTCTCTTATAATAATTCAGAAAGTAGCTGTAACACTAAACAAATCAATTTAAATTACAAAAACTCTACAAAAGAACTCCTACAGGGGCTGGAGAGATGGCTCAGTGGTTTAGAGCGTTGCCTGTTCTTCCAAAGGTCCTGAGTTCAATTCCCAGCAACCACATGGTGGCTCACAACCATCTGTAATGAGGTCTGGTGCCCTCTTCTGGCCTTCCGCATACACACAGATAGACTATTGCATACATAATAAATAATAAATAAATATTAAAAAAAAAAGAACTCCTACAGCTGATAAACACCTTTAGTAATATGGCAGGATAGAAGATCAACTCAAAAAAATCAGTTGCCCTCCTATACACTAAGGTTAAGGATGCAGAGAGGGAAATCAGAGAAGCATCACTTTTCACAATAGCCACAAACAGCATAAAATATCTTGGGGTAACTCTGACCAAGGAAGTGAAAGATCTATTTGACAAGAACTTTAAGTCTTTGAAGAAAGAAATTGAAGAGGATACCAGAAAATGGAAGGATCTCCCTTGCTCTTGGATTGGGAGGATCAACATAGTAAAAATGGCAATTCTCCCAAAAGCAATCTATAGATTCAATGCAATCCCCATCAAAATCCCATCAAAATTCTTCACAGACCTTGAGAGGACAATAATCAACTATATATGGAAAAACAAAATTTTTGAAAGAAGTCATATGTCAAAAATTTTAAATTCATTTCAACTAAAAATAGAAAAGTGTTAATGATATTTAACAAGAATCCATTAATTCGGCTCGTTATACTTATAAGTATAACATCCTTAGCTTGAGGCTATAATTGGACATAATATTTTTGAAAATGTTAATTAGATTTTCAGCAAATACAAAGACTATATCTCATAAACAATATATCTTACAACTATTTACATGGCAATCAAGTTACATCAGTAATCATAATAATCTAGAAAATATTTAGATTTTAGGGAGGACATTTGCAAGTCATATGCAAACACAGAAGGTCTTAAGCATCTTTGGATTTTGGTATCTATGGGAAAATCTATCAAGTTCATTAAAAATATTACTTAAATACAATACAATTATTTTAAATATTTTAGTACCAGCTACATATTCCATAGTTTGGTTTTGGCTGTGGTAATTGGATGTTTTCAGAGCATTTTTGAATGTTTTGATTAAATTTTTTCATAGAGTGATTGAATTTCTTCAGGTTAGTTTCAGACAGAGCAGGTGTTTGTCTACAAACTAGAAAAGCATCTCCTGAGCTGTTGACAAATTTTAAAAAAAAGGCAGTTAGATTCATGTGTGATGAAGAAGTGTGGTGAGGCAATTCTCATTTCTAGTTTGACTAGATTTCCTCCCTTCTGAAGGATGAACTCAGTAGGGTAATTATTCAAAATGGCGCTGTCTTGCTGGAACTGTAATTAAAGTACTAGAAACAAAGTGGTTAGCATTATCCTAGAAAGTTTTGTATATAAACACTGTACAATTATCTGATAAGAAAAATTCCCTTCACATCTTGGCTCAGAATGTTTCCTTAGTTAAAATGCTGACATATTTTAAGGTACTTAGCCTGAAACACACAAACAAAATTTGGCCCATACATTCGTAATGTTCTACAGATGTGAGTTTGAAAGATTTGTGATGATCACTAGTAGAATTAGTCAAACCATGTTCAAATTAGATTTTTCTGATTTGTGAGTCATTTACGGGTCCACATTGGAGTCGAATATGCATGGATAGATTACATACTCTGCATTTAGTTCTCTCGGATGAAGAATAAATAGGAAAAAAAAACATCCACTTTCCCTATATCTTATCCAAGAATCTTCATTCTGAGTTGCACATTTTTCTTATTTCTGGCATGGTTTACATAATATTCTAAATTGAATCATCACAGAGTTGTTACACCTTGCTTATTCAAGAAAGGCAGAGATTGGTAAGGTCCAGGCAAATAGATTAAATTTAATTACAAACTAGAACATAAATCCTACAAAATATCAATAAAATATCGTATAAAATATCAATAAATACATATTGTTACACAGGTATGGATTCATTTACAAAACTAAAGCCATACATAGAGTCTGTAAGGAAATATTTATACTAAAATAAGAAAGGGTCTCATATACATAAACTTAAATTTGTAATTTTTCTAAGGATAGCATCAAAGGCTGGGATATAATTTAAGGCTTGATTTTCACAGTTAACCTCAGAATTTATTACAGAGGACAATTTTCAATATGGTTGAGCATTATAACCCCTAAAAGTAGACATTTATCTATGATGGAGCAGCTATGATCAGCCAATTTTGTAGATGAGTTTAACAGTATAATGGTCCAAAACAAGAACATTTTCCCACTGATTAGGTTATTTGTGGTAAATATGAGAAAATATCATGATAAAAATATATTTGACTAAGTTCTCAGGGCTTTGATAAGAGGACAGTGTTCACTATACTTCAGAAAAATATTTTATAGTGTATATGTGTCTGATCAAAAGGTGTATGTGAATAACGTATATACTGAATACACACACACACCAGCACATATGTATTTAATATACATATGTATATATAAATATATATTATTTAAATGTTAGAGCTGGTTAGGGATTAAAATTCCTTAGCCCCTCTTTCCTGAACAGAGAATTCTTCATTATGTATTCCCAATGATTGGCTGAGCATTCTCTGCCTCATTTTTTAGCATGCATAGGAGTTGTGAAAGCAATAATTTCAGAGGCATGTTATCTGTGTTTGTACATTTACTCTGACACTTCCAAATGTGATTTTGAGTAAGTACCTTGGTTCCACTTTTATAAAAATAGGTAAATGATGCTAACCTCATAAGACTATTGTAAATACAGAAAGAATCAATGTTAAATCATACAATGAAATTTCCAAAGGAGTAAGTGTATTTCTATAAATTAGCAAGCTTCATGAAGAGATTGTGTTTGACAAGGGTCTAGGATCTATTCACCCTCTGTAGCTAAGATGGGAGCTCAGAAATGTCCATGGTCCTTTGAGTGCTGCTGAGAGTAAAGACTGAGCTTTACGAGAACTCTTTGTTTTAGGAATTTGAATTAAAATGTTCAAAGTAAATTATTGGGTTCTGATCTAAACTAAAACATTTGCTAAAATTAGTTGTTTGTCTCATTTAACATGTGACATGGTTTTGAGAACTCTCTTCAAACTTAGATGTGCTTGTTTCTTGTTCCCTGAAAATATGACAGACTGAACCAAGTTCCAAGAAATATTTTCTATCCTACATGCCATTCAAATTTAGGCATCAAGACTAAATTATTATTTATATATTTTATATATATATAATTATTATTAATTATACTGATTATAATACGTATGGTACATTATCTCCTTTAAATAATAACTTAAGCTGAAATTATGTTAGTTTTTCTATTATTATTAACTTTAATCCAATAACACAAGCAATGATAAATTATAGTCTTTATGTGCTGAATCATACCCAAGAAATGTACAAAGAAGAATCTATAGGAAAATTAAATTCTAGCTATGAAAGCAAAAATGAGTTTTTCAGCATCTTCCCTCAGAAATAATATTAATTTTAATAAGACTCTATTGCCCACTTGTCCATTATATACTCTGTAAATTACATGCAAGATTCTATATGCAGCCAGATATTTATTGTGCATGCCTTTAAATACAACACTTGGGAGGCAGAGGCAGGTAAATCTCTCTGAGTTCGAGGCTAGCTGGGTCTACAGACGGAGATCCAGGAAAGGCTCCAAAACTACACAAAGAAACTCTGTCTTGATAAAATAAAACAAAACAACAACAACAACAACAAAGATTTTCTATTTACTTATAGACCCTTCATGTCTCTTGGGTCTTTCTGCCTTTTTCTCCTGTGTAATAACCAAAAATAACCTTTTCTCCATTATTATTGATTAAATTTATTCATTTATCTTATATTCTTCTCCTTCCTCTCTTCTCCTCCCATTCAATCTCCCATTTCCCTTCCCTGTACCCCCATCTACTCCTCTTCTGTTTCTGTTGAGAAGTAGGCAGATCTCCCAAGGGTGTCAACAAAGCATGATATCATGTTTTGATAGTGAGGTAGGACTAAGCTATTCCCCTTGTATTAAGTCTAGCCAAGGCAACTCAGTATGTAGAACAGTTTCTTGGAATTCAACAAAACATTACGAACATGCCTTGCTTCTGCCACAAGGTGTCTCACAAGTAGATCAAGCTACACATCTGTAGTACATAAGTTGAGTACCTAGATCACTCCCATGTATGCTCCCTAGCTGTTGGTCCAGAGTCTATGAGCTCCTCAGAGTCCAAGTAACTTGTTTATGTGGGTTTCATTGTGATGACCTTGAGCCCCTGTCTCCTACAATCTTTCTCTTCAACATGATTCTGAGATCCAAGTGCTTGGTTTTAGATCTCTGAATCTGTTTCCATTAATCACTGATGAAGGCTCTCTGATGACAATTGGATGGTCACCAATCTGATTTTAGGAGATAGCAGTTAAGGTACCCATTCCACAATTGCTATGAGTCTTACCTGCGGTCATCCGTGTAGATTTGTAGGAGGTTCTTTTGAATTAGGTTTCTTCCTGATCCCAAAATGTGATGTCTCTTTCATCATGTTCCCATCCTGGCATGACTCCCCTCCTAGTCTACCCAAAAGATCTCTTCTATTTTCTGTTTTCAGGGAAATCCATGTATTCCTGTCCTCCTTTGTGGCCTCCTTGTTATCTTGCCTCTCTGGGAATGTAGATTCTCGCATGGTTATCTTTTTTATAGCTGATATTCACTTATGAATGAGTACATACTATGTTTGTCATGGGAACTGGATTACCTCACTCAGGATGTTGTGAGAAAAGAGTAAGTCATAAAGTAAAACTCCAAACTTTTCTAAAGCTCAATGTTCTTCAGGTACAATCCATACTTTCCATTCTTTGCTGCATTGACCATACAAAGGGGTAAGTCTTCTTTCTGTGTTCCTCAGTCCTATTTTGACTTCAAATTTCGTGATGTCATTGTTTGTCACTGTTGCGTAAAACTTCTTTGTTTAAATGTTCCACATTTTTTTCATTCATTCTTCACTTGAGGGGGACATGAGCTCTCCTCCAGGTAGAGATTGTTGTTATCTTATGTTATTAATATGTTATAGGCCATCAGGGTTAGGATTCTGCCTTCCTCATGTTGCAAGTAGAAAAGTTTCTCCATGTCTGGAATTGCAGTGTTTAAAGCACTCCCAAGACCCTGAGCATTATATGACTCACAGATAAAGGATCATGTAGATTAAATGTGAAGCCCAAGATACAGGGGGATCTGGACTGGACTGGACTGTGGTTATATCACCTAAACATGTATGATCATTAAGTTATTTTATATACTTCCTATAGAATCCTCCCTCTTAAAAAAAACTGTTCACACATCAAATAGAAGAAAATACTGTTAAAATGGGAGTCACAGAGAGATTTGAATGTACCTGTCATTGTACAAATACATCAATAGTTATATATCTTCTGCCTCACTGAGGAACACAGAAAGAAAACTTACCCCTTTGTATGGTCAATGTAGCAAAGAACGGAAAGTATGGATTATACCTGAAGAACATTGAGATTTAGAAATGTTTGGAGTTTTATACTTTATGACTTACTCTTTTCTCTACAGAACTGGACAATCTGTATTTTGTATAGCCATCATTGGATATGTTATATAACTAACATATATATATATATATATATAATTTCTATTATATATAACAATAAATCCATAGATTACTCTATAACATTGGGAAGGACTGTACCCTGTTATAGCTATTCATAAAAACAAACAATATGATTAATAATTAGTTTATTTACATTAATTAAAAATTTTTCACTAGCCAGGTGGTGGTGGCGCACGCCTTTAATCCCAGCACTCGGGAGGCAGAGGCAGGCGGATCTCTGTGAGTTTGAGAACAGCCTGGTCTACAGAGCTAGTTCCAGGACAGGCTCCAAAGCCACAGAAAACCCTGTCTCGAAAAAAAAATTCACTCTCCCTCTACAGCTTATCCACACTTGTCCCCTAGACCACCTGCAAAATATATTCTATTTATTCCTTACCAGGGAGATCCAAGGTTTACACCTAAAGCTTGACTCTTTACCTAACTTCCCTGTATGTGTGGACTGTAGCTTGATTATAGTTTTCTTTTTCTTTTCTACCTTTCTTTTATTCCTTTTGAGGCAGGGTTTCTCTGTAGCTTTGAAGCCTCTCCTGGAACTAGTTTTGTAGACTAGGCTGACCTGACACAGAAAGATCTGCCTACCTCAGATTCTCGAGTGATGAGATTAATGATATATGCTACCACCACCTGGCTCTGTTATAACTTTCTTAACAACTAATTTTATTTATATGTGATATTTGATTTTCTGGGTCTGTGTCACCTCACTTAGGATGATTATATTCTGGTTGCATTCATTCACCAGCAAATTTCATGATGTCATTTTTTTGTAAGCACTGGGGAATATGCCATTGTGTAAATGTATCACATTTTCCTTATCTATTTTCCAGTAGAGGGCATATGCCCTCTAGTGGGCATATGCCCAAAGGATGCTTCATTTTATCATGAAGACAGTTTCTCAACTGTGGTCATTGTGTCTTTATTCACAATAGACAGAAACTGTAAACAACATTGATTAGCATATATTTTGAACATTAGAATCACTTGAGGTTTTAAGATACATTATTCTATTCTACTTACAATTTTCTATTCCAGGAATTCTCTGTTCTGTACTGCCAATAAGTGAATGAGAATCTTCCTGGTTAATTGCTTAGAAAGTACAGGAATTGTAGAAATAATAATTTCAGTGTGAATTCACGTTCACGTGTCAAGGAGATATGAATACAAATGTCCCACATGATCCATTTCTCTCAGCTTCTTCTGGGTCTAATGGGTTTAATAGTAAACACTATGTAATGCAGTTTTGTTTGAACTAAGTAAGGTGTTCCATGGAAAAATATTTTATGTTTTCTAAGTCAAAGGCATGTATAAATTATGTGGTGCAATTGTTTTTGATAGTGAATCATAATTTTGCTCCACATTTTCTATTTTCTATATATAAATAGATTAATATATTTTATTTTAAAGTATATTTAAGGATGATCAGACTCTCAAGGGAAAATAAGGATGGGTCCATGAAAGCTTCATCTCATTGGTACATTTCCTGAACATAAAAAGGATCTCTAAATTAATTTTTTATTTGTTTATCCTCCATTATAACAGGACAGTAATGTCATCTCTCCCTTATGAAAAAATAGTCAAACTTTGATCAAATGTCACAGAAGCTTCTCAGTGCATAAACTATGAAGTGTTAAATAAAAGGCTTTAAAAAGGAAGAATTGTAAACTGGTTATACTGTTAAATTCTAAGATAGGAACAGTATTTCTAGTGCTAATATTTTTGACAAATAAGCATGAATAATACTTGCACAAGATCTTTTTGACAATTATCAAAAATTATATATATATATATATATACTCTATATATATATATATTACTCTAATGCTTTCTGGCACCAGATAAATGGACTTGATGATTTTTTTTTTGTACTTAATACCATGTCCTAGGTCAGAGCTTCATTTATCCTGAAATTTAAATCTGAAATATTGCTTAGGTGTATAGATGCTTTAAATCATTAAATTCTGAATTCAGAAACTGTATTTGACTGAATCAGGAATCAATTGGGCAAATGATGGTGTTAAGAAAAACATTTCAACTTTAAGAACCAACAGAAAAGTGACATTCTTATATTTTAAGGAAAATAAAGTTTTATCTATCAAAATACAATTTAAATGCTCATTTAAGCAAGATTCATTTCATTCATTCATTTCCAAACAGATGTATGAATAGGATCTATGTGTTTTTCTATTATAATGACCTTACCAAATTATAGAAATATCAATAGCTTGTGAGTCAAGCTCACAAAACTATTTCCCAAGGTTCATGAATGTTGTCACACCTTAGTGAAGGGGATTTAATAAATTTCTATTCTGAGGGGTTATGGAATGAAGTCACACATGTTCTCTTATTATTTTGCTTGCTCTATTTCTATCTCTGTAGCTTCTCATTCTGCTTTATTTCATTTCTCTGTTCCAATTCTGTCTGCTTCTCTGTTCCTTTAGCCTAAATATACTTTTTTATTTTACAAGAGCCTAAGGCAATAATAAATAAATTGCAAGAGTTACATCTCATTGAACAAAACCACATTCCTTTGGTTGACCAATAAGGGCTGATCCCTTTACCTTGACAATAAAAAGCTTTAAGTTTTTTCGAGTAACATTGTGACTGGAGGGTGTGCACACAGTGCCAAATGAGATAAACTTTGAGAGTCTTTTCTCAACTAGACTTCGTAGACCAAGAATTGTCATGAATATTTTTAGGCTATTTTTTTTAATGAAATAACCTTGATTAACACCTGGGACTCTGACCTTGTGCATGAATGCAAAGTTTTTAATGAAAGATCCAATTTCAAAATTCTTTAGTTTAGTTTGAACTTGCTCTGAAGGAAAAATGAGCTAATCATATGCAGTTTCACTTAGACTGAAGAAAAATTGTAATTTTCTTAAGTTAGTCTGAGAAAAGGGAACAAATCAGGGTTTAAGTGTCTTACACCCTTGTAGAACGATAGTTCTATCTACGAAGCATGGCCTATTACATTTCAGAAAATTAGGAAACAACTTACCTCAAGACACAGCAATACCACTTTTGAGTATATACCCAAAGGATGCTCAATCATACAAAAGGACGTGTTCAACTAAGTTCAAAGCAGCATTATTTGTCATAGCAAAAATTTGAATACAATCTAAATGTCCCTCAACCAAAAAATAGATAGAATGTGTGATAAATTTATACAATGAAATACTATCAAATGAAGAGAAATGATGACATCTTGAAATTTGAAGGCAAATGGAAGGATCTACTATACATCATATTGAGTGAAGTAACTCAGACCCCAAAAGGCAAATATAATATGTACTCACTTATAATTGGCTTTTAGATATAAGGCAAAGTAAAACGAGCCTACAATTCACAATCTTAGAGAACCTGGACAACCAAGAGGATTTTAACATAGACATAACAAGAATTTAATCTACATGGGAAGTAGAAAAAGACAAGATCTTCTAAGTAATTTGGGAGCATTGGGATTATGGGAGAGGGTCCAAGGGCAGGAGGGAGTAAGTGAAGGGAATGGAGAAAAATAGATAGCTCAATAAAAACAGTAAAAATAAAATACAGTTTACTGAAAATTAATCTTCCTGACCATTTACAGATATATGAGTGCCCAGGAGAAAGAATATTTTCATGAGAGAAACACACAAGAAGTGGGAAAACATCCAAAGCTATTTTCAGGGAAGTCATGAAATAACTCGGAAGAGAAATTACAGACAAACAAATATCTACAGCCAGTGATCCCATGGGCATTCCAAGTATGGCTCCACTTGCTTGGCCTCTTGCATACTAGTTGTCACCTGCTGTATATGCCCATTGCCTCCACCATAGAAGTAGTACAGTATCTGTAAGGGAAAATATTGCAGGGGTTCTGGGGAATGCCTCACAAAGACAGTATATTATAATGTTTCACAATATAATTAATCCAACACAAGGAAAATGAAAAAAAATATTTTCCCTTTCTTCATAAATGAATGAACTGAAACTAATGAAGCTAAATTAAGTCATCCAAAAGGTAAAATTTGTTAGAAAATGGGGAGGATTTGCTGGAGAATATAGGGTAGTTCTAGTTTGCTTTTCTGTTGTTGTGGTAAATCATCATGACATCTTAGGAGAAAAGAATTTACTTCATCTTTCAGGTTATGCTGAATCACTCAGGAGACCTAGGCAGGAACTCAAAGCAGAACCCTGAAGCAGATTTTGTGAAGGAATAATGCTTACTGACTGGCTTGCTCCCACTAGTTTGCTCAGCTTAACTTTCTTATATAGCCAAGACAACCTTCTGATGTCACTACGCACAGAATCAAGTAGCAAAATACCTCACAGACATGCCTAAGCATTCATCTGATCCAGGCAATTCTCATCACTGTTCCCTCTTTGTTGTAACACTAGGTTTGTGTGAAGTTGGAAGCTGAGCTAATGATGATAAAGATTAATATAAAAACGGTATTATGCTTTTAATGCAGAAACTGTATCCCTGTTGATTATGTGTAATATGTAAAATGCATGAGTATTATGACAATGCTAGAGGAAATTATTATGAGCCCTATACAAATCCTCACAGGATACTTTGTATCTGACTTTCACAATTATTAGTCAATATAAGGAAGGCAATACTGTAGCTCTAATATAAGGATATCCATCAATGTGAATAAATTGCTGTTTCATCCACCCAAACAGAAGTATCTAAGAAGAGAGGGAACTTCCCAGCCCACAGAAAATTCACAGGGTAAAATGAAATAATGTCTTTCCCCCCTTACCCTCTGTCAGTCATAAAGTAAACAGTTCTAATAAGAATACAAAACCCACCACTATGTACTACATGAGTTTATCCATTATCTAGTAAAGGATAACTCAACAAGAATCTGCAGGATGTAATGTTTCAAAATATCATCTTTGTCAGCATTGTAATAGTGTCAGTTTATGCAATCTAAAACAATTTTTGAATTATTTGTTTCAGCTACATATTATATCATTGAGTGAAGCAATCATCCTTTAAATTATTTTAGTGAATATATTTCACAATCAGTAAGTTTAAAAATTAAAAAAAGTAATCATGCCCAAATAACTGTTTTCAAGCACTAGTGTCCCAGTATTGTTTCACAAGCACTATATCATGAATTCTTCCATATTTTATAAAATGAAGTTCTATAATCAAAACCAAAATGTGAATAATTTTACAGAAGGAACCTCTTATTTTTATTTCAAGGTAAATATACTCTTCTAGCTTTATGTATTTTTCTATATTAAACAGTCAAATCAAATGTAACTTAGTGGTAAAAAACAAAAATACAAATAAAAATTTTATCCTGGCTTTTGATCACCAAGGGAAAGCTGAAAAGAAAAACAAGCAGGAATTTGAAGTAGGAAGTATGAACAATGACTGTTTGCTGGCTTGCTCACAAGATCATGACTAGCTAGCTTTTTTACTTTAACTTTTTTAAAATCACGTTTACGCCTGTTCGCCTGTGTAGGGGATACAGACACATAATTTTAGTTGCCCAGATGGGCTACAAGAGGGTGTTGGATATCCTAGATATACACAAAGCTGTGAGCTACCTCACACGGTTACTGGGAATAGGACTTGGGCCTTCGTTCTGCAAGCAAATATTGCATTTTAATGACTGAGCCATCTCTCCACTTGGTTAGCTATCTTTTTGTACAGCCTAACCACAACTTCCTGGGAATGGTGCTCTATGTAGTGGGATGTCCCTAAAGACAATCTGTCACAGACATGCCCACAAACCAATCCTATTTTGGCAGTCCCACACCTGAGATTACCTGTGCTATATCAAGTTGACTGTCAAAGCTAACTAGAACCCACACCATCTTTCATTGTTTTTTCTATTCTACCATCAGAATTGGTGTAAATCTTTGAATGAATTCTTGATTAGGTTTTATGCTCTAAGAGACCCAATATTAAGAAGGTTCTCTGATGGTGGTCATGCATGCCTTTAATCCCAGCACTTAGGAGGCAGAAGCAGGCAGATCTCTGGGTTATAGGACAGCATGGTAATCAGGACAGCATAGAGAAACCCTGTCTTGAAAAACCAAACAACAAACAAACAAACAAACAAAACCAAAACCAAAACAACTACAAAAGAAAGTTTACGAAAATACAAGGTCAGAATTACCCAAATTGAGACTGATGTCCTCCTTAAATGTAATAGGTCTTCTTTGTCTCACCTAAATCCCAACCTTTAACAAAGAGTCAAATAAGAGAATTTTCTTTCTCAAGTCTCTGAAACTTACCCTGCTACACTAGCCATGTGTCCATCTTCAGTGGAGTCCCATATTTACATGGTCCCCACTAATACTTAATAGCACTCAACAATTAAAAAGTCTACAAAATGTGAGTCATCATCCAGAATGTTTCGGTATAGAAAAGAATCTTTCATTGATTTAGAGGGAATTTGTTGGTATACCTGAATTTTTGTTTTCACAGACATAATTGTGCATACTTATGAGGCATGTTGTAATATCTCAATAGGTCTACAAAAGTAAATGAAGTAGCGAGTATAATTGTATTTTTCTGAGGCTGGCAAGATAGATAATGGGATAATGAGGACAAAAGGCATCTAGATATGAAGAATAAGTTTGATGGAAAGGAAGGTTATAATTAATAATATTTTACCAAGCTTGGTATTTATTAAGTCTTATGAAAAAACATTGTCCAGTTTGTCAGAGAAATTACACTGAATTCTGAGGAAGAAAGGCTTGATGTTTAGTGTATTTTGCATGAGTTTATGCCATATTGCCTTTTCCCTACTTTTACACACTTCAGAATATATTATAAATAAATTATACTTGTGTGCATGTGCATTTTGTTGCCATTTAGTAAGTAATAAAATCATGATTAATAAAAGAAACACTGGTAATAGCAAAACTACAATAATGCCTAAATCTTACTTATAGAAGATCAGAAGTATAATATTACCATGCATAAAATATATAAAATCTTATGCAGACTTTGTAAGGTAACTATGTGTTCCCTAAGAATTTATATACTTATATGTTTTTATGTACATCCTGAATTATTGTACTTGAAAGAAAATAACATATAAATAAAATTTTTGCCCTTTGAAGGGATTGTATTATAAGAAATAAGAGAATACAATGTAATTTATGCAGTCCAAACTTAGAAAGCTTATTTATTTGGGGGATGAGAAGACATGTGCCACAAAGCAGATGTGAGGATAAGAAGACAACCTAAACTAACTGTTTTTCTCTTTCCATCATTTGGGTTCTAGCAATCAAATTCATGTCTTTAGGCTTGGCAAAAAGAGTCCTTACCAGCTGAGCCACTTTCAATTCCCTACTTCAAATATTTTACTTTCACTTTTCCTTATTTTCTTACCATTGCCCTTGCTTTCTCTTTCATAACTTTTGTTTCTTATCTTTTTAGTAACTAAATTACACTTAACAACGAAGTAAACTTTTTAAAATAAGGCAAAATTTTGCTATCCAATATTGAGTTCTATTTTCTCATAGCAATTTAATTTTTTGGGTAATATTAGTATCAAATTTGGAAGATTTATTTTGTTGGATAGGAAAGTATCTATGTGTATTGAGTATTGACTTTTTTTATATGGTACTTATCCAGTACAGCTACTCTGGAAATTAGAGTGCCTAATCCTGAATCATAGGACACATTCATCTTTTAATTTGCTTTGGTTATCCAACTCTTAATCTGTTTTATGTCTATTTCTGCGTAAAGACGACATATTTAATATATAATGTAGATCTGTTAAAAATTTAACTTATAAACAAAACACAACTCATGCTTTAGCAAGCTGATTCAACATACTTATACCAGACCCTCTATGATAAATCACAGTCAGTGAACACTTCAGCACATAGGTCATTTCAAACTTCCAAACCATAAATAAGCCCCATGTAGTCAGAAATATACTGCTCAACTGACTGTCAGAAGTGTAACTGTTTACAGCATGAGAGCTTACATAAGAAGGCAGTGCTTTCTGCTTTTAGCTTTGAGGCAGTTGTGTTAAACAGGACACAAACTTTGTATTTCTTTTTTAGCATCAATAAAAAATTGTTCAAAATAGCAAAACCCCAAAATAGTTAAGGTTAAGTCTTTCTATATGATGGAGTAGAAATAAAATTTATGTGTTCCCCAAATACTTAAGCACTGCATTCTTAGGAAATTGCTTCTCTCAAATAAATCAATAGTAAATCCATGGGTAACTGAACATAACGATGACAAATGAGGAATAAAATAGTAAAGAGATTGTAGTCATGAATAAATATTCTGAAAACTTCAAAAACATCACTGAACAACTATGGTCCTCTTTTAAATTACAAATCAGATTTTCACTTCATTATGTTCAAATATGTTACAGAAGGTTGATAAAGCAATGCAGTCCTCTCCTACTCTAATACTTCTAAGTGATCATCATAAGCCAACTATTTATGAATAACTAATTAATTTAGGAGCTTATACTGATTGATCTCTGAGTGACACAAGGCTGCATTTTGAAAGTTCAGCAGCAAATACCAAACAATTCTATGAAAATCTAGAGTCCATCCATAGGCTGAAGACGGACTCCTAGGGCAACAGTCACTGTGGAGTCTGTATAAGTATATCACATGACTCTCTATTAGTCTAGCCTTTATGATGGGGCTCTTAATGGGCGAACAATGTAGTCCTAACTGAACCAAGTATCAAGACAAGACACCATAAAGGTAATGGAGTTCATACTACAGAGGTTGAGAATAATAGGCAAAATAAAAAAGTAACATGCAGGAAGTCATTCATGTGTATAAACAGGCACAGAAAAAAATATATGAGAAAGGAGAACATAGCAATAGAGAATTTTTTTTTTTACCAGAGTTACTAGCCACCCTTGAAAAGGGTATTTTATAGTGTAACTGAAGGTGCAGGAATGAAGAGAGTGGCTATTAAGCAAGGGAAGTTGGAGCAACAGAAACAGAACCTCTAACTTGCCTTTAGTTATTTTAAGTTAGACAATTACAATATTCACATGGTTAGGGTCCTGTGAGCAGCATACAAGAAGAAAGGAAAATGAGACTAGCTTACCACTAAGAAGGTACATTTTCTATCACATCAATACCCTTCCTGTTACAGAAGTACTCTTAAATATGCCCAAAATAAAGTACAATTAAAATATGTCATAACAAAGAAAAGTACTAGATAGCGTATCTATATTCTTAATGTACAGACATCATTCATGACTCCATTAATGCTATACCACAGAAGTAATTTTATCATTTTTTCTGGGAAAATTCAGTAAGTTATCATAACATCAAAAAATTGTCCTTAATCTTGAGACTCAATCTTTAAAGCTGTAAACTTCAAAAAATATCAGAAACCATAAAACGTTCTTTATTGCCAAATAACATGAATAAAAGTCCAGAAGTTCTTTTTGTCATTTTTTTTTTACTTTTATATGATCTGGCTATGACAAAGTTGAACAGATTAAGTGACATCTAAAATAATTTTCTATGTAATTCATTATGAAATATCTGTACTTATTTTAGAATTCATTTATAATGTCAACTCTGCTAGATTAGCAAATGCCTCAGACATTAATGAGATATACCTTTGGGTATGTGTAGGGGCAGGGTTTTTAAAAGGAGAATTAACTCAGCAAAAAGCTTGCTATTAATGTGGGTTGCAGTATCCCATAGGCTAAAGTTAGAAACTACATAAAAAGCTGAGTATTGGTATTTCCCCTTTTCATTTTCCTGATCAGAGTCATGGTCCTCATGTTTTCTTCCACTATGCCTCTCAGCCATTATGGGTGGAATGCCTCAAAACAGGAAACCCAAATAGACTCCTCATCCATTAAGTTGGCTTTGTAGGTATTTGTTCGAAACTCTGAAAAATGCCAATAAAACAGTTGAGTATAACATAAGATTATGCCATATGAAATATAATTTCAAAACATTTCTGAGATGAAGGAAAGAAGCAATATTATTTTCCTGGAAAACGCTAATGTGGGACTTATTATCTTTCATAAAAATGTCATTTTAGTAAACCTATACCTCTTGAAAATAGCATAGAATTGTGTTCTTGTCTAGGTGAATACCATTCACTTAACAGCCACATTCTGTACATAAAAACAAGTTATTAGTAGATAGCATATAAAAAGTGAATTCTTAGCTATCAATTTAAGATAACCCTTCTGAATGCAGGAGAAAAACTTAAACGTGCTTCAGGAGGAAAAGTGAACAAGACAAGAGAAGAAAAACTAATGGTGTTTGTGAATCATGTTTTATTTCTCATAATGCTAGTTTATAGATAATAGGATCATTCTGGAAGAAATATTCAGTTTTAATAATTGTGTTCGGAGGCCAGGCCGTGATGGGGAATGCCGTTCATCCCTGCACTCAGGAGGCAGAGGCAGGTGGATCTCTGTGAGTTTGAAGTCAGCCTGATATACAAGAGCTATTTATAGGACAGGCTTCAAAGCTACAGAGAGACCCTGTCTCAAAAACAAACAAAAAAATGTGTTCTGTGTTTTATATTGTTGAAAATAGGCATATATATTTTGGTAATACAGTACTTTTTAGTATACAAATATCTTTCTACATAATAAAATAAAATGAAATCATTGATAAAACTGAGCTTTTCAAAACATTGAATGCAATGTGTTATCATACAACGAGTGAAAGAATATTCTCAGCCTGTCTCATCATACTACACAACATATTCTAAAAAATTTAGTTTAAAATTGTGTTTGGCATCACTGCAACCATGCCCTATTGACACAGATATTCAGAGTCTTTTTTTCCACAAATTCCCACGGTCTCTGTTCTGAAACATATGATAGTAGTTCCTCTAAATTAATGCTATCCAATAATATAGCTAGATCATGAGTGTTTACATACCGAATAGAGCATTTTTCATGTATCCTAACCCATATTTCTAACATGAATGTGCTTGGTTGTACTGTGGAGAACAAGGACAAATTGTTTCCATATAAATACATGTCATTTTAATATATGACACCAGAATCATATTTAACCTTTAAAATGCTAACCAGATATGAATATGAGATAAGGTGTCTCAGGTTGATGCAAACTATTTTGTATATTCTATGATCTCATAAATCTAAAAATTAAAATTTTATTAAATATCTAGAATTTTAATTATATTGCTTACTCTACCACCCCTGGGGCACAGAACCTCATGCATTCATGACTGATTGGAATACCAATTCTCAAGTTTTATATTATCAACAATTAGCTAATGACCTAATTATTTTTAATATATATATATATATATATATATATATATATATATATATATATATGAAGCTAGTTTCTAAGAACCCTGAGACTAGTTATGATGTGCATTCTCAAGAGGAATAGGTAATATACTATTGGGAAAAGTTTGGAGACATTTAAGACATAGCCAAATGCCAGTATTGTGATGAACAGAAAAAAATAATTGTACTACCATTTAGCAAAAAGCACCTTAGTAAAATAACAGCTATAAAACTTAAATTAACATATTAAAGAAGAAATAAAAAAGAGAATTTAACCATACTGCCTTCTGTTTTGAATATATATATTACAGTGAGATGTTAATTAGAACATTCTCTGAAAACAAGCATGTGCAATAATAAACTTAACTACATTCATTGTGTGAATAATTTTTTTAAGAATTTAACTGGACACAAAAGGGTTATATGGAGAGCATGAGTAGCAATGTATGTCCTGAGTAGATAGATGAATATACTATATTCTCAAAGTTCTTTAAACTTAGTTAAGATTCTTAGATGCATTCTAACCAGACATTGAATCAAATTCAGCATTACCTTATGAAATAATCAATTACATTTACAGACAAATAGAACCATGAATTCCTTTATAGCACTATTTCTAAAATAATTGGGGTTTTACAGTCTAATCTTCTTATCGTAAATCACAAGGAAAACAATGAAATCCAAGAAGGAGAGTACATGAAGAATGAGCAATAGAGATATGGTAGAATTAAAGGAGAAAGGAAAGAAGGAAAATATTTTGTTGTTTCTGGTATAATATCAATTGAAAGTTTATAAATGATCATTTCCACTGTGGAGATATGAATCATTTGTTAATTAAGCACACAGGCAGTGAGTTCTCTACTGCCTCACAACCCCAAAGCCACCACCACTCTGACCAGACAATTGTATTGAGGATGCCATTTTCTAGGCAACTGTGCAATCCAGAGAAGGTAATGGAATGACAATAGAAGAAGTGGGGGAATACACATTATTATTTTTGAATATTTCTTTCTTTATTTTTTTGATCTTAGCCATTCTGGAAGGTGTAAGATAGTATCTCAGAGTGATATTGATTTGGATGTAAATAATAACAAATGATGTTGATCAGTTCCTTAAATGTCTTTTGGTCATTTAAGATTTTTCTCTTGAGAATTCTGTTTGGATATGTAACTGATTTTTTTAGAACAGTATTCTTGAGATCTATGTTTATTTTGGAGATTATCTCTGTCAAATACATGGTTGGTGAAGATAGTTTCCCATTCTGTAGACTGACATTTTTCCTTACTGATCATGTCCTTTGCCTAACAGAAGCTTTTAATTTTCCAAAGGCTCCATTTATTAATTGTTGCTCTCAGTGTCTGTGCTAATGCCCTTATATTTAGGAATGTGTCTCATGTGCCATGCATTTTAGGCTATTTATTACTCTATCTTTTATCAGGTTGTTCTAACTGGATTTATGTTGATGTCTTTAATTTAGTTGGACTTGAGTTTTGTGCTTGAAAATAGATATGGAACAATTTGCATTCCTCTATGTGTTGATATCCAGTTATGCCAGCACCACTTGTTAAAGATGCTTTCTTTTTTCCATTGTACAATTTTGTTTTCTTTGTCAAAACCTGGGTGTTCATAGCTGTCTGGAATAATATCAGCACTTTGTTCATTTTCCCCACTCTCCTCCCATTCTCCCCCTCCCTCTACCATGACCCCCGTGATTCCAATTTACTCAGAAGATCTTATATTTTCGCCTTCTAAAGCAGAGCCATGTATATCTGTCTTAGGGTCCTCTTTGTTGTTTAGGTTGCCTGGGGTCGTGGACTGTAGGTTGGTTTTAATTTGCTTTACCTGTAGAAGTCACTTAAGAGTGAGTACACACTATATTTGTCTTTCTGGGACTGGGTTGTATAAATCAATATGTTTTTTCTATGTCCATCCATTTTCATGAAAATTTCAAGATGTCATTATTTTTTATCACTGTGCAGTAGTACAATGTGTAAATATACAACATTTTCTTTTCATTCTTTTGTTGAGGGGCATCCAGCTTGCTTCCAGCTTCTTGCTTTTATGAATAATGCTGTTATGGACATAGTTAAGGACATGTTCTTGTGGTATAATTGAGCATCCTTTGGATATTTAGACAATAGCTGAGTCTTGGGGTAGATTTTTTCCTAATTTTCTGAGAAATTGCCAAACTGATATCTAATGTAGCTGTACAAGTTTGTGATCCCACCAGCAATGGTGAAGCATTTTCTTTCCCTACATCCTCTCCATAATAATCTATAATCAGTGTTTTCAATCTTGGCCATTCTGACAGGTGTAAGAAGAAATCTCAGTTTATTTGATTTACATTTTTCTGATGTGTAGCTCAATAGAAACAATTTTTAAAAAAGGAAGAAAAAATTAATATCAGAGTCTTCAATTAAATTCCATTGATCCATATATCTGTTTTTATTCCAGTACCAAGCTACTTTTATTATTGTAGCTCTAACATAGAGCTTGAAGTTAGGGTTGGTGATGCTTCTGGAAGTTCCTGTATTGTTTAGAATTGTTTTAGTTATTTTTGTTTGTCTGTTTTTCCATATGAAGTTGAGAATTGTTCTTTATAGGACTGTGAAGAATTGTGTTGGGATGTTGATGAGAATTGCCTTGAATCTGTAGACTGCTTTTGGTTAGATTTCCATTTTCTCTATGTTGATCCTACCTATACAAGAGCATGGGAGATCTTTGTATTTTCTGATACCTTCTTCAATATCTTTCTTCAGAGAATTGAAGCTCTTGTCATACAGGTCTTTCACTTGGTTTGGTCAGAGTTACACTAAGATATTCTATGTTATTTGTTGCTATTTTAAAGGGTGCCGATTCCTGATTTTCTTCTCAGTCCATTTATTATTTGTTTATAGGAGGGTTACTGAGTTTTTTAAAGTTAATCTTGTATCCTGCCACATTACTGAAGGTATTAATCATCTATAAGAGTTCTCTGGTAGAGCTTTTGGCTTCATGTATATATACTATCATATTATCTGCAAATAGCAAAAAATTTGGCTTCGTCCTTTCCAATTTGAATACACTTGATCTGCTTTTGCTGTCTTATTTCTCTAGCTAGAACCTAGAGTACTATACTGAATAGATATGGAGAGAATGGAAAGCCTTGCCTTATTACTTACTTTGTTAGAATCAGTTTGAGTTTTTGTCAAATTAGTTTTTTGTTGGATATTGGCTTGCTATATATTGTTTTATTATGGTTACTTATGCTTCTCGTGATCTCTCCAACCTTTACTGTGAAGGGGTGTTGGATTTTTCAAAGGCTTTTTTCAGCATCAAATGAGTTGATCATATGATTTCTTTTTCTTTCAGTGTATTTATATGGTGTATTAAATTGACTGATTTTCCTTTGTTGAACTTTCCCAGCATCACTGAGATGAAACTGACTAGATTATGGTGGATAATTTTTAGGATATGCTTTTGGGTTCAATTTGCCAGTATTTTATTTACTAATTTTGGGCCAATATTTATGAGGGAGATTGGTCTGCAATTCTCCTTATTAGTTACAAATTTGTGTGATTTGACCCATAAAAAGAATTTGACAATGTTCCTTCTGTTTTTGTTGTGTGGAAAAATTTGAAGAGTAATGTATTATATATTAGATCTTCTTTGAAATTCTGGTATAATTCTGCACTGAAACCATATGGAAATGTGCTTTTTCTTCTTCCTCCTCCTCCTCCTCCTCCTCCTCCTCTTCCCCTCCTCCCCTCCTCCTCCTCCTTCTCCTTTTCCTGCTACTTCTTATTCTGGTTAGGAGACTATTTTCTTTTCATTATAAGTGCTTGGTTGATAGCTTAGGCTTGATACTAAATAGCTCTTACATCTTAAATTAATCCATATTTCTTATCTATATTTTATCATATGGATCAGTACCTATCTTTTTATATTATTGATTTTATTGAGCTATATTTTTTTGCTCCCTTCTCTTCCTCTTTCCCCCCCTTCTATCCTCTCACATGTGCCCCATGCACCCAATTTACTTAGGTTTCTTGTCTTTTTCTACTTGTCATGTAGACTAGAACCATGTATGTCTCTCTTAGGGCCCTCAATATTGTCTAGATACTCTGGGATTGTGAATTGTAGGCCGGTTTTCTTTGCTTTATGTCTAAAATCCACATATGTGTGAGGAAATATGATATTGGGGGGGGTCCGGGTTACCTCACTCAATATGATGTTTTCTATATCCATCCATTTGCCTTCTTTTTTTTTTTTTTTTTTGCTGTGTGGTACTCCAATGTGTAAATGGATCACATTATCTTTATCCATAATTCTCCAAGGGGCATTTAGATTGTTTCCAGGTCTGGCCAGGACAAACAATGCTGCTATGAACATAGATGAGCACATGTCTTTGTAGTATGATTTAACATCCTTTGGGTATATATCCAAAAGTGGTATTGCTGGGTCTTGAGGTAGATTGTTTCCTAATTATCTGAGAAATCACCATACTGATAACCAAAGGGTCTGTACCATGTTTTACTCCCAAAAGCAATGGAGGCGTGCTCCCATTACTTCACATCCTTTCCAGCATAATTTGTCATTAGTGTTTTTCATCTTGGCCATTCTTATAGTTGTAAGATGGAATCTCAGAGTTGTTATGATTTGCATTTCTCTGATGGTTAAGAATATTGAGCATTTCTTTAAGAGTCTTTCAGACATTTTAGATTTATCTGTTGAGAGTTCTCTGTTTAGGTCTGTACTCCATTTTTTATTGAATTATTTGTTCTTTTGATGACAAATTTCTTGAGTTCTTTGTTTATTTTGGTTATCAGTCCTCTATCTGATGTGGGGTTGGTGAAGATCTTTTCCCATTCTGTAGGCTGCTGTTTCTTTTGTTGACTACATCTTTTGCTTTACAGAAGCTTTTCAGTAAAATTTATTAATTGATTCTCTCAGTGTCTGTTGTACTGGGGTTATAATTAGAAAGTGGTCTTCCATGCCAATATGTTCAAGTATAATTCCCACTTTCTCTTCTGTGAGGTTCACTGTAGTTGGCTTTATGTTGAGGCCTTTGATCCATTTTGACTTGAGTTTTGTTCATCGTGACAGATAAGGATCTACTTTCATTCTTCTGCATATTGATATCCAGTTATGCCAGCACCATTTGTTAAGTATGCTTTCTTTTTCCAGTTTATATTTTTTGGGTTCTCTGTCAAAAATCAGGTGTTTGTAGATGCGTTGTCAATATGTGGGTCTTTGATTCTATTCCATTGGTCCTCCCATCTGTTTTTATGCCAATATCGGGCTGTTTTCAGTACTGTAGTAGAGCTTGAAGTCAGGGAGTGTGATGCCTTCAAAATTCTTTTATTGTACAGATTTTTTTTGACTAGCCTAGATTTCTTGCTTTTCCATAAAAGTTAAGTACTTATGAGGTCTATGAAGAATTTTGCTGGGGTTTTGATAGGCATTGCATTGAATTTGTAGACTGTTTCTGGTAAGATTGCAATTTTAATGTTAATTCTACCTACCTAAGATCATGGGAGACCTTTCCATGTTTGGTGTCTTATTCAATTTCTTTTTTCACAGATTTAAAATTTTAGTTATACAGGTCTTCCACTTGTTTGTTTAGAGTTACTTTAAGATATTTTATGCTATTTGTGGCTATTGTGAAGGCTGATGTTTCTCTGATTTCTCTCTCAGCCTATTTATCATCCATTTAAAGGAGGGCTACTAAATTTTTTGAGTTAAATCTTTTATCCTGCTACATTACTAAAAGTGTTTATGAGCTGTAGAAGTTCCTTGGTAGAATATTTGGGGACATTTATGTAAACTATCATATCAACAACAAATAGTGAGAGTTTGACTTCTTTTCTGATTTGTATCCCCTATATCTCCTTTTGTTATCTTATTGTTCTAGCTATGACCTCAAGAACTATATTGAATGTATAGGGAGAGAGTGGACAACCTTGGATTGTTCCTGATTTCAATGGGATCACTGTGAGTTTCCCTGAATTTAGTTTGATGTTGGCTGTTGTCTTGCTGCACATTGCCTTTATTATGTTTAGGTATGTTCCTTGTATCACTGTTCTCTCCAAGACCTTTATCATGAAGGAATGTTATATTTTGTTGAAGGCCTTTTCAGAACCTAATGTGATGATAATGTAGTCTTTATTTTTCAGTTTCTTTATATAGTAGATTACATTGACAAATTTTTGTATATTAAACCATCCCTACATCTCTGGGATGAAGTTGACTTGATCTTGTTGATGATTTTTTGATGTGTTCTTGGATTTGATTTGCCCATATTTTATTATTTTTGCATCAATGTTCATGAGTGATATTTGTTTGTAATTCTCTTTCTTAGTAATGTCTTTATGTGGTTTGGGTATCAGGGTAATTGTAGCATCATAAAAAGAGTCTGGCAATGTTCCTTTTGTTTCTATTATGTAAAACAATTTGAGGAGGATTGGTATTAGTTCTTTTTTGAAAATAATGCAAAATTCTGAGCTGAAACCATCTGGTCTTGGATGTTGGAAAACTTTTGATGACTGTTTCTATTTCTTTAGCAGTTATAGGTCTATTTAATTAATTGCTTATATGGTCTAAATCTAATTTTGGTAAATTATACTTATCAAGAAAGTTGTTCATTACCTTTAAGTTTTCCAATTTAGTAGAGATTTTTTGAAATATGACCTAATGATTCTTTGAATTTCCTATATGTCTGTTGTTATATCCCTCTTTTCATTTCTGGTTTTGTTAACTTGGATATTCTCTCTCTTCCTTTTGATTAGTTTAGAAAATGGTTTGTCTATTTTGTTGATTTTCTTGAGTAACCCACACTTTGTCTCATTGATTTTTGTATTGTTTACTTTTTTACTGGTGTCATATTGCTTTTTGTGTTTTTGTGTGTCTTTTTACCTTGCCTACCCATCTTTTCCTCTTATTGTTGTAGTTGGGGATGTCTTTTACTCTCTTGACCAATCTTCCAGGTTCAGTGAATTGATGGCTCAGATGGTTGCTCCTCATGGTATAGTCAGGGCCAAGTTTCCAGTCAGGGTGTTGATTACCCTGCATTCCTGGATATCACTTGGTGCTCCCTGTATTCACTCTGCAATACCAAGGGTTATTCTGGCCTGCTCCCATGGAGATTTCTTGTTTGGGGCTCCTTCTGCAGAGGTTGCTGTCTTGGGCCTGTTCTGGCAGAGTTCATTGGCTGAGGTCTGCTCTGGCTGAGGTTACTCAATTAGGCCTGCTCCATTAAATTTTGCTGGCTTAGGCTTGCTACCTCAGAGTTTGCTAATTCATGCCCAGTCTGGCAGAGGTCTCTGCTTTTGGCTTGCTCCCTCACTGGTGGATCCCTTGTACCTGCTCCTGGTCCTGCAGAGTTCTCTAACTTGGGGTTGCTTTCCTCAATCATCTCTACTTTGTACTTGCTCCGGTGTAGTTTGCTGCCTAATGTCTGTTCTGGTGGAGTTCACTGGCTCAGACCTGTTTCTGTAGATATCCCTGGCCTGGTCCTGTTCCCATGTAAGTCCCTGACTTGGTTCCAGTCCTGCAGAGGTCTCTAGCTCCTGTCTACTCCCTGGGAGGTCCCAGATACACACCTGGACCTGCAGAGGTCCTGTCTCAGACCTAATTTCTCAGAGGTTCCAGACTTGTGCAGGGACCTGAAGAGGTCTCTCGTTCTGGACTACTTTCTCAGAGATCCTGGGCAGAATTTTTTCGGTGTCTGTTGTTATATCATCCTTTTCATTTCTGATTTTATTAATTCAGGTATTCTCTCTCTCTGCTTTTTGGATAGTTTGTCTATCTTGTTGATTTTCTCAAATAACCAACTCTTTGTTTCATTGATTCTTTATATTGCTCTTTTTGTTTCTAATGTGTTGATTTCATCCCTTTATTAGACTATTTCCTGGCATCTACTCTTCCTGGATGAGTAATGTTTCTTTTACAAATATGGGTGCCATTTTTTTTGAGACCTTGCCTTGATGTTTAGAATTGAGTATTGATCTTGATTTTTTCCTTGATGAATATATAATGTCCTTCTTCATATTATTTGATTAATTTTAGGTTGAAATCCATTTTATAAGATATTTGGATAGCTACACCAGCTTGTTTCTTAGGTACATTTGATTAGATCATTTTTCCCAAACCTTCATTCTGAGGTAGTGTCTGTCTTTGAGGTTGAGATGTGTTTCTTTTTTTTTTTTCATTTATTTATTTATTTGTTAAAGATTTCTGCCTCCTCCCCTCCACCGCCTCCCCCTTCACCAATTAACTCCCGCTCCCTCATCAGCCCAAAGAGCAGTCAGGGTTCTCTGCCCTGTGGGAAGTCTAAGGACCTCCTACCTCCTTCCAGGTCTAGTAAGGTGAGCATTCAAACAGCCTAGGTTCCCACAAAGCCAGTATGTGCAGTAGGATCAAAACCCAGTGCCATTGTTCTTGACTTCTCAGCAGTCCTCATTGTCCGATATGTTCAGCGAGTCCGGTTTTATCCCAGGCTTTTTCAGACCCAGTCCAGCTGGCCTTGGTGAGTTCCCAGTAGAACATCCCCATTGTCTCAGTGTGTGGGTGCACCCCTCGCGGTCCTGAGTTCTTTGCTCGTGCTCTCTCTCCTTCTGCTCCTGATTTGGACCTAGGGATTTCAGTCCGGTGCTCCAATGTGGGTCTCTGTCTCTGTCTCCTTTCATTGCCTGATGAAGGTGAACATCCAGGAGGATGACTATATTTTTCTTTGGGTTCACCTTCTTATTTAGCTTCTCTAGGATCACGAATCATAGGCTGAATGTCCTTTATTTATGGCTAGAAACAAAATATGAATGAGTACATCCCTTGTTCCTCTTTTTGGGTCTGGCTTACCTCACTTGTAATAGCCAGAACCTGGAAACAACCTAGATGCCTTTCAATGGAAGAATGGATGAAGAAAGTACGGAATATATACATATTAGAATACTACTCAGCAGTAAAAAACAATGACTTCTTGAATTTTGCATGCAAATGGACGGAAAGAGATGTGTTTCTTGTATTCAGCAGAAGGACAGGTTCTGTTTTCAACCCACTTTGTTATTTTGTGTCTTTTTAGAGGAAAATTGAGTCCATTGATATTAAGAGATACTAATGACAACTGGTTGTACATTTCTGTTATTTTTGGTTTGGGTGATGGTGGCAGTGTTTGCATATTTCCCTTCTTTGGGGTTTGCTGGTGTGAGTCTATCTATTGCCTGTTTTTTTTTGTTTGTTTGTTTGGGTTTTTTGTGGGTGTAGCTAACTTCCTTGAGTTGGAATTTTCCTCCTAGTGTCTGGTTTCTGTATGGCTGGTTTCGTGGATATGTATTGTGTACATATGGTTTTGTCATGGAATACTTTGTTTTCTCTATCTATGGTAATTGGGAGCTTTGTTAAGTATAGTAGTTTGGGCTGGCATCTGTGGTCTCTTAGTGTCTTCTGAACATTTGTCCGGGACCTTCTGTCTTTCAGAGTTTCCATCAAGGATTTGGGTGTAATTTTGATAGATCTGCCTTTATAAGTTTCTTTGCATTTTTCCTTCATATTTTTTAATATTTTTTTCTTTATTCTGTATGTTTAGAGTTTTGATTATTATATGGCAATGAGTTTTTCTGTGGATTCTATTTGATATTCTTTAAGATTCTTGTAATTTCCAAGGCATATCCTTCTTTAGGTTTAGAAAGTTGTTTCATGTGATATAATTAAATATATTTTTGTGACTTTGAGCTGTAATTCTTCTCCTTCTTCAATTCTATCCTTTTTTATGGTGTCCCAGATTTCCTGAATGTTTTGGGTTAAGAATTTCCTAGATTTAACATTTTGTATGACTGATGAATCTATTTCAACTATCAAATTGTAACACTTAAGATTCTTTCTTCCATCTCTTTTATTCTGTTGATTATGCTTGTATCTGTAGTTTGTACTAATTTATCCAGATTTTCCATTTCCAGAATTCCCTGTTTGTGTTTTCTTTAATGCCTTTATTTAAATTTTTAAGTCTTGAACTATCTTGAACATGTTTAATAGTTTTTTCTTGTTTTTTTAAGGGATTTATTGATTTCTTTAAATTATCTGTTTGTCTTTTTCTCCATTTTCTTAAGGAAATTGTTTATTTCCTTTTTAAGGGCCTTTGTCATCTTCATAAACTTATTTTTAAGCTCATTTTCTTATGTTTCACCCATGTTGGATATTCCAGATGTTGTAGAAACAGTAGTTTCTCGTGCTGCAATGTTGTTCTTTATGTTATTGAACATGTTCTTACACTGCCATCTCCCCATCTCTTCTCGAATCATTGTAGGTGACCCCTGTGATTTAGGTGGTTTTTCTTCCTCCAGGTGTGTGTGTGTGTGTGTGTGTGTGTGCAACCTGTGGATGTGGTGGTAACAGATGTGGCAGGGGACAGTGGGGCTTGACAGGAAGGATTATTCTTCCTGTCTGCTGAGGGTTGTGGTAACTGGGGGTGATTCATTGGATGTGTCCCCTGGGCTAGCACTGAGACAGTATCCAGCTAATAGTTGGTAGCTCAGATAATCACTTTTTTTTTTTCTGAAATAGGGTTTCTCTGTAGCTTTGGAGTCTGTTCTAGAACTAGCTCTTGTATACCAGACTGATCTTAAACTCACAAGATATGCACCTGCCTCTGCCTTCTGAGTGCTGGGATAAAATGTGGGCTCCACCACTGCTGATACTCACATTTTTCCCCCAAGGATGCTGCTGCCTGGTGCTGAGGGCTGCAGTATGTTGGAGTGGGGCACAGAATTGAGAGAATAATGATTTACAGCTGATACCTCAGATACTCGTATTTTCCTCTGAGTGTAGGCAGGCTGATCATGTATTATTAAGAAGTAGAGCATGGTGAGAAGCTTAACATTAACATGACTTGAGTATTCAAAAATGATCTTAGAGCTGTGAAGGGACACTGTCTCTTACTCATGCTTGTAAATACAGACAACATCTGCCTTTATTTGCATATCACAAATCTGTTCTGTCTAAAATTGATGGACCACATGTGGCACAGGAAAATACCTACGAAAGTGGCCTATTTCAAAATTATGAACATACTCTAAATGTCATGAGATTTTACAAGGTTTTTTTTATAATTTTGTTGCTGAGTTTCTAGGTTGGAGACTCATCAACAAACAACAATAATTGTGTTGTATTAACAACGTCAATAGGTTTTGGATTCCTGAAAGTTAATGCTAAAGATTGAACAGTAAACTTCAAATTTCTGGATTCAAAAACAGAAATACCAAATTAATTTGTGGCTTTCTCCTGTTGAGTGATGTTGTTTGAGGATACCTGTGTAGATATGCGGTTGAAACACACAAGTTTATATCCAAAAACAGAATCTAGGCAATTGTTAACTGCACCCAGTTAGAGGCAAAGCATCTTATATTCAGTGCTTTTCAGTTTAGAGTTTGATTATTTTAATTTTCATAAAGGACCTTTTGGTAAATGGGTGTGGGGCGCAAAGTACTCTGCAATACACCTTTTATTATTTTATTTTACATTTTTTTGTGTCTTCCTTTACCTTATTTGATCACTCAAATGATCACTTTTTGGCATTTTATAGTTTTTGAGTGTGTCTGAAATTCACATTGAGGATTAGGAAATATAAGGCCTTGAATTATCTTTAAATATACCCAATATAGTATGAAGCATATATTTTTAGAGACAGTTCATGTTAAAATAACTTAGATATCACACAAGGAAAACAATTTCCCTAATAATCTTTGTGAAATAATATTGAACTACCTTTATATCAAATAGCACTTGCATTATTATATGTTTTCTAGGGAATTTTAAAGTTTTTTCTTTAAATTTTAAACAAATTATCTACTTCTGTACATATGTGCTAATGTGAATTTAAATATTACAAATATAATCAGCCAGTCTTATGAACCTTATTTGTGTATATAAATCAGCAAAATGTCTAGATATGGAAGTCATTATTTCTTTGAGTATTCTAAAGCAGCATAATGAAAACAGATCTTTTGTAGTGGAATGGGCTCTGTAATCAAGGGTCCATTGCAATATGCTATTAAAGTCCCACAGAGCCTTTGGTGGTGGACCCCTCACTATACACAAATGTTTTCTCTATAATTGAGAGGACAACAGAAGCAGTAAAGCCAAACCTTGTCCCTACCACTCTGATTTAAAATGCTTCATTTGTGTTAATGATGGATATTTATTCATTATCTCAATGTCACTATGATGTTACAATTAACAGGAGTATATGGAGTCTTGAATTCCTTTCTTGAGAAATAAGGGCAATGCCTTAAAGACTTCATACAGTATTTGTAATCATGTGATGATCATTCTGGGATTATATATGTCACTAGGCTCATAATATTTATTGAATATGACAAAATGGACAGAAAACAATACAACGTGATTACTTTGGTTACTTTTCCTCTAAATGTTGTGTCTTTCTGTTCTTTCTAATCCTTTATCTTCTTCTCTTTGATATTATTTCAAATTTCTACATTCTGATCCAATTAAATTTCATGTAACTAGTAAGTTTGTTTACACTAGTATATTTATTTCTTTACATTATGCCTGAATATTAAATTTGTAAGACAGAATTAGGTGCTTATTCTATAATGACCTGTTAGATCTTTTCTTTATGCTATCCTGAGGCTGAGATTCAGTCATTTTCAAATGTCCTTTAGACTTTCTCAGTCACTCCAATAGAGCCTGAGAAATGCTGCTGCAATTATTGCTCAAAGGGGCAAAACAGGGAAAATACATTATGGAATTTAGAAGATAAGTAAAAACTACAAAGCTTTGTGATTCCCATACTGTATAACAGGAAATTTTTGAATCTGCTGAATCACAAAAACTCAACTGTGTCTTTGTTGTACTTGTTCAGTGTCACACACTTGAACTTTGGATAGCCTCATCTGTTTCATCCACCGCAAAAAAGACTGTGGGTAGAGCAGTGCGTACTATTAATCTCCCTAGAAGGTTTATCCATCATATGTTTTAAATTTTCTCCTTACATTAAGCCAACCAAAGCAGACACTGCCCAGGAAAGAATATGAGTATCTACTCTCTAAGGACATTTTTATAAGGATAATGCTGTACCTAGGATATGTTTCACAGCTTTTCCCACACATTTAGTGTAGCATTCTGAGGCTTTTTTACCCTGTGGTCCCTAAGTGTCAGTTGGGCCATGCTCTTATCATTCTCTTCATTATTGCCCCTTTTCCAAGATTGTCTCATCTCTGCAGCCCAGGTCTTTTCCTTGTGGATCAAAACTAAAACTCGTGGCCCATAGCCTTAAAAATCCAACTATAATCGTGTATTTTCAATATGTTTTTAAAAATCATTATTAAATATAATTAATCACGCCTTAATCTGATGTTTTAGTTATTGGCTCTTCCACCGCCAACATTCTGCCTTGAAGGTTTCTGAGTAGTTAACATCGTACTCTATAAGGCTGAGCTGTAGAAAGGAAGCTTTCACTTACTCCTTTCACAGCTACCTTTATTTCTCATCTCCCTCCATGTTCCTTCCCCTTTTCTTTATTTATACCAAACAATTTAGACACTGTCCCTTATAAGTTGAACATTCCAGTCCAGGGTGTCAGGGTCTTGCTCTCCACTCCACAAATCCTGAGGTATTTTCTCAAATATGGAACTATAAACATAAGAAGTTTCAGTGAACACACATATTTCTTATATACGGTTAAGCACAATAGCTGTAAATGTTTGTTAAAAACAGTGCTATCACAACTTATTTTGTAGATCAGTTCAATAATTAAGATATTTTGCTATTGGTGGTAATAGTAAATGCCCTAAAATATTTCACAAATCTAATTGCAATGGAAACTTGATCTGGTAATGAAAGTAAGTGTAAGATATTCTAATGTTAGAAAATATAAATATTGATAGGAGAAAATATAATGCTAGTATTTATCAAAGCTGTTACTTTGAGAAATATGATGATCATTATTTCATGTTATTTGCTGTTTCTCAATTTTTATTTTTAGGTATATACAAAATATAAGTAATTCCTGCATAGAGTCTAATGGATTTGTCTGTAGAAAGGGCCTGGGCATTAAAATGTGACTTTATGAAGCTGAGTCATAAAAGAAAGTGTAGAAAAATAGGAAAAAAAATTATAGATAGGGAGTAAGATACAGGAATCAAAAAACAATGCATATTGTATCAGTGATAAATTGCAACATTTTACCACACTTTAATTTACAGAACAGTTGCGTGTGTTCTAATAAATGACATAATAAAATGTTCTTTTATGATACATTTTCTAATTTGAATGTAATTGTAAACTATCTTGCATAGTACATACAGAAAAATCAGAGTATTAACATATGGATTCTCAATCTAATTTTTGCCAAGCAACATTTTAAGGAACTGTCTGAATGCTAATATTGTGTTCTAGTCAGAAGCAGAGGGAAATCACATAGCACAACATGTCACAGGCATTAGGTTAAGGAAGCCCAAGTGAAGACTGGTAAGATCTAAGCTTTTTTTTCCTGTTTGTTACTTTTTATGTCATTTTTAATGTTACATGTCTTTCTTTTGCTGGAAGATGTGTGCAAATGTCTTTATTTCCTCCTTTCAGTATCTCCTAGTAGGATAACCATGTCAGTTCAAAGAATTGACTCCTACCGAGTCTAGATTCTTGGACTTGTGATTTACTTGAGTTACCTGCAGAAGCATCAGTAAGGGACCCAGTCAGACAGACATAACTGAATATACACACCATCCTTGGGAACTATTGCTAGTTATAGGACTTCATGAACCTAGAATCTTTCTTTTGCATGCTGATACCTTTCTTGTGAGTTTGGTGATTTCTGCACTGTCTTCTGTAGAAAATATTTTAATTCAGAGGAAATATCTGCATAATATACATTGCAATAGTAGTAGCCAATGGCAGAAAGAAAAAAATCTCAATTTATGCTACTCAGGAATGAAGCAGGCTTAAAGAATTGAGGATGAATGTCAAAGTTATAGAGGCAAACACCTGACAATTTAATAGCTACAAATTCATGGTTTCCTATGTTGGACTTTTCTCATACAAGAGAAATAATCCAAGGAATAGTCCAAGGATACAAAGGATATCTCTCAGAGAGAGAGAGAGAGAGAGAGAGAGAGAGAGAGAGAGAGAGAGAGAAGAGGTGATGGCAGCAATAGGCTACCTAGCTAGTAATAAGGCAAGCTTTGTCTTCAGAAAGACCTAAATTCAGGCAAATATTATATGAGCTCAGAAAAAAAAATACACCAAGTTTTCAAAGTCATGACTTTTTGACATATAAAGTTACAATGTAATACCTATCATAATATTTTCTTAGAAAAATTAAAGACCTATTTTCCAGAGTGTTTGATACAAAATTGATCTCTCCTTGCCATATGAAAGTAATAGACATAATACTACTTTTAAGCAGAATAGATAAAAACTGGTGTATAAAGTTACAGAAATAAGAAAAGAATTGCTTTCATAGGCAGTGTGAGATTTCAAATTAAGCTTCGTCAATTGTTCAGGAAATATTTGTCCCATTTCACCGAATTAGGTGTCAAACAGTTCAGTGTTTAATGATAGTTTTTTTTGTGTCATATACACATATAGGTATAGAGGTAAATTTCCACTTTTTTCTTTTTGAGTCATCGTCAGTTATAAAGGGAATTCATTTGGAACTTTCTTTTGTTTTATAAACAATATTTTAATAATGATTTAAATATCAGACACAAATCATGCTTTCCATAGACATTTCTGCATATTAGTATTCCCCAATAGAAGGTCAATGCTAGGGTGATATTATGCACACGCTGCTGGCGATGGTTCTGGGTAGCTTAAGTTGAAATGATCTGAATTAGATGTCTGGCATTGTCTTTGCATTTTAAAACTTGATCCCCAGGATGAGATACTGTTTGAGAGTCTAAGGAAATATTGCCTGGTGGTGAGGGTCTTTTAGAATTTAAAGATTGAATCCAGTTTGAGGTTGAGCTTTCTGCTTCATTCTTTGATTTTAAGATATGTGCTTTTTCAGTCACAGTCCAGCTGGCCTTGGTGAGTTCCCAATAGATCAGCTCCACTGTCTCAGTGGGTGGGTGCACCCCTCGTGGTCCCGACTTCTTTGCTCAAAAAGCATGGGATAAAACTGGACTCTCTCAACATGGCGAACAATGAGGGCTGATGAGACGCAAAGGACAATGGCACGGGGTTTTGATCCTGCTTAATGTGCTGGCTTTGTGTGAGCCTAGCCAGTTTGGATGTTCACCTTCCTAGATATGGACGGAGGGGGGAGGACCTAGGACTTCCCACACGGCAGAAAACCCTGAAGGCTCTTTGGACTGGAGAGGGAAGGGGAAAGGAGTGGGGGGGAGGGGGAGAAGGGTGGGAGGAGGGGGAGGGAAATGGGAGGCTGGGAGGAGGTGGAAACTTGTTTTTTTTTTTCTTTTTTCTTCTCCTTTCCTCAATAAAAAAAAAAAATTAAAAAAAAATAGTGGCCAAAAAGATGAAACAAAAAAAAAAAAACAACTTGGACATCTAGCTGGATTATTTCCAAGGTGACTCCTATTTATACTTTGGTCATATTGGATTTATATGAATTTAGGAAATACTTTAATAACGTTAAACATACATATATGAGAAATATATTCATATCCAGGGAGATCAGTCTCAGAGATGACTGACATGATATTTCTTCATTTGCCTTTCTATTTTTATTAATTTTCATGTATTTCTAAGATTTATACAATTTCACATAAAAACAAATTTATGTTCACATTTTATTAAAATCTGTAGTAACTGTCTGGGGAGCACACTAGGGATGATCCTGTTGTCAGGGATGCCAGCCCTGGAAGCAGAGCTTGAGAGCAACAGAGCTGACCCTGTCTTCCCCCATGTGACATGTGGTGTCATGGGTAAAGGAAAGATGATCTCCCTCTCCCCCCTTTGCTGCCTATGGCAGATGAGAGAGCTGGGGTCACAAGAGTGAGAGAACTAACCCTGCCCTACACCAGCCACAGCACACAGAAAAGCTGCCCTGTACCCAGCCTGGGCACACACTAGAGCAGATTCTGTTGTCTGGGTTGCTGGTGAGCCAGTCCTGAGGGCAGGAGAGCAGGAGAGCTGACTCCCCCCCCCCCCCCCCCCCCCCCCCCCCGCCCCACACCTTACCCCTTACAGCAGTCAGGAGAGAGGGCCCTGTACCTTGCCTGGGCAAAATAGTAGAGCTAAACCTGGAAAATATGAGTTGGGGGTCTGGATCTGAGGACCCCCAAAAGCAGAAGAACTGGCCCCACTCCATGCTGTAGATGCTGTAGGCTGCGTGAGGTGAGCAGGCTGAGAGGGGAAGTCAGTGAGATGACAAATGCAGAGCCACCCAGGCCCAGAACCAGGGCTGTGTTGGGCTAACCACCCCAACATCTACCAAATCTATGAGCAGAGAAAGAGGACAAACCGACAGATCCAAACCAACAGGATCTCCATGAAACAAGACAAGATATCTAGTGTTCATAATCGGCGGTGTAGCAGAAACCAGAGGCCTCCATCCGGACCACTAACCAGGCAATGAAAGATGAACAGACTAAAGGGTAAACTGCATCTCAATGGACCACGCCACAGCTTCCATGACAAGATTCTTCTTTTTTGTTTTTTGTTTTTGGAGGGAGGTTGCAAGGGCAGAGAATAGATACTAAGGGAAAGGAGGTGAGAAAAGAATGCATGATGTGAAATCCACAAAGAATCAATAAAAGTAAAAAAAATAAAATAAAATAAAAATAAAAATAAAAAAAGAAGATATGTGCTTTCAGTCTCCTGCTCCAGGCACCATACCTCTTCCTCTGACATCATGGACTGTTATCCCTCTATAGCTGTAAACCAAAATAAATCCTTCTCTTTTTTAAGTTGTCTTAGTCATAGTATTTTACTGCTGCAGTAAGAAAAATAACTAAGAAAACATCTATAGCTTGTAACCATAATGTGACAGGATGGTATATATATATATATATATATATATATATATATATATACTGAATATATATATATTCAGTATATATATATTCAGTATATATATTCAGTGTATAATCTCTTAGAAGACAAAAGAACAGATGGCTTTTCTTAGACATTTACATAATACTAAGTGAAATTTCAAGTAAGATTTTAGATAGATTACAAATTATGTTCTTAAGTGCAATTTTAAAGATTGTTTATATTGAGCTATGTATTTTTCTCTGCTCCTCTCTTTTCCTCTCTCCTCCTCCCCTATCCTATTCCATGGTCTTCATGCTCCAAATTCACTTAGGGGATCTTGTCTTTTTCTACTGCCAATGTACATTAGGTCCATATATGTCTTTCTTAGGGTGGTTCTCTTCGTTATCTAGATTCTCTGGGATTGTGAATTGTAAGATGCTTTTTTTAAAAAATTGTCTTTATGTCTAAAAGTCACTAATGAGTGAGTACATATGATATTTGTCTTTTGGATCTGGGTTATTGTAGTAATGAAGTGAGCAGGCCTGCTTTTTGTCCCGCCCAGCTCGGGCATGGCTAGCAATACACCCGAAATAACAACACACAAATTGTATTCATTAAAACACTGCTTGGCCCATTAGCTCTAGCCTCTTACTGGCTAATTCTCATATCTTGATTAATCCATTTCTATTAATGTGTGTAGCACCATGAGGTGGTGGCTTACCAGGAAGATTCTAACCTGTGTCCATCTCGGAGAGGAGACCTATGGTGTCTGCCTCATTGCCTTCTTCCCAGCATTCTATTCTGTCTACTCCGCCCACCTAATTTTCTGCCCTATTAAAAGGCCAAGGAAGTCTCTTTATTAACTAAAGTAACACATAGACAGTTGACCCACCTACATCAGGTTACCTCACTCAATATGATGCTTTCTAGATCAACCAATTTACCTTCAAATTTCAAGGTGTCATTATTGTTTTTCTGTTCTGTAGTACTCCATTGTGTAAATGAACCACATTTTCCTTCTCTATTCTTCTGTCAAGGGGCATTTAGGTTGTTTCCAGGTTCTGGCTATAACAAACAATGCTTCTATTAACATAGTTGAGCTCATGTCCTTGTGGTACGATTTGAACATCCTTTGGGTATATACACAAAAGTGGTATTGCTGGGTCTTGAGGCAGATTGTTTTTTTAATTTTCTGAGAAATCCCTGTACTGAAATCCAAAGCAGCTGTATCAGTGTGCACTTCCACCAGAAAAACCAGGAGTGATCCCTTTACCCCACATCCAATCCAGCATCAACTGTCATCAGTGTTTTTGGACTTGGCCATTCTTACATGTGTAAGATAGAATCTCAGAGTTTTTTTTAATTTGCATTTCTCTGATGACTAAGGATGTTGAACATTTCTTTAAGTGTCTTTCAGTCATTTTAGATTCTTATGTTGAGCGTTTTCTGTTTAGGTCTATACTCATTTTTTTATTGGATTATTTTTTCTATTGGTGACCAGTTTCTTGATTTCTTTGAATATTTTGGAAATCAGCCCTCTCTCTGATTTGGTGTTGGTGAAGATCTTTTCCAATTCTGTAGTCTGCCATTTTGTTAATGTGCACTTAAAAAAAATCCTCCCAATGTTGTATGTGTAGGTTACATATTGTATTGACACACCCTTAAAGATATTTTATATGTGTTCTTGACATAGAGTTTTAAATCAAAAACTATTTTCTTTGTTGAATCATCTTGACAAATTGCCATCAGTATGCAGAACCAAATGTTACTTATCATTTCCAGAAATTAAGTCCTTATCATTTTTGTGCATGTCATTTAAATACTTTTTAAATATATTTCATTGTTAAGCACACATTTTAAATTATAGGATAAAATCTTACAAAAATACAGCTGTGCCATTTTTAAGCACAGAACATTTTAGAAATTTCTGATTTTGCCTGACATAGTAATATAATCCTATATTTTAATTTTGAAAATTATTTTCAACTAAGGCAGAATGGCATAACTAAAACTCACCCATCCTTTATGGTCTGTGCAGTGTTTGCAATCAAAAGATTGCATAGATTGTTATTGTTGGCATGCCTGTGTGCATACTTACTGAATACATAGATGATTGTTGTTCCCATGAAATTTGTACTGAATCTTAGGTTGTCCAACTTAGATAATATTAGTACACTTCATGCTTAGCCCTTAACTCCTTTTATATTTCTTGTTGTATGATAGGAATACAAATTGGTTTAAGTTATTCTGCATTTCTTGAGTGATTGTTATTATGTTGCTCAAGTGTTCAATATAGTCCTCTTGAATCCCACTTTTATAGAATTATGGGTAATATACTGGTGTCCTTATATTTGATTCACATTAGAAAAGAATGAACAATGTATCTGATGATTAAATAAATATAGTTGCTAAAAATCAACAGATAACTTACTACATTTTCAATGTTGAAAAACATTTCATCAGTTAGAAAACTAAATATAATTTTGTGAAAAACAGTCTTAATCAAGCAACAGTGTTTATTCATTCTTACTTACCCCATTCCCCTTTCCTTGCATTTACACTGAGATGCATGCAAGCCCCTTGCTTCTAGTTGGTTATACTGGTGTTCTGCTCCTAGCATCAGAGAATCTCAAATGTTAAGAGACAGAAAAGAAATAGTCAGTCTCTTCAAGGAAACTCAGAAAACTTAAAAATGTCACACCTAATTCCTGATTATGCCCTGGTGGTAGTTAAGTGCTTTTTGTACTCTTTGCCTTCTTTCCATTTCTTTAATACGTTCATAGCAATTGTTTGTGAAGAATTTTATCCTTAGGGCATAAAACACTGTAGTCAAAATGGTGAGTGTAGAAATTCAGGAAATGAAGATTAGTACATCTGCAGACATGTGGGAAGGGAAAGAACATTCAAAACAGTTTGTCAATTTAGCTCCGTGTGCTGTTTTTTTACAGGATAAAACACCTTTCATGTCTTATATCACTCAAGTTGGACTGTGAGTCTATTCATCCACCTTGCTGTATTTTGGATGAGACAATTATCAGTCTCAGGGAAGACTGTAACTCCTGAACTTGATTTATTTATTTATTCATTTAGAAAGCTTTAGAGATTTTTAAAGTTACCCCAGAGATTTTTTTTTTTTTTTTTTGCTGTTCTTGGTGCGGGACAATTCTATATTCTGTCAATTATATTTTAAATAAATGCTGATTGGCCGGTAGCCATGCAGGAAGTATAGGCAGGAAAACCAGACAGGAAGTATAGGTGGGGCAATGAGAACAGAAGCTCTTCCTGCAGTCCTGTCCAAACACTGAAGAAGCAGGATGTGACCTGCCCCACTGAAAATGGTACTGAGCCATGTGGCTAAAATAGATACAAATAATGGGTTAATATAAGTTATAAGAGCTAATATGAAGTCTGAGCTAATAGGCCAATCAGTTTATAACATATTTAGAACTCTGTGTGATTTTTCTTTGGGACATAATGACTTCGGGAACTGAGCAAAACAGAAACTCCAATAGGCAGGCTCTCATGCTACAGGTTTTTTATTTTTTTATACTTTTAGCAAATTATTGACAAAATTCTATATATATATATATTATTTTTCTTTTGACATTAAGTTAATGAACCTATTTCTTCCCTATCTTTCAATCAGCTCCTCAATACAATAGAATTTTTTTCATCAGATGCACTGTATCATTCTTTCATTCTTTTAGGTCATTGGTTAATATCTAATTGCATGTTTAATAGTTTGATTCAGACAAATGAGACAGTCTGGCCCATAGAGAAATATTCTGGTTGTGTTAGTTTTCTTAATGGCCTCACCCTCAAGTGTTGCTTCTAATGAAGGAAGTTGGTTGGTTTATCAAGTCTAGGCAATTTTGCTTCTTTTTTTTTCAATAAAAGTACCTAAATGATATACCCTTAATGAAGTTTGATATAACAATCACATTTGTGAGCATGGTTAAAACAGAAATTTATAGTGTAGTCCTCTACTATGGGTTATGACTTCTATCAAGTTTGATATACTGCAGAACTTCTTTAAATTATTGTTAGAATCACAAATTTCTCATCACATCATGTCATTGTAGTTTTATAGTTACTATCAGAAAGAGAAATGATACGTGTAAGCCCCAGCATTGACTTTTGTACAGAAAATGTGTTTTCCTGAGTTGCTGAGGGAGTCAACATACAGAGCAGCTTTTCAGGTTCCTCAAAAATGCATGTTGAGGTATTAGTTACATGTGGAGACTGATGGCATAAGAGTGTGTGAATGGAAAAGGAGTAAGTGCAATTCATTAATGCAAGGAGCTGAAAAAGTTAATCAGGACCAAATGACTTTAAAAGTAGTGATTGTTTACTTCCCATAGGCAAGAGGATAACTATATGTTTTTCCTTGGGTTCACCTTCTTATTTAGCTTCTTTAGGTTCACCAATTGTAGCCTCCGTGACCCTTATTTATGGCTAGAAACCAATTATGAGTGAGTACATCCCATGTTCATCTTTTTGGGTCTGGGTTACCTCACTCAGGATAGTGTTTTCTATTTACATCCATTTGCATGCAAAATTCAAGAAGTTCTTGTTTTTTACCGCAGCGTAGTACTCTACTGTGTATATAGGAAGTAGACAAAATTGCCGGGGAGAAAAGGGGGATCTTGGGAGTGGGGTGGGTTGGGGGTAAGGGGAGAAGGGGAGAGAAAAGTGAGAAGGGGAGGATGGGGGTAACTTGGGGAAACAGGATGATTGGGATAAAGGAAGGCTGGATAGGGGAGCACGGAAGCACAGTTCTTAGTTAAGGGAGCCATCTTAGGGCTGGCAAGAGACTTGAACCTAGAGTGGCTCCCAGGAGAGAAAAAACAGAGAGAAAAAAAAGAAAAAAAAAGTAGTGATTGTTGTCGGTAGTTGTGGAAGTGGTAAGGCTTTTCAAACTTGCTTACTAAAAACAAATTAATAAGCTTAATTATTGAATGATTATTGCACTCACTGCCTGCACTCCTATTGGGCTTTTTTCAGTTCTGTCTGCCTATCAACCATTCTTGTTCAGTGTTATAACATGCAAGTCATAGCAGTCTATTTCCAACCACTGACAATATTTGTTATCAGCTGACATATGTTAATCCTTGTTTGAATTGAGCTATCCAAGTGCCTTCTAAGATTACACAAGTATTGGTTTCCTTCCCTTGGATTCATATTCTAACATTGTATTTCCACTCCACCATGTGGTAATGCTTCTGTATTTTAATTCACATGGCAAGATATCACAATTTGGAAATTTTCACTTAGTATATTGCAGACCCATTATGACAATGTCCTCTACAGTGAGTGTAGATGCTTGATTTTTTTTCCAAAATGTTAAATGAAATTCTGATGAACTCTATTTTCCCTTTTTCTTTATTGTAGAAAATTCAATCAGAGAAATTAGGACAAGGAAGAGGGTTTCAGGTTACTATTGGTTTGAGGAACTTAAAAAGATTTTTCAGGTAGAATCCTGCCCACTTCTTGAGACCTTCACTATGATTTCTGAGGAAAAGCCCATTTTGTATAGTTGGTAGTATTTTTTCTTTTTATTTGTTAAAGACACAGAATACAGTTTTTTAATAACACAGAATGACTTTCTAGTCATTCTGAAACACGCCAAAAGTTGAATTACTTATATGAATTAACTCCCAGTGTTTTTATTTTCTCATTGTTGTTTAGGTTTTCTAGGATTGTGTATTGTAGGTTGGTTTTCTTTGCTTTAAACCACTTATGAGTGAATACGTATGATAATTGTCTTTCTGGGTCTGGGTTACCTCACTCATATGATGCTTTCTAGCTCCATCCCTAATGCTTGTTTCTTATGCTGTGTAGCGACCTTATGGAATATATGACTATAACAATTACTAAGCATTTTTCTTCATTTCTTATCTTTTCTTAGGTAAAGTGAGGTAGGCTTCAGATAATTCTTTCAATGGTATTGCTTAACACAATTCCTAAACTACATCTAGTTTAAAAGGCAAAATGAACCATTTTTTTCCTGAAATAAAAGAGATCATGTCTTTCAAAAATATGTTTTTAACTGCTTCTGGTTGGACTGATCCCTGTGCAGTCCTCCCTGGGATCCCAGAACCGAGTGTGTGAAGTGTCCCAATCTGCATTAAGTGAGGAGTATGTCTCCACTCCAGTTCATCAAGAAGAAATAGACTCTGGAAAGATTTTTTTTTCTGGTGATATAAGTGTTTTGGATCTAACCTGGGTATCCAGTAAGAAATACAATGAGATTGTAAAGTTTTCATCAGGGACTTAATGCTACTGTGTGAGAAATGGGCTGTTGCTTTCCTTCTGAGCATTGTCTCCTGTTCCCTCATTAAAACACTGTAGCTGTGACTATTCAGCTCTGAGCAAGAACACTCTAGGTCCCAGTATACATAATTGTCAAACAAAAGCAAGATCATTTTCTCTAAGGAGCCAGATGATTGTGTTGTAATTTTGGATAATAATTATAAATATGAATAGGCAGCTTTGCTTTGCAGTATTATATCCACAGGCATTGTTTCATTTTATCTTCTCTTAATCATTCAAGTCCAAATGATAATTTACAATACGGTCTACAGCAGATGAGTAAACCAAGAGTTAAGGATGATGAAGATAACACAATAATGAGCAAACAGGTGTTAGTATCCATACCTGTGACTCCTTGTACTGACCTTAAGGGAACACCATTCCCTTAAGTAAATAACTAAGATTCCAATTTGAACATAGACCCTGAATGGATTAGTGCAAAATCCTTGTATATACAATATGATAAACCCAATTTTTCCATTTATTGTTGGCTAAGATTTAAATGAGGCTTCCTTGGTAGGTTTATCATTGCCTCTGTACTTTCTGAATCACGTCCCTGTTTCTTGCTCTATTGTGTATGGTAGTTAATAACTAAACTTCTTAAACAGAATATCTTAATCAAAGAAGCTTCACATGCAAATTGTGTTTCATTATCCTGGACCACATGATAATTATAATTTTGGAGTACTTCAATCATAGATAAATAAATCACATGCATGTTCCCATTTTGAATATGTCTTCAACAGCTTGATAATTACAAGGCATCTTTTAACTCAGAAAATACTCATTAAATGTCATAATTAAAAAAGAAAATCTGAATATGTACACCACAATAAATTCCTCTCGACTATTGTGAAAATCCACCTTCTCTACTTCTGATATTAACATTGTAACAATGTAATAAAAGTAACTGGCAGGGCTTTGTACAATCAGAAATATACTATTTTAAACATTAAAAGTCAGTAGTCTATGGTAAGTAAATCAATGGTAGAACATTAATTTAGATGATTTTGTTAATATTTAATTTAAATCACTCCATATTGTTCAAAAAAGCATATGTCTTTACTTTTTGAAGAACATTGCACTATAGTTCCATATTGGTCTCAATCAGGCAAAATTTTATGAATCTTAGAGGTATGTTCCATTATGCTCTGATGAAAAGAATTAACGTGTTTTATCTCAACATAATTATTCCATTTTCTAATACACAAACCCAATAGAATTATAAAATTGCTTTTAATAGTTCATAAGCATTTTTTTACTTATCAGTGCAACTTAAAAGAAAAACAACTCTTAAAAATGTAGAATAATGGCTAGTCTTCCCATAAGTAAGTCAGTGTGTATAGGTGAGTTTACAAATTAATGTCACTTTGAATATCAAAATTGTCATGATAAATATTAATTTATCCAATAGTTCTATTTTGGGTAGATAAATATGTTATATAATATGAAATTTATTGTGAATATATTAAGAAGCAAATAAAAATGGTAAACTAATTCGCATTTATGAATTAAACTACAGGCAATATTTTAAATAGTACTCTTAACTCCTCAAGGAACTTCAAGCTTCAAGCTTTACATAAGATTGGGCTAAGAGTCATCAATAAAGAAAAACTTTTAAGGAAGATCACAAGTTTATAGTTTAAGAAGAATAGGAAGAAAAGAAAACTTGACCAATATATTGATCTTCTTTTTAACATCAGTCTTCTTTAAGGAATATTTAGAATTTGCAGTTGATATTTTCAGGAAATCAATTTAACATCCTTGGTGCAGTAATGCTTACCAGGATGTCTCTGGAAAGATATGTACATACAAAAATCCTAGTTTGACTTCACAGTCACAAGTTACAAAATAAATAAGGGAAAAAGAAATGGATGAAAAATATAGATATTCTGTCATCCAAAGAGATCCATTCAAATATTTCAAGCACTTTTGGATTTGATTTGCATTCCCTTGTGCTATAAAAATTAAAATGACAGATAAATTATACAAATACTGTTATTTTACAAAGTGGATTATGAATTTACCAAGTTTAGTGCTAACATGTTATTTTTTTAACATATGGAGTATATTGACTATCTAGTAAATAGATATTTTACATTAGCAGAACTATGGAGTTCAGTAAAAAATGAGCTTGTATGTAAAAGAATTGGGTGTGAGTTGGTCACAGTTCATTGGAGGGCATTTTCAAAATGGATGGAAAGTACTGGTTATGTTCATGTCACAGGGGCCATTTTCATCATGCTTTCATGAAAGAGCATACATTGTGTGAGTGAGTAAAAGGCGAAGCTGGGTAGAGAGTACAGAGACAGACTGATCCCATATTTAGAAAATGTACAAACACAGTGCTGGGAAAGAATCATTTGGAATGAACACATGGAAAGAGACAAGTATTTGATGAATTAAGTCAATACAGCCATGTTATATTCAATTTAAATTGATCCATCAAAACTTGTATTCTCAGCAAAGATATTACTCCTTCAAACTGTTAATAGAATATAAATACCTAAACTGAAATTTTGTGGAACAGAAAGCCATCATAACAATCACATAGGCAATCTTTGCCAGATTTCTGTGCTTGCCCATCCTTGAAGTCTATAAGAATTAACCTTTCTGATCAAAGCTGAGGTGAGACCATATAACAGCAGTGAATTTTTGTCATCATCATTTCAAGTACTATTATATATATATATATGTAATATAATATGATATATTAATAAATAAATATATATATTTACCAATAGGAATAATATATTAGTACTTTTCTAAGAAAATTTGCTTCTGAGAATTGAGTATAGACAGAGAGATAGTATTGAATGTGTGATAGTACTAAAACATTTGGTGAATGAGTTTATTTATAGTAGAGTAAATAAAATATTAAACATTGAATGAAAATATTGAAATTTACAAACATTTAATTGTTTTTATATGTAACATTACACAGATTGAGCTGGCTATATTTATATCCATTTGAAGATACAAACATATAAATCTATTCATGCAACAATAATTAATGAAAAAAGATTGCAAATGTGAAAGAGGACAAAAACGAGGAGTTTATGTTAGAGTGGGGGCAAGGAAGGAGGAAATGATGTAATTAAACCATAATCTTAACAATTAGGTAACTAATGTTTAAAATACAGAATGGGTGTTTACAGAAAATGAGCAGAAAATAGCAAATACAATTACTATTAATGAACTCTGAGTCCAATTAATGTTTCTTATATGAACATGTAAGTATAAGTGCATGAAATTTTAAGATATAAAATGTGTTAAATTATAATAGGCATTTACAGAGAAACACATACTTATAAACGCACACACACACATACACACACACACATACACACACACATACAGAGAGAGAGAGAGAAATACCATGTGTGTATAGATGATTATATAAATTTTTTCAAATAAAGAATGGCAGAATGGCATTTGCTGGGCTGGATTAGATTAACAGCTAAGAACATATATTGCTCTTACAGAGAACTCAGGTTTTGTTTCAAGTGCAGATATTAGGTGGTGAAAAACTTCCTTTATATACAGCAACTTGGCATGCAAAATATTTTCCTGGCCTCCTCAGGTGTTTACACTCATGTTCAGACATACACAACACAGACAGACTGACTGACTGACAGACAGACAGAGACATACACATTAAAAGTAAAAATTTAATTATGCTGTTTAATATTTATTTATGTAATTTTAATTTTTTATTCATTTTATATACCAATCACTATTTCCCCTCCATCCCCCCTCCTTCTACCACAACCCCAGTACTATGCTTAGAGAGGGTAAAGACTCCCATGGGGTGTCAGTTATGACTGGAGAATTGAATTGAGGCAGGACCAAGACCTTTCCCCGTGCATCAAGGCTGAGTAAGGTGTCTCACACTAGGGAACAGCCTCCAAAAAGGCAGTTCATGCACCAGGGATAAATCCTGGTCCTAATACAAGGGGCCTCACAAACAAATCAAGCCACACAACTGCCACCCACATTCAGAGGGTCTACTTGTGTTCCTTGCCGGCTCCTCAGCTGTCAGTCCAGAGTCTAAGAGCGCCCAATAGCTCAGTTTAGGTGTCTCTTTGGGTTCCCAATCATGACCTTGAATCCCTTTGCTCATATAATCCCTACTCCCTGTTTTCGAATGGATTCCAGAAACTTGGCCCAGTGCTTGGCTGTGTGTCTCTAAATCTGCTTCCATTATTTACTGGATTAAGTATTTATGGTGACAATTATGGCAGTTGGCAATCTAATTATAGGAGAATGTACAATATCCACTATTACTAGGAGTATTAGTTGGTGTCATCTTGTGGATTCCTGGCAATTTCCCTAGCAGCAGGTTTCTCCTGAACTTCATAATGGCTTTTTCTATCAAGATTTCTCTTCTGTTGCTCTCCTTCTCTGATTTCAGAAGTCCTTCTCTATTTGTGTTGCTTTTATTGGTTAATAAATAAAGAAGCTGCTTTGGCCTGTGATAGGGTAGAGTAGAGCTAGGTGGAAAAACTAAACTGAATGCTGGGAGAAAGAAGGCAGAGTCAGGGAGACACCATGTAACCACCAGAGAAGAAAGATGCTAGCTGCCAACTGGAGGTAGGCTATGAACCTCATGATAAAATATAAAATAATATTGGGTTAATTTAAGATATAAAAATTTGCTAGAGGCCGGGTGGTGATTGAGCACACCTTTAATCCCAGCACTTGGGAGGCAGAGGCGGGTAGATCTTTGAGAATTTGAGGCCAGCCTGGCCTACAAAAGCTAGTTTCTGGACAAGATCCAAAGCTACAGAGAAACCCTGTCTAGAAAAAAACAGAAAGAAAAAAATAGAAATATGTATAAACTGATAGGTCACACAGTGATTTAATTAATGCAGTTTCTGTGTAGTTTTTTTTTTTATGTCTGGGTGGCTGAAAAATGAATGAGAAGCCTCCAACAACACTTCTCCATCCCTGTCCCAACTCAACCATCCTGTTCCCTCATGTTCTCATACCCTATCTTCTTTCCCCTATCCCAGTTTATTCAGGATACCTTACCTAATTCACCTTCCTAGGGTGATACATGCATGTCCCTACGTGTTATCTAGCTTCTCTGAACCTGTGGATTGTAGCCTGAATATACTTTGTTTTATCTCTAATATCCACTTAGAAGTGAGTACATACCGTGTTTGTCATTCTGGGTCTTCAATGCTTCACTCAGGATGAGGTTTTTCTAGTTCCATCCATATGCCTGAAAATTTAATGATGTCTTTCATTTTTTATCACTGAAAAATATTCTATTGTGTAAATGTACCACATTTTCTTTATCCATTCTTAACTTAAGGGGCATCTAGGTTGTTTCCAGGCTCATTACAAATAATGATGCTATTAACATAGTTGAGCAAGTGATGTTTTGGTGTAATTGAGCATCCTATAGGAATATGCACAAGCATGGTTAGATACTCATAATGCACCATTTAATTCTTTACTGAGTATTCTTTCTCAATAAGGAATAGAAATTTTTCTTCTTCTTAAAATTACAATAATATTCCCAGCTTTATAGTATGCATGTCTCAACATACGAAGTTGTCTATTGTTTTTAACCATAGTAGCTGTATATAGATTCCATAAAAAAAAATTTTCCATGTGTCACTGATCACAACGCAGTTATGAGGAAGGTGTCTGTGATAGGGAGGAGCTAATGTTCTGTTCCCTTGAAATGTCATATCTGTATATATCTGTTAGAAGTAGAGGGGAAGATAAGAAGGACTGAGATTCTTGGAATAATGGGAAAACAAATGGTACTAATTATCTGTCTTGAAACTCTTCTGATATCACTCATGGAGAGCAATCAACATTGTAATGAAAAATGTAGCATCAGTCCCCTGTCTGAAATTCACTTTCAAAACTGAATATTATTTTAATGTATGACAAGGCCACTTTGAAACCATGCCACTAAAATAATTATCAGTTGACTGGAATTAGTTGAATGAGTCATATGGATTGGTTCAGAAAGTGTGAATACTGGATGTAACTTATACAAAAGTTTATCAAGAAACACAATCTGTATATTGCTAATAGGTCTTATGATTCCCCAAAAGTTCTCTGTTGCTCCACAGCACTTTCATGGCGATTATGAGGAACATATCGCATGTGCTTCCCCCAAGAGGCCAAGACGAAGGCAGGGTTAGGAAAGTAGCTGGAACGTGAATTAAGATGTTAGGAGTTACTTAACCACAGTATACTCCATGTGCCTTTGTCTCATAATAAAGTATTTTGATTTGTGCTGCTTCTACACAGTGTTTATTGTTCAAGTCGAAGAAATTACTGTTTGGTGAGTCAGGAAATGTTTTCCTGAAGATAAACATAAAGTTTTGAACTTCTGCTGTGGCCAGTGTGCAGGTAAAAGTCAGTTGTACTTCTCATTCCCAAAATTTCCTCTGTGGTTATTTGGTATGTTCCTCCTACACAACACAGTAACTCTTACCCAGGATAGTAGCTATTACCCAAGGGAAGGATCAATCTGTAAATGATGCAGACTCAATATTTAGACAAACCACTTAGTTTTCTGTATTCTATTGTGAAGGCGTAAGTCACAAACAATGCCACACCAATTTGGGGTTATGATTATTAGGGTGGTATTTATTTAAAGGGGAAAAAACTTACAGATCACTGTCCCAGGCAACAGCCCCCTACACAACCAGGAAAGGAGTCTAGTCGCAGGCGGAGGAGGAAGTGAAGAGAGAGAGAAGAGGGAAGTGGCCGCTTTTTTAAAGGGAGAGAAACCACGCCCCAATGGGCTGGTACCTCAGCGGTGATAGGCTGGAGGAGTGGGAGGACCTCCCGCAACACCTCCCCCTTTTGTTTAAATAAGAGAGTTCTAAACCTACTATGAAATTATATACAATAAGTACAAATATCCAATTCTAACTAGCTTAGGTCTTGTATAATAAATAACTTGGCCAAGTCATGAGAGAAAGTAACTACATTTATATAGTCTTCAACCCCATCAAAGATCTGAGAAGGGAAATAATGTTACCTGGGTAATTAGGAAGTTTAGTAAAACAACTTCCAAAACATGCAACAAATCACAGAGACAACTGGCTACCTGGGCAATCACCCAAAATCACGTTAGCAGCGTTGAAGCAACCAACTTTGGCTAAGGCCTAACATAACTGACATACCATTTTCAAAGGCAAGCAACTTTTCAAAACTATCTTACCCTGTCTTGGCAGGATATGACAGCCCTGTTTTATCCATTGATGCACGCTCTGTATCTTTGTCAGTCGTTGAGGTATGGGCATTTCTTTGCCCCAAGGCCAGTTCTGCCAAAAAGAAGGCTCCAGGTGGAGTGTCTTTGGTGCTCATCATTCTCTCGGGAATAGAGTGGTGTTGCCAGGAGCAATTGTGTCTCACTACCACAAAACTCTGAGTTAGATTAAAGGCCATTTTCTACAGCTCTTTGAAGAAGTTGAAGATTATCTATCTATACTGAGTATAATCTCTATATATCTAAAGAACCTGATTAGTCTATTATAAATGACAAACTTAGATGGCTACTAGTCTATATAATTCTCAATATCTATCTAACTTAAAGACTAAGATAATAAACGACTGTGAAACAAATGAGGACAATGACCTCCTAATATAAACAATGTACAAATATACATTGCAGTAGGTAAATATATATCAATACACAAATATTATATAAGTATCTTAATCAGAGGTAGAAATGTACACTGCAATATGGTAAATATATACAATATATATATATATCATTACAATATATGTCAATACATAAAAAATGTTTTAAACAGAGGTAGAAACATGCATGCGTACAATAGTCAATATAATTTAACTTTGTATCAATATACAAGAATCTATACCAATATATTTGTCTAAAGACAGTAACTCACAATTACAAATCTATTATCCCATCATCCCTCTTTTCTTTTTTTCAAAATGATCCCTGAGCTTATAAAATTCCTCCCCCAACCCTCAATCATATACTAATTATAATCAACCCCTAAATGATGTCCCTAAACCCAAGGGCAAACTTTACTGGGAGGGGGGACGTCATTCTCTAGAATTACTTCCAGCTGTCATAGGGGCGACGTTCTTCCTGGGGGATCCTGTGAAAGTAAAATGATGGTTAAATTTCAAGATAATGTCTTTTAAAATTGCAAATAGTCTCTGAGTATTTTCGTGCAGGTCTGGCCAAAATGTTGTATAAGATGTGCACGATTTCAGCTACCAAGTTGGAACTGTCTTGTGCAGCTGGTACCCAAAGCAGGTCTTGTAGTAGCGCTAACAGTATCATGACGTCATATCAACCAGGTAGAGTTGTTGTTATGGGGCCCCATCTTCTTCCTGGAAACTTCAAATGTCACTTTAGGAAAAACTCATTGTTCATTATGAAAAACTTAAACATTAATCGTATGGACATATATATATATATATATATATATATATATATATATATATATATATATACAATGAAAGACATGATAGATATATTCAATGAAAAGTATGATAGATATGAAGAAAAGCAAAGATGTTTTCTAAACTCATATTTCTTTCTGTCCCATATCATGGCTCTTGACATGAGACAGAAACTCCAGAAACTCTGGGTTTTTCTCTTACTAACAGGCTTGGAATTGGAGAGGGACTGAGCCAGAGTCCAACTTCAAAACCAGCTTTATAAATTTAGAAATATGGTTTAATATTACTTACACAACCCTTTCAGTTTTCTTGATATTTCCTATTGGGCAGGTATTTTTCCATCTGTCAGTATCCAAATATCCAGGGTCCCTTGAATTTTTCAAAGATGAGTGTTTTCCTGTGGAGATAAGAACAGAACCCTGCCCCCATTCTATATGTTTTTCTTACCACCTGTATGAATATCATCGTTGTGGATGAGTTGTCATTTCTCCTTTCCAAGAGGTTTCTCCTCTTCAAATCGAAACTTTATTAATTTTGATGGTATCCACAATTTTTCTTCTCCTGTGGAAACAAGAGCAAAACCCCTTCCCCAAAGTAGCACATCTCCTGGCTTCCACTGAGAGGTCAGCACATCTTTGAAATAAATCGGTTGATTTAATTCAGCAGACTTTTCCATTATCCAATGTCTTTCTGCTGCTGTCGTTCCTTTCTCATTAGCGTTAAGAAAATTCAAGGTTAGTAAAGCATTATGTAATCTATTTCTGGGGGTATTTTCAGTCCCTTTCTGTTTGTTCAGCATATCCTTTATAGTACGATTTGATCTTTCTATAACTACCTGACCTGTTGTATTATTTGGTATACCTGTAATGTGTCTTATATTATAATAATCAAAAAAGCATTTCATTTTCTTAGATAAATATGCTGAACCATTATCTGTCTTTATTTGCGCAGGTATACCCATGATGGCCATAACTTCCAATAAATGTGTGATTACTGAATCAGCCTTTTCTGAGCTCAGGGCAGTAGCCCATTGAAAACCTGAATACGTGTCTATGGTGTGGTGTACATATTTTAATTTACCAAATTCCATAAAGTGGAACACATCCATCTGCCAGATTTCATTTCTCTTAGTACCCTTTGGGTTACTCCCTGCAGGCAACGGTGTTTGATTATAGAAAGAACAAGTAGGACATCTCTTTATAATGTCCTTAGCTTGTTGCCAAGTAATGGAAAATTCTTTCTTTAGGCCTTTACTATTGACATGATGCTTTTATGAAATTCTGAGGCCTGTAACACACCTCCAATCAATAACTGATCAATCTCAGCGTTGCCTTGGGCTAGAGGACCAGGCAGACCTGTATGGGACCGGATGTGTGTTATGTACATCGGAAAAAGCCTGTTCCTGATTATGTCTTGTACCTGGATAAACAATGAAGTCAACTCTGTGTCATCTGGTATAAATTCAGCGGTTTCAATATGCAAGATAACTCTTTCTGCATATTGTGAATCTGTAACTATATTAAGAGGTTCTTTAAAATCCCTTAGCACCATAAGAATGGCATATAATTCTGCCTTCTGGACAGAATTATAAGGGCTTTGTTCCACCTTACTCAATTCATCTGACTTGTAACCTGCTTTCCCTGATTTATTTGCATCAGTATAGAACGTATGGGCTCCAGTTATTGGAGCATCACGTACAATTCTAGGAAGAATCCAAGAAGTTCTTTTTATGAGGTTAAGTCTACCACTTTTGGGATAGTTGCTATTAATTTCTCCCAAAAAATTAGCACAAGCTCTTTGCCATGGTTCATTGTCTTCCCATAACTTTTTTATTTCTTCAGTAGTAAAAGGCACTATAATTTCTGCTGGGTCTATACCTGCTAGTTGACGAAGTCTCAGCTTACCTTTTATAATTAATTCAGAGACTTTTTCCACATAAGTTTTTAATTTTTTACTTGGTTTATTAGGTATAAATATCCACTCTAAAATAATATCTTCCCTCTGCATTAGAATCCCTGTAGGAGAAATTCTGGAAGGCAATATGACTAGGATGCAGCTAAGATTTGGGTTCACCCTATCCACATGTGCCTCCTGTAATTTTTCCTCAATCATTGTCAGTTCCTTTTCTGCTTCAGCTGTCAGTTCTCTTGGACTATTCAAATCTTTATCACCATCTAAGGTTTTGTTTAAATGAACTATTAGATCAGGTGTTATCCCAACAGCCTGTCGTAGACTGGAAATGTCACCTAACAATCTTTGGAAGTCATTAAGAGTCTTTAACCGGTCTCTCCTAATTTGTGCCTTTTGCGTTTTAATTTTCTCTAACCCTATTCTGTAACCTAGGTAATTAATAGAATTTCCTCTTTGAATCTTTTCAGGGGCAATTTGTAATCCCCACCTAGGCAAGACTTTCTTTACTTCTTCAAACATCCTTTCTAAAGTATCTTTATTTGAATCAGATAACAAGATGTCATCCATGTAATGATAAATGATGGACTTGGGGAATTGTTTACGAATTATTTCCAATGGCTTACTTACAAAATATTGGCACAGTGTAGGACTATTGAGCATACCCTGTGGGAGGACAGTCCATTGATATCTCCTATTAGGCTGAGAATTATTATAAGTAGGCACTGTGAAGGCAAATTTTTCTCTATCCTTTTCTTGTAACGGTATAGTGAAAAAACAATCTTTCAAATCAATAACTATAAGAGGCCATCCTTTTGGTAACAGAGAAGGCAAAGGAATTCCAGATTGTAGTGGGCCCATAGGTTGAATTACTTTGTTGACAGCTCTTAGATTTATCACCATTCTCCATTTACCAGATTTCTTTTTTACAACAATCACAGGAGAATTCCAAGGGCTGGTTGATTCTTCAATATGGTGAGCATCTAGTTGCTCTTGCACCAGCTGTTCCAATGCCTGTAGTTTATCTTCAGCTAGAGGCCATTGTTTGGTCCATATTGGCTTCTCAGTTAGCCATTATAAAGGTAGGGCTGTTGGTACCTCTAAAGGTTTGGCATTTGCTGTATGTTCTTGTACAGCCTGAATGGCTGGTGACCTTTTTCCATAATACCTCATCATATCCTTCCCAGAATTATGAGTTCCTGGAAATACAGGAATGTTAATCTGGGTATCCCATTGCTGTAGCAGGTCACGGCCCCATAAATTTATGGCAATATTGGCTATATATGGCCTTAGTCTTCCAATTTGCCCTTCGGGCCCTATGCATTCAACCATCTTGTGCTTTGTTTTACACGAGATAGGGTTCCAATTCCCAGGAACTGAACATCTACCTCTTGAAGAGGCCAATTCGGATGCCAAGATTCTGGGGTAATGATACTTACATCCGCACCTGTGTCTAATGAGCCTTCAATAAAAGTGCCATTTATACAGACTCTTAGCTTTGGTCTTTGATCATTAATAGAAGTCTGCCAAAATATACGTTTACTCTGTCCTACTGGGTTTTTTGACTCATCCTCCACACGTAATTCATCATTTAGACCAGTATTACTTTTTACAGCAGAAATTGGAGCTTTTAATTTTCTTGGTGAGGCACGTTCTCCACTGTGACTGGGAATGACTTGGACACTGTTGGCTTGGGGGCCTGCGAGAGGCCCCCCAAAGAGTTTCCCGATGATATTGGATTGCCCCGTCTGTATGTTGTAGACTTACATTCGTTGGAACAATGCCGGCCTTTACCGCATATCCTACATATACCTGAAGGCCGAGGTCTCCTATTTTTGTCATTCCCAGAAGAGATATTATTCCTAGAAATTCTTTGCCTGCAATTCCTTTGCAAATGTCCTAATTTACCACAATTAAAACACCTGGCAGTTTGATGTCTCCTCATTGCTTTGGAAATCGCTTCTCCTACCCAAGATTCATCATTATAGCTAAACGTCTCAACATTCATCGTATGCTGAATCCATTCATCCATAGGTGCTGATCTAGACTTTAAAGGCCCAATTATCTTTTTGCATTCTATGTTTGCATTCTCAAAAGCTAGAGATTCAAGAAGTATTCGTCTAGCTTCTGGGTCTGTTACCCCTATGTCCAGAGCCTTAATTAATCTTTGCAAAAAGTCAATAAAGGGTTCTCTCTGTCCCTGCCTAATTCTGGTATATGATTCAACCCTTTTTGCTGGATCTTGTATCCTATTCCAAGCATTTAAAGCTGCTTGGTGACATAGACACAGTACTTCATCATCATAAAGAGCTTGGACCTGTGGATCAGCATATTCTCCTGCACCAAGAATTTGATCTTGGGAAACCTCAATACCTTTTGCTCTTCCTTGCTGTTCCATATGTTTGGATTCTTCTCTGAAATAAATTCCAAACATCAAGGAAGGTCCATTATCTAAAACTGCAGACACTAGCTGATTGAAATCATGGGGAGTAGCTCTAGCATTAGAAGCCCAAGTCCTTATCATTTCCTTTACATATGCATTGTGCAAGCCAAAATTAACAACAGCTTGCTTAATTTCTTTCAGATCATTCATTGCTATTGGCGTCCATCTAGCTTCTCTGACTCCCTTTGAGCCTTTAGAAGTTGATGCTTTTTCAGAATTAAGTATAGGATATGTCGCTAGAACCCTGGGTAAGCCAGTTCTAATAGCTGGTGGAGGCATTGTATCCTGTCCTTGTGCCTCCTTACTCTGTTCACCAGCTGCACTAATTTCCCCAATCTTTTCAAATCTTTTTATCATTGTCTCTCTTAAATCCTGAATCTCCTGACCTGTATATATTTCCAGTGATTTCACTGAGGTATCAATTTTTTGGTCCCCATTCTGCACCTGTGATTCCAAAGCTTTAATTTTTCCCTTCAAAGATAACATGTCCTCCTTAAACTTTTCTTGTATATCATGTAGATTCCCATCTTGGAGGAACATTCTGTCTGTTACCTTATCAAAACTTTGTGATAAAGTCTGAAGGTCAAATTCAACAGCCTGAACCCTTTCAGGTAACTTTCTAATACCCTTGGATATGGAATCAATTTTGTCTGTCATAGTATCCACTTGTTCAGATAACCTCTGATTTTCAATAATTTTAATCCTGTCAATTAGTTGTTCATTATTAGTTCGTAAAGATTCTATCATTCTTAGGAGTGCCATATTCTTCTGTTCATTATTAGTTTGTAAAGATTCTATCGTTTTTAGGAGTGCCATATTCTTCTGTTCATTATTAGTACGTAAAGATTCAATCGTTCTTAGGAGTGCCATATTTTTCTCTTCATTATTAGTACGTAAAGATTCAATCGTTCTTAGGAGTGCCATATTCTTCCTTAATGATAGAATATGGAAAAGAAAACTGAGGCCTAGTAACAAGCAAATTAAGGTATCCCCATAATCATATAAACCTTGTATGATGTAATTCATTGTATTAGTAAATATAAGTTTACTAATCCATTGTATTAGTGAAAACAAAGCAGTAGATTTTGCGTTAGAAACAAAAACTGCCATATTACCTATTATCCAGCAGGTGGTGCTGTTGCAGAGTTGCGGTGAAAACATGGTCCTGTTTCAGTGCCTTAGTAGATGTTAAAAACTGGAAAATGCAAGTTTCTCAACAAAGTAAATGTAATTAAATCAATTCCAGAGAAGGAACCAGAAACCCAGAATCCAGGGCTAGAGAAGAGCAGTCTGGAAGCCGCTTATGCCTCCACGTGACAGAGTCACCCTGAGGGGTTGCAGCTTTCAGCAACCTCGTGCTCTGGTTCATGCCACTTAAGAGCTGTGCTTGCAAGGGAGATTTAAAAATGACTCAGGAAAGAGCAAACCACGCGGGCAGAGACTATGCGGGCCTGTGGAGTTTAAATCCACGTGGGGAGTCCAAGGCCGCCACTGGCGGCTGCGGAGGAAGGGAGGGCTCCTGCCTAGCCAAACTCGCGGCTGCCAAGCCTGCGGCCGCCAAGCCGAACTTGTGGCCGCCAAGCTGAACTCGTGGCTGCGAGCGGGGAAAGGAGAGGTTCTGAAACCAAACGTTGGGTGCCAAAATGAAGGCGTAAGTCACAAACAATGCCACACCAATTCGGGGTTATGATTATTAGGGTGGTATTTATTTAAAGGGGAAAAAAACTTACAGATCACTGTCCCAGGCAACAGCCCTCTACGCAACCAGGAAAGGAGTCTAGTCGCAGGCGGAGCAGGAAGTGAAGAGAGAGTGGAGAGGGAAGTGGCCGCTTTTTTAAAGGGAGAGAAACCACGCCCCAATGGGCTGGTACCTCAGAGGTGATAGGCTGGAGGAGTGGGAAGACCTCCCGCAACACTATTGCTTCAAAAATCAGTTTATGCTTTGTCATGCAGGTACTTAGCCTTTCTTTCAGCAGTTTCTTAAACTGTTGATGGTTTTAGTAAAAGACTTCTTGAATATTAAATAAGATATCATGTTGATAAAATTAAGGAAGTGATATTTATGATGGTCTAATTTATTAGGCTTATATTTCTTAATTTATTATATTTCCTTTATTTATATTTATTAATTATATTTATTAAGTTTATATTTCTTAAATTCAGGGAAACATATGTGCACAGTATTGCATATATTATTGCATAAATTACTAATCTGGACCTTAATAATTCTCAGAATTTGAGGGAATTAAGAAATTTCACTTTACTCATCAGTTGGTAACATACCTGATTCAAGTATTCACACACTCACAAAAATTTCATATATGTATGTGTGTGTACATATATAGAGATATACATGTATGTGTGCATGTGTGCATGTGGTGTGTGTGTGTGTGTGTGTGTGTGTGTGTGTAAAACCCAAGTCAGAATACCTTTTTGTGCTATTTCTAAAGAAACTAAAGGATACATCAAGAATTAAAAAACCTGTAGCAGATTTCAATCACAGCTGTAAGAATGAGGCAGAATCACTTGCAGAATTGCAGAAGACAGATGTTATATCTGTCACATCACCAAAGGATGAAATTGCTCTGCCCACAATATCTTAAGTGATTTCCCACTTTTCATAGTTTTATCAACTCATCCTCTGAAAATTAGAAAAACAGTTCTATATGGCAATGCAAAGCTTTGTTATTTGGTAAATTGAATTTTTATGTTCATATAAAACAAATTCCAAGATGATAGGAAGTCAAGGCAATGTACAATTGTTGAAATGATGAATTGAGGATCATGTTTCTCAGGTTATGAAGTTCAGGAATATATGTAATTATTTTTGCTTCCAAGGGTTACTCTGTTCAACATTCTGTTATGGCATACAACAGGGTCAGATTCAGATATAAATTGCAAATCAGAATTTGCTGCCCTGCTGTTGACACTAGGGTTAATCATGTGAATCTAATACAGTTTTTAGTATTTCAGGAACTGCTGAAGTAAAGTTTCAAGTACATATTGATTTAAAATCCCAAGTTTCTTTTTTAGGTTTCTGGGTGTAGGTGTATTTTGATGTAACATTGATAAGAATTAAATAGTTATAGAAAATACACAAGCCATATATTGCAAATCAAAGGGGTTCAAAAATAAAATTCTGGAATTAGATTAATGAATATTAACTTTGCTGTATATTATTCTTGATGGGAGCTTAGAGTTCATTATATGAGAGTTTTAATATGTTTTTGTTTTGTATGAGAGGAGAGAGACAGGAAGGGGAACAGAGAAAAATGTAGAGCTCAATAAAAATCAACCAAAAAAATAAAATAAAAACCCCAACTTTCAAAAGCAATAATTTTTCCACTTCAAAATTAAAATACTGAATAAGTTTTCGAAACAGATTTAAAGACTGGGCATTCATCCATGTTGGTTAATCATAGAGTGGACTGTGAATGGGAACAGGCTGGGGAGGCAGGAGGTAGAATTCCTAAGAAAGAGTTCCATATATACATATGAGTATTTCAGAACCAAATTCAAATATTGTACAGAAAACCTCAGCATGGATGTCAAATCAAGTATGTAAGCATATGTATGTAATGTTTGCCCACATAGAATATGGCAAATTATGGCAAATAAACTGAGCTGGTAATGCTAAATATATATATGTGTGTGTGTGTGTGTGTGTGTGTGTGTGTACATATGGAGAGAGAGTTTTAAATAGACATATATTTACATATTTATATATTTAAATGCATGCCTATTTCCATCTAGATATGTAATATAAAAAATTCTTAATTTAAGAATAGGTTGGAAATAAGTTTAGAAATGAGACTATTTTTAGAAAGAAAAAAATCAACTTGTTCAGAGTACAATATTTTTGCTTCCATACACAATCAGCACTCGACTTGCCTTTCCAAGCATAATGAAATCTCATGCAGCTGCTTGACATGCGTGACAGACATTTACATATCTCCATATTGCTGACTCTTTTCTAAGTTAATCTCATCTCACGTGAATTTTTCACCAGCTTCACTCTGATGTTGATAAAGGAGATGGTTCCATCAAATACATCTTGTCAGGTGAAGGGGCAAGTTCCATTTTCATTATTGATGAGAACACTGGGGATATTCATGCCACCAAGAGACTGGACCGGGAGGAGCAGGCCTATTATACACTCAGAGCCCAAGCATTGGACAGACTCACCAACAAGCCTGTGGAACCGGAATCTGAGTTTGTTATCAAAATTCAGGATATCAATGACAATGAACCCAAATTTCTGGATGGTCCATATACAGCAGGAGTTCCAGAAATGTCTCCTGTGGGTAAGTAAAATGCATGCTCTTTTTGTAATAAATATCTGAAAAATATACTGGTCTGTGTGTAGTGATGCTCAGAATGAAAGGATATGGTGACATACTAACAGCCAAGATTCATTCATTCAAATCCTTTTTATCTGCTTGGAAAATTAGGGGATGTTTTATTTTGTTGTTTTATATTATTACATTTTATATTAATGTTATAGTGTTCAATTCGATCAACTCTCTTTGTCTTTTCTTAAGAAATGGCTTGTGCATTTTCCTTTCTATCACATAATTATTTGTTTAAAAATATGATTACAATAATGTCTAACAAATTACTTTTAAAAAAATCTCTCGCAGTATGATCTTCCAACTCTCTTCATTATCATTATCTTTTTCTGCTACTACTTCTTCTTCTTCTTGATGTCTCTCTCTATTTAGTAGCAGATTGTTCTAGAGATTCCAAAAAGAAAACAAACAAACAAGCAAAATAACAAGCTAATAAACTCTTTGCTATTAGTTTAATTCCCTTTCTGATATTACAAGGTTTCTGGTGGCTCCTAAGGGAGTACAGGGTTGCTGCTACATTGCCTATATTGAATTATCCAATGCCTAAACCTTTTGTAATCTCTTCACATGTAAATTAAATAATGAGTGGTTCTTCAGAACAATAAAGCAATAGATAAAAAGAAAACAATAAAAAGCCTCCTCCTCTAATGTCTTTAAGCAATTGTCCATTACAAAAAAATATATGGAAATTATTCATTTTACTTAAAAAATGTATAAATTCTCTTTTATATCTCAGTGTTCAGAGTATTTCTCCAACATCATTTTCTTTAGCAAGTATGTAATTTATGTTTATAAATTATTTTTAATAGGATTGTAAAATAGGACAGCAGGTAATCTTTGTTGGTTTTGTTTTAATGGAGGAAGCTCATATAAGATAGTATTGGTATTTAAAGCACATACCCATTTTAACCACCATGCTTTACCTTGTTCTATTCATTCAGTCCTTTGACTGAAGCTTTTACAGTGGGGGTGGAATTGTACAGGTAAGTGTTTCATTTATGGCATCACAATTTAGAACCCAATCTTTATTAATTATATGGCTATAGCTGCTAGAGAGAATTATCAGGACATGTAGTCATTAGAGGTTCTAATCCAGGAGGCTGGAATTCTAACAATAATATATAGATATGCATTCTGTGACAAAGCCTATGTATTCCCTTATTCTTAATTCTGGCCATGCCTTCAAAGTGCTTCTTGCAGGTGCTGTTTGACAAAAATAACAGTATTAATACAATGAAAAAAAGATTTTGTTGTTGGGTTTTAAGAAGCTAGAAATTTTCTCCCCAATTAGTAATATTTGATAAATAAATTTGAAATGTATTTGATTGACCTTCATACTTCTATTTACTAGTATTTGGAATATTTTTCATTGACTAATAAACTTGACATGGAATATGTTAATAATGTTAATGTAAAATTTTATTATGGAGATTACCTAATGCACCACTGTTTTGATTTGGATGATTTTACTCCAATATCAAGAAACATATACATACAAATTATTTTATTATATTGATAGATTTGAATGATTTAAATGTTTCAGAAAATTATTTTCAAATACTTTTAAAACTTGTTGAACGCTTATTTAAACAACTTGATTAACAAAAATTTCAAACTTTAAACATTGAATATCAATAAAATCTAGAATTTAGTAACATGTATTAAAGCTTACTAATGTGTTTGCTTCTCACAAAATAGATATAATTGCATTGATTGATACAGTACATCACCCATAAGCATTCAGTGTCTAACATTATAGCGCTCTTGTTTTTAATTTACACTAGGATATGTTTTATAAATGATAATAAGCCTGTAGAACAATTTCCAAATTGCATAGAGCTTAGGAATGGATGGAAGTTTTTCATTCCATTCAGAGAGTAAAGTTCAGTCCGTTAAGAGTTTGATATGAAAGCAGGAGGCTCTGGGCTCAATACCAGCACCTATATTAGAAGCTGTGAATGCACACTTGTATTCCCAACACTGGAAGGCTGAGAAAGTGAGAATCCTGGGTTTGCTCACTCTTCAGTCTAATCTGCTCAGTGAGGTCCAATCAAAAAGAGACTCTGTCTCAATAATCAAGCTGGATGGTAATTTAGTAATGACGCACATGATTGGCCACTGCTTCCACAGTAGTGCATCACCTACACACAGGTAAAAAGCCACCAATACACACATCCAATCTTCATGCTCATTTAGGAATATGTGTCTATATGCACCTATTCAATAATTTAAATGTGATAATGAACTAAACATTTATTTAACTTTTATATTTGCAAATCTGTAAAATGTAATTCTTAGGCTGATTTAGAAATACACACCATTCAATATTGGTTCTGCAAGGCATAGTCATTGAAGTTTACCAAAGAATAAACAAAAGTACAAGCAATTTTTATAACTTAACTTCATAATTTTTATTCAGCTATATGGGAGATAGAACTAGTATGGTATATCATAATATGGAAATTGAATAAAATTCTGACAAATATATTAACGAAATAAGTATTAAGAAAAATTTATACAAAGCATAAAGATGTTCGTAAAATTAAAGTTCCATATATATGAATTATTATAACCAAACTAATAATCAAGCTTGTATTCCAAGTGCAGTGGAAAAACAGAACTTGGAATAAATGTTTTCACTTTGTTTTGTTTTCCCTTTTACTCAACAAATTTTTCCACATAATATACTCTGATTACATTTTTTGCTCTCTAGGCCCTCCCAAATTTTTTTCCCACCTGGATCCACCACCTTTTTGTCTCTTAGATGAAAAAAAAATAGGCACTGATATGAGTATAACAAAATGTCATTAGGAATGATTTCATTGATTATTGCCCCCCTTTTTGGCCAATTGTGCAGGTGGAATGTATGTTTTGAGTTAAGAAAAATAAAAAGGTAGTGAGGTAAAAGATTTGAAAGTAACTTTTTTTTTAAAAAAAAAAAGAGAAAGCAATCAGGCTTTCAGAGGATAATAATAAAATATAATAATATAAAACAAAAACTAACACATTAAAATTGAATGAAACAACCAGAAAGAAAACAGTCCAAAGCATGTAAATGTGTAACCACCTATATAATGTAGACACTTTGAGATCAGTATTCATACTGCAGAATGCTGTTTCTACAACACTATTATTTTTCTGCTTTGGAGAGTTTTGGTAAAAATTTTTAATTCAGTATTTTAAAATAAATAAATGTAAATAAACAAACAAAAAACTGAGAACACTTACTAAGGAAATAAAGTAATAAAGTAAACACTTAATATACAGTTAAGTGGAACACATACTCACAGCAAAAGTATAGATTTCAGCTTCCCTCTCAGCTGAGTAATGAGCTGATATGGGCATTAGATTTTTTTTATGACACTGTCTAATGAATGGTCCTTGAGACTGAAAAACAGTACTCTTAGTGAAAATTTCACACCTGAGCATGATGGGTGAGACACCTAATATCCAATTTCATTTGATTTTGAGATTTTTAATCTAATATTCATCATTCCATAGTGTCTTTGCCTACATACTCTCATAACACTTATTTTAAGAATTTTTATTAACATTTTTTTGTTTGGTTTAACCAAAATATGTGTTAGATTGATATCTCATTTTCCTAGATGATGATAACTTAAAACTAATAAATAAATGTAGCATAGAATTTGTGACACTTTGTGAGTACTTTACAGTCCTTATATTTGGGAATTTAATCCAAAGTGGTTTTGGTTGTTACCTAGGGACTTCAGTGGTACAAGTGACAGCCACAGATGCTGATGATCCTACCTACGGCAATAGTGCTCGGGTGGTCTACAGTATTCTACAAGGACAGCCATACTTTTCAGTGGAACCAAAGACAGGTAAGAAAGAAAATTTGCACTTACTGTAGTTATCATTTATATTCTGACTTGAAAATATTACTTATTTTTTATTAACATAATAATATTGAGTAGTTTTTAATTTGTTATTCTCAATATGCAAAAATTACTAAAAGTATCAGAGTAGGCAAGAGTTCCCCCTGTTTTATTCTGTTTACCTATATCCATGAAAACACAAAATACAATAATATTTACAATTACTTTAGATGAGACTCCTGACCTTATTACGATATTTTGATTACTTGCTTGCATATTTCATTTTTATTTTATTTAATCATTTCATGTAGAAAATTAGAGAATTCATAATTTAAAACAAGCAAACGTTTTCATGAAGTGCAATATGAAATGGGTATATTTCATACTTCCTGATGTCAATTCATAGGAAAATTTGAAGAAACTGTGAAATTTGTAAAATATTAAATTTAAAACAAAATAAGTTTTTTTTTATCCTATAATAAATTCTTATAAGTTGTAAGGTTTTATTAATAGAACATTTCTATAGTTGGTGGCTTAGCAGTCTTTTTTTTTTTTTTGTAAACAATAATGTGGTTTGAATTGCCTGGGGATGGAGGCTCATACTTTTAATTGAAACAATTGGAGGGCAAAGGTAGCTAAATCTTTGTGAGTTCAAGGCCAACCTGGTCTACAAAGAAGGTTTCATAACAATCAGTGCTACGCCTAGACACCCTTTCTTGAAAAAAAAAAAAAGCTTAGATAGAGTGATATATTTGAAGCATTATTTTTGCTACAGAATAATTATATAACAATGTTTTTTCTTTGTCATTGTGTGGACAGACTGGTTTGTCTGTACCCCTTTAAATTTTAAATGTACCCCTTTGGATATTTTGTACCCAATAAAATACAAAAAAATAAAAATAAAAATTTTCTTTTTAAGTTGCAGAATTTCTCAGGTGAATGTATTCCTAAAGATATTAGATTACAAAAATGACTCTCGTTGAATATTTTAAAAACAGCAGCTATGATGTTCATATTTTCCAAAGGAGCAATACTATTTCATTATTAAATCAGAGCAAGGGCAAATATTCTGGATGCCTTTTTAAACAATAGTGGTTATGCATAAGAAGTATCAGTCATTAAAAGTTCAATACAATCTGTAATGTACGATTTGGCCCAATGTACATCAAGACAAAGATAAAGTTTGGAAAATACATGGAAATCAAATAGAGAATAAATTATTAAAATTGAGTGAATGTTGAAGTTGAATAAATAAAGTCATTTATCTTATGAGATGTACCATATTAGTGAAAACCTTTAAGTATTTGGTTACAAATTATATACATTTGCATTATGTAACCTGGTCCAAACTGCATATGGTAATACCAAAGGCTACATAGTTCACTCTCAATGCTTGTCTTATGACTTTTAGTCTTGTTGCAGATTGTGGAATTTTCCTCTGACCTATAGATCTGAAATTGCACTAATAAGTTACTTGGCCAGTTGTATGTGTCACAGGATTATATTGTTAGTCTAGAAGAAAATAAACTTGATTTACATTTAAGGTATAATACATCTTGTTTGGCAGAAGTTGAAGACAATTATTTTTAATATTGTAATTATAGAAACTACTAGGGTATTTCCCTCTACAACCATTAGCTCATACATGCTTTGTGCATCTTGGTTTATTATAATATTCAAACTATTGTAGGAGGAGGGCCTGCTTATTCACAGCTGCCCCACACAGAAATTGTGTTTATTACAACACTGCTTGGCCCATTAGCTCTAACTTCTTATTGACTAACTCATATTAATTTAACCCATTTCTATTAATCTGTATATCGCCATGGGGCTGTGGCTTGCCAGGTAAAATTTCCAATGTCAGTTTCCTGCAGCTCCGTGGCTTTTTCCTAACTCTGCCTCCTTTCTTCCAGAATGACATTTAATTTTTTCTGCCTACCTAATCAACGGGCCCAGGCAATTTCTTTATTCATTAACCAATGAAAGCAACACATGGACAGGAGGACCTCCCACACCAAACTCTATTATAAAGGAAAAATAATTGGGATAATTGGAAATTTTTAATCATTTGGGCCTGGAGAGTAGGAATCACATTTCAATGTCTTTTTTAGAGCAGTTAATACAGTTAATGTGATGTTTATCTATGAGAAGAATAGTATTGTTTTCCATTTCTATAAGCTTAAGGATTTTGTAGAATAGAATAGAATTTTGACACAAAAGAAGTTGATAACATGCTATATAAAGATTATTAAAAATAGGTCCATGCAATCCTCTTATGTGTGCTGCTTAAAGTTTATTCATCTGATAAGAAAGTAGCTATGTTAGTATTTCAAAGTCCATACTCTATTAGTGCAGTATATGTACCATGTATGTTCCAAGATGGCTGTTATTCTTTCTGCCATAGTTTCTCTTTCCACAAAACCAGAATGTGTGTGGTAACAAAATAAATATTGACAACTTCCTTAAAAATGTGATCCATATTTGATTTTATTTGATATTTAAGGACTGGATAAATAATTTGCAGTCTAAAACTAAAGTAGCCCCATTATTTGAAATTGTGAAGGAATTTAGCAGAAATTTAAAATAAGCAAACAGATAATCGCTCTTAACAAGTCTCAAATTAATGAAGCCAACTCTAGGAAAGAGATTCAAAGATGAAGTTCACTTGGCAATTGTTTTGTTTTGTATGTTTATGATTTTTTTTCTATATGCATATCTGTGCACTGTATTAGTGTGTGGTACAAACAGGGACACTATGATGCACTAGAACTGGAAGTATAGAGGATTGTGATCCATCATGCAAGTATTAAGAACAACTTCTGAGTCCTCTCTCCAGTTCCAATGATGAGTTCTTTCTTGAATACACTAGTTCTAATCACTTAATACTTGCCATAAATTATATGAGGACTTTCTTTAAAATAATTTTGTTAGAAATTTTATAACACCTGAATCATCTACCCCCATATGACGCCCATTACTCTACATCTCTGAAGTGATTTATATGGTGCTTTAGAGACAGGCTTTCTCAGTGTCCTAGACCCCCTTAAGTCATACAGGCTGGCTGGCCAGTTAATTCAAAGACCTGCTTGTTTTCCCAACCTCAATGCACACTACAATTTCTAGTTCTTTCAGTTGGAGTCTTATAATCAAACTCAGGTGATAATGCTTTCAGAGCAACACTATTTCCATAGCTTTATGTTTATGTTATAAACACCACAGAAATTAGAAACTAATTTTGGCTCAAGAAGTACTGCAATATTGTCCAAGATAGAAGCTGGAATTGCCTTCTCCACAGCTACAAGGTCTTGCAACATGCCACAATTCATGAAAAGAACTCACGCAAGAACTACAGTGGGCAAAGACCCTTAAGATCCAACCCCCAGAGAGTAGCTTTCTTAAGCTGGATTCAAGCTTGTAAAGATTTAACAGCTTCCAGAACCAATATCAACAGACAGGGACAAAGTGCTAGAGCACATGAGCCTTCAGGGCACGTTTTACATTCAAATAATCACTTCAGAAAATATGAAGTTAAAATTTATGGAGAAACACAGACTTCAGGAAAAGATTAATATTTATGTATCAAGTATGTAGTAATTATATAATTATATTTCAATTTTCTTTTAGAAATTATTTATGTTCCTATGAATTTTTTAAGGGAAATGGTTAGCATTCTCATACAAAGTCATGCTTTTTTGTAATCACGGATTTCTGATGATGAGTGCTGATTAATATCAGTAAAAGATGTTATGAATTTAAGCTTATTTTCCCTTTTGAAATTAATTCATTATCACCATTGTATTAACTTAAATAAGAGATATTTACTAGAAGCAGAAAGCTTTAAATGCTATAGTAATTCAATTTCTTTCTTTTTTTATTGATTTTTATTGAGTTCTACATTTTTCTCTGCTCCCCTCCCTTTCAACACTCTCCCAAAATCCTCATGCTCACAAATTGCTCAGGAGATCTTGTCTTTTTCTACTTCCCATGTGGATTACATCTATGTATGTATCTCTTAGTAGTTCAGTTTCTAAATTTCTTAGAAATAAAACTTTCAAGATTGGAAAAATTTAAGACTGCTTTGTCAAAGACTTATTTCATAATGACCCTGTTTCAGAATTCTCCAAATATCATTGGTTTACCATAGCTTGCATTATTTCTGCAAATCACAATATTAGACCCAATTGCTTCTATTATATAATTTAGTGTATTTATTTTCCTAAGACAGTGTAAGCCTCACATGTAAACACTCCTAAGAGTGCTCTGATCTTTCCCTCTTTGTTTGAATTCTTAATTTATTTCCTAATTAACTTCTTACTCTTTGCAGCTTCAGTTATTTGAAATTTATTTTGTTTTCACTGCTTTCTATGTTTTATCACAAACGAGTTGCTGAGTTTATTCAGTTTAGAGAATGGAATCTTTCATAACAAAAGAATGTAAAGAAATATTAGGACTGAGTTTACAGGGGCCACCCTTGCTACCAAATCTGAATAGTTCTGGCGTATTTGTACTCCTCTTATATAACGTAGCAGCTTACCACATTGTGGAAAAATACACAGTTAGGTCTTGTATAGTGTACTGACTGATTTTCTGTGTCAACTTGACATCTGAAAGGAAGAAACCTCAGTCTTGATGATATCGAGCTGTAAGGCATTTTCTAATTTAGTCATAACTGAGGGAGGGCACAGTCCATTGTGTGTGTTGCCATTGGTGTGCAGGTGGTCCTGGGTTCTATCATAAAATGAACTGAGTTGGCCAGGGGAAACAAGGCAAGAAACAGTTCTCCTTTATGGCCACTGTATCAGTTCCTGCCTCCAGGATCCTGTCTTTTTTGAGTTCCTGTCCTGAGTTCCCTTAGTAATGAACAGCAGTGCTAAAGTGTAATCCAAATAAACCCTTCCCTCCCCAACTTGCTTTGTGGCTATGATATTTTGTAACATCAATATAAATTTTAACAAAGAAAGCTAGAATAATTTTGTGTTAGAGATAATTTTTAGATGTGCACTGTTTCTAAATATCAGGCAACATAATAACCATCTATATAAAAAAGAAGCTTCTGTTGTTATTAAGTAATTTTAACATTTATATGGTATGTTGAGGGAGACTAAATCCGTAGAATGTGTGTATATTCCATTCACAGTCACACACACTGGTCTTACTTATGGGTGTATATTCCCATAAAACTATTATCTTTGAAGTACTAAAAAGTGAACTGACAAGAAAATGGATTAAAAACAAAGTAAAGTAGAAATTGACATGATTTTTTTTAAATTCAATATTTGTACATATATTCCTTGCTAATACTAGTAGCTTTCTTTCAAAGATGATCTATACCTATTTTTTTTAAAGGTTTGCATCAAGTGTCTTTAACTTCAAAGAATCTAAAGGAAACTGGAATGGCTAAAATTTAAGTTTAGGTTCTTAGAATTGTCAGAATGACTATATGAAATAAAGGTTGCAAAGATGAGAGAGGAAATATTAGAGGTTTCCCAAGGCAGTGAGCACAGATTCTTTGTCATTTCTGGTTAGAAGTCTTTTCAATAATCAAGCATCTGAGAAAGCTAGTATCTCCACACTGAGAGTCAAATGTTACAATAATCTACTCAAAGCATGATTTTAAATGTTGATTTAGTTGTAGAAATATGAATATCAATGAGTTGACCATTCACAGCATAAATATATCTGTGTTCCCTGATAACATGTGTTTTCCAAAAGTTAATTCAAAGCAGAGTGTGAAGAAAAATTGCATGCACTAAGCAGTTACTTACACTGTGACTTATTTCAGAAAAAAAAATCTTTCCTGTTACACATGATCACACTACAAAATTAAACTTCCATGGTAAGAGGATATGTTCTAACAATCTATCATAGTGTGTGACACATTTTAGAAAATCATCGGTGTTTTTCCTCAGACTATAGAATTGTTCAATGAAAGCAAAATATATTTTTGCCTTGTGTGTGTTAGGATCCTTTGTATGACTGTGAATTATAAATAAAAAATTCTTAGTTATCAGAAATATTTTACCAAGCATAAAGTTCAGATTTTATGTATTTGTTTAAAATAAGAAAACATAGAAAGCTGAAAAGAAAACCAAATACTTCTAAAGAGTTGATGATATATTTATAGTTTCACCTGTATATGACTTACAAATTATTGATTACTGAAAATTTTTTCAATTTCATAATGCTACCACAGATTATAGTGGTCAAGTTATATCTGACTACCTTTCGCCAACATTAACAAAACAAAATTTAAATAACAATAAATGAAGTATTGCCAGATATTTGTATCTATTATTTTATTTCTGTGAAGTACCTAAGGCATTTGGAAATTGCCTCTACAACCTGTATTCCCTTGTAAGCTTTGTGATTATCTTAGAGTTCAGAAAACATTATTCATATGATCATTTATAAAGAGACAATTGCAGGTTTAAACATTATGTAGGTACTTTGATATCGAGACTTCTATACTAATGATATTGTAATTCCTTCAAAATATAATGTCACTAGGTAAACCTAGGAAGTCAGAGCAATCAAAATTGCTCTCCTTTTTAATTGTGTTTGTGTGTGTGTATGTGTTATACATTTCCTCCTGTATGTTAAAACATTTGTACTCAGAGTGAGCATGTGTGTATTCACAAACATATGTGGAAGTTACAGGCTGACAGTGGAGTCTTCTTCAAACTCTGTTTTATTTAATAGAGTGCCTCTCTCTGATCATGGAGCATGCCAGCAATTGTGATGGTTGTAGCTGGTCATTTTGCCCCAATGATCCACTGCTTCTGTCTCAGAAATGTAGGATCAGTGAAGGCTACCACACCTGCTGGACTTAACCATATGTTCTGGGCATCCAAACTAGTCTTCATGTTTGCAAAATAAGTGATTTATTGAACAAACAACTACATCTACCTCCCAGCATTTCGTTTTTTTAAATTTAAATAACTGTTTTTCATTTATTTTATATTCAAACCATCCCCCCTTCAATTACCTCCCTATCTCTATCTAACCTCTCTCCATCCTGTCATCCTTCCTCCATTCAGAAAGGAACAGGCTTCTTATGGGTTTGCATAAAGCATGGAACATCAAGTTGAGGCAGGTACCAGGTAATATAACATGAAAAACAGGTTACCAAGCCAGCTAAGCTCCAAGCAGAGGATGTCTTACTGAGAGTCGAAGCAGCACATATTCTTTATTCACTTTAAATATTTCTCTACCATACTATTTGCAGAGGTGATAGCAGACACACATTAATGTTGGAAGAAGAAAATAAGGATGAATTGAAATAAAACCTTGAAACTTTAAATAGAACATTGTTTTGTAAAACAATTCTTTTCTTAATTCAAATGAAATGTATTTATTAGCCAAATTCTCAAGATTTTTAGTCCTTTACTTTTACTTTGCTTTGTTTTTCGAGACAGGGTTTTTTTGTGTAACAGATGTAGTTTTCCTGGAACTAGTCTTGTAGATCACACTGACCTTGACCTCACAGAGAACTATCTGCCTCTGCCTTCCAAGCCCAGAGATTAAAGGTGTATGCTACCACCACCCAGTTTATTTTCAGTCTTCCTTTAAAAAGACACACTAAACGTATTAGTGACAAATAAAAATAAGAAAATAGAAAAAAACACAACTACCTAAGTTCACAAATTCATAGCCTAAGAAAGTTTCTTTGTAAATAGCCATGCTGAGTGAGGCTCTTGCTTTTTTCACTACAGCATTAGAATTAACAAAAAACATGAAATATTAGTAAAATCATTGCAGTTCACAAAGAGTAATTTAGCATCAGACTCTTCACAAGGAAAACTGTTGAGTTTAAAACATTTTTTTTAATTTTATGGTAGTGTTTCAAAAAAATAATTAGTATATAGATAGCAAATGGCCCTGAAAATGTTAGTTTGTGATACTATGAGGTACCTACTGTCCTGTTATGCACAATGTATTTAGAAAAAGTGACTGATCTCAAAAGCTAAAATTTCACCTGTGTGAGTAGGTGTTATTCAAAGGCATAGATGCAGATGTGTTGTGTATATGTGTGTATTAGTAGGTATGTTTTGAGAAACAGTGGAAGACATAAGCATAAATATGGTTATATAAGATACAGATCCATTGAACTTGGAGTCTTTGTACTTGATAATAATTTTTAATAAATATTTTGAGTGGGATAACAAAACTATAATTTAATTACCATATCCTCAATTTTGTATGTTTCCATTTTTAGGAATAGGAATGCCATTTGTTCATTTTTAAAGTGCCAGTTTATTTCACTATTTTTGTTCAGACATTTTAGCAGTTCTTGCTCCCATGATGGTCTTTTTGACACTTGGTATTTTGGAAACAAAACTAAGACTGAACCTCCACTGAGAAGCAGAAGTTTTTGGGATGATGATGATTTCCAAGAGAGTAGTCTAGGTTATTCCTCAGCTTACAGTTACTGAGCACCTGATCATCTGTTCCCTACCTCTGACATGATAGAATTATAGACTTCCTGCACGAGAACTGGTGGTTCTGTTTAGATACTAGGTTTCATTCTGAAATCAAGCTCACCTATAATCACTGTGTAGCTGACTTGCCTAAATATAGGCAAGATAGACAACTAAACTGGCCAATAGTTTCTCAGTCATGTTGAGGTATAAATGTTAAAGAAATGGAGCAGAAAAAAATGAGAAGAGTTAGACTCACAAACAGGAAAAATGTTCACGTCTTTCCTATGGATACATATTAGTATGATGTGGAAGTGAATGTATAAAGTATATATACACCAGTGATCTCTAATATACACCAAAACAAAAAAGCAAGCCACAAATCACCAAATCACCACAGCTGGGGAGCGACATGTTTCTCTTTTATTAATGTTTGTTGCTATTGTAATGCAGTGAATCATGGTGCTATTTACTGAGATTTGAAATCTTACAGGAGTCATCAAAACTGCCCTTCCAAACATGGATAGAGAGGCTAAAGACCAGTATTTGCTTGTCATTCAGGCAAAGGATATGGTTGGTCAAAATGGCGGACTATCTGGAACCACGTCAGTCACTGTGACCCTAACTGATGTCAATGATAACCCACCACGCTTTCCACGAAGTAAGTTATTCAATGAGATGACTAACTTTAAAAACGTCTTTACAGTCTTTATAATTTTTTTCAAATATTAGATTTCTTATTTATCTTTCTCTCATATATTATATCCAAGCATAGTTTTACATTCCATTCCAGTCCCTCCTGTGTCACCTCCACTCTCTGCCAGATCTACTCCTCCTTTCTCCTGTAAAAAAGGGAAGCTCTTCCTAAGATACTAATCAAACACAGCATATGAAGTCACAATAAGACTAGGCACAAACCCACATATTGAGGCTGACTGAGGCAATCCAGTAGGCGGAAAACGCTCCCAAAAGCAGACAGAAGACTCTTCTGATTTCTCCCAAATTTGTGTTTTATCAAGAGCCTAATTTAAACTTTGACTATGTAATAACAAGGTTAATATGGAGTGGTAAAACATATTCATATTTCTCGCTAGATACAATGCAATCTGACTTGAATTTATACATTGATTATGAATAAGTACTAAGTGTAATTTGGAATTTATATTTATTGAAGTTTTCTTTTAGTTGGTACTATGTATCTATAGTAGCTGTCAATTAGCAATGCTACCAATCTGTTCTATACAGAAAAGTTTTGCTTTGCCTGTAAGGATTTAAAATAGTAGTGGCTATTTTTAAATTAAGTTTGATTACAATTATTAACTTTTTAAGTGCATAAATTGGTGAGATTCATTTTACTCTAATCATGTGTTTGTTTTATGCTTTCAACAAGATCATATACACTGAACATTTTTTTACAGTTGCACTGTATTTCTTTCATGCATAATTAAATATATAAAAAGAATGCAAACAAAAGCATCAGAAATCCACAATCAGATGAGCTTCTGTCCTAAGTGGCTTTTGACTAATCCAGAAATAAAAAGGAAAATAAAGCTAAAATCCTGTGTCCCTAGGGTAGTTGTGTCCTCTTTATAAAACTGTTTTATCCTATGCTTCTTATTTTCCAAGCTTTTGTAACATATGGAATTTCTTTAGAATATTAAAGAGAATTCTTTCTTTCTTTTTCTTTCTTTCTTTCCTTCATTCTTTTATAATTGTACATATATATGTACTATGACATTATTCTTCATAATCATCAGCTCTTATTCTCTTCTCTCTTTCCTGGGACCTACTTCTTGCTAATGAGTTTACTAAATTTTGTTTGTTTGTTTGAGGCTCACTGCATTTACTTTCCTTTGCCTAAAAAAAATAGACAAGTGGGGAGATCATAACTAGCAAAAAGACATCTTGAACTTGGCTTCTTTAAGGAGGAGACTCCCTTTTTCCAGCCACTCTTAACTAGCATTGGCTTAAAACTCAGCAATAGGAGGTCTGTCTGTGCAATGTCACTAAAATGTTTGTCCAGTAGAAGCACGGAACTCAATTCCATACCAAGAGAGAAAATTAAATCATATAAAACAACCATTGTGAGTTACTGTGCAAATACTTATCCTTTTTTCTCAATTAAAAATAAACATTTAGATATTTTAATATTTGTTTTATTTTACAAGAAAGATGATGGTACTTTCAGAAAACAAAAAAAGCTTATTATTATTATTAAAAACCCCTTCCCTCCATGTCATTTATTGCTTACTATGGGAAGAAAGAAGGGGTTTTTGAAAAGAATGCTATTATCTTAGGTTCCTTGTAAAATGACTGCTTTTCTCTAAAACTGGTGAAAGGATGATACCTCTTTCCTGACAGGGAGCCCAGGTTTTCCAGTGTTTCAGAACCTCTCTTGGATTCTAAAGTGAAGAAACCCAAATGCTTATAATATTGTTTGTCTTTCTCTACAAATTCATTACTACTGTACCCCTTAAATCTTTGAGTTTTGCAAAGAATACCTCTATGTGTTGGAGGAAGCCAGTGAAATTTTACAGATATATAGCAATCATTTTAAAAACTGTAGTACTTAGTATTCAAAAATTGCAGTCCAAAATAGCAGTGCTCCGTTTCGTTTCTACATTCCACTTAAAGACCGTGTGCCCCTTTTATATTCCAAATTGAAAATGAAACATGGATTTACAACTAAAGGAATATGAAGTAAAGTTCAAGAGGCAAAGAAAATAAATGATTAGAAGAAAATATGCAAGGATCATATTCCTTACTTGCATCCCTATTTTCTTCCACACCTTCCCTCAAAATTCGCTTTTTATCTGTAAGGGGTAAAAATGATTAAGAAAGCAGAAAACAAAAGGTTATATTGGTCTTTTCTCTTTTTATTTTTTTCATAGCTTTTAAATAATGTTAATTATTCTTTTTCACAGTTATGTCCAAAATCAGGGCTATAGAACTCACAAATTCACCTCTTCTCTCTAACAGAATATTAATGTTTTACAAGTAGACTTATACTGCCCATCCCACAGGTGCTTTTTCAGTTTTGTGGAAATTTTCTTGTAAATGATATTAAATAAATACCAATGTTAACTTATTGGAAATATTACTCATGCCTTTTGAAATTTGCAACAGAAACTGTTGTATTGTTTGGTATTATTGTGGTGATTATTGCATCTAAATGATAAATTATATTTAATAATTATACTTTGATTATTAGTTTAGTTTCATTACTATAGAAAACATATTTCTCATACATCTAGCCTGAGTTTCTTTAGGTAATCTGTTTCTTACTTGACATTGCTAAACCATCAATCTCAAATTTCTTCAGGCTTCATCAAACATCATTTATTTCACGTTGTCTTAGCTTTTCCATTTTGGGAAAATGAAACCATAATATATTATGAAAAAATGTCTGTAGGTTTTAGAAGAGGGTGATTAGAATGTTCTGTTCATTCTTTATTTTGACATTTCACAGGATCTTACCAGTACAATGTCCCAGAATCTTTGTCTGTGCCATCAGTTGTAGCCAGAATTAAAGCTATTGATGCAGATATGGGAGTTAATGCAGAAATGGAATACAAAATAGTGGATGGTGATGGGTTGGAGATTTTCAAGATAACTGCTGACAAAGAAACACAGGAAGGAATCATTACAATACAAAAGGTAATGTTTCCATTGTTATTTTTATTTCATAAGGGTGATGTCATGAACTCTCAGACTAAAGATCTGCTTTGATGCAAAGATGTTATACACACATTAAATGTCATACAGATATATTGCTATTTTAATTTTTTTATACATAAATGGAACGTTTTTTTTTTATTGAGAAAAGGAGAAAAAAGAAAAAAAAAACAAGTTTCCACCTCCTCCCAGCCTCCCATTTCCCTCTCCCTCCTCCCACCCTTCTCCCCCTCCTCCCACCCTTCTCCCCCTCCCCCCACTCTTCTCCTCCTCCCTCTCCAGTCCAAAGAGCAGTCAGGGTTCCCTGCCCTGTGGTAAGTCCTAGGTCCTCCCCTCTCCGTCCATTCCTAGGAAGGTGAACATCCAAACTGGCTAGGCTCTATTGGGAGCTCACCAAGGCCAGCTGGACTGTGACTGAAAAAGCATGGGATAAAACTGGACTCTCTGAGCATAGCGAACAATGAGGGCTGATGAGAAGCCAAGGACAATGGCACGGGGTTTTGAACCAACATAATGTGCTGGCTTTAATTTATTTTTTAATTTATATTTAGGTTTCAAATTCTATGGGAATTTGAATGGCAGTTTTAATAGTTCCTGTTAATTCTATTCCACTCGGAAAAATATTAAAATGATCTAAAATCATGTGCCAATTAGACCACTTTCAAATGTGTGCATTTGAATACCCACAGAGAGAGGGAAATGTTCTTTTCTTGATTATTCCACTAATAGGACCTTAAATTCAACCCAAAGTCATTTTATGCAAGGCAACTACTAAATCCATCACATGTAAAAACAATATTCATATAATTTGAAGAAACAAAGTGATGAAGTCTTGCTGCATTAGTAATTACTTTTTTAAAAAACATACAATAATTTTGAATTGAGAAATTTATAGTAAAAGTCCCTGGCAATATTTATTCAATTATAATCCATCTTTCACAGGAAATCACAGATAAAATAGCAGTATAACAGAAAATATTATTTTTTTACATTGGCATATTTAAATTACTCCCACCCATCATTATTTAAGTGTGGGTACTTTTAACCTTACCTCTTTTTGATGTTTTAAATGTTAAATTATGAAATATGTTTGAGTTTAGGCCCATGGGCAAAACATTTCTTCAATTATTTCCTGTGTTATTTGCTGTTTAAGCTAACATATAACAATCTGTGCAAAGTTTTTAATAAGTAGTACAGGCCAACTATATGTGATGTTTTTCCTTGTCTAAAATACAAGGAATGCAGTAAAGTACAATCTGTGCTCAAGGATTTCAAAGAATTTACAAAAACAATATGGTAATATTTTAGAATTTGAGAACACATAGAAAACATTTTTATTCATTTCATGAATCTCTTATACATCTTAATATACATGTTATAAATAATTGAAATTATGTTAGGCATGGGATATTTAACTCAATACCAGAAAACTTAGAGGATATACACAATTTTTCATTCATTTTAAATTGCACTTTTATTAAGTATGTGTTTGTGATGGCATGGAGTAACCACATCTAGGTGCATGTGAATGGACCTGTGTTTGGTCCTTCCATGGTGATATGTGGCGATGAGAAGACAATGTTCAAGATTAGCTCTTTCCTTTTTCTATGTGGATTCAAACTCAGGTTCTAGGTTTGTTATTAGGAAATCTTACTATCCAAAACTCTTAATTTTTAAATATTAAATTATCTCCAATATTTTAGAAAAATATTAAAAATGATTAGAAAAACTAGGTAGAAACCATGTCATAGTAAAGAATTGAGTCAATGAAATGAGCTTCAAAGAAAAACACTGTTCTAATATTCAACAAAAAACTTCCATTATATGGGACTGTCTGTCGGTATGTGTCAGAACAATATAGAATTACTGAGTCACATATTCTTTCTGGATCTTTGCATAAATAACATTAGGGTATTGTTTATTCTATCTAAAATATGAGAACGTTAATGTCTCATGATGGATGAAATGGTTATGTAACAAATTGTAGAAAATTTTTAAAAAGTGGCTTGATGATATTGTTTTACTATATTAAATTCTTATTTATTTGTTTGTTTTTCCATTCAAAAATTTACACTTCTTCCCCTCCTTCCATTTCCCTCCTGCTGCCCCACTCACCCTCCTCCCTCCTCCTCCCTACTTAAGAGAGAGCAGAGTGCCCTGCCCTGTGGGAAGTCTAAGGCCCTCTCCTTCATATAGGATCCCAAAAAGCATTACATGCAGTAGAAACAAGTCCCAGTGCCTTTATCAATGGCTTCTCAGTCAGCCCCCATTGTCAGCCACATTCAGAGAGAGAGTCCAGTTTGATCACATGCTCGTTCAGACCCGGTCTAGCTGCATTTGGTGAGCTACCATTAGAACAGGCACACTGTCTCAGTGGGTGGACCAACCCCTAGCTGTCCTGACTTCCTTGCTTGTCTTCATCCTTCTGCAATTCAACTGGACCTTGGGAACTCAGTCCTTTGCTCTGATGAGGGTCTCTGTCTCTATCTCCATTCATCGCCAGATGAAGATTCTATGGTGATAATAGAGATAATCGTCAGTGTGATAGTGAGGCAAGGCCAGTTCAGGCACCCTCTCCTCTGCTGCCCAAGGACCAAGCTGGGGATACCTAGGATCCCCTCTAGAGCCAAGTCTCTTGGCAACCCTAAAATGGCTCCTTTAATGTAGATATCTTCATCCCTGCTCATATATCCTCCCTTCCTTCATCTCCACTCTCCCAATCCTCCAAGATCTCTCCAATCTTTCCTTTCCCCCTTCTCTCTGCCACTCTCCCTTTCCCCCATCCTCACCCCCACTCCTACCCCCATGCCCATACTCCCAACTTTTGCCTGGCGATCTTATTTGTTTCCAATTTGCAGGAGGATCTATATATGTTTTTCTTTGGGTTCACCTTATAATTTAGTTTCTCTATGATAGCGAACTATGGGCTTAATGTCCTTTGTTTATGGCTAGAGTCCACTAATGAGTGAAGATATACCATATTCATATTTTTGGGTCTGGGTTATCTCGGTCAGGATAGTGTTTTCTATTTCCATCCATCTGCATGCAAAATTCAAGATGTCATTATTTTTTACCAGTAAGTAGTACTCTAATGTGTATATATTCCACACTTTCTTTATCCATTCTTCCATTGAGGGGCATCTAGGTTGTTTCCAGGTTCTGGCTATTATAAATAATACTGCTATGAACATAGTTGAATAAAGCTTTTGTAGTATGATTGGGCATCTCTTGGTTATATTCCCAGGAGTGGTATTGCTGGATCATGAGTTAGATTGCTTCCCAATTTCCTGAGAAACTGCCACACTGATTTCCAAAGTGGTTGCACAAGTTGGCATTCCTACCAGCAATGGATGAGTGTTCTCCTTCCTCCACATCCTCTCCAGCATAGGCTCTCATTGGTGTTTTTGATTTTAGCCATTCTGACAGGTGTAAGATGGTATCTCAAAGTTGTTTTGATTTGCATTTCCTTGATTGCTAAGGAGGTTGAACATGATCTTAAGTGTCTTTTGGCCATTTGAACTTCATCTGATGAGAATTCTCTGTTCAGTTCAGTACCCCATTTTTTTAATTGGGTTAATTAGAATTTTAATATCCAGTTTCTTGAGTTCTTTATATATTTTGGAGATCAGAGCTTTGTCTGATGTAGGGTTGGTGAAGATCTTCTGCCATTCAGTAGGATGCCTTTTTATCTTAACGACAATGTCCTTTGCTTTACAGAAGCTTAAAAAGGAAACACATTATCTAAATTTTCCAAATCTTTTTAAAATTTTATGACAAATATATTTATATAGAATGAAATCTTATAATTGTCAAATAATTAATGCATCTTATGTATTTTTAGGCTAGTGGGAAAAATCTGAAAAGAATATATGCATATTATAGTCTATTTCTTAGAAAAGGAACTGATATAAATGTACAAATAACTTAGGAATATTATGCTTTACGGGTTTTATCTTATTTTGGTTGTAGAGCACTAACATTTAATAAAAAGGTGTCTTTCTCTGTCTTAAAAATTAAAATTTTATAATGTTAATTCCTTCTAATTTTTTTATTTCCTTCTAAAATTCCTTTTATTAATTCCTTCTGACACTAATAAATTCTTATTTATGTTAATGGGCAAATATTGTGCATATAAATCTGAAAGATTTTCTTCATCTAGTTATTATTCAGTAATTTATCATTACAAATATCAATAAGATACTATATGCAAAGCTACCTAATTTTCATAGATTTGTATTTAGCTACAAATTAAAGTTATTGATAACTAAAACCAAGTTTTATTTTCTCTTTCCATTCTTAATGTACGACTTATTGCTAGCTGGAGGGGTGACAGTCTCCAGTCAGCACAGAGTATGCAAAAAAAGTCCATAAATGCGGTAAATGCTTAGGAAAAATTATTATCTATCTGAGAGCTAAACCTTTTCTATCTGAGGGAAAAGTAAGGAAACAATTACCCTATCTGATAGCAACTTTCTCTTTTACTTCATCTTAAAAATTGCTCTCTGAAAATCTCTTCTTCTCCTCTACATAGGTCTACCCAGCTGAGTCTGCTTAGCCTCTACATATCTAATTAGATTCCCTTCCTCCCAGTGTCTTCTTCATAGCTCTACAGAGACTGTCTCACAACCAATCTCTAGAAATTATATCTTACATTTTCAGGTCCACACCCATTCTCATAAAATAAGACAAGTCACACAATATTTCTCACATTAGAGAGGTGACACTGACTGACAGTATGTAACGCTTAGCCTTGTAACTAACGAATAGGGTTAGAGTTCTCAGGGTTTCCAGACAAAATACCAAGAGCTACTTGGCTGAACTTTCAGCCGATATTATAAACTGAGGCTGGGACTACATGCAAAAAGTCAACTGCTAAGGAGGTTATGTCTACTGCAGTTTCCTCAAGCTCAAACATTGCATCAAAAATAAACACCTGGGAAAGTGATGTTATCTATTTGTCTCTAGGGGGAACCAGATATTTGTTTCGGTGGGCAACCAGATTACGTTGAATTTGTTCTGAAGTCTAAACTCAGCAGTCTTTGTGACACTATTATTTTCTTTGTCCGTCTGAATAATGAAAAATATCTTAGTGCCATTTCTATTAAAGGAAATTAATCAATTAAGCATAAATTATCTTTCTGATTATCCACAGTTATATGTGTGCTCAAAAGATGGAATATATATATGATATATATATATACATATATATATGATAAATACACAAACAATGGGAAAGCACACATAGCCAATATTAGGGAAAAAATGCAGTTCTTAGGGAAGAAATAAAATGACACTAGAGAAGTTACAGAGAGAAACAACTGATCAGTAACTCCATGGCTTTTACAGGGTGGGTCAACTTGCTGAACACTATTTGTCATCTGCTCTATACTTCCATGACAGCTCTCAGCAATGGATGATATCTTTAAAAAAATCCTTAATTTCTTATATAATGGCAGCTATTATTTTTGAAACTCTTAAGCACACATGGTGTAAAGAAGTACCAGAAGAAATGACCTGCAATCACCACAATGGCCTGTTATAGAGCAGACAAGTAGAGCTATTTGAAGAAAGCTAAACTGAACGCTGGGAGAACCAAGGAGTGTCAGGAAGAAGCCATGGAGCCACTGCCAGAAACAGATTTTACTGGTGGGCCACAACCATATGGTGATGCACAGATTAATGGAAGTGGATTAAATAAAGATGTAAAAATATAGCCAGTAAGAAGCTAGAGCTAATGGACCAAGCAGGGATTTTCTTGTTGTATATCAATTTAAATTTTATTTCCAAAAGTCTTCATTCTCAAATGACTTTCTAAATGACTAGCTTATTTAGACTAGGTGAATAAACACTATATTTAAAATAATCAAATTATTTATAAATATTAACTTATTAAAAATAATTTATTTGTTAAATAAGAAAACTTCCTAATTACACTTTCTTTGGTAAAACTTGGTTAATAGTGTGGTCCAAAAAGTGATCTGATTTGTTCTCTTCTTCTTCTTCTTCTTCTTCTTCTTCTTCTTCTTCTTCTTCTTCTTCTTCTGGATTTTGGAGACAAGATTTCTTTGTAGCTTTGAGGTCTGTCCTGGACCTAACTCTTGTAGATCAGGCTGGCCTCAAACTCACAGAGAACCTCCTACCTCTGCCTCCCAAGTGCTTGGATTAAAGGTGTGCACTACCATTGCTCAACTTGTTCTTTTCTTCTTTAAACAGTAACAAAGGGAGGAAATTTTCCCTATATGTCTAGTTTCTTTAAAAGAAAGTAAATGAACAAACGCATGCTTGCTCATGTCTCCCAAATAATCAGAATTACTCTAAAAACTCAAAAGTTCCAATTTTGTAAATATTCCACTTTCTGCATTGTCTTAAGCTCAGTGAGTGTGGTCATTATCTAAGACTTTGGGTAGGGTCTAAGAATAATTTGGATGGAACTCAATTGCTTACTTTGATTAAAGCTCTCAAAAATCTTGAATATTCTCTATGAAGAAGTAGTTGGAATCTATGCTATGTTAAAAACTCATCCATTATCTCAGCATTTGTGAGACTGAAAAGGAATGATAGTGAATTTGAGGACACCTTGAGCTGTGTATGTAGTTCCCTCCCCAATTCTTTGCAATAGTTACATTTCCCTTTCTTGTAATAAAAAATATATTGTGGCATAAACAAATTAAAAATGATGTGGGAGTGTCATATATCAATCTGTTGATTTCATTGGTTAAGTAATAAACAAACTGCTTGGGCTCATAGCTTAGAACATAGGTGGGTGCAGTAAACAGAACAGATGCTGGGAGGAAGAGGAAGTGAGGTAAGACACCTTAGAGAGAGACGCCATGCCCTGCTCCCAGACAGACACATGCGATGAAGCTCCGACCCAGGATGGACATAGGCTAGAATCTTCCCGGTAAGACCGGTGATCACTAAGACCGGTGCTCACAGATTATTAGAGATGGGTTGATCGGGATTACAGAATTAGCCAGTAAGGTCTAGAGTTAAAGGACCAAGCAGTGTTTAAAAGAATACAGTGTCCGTGTAATTATTTTGGGCATGAGCTAGTCAGGCGGGCGGGGTGCTGGGGACGCAGCCCCGCCACTCTTATTACAACAGATGGTGCCCAGACGTGTGGACAACTGTATCCATTGAAAGCCTGAGAAAGGTTGGAAGAAAGAGTAAAGCATGTTTTCTTGGTAGCTGCCATTTCTCGGTTCTATTCTGCTTGCTAGAGGCAAGCAAGTGCTCTCATCTAAGAGAGGCTTCCTGACTCAGCTTTAGCTGCAAAACCCTGCAGCTCATGAAGAGGTCCTGCCATGAAACACTTAAACGGTGTTGACAAAAAGCTGACTGCATGCTTTTCGGTTTTCAGCCGTTGCAGGAAAAAAGCTGTGCCGTTTAAAAATGCCAGCATTCTGGGCCGTCCTGCCAGAGCAAACTATGACTGTTTGAGGCAGGAGGGCCAGCTACAGAGAGAGGACTTGAGTGTTGTCTGTTGCAGCTTGTTTGATGGCAAGGACCTTGAAACACTGTAGATTTGTGGCACTGAATGCGGCTCTGGCCAGTACCTCAGCCACAACAAGGTTGGAATGGCAGAAAGCTAAGGAATGGGCTACATCTAGCCGACAAAGCCACGGCTTAAGTCCTACTGATATTGCTTGGTACATTAAAGACTCATGTGGTCAGAAATAGAGAGAGAGATATAGTAAAAAGAGAGATTCAAAGACAAAGAAAATTTTTAAATGATGTACAGCGTGTTAAAAATATATGCAGACTAAAAGTTGAAGTTCTTGAAGTAAAAAACAAAACAAAAAAGCAAGAGAGTTGTTGTGTGTGATAGTACACACCTTTAATCCCAACACTTGGGAGACAGAGGGAGATTGACCTCTGTGACTTCAAGGTGTGGTAGTACATGCCTTTAATCCCAGTGCCTAGAAGGCAGAGACAAACAGATCTCTGTGAGTTCAAGGTGTAATAGCGTACATCTTTAATCCCAATGCCTGGGAGGCAGAGACAGGCGGATCTCTGAGAGTTCAAAGACAGCCTGGTCTACAGAGTTATTCCAGGTCAAAGATATAGAGAACCTGTCTCAAAAAGCAAAAAGTTAAAAGTAAAAATAAACAAAATAGAGTTAAAATAAAGCCATACAAAGATGGAAAATAAACAGAGAATTTTGATACTGTGTGCTATTATGCTCTTTTTGAATTGCTATTATGCTTTTTGAATTGCTATTATGCTCTTTTTGAATTTTTCAATGCTGAGGAAAGAGCAAAGGCTGCTAAAAGATATTTGTTTATAAATGCTGCTTAACTAACCCAACATAGATATTTTGAAAATGCCTTGACTTTGAAATTTGGATCTAGGGATGTGATGCTTTGGAAAGGAGTTTCTTATTTTGTTTTCACAGAGGATGAGACCCTGTTCATTTCTTCTATTCTGATTTGGTATGATGGACCACACCCTCCTGAAGGGTTGATGTGAACACCTTCAGAAAATTGCTTCGCTCAACTGCCAACTGAGATGAAACTAGCACACAGGTTATACCATGAAAGACCTAATTAATGATGCCCCCACTCAGCAGGAAGCAGTTTGGAGAGAAAAAACTGCACCCATGTTCCCAAATATGGTTTATAAACGTTCTTTAACATTTAAAGGGGGATATGATATAGATATGAATAATTTGTATTAGTATAGATTTTGCTTTATTGATAGAGATTTAAGGTCAATTTTGTTATATGTATATGTATTTCTGATCTTGATTAAGGTATTGTGATTGTGTAGTTCATTAAAAATGTAATGTATAATTAAGAAATATAAATTAATGGATAATCACCAGTAATAGTCAAGCTTGTAGTCATGTTAGTTAGATTTTCTATATATAGAGAGATACATTTCAGTTAGATAGACATTCTTCATATCTTTCAAAGACTGCAGAATATGGCATTTAATGTTTTAATAACATAGGACTTTTCCTGACAATGAGACACTCTGCTCCTGGTAGCACCAATCTACTTCAAGAAGAAGATGGGCATTGAAGAGGATCCTTATGGAGTTTGATAGCCATTTGGGCAAGAAATTTTTCTTGCCTGGACTGTTGCCTAAACTGGACATAGAGAACCCGCAGCAACAGATAGTGACTGAACTGACTTTGAAATGTCCTGCTTCATGGAAATGTCTCTGGATATCATGGGCCTGTAGGCCAAATATGGATGCCCCAACGGTACAGAGGGACTTTGGGTGACTGTCCAGGCAGCAAAATGTCTCTGTCATTTCTAGAGTTTGAAAGTTGCTTATTGCTTGTTTGCTTAGGTAATATTATGTCCTTCTAAAGTCTTTGAAGGAGTTAAAGAATATATAAATAGTTATAGTTTTCCTTAGTTATGAAAAAAGATAAAATAGATATAAATATTGTAATTTTACTTGATAACTGTTTTGTTATATGTAATTTTGCTATGTTAAAGTTAAAGTCTTTTTTTGTTTAAACAGAAAAAGGGGAAGTGATGTGGGAGTGTCATATATCAATCTGTTGATTTCATTGGTTAAGTAATAAACAAACTGCTTGGGCTCATAGCTTAGAACATAGGTGGGTGCAGTAAACAGAACAGAATGCAGGGAGGAAGAGGAAATGAGGTAAGATGCCTCAGAGAGAGACGCCATGCCCCGCTCCCTGGCAGACACATGCGATGAAGCTCCGACCCGGGATGGACGTAGGCTATAATCTTCCCGGTAGGACCGGTGATCACTAAGACTGGTTAGTGAGACCCATCTCACAGATTATTAGAGATGGGTTGATCGGGATATCAGAATTAGCCAGTAAGGGCTAGAGCTAAAGGGCCAAGCAGTTTTTAAAAGAATACAGTGTCCATGTAATTATTTTGGGCATAAGCTAGCCAGGCGGCCGGGGTACTGGGGATGCATTAAAAAAAAAAAAAAAAAAAAAAAACCAGGATGTTTATTTTTCTTTTAGGGTGTGATCCACCATGAGGGTAGAAGATTGAGGAGGTTGATTATTTCAAATAGACAGGAATCAGGGAGTAATGCCTGCTTGTATTCTTTGTCTAAATCTCAGCTACCTACTCATGGGACAATGCCTCCTGCCAGAGTTAAGGTGGGTTTTCCCATATTAATGAGACCAATACTCACAGTTTTTCTCATAGGCTAACTTACCCCTCACAGGAATATACAGTAGTTTCTCTAATATTACCTAGATTTTTCAGTTTTACAATTAAGCATCCTTTGTCTACTTGAAATTTTAGCATGTCATATTTAAGTCATTACCTTCTCTCTTAATGGTATCATGGTTATTTCATAGTACAAAGTACATTCAGTCCAACATCCAAAGTTCCCATAATCTTTTAAAGTTCCAAGACAGTTTCAAGATCAAAAGTCCAAGTTGCTTCTCAGACTAAAGGCAATATCTAAAAAGTGAATTCCTATATAATAAAATAGTAATATTAATAATAAAGTAATAATAGTAGTAATAATAATGTTACACAGTTCCAATATTAAGTGGCATAAGCATAAAAATTCATTTAAGAAAGAAGGAATGGGAGTATAACAAGGAAAGTGCAAATCATAACAATAATTCTTCTCAACAGGGACAATGCTAAATCCTAAGGCTCCATATAAGACATGTAGTACTTGATATAGACTGATATATAATCTAGATGGATTGGAAGTCACACCTGTACATCACAGATGCTCACAGCACACATATTCTCTCTCTGCCTGAATTTACTTTATATGTATAGTGTTTCTGGCCTTTTTAATATCCTAGGGTCTCTGTTATAACATTCTTCACTTCTCAGATTTGCTATGTTCTTTTTAAATGGTCCGTGACCCTTTAAATCATGAATGTTTCATGCCTGAGAAAACAGTACTGCATGATCAATGCTGTCAGTTTGGGATGCATAATAACATTTCTTGTTAATCTTTGAGTAATCCTTCTTTAAGAAGTTGCTTCCCATCAAACAGGTACCCTTTTGGCATTCACAATTTGGGCTCTTCCCATTCAAATGAACTTGTGTATTCACAAATTGTAGCCTTAGTTGAAAGAGTTATTGTCCTCAGGACATCTTTCCTGCTACTCTATGTAAAATAGGGGGTCCACTTGTAAAAGTTACAAAGTCTTTTTAAGTGAAAAAGTGAAAAGTCTCTTGGCTGAAACATTTGTTCTCTAGAAACTCAACATGTATTTTCTATTTTTCCCTTTTGTTGCACTTTTCACTTTAAAACTGGATAAGAGCTGTGAGTAATAAATAACAAGGGTGCAGAATAAATTCTTTGCTGCCTTGATATTTTCTCAGAAAAAAAAAGGTATTTTTTTTACTTTAAACTTAAATTTACTGATGTTCTCAGAACTTGGGGGCATTCCCATAAATGATTCGGCATTGACAGCGCATTGAAAAAATAAGAAGTTCTCAGAGAAAAGAGGGAAAGCAGCTAAATTCTTTGCCAGATTTTTAATAGTAGCCATTTGATTTAGTGGTCATTAAACCATTTATTTCTAGAGTTCTTTTTCAGCTGACATTTCTATAATCCATAAATATCTTGACATCCTGCTTTCCTATGCCCCATTAAAATAGCCCATTAAGCTTTGTTTCCAACATTTTACGACATTTCTAGCCTGAGTTTCCCAACTCTTCTACCAGTCTCCTACTTCATGTGAGGAATCTGCTGTACTGACTTTTCACCTCCTTACTGAAAGAAAACAACTTACAAAAACAATTCAAGAAAGAAGAGTTTACTCACAGCTTGAAGGTGCATTCTATCATGGGAGAATGTCATAGAGGCAAGGATTGGAATGGCTGCTCAAATTTTTCCTTAATCAGGAGGTAGATTAATATCAGAGATAGAGAGCTGGTGCTAAGCTCATTTTCTGTTTTATATACTCCAGAATTCCAAACTCATTGAATGTTTTACCCACAGTTGGGGAGGACTTACCCTACTCGATGAACTGGTTTGCAAATTTCCTCATGTGTCAAAAAACTTTTCTCTAAAGTGATTCAATATGCATTCTAGTTGATCATTGATACAAGTAATAACACTTTCCTCAAGACAGAAAATAAAAGAACACCATTACCATAAGCTAAAAATATCAATAGTTGATGGGGGAGTGTCATATATCAATCTGTTGATTTCATTGGTTAAGCAATAAAGAAACTGCTAGGCCCATTTGATAGGCCCACCCTTAGGTGGGTGGAGTAAACAGAACGGAATGCTGGGAGAAAGAAACTGAGTCAGGGAGTCGCCATGATTCTCCCAGTCCAGGCAGATGCAGGCAAAGATCATTCCTGGTAATCCAGCTCTTGGGCTACATAGATTATTAGAAATGGGCTAGTCCAGGTGTGAGAGCTAGCCTAGAAGAGACTAGATAGAAATGGGCCAAGCGGTGTTTAAAAGAATACAGTTTCCGTGTAATTATTTCGGGTAAAGCTAGCCGGGTGGTGGGACACAGCCCCGCATGGGTGGCCGGGTGCCAGAAACGCAGCCCTGCTGCCCCTATTTCAACAAATAGTTGAGCGCTAAATGAATTGGTTTTTTTCTTTAGTTAGAGTTGTAAAAGCAGAACCTTCTTGCAGCAGTAATAATTCAAAGACTTCAGTATAAGAAATAATGTGATATTTTTAGGGAACTAGAATCAGGATATTTACCTGGAGAAAATGTGGGAAGTATTGTAGATTATGGTACAGGGGGCAGGAGCTGAAGCAAAGGCTGGTCATGCACCCTTCAGTGGTTTACACTTAATTAACAGATACATATGTGATCTTTGACACACAGAAACAATAGAATGGAAATATTAAATATTATAAGGTGCTTTACTTGCAGCTTCAACAGAATAGGTTGAGGACAAGCATTGAAAATCTTTGCTGCTTTCATCCGACCAATTTACTTAATGTAATGATTCAAATTCATTGCAAACACATGTTTTTTTTTCATTCTTTCATTCTCTACTTTTGTAAGGATTTTTTTTAAAACAATCTATTTTATATACCTATCCTAGTTCCCTCCCCCTCATATCTCCCACTCCTCCCATCTTGTTCCTTCCCCATCCGCTATCCACTCCTATGTGAGTATGAGGCCTCCTACAGGGGATTCAACAGAATCTGTCACATCACTTGAGGCAGGAACAACAACCTCCCACCCCTCCCCATATCTAAGCTTAGCAAAGTATCCCTCCTTAGGGTGTGTGCACCAAAAAGCCAATTTATGTGCTAATAATAAATACTGGTTCACACTGCTAGTAGTCCTACCAATATCCCATGCCACACAACTGTCCCCCTCACTCAGAGGCCTAGTTCAGTCTTATGCTGTTTCCTGAGATGTTAGTCCTGGTTCAGTGAGCTTCCACTAGTTCAGGTCAGCTGTTTCTGTGGGTATCCCCATCATGGTCTTGAACCCTTTGCTAGTATTGTCTCTCCTCTCTCTCTCTATGACTGGACTCTAGGAGTTTGGCTTAGGGCTTAGCTGTGAATATATGCATCTGCTTCCATCAGCTACTGGATGAAGATTCTGTGATGACAATTAAGGTAGTCACCAATCTGATTACAGGGTAAGGGCAGTTTAGGAACCCTCTCTACTATTGCTTAGATTCTTAGCTGGGATCATCTTTGTGGTTTCCTGGGAGTTTCCCTAGTGACTGATTTTTCATTAACCCCACAATGCCTTCCTCTTTCAAGGTATCGCTTTCTTTGCTCTTCCCCACTGTCCTTTACCCAACTCAATTTTATCAATCCCTCATGTTCTCCTCCCTGCTCCACTTTTCCCCTCCCCACTTCTCTATCACCCTTCCCCATCCTCCACATGCTGCCAATTTACTAAGGAGATCTTGTCTACTTCCCTTTCCTGGGGGAATTCAAGTATATCTCTCTTAGGGTTCACCTTCCCTGCCTTCTCTGGCATTGTAGATTTTAGGCCGGCTATCTTTTGCTTTATGTCCAATATCCACTTATGAGTGAGTTCATACCGTGTTTATCTTTCTGGGTCTGGATTACCTCACTCAAGAGGTTTTTTTTCTAGTTTCATCCATTTTCCTGCAAATTTCAAGAAGTCATTATTTTTTACTACTGTGCAGTACTTCACTGTGTAAATGTAGCACATTTTCTTTATTCATTCTTCCTAAGAACATCTAGGCTGTTTTGAGGTTCTAGTTATTATAATGAATAATGCTGCTGTGAACATAGTTGAGCAAATGTCCTTGCAGTATAGGTCTACATCTTTGGGTTATATGCCCAAGAGTGGTATTTCTGAGTCTTGGGGTTGAATACTTTAAGAAATACTTTAAGAAACCAATACTTTAAGAAACCACCCTACTGATTTCAAAAGTGGATGTACAAGTTTGCACACCCACCTAAGAGTGTTCACTTTACTCTGCATATTCTCCAGCATAAGCTATCATTAGTGTTTTTCATCTTAGATATTCTGAATGGTTTAAGGTGGTATCTCAGAGTCATTTTGACTTGCATTTTCCTTGTTATTTGCCCAATAATAAGCAGATGGATTAATGGAATTGAATCAAAGACACTGATATTAATCCACAACCTATAAACAGCTGAATTTTGACAAAGAAGCTAAAACTATACAATTGAAAAAAGAGACCATCTTTAAAAAATGGTGCTAGGATAACAGAATTTCGATATGTAGAAGAATGCAAATAGATCCATATCTATTCTCATTCACAAACCTCAAGTCCAAAATGGATGAAAGAGCCCAAAATAAATCTAGCTACACTGAGCCTCATAGAAGAGAAACTGGAAAGTATTGTAAATTTTATCTGGAATTCATTTGTATGATAACCTGACTGTATGCTTCTCTGTTTTATAGTATAATTGAGCTTTAGATCCATTTCATTAACAAAGTTTATTCCAACTTAGTTTGTTATCATATATCTAAACATTTGCATATTTTTTGATTAAAATGGAGTGAACTTGGGAACAAGGAGACATAGGAAAGTAGTCTCCTTAATAATCATAAGATAATTGTAAAATGCTACCTTCAATTATTCAGTGGTTGCATAAATGTCTTTACAGCAAATGCTTAAGAGGTCAGAAGTACAGCATCCATAAGGCTCAGTGTATGTTTTAGCAGTTGTGCTTTTTCCAAAATTTATGCACAGCTTCTGTGAATTATGAATAGTTTAATTGTATAGTAAAAATATAAAAAATGATAATAAAGCAACAGTGGTAGACATTTAGAGCAATGTATGCACTAATCTGTGACCACTAATTAACACTCTCATGATGCTATTCATAAATAGTCAGATAGGGATTTTAAATTCACATAGGGTCAAGATAAGGATTATCCCAGATGAGTAAAAACTGCATTTTTCACTAAACCTAGAGTACATTTCTATGCCTTAAATTACAATGTAGGAACTTCAGTCTCTTATATATTTCCTTAGAGATATGATGATTCTTCTTTAACATAATTCAGTTTCAATATGAAACTTCAGTTGAGGTTAAATATGGAACTTTTCTCTTATAAAATGTATTATCATAGAGTTATATTGAAGTAAAAATTGTGCATTTTCAAACTGCATTTCCTCTGAAGAATAACTACTTCTAGTCTTTGTCTCACAAATGGCCTATCACACTGTCCAGAGAATAGACTCATGCTGTATCAGGACAATGTTGCTATTCTATCTACATACTATCCTCATATCCACATCTGGAACGAAGAGAATGAAATCAAAATTATAGAGCATAGCTGTATAATTTTTGGTGAATCTATTGTCTTGTTTCCTCTGTGATTAAGAAAAGAGGTAGAATGTGTGCTGTTCTTTCAACTTTCAGCTTATCTGTACAGAACTGTCATTTCTAGTTTGCTTTCCTGTGTACAAATGCATCTGTTGCCTAATACTTACTCCCAAAGGCAAGTGTATATGTCACTACTTCTTAAATTCTTTCTGAGAATGCATGGAAAACACAGTATAATTTCAGGTATATTTTTTTCACATTTAATTTTTCCTTCATAGAGCTTATTTAATTAGTTAAGTTGTTGAAGAAGTACTTTTTTCATGTTGCTCTAACTGTAGTTCTTTATTTTTGGCTATGAAATGGAGTAAGTCTGGAGTTTTTATGAGAACAAGATATGATAAAATAATACAAACCCTCTGATTGGATGTATTGTTGGATTTCAAACATTGCAAGGATCTAAGCATATATAAACACAGATGCAACATCAGCTCCATCAATAAGGAATAAGCATTTTTTAATGAAAGTTGATATTAATCTAGTGGCCAATATATAGAACACTTGATAAAATACATTAAGACTCTTCCCTATGTATGTTTTCTCCTATGGTTTTAATGGTTGCTACCATGGTCATTTCAGTGTGTGTGTAAGAGAGAGAGAGAGAAAGAGAGAAAGAGAAACAGACAAACATACAGACAGACAGAGAGAAATATTTTCCAATGAGTAAGTAGTGAAATTTTTAAGACAAATGTAACATAATGCAAATGTTTTCTTACATTCTGTCTTTTAAGATGTCATGTTGATTTATAAATTAGTTTTGCTGCCAATTCCAATAGAGCCATTTTAGAAATAGATTCCACAGTATTTAGTCATTTTATGATAGACACAAAGGTTAGATGAAATATTTTAAAGCAACCCAAATGGTTAATGTATAGATATTTTTGTTTTTCCTTTAGGACTGTATTATATAAACTAATTATGTACTTTGGAATGTGCTTTATTTGTCTGCTTGTTATATGAAAGTAAATATTTTTGTATCATAAAAAAGATTTGAAGCTCAAGAACATAAAGCAAGATAGACAATTAAAGGGACAAGTTGTGGCCATAAATGCCATAAATGAACAATGTTGTTGAATATTCTGGAAAACTTAATGTATGCTAAGGATATAAGGATGTTATACATTGCTTGTTACAACAGCAACAACAACAAATAGCTAACAGGTCAGAGAAAAACTCTGACCATAATGGAGCCATTTTAGTGATTTTACTGCTTGTGTTAGGTGAACTCTAAAATTCAGCAAGCATCCACCTGAGTTGAAGAGTGTTAGTTCTGCTTTGTAGAGCAGGGTAGTGGCTGAGAAGAAGACAGGAGAGCCTGAGCATGTGCTTCTCATTACATAGCCATTATACTTGATTTGTGTCAGTAATACTAAGAACAGACACTATCAAGTCTCTTGACACTCACATCCCAAGAAATATTGCTTCATTCCCAGTATATTATTAAGGTCATAACTAAAAAAAGTCCAGATTCTTCAACTATATATTGGTTTTTGACATTATTATTTCCTTTCCTTTTACAGTTTCTTCCTCCTCTCAGGTTCTTTACGTCCCCACCCCTTCAGCTGTCAAGAGCTGTTATACTCTAAGTTACATTTATCTCTGACATGATTGTTTGCCTCACCACAGACTTATAAATGGAAACTTGTGACCATGAATTCATATTTTTGAAATCGTGGGAAAATAAATCCTTACTAACTGTGATTTTGTCAAGTTTTTTTCTTACAGTAGCAGTAAACTAACTCATATGCCATTTTGTCTTTTGTTTGTTTTGTTTTATAGAAAATAGATTTTTTTCATGCAACATATTCTGATTATTGTTCCCTTTCTGAAACTATTCTTTTAGTTTCTGGAAACCTGAAGATTCATCCTCTACAGCCTATATAAAGAAATATAACTCAGTTAGAAACTTGAATTTCAAATCCTGTCATCAATACTACTAAAAAAATTCATATTTTTTAGAAAACATGAAATTTGTAGATACTTATTATCACAGCTGTAAAAAAAATAATGATGAATTAATAGAGGAACATTTTCAAGGGAATGAAAATCAACCAAAATAAAAAAAAATTAAAGGAGACACACTCATTAATGTCTTTGTAGATTGATCCAGGCATTCTGTGGTTTGTTTAAACTGAAATATGATGTCAGTGGACCCTGGAGAAAAGGGGTATCTTTCAGTCTTTCTTGAGCTCATCAGAGACTTTTTTTACATTAAGATGATAGTGTTAATCATCTTTTTATATCTTTTGAGATATTCTTTGTCTGTCTCTCTCTCTCTCTCTTTATCTGCCTCTATCTCCCTTTCCTTCTTCCCCATCTTTCCCTTCTTTGCTTCCCCAGTCCTCTAGATATTCCTTCATGTTTTAATTTATTCTGATTATTTGTATGAATCTGTGGGAACACAGATCCTAAGACAGCACCAAGACATGCCTGCTTCTGAGTAAGATACTCAAATTGTCCTTGGTGCATTTTCCAGGTATGGTTAAAAGGTGTCAAACATCATGATATGTTAACTCTTGAGTAGTTAATTGGATAATAATGTAAAACTTTTAAATAAAAGCCTGTACATGTTAAAGAAGATAAAATCAGTCTTTATTTTCTATTTGGGAGAAAATATTCAATGCAACTTAAAGAAATTTAAAATTTGCTATGTATCTGATTTGTTCTTGGCCTATCTTCTCCATCTCTTCCAGTTGATGGGTTTATACCAAACTGAGTAAAACATGATCTGAACAAGGATGACACCAAGAGACACATACAAGAGTATGGGATAAAGTTTATCAGTCTCAACTTTATACAAAAATGTGCAGAAGTGAGAAATGTTGAAAATAGGGGAAATATTCTTCCCCATAGAAGAGTACAGTAATATACTATCCAACACTATATGTTCATCCTTGAAAAGATACAAACAAGTAGCATTATAACAAATTAACAGATCATATTTAGGAATTCTATGTATACATCTATACATTCAATAAAAATTAATGAAAATGCATTTGTACGAGCACTAAGGGTTTATATAGAATGGTCTAGAAAAAGGGAAGGGATATAATGTAATTTATATAATAACATAAAAAACTTGTCTTTTTAATTTGAAATGTTTTCATCAATTTACTATATTTTCTTAATCACTGTTCTATTGCTGTGAAGAACAATGGTGACCATAACAGCTCTTTTTAAGAATCATGTAATTGGAAGCATCCTTAGAGTCTAAGTGGGTTAGTTAGTCCATGATAAAAATGTTGGGCTGGAGACAGAATGGTGCTGAGGTAGTATGTGAAAACTTTACACCTTTATCTCACAGACAACAGGCAGGGAGATTGAGAGAGAAAAGAGACCTGACAATGGCTTCTGTAAATTCAAAGTCCTCTCCTACTGACACTTTTTTCTCAAATAAAGCCATACCTCATGATCTTTCTAATCCTTCTCAAACAGTTCTACCAACTGTGGATCAAATTTTCAAATATATTTTCCCATAAGGACCATTATAATTCAAACCTTCACAGGTAGCACCTTTTATGTAAGTTCACATAACAATCTGAAACACTGACTTTAAATGAAAGATGAAATGGACATTGTGTGCTTCGAATCTATTTGAAGTCTTTTAACTTGGGAATTATTATTTCTAATTAAACTGTTGATTAAAATATATATGGGAATCAGAATAAACATTTTAATATACTAGAAATTATATTTTTATATTAATAGCCAATTTTTTTAATTTGCCAATATAAGTTAACATATTAGGTTTTATGTTTCAATAATTACTTGTAAAACTTTTATACCAATATCCTAGAGTAACACATATTTGATATTTACATACTGGAATAGTGTGTTTGAATAAAATGAGTGCTGATATAGCATGTTCATATGGTCCTAATAACCATACAAATAAAGTCATTTTAAATGATAAAATTATGACTCATATGACTATAAAAATTATTTACACAAACAGCTAGATTTTTAATTTGGGTGTGTGTGTGTCTGTACATGTGTTTAGCTTTTGAATCGCTTCTAAATTCTTAAACTTTATTTTGGTATTGGTAGAAGTTGTTTAACCATAGGCATTTTTGTTCATTTAGGAATCAATGTATCTCTACTGTATTCAAGAGTGTGGTCATCTACTGTAGGTATCTATGGTTAATATTTTATTATCATGTCTTAAAAATCTCAGAGTTAAGCATATTAAGTTGGGCATGAAAAAGGCAATCCTACCACAGAGAAGGATGTAACAGACACTTCTTATTATTCTCAGCTTTATAAACCTCTGTGACAACATCAAGAGTATAATCAAAATACAACCACAGTTTATTCCCTATATATTCTTCTCATTATCTTCCTTCCATGAAAATTTTATTGTTCATAGCTTGGTGTAGGTTTCATGCTTTAAAATAATCTTAAAAAATTCAACCATTTTCTTCAATTACTTGTAGTGCTCTCTCTCTCTCTCTCTCTCTCTCTCTCTCTCACACACACACACACACACACACACACACACACACACACACTAACCCTGGGCAAAATTAAAGACAATTGCTATAAGATAGAGAGAGAAAAATCAGCCAGGATACATAAAAGTACAGTCTAAGTTCAACTTTATTAACACAAAATTTTTCTATTAACTGAGTTTGAAAATGAGGAACCATGACTCATTGCTGTTTACTTATAGTCATTCTTGTTTCTTTATGAGAAGAGATAGTTTTCTAGTATGAAAAGCCTTGATAGCTAGTAACCAAGCCCTCTCTATTGACTGCATGGGAAAATTTGTCTCATCTTGGTGGCTGCATTTCATTGTTTTCTTTTGAGTCATAGAAGGAGATAATCTTGGGTTGTGAAAAATGGTTAAAAGCTTTTAAAATGGTTAAAATCTGGAAGAAAGGGAGAAACAATTTCAGTGAAAGTATTTCCAAAGAAAATGTTCTTAGGAAAAATCAGTCAAAAGAAGACTGCTAAAATTTACCAAAACCGAAGAGAACATTATCCTTCTTGGTCATAGTCCAGAAAACAATAAGAAATGCCTGGAGTACAGGTGTGCATAATAAATTGGTTGTGTTTGGCTTTTAGATTCTACTTGGGAAATAGTTTACATATTACATGTTATGTACAGAATTTATTTGCTGTCATGCTTTCTCAATGGTTGTAGACCAATTTGAATGTGTTAAGCAGTCAGTTTACTTGGAGTAAAATTATTTTTAAAGGAAAGTTATACTACAGACTATTTTATCTATTGACATTTCTTATTTACAGACATTTATCTAGAAGTAAATATTTATTAAACATCAAATCAAGAAGAAAGAAGGAAACAAAAATTTTGTCTGATATAAAACAGATGCAGTGTGAGTGGAGCGTTTTTTTTTTTAGTTTATTTTGTAAATTATGTGTGTGTGTATGTCTATGGCATGTCTTGCATATTGTGTGAATATGTCTGCCAGAAGACAATAGTAGATCACTTGAAACTGTAGTTATGTATGATTATGTGATCTCTGATGTGTGTGCTAAGAATTGAACTTTTGAAAGAGCAGCAATTGCTTTTAACTACTGAGCCATCTCTCCAGTCCTTCACAGGAATATTTTTAAGAAAACAAACAAGACATATTTTATAACAATTCAATATTAAATATAAAATAAACACATACACACATACACATATTATTCAGTCATGATGGCACTATGGTATTATGCAGAAGAGAATTAAATCTTAACTTGCTTTGGCCAAAAGTAAAAGTTGTAAAATGAGACCACTGAGTGGAATACAAATATCCTTGGCTATAGAACAGGAGCCAATGTGGACAGAATAGAAAAATACAGTGTAATTACTTTATTAAACCTATTAAAAACATATATTGAAAATAGCAAGAAAAACTTGCTTGGCTCCATTGTTTTTATAGTTTTGTGAATGAATAGAACAAATCTTTGTTCTACATGGACATAAATAGAAGGGAAAATGTAGATGAAAAAGATATGGTACTGATATTCCTTCCTTTTTACCTTCCTTCCTTCTCTCCTTTTTCCTTCTTTCTTTTCTTTCATTTGTTCTTTTAACTTGTATTTGTTAAAGCTTCATGTTGATGTGGTTTCCTTGTATATTTCACAGAGGCAATAGAGATGTTGTTCATGTCTTTCTTTTTTTTTTTTTTTTTTTTTTTTTGGTTTTTCAAGATAGAGTTTCTCTGTAGCTCTGGATCCTGACCTGAAACTAGCTCTTATAAACCAGGCTGGCCTCAAATTCACAGAGATCCACCTGCCTCTGCCTCTCGAGAGCTGGGATTAAATGCGTGCACCACCACCCTGCTAAGCTTCTTATTTAACAAAAATGATAGGAACTAGTAAATGTGTAACTACTGCCTCCATCCTGTATTGATAACTTTTGTATTCATAGACATTTATGAAAAATCCTATTGTATGCGATGTGTACAGGTGCTCTGGACATGATAATATACAATAAAAGATTATTCTGTTATTTTGAAGAAATCCTGTTTTTCTGCAGAAAGAAAATTGGTGAGGAACCTACATGGCCATGAGTTCATAGAATACTTCTGTCTCTTAAAAATGGACTTTTGGAACTTTCTCTAAAACCCTTTACTTTCTAGCTCTCCCTATTCTTAAAAACATTATACATTTGTATTCAAGCTTCTATAATAAAATAACAAAGGGTACAGTTTAAGCAATAAAAATCTACTTATTTTGCAATAGAACCTGGGCAGTTCAAAGTCAAGGGAGCATCAATTGTTGTTTTCACCCTTCCTAGTTCTGAGATAACTCTGCTAAGTGTGCCTTATTATGGCAAAGTGGAAGTTACTTCTTAAGGCAGGTTGAGGATATATTGCCCCCCAAAAACCCTTCAAAGATCTCCTCCCAGTGCCATACAGGGGGTTAAGATAGCAGCATGACAATTTGAAGGAACAAGAATAATTAATCCAAACAAATAATAACTTCATATTTATTTAAATGTGTTTTAAAGATATGAACAAAGAGGTTTGAGAGATGACTCAAAGGTTCATAGCACATACTACTGTTGCAGAGGACCCTGGTTCAGCTTCTACCATACTTACAGTGCACACATCTTCCTGTAATTACAGCTTCAGGGAATCTGATCTTCTCTTTTAGCCTCCTTACATAACTGCATTCAAATATACATACCCCCACACAGATACACTTGCATATGCAAATCTCAAAAAATCAAATACATCTTAAAATATGAGCAAAATTACTTGGCCATGAGTGTTTCTTAATATAAAGGTTTATTATTTCTTATGCAATATTATAGAAGTGTCCATTCAGAAGATAATGATCTCCAAAGCATTTTTTCATAAAGGTAAAAAATGAAGTTGCAGGATAAAGAAGAATAACAAGTACTATGTGTGTTCTATATCTGCACATTTCATTTTAATTTTACTGAGTGGTTTGAAAGAAAACTTGTGATCAGTTAGTATAAAAATAGTATACATGTGACCCTTATGGACAGCCTTGAATGTTAGCATTGTAATTTGTGGATTTTTTTATTCATTGGTTCTAAAATAACTGCATTCTGTTTCATAAAACTAATAAGTTATGATGTTTTATGATTTTAAGGCTTTGGAAAAAAGAATACAATGTGATATACAGAAATTATACAGAATTTGAACCAATGTAAATTGTGTAGAATCACTGATAGATGTCTATGCCTATTCGTTCACATGTGACAGAGATCACATGGCCTATAAAGTCTGAGGTTTACTGTCTGCCTTTATGCAACAAACCAGCAAACCCTAATCTTAGATACAGGTTTTTAATGCCATTTTTTTTACCCCTGCTGATATTAAATTTGACAAATTCTCTTTTATAGACAGTGGATGAATTCTACCAAAGCAGGTGCTTATGCCTTTGTTTTTCTTTCTTATATGAAAATTCATTCACAGAAGACATAAAAACATATGTATTTCCCATGATAACTTTAGGACTTCACTAATTGTGATCTTCAGGATTCAGGAATTTCCGACATTGTTATTCTTACTTGTTACTATATATATGAAGTATCAGTTTGATGCTAGTTTGTCACATGATTTCCAGTCTTATGGGTCTCAGACATTAAAGAGAAGTTCAGACTCTGTCCCTGTGTCGCTATGTCCATTATCTTTAGTTCTGAGTATTTTTTCAGTTATCATTACCACTTTGTAAAGGAGTAGCCTGATAAAAAAGTATAATAGTTTTTATATGTATTTATTATATAACATAAATAATGACAATAAAAAGAATTAATTAAAATGCCATTTCCAAAAATATGTTCAAGTTGTTACATAATTGTATCATTTTTCATTATACATTTCCCCTTTCAACAATGAAGTTTTGGCTTATTGTAACATGTCCTGCAACTATTTTTGGTGTATCAACTCTTTGAATATTGATTTATGAATTCATTGATTATTAAATTTTTATAATGTTTCTAGACAGATAATCTTCATGTATATTATTGCTTTTATATTTGTTTATGACAACCAGAGTCTATACTTCACATTGCTCCCTTCAAGACATGTTTACAGTATGTAATAAAAAATCATTGCTTTCACTTTTGTAGTTAATTTTAAATTATTCCTTTGCACAGGAGTCAAAATTTTCTTGAACACAGAAGTACTTGTCATACCTTTTGCTAATGTTGAAAGCCTGACGAAATATCTTGAAAGTAGTTGAGAGTTTGCACTGTTTTGCAAACAGATAGGAAATAGAACCTTAACCTTCTTGGTTAATATATACTCCTAATATTGTATAAAAATCTTTCTCTTATGATTTGATATTCATATAGATACATGAGATTGAAATAAAGTTATATGCAAAATGCTCATAGTTTTCCATTGTCTGTGTGTAAGTAAATGTTGTCAAGTGACTACAAATTATCTTCTTTCTTCTTTGAGTCCCCATTAACAATCATTGGATTTTAAGTGTAGGCTCAGGAAGATTTCAGTGCATCTGGGAAGTTTCTAAATGAGGATTTATGTCAGAATTTCCTGACAGACCTCCTAAAAAGACACATAACTGTACAAATCCTAAATGTTATAAATCAAATTCTTAGAAAAGGGGCAGGAAAGTTCTGAGTATCACTCTAGATGCTCTTAAATTAAAGACAAAGAGCAAATGCCTCAGTAATTAAGAGTCCTTCTGAATACTGAAATACTGGGCTAATCTCAGGATACCACATAAAGGTGGAGGCAGACAAGTGTCTTCACAAAATCATCCTCTATTCTCCACAGGTATACCCTGGTATGAGCTTGGAAATATAGACACTGCCCACAATAAAATAACAATGAAAAACTTAAACATGAAATTGTCTCATTACAATACTGCAAAAGTCCTAACATGATACATGTCACTGCATATTTTGCATTTTTGTTTGGATTTACACTGTTAATTCTCCTCCCACAGGGCAATTTGCAAAGTTTGTCTTGTTTTGCTTTGCTTGTTTTTGATCAAGAATAAAATATATGCCATTGTATTTTTTGCTGTGTTTCCCATTTGGGCTATCAGGGTCATCTGGCTCATAGGTTTAATTCAATATTTAGGTGGGATATGCACAATATCAATGCTTTACTTCAGCATTTTTTTCTATAATTTAGTAAGAATTAATTGAACTTCTTTTCTAAAGTTAAAGAAAAATGAGTACTGAGAATAAGAATATGGAAAAAATCTGGGTCATAAGCATTGCATGAGACATACATAAGCATGTTATTAATATTTGTCTAGGTTGGGAAATGAACCAATTTTGTATATTAGTTTATGTATTTTTCATATTAGCCTAAGAGAGTCAGCAAAAAAGGTAATATTGTATAGTGTCTGTATGCCATATAAATATGTGTGTAAGAGTATATATACATTTATTCAAATTATAGTTTATGCCACAAATACTAGAGTATATATAATATATAAATATGTGTATATTTTATATTTATAGTATAAACTGATATAATAACACTACATTATATAATATAGACTATGGTTATAAAATATATTTTAATTCATATAGAGTATACATAAAATATAATATATACTATAGGTAATGTATGGATAACTATTATATACTCTATATGATATATAGATTTTGGTATATGGCTTTGCATGTAATATATGTTAATGTAATTTATATTATGTAAATTATTTAAAATACATTTTGGTTGATTTTATACCCTTTTGAAGATTATTTGGAATATCTGAATGCCCACATATATGTACATTTATGCCTATAAGCACAGTTGGTAAATTGCCCCAACCAGCAGGACATGATGTCCTGACCAGTGGGACATGAATAGGGAACCAGATTCTGAAGGAGAGGAATGGCAGGCAAGAGACATGAGAAATGGACAGCAAGTCTGTATTTGGATCAAGCTGCTAACTTTATTTTTTCTCAGGAGCATTATATAGTGAATGAAACAGGGAGATGGGTAGGATGCTAGAATGTCAGGTTTGGAGACATCCCTAGCTGATAGGAAGAGATAAGGAAATGCTGAGGGTCTGCAAATTACTTCTGAAGCCTGGGGACTGAAGACATACTTAACTCACAGAGGGAGATAAGAGTTGTTTCCTGGTGTAACACGAAGGGGTCCTACTTGTTGGGGTTCTTGTCCTGCCCAATTCCCCACAGCTGGCAAGTCCCAAAGAAAATCACACAGAGATCTCTAAAGTCATAAAGCTAATTGGCCCATTTGGTCATGCTACATATTAGCTCTAGTGACTTATATTAACTCATTCTTCTGATCTATGTTAGCCATGTGGCTCAGTACCTTTTTCAGTGGGACAAATCACATCCTGCTGCTTTGGTGGTTTGGGCAGGAGTGGGAGGAATCAACTTCTTCCTTCCAAGAATTCTCCTGTTCTCATTGCATCATTTCTACTTCCTTTCTGTTTTTCTCGCCTATACTTACTGCCTGGCCAATGAGCATTTATTTAAAACATGATTGACAGATTACAGACAATTATCCTGTACAACGTCCCCCTCTTTTTTTTTTTTTAATGAAAATGTCCATAGTCCATTTTTTGGGAATGTGGACATCGTTTTCCAGGCTACTTCCTGCTGATTGGGGGCACTGATAATCTTATAGGGACCTAAAGAAAATTTATAGTTATGATCAAGTTCTGACTGAAGTATCCTGTGAGTCTTGATCATCTCAGGCAGCAGTCTTGAACCTGTTCTGGATTAAGAATTCAGACATCTGGGCCATCTATTCCTGCCAGAGATTTATCAGATGGTCTTCCTTGATCAAAGCTGATTTTTCTTAACTCTGAATAAATCCAGAGGCTCTCATTTTCTGTGGAAACAAAAGCAAAATCTCTTCTCAAAGTAACATACCTTTTGAATTCAATTTTGACATCAAGGTATTTTCAAAATACCTATATCTTTGATTAATTCTGCAGCATTTATAAGCAAGTGTTGCTCCTTCCTCAGCATTCAAACAATTTAAAGAGAGCATAATAGCATACAGTATCAAGATTCTCTGTGTATTTTCCATCTTTATGTGGCTTTATTTTAACCTCTATTTCTTTTATTTTTACTTTTACTTTTTGAGAGAGGTTATTTGTATATCTTTGTCCAGGAATAACTCTGTAGACCAGGCTGTCTTTGAACTCACAGAGATCCATCTGTGTCTGCCTCCCAGGCAAATCCTACTGGTGTGTGCCACCACAACCAGGAGTACTACTCTTTGGATTTTTTTTTGTTTTTGTTGTTTTTTGTTTTGTTTTGTTTTTTTTGTTTTTTTTTCTTTTACTCTGAGAACTTTAACCTTTAGCCTGTACATATTTTTAACACACTGTTAACCATTTAGAGGTTTTCTTCCTCTTTGAATCTCTCTTTACTGTATACCTCTCTTTTTCTGAACATATGAGCCTTTAATTCACTAAGCAATCATGGCTGAGGTACTGGCTGGAGCCATGTTTATTTCCACAACTGTATGACTTTTCAAGGTCCCTGCCAACAAGCAAGCTGCAACAGTGTGTCCATAGCCCCATAGTCCGGACCACCTGCTTGAAAGAGTCAGAGTTTTCCCTGGCAGGAGGGCCCAGAAAGCCAGCATTTTAAAACAGCACAGCTTTTTCCCTGCTTCAGCTGAAAACTGAAATGCTTTACTCTAGTCTGCCCCAAGCTTTCTCTGCATGCAGTTATCCACATGAGTGCCATTCTCTAACATGAGAGGGCCTGCTACTTGGGGTTTCTGTCCTGCCCGGTACCCCACAGCCAGCAAGCCCCAAAGAAAATGACACAGAGATCTCTATACATTATAAAGCTAATTGGCCCATTAGGTTAGGCTACTTATTAGCTCTTGTAGCTTATATTAATCCATTATTCTGATCTATTTTTGCCATATGGCGCAGTACCTTTTCTAGCTGGCAGGTCACATCCTGCTGCTTTGGTGGTCTGGGCAGGAGTGGGAGGAATCAACTTCTTCCTTCCCAGAATTCTCCTGTTCTCATTGCATCATTTCTACTTCCTGTCTCTTTTTTTTCCACCTATACTTCCTGCCTGGCCAATCAGCACTTTTTTAAAACATGATTGACAGATTACAGACAGTTCTCCTGCACTATCTTGGGCCCAGAACTTGCCCTACAGAGGTGAATATATTACTTAATTTGTGAGCTAAGATGACTATAAACAAAATACAGGTCTTTTCTCCCAGCAGTAAATTTGCATTCCAACCATCACTATTATATTTTCAATGTATTTCCTGTTCAATATTTCTAATGTCTTTTGGAATCGAAATAATTTCTATCATGTTCTTTATTATTACATTAATGTCATTCTGTTTTATGTCATATGTAGAGACTTTGAGTTTATTCAATGTTGAGATTGAGAAAGGAAGCTAAAAAAGTTGTCTCTCTACATGTTATTCAGTGATTAGATTGAGAATGAAAACTAGAAAAAGCTGTCACACTCCACGTATTATTTTTCCAAGCATTTCATACCACATATATGATTCCTACTTGAACATATGGTGATTTTTAATGAAATATTTAATGGTTACAATCAAGCTTCCAATGACTGCTTTTAAAGAATATTTGAAAATCATTAGTCCTCTTAAGAAGATACATACAGATTTAAAATTCTGAGATATAAGTATTAGACATCTATGTAGAGAGTTTTGGTGTTCGGCAATGTACTGTTGAAGAAAGCAGCACCAGTGAGTGCTTTATAGAAAGGCTGCTGTATGTGTTTGAGAGACATTGATACATTTCCAGTGCCACTAAAGCTAAAGTCTGAGCACCTGAGAAGTCAAAATATGAGTCGCCTAAGTCACCCATCTTTTAAATGAGAAATTGAGTTTGATATGGAGTTTCTCTTCCATTTTAATTTATATTTCTGAATAAGACATATGGATTATATGAGTTAAGAATAATACACTTATGCCCTGTTGGAAAATATTTTAAATCAGACCATATTCTTTCAGATAATGTTATAAAGAATTGTGTCTGTCCTAGAAATGCATGACAGTAGAATGGATTAAGTTAGCTCTAAAGGACTTACCATGGTCTGAGCCAGAAAATTAGTAAGGATTCTGATCTGCATAAACTTTTATTGTGTTTGAGTGCTGATGGTGCAGTTTCATGACAGAGTCTCCACTATAGTTATTGATATTCATAAATGAAAAGGCTTGCTTTGGTGACTATCTATTCGGTAATTTAATTTCACTAATAACTTTCCTTACAGGAACTCGATTTTGAAGCCAAAACAAGTTATACACTGCGCATAGAGGCTGCAAATCGTGATGCTGATCCCAGGTTTCTAAGTTTGGGTCCATTCAGTGACACAACTACTATAAAGATAATTGTAGAAGATGTGGATGAGCCCCCTGTGTTTTCTTCACCCTTGTACCCCATGGAGGTGTCAGAAGCAACACAAGTGGGAAATATCATTGGCACTGTAGCAGCACATGACCCTGATTCTTCCAATAGCCCAGTGAGGTAAAGGCTTTTTGCTCCACTTTACTACTACATCCATCAGTATTCTTGTATCCACATTCATACTTCTGTATAATGGTCCTTTCTGGTCTGTAACTATTAATGTCTACATTCTTTATGTGCAAAGCACTATAGTATAACTATTTCAACAGGATAGGAACTACAGAGCATCCCTGCTAATTCAATAAAAGAGTAAAGGAATTAATTGATTAATTAAATTAAGGATCAATTAATTTATCTTTTCAATTGATGTCTGAGGACAATTTGTGTTTATTAACTTTACTGTTTCTAGTAGTAAAAATAAAAATATACCTCATCTATGTATGCAGTTAGTTTAAATTATTATTCTAAAAATAGATATTTTTATCAAATAATCTCTTTGAGTATATTTATGTTTGCAAACATTTCAAATTATCTACACCCTCTCATTTGAGATCGTTTTGTGTGTTTGCATGCATGTGTGTTTTTGTGTGAATGTGATGAATGATACCTGTAGCTTGGGATAAACATAGTAAGTAAAATATACTTGAGATATTATGGGAATGGTGTTTACTTTGTATGCAATATATTTCCTCAACCCATGGTTGTTAAATTTTAGTAAATTTCTTTTTCTTTGTTAAAATATACTTACAACAATCAAGTTAAAGAAAAGGGTTAATTTTCCCCACAGTTACATTTTACAGTACATCATGACAGTGGGAACATGAGACAGTTGGCCACATTGTATTAATAGTCAATAGAGAAAGTGAACAAATGCATGCATTCTCACTTGCTTTTTACCAGTTCTTGGCTTGTATTTTTAATTCAATATTTAATTATATTATATATAATATATAATATACACACATATATAAAATTTTAAGTGCAGCCTGCTAAGTTTATTTAGTGTTGCTAATATGTGCATGCATAGAGGGTTGATGGTCCCTAGAGAAGACTGATTTTCTTTCTCAGTGGTCATTGTCTGTAGCACTTCATCTAATGTGCAACATTGTGAAATTTCCTAAAATTGTAGAATATAGGTAGGACATGTTTCTACATTCTTATACAGTTCAGGAGCCACTCCATAGATCCAGAGATCTGAGCCATTTTATATTAATCAATTTAATTAAAACAAACTCTCACAATCATGCTGACAGTGTGCAAAAATCATATATTGATGATAATGGTACTTCTATTTAAATTGTGCCTAAATTATTTAATTATGAGGAACAAAATCTTTTTGCACGGTTGAAGGTATTAAAAGGTGTAAAGGCATATTAATATTTACCATATTTTAGGGCCAATGAACAAAGAGATTTAAGCATATCTAAAGAGTCTATTGGTGTCTGTTACCTTAATTTTATTTTCATTTTATTAATTACCTTGTAAATCAAATTATTGAAAATTTCCTGAGAAAGCATTGTATTTTTCAGAATAATGTACATGAATTGAGACAATGGTAATGTTAAGCAGTAATTAAAAATGGGAAGGCAAAAAAGGCTTAAATGAATAATCACTTATTCATTAGGAAAGGTAATGTATACTCCAAGACTGATCCCTAAAAGAAATAGATAAGAAAAAGACTGCAACGCAAGTCAAGATTTCATGACTTTTTCCAGTTAAAGACCATACCTGTCTAGTGTTTACCTTTTCTGAAGTAAGGAATATGTGTGGGAAGTTAAGTACAATCTTATATGATTTTCTCACAAGCAGAAAGTCAGGCTTATCTCAAGCAATTTCAAATGATTAAACTTTGTATAATTGCTTATGTCTTCAGATTTATCAAATTTTTGTCTTAAGTCTAATGTTGCTATGCTTGAAACACTTTGTGACTTTAAATCATTTTCATAATGTTGGCAACTAACATTCATGGTACATAATTTTTCTGAATTTAATTCAATGTATTTGTCTTTCCCATCCATTTATGATGCTCTTTAAAAGATACATGTTATTCCTTGTTGACTATATTTACTCTCATACAATCTCTTGAAATTGGTTCCCTTCCCAGCATTGTTTTTTGTTAAGTGGTGCACATTATGACACAAGAATTCTCTATTTCTCTGTGAGCCAACCATTAAGAAATTGCTCTGAGATTTACTCAATTGTGTTTTCCTTTTTAAAATGACACGTAAAAATCATGACCAATATTAGCAAATATGGTATTTCTGTATTTTTATTGTTAGGATTTATAAAAATTTATATTGACTATAGTGTCATAAAAGTAAGTTAATATTGACCTTTTATAGACAATAACTTTGGCTACTTTTTAAGGATTTATTTTATGTTAATTGTGTGTGTGTATGTCTGCATATGAATATATATGCAGATACTTGTGTAGTCTAGAAGATGTTGTGGATCTGGAATTACAGGCAAATGAGAGCTCTCTGACATGAATGCTTACAATCAATCTTGGTTCCTCAGAAGGATGGTATGTTCTGTTCAATGCTGTGCTGTTTTTCTACTCCATTTTGCTATTTATTATTAAGATTATTTTGCATTCACATACATCCCAATAAATGACAAACATTATACAATGGCTTTGTGGAGGTAAACATGTATTTTATTAAGAGATCTGTTAGTTCTCAAACTGTAAACCCTCCTTTATCATGTACCTGCAGAGAAACAGCATTTTTCTGAGGAGGTAGAGAATCAGAACTTACAAATGACTACAGAATGTGATGAGACTTTATATTTAGGATCTTACTTCTATGACTTCACAAATGTTCATTTTATTTCACATTTATTTAGTGTGTGTTTATGTGTGCATGTTTGTACAATGCATGTCCACGTATACTTGTACAAAGTGGCTTACAATAGGTAGAAGTCACAGAATTGCTTTTGAGTCTTGCTGTTCCTTCTCACCATATGGGTTCAGATTGTTTGGCCCTATTGTCCTTGAGATATTGAAAAGCAGTGTTTCCTTCATTGCAATTATTTACAGGGCAGGCAATATTACTAAAAGTGTGAAATAGTACAGGCATTGAATATCAGTTAACGTAATAATGTTAAAAATTATGATATCAGATGGAAGTCTGGCATATGCTATTCATATTTAGAAAATTTACTCTTATATGATGTTTATTCTAAGTAAAAATATTAGAACAAACTTCCAGTAAAGCAAATTTAAGTTCCTCTTCCAATGTAATATGGATCATATTATACCATATGTATTTATATTTAAAAGAAAAACTCATTTTGCTAATGTATTATACACAGCCTGTGTGTAACTTTTCTGTATACATTTTTCCTCTTCTGGAATGGATGCTTGCATCACTGTCACAACACTGGCATTTTGACTGTTAGAGATGTAATTAGTAGAAATATGATTGTTATATGAACCCAGACCTTTGTGATTGCCTATACCATTAGGGAATGTTAAGACTCTGTGGTCTTAGTCTCATCCAGATAGCATATTTGAAGTGTACCATTTAATTCCACTTCATTTAATTTGCTTTCCATTTTCCTCATGTGAATAAACTAATTCTTCAGTAAAAAATCAGTGATACTTAACATTACTTAGGAAAATAAATACTGCCTCTTTATTTTTCTTTAAGCAATTGTAGATAATAGAGAGTAAGCATATATCTGACTCGTTTTTAAGCATTTATATAATATTTTATGTCAATTTAGGCCTGAATGCTAAACCTGTGGCTAGATCTACCAATAAAGGAAGGACAGGTTGCAGTCCATTCTCTTTGATCACCTTCTAAAACAGTAAGAACTTGACTTTGCAGTTCTTGTCCAAGATTTAAAGAACCTTTAAGGATTCTAGAGACTATAGAAATCATACTCATTTTTCAAGTCAGCATTGGCAAGCTGATCAATGGCTCAGCATGCATTTATCAAGAAAGTGTTCTGTGAAACACTCTGGGGAAAATGCCGGTTGAAAACAAGTACGAATAAAACATTCTTCCAACACCTTGGAACTTATAATCTGGCTGAAGTAATAGAATCTCAAAAAAGATAGGAACTACAAGAGAAAAATATGTCTCTATGGTAACAAGAAAGATTGTGGGACAAATTAGAGCAACTCAGATCACTGGACAAGAGGTTTCACTTGGAGGAATGACAACATCAATAAAACTTTGTGTACAGCAGTATTTGGAGAAGTTGATAACAAATATAATGTAGAGAATGATGATGTTTCATTTACTTCTATCCTAATAACATGGTGCTAATTTTATGAGAAGATTGATTACTAAAAGACACAGAACAAGCTAAGAGACAGAATGCTAAAACTAGAACTTTATTGAAGTAAGATGTAAGTAAAAAATAAGATTCATAGTGAAGATTTCTGCATAATGATATTAAACAACATTTCCAAAATTTTTTACCATTTCTGTCAAAAATTCTATGTGTATATTTTCTACAGGTACTGACATTCCTGGTGACATGTTCTAAGATAAAAGACAAAATTGTATCCTGATGTGGTATGGCTAGTATGAACACATTTGGGTTGTTTGAATATTTAATGGGTTTTTTATTTTATTTTATTACTTTAAAAAATTACCAATCCAAATTCCCACACCCTCCCCTACTCTCACTCCCTCCACACACCCTCCCACCCGACCCCCTCCAATCCTAAGAGAGGGCAAGGTACCCTGCTCTGTGGAAAATCCAAGGCCTTCCCTACGACATCTATGCTGAGCAAGGTATACTTCCAAATAGACTAGGATCCCCAGAAGCCAGTACATGCAGTAGAGACACATCCCAGTGCCGCTGTCAGTATCCCCTCAGTTTATCCCAATTGTCAACCACATTCAGAGGGACTAGTTTGATCCTATGCCCATTCACTCCCAGTCCAGTTGGAGTTGGTGAGTTCCCATTACCTCAGGCAAACTGTCTCACTGGGTGAATTCCCAATGGTCTTGACCTCCTTGCTCATACTCTCACTCCTCCAACTTTTCAACTGGACCTTGGGAGCTCCATCCAGTGCTTTGATGTAGGTCTCTGCCTCTGTTTCCTCCTGTTGTTGGGCAAAGATTCCTTGGTGATATTTAAGATAATCATCAGTCTGACTACAGGGCAAGGCCAGTTCAGGAACTTTCTCCTCTATTGCTTAGGGGCTTAGCTGCGGTCATCTTTGTGGATTCCTGGGAAATTTTCTAAATCTAAGTTTCTTTCTAACCCCATAATGGCTTCCTCAGTCAAGGTATCTCTTTCCTTGCTCTCTTATTTGTTCTTCCTCCATCTCGACTACGCTACTTCAAGGTCTCCTCAACCCTCCCCTTCTCCCCTTCCTTCTAAGCCCCACCCCCATGCTTCCAATTTTGTCAGATGATCTTGTCTATTTCCAGTTTCTAGGTGGGTCAATGTTTGTTTTTCTTTGGATTTTATTTAGCTTCCCTGGGATCATGAAGTATAAGCTCCATGTTGTTTGTTTATGGCTAATATCCACTTATGAGTAAATATATACCATATTCATTTTTTTTTGGTCTGGGTAACCTAGCTCAGCATAGTGTTTTCTAATTCCATCCATTTCTATGCAAAATTCAAGATGCCATTGTTTTTTACCTCTGAGTAGTACTCTAATGTGTAAGTGTGCCATATTTTATTTATCCATTCTTCAGCTGAGGGCCATCTAGGTTGTTTCCTGGCTATTACAAATAATTCTGCTATAAACATAGTTAAACAAATGCTTTTGTAGTAAGGTTGAGCATCTTTTGGGCATATCCCCAAGAATGGTATTGTTGGATCCTGAGGTAGGTTGATTCGCAAATTTTCTGAGAAACCACCATACTGATTTCCAAAGCTTCTTTATCTTTTGTGTATAGGAGGGCTACTGATTTTTTTGAGTTACTATTGTATCCCTGCCACATCACTGAAGGTATTTATCAGCTGTAGGAGTTCTCTGGTAGAGTTTTTGAAGTTACTTATATACACTATCATATCTGAAAATGACAAAAGTTTGACTTCTTCCTTTCAAATTTGAATCTCCTTCATCTCCTTATGTTTTCTTATTGCTACTGCTAAAACTTCAAGAACTATGTTGAAGAGATAAAGAGATAGTGTAGAGCCTTGTCATGTTTCTGATTTTAGTGTAATGCTTTATTATCTCTCCATTTTATTTAATTTTGTTGTCAGCTTGCTGTGTATTGCTTTTATTATATTTAGATATGATCCTTGTATCCCTATCTCTCCAAGACTTTAATCATGAAGAAATGCTGAATTTTGTCAAATGCTTTTTTAGCATCTAATGAAATGATCAAATGTTTTTTTCTTTCATTTTAATTATATGATTACATTTATAGATTTTTTTATGTTAAACCAGCCCTACATCACTGGGATGAAGCCTACTTGAACATGAATGATTATTTGATGTGTTTTTGGATTTAGTTTCTGAGTATTTTATTGAGAATTTTTGAATTCATGTTCATGAGTGAGATTAGTTTGTAATTCTTTTTTTTTTTTGGTTGAGTATTTGTGCAATTTTGGTGTCAGGGTAACCACAGCCTCATAGAAAGAGTTTGGCAATGACTCTTCTGTTTCTATTATGTGGAACCTTTGAGGATTATAGGTATTACCTCTTCTTGGAAGTTCTGGTAGAATTCTTCACTAAAACCAATCGGCTCTGAGCTTTTTTTAGTTGAGAGGTTTTTGATGATAACTTCTATTTCCTCTTGGCTTATAGGTGTATTTAAATTGCTCACCTGGTCTTAATTTAATTTTGGTATTGGCATATGTCCAAAATATTGCCCATTTCTTTTCCATTTTCCAATTTTTAGAGTACAGGTTTTTGTAGTAAGACCTAATGATTCTCTGTATTTCCTCAGTGTGTGTTGTTATGTCCCCCTTTTCATTTCTGATTTTGTTAATTTGGATGTTTTTTCTCTGCCTTTTGCTTAGTTTGGATAAAGGTTTGTCAATCTTATTGATTTTCTCAAAGAAACTGCTGTTTGTTTCATTGATTCTTTGTATTGTTTTCTTTGTTTCTATTTTTGTTGATTTCAGACCTCAGTTTGATTTATTTCCTGTCTTCTACTCTTTCTCCCTGAGTCTGCTTCCTTTTGTTTTCTAGAGCTTTCAGTTGTGCTGTAAAGTTGCTAATGTAAGCTTTCTCCATTTTCTTTATGTAGGCACTTAGCACTGCTTTCATAGTGTCCCTTAGGTTTGTATGTGTTGTGCCTTTATTTTTGTTGAATTCAAGGAAGACTTTATTTTTTTTTTAATTTTTTCTTTGACCCAGGAATGGTACAGTAATTGACTTTTGAGTTTTCCATGAGTTTGTAAGCATTCTGGGAGTAGTATTGTTGTTAAAAATCTAATTTAATCCATGCTAATCTGATAAGAACAGGGGGTTACTTGATATATTTGTATCTGTGGATGTTTGCTTTATTACTGTGTATGTGATCAATTTTAGAGAAGGTTCCATGAGGTGCTGAGAAGAAGATATATTCTTTTGTGTTTGGGTGGAATGTTATATAGATGTCTCTTAAGTTCATTTGATTCATTACATCTGTTAGTTCTCTTATTTCTTTGTTAAATTTCTGTCTGGTTGACCTGTCCATTGGTGAGAGAGGAGTATAGAGATCCCCTACTATTAGTGTGTATGGTGTGATGTGCATTTAAGTATTAGTAATGTTTCTTTTACATATGTGGGTGTTCTTGTATTAGGGGCATAGATATTCAATTGAGACTTCATCTTGATGAACTGTTCCTGTTATGAATATGAAATATCCTTCTCCAACTCTTCTGCTCAATTTTAGTTTGAAATTAATTTTTTTAGATATTAGTCTAGCCACACACACTTGTTTCTTAGGTACATTTGATTGGAAAATCTTTTCCCAACCCTTTACTCTGAGGTAGTGTCTGTCTTTGAGGTATAGGTGTGTTTCTTGTAAATAGCAGAAGGCTGGATCCTGTTTTTGTATCCATTCTCTTAGCCTTTGTCTTTTTATAGGTGAATTGAGCACACTGATGTTAAGTGGTAATAATAACTCTGGTTATTTTTCAGTAGTAGTGTTTGTGTGTTTCCCTTTTTGGGGTTATGCTGGTGGGGAGGTTATCAGAGCTTTCTGTTATTGTGGATGTAGTTAGCTTCCTTGGGTTGAGGTTTTCCTCCTAGTATTTCCTGTAAAGCTGGGTTTATGGATACATATTCTTTAACTCTGTTTATGTGATGGAATATCTTCTTTTCTCTTATGATGGTAACTGAAAGCTTTGCTGGATATAGTAGTCTGGGCTTGCATCCAAATGATCTTTTATTGTCTGCAACACATCTATCTAGGACCTTCTGGATTTCATAGTTTTCATTGAGAAGTCAGGTGTAATTCTAATAGGTTTACCTTGATATGTTTCTTGACCTTTTTCCTATGAAGCTCTTAATATTTCTTTATTCTGTGTGTTTTGTGTTTTGATTATTATATGGAGACGGGATTTTAATTTTTTGATCCAGTCTCTTTGGTGTTCTGTAAGCTTCTTATACCTTTAGGGATATCCTTGTCTAGATTGGGAAAGTTTTCTTCTATAATTTTTTGAATACATTTTCTGGGCCTTTGAGCTGGAGTTCTTCTTTTTTTACCCCTATTATTCTTCAGTTTGGTCTTTTCATGGTGTCCTGGATTTCCAAAATGTTTTGTGTTAAGAATTTGTTAGATTTAATGTTTTATTTGGCCAAAGAGCCTATTTCCTCTATAGTATTTTTAGCACCTGAGATTCTTTCTTCTATCCCTTATATTCTGTTGATTATACTTGTCTCTGTTGTTCCTGTTTGTTTATACAGAATTTTCATATCCAGAATTCCCTCTGTTTGTGTTTTCCTTTATTACCTCTATTTCAGTCTTCAAGTCCTTCACCTGTTTGATTGATTTTCATAGTTTTCTTGGGTTTCTTTGAGGGATTCATTAATTTCGGCCAACTTTTTTGTCTTATCTTCCGATTCTTTAAGGGAGTTTTTCACTTCCATTTTATAGTTGTCCATCATTTTTATAAAGTTATCTTTAAAGTTAGTTTCTTCTACTTATTCTGGGTTAGGATGATGAAGTCTGTGTTCTGGTGTTACCATGTTGCCTTTTAGGTTGTTGGAGAAATTCTTGCAGTGGCACCTACACATCTCTTCCTTCAAAATAGGCTAGCAGTGTTTTGGCATCTTGGTCCAGCCTTGCTGAGACTATTTGAGTATTTGAGATTTTTTTTCTTGTCCTGCCCTCTTAGTTCCCACTCAGTATTGTAGCAAGCTGTGTTTCAGGGTACAATGGAACTTACAAGCAGATAGGTGTATCCGTGTAATTAAATGCAGACAGATTGTAATAATATATACAGCTTTAATGGGGAAATAGACTTATAGAACCACTGGTTCCTGCAGAGAACAGGAAAACGGAAGGGGCAGCGGAATCACGCTTGCCAGATTTAAATGAAAACATTAGACCGAGGCGAACACATCCCCTATTGGGCTGGGCTTATCCCTACATCTCCCCCTTTTGACTAAATAAGACAGAACTAAACCAAATACTACTATATACAATAACAACAAATAATAAATATAACAAACAATATTGAGAACAAAACTTTTGCTAAACATTCTATCTCAAGGAATCTAAATAATCTAGAGAGTAACTACAATAACATAATCTTCAACTCCGTCAAAGATCTGAGAAGGGAACAAATATTACTTAACAGACAAGAGATATCAAAAATGTGCAACAAATGACAGAGACAACTGACTACCTGGGCAATCACCCAAAGTCTCGTTTGCAATGTTGAGTCAAACAACTGTGGCTAAAGCCTAACATAACTGACATACCATTTTCAAAGGCAAGAAACTTTTCAAAACCATCTTACCCTGTCTTGGCAGGATATGACAGTCCTGTTTTATCCATTGATGCATGCTCTGTATCTCTGTCAGTGGTTGAGGTATGGGCATTTCTTTGCCCAAAGGCCAGTTCTGCCAAATAGAAAGGATCCAGGTGGAGTATCTTTGGTGCTCAACATTCTCTCGGGAATAGAGCAGTATTGCCAGGAGCAATTGTGTCTCACTATCACAAAACTCTGAGTTAGATTAAAGGCCATTTTCTACAGCTCTTTGAAGAGGTTGAAGATTATCTATCTATACTGAGTATAATCTCTATATATCTAGAGAACCTGATTAGTCTAATTATAAATGAAAAACTTAGATGACTATCTATATAATTCTCAATATCTATCTAACTTAAAGACTAAGACAATAAACAACTGTGTAACAAATGAGGATAATGACCACCAAATATAAACACTGTACAAATATACAATGCAATATGGTAAATATACATCAATACACAAACATTATATAAGTATCTTAATCAGAGGTAGAAATGTACACTGCAATATGGTAAATAAATACAATATATATATATATATATATCAGTACTATATATGTCAATACATGAAAAATGTTTTAAACAGTGATAGAAACATGCATGCATACAATAGTCAATATAATTTAACTTTGTATCAATATACAAGAATCAATACCAGTATATTTGTCTAAAAGCAGTAACTCACAATTATAAATCTATTATCCCATCATTCCCTTTTTTTTTTTTTTCAAAATGATCCCTGAGCTTATAAAATTCCTCCCCCAACCTCCCAACCCCTAAATGATGTCCCTAAACCCAGGGGCAAACTTTACTGGGAGAGGGGACGTCATCCTCTAAGATTGCTTCTAGCTGACATGGGGGCGACATTCTTCTTAGGGGCTCCTGTGAAAGAAAATGATGGTAAAATTCCCAAATTAACCTTTGACCTAAGAAAATTATAACTAGTCTCTGAGCATTTTGAGAAGGTCCGGCCAGAGTGTTGTCAAAAATGTGCACCATTCGAAACTGTCTTGGGCAGTTGGTACCAGAAATCAGGTCTAATATTAGCGCTTAAAAAAAATATTCATGAAGTCATAAAAACCAGATTGTGTTGATGTTGTGGGGCCCCATCTTCATCCTGAAAACTTTAAAGATTACTGTAGGAAAATTTGTTGCTTGTTCTGGGAAATTTGAACATTAACAACAAGGACATATACTGACATATAAAGAAAGACACAGATATGAGGAAAGGCAAAGAAAGTTTATCAAGTACATAATTATTCTTATTCTGTCTCATTTCATGGCTCCTGACCTGAGACAGAAACTCTGAGATATCCCTTATCAACAGGCTTGGAATTGAAGAGGGACTGAGCCATAGTCCAACTTAAAAACCAGCTCTACATATTTATAAAAAAAATGTTTAATAAGACATATAATAAAAAAATGAATACTTACAGAACATGTCCATCCATCAGTAATTAAATATTCAGGGTCCCATAAATTCTTTGAAGATGGGTATTTTCCAGTGGAGATAAGAAAAGAACCTTGCCCCCAACCTATCTGTATTTCTTACCATCAGTATGCTCGCCATCCTTGTGAATGAATTGATAGTTATCTTTTCCAAGGCGCTTCTCTTCTTCAAACCGAACCTTTATTAATTTTGACGGTATCCACAATTTTTCCTCACCTGTGGAGACAAGAGCAAAACCCCTTCCCCAACGCAGCACATCTCCTGGCTTCTATTGTGAGGTCATCACATCCTTAAAATAAACTGGTTGATTTAGTTCAATAGACTTTTCCATTATCCAATGTCTTTCTCTACGTGTTGTTCCCTTCTCATTAGCATTGAGAAAATTCAAGGTTAACAGAGCATTATGTAACCTATTTCTGGGGGTGTTTTCCACCCCTTTCTGTTTGTTCAACATATACTTTATAGTTCAATTTGGTCTTTCTATGACTGTTTGACCTTTAGGATTGTATGGTATACCTGTAACATGCTTGCTATGGTAATAATCAAAAAACCATTTCATTTTCCTAGAGTCATAAGCAGGACCATTATCTGTCTTTATTTGTGTAGGTATACCCATGATAGCCATGACTTCTAATAAATGAGTGATTACTGAATCAGCCTTTTCTGAACGTACATCAGTTGCCCACTGAAAGCCTGAATAAGTGTCAATGGTGTGATGAACATATATCAATTTGCCAAATTCTGCAAAGTGGAACACATCTATCTGCCAAATTTCATTCCTTTGGGTGCCCTTTGGATTAGCCCCTGCAGGCAGTGGCATTTGGTTATAGAAAGAGCAAGTAGGACATTTCTTTACAATCTCCTTAGCTTGTTGCCATGTCATAGAAAACTCTTTCTTCAAACTTTTGCTGTTAACATGGCTTTTTATCAAATTCAGAGGCTTGTAGAATACTACCAATCAATAATTGATCAATTTCTGCACTACCTTGTGCTAGAGGACCTGGCAGACCCGTATGGGATCTGATGTGTATTATGTACATAGGGCAAAGCCCGTTCCTGATCAAATCTTGTACCTGGATAAACAATGAGGTTAGTTCTGTATCATCAGGTATAAATTCAGCAGTTTCAATATGTAAAATAACTCTTTCTGCATATTGTGAATCAGTAACTATATTAATAGGTTCTTTAAAATCACTTAGCACCATAAGAATGGCATATAATTCTGCCTTCTGGACAGAATCATGAGGACTTTGTTCCCCGTTACCCAAGTCTTCTGATTTGTAACCTGCCTTCCCTGATTTATTGGCATCAATATAGAATGTACTGGCTCCAGTTATTGGAGTATCACGGACGTTTCAAGGAAGGATCCAAGAAGTTCTCTTTATGAAGTTAAGCCTCTTGCTTTTTGTATAGTTGTTATTAATATCCCCCCAAAATTAGCACAAGCTCTTTGCCATGGTTCATTATCTTCCCATAATTTCTTTAGTTCATCCGCAGTGAAAGGCAGTATAATTTCTGCTGGGTCTATGCCTGCTAGTTGACGAAGTCTCAGCTTGCCTTTTATAATTAACTCAGAGACTTTTTCTACATAAGTTTTCATGTGGTAAAAAGATCCATTCCAAGATAATATCATCACTCTGCATTAAAATTCCTGTAGGAGAAATTTTTGATGGTAGTATGATGAGAATACAATCAAGCTCTGGGTTCACCCTGTCCACATGTGCCTGTTGTAATTTTTCCTCAATCATTGTCAGTTTCTTTTCTGCTTCAGCTGTTAATTCTGTGGGACTGTTTAAATCTTTATCACCATCCAAGGTTTTGTTCAAATGAATTATTAGATCAGGTGTTATTACAATAGCTGGTCGTAGACTGGAAATGTCTCCTAATAGTCTTTGAAAGTCGTTAAGAGTCCGTAGGCCATCTCTCCTAATTTGTGCCTTTTGTTTCGTAATTTTTTGCAAACCTGTTTTATAACCTAAATAATTAACAGAATCTCCCCTCTGAATCTTTTCAGGAGCAATTTGCAATCCCCATTAGGTAAAAGTATCTTTATTTCTTCAAATAGTCTGTTCAAGGAATCCATGTTTGAATCGGATAACAAAATGCCGTCCATGTAATGATACACTATCGATTTGGGAAATTTCTTGCGTATTATTTGCAATGGTTGGTTCACAAAATATGGGCACAGGGAGGGGCTATTTAACATACCCTGGGAGAAGATGGTCCAGTGGTACCTCCTTGAAGGTTGAGAATTGTTATAAGTTGGCACGGTGAAGGCAATTTTTTCTCTATCTTCTTTTTGTAAAGGTATAGTGAAAAAAACAATCCTTTAAATCAATAACTATGAGAGGCCATCATTTTGGTAATAAAGAGGGCAAAGGAATTCCAGATTGGAGAGGGCCCATAGGTTGAATAACCTTGTTGATGGCCCTGAGATCTGTCACCATTTTACATTTACCTGATTTTTTCTTAACCACAAATACAGGAGAATTCCAAGGGCTGGTAGATTCTTCTATATGTCCAGCATCTAATTACTCTTGTACCAGCTGTTCTAAAGCCTGTAACTTTTCCTCAGCTAAAGGCCATTGCTTTGTCCATATTGGTTTCTCTGTCAACCATTTTAGAGGCAAGGCTGTTGGTATCTCTAAAGGGACATCAATTGCTTGTTCTTTTACAGCCCGAATGGCCGGTTTTCTCTGTTTGTAATATCTTTTAGTATTATTCTCAGAAATATATGCTCTAGAATTAGCAGGAATGTTAATTTGAGTATTCCATTGTTGTAATAGCTCACAACCCCATAAATTCACTGCAATATTGGCATCATGAAGAAGTTTGGAGAGAAATAACTACGTTCATATTCCCAAATATTGTTTATAAATGTTCTTTTACATTTAAAGGGGTATATGATAAGATATGAATAAATTGCATTGGTATGGATTTGGCACTATTGATATAAATTTAAGCTCAATCTTGTTATATGTATATTTCTGCTCTTTATTAAGGTGTTGTGATTTTGTATATTATTTTAAAATGTAATGTATATTAGTAAATATAGATTGTTAATGAATAATCATCTAAAATAGTCAAGTTTGTAGTCATGTTTGTTAGATTTTCTAGATATATAGAGATATATTTTAGTTAGGTGGGCAGTCTTCATATCTTTCAAAGACTACAGAATATGGCATTTAAAGTGTTTTAATAACTTAGGGCTTTTTATGACAACGAGACACATCTGCTCCTGGTAGCACCAATCTACTTCAAGAGGAAGATGGGATTGAAGAGGCTCCTAATGGAGTTGGTTAACCATTTGTGCAAGAAACTGCTTTTTCCAGGACTGTTGCATAAGCTGAACATAAAGAACCCACAGAGAGAGAACTGCTGAACTTGCCTAAAAGTGAGATGGTCCTTCAGGGTCCCTGATTCATGAAAGAGTCTGCAAGACATTTTGCAGCTTACAGGAGAAAGAGCCTAAACTGTCTTTTAATTTTCCTGCTTATGGAGATGTCTGTGGGATACTATGGGGCTGTAGGCAGAAGATGGATGCCTCAACGGTACAAAAAAACTTTGGAAGTTGCGTGGAATAATTTTCTTTATTCTGTCAGTCATGTTTTAAATAAATGCTGATTGGCCAGTAGCTGGTAGTATTGGTGGGACAACCAGGAAGTATAGGTGGGACAACCAGACAGGAAGTAGAGGTAGGGCGATGAGAACAGGAGAATTCTAGGAAGGAGGAAGCCTATTCCTCCCAGTCCTGCCCAGACCACTGAAGAAGCAAGATGTTACCTGCCCCACTGAAAAAAGTACCGAGCCATATGGCTAACATAGATTAGAATAATGGGCTGATATATGGTATAAGAGCTAATAAAAATCCTGAGCTAATGGGCCAATCTGTTTATAATCTTATGGTGACCTCTCTGTGATTTTCTTTGGGACTTAGCAGTTGTGGGAACTGGGCAGGACAGAAAACCCAATGAGCAGGCCCTTATGTTAGAGAATGGCACTCACATGGATAACTGCATCCACAGAAAACCTGAGAAAGCTTGTAAATGAATACAGTAAAGCATGGCTTCTTGGTAGCATCAATTTCTCGGGTCTGCTCTGCTTGCCAGAGACAAGTACTTTCTTACTCAGCTTTAGTTCCATATTCTTGCAGCTATTTTAAGAGGTCCTGCCACAAAACACTTGAACGGTGTTGATGAAAAGCTGAATGCATGCTTTTTTGTTTTCAGCTGTAGCAGGAAAAAAACCTGCACCATTTTAAAATGCTGGCTTTCTAGGACATTTTGCCAGGTAAAACTCTGACTCTTTAAGGCAGGAGTTCCAACTTCAGAGACAGCATTTGTGTGTTATTTTTGGACACACTGTTGCAGCTTGCTTGCTAGAAATGACCTTGAAATGCCATAGAGTTGTGGCAATAAACTTGGCTCTGACTGGAACCTCAACCATGACCTGGAAAGCTAAGGAATGGGCTGGATCCAGTCATCAAAGCCACGGCTTTAATCTTACCCATATTGCTTAGTAAATTATAGACTAATGTGGTCAGAAAAATAGACATACAGTAAAGAGAGATTCAAAGACAAAATAAAAACATCTAAATGGTTTACTGTGTGTTAAAATATACATACAGGCTAAAGATTAAAGTTCTTAAAATACAAAAGAAAGAAAGAGAATAGTTGGGTATGGTGGTACAAATCTTTAATCCCAACACTTGGGAGATAGAGGTAGACTGACCTCTGTGACTTCAAGGTGTGGTAGCACACATCTTTAATCCCAATGCTGGGGAGGCAGACACAGACAGATCTCTGTGAGTTCAAGGTGTGGTAACACATACCTTCAATCCCAGCACTGGGAAGGCAGAGACAGGTGGATCTCTCTGAGATCATGGATACCCTGGCCTACAGAGGAAGTTTCACAACAAAGATACACAGATAACCTATCTCAAAAAGCCAAAAGTTAAAAATAAAAATAAAAGAAATAGAGATTAAAATAAAGTCATGTAAAGATTAAAAATACACAGAGAATCTTGATACCATATGTTATTGTGCTTTCTTTGAATTGGTTGAATGCTGAGAAAGGATCAACAGCTGCTAAAAAAAATATTTGCTTATAAATTCTACTAAATTAATCAAAGATATGAATTTTGAAAATACCTTGACTTCAAAATTGAAGTCAAAAGGGTGTTACTATGGAGAAAAGATTTTGATTTTGTTTTCACAGGAAATGCGAGGCTGTGGATTCATTCTTAGTTATAAAAAAATCAGGTTTGATTAAGGAAGACCACCTAAGAAATCTCTGGTAGGAACAGATGACCCAGATATCTGAGTTCTACATCCAGAACAGATTCAAGACTGCTGCCTGAGATGATCAAGACTCACAGGATACTCCAGTTAGGACTTGGTCATAATTCTAAATTTTCTTTAGGTCCCCATAAGATTATCAGCACCCCCAACCAGCTATAGGCTGGAATACTATGCCCACATTCCACCCCCCAAAATGGACTATGGATATTTTCCTTTGTTTAAAAAAAAAGAGGGAAGTGGTGCAGGATAATTGTCTGTATTCTGCCAATTCTGTTTTAAATAAATGCTGATTGGCCAGGCAGGAAGTATAGGCAGGACAACCAGACAGGAAGTAGAGGTGGGGCAATGAGAAGAGGCGAATTCTATGAAAGAGGAAGCATATTCCTCCCAGTCCTGCCCAGACCACGGAAGAAGCAAGATGTGACCTATGCTGCCATAAAAGGTACCGAGCCATATGGCTAACATAGATAAGAATAGTGGTCTGATATACATTATAAGAGCTAATAAGAATCTTGAGCTAATGGGCCCATCAGTTTATAATCTTATGGAGACCTCTGTATTATTTTCTTTGTGACTCGCCAGCTGTGGGAACTGGGCAGAACAGAAACCCCAACAAGCAGACCCTAATGCTACAAAAAACATTTCAAAATCTAAGTATTTCCAAAGAAAGTTAGTAATTTTACATTTTATGGATACATGATTTTTTATAATGGAAGCAAAGTGAAATTCAGAATAATTTAGGTAAACAGGATTTAGATACCCAAATAGAAGTCTTTCCTACACCTAATATCAGGTATTGTTGAGCAATCAGGAGAAATGGTAGCCTATGTTTTAATATTCAATGCAATCTGAAAATGAGAATAGTAACATACAAGGAATATAGTTTTTCTTTTTTTTTTTGTTCCTTTGCAGTAGAGTGCCTGATGGATCGTTTTTGGACTATATTATGCATGAATATTAGAGGCTTTATGCAACCCTCTACAAGCCTCACAAATGAGAAATAGATATTCAAATATATTCATAAGTGCATATCTCTAAAAAGACAAGGTAGATTAGTTGTCATTGCTAATATTACATATATGTAATCCCTAAAACCAGTCTTCCAGCATACCCACTGGAAACAGAGTAACCAGGCCTTTTAGTAACATGTGAGTGATCTCTGAAACCACATATACTGATGGAAGCCTATTATTCAGGCTGCTATTTAGGGGAAGATAGAACAGTCATTTTTTTCATCCTCATACTAGCAGCATCAAAAATTGCACTGAAAGGTTGCACCTGACCAATAAAGTGACTCTCCTCTAACTTCCCATTCTATTTTAAGTTTACCAAGTAGTGTGGAGATACTAAGGTTGATTCTCTTTTTGCTATGATAAAACATTTGACAAATTCATTTTTGGAAAGGAATGGGTTTATTTGAATTATAGGTTTAAATCCAACTTTGAGGAAAGCCGGAACTGGAATTCAAGGTGAGAACACATAGAAAAAACTAAAGCAGATAAAGGACACCACTTATTTCCTATAGTGATTCTTCTTTCTTGCTAAGCTACTTTTTTATACAGCACAGGACCACACATAACCAGCTTAGGGATGACACCTCCTGTGGTGGACCCTTATGTTACAATTAATAAAATGCCCCACAGTCATGTCCAAAATCTGGTCTGTTGGAGACAGTTCCACCATTGACATTAACAATTCATAGATGACTCTAGTTTGTGTCAGGTTGATAACAGATAATCACACAGTTGCAAGCACAAGGCCCCTCTAAGCTTTTCTGATACTCCTTCTTTTCTTTTTGTTCAGTCTCCTTTTCTATATTCTAGGGTAGATAAAGATAACACTTCTAATTCTAAACAAGAAAAAGAAAAAGAAAAAATCTCATTTTCTTTGATTCTTTTACATTAAGGGTTATATTTTAATTTTTTTGCAAATTAATTGGTTTAAGTTTTATTTATACTTCACCTTCAATTTGTTGACATGCTCATAACAACTTCTATCTAATGAGAAGAAAATGGGTAATAATTAATGTTTTAATATTTGGTTGCACCAAGCCTGTCAATAAGGAACATAATAAGAACAAACCTCACAGACAATATATCTGTCTACTAATGTGCATTTCCAGTCTTTCAACTTTTCTTGAAATAATACATATTTCTTTCTTTGTAGCTTAACATTCTCTGTTTACTACCAATTCAACTTGTTATATTTCTGCCTTTATAATTTGTGCTATTACTTTGTTATGTGTGGTTTTAGGAAAAGGAATGTCAGTTCAATGCAATAAAATAATTAATGCATGAATGAATAACGGAAAAAATGAGGTTATAAACACTTATACACATTATCCAAAAACTTGTACACAAATATCAATAGTACCGATCAATGGAAAGATTACAGCTGTTCAGATACACATTAATTTAAATCAGTAAAGTTTATAATTGAAGAATAATTACATTTTGAATGATTACAAGTTTGGTTTCCTGTTAACTTATGGAATATTTCAAGATCCTCAATTATTTTTCAGTTTGGAGATGAGTACTGACAAAAGCACCATGATAAATGAACCATCAACATAGAGAACCTTTAATCCAATTCTGGAATCATTGAATAATTAAGTGTAAAGGCAAATATTTAGTCATTAACCTTAACCCAATAAGTAATTAAATGAATATTTATGTGAACTTTGTGTCTATCTCTGCACTTATTAATTTAGAAGCTAAAATTCATGATACATTTGAATGAAAATGTCTTTAAAATCCATCATTCTGTTTAATGTAATTTTTCAAAATATTGTGTGAATCTATTTTATCAAAAGGATCTTGATAAGGCTGGAGAAATATCTCAGTGAATAAAGTGCTTGCAATGAAAGCTGGAAGACTTCAGCTCAGATTCAATGGAATCCACACAAAAACAGAAAAAGTTGAGTGGTCATAAATGTTCACCTTTAATCCTAGCACTTGCAAAAAGAGACTATGGATCCCTGAACAACTGTTTAGCTAGATGAGAAGAACTTATGAGTCCCATGTTAAGCTAGAGGTCTAATCAAAAAATAAAGTGAAAAGTGATTGAATAAGACACTCTGTGTCAATTTCTCACACCCATATATTTATACACATGCACAATCAAACACATCACAGACTCATAAGGAAGTAAAAATTTAAAAATATATTGACATCTTTTGATTACACTTTAGGGATGAGAAAATGAATAAGCAAAGTTTTTTTTTTTTTGGGTGGGGGGTTTCAAGGCAGGGTTTCTCTGTAGCTTTGGTGCCTGTTCCGGAACTCGCTCTTGCAGATCAGGCTGGCCTCAAACTCCCAGAGATCCACCTTCCTCTGCCTCCCGAGTGCTGGGATTAAAGGTATGCGCCACCACATCCCGGCATAAACAAAGTTTTTAATTTTGGCTTTACTTGATTGCATATATTTTGATATAATCATCTTAACATAATTGATATCTATTTTCCTGTTGATGGTGGATAAGCTATTCATAAATGTGTATATTATTTGTAGTATATCTCTACATGCTTGTGTATTTCAATATGCCTATATGTTTATGCATGAAGAATAAAATACATATACACACATTATCCTATTCTGAAAAATACAGCAAAACTTATCACATAGAATGCAGCTGTAAATTTTAGATGAAACAAACATGGACGTTTCTAGAAAGCAAAGAGTAGGAACTTTTAATAAAGACCATTATATGTAGTATCTTCCAAATTTTGGTAGTTTACAACTACCAAAATTTTTCCCTGTACAATAACATGGTGTGCATTAAATATTTGAAAAATACTTTTTAAAGTCAGGAGTCAGGGAAGGTTGTTGGTATTCCAATTTCTTTCCCATTTTAGTCTGAATAAAACCTACAGTACTGTGCTATCCACATTCAAGGTAAATATTCTCTCTTCCAATTATATGTCTCCTGAAAAGCTCAGAAACATCAACACTAATTCCAAAATGTTCCCATAAATGGAGTTATAATAGTTTTAAGATCTTACTTGTAGATTCACCCCCTGTGATACAAGTACCTTGTAATTCTAATACCCTCTTTTTCCACAGCTGAGGACTCTGGTTGTTCCAGTGTCATTTATCTTCTAGAGTCTTCCATTTCAGACTTCACAGCTGAATGTGATTGAAAACACTACCATTGTACTTGATTTGAACCCTTTACAGTATTATCAACTCTGCCTTTTAATAACAATATACAACTGGTGTCTTCTTATTAACACTTATTAACAATTACAGCTGCCAGGACTTACTTAAACTTGCACTGGAAGCTAGCCCCTCCTCCCAAGAGAACACCAATGATGAGAAATCATGTAAAGTACAAATATGTTAGCTATGCCACTCATACACTATTAAGCCATGGGAAAAAAGATACTTTGAAAATAGATCTCAAAACATTTCAGATCAAGTAATTCTACCTCCAGCTGATTTTGTTCTGCAGTCCAATCAGAGCTTAGGAGGTGAAAAACCACCATAAATGTCCTCTCAAATTCCTAATTCAGAAATATAAGATATAATAGACAATAGTCTATGTTTTAATCTTTAGATTTTACATGTAGTAGACTTTGTTCAGGAGTGTGAATGGCTATGGTACATTATTGGTGAGAAAGTACTGAGATAATAAAGAATAACAAATTTTGAAATATACTGACAGCATTAAAATATTGTGTTTACAATGGATGAAAATTACAGGGTTAGAAGATAGAGGACAGAAGAACATGATTAAACAGAGTTTTCACTAGTGCTAAATATGAAAACTGAAGAGATAATGAATATTTATAAGAATTGATTAAAAAGTTGAAACAGACCAACAGTTTATATGAGTCAAGTTGGCAAAGAAAATTAGAAGCCAATATGTTTGAAGGTTTGTCATGTATGTAGTTGAGTCAATCACCACTGGTCATTCCTGAAGTGATGCACTTATTAAGATTTTATTTGTTGTTTGCTTTGTGTGTATGTGTGTTTGTACTGAATTACTTATTTTAAAGTAATCAACACTGTCAAAGTCAATTACAGGGAAATTTAAAAATGGTAATTTATTTTGGGATGGTTATTTATTTATTTAATATTAATATAGCATTGAAATATAAACATGGCATGATTTTTTAACGATTGTATTGTAGATATTGCTAAAATGTATAATATTTACCTTATACAGTTCTTTAAATTCTGAGGTTGTAGTTTTACAGCTTAAAATAACATTCAATTTTAGGTGTTCAACTTTGTCTTGTCTTTGGAAAGCCAACTAAGGCTTCTGAGTGATGATCCGAGTTAAAAAAAAATGTTAATATTGATACTGTCAAAACAAAAGGCTATAGATCCATAATATCAAAAATATATTGCAGTGACCTATATATAGGCTTGGTTTTAGTATAAATTGTAAACTATAGTAGCAAAGAGTGGGAGATGCAATGGAATGTTCAAGCCATGCTGAAGCAATGCATTCTATGGTGCTCACTTCAAAATATTTGACATAAGGAAATAAATTACAACATAAGCTCTGGGACTACAACTACACAGTAGGAGTTTTTAGAATAACATATATTATTGGTATTAGCTAGCAGGATTTATTTATCATCTAAGAAATCAATGAAAAATAAGAACCAAACATAAATTTGAAACATTTTCTTTAAATTTTCAACTAGATATTCAATTGACAGAAACACAGATTTGGAGAGATATTTCAATATTGATGCCAACAGTGGAGTTATCACTACTGCAAAATTATTGGATCGAGAGACAAATGCTGTTCATAACATTACAGTCCTTGCAATGGAGAACCGTAAGTTGAAAGGTTTAAAATGACATGAAGAGGGAAGGGATAGGCAGGTAGTGGAGCAGAGAAAAATGTAAAGCTTAAAAAAAAATCAATAAAATGACTTTAGGAAGAATCAATATAAAAGTAGAGAATGGGTTCTGAGGAGATGAGGTGAGTTTAAGCTGTTGCTTGTTAAAGTTAAACAAACTCAAGAAATTCCAAAATCAGTAAGCTGCAAAATACATATAGATTTATTGATTTCATGTGATGATTTTTACATAGCTAATTCAAAACATAGAAATGTAAAAGCTCATGGGTTTAAATTGCTCTCTGAAGCTTTTTTTAAATGTTTACATCCTTGATATTACTGCCTTTATCATGCTGTCAGGTTAGTTAATCTCTACCCAATACACATTGATAGGAATGTTCTAATAACTAGTTTTAGTATATGAATGAAGTAATTTAGAAGAAAATATATCTATATTAGTAAAATGTATAATCAAAGAAAATATATGTGTATGTAATTTGTTAATACTAACATAAATATGAACTATGGCATCATTGAGTTAAATTTCATGATTCACTATTCCTCATTCGGCAATTTTCTTATCAGGAACTTGACAGACACACAAATAGATGCATACAAATATATGTGTATATTAAAACATACACTTTATGAGTTTTTATATAAACATAATTATGTATATATCCATATATTTATATAGAATACATAAATATAGACACCTCACAATTTTGCATTATATAAAACCACATAAGATGTGTTTAAATGTATAATGTTTAAAAGTTAATGAGTCTATAAAGGTCAGATTATATGTGGTGTTACAAATAGAATTTTTATTTTAGATTATACTTTGAAAAAGAAAATTGTCATTCTTTGCTTGTGTTTCAAGTTTCTTGAATAAAATATCAAAAGTATGATGAGTATTCTATCAAAATTAATTAGAATTTTTTTATTGACCAGAGAATCCATCTCAGGTTGGCAGAGGATATGTGGCCATCACTATACTGGACATTAATGACAATGCCCCCGAGTTTGCCATGGACTATGAAACCACTGTCTGTGAAAATGCTCAGCCTGGGCAGGTAAGAGGTTTGAATCAACTTCCTTTTTGTTTGGAGTTTCTTTAAAAGCATTCCCTAGTCATATCTTTGAAGTACCCCAGAACTTTAATGTGTACCATGAACTAATATTAAAAGAACTTTCAAATTCTGTTTTAATATGGTTTTGAAAATTCCTCAGTTATCCTGAGGAAAGAAAATATTGTAAAAATTAACCCGGTTGTGTGTTTAAAAGCTTGGATTCCTTTAAGAAGAAATAAAACTTATTAAGTTTGATTGAGCTGTTTCCACTTTATGTTACATAGCACAGCTATGAAAGAACCTTGACTAAGAACGAAATGCAGTTCAAAGTGGCTTTGGTTTGTCTACCATATTGCGCAGAGTCTTGTGATATTTACTTGTATGTATAAACAGTTGTGGCAGCTTGTTTATGAGGTTCACAATAGTAAGTTCGAACATGCACTATGAAAAGGATATGATTTGTTTTCCAGAGCCTATTTTAAATTGAGTGTAATTTTGTACACCTGATCTACTGACTAATCTCACTGAATGGAATCACATTACAATGAGGTGTAAAAATTCTAATGTCCTGCTGTAGAACTTTCATCAGAGTGCAGCAGTACGTCTTTTTCTATTACATTCTCTCTACCTAGGTTATCCAGAAAATCAGTGCTGTAGACAAAGATGAGCCATCTGATGGGCATCACTTTTACTTCAGCTTAACAACAGATACAACAAATAACCACAACTTTTCTTTGAAAGATAACAAAGGTAAGGCAAGATGTGTCATTGCAAGCATTTGCTTCTAAACAAGTCTCATTTCCTCCTTAAAGATGCTTACAATGGAAAAAAGCAACAAAGATACCGATTAAAAGGCAATGAGTTCCTTGAAAAATTTCTATCCAGGTGTTTGCTGTTATGGAGGAGAAGCTTTTATTTAAATCAATATAGACATGAAGCCAAATGCAAAAAGTTAGGTATATTTCTCTTGTCTGTACCCTGTATAATTCCCTCCCATTTATATACCAAGCTCTTTATTTACATGATGTCATACATTGAAGGCCTGCTAAGATTCTTAGTAAGGACTGAATTTGTTGACACAACACAACTTGAGGGAATATTAATAATTATTATCATTATTATAAAATAATTAAAATTATTAGAAAATAATTATTATAAAATATATAAAATTATTATAAAATAATAATGATAATAATTATAATTTCAATGTAAATCATCATTCTCATAATATTCTCAATAACACCATCAATTATTACATTTTAACTTGAAAATTAACATTATACATGAAAAATCTGATAATAAAAATTATTCAACAAAGATTAAACAGTGAATAATAATAGAATAATACTCCCTCTTCTGTAAAATTGAATTTCCTTTAATTTGCTTTAAAGATAGTTCCTCCCATGAAGTCATAAGTGTTATTGAAGGGACACTTTACAAGTACCAGTAAGCAGATTCCAGTTTTGCTTAAAATATATTACTAACTATAAGACCTTTTTAATAAACATGAGAATTTACTCTTACAGATTATACTGGTTTTCATATGAATCAGGTTTTAGTTTTAAAATAGAGTCAATATGACTTAAAAGAACAGACAAGCTTTCCTTTGAAATTTAGGAAGTCTTTTCTTGAGGCTCCAACTTTAATGCAAAAACTGTGATCTTGGCCAGGAAAATTCAATCTGAAGGTAACATTTTTTTTTTCCTGATCCCATTTTCAACCTAATAAGAACACTATGCTGTCACTTTAGTAATATAAAAGAAGAGCATTCTCTGGGTGGGTTATCCCAAACTCTCTGATTAATCATTGTTGGAAATGTTCACTCTCAGTTCTTGGAGTCATCCTGTACAGATGCAGAATAGGGAATATATGACCTTCACAAGAAGATGGTAAATATGTCCCTCATGAGCCACAGTACAATAGCATCAATATTTCTATACAGAGTGCACAAGAAAAAAACTGGATTAATGGGGCAGCCATAGTGTCACACAGATGGAAATATCCCCATGGCACAAGTATAAATCTCCCCAGGCTATACCTTGAAGGACAGGAAAAGAATAGGTAGAAGTCATTCATGTTATCTTCCACATTCAGAGAGCAAATATAGAGTATCATAAATTCTGCAATACTTTCTTGATCATGGCATTATTTTTCACATGCTCAGTATTTGGCTTGTGATTCTAAATTCAGTGTCTGTGTGTCTGTGTGTGTCTCCATGTGTGTGTTATTGTTTCTGTGTATATGCTTCTGTGTCAGTGTTTCAATGATTTTTATATCTGTCATGCTAGACTACTTGTAAACAACTGTATGACTCTTTTCTCTAACTTTATAATGATGTTTAATATCAACATAGGCTTGAATGAATTCATCAATATGTAGAATTTTTTTTAAATTTTATTGTTTTGTAAATAATGCCATTTAAAATTTTCACTTCCTCCCCTCTTCCCTTTTCCCTCCGGCTGCTCTCTCATTCACCCTCCTCCCTCCTCCTCCTCCTAAGAAAGGGTAGGGTACCTTGTGCTTTGGGAAGTCCAAGGTCCTCCCCGCTCCATCAAGGCCTAGGAAGGTGTGCATCCAAACAGACTAGGATCCCAAAAAGCCAGTACACGCAGTAGAAACAAATCCCAGTGGCTTCTCAGTCAGTCCCCATTGTCAACCACATTCAGAGAGTCCAGTTTGATAACATGCTCATTCAACCCCAGTCCAGCTGGCTTTGGGGAGCTCCCAATAGTTCAGGAACACTGTCTCAATGAATAGACCAACCCCTCACGTACCTGACTTCGTTGATCATCTTCTCCCTTCTTCTACTCTTCAACTGGACCTTGGGAGTTCAGTCCAGTGCTCCTATGTGGGTCTCTCACTCTATCTCACATCCATCGCCAAAGGTTCTATAGTGATATTTGAGATATTCAACAGTGTGACTAAGGGGCAAGGCCAGTTCAGGCACCCTTTCCTCTACTGCCCAAGGACCTAGCTGGGGACATCCCTGTGGGCACCTGGGATCCCCTCAACAGCCAAGTCTCTTGCCAACCCTAAAATGGCTCCCTTAATTAAAATATCTTCTTCCCTGTTCCCATATCCGTCCTTCCTCCATCTCAACTATCCAACTCCGCCAAGCTCTCTCCCACACTTCCCTTATCCCTTTTTCTCCCCCACTCCCCTTTCCCCCACCACACCCCCACCTCCACCCCTATGCTTCCAACTTTTGCCCAGTAATCTTGTATGGTTCCAATTTCCGGGAGGATCTCTCTATATTTTTCTTTGGGTTCACCGTATTATTTAGTTTCTCTATGATAGCGAACTATAGGCTCAATGTTCTTTGCTTATAGCTAGAGTCCACTAATGAGTGAGTACATACCATATTCATCTTTTTGAGTCTGAGTTATGTCACTGAGAATAGTGTTTTCTCTTTCCATCCATTTGCATGCAAAATTCAAGATGTCATTGTTTTTTTACTGCTAAGTATTACACTAATGTGTATATGTTCCACACTTTCTTTATCCATTCTTCCATTGAGGGGCATCTAGGTTGTTTCCAGGCTCTGTCTATTACAAATAGTGCTGCTATAAACATAGTTGAACAATTGCTTTTATAGTATGATTGGGCATCTTTTGGGTATATTCTCAAGAGTGATATTGCTGGATCTTGAGGTAGATTGACTCCCAATTTCCTGAGAAACCAACACAATTATTTCCAAAGTGGTTACATAAGTTTGCATTCCACCAGAAAAAGATGAGAGTTCCCCGTAGTCCACATCCTCTCCAGCATAGGTTATCATTGGTGTTTTTGATTTTAGCCATTCTGACAGGTGTAAGATGGTATCTCAAAGTTGTTTGATTTGCATTTCTCTGATTGCTAAGGAGGTTGAGCATGACATTAAGTGTCTTTTGGCCATTTGAACTTCTTCTGTTGAGAATTCTCTGTTCAGTTTGGTGCCCCATTTTTTAATTGGGTTAATTAACATATTAAAGTCTAGTTTCTTGAGTTCTTTATATATTTTGGAGATCAGACCTTTGTCTGTTGCAGGGTTGGTGAAGATCTTCTCCCATTTAGTAGGTTGCTGTTTATCTTAATGATGGTGTCCTTTGCTTTACAGAAACTTCTCAGTTTCAGGAGGTCCCATTTATTCATTGCTGCTCTTATTGTCTGTGCTATTGGAGTTATACATAGGAAGTGGTCTCCTGTGCATTTGTGTAGCAGTATACTTCCCACATTTTCTTCTATCAGGTTCAGCGTGGTAGGATTTATATGGAGGTCTTTAATCTATTTGGATTTGAGTTTTGTGCATGGTGAAATATGGATCTATTTTCATTCTTCTACATGTGGACATCCAGTCATTCCAGCACCATTTGTTAACGATGCTTTCTTTCTTCCATTGTATAATTTTAACTCCTTTGTTGAAAATCAGCTATTCATAGGATTGTGGATTAATATCCAGGTCTTCAATTAGATTCCATTGGTCAAAGTCTGTTTTTATGCTAATACCAAGCTGTTTTCAGTACTGTAGCTCTGTAATAGAGTTTGAAGTCAGGGATGATAATGCATCCAGAAGTAACTTTATTGTATATAATTGTTTTGGATATCCTGGGGTTTTTTGTTTTTTTTTTTTCATATACACTTGTTATTGTTCTCTCAAGGTCTGTGAAGAATTTTGTTGGGATTTTGGTGGGGATTGCATTGAATCTATTGATTGTCTTTGGTAGAATTGCCAGTTTTACCATGTTGATCCTTCCAATTCAAGAGCATAGGGGATAGTTCCATTTTCTTGCATCCTCTTCAATTTCTTTCTTCAAATCCTTAAAGTTCTTGTCCAATAGATCTTTCACTTCCTTTGTTAGTGTTAGCCCAAGATACTTTATACTATTTTTGGCTATCATGAAATGTGATGCTTCTCTGATTTGCCTCTCTGCTTCTTTATCCTTTGTATATAGGAGGGCTACTGATTTTTTGGAGTTGATCTTGTATCCTGCCACATCACTGAAGGTATTTATCAGCTGTAGGAGTTCTTTGGAAGAGTTTTAGGGTCACTTCTGTACACTATCAATTTATCTGCAAATAACAAAAGTTTGACTTGTTCCTTTCCAATTTGAATCACCTTGAAATTCTTATATTGTCTTACTGCTATTGCTAGAACTTAAAGACCTATATTGAAGAGATATGGAGAGAGTAGACAGTCCTGTCTTGTTCCTGATTTTAGTGGAATGGCTTTGAGTTTCTTTCCATTAAATTTAATGTTAGTTGCTGGCTTGCTATATATGTTTTTATCATATTTAGGTATGATCCTTGTATCTTTAATCTCTCCAAGACCTTTATCATAAAGGGGTGTTGATTTTTGTCAAATGCTTTTTCAGCATCTAATAAAATGATCATATGATTTTTTTCTTTGAGTTTGCTTTTATGATGGATTACATTGATAGATTTTTGAATGTTGAACCAGCCCTGCCTCTCTGGGATGAAGCCTACTTGATCACATTGGATAATTTTTTGATGTGTTGTTGGATTTGGTTTGCCAGTATTTTATTGAGAATTTTTGCATCAATGTTCATTAGTGAGATTGGTCTGTAATTCTCTTTCTTTGTTGAGTCTCTGTGTGCTTTTTCTATCAGTGTGACTGTAGCTTCATAAAAAGAGTTTGTTAATGACTCTTCTGTTTCTATTATGTGAAGCATATTAGGGAGTATAGGTATTATCTCTTCTTTGAAGTTCTGGTAGCATTCTGCATTAAACTACCTGGTCCTGGGCTTTTCTTGGTAGGGAGGTTTTTTATGACAACTTCCTTTTTCTTGCAACTTATAGGTCTATTTAAATTGTTCACCTGGTCTTGATTTAATTTTGGTGTATGGTGCTTATTTTTAAAAAATGTCCATTTGTTTTACATTTTCTAATTTTGTGGCACACATTCTTTTGTAGTAAGACCTAATGATTCTCTGAATTTCCTCAGTGTCTGGTGTTATATCCCCCTTTTCATTTCTGATCTTTTTAATGTGCATGTTCTCTCTCTGCCTTTTGATTAGTTTGGATAGGAATTTGTCAATCTTGCTAATTTTCTCAAAGAACCAGCGCTTTGTTTCATTGATTTTTTAGACTGTTTTCTGCATTTCTATTTTGTTGATTTCAGCCATCAGTTTGATTATTTCCAGTCTTCTACTCCTCCTGGGTGAGTCTGCTTCTTTTTTTTTTTTTCTAGAGCTTTCATGTGTGCTGTTTAGTCTCTAATGTGAGATTTCTCTCTCTTTTTTTTTCTTTTTTAATGTGGGCACATAGTGATATGAACTTTCCTTTTAGCACTGCTTTCATAGTGTCCCATAGATTTGGGTATGTTGTGTCTTTATTTTCATTTAATGTAAGAAAGACTTTAATTTCTTTACTTATTTCTTTTTGGACCCAGGGGTAGTTCATTAGTTGACTATTAAGTTTCCATGAGTTTGTAATCTTTCTGGGTGTAAAATTGTTAAATTCCAACTTTATTCCATGATGATCCAATAAGACGCAGGTGGTTACTAATTTTTTTTGTATCTCTGGTTGTTTACTTTGTTACTGAGTATGTGGTCAATTTTCAAGAAGGTTCCATGAGATGCTTAGAAGAAGATATATTCTTTTGTCTTTGGGTGGAATGTTCCATAGATGTCTCTTATGTCCATTTGACTCATTACATCTCTTATTTCTCTGTTAAGTTTCTGTCTGGTTGACATGTCCATTGCTGAGCGAGGAGTGTTGAAATCTCCTACTATTAGTGTGTTAGGTCTGATGTGTGCTTTGAGTTCTAGTAACGTTTCTTTTATATATGTGGGTGATTTATATTAGGGGCATTTCATTCAGGGTTGAGGCTTCATCCTGGTGAATTGTTCCTGTTATTAGTATAAAGTGTCCTCCATCACTTCTGACTGATTTTAGTTTGAAAACAATTTTGTTGGATATTAGTATAGCCACACCAGCTTGTTTCTTAGGTCCATTTGATTGAAAAACCTTTTCCCAATCCTTTACTCTGAGGTAATGTCTGTCTTTGAGGTTAAGGTGTGTTTCTTGTAAACAACAGAATATTGGATCTTGTTTTAATATCTATTCTCTTAGCCTGTGTCTTTTTATAGGTGAATTGAGTCCATTGCTATTAAGTGATATTAATGACCAGTGGTTGTTAACTGCTGCTATTTTTTTTTTTGGTGGTAGTGTTTGTGTGTTTCCCTTCGAGTTGTGCGGGTGGAGGGTTGTCATATGTCTGTGTTATTATGGGTGTTGTTGTCTTCCTTGGTTTGTGGTTTTCTTTTTAGTACTTTCTGTAAGGTTGGGTTTATGGCTGTATATTGTTTAAATCTGTTTTTGTCCTGGAATATCTTGTTTTCTCTATCGATGGTGAATGCAAGCTTTGCTCTGTATAGTAGTCTGGTCTTGCATCCAAGGTCTCTTAGTGTCTGTAGCACATCTATCCAAGCCCTTATGGATTTCATGGTTTCCATAGAAAAGTCAGGTGTAATTCTGATAGAGATCCCTTTATATGTTACTTGATCTTTTTCCCTTGGAGCTCTTAATATTCTTTCTTTATTCTGTATGTTTTTTGTTTTGATTATTACATGGTGAGGGAATTTTTTTTTTTGATCCAGTCTATTTGGTGTTCTGTGTGCTTCTTGTACCTTCATAGGAATATCCTTCTTTAAGTTGGGAAAGTTTTCTTCTATAAAATGTTGGATATATTTTCTGGGCCTTTGAGCTGTACTTCTTCTTCTGCTTTTACCCTATTATTCTAAGAATTTGTCTTTTCATGATGTCCCAGATTTCCTGGATGTTTTGTGTTAAGAAGTTGTTGAATTTGCTGTTTTCTTTGATCAATGTGTCTATGTCCTCTATAGTATCTTCAGCACCTGAGATTCTTTCTTCTATCTCTTGTATTCTGTTGGCTATATGTGTCTCTGTAGTTCCTGTTCATTTACCCACATTTTCCATATCATCCCTTTTTTGGTTTGTGTCTTCTTTATACCTCCATTTCGGTCTTCAAGTCTTGAATTGTTTCCTTTACCTCTTTGTTCTCTTTTTCTTGGCTTCTTGGCTATCTTTGAGGGATTTACTAATTTCTTCTAACTTTTGGTTCATCTTCTCTTCCATTTCTTTAAGTGAGTTTTTCACTTCCTGTTCAAGGGTCTCCATAATTTTCATAATGTTACATTTAAAGTTGATTTCTTCTACTTATTCTACGTTAAGGTGTTCAAGTCTTTCTGTTGTGTGTTCGCTGGATTCTGGTGTTATCATGTTGCTTTTCAGGTTGTTGGAGGAATTCTTGCATTGGTTCCTGCCTGTACCTTCCTTCAAATGTGGCCAGAAGAATCTTGGCATTTTTGTTCAATCTTTGCTGTGGCTGACTGTGTACTTAGAGGTTTTTCTTGATCTGCCCTTTCTTATGTCTCCTCAGCACTGGAGCTGGCTCTCAGATCCCCTCTTCCCTGAAGCAGGCTGGGATGGTGGATCTAAGAACCCTGCAGATGGAAAGGAGTGCTTGAGGGCAAGATGGGATGGGGTAAATAGAGAAAGCCAGTAGCAGGGGAGATGCCCAACTGAATGGCCAAAAACCTCACAGACAAAAGGGCAAGCTTGGAGGGGGCAGGACTGTGTGGAACAAAGAAGCCCCAGCCGCAGGAGCACTTACCACTGGCTCCTCAGACCCTCAGCCCTGAAGCAGGCTGAGTTGAGGGATCCTAGGACCTCGCAGATGCAAAGAGGTGCTTGGGGGCAAGATGAAATGGGGTAGAGAAAGCCAGTAGCCAGGGAGATGCCCTGCTGAATGGTCAGAAACATTTATGGAATTGGAGGGGACCTGTATTCTGTTTCCGGGGCATCCGGCCAGCCAGGCGAGCACACACTTTCCAGTCTGGATAGATTTCCTTATTACAGGCACAGAGTCTCTTGCTTGCCAAGGATCTCACAAAAGGGCGGGTCCACTGGATGGATCTCCTCAGTACAGGTGCAGCTCAACATGTGTATTATTAACTGAACAGAAACATAAACAATATTCCCCAAAATGTTCATGTTTAATTAATTAACTAACTAATGAAATATACAAATTCATTGTATTATTAAATGTAAAACATTAAGATTTTGGTAACCATCTCAAAATCTGCATATGTGAAAATAGATAAAATAAAAACTGATCCTTTTTTATTTTATCTAATCTAAAATTATGGTTAGCTTTTTGCTACAGTTGAATATGAAATTATTACTTTGTGCTTCTTAACATGCAATTGATGTTAGCTTGTTGTTTTTCATTTTTAAAACTACATGAAGTAGAATCAAAACCCTGTGTCCTTATCATTGGCTTCTCAGTCTGCCCTCATTGTCAGCCACATTCAGAGAGTCTGGTCTGATCACATACTCATTCAGCCCCAGTCCACCTGGCCTTGGTGAGCTCCCATTGGAACAGTCACACCATCTCAGTGGTGCCTGGTTGACATGTCCATTGGTGAGAGAAGACTGTTGAAATCTCGTACTATTAGAGTGTGGGGTTTTATGTATGCTTTGAGATCTAGTAATGTTTCTTTTACATATGTGGGTGCTTTTATATTAGGTGTGTAGATATTCAGGATTGAGACTTCCTCTAATTGAATTGTTCCTGTTATGAGTATAAAGTGTCCTTCACCATCTCTTCTGATTGGTTTTAGTCTGAAATCAATTTTCTTAGATGGTAGCATAGCCACACCTGCTTGTTTCTTTGGTCTATTTGATTGGAAATTCTTTTCCCAACACTTTACTCTGTCTTTGAAGTTGAGGTGTGTTTCTTGTAAACAGCAGAATGTTGGATCCAATTTTTGTATCCTTTGTGTTAACCTGTGCCTTTTTTTTTCCATCAAGGCTTTATTCTTACTCAATACCTGTCCCGTGGTTAATTAACAGTGATAGATATTTCCTTCCATCAGAACTTTGCATCTAATAGAAGACTCTAATTCCTACCATTTCCCCATTCTTTTCTTTCTTTTTTGTATTAAAAATTTAAGGGGTGCACTCACCCACTGAGACAGTGGAGCTGATCTATTGAGAGCTCACCAAGACCAGCTGGACTGTGACTGAAAAAGCATGGGATAAAACTGGACTCTCTGAACATGGCGAACAATGAGGGCTGATGAGACGCAAAGGACAATGGCACGGGGGTTTGATCCTACGTAATGTGATGGCTTTGTGGGAGCCCAGCCAGTTTGGATGTTCACCTTCCTAGATATGGACGGAGGTGGGAGGTCCTAGGTCTTACCACAGGGCAGAAAACCCTGACTGCTCTTTGGACTGGAGAGGGAGGGGAAAAGGAGTGGGGGGAGGGGGAGAAGGGTGGGAGGAGGGGGCGTAGGGTGGGAGGAGAGGGAGGGAAATGGGAGGCTGGGAGGAGGTGGAAACTTGTTTTTTTTTTTCCTTTTCTCAATAAAAAAAGAAAAAAAAATTTTGCCTCCTCCCCACCCCCCATTTTCCTCCCCACTCCCACCACTCCCCTCCCCCTCCCTCTCCAGTCTGAACAGCAGTCAGATTTCCCTGCCCTGAGGGAAGTCCAAGGTCCTCCCCCCATCCATCTAGGTCTAGAAAAGTGAACATCCAAACAGGCTAGGCTCCCACAAAGATAGTACATGCAGTAAGATCAAAATCCCATCCACTGTCCTTGGCTTCTCAGCAGCCATCATGGTCCGGCATGTTCAGAGAGTCTGGTTTTATCCCATGCTTTTTGAGTCCAAGTCCAGCTGGCCTTGGTGAGCTCCCATTAGATCAGCCACACCCCTCAGTGGGTGGGTGCACCCCTTGCAGTCCTGACTTCCTAGTTCATGTTCTCCCTCCTTCTGCTCCTCATTTGGACCTCAGGAGCTCAGCCTAATGCTACAATGTAGGTCTCTGTCTCTATCTCCATCCATCGCCAGGTGAAGGATCTATGGTGATATGCAAGATATTCATCATATGGCTGTAGGATCGGGCCATTTCAGGATCCTTCTCCTCATCTGCCCAAGGAACTAGCTGGGGACATCACTCTGGACCCCTGGGAACTGCGCCAGAGTTCTCTCGCCACCCCTAAAATGGCTCCCTTAAGATATATACTTCCCTGCTTCCATATCCATCTTTCCTTTATCCCATCCATCCAATTCCCCCAAGCTCTCCCCATCCTCCCCTTCTCACATTTCTCTCCCCATCTCCCCTTTCCCCCATCCCACCTCACCTTCAAGTTGCCAATTTTTGCCTGGAAATCTTGTCTACTTTTAATATCCAGGAGGATAAATATATGTTTTTCATTGGGTTCACCTTCTTATTTAGCTTTTCTAAGGATGACGAATTATAGGCTCAAAGTCTTTTATTTATGGCTAGAAAACAATTATGAGTGACTACATCCCATGTTCACCTTTTTGGGTCTGGGTTACCTCACTCTGGATAATGTTACCTATTTCTGTCCATTTGTATGCAAAATTCACGATGTCATTGTTTTTACTGCTGAGTAGTACTCTAATATGTATACATTGCATACTTTCTTCATCCATTCTTCCATTGAAGGGCATCTTTGTTGTTTCCAGGTTCTGGCTATTACAAATACTGCTGCTATGAACATAGCCAAGCAAATGCTTTTTTAGTATGATAGGGCATCTTTTGGGTATATTCCCAAGAGTGGTATTGCTGGGTTTGGGGGTAGGTTGATCCCGAATTTCCTGAGAAACTGCCACACTGCATTCCAAAGTGTTTGCACAAGTTTGCATTCCCACCAGCAATGGATGAGTGTGCCCCTTACTCCACATCCTCTCCAGTAAATGCTATCCTTGGTGTTTTTGATTTTAGCCATTCTGACAGGTGTAAGATGGTATCTCAAAGTTGTTTTGATTTGCATTTCCCTGATTGCTAAGGAGGTTGAGCATGACCTTAAGTGTCTTTTGGCCATTTGGACTTCTTCTGTTGAGCATTCTCTGTTCATTTCAATGCGTCATTTTTTAATTGGATTAATTAGCATTTTAATGTCTAGTTTCTTGTGTTCTTTATATATTTTGGAGATCAGACCTTTGTCTGTTGCGGGGTTGGTGAAGATCTTCTCCCAGTCAGTAGGTTGCCTTTTTGTCTTAGTAACAGTGTCCTTTGCTATACAGAAGCTTCTGTAAAGTTTTAGGAGGTCCCATTTATTCAATATTGCCCTTAATGTCTGTGCTGCTAGGGTTATACGTAGGAAGTGGTCTCCTGTGCCCATGTGTTGTAGAGTACTCCCCAATTTCTCTTCTATCAGGTTCAGTGTGTTCAGACTGATATTGAGGTCTTTAATCCATTTGTACTTGAGTTTTGTGCATGGTGATGAATATGGATCTATTTTCATTCTTCTATAGGTTGACATCCAGTAATTCCAGCACCATTTGTTTTAAAGATGCTTTCTTTCTTCCATTGTATACTTTTAGCTCCTTTATTGAAAATCAGGTGTTCATAGGTTTGTGGATTAAAATCTGGGTCTTCTATTCAATTCCATTGGTCAACTTCGCTGTTTTTATTCCAATACCAAGCTGTTTTCATCACTGTAGCTCTGTAATAGAGTTTGAAGTCAGGGATGGTAATGCCTCCAGAAGTTCCTTTGTTGTATAAGATTGTTTGGCTATACTGGGCTTTTTGTTTTTCCACATAAAGTTAATTATTTTCTGTAACGGTGTAAACGAATGCAGACAGATTGTATATATATACATATATATGTGTATATATATACATATACATATATATACATATATATATGTATATATATATATTTAATGTAGAAATAGACTTACAGAACCACCATTCCCGTGGAGACCTGGAAAGCAGAAGGAATGGATGGGAGTATGCTTGCCAAATTTATAGGCAAACATTAGCCCGAGGCGAATACGCCCCCTAAGGGGCGGGACTTACCCCAAATCTCCCCTTTTTGTCTAAATAAGACAGAACTAAACCAAAGACAACTATATACAATAATAACAAATAATAAATATAACAAACAATATTGAGAACAAAACTTTTGCTAAACATTCTATCTCAAGGATTCCAAATAATGCAGAGAGTAACTACAATTATATAATCTTCAACTCCGTCAAAGATCTGAGAAGGGAACAAATATTACTTAACAAATGAGATATATCCAAAATGTGCAACAATTGACAGAGACAACTGACTACCTGGGCAATCACCCAATGTCTCGTTTGCAATGTTGAGTCAAACAACTTTGGCTAAGGCCTAACATAACTGACATACCATTATTAAAGGCAAGGAAATTTTCAAAACCATCTTACCCTGTCTTGGCAGGATATGACAGTCCTGTTTTATCCATTGATGCACGCTCTGTATCTCTGTCAGTGGTTGAGGTATGGGCATTTCTTTGCCCAAAGGCCAGTTCTGCCAAATAGAAAGGATCCAGGTGGAGTGTCTTTGGTGCTCAACATTCTCTCGGGAATAGAGCAGTGTTGCCAGGAGCAATTGTGTCTCACTATCACAAAACTCTGAGTTAGATTAAAGGCCATTTTCAACAGCTCTTTGAAGAGGTTGAAGATTATCTATCTATACTGAGTATAATCTCTATATATCTAGAGGACCTGATTAGAGAACCTAAATATAAATGACAAACTTAGATGACTATTTATCTATATAATTCTCAATATCTATCTAAATTAAAGACTAAGACAATAATCAACTGTGTAACAAATAAGGATAATGACCAATAAATATGAACACTGTACAAATATACATTGCAATATGGTAAAGGTGAATATATATCAATACACAAACATTATATAAGTATCTTAATCAGAGGTAGAAATGTACACTGCAATATATATAGTATATATTTATCAATATATATATATATATCAATACAATATATGTCAATATATAAAAATATTTTAAACAGAGGTAGAAACATGCATGAATACAATCGTCAATATAATTTAACTTTGTATCAATATACAAGAACCGATACCAATATATTTTTCTAAAAACAATAACTCACAATTATAAATCTATTATCCCATCAACCCTCTTTTTTGTTTTCAAAATGATCCCTGAGCTTATAAAGTTCCTCCCCAATCTCCCAACCCCTAAACGATGTCCCTAATCCCAGGGGCAAACTTTACTGGGAGAGGGGATGTCGTCCTCTAGAATTACTTCCAGCTGTCATGGGGGCAACGTTCTTTCTGGGGGATCCTTTGAAAGTAAACAGATGGATAATTTTCAAGATCAATGTCTTTTAAAATTGCAAATAGTCTCTGAGTATTTTGTGGAGGTCTGGCCAGAATGATGTACAAGATGTGCACCATTTCAGCTAACCATGTTGGGATCATCTTGTGCAGCTGGTATCCAAAACAGGTCTTGTAGTAGCGTTATCAGTATCATGACATCATATCAACCAGGTAGAGTTTTTGTTGTGGGGCCCCATCTTCTTCCTGGAAACTTCAAATGTCACTTCAGGAAAAACTCATTGTTCATTGTGAAAAACTTAAACATTAATCGTATAGACATATATAGACATACATATATATATTCAATGAAAGGCATGATAGATATATTCAATGGAAAGTATTATAGATATGAAGAAAAGCAAAGATGTTTTCTAAACTCATATTTCTTTCTGTCCCATAACATGGCCCTTGACATGATACAGAGACTCCAGAATCTCTGGGTTTTTCTCTTACTAACAGGCTTGGAATTGGAAAGGGACTGAGCCAGAGTCCAACTTCAAAACGACCTCTACATATTTATAAAGAATTGTTTAATAAGAATATATATATGAATATATATGAACATGAATATATATTCATATATATATTCATATATATGTGAACATATATTCATATATATGTTCATATATATTCATATATATGTTCATATATATATGAACATATTCACATATGTTCATATATATATGAATATATATATACGTGTACAAGTATATATATATACCTGTAACATTCTTGATATTGTAATAATCAAAAAACCGTTTCATTTTCCTAGGGACATAAGCAGGACTATTATCCGTCTTTATTTGTGTAGGTATAGCCATGATAGCCATGACTTCTAATAAATGAGTGATTACTGAATCAGCTTTTTCTGAACTTAAAGCAGTTGCCCACTGAAAGCCTGAATAAGTGTCAATGGTGTGATGAACATACTTCAATTTGCCAAATTCTGCAAAGTGGAACACATCCATCTGTCAGATTTCATTCCTTTGGGTGCACTTATGATTAGCTGCTGATGGCGGTGGCATTTGGTTATAGAAAGAGCAAGGAGGACATTTCTTTAGAATCTCCTTAGCTTGTTGCCATGTAATTAAAAACTCTTTCTTCAAACCTTTGCTATTAACATGATGTTTTTATGATATTCAGAGGCGTGTAGCATACTACCAATCAAAAATTGATCAATTTCTGCATTACCTTGTGCTAGAAGACCTGGCAGACCCGTATGGGATCTGCTGTGTGTTATGTACATAGGGCAAAGCCTGTTCCTGATCAAATCTTGAACCTGAAGAAACAATGAGTTTAGTTCAGTATCATCAGGTATAAATTCAGCAGTTTCAATATGTAAAATAACTCTTTCTGCATATTGTGAATCTGTAACAATATTAATAGGTTCTTTAAAATCCCTTAGCAATATAAGAATGGCATATAATTCCGCCATCTGGACAGAATTATACGACTTTGTTCCACCCTACCCAAGACTTCTGATTTGTAACCTGCCTTCCCTGATTTATCGGCATTAGTATAAAATGTACGGGCTACAGTTATTGGAGCATCATGGACAATTCGAGGAAGAATCCAAGAAGTTCTCTTTATGAAGTTAAGCCTCTTGCTTTATGGATAGTTGTTATTAATGTCCCCCCCCAAAAAAAACTTAGCACAAGCTCTTTGCCATGGTTCATTATCTTCCCATAATTTCTTTAGTTCATCCGCAGTGAAAGGCACTATAATTTCTGCTGGGTCTATGCCTGCTAGTTGATGAAGTCTCAGCTTGCCTTTTATAATTAACTAAGAGACTTTTTCCACATAAGTTTTCAGTTTTTTACTTGGTTTATGTGGTAAAAAGATCCATTACAAAATAATATCATCACTCTTCATCAAAGTTCCTGTAGGAGAAATTTTTGATGGTCGTATGACGAGAATACAATCAAGCTCTGGATATACCCTGTCCACATGTGCCTGTTGTAATTTTTCCTCAATCATTGTTAGTTCCTTTTCTCCTTCAGCTGTTAATTCTCTGGAACTTTTTAAGTCTTTTCATCATTCAAGGTTTTGTTCAAATAAATTATTAGATCAGGTGTTATTCCAATAGCGTGTCGTAGACTGGAAATGTCTCTCTGGAAATGTCTTTGAAATTCATTAAGAGTCCGTAGGCCATCTCTCCGAATTTGTGCCTTTTGTTTCGTAATTTTTTGCAAACCTATTTTATAACCTAAACAATTAACAGAATCTCCCTTCTGAATCTTTTCAGAAGCGATTTGCAATCCCCAATTTAGGGAAAAGTATCTTTATTTCTTCAAACAGTCTTATCAAGTTATCCATGTTTGAATCAGATAACAAAATGTTGTCCATGTAATGATACACTATCGATTTGGGAAATTTATTGCGGATTATTTTTAATGGTTGATTCACAAAATATGGGCACAGGGAGGGGCTATTTAACATACCCTGGGAGAAGATATTCCAGTGGTACCTCCTCGAAGGTTGAGAATTGTTATAAGTAGGCACTGTGAAGGCAAATTTTTCTCTATCTTCTTTTTGCAAAGGTATAGTGAAAAAAACAGTCCTTTAAGTCAATAACTATGAGAGGCCATCTTTTTGGTAATAAAGAGGGCAAAGGAATTCCAGATTGGAGAGGGCCCATAGGTTGAATAGCCTTGTTGATGTCCCTGAGATCTGTCACCATTTCTCCATTTACCTGATTTTTTCTTAACCACAAATACAGGAAAATTCCAAGGGCTGGTGGATTCTTCTATATGTCCAGCATCTAATTGTTCTTGTACCAACTGTTCTAAAGCCTGTAACTTTTCCTCAGCTAAAGGCCATTGCTTTGTCCATATTGGTTTCTCAGTCAACCATTTTAGAGGCAAGGCTGTTGGTATCTCTGAAGGGACATCAATTGCTTGTTCTTGTACTGCCTGAATGGCCGGTTTTCTCCGTTTGTAATATCTTTTAATATTATTCTCAGAAATATAGGCTCTAGAAGTAGCAGGAATTTTAATTTGGGTATTCCATTGTTGTAATAGTCACGACCCCATAAATTCATTGCGATATTGGCTACATATGGCCTTAATTTTCCTATTTATCCCTCTGGCCCTATACATTCAACCCATCTCATGCTCTGCCTTACTCGAGATAGGGTTCCAATTCCCAGGAGCTGAACATTTACATTCTGAAGAGGCCAATATGGATGCCAAGATTCTGGGGTAATGATACTTACATCAGCACCTGTGTCCAGCAGGCTAGTAAGAAAAATGCCATTTACACACACTCTCAATTTAGGTCTTTGATCATTTATAGAAGTGTGCCAAAACACATGTAACTCATCTTTCTTATCATTATTGCTTGTAACAGTAGGCATGGGGCTTCCTAATTGTCCTGACGAGGCACGTTCTCTGCAGAAACTGGAAATGACTGAACCATGTTTGCCATAGGGGGCTGTGAGGCCCCCCTCTCACATATCCCGTCTGTATCAGGGTGCCTTGTCTATCTCTTGTAGACCTGCATTCATGCATGCAGGGTCTGCCTTTTGCACATCTTCTACATAAACCTGAAGGCTGCTTCCTCCTATTTCTGTTATTTCTAGAAGATGCATTATTATTATTTCTGAAAATCCGTTGTTTACAATTCCTTTTCATATGACCCATTTTGCCACAATACACCACATTTGGTATTCTGGTGTCTCCTTTTACCATTGGAAATTGCTTCTTCTACCCGTGCTTCAGTACCATAATCAAATGTATCAACATTCAGTGTATGCAAGACCCATTCTTCCAAGGGCGCTGATCTGAGCTTTAAAGGCCCCAAAATCCTTTTGCATCCCACATTTGCATTTTCATAAGCCAAGACTCAATCATTATACATCTTGCTTCTGGGTCAGATATCCCTATTTGTACAACCTTAGTTAATCTTTGTAAAAAGTCACTAAAGGGTTCTCTCTGACCCTGTTTAACTGTGACAAATGATTCCATTCTCTGTCCTGGGTCTTGTACCCTGTCCCAAGCCCTTAAGGCTGCTGTAGTACACATGGAGAGTGTGTTTTCATCCAAATTAGCTTGTTCCTGAGGGTCAGAAAAGAGCCCTTCACCTAGAATTTTATCTAGGGAAATGTCAATTCCCTTCGCCTTTTCCTGATGTTCTAAAAGTCTAGCCTCTTGCCTGAATAAGCATTTCCATTTCAATTGCGGTCCACTCTCAAGTACGACTGGCCTCAGCTGGAGCCAGTCCGAGGGGTTTGCTCTGCTTGTCATGGCCCAAGATCTTAGCATCTCTTTAACAAAAGAGGCATGCATCCCAAAAGTCATGACAGCCTGTTTAATATCCTTGAGGTCATTCATACGGACAGGCTCCCATGTATCCTCCTTGGTTTCTGGAACCAATCACCTTCTCTGTTGTTATTACTGGAAAGGCAGGTAGAGCTGTAGGTAGAGCTTTGTGGAAATTGTCCCGGAGGGATTTACCCACAGATGTAGTTAAAATTTGCCTTTCTACACTTTGTTCTTCTTCATCAGAATTTAGAAATTCCTCAATCTTTTCAATCCTATTCACCATTGCCTTCTGCAATGTCTGAATCTCCTGTCCAGAATTATGTTCCAAAGCCTTCATTGAGGATTCTAAAGTAGGAAGTTTGTCCGTTAGAGATAACATCTCATCTTTGGACATAATTATTATGGCATAAACCGTGCCTTCTTGTACAGACAGTCTTTCCGTCAATCTGTCTGAAGCTTTAGACAAAATCCGATTGTCTCATTCAGCAGTTTTGATTTTCTGTTAATATTTCAGTTCCTACAGAAAGGGACTGAAGCTTTCGATCCAAATCAGCTGTTCTTTCTTCCATAGTAATGAATTTCTCCTTAACATCAACCTGGAGAACTTCAAACTGATTTTTGAGAAGATTGTTGTCATTCTCAGTTGTTTTTAAGCGTTCAATCTCTGCCTTAAGAATCCTGGATTCATCTCGTAAAGACTTTATCATATTTCTGTTATCAAACCATTTAGTGACAATGAAAACTACGAATCCCAGAAGGATCCATAGATGTGGGGTGATAGACACCTCTTGTAAAATCTCCGACATGGGACAATTAAAAAAAAAAACTGTTAAATTCTTGAATAGTAACATGTTTAGACATTTTATTTATAAAAGAAAAAAATTTTACCTGCAATGATCGGATCCTTCCAGTGTTGGTCTCTGTGTTTTTGGAGCCTGTCCTAGAACTAGCTCTTGTAGACCAGGCTGGCCTCGAACTCACAGAGTTCCGCCTGCCTCTGCCTCCCAAGTGCTGGTATCAAAGGCGTGCACCACCACCGCCCCGCCAAATCACTTTGTATTAGACCAAATCTGCCCGTTGTGGCGGCTTTTGTTGCAAAACCACAGGTACTTGCGCTTCTGCTAATTCAGGCAGTGGGGTTCTGCTGCAAACTTAGCCAAGGCAGGCAGAATAGGCCTGTGTGGCCGAGTGTGTCTCGGACTCGGCACTGGGGCCTGAGTCACGAACTAAAAAACAGCACCCTGTATATATATATATATATATATATATATATATATATATATATATAGTTTTAATGTAGAAATAGACTTACAGAACCACCGTTCCCATGGAGACCAGGAAAGCAGAAGGAACGGCTGGGAGCATGCTCGCCAAATTTATAGGCAAACATTAGCCCGAGGCGAACATGCCCCCTAAGGGGCGGGACTTATCCCTAAAATTTTCCTCTCAAGGTCTGTGGAGAATTTCGATGGGATTTTGTTGGGGATTGCATTGAATCTATAGATTGCTTTTGATAGAATTGCCATTTTTATTATGTTGATCCTCCCAAACCAAGAACGAGGGAGATCCTTTCATTTTTTGGTATCCTCTTCTTTTTTTTTTTCTTTTTTTTTTTTTGGAGAAGTTCTTGTCAAATATATCTTTCACTTCCTTGGTTACAATTACCCCAAAATATTTTATGCTATTTGTGACTATCGTGAAAGGTGATGCTTCTTTGATTTCCTTTTCTGCTTCCTTATGCTTTGTGTATAGGAGGGCAACTGATTTTTTTGAAGTTGATCTTGTATCCTGCCACATTATTAAAGCTGTTTATCAGCTGTAGGAGTTTTTTTGGTAGAGTTTTTGGGGTCGCTTATGTACACTATCATATCATCTGCAAATAACGAAAGTTTAACTTCTTCCTTTCCAGTTTGAATCCCCTTGATCCCCTTATGTTGTCTTATTGCTATTGCTAGAACTTCAAGCACTATATTGAAGAGGTATGGAGAGAATGGACAGCCTTGTCGTATTCCTGATTTTAGTGGGATGGCTCTGAGTTTCTCTCCATTTAATTTGATGTTAGCTGTCAGCTTGCTGTAAATAGCTTTCATTATATTTAGGTATGACCCTTGTATCCCTAATCTCTCCAAGACCTTTATCATAAAGGGATGTTGAATTTTGTCAAATGCTTTTTCAGCATCTAATGAAATGATCGTACTTTTTTTTTTCTTTCAGTTTATTTATATGATGGATTACATTGATAGATTTGTGTGTGTTGAACCAGCTCTGGCATGAAGCCTACTTTTTCTAGTGTGTTCTTGGATTCAGTTTGCCAGTATTTTATTGAGAATTTTTGCGTCAATGTTCATGAGTGAGATTGGCCTGTAATTTTCCTGTGGCTTTTTATAGGTGAATTGAGTCCTGTGATATTAATGACCAGTGGTTGTTAACTCTGGCTATTTTTTTCTTGTGGTAGTGATTGTTTGTTTCTCTTCTTTGAGTTGTACTGGTGGAGGGTTGTCATATGTCTTTGTTATTATGGGTGTTGTTGGCTTCCTTGGTTTGTGATTTTCCTTTTAGTACTTTCTGTAAGGCTGAGTTTGTGGCTAATATGGCAACCTGTCAAACAAGGGATGAACTTGAAATGATGCTAAAATAGGAGAGGCTACTAACTGAATTTATTTACCAATCTTTCTATAAGTATATGGTCTGAAATTTTAGTTACAAAAAATATTAAAATATATAAAAGTTCCATTTAATAAAACACTTAATTTTACATTATGACTGTGTCTTTGCTATTTGTAGAATATCAAGAATACCTTAAGATGAATTCCATAGGAAATTTACCTGTCTGTCCAAAGACAATTTTTGAGGGATGCTGAAGAATATGTGCTATATTTGTTTTATTATTAAGGAGCAAATAACAAGGTTAATTTTAAGTTTGGGAAGATAAAGTTCATTTTAAGGCTTATTATACATTTTTGTTCTTAATTCTAGACAACACAGCCTCAATACTTACCAGGAGAAATGGCTTCCACAGGCAGGAACAATCAGTTTACTATCTGCCAATTTTCATTGTGGACAGTGGATCTCCGTCACTAAGTAGTACCAACACCCTTACCATTCGAGTCTGTGACTGTGATGCTGATGGTGTAGCACAAACCTGCAATGCAGAGGCTTATGTTCTACCTGCTGGCCTCAGCACTGGGGCTCTGATAGCAATACTGGCCTGTGTCTTGACACTATTTGGTAAGTACTATTTGTGTTTCTTTCTCTTTTATTGATTTTCCTTGAACTCTACATTTTTTTTCTCTGCTTCCCTCCCTACCTCTTTCCTCCTCTTCAACCCTACCCCAAGTATCCATGCTCCCAATTTACTCAGGAGATCTGGTCTTTTTCTACTTCCCATGTAGATTAGATCTATGTAAGTGTCTCTTAGTGTCCTCATTGTTGTCTAAATTCTCTGGGATTGTGGTTTTCTTTGTTTTATGTGTAAAAACCACCTATGAGTGAATATATGCAATAATCATCTTTCTGTGGCTGGGTTACCTCACTTGAAATATTGTTTTCTAGCTCTATCCATTTTCCTACAAAATTCAAGATGTCATTTTTTTCTGCTTTGTAGTACTCCATTATGTAAATTTACCATATTTTTCTTATCCATTCTTTGGTTGAAGGGCATTTAAGTTGTTTCCAGGATTTGTTCTTTTCTTTATAAGAGCAGTTGCCAAAACAAACACCACACGTTTTCTTACTTTATTTTTATTTCTTTTGGTTGTATTTACAAAGATATGCGAATAATTCACCAGTGTTATTTTAAGACTCATTACTTATATTTTCAACTTGGAGTATTATTTAAAGCACAAAATATAATAAAAGAATACGAAATTCATTTTTAACATAAAACCCAGGAAAAATGAACTACTATGGTGATTTTATTAGTTTACTTTGAAATTTACCTCATCCTGTTTCTTTGTGTGAGAAGTACTTACATGAGCATTATAATAGACAAGAAGGAGTATTTTCACTGTTGTTTTGATAGTATGCTTATTTGAGAAATGACATAATGGACAGATTTATCAAGAAATATGTTCAGTGAGTGTTTATTTTGGTATTTACAATAATGAAGTTCTGGCAATACAAGTATTATAATTTCTTGAGAATTATTGTTATATTTAATTCTACTTTCCTAATATTAACTTATTATTGACTGAACTACATTTGCTTACATTTGCATAGGAGTTTGTATAGCATGGTTTTTAATATTGGAGGCTATCCAATATGGTCATTGGATAATAAAAGAGTTTATTGAAAAGCAACATTTTAATTCACAGTGTATGTTTCTACAAGAATGACAAGCACTTAAATTTGCACTTGTTGGTGTGTCATGTGTTTCCTTGTGATTTACTGGAATTAGGAAATAAATTTACAACATATGTTTATAGAAGCAGCATTAGTTGTGGAAGTCAGTATGACCTGCTGCTTCAGATAGATTTGGGGAAGCATGTACCTGTATACTACTCTTTCCCTATGTTGTTCATTAGGTGTTCACAAGGGGAGTGCTAGTTTCTCTTCAGAGTAGCTTCATAATCTCAAAGGTGAACTCCCATGACTAGTCTTTTTTTTTTTTTTTTTTTTTTTTTGGTTTTTCGAGACAGGGTTTCTCTGTGGTTTTGGAGCCTGTCCTGGAACTAGCTCTTGTAGACCAGGCTGGTCTCGAACTCACAGAGATCCGCCTGCCTCTGCCTCCCAAGTGCTGGGATTAAAGGCGTGCACCACCACCGCCCGGCCCCATGACTAGTCTTGTAAAGATTTGAGAGTTTAATGAGATAATTCATGCACAGAACCGAATGCCTACCCATAGTTAACATTCTATATGTCTTTAAGTTTAATTGATGAAACAGTAGTTCTCACTCTATTAACAAAGTTAAATAAGATTCAGTTGCTAATACAGTGTAAATAGTCTCATAAAATAGAAATTTTGTCTTCAATAACCCCAACTATATGAATAAATCTAGAAAAAAACAATCATACTATTCTTTCTAAATATCTATAAATAGGAGTCAGAAACTTCCAGAAATTTCTAAGAAATAACTGTTAATTCACAGTTAAAAAGTGATTAGACTATATGGACTAAGAGTAAATATAAAAAAAATTGGTGACATTATGAGTAAATGTATATTGATCTCCTTGACTTGTGAAAATAATAATGAGCAAAATTGAATATTTACTTTTACTTTATAAAAGTAGAATAACAACATAAGTTATAAAACCATCATTCTACTACAGACAATGTCTTTACTTTGAGACAACCAAATCATGGGAAGGGAAGATTAGAAGTAGGCCTTGTGTAGAACACTTTAAACTTTAACAATTTAATACACACACACACACACACACACACTTCATTATACTCATTATACTATGGTTTCTGGAACAAGTTACAGCAGACTGTACTCTCTCAGGGATATACAGAGAAACCCTGACTTGAAAAATCAGAGAGAGGCAGTGTGGGACAGGCAGAAATAGATTATTACTATCTCTTCTTTGGTTCTCTCTCTTTCTGTGGTGTGTGTGTGTGTGTGTGTGTGTGTGTGTGTGTGTGTATCTTGAATGGAGTGGTGTGAGGGATTTGTGGTGTGTGCATGTGTGTGATTTCATGTTTTGGTTTGTGTGTTGTGACTATGTGTGCATATGTGTATTTTGGGTCTTGTGGTGTGTACTTGTGTAGGGGGTGTTGGATATCTGCAGTGTGTGTGTATTTGTGTGGGGTGTGTTGTCTCCATGATTGTCTCCATATAATCAGGCAATGTCAAAACAGGAATGACAAAAAAGACCAATGCAATGATTCTTAATGATATTCTGCTGTACTCATCAATGCATCACTGAGGCATTACCCATCACATTATAGAAACAGATACAGAGATTCAATACCAAACATTAGGTAGAACTCAAGGAATACTGTGGAAGAAGGGGAGGAAGGATTGTAGAATCCAGTGGTGTCAAAGATACCACAAGGAATCTTACAGAATAAACTAACCTGGGCTCAGAGGGACTCACAGATACTGCATGGGACTGACATAGGCACCCCACCTATATATTACATTTGTGTAGTTTGATCTTCTTGTTGGACTCCTATGAATAGGAGCATGGACTGTTTCTAACTATGTTGCCTATTTTGGGACCCATTACTCCTACTGGTTGACTCATCCAGCCTTAATAGAAAAGGAGATGCCCAGTTTTGATGCATCTTGATATACCGTGGCTTGCTGAAATCCAAGGGATACTGACATGCAGTTGCAGGGAAACAGTGGAGATGAAGTGGATTGGGGTGGGGATTGGGTGAGAAATTTGGAACAGGGGAGAGAGGAGAAAATTTGTTGTGATATAAAATGAAAAAATGAACAGAAACAAACAAGCAATAGATAAAACAAAAAGAACAGGCTTCTAAGTATAGCGGCGTAAATAAATGCAGGCAGATAGTAAAGAATATATACAGCTTTAATGATTAAATAAACTTACAGAACCGAGGTTCCCGCGTAGAACAGGAAGCAGGAAAAGGGGCAGCGCAGGCTCCACACGCCCGATTTATCAGTCAACATTCGCCCAAGGCAAACCTGACCCTAAAGGGCTGGCTTAACCCTACATCTCCCCCTTTTGTCTAAATAAGACAGAACTAAACCAAATATAACTATAAACAATAATAACAAGTGATAAATATAACAAACAATATTGAGAACAAAAGTTTTGCTAGACATTCTATCTCAAGGAGTCTAAATAATGTAGAGAGTAACTACAATTAAATAATCTTCAACTCCGTCAAAGATCTGAGAAGGGAATAAATATTACTTAACAAATGAGATATATCCAAAATATGCAACAAATGACAGAGACAACTGACTACCTGGGCAATCACCCAATGTCTCGTTTGCAATGTTGAGTCAACCAACTTTGGCTAAGGCCTAACATAACTGACATAACATTATCAAATGCAAGGAACATTCTTAGAATTAGCCTACCCTGTCTTGGCAAGATAAGACAATCCTGTTTCATATCTTAGTCAGTAGTTAAGGTATGGGCTTTTCTTAACCCAAAGGCCAGTTCTGCCAAGAAGACAAGCTCCCAGTGGAGTGTCTTTGGTGTTCAATGTTCTCTCGGGATTAGAGTGGCATTGCCAGGTGTAATTGTGTCTCGTTGGCACAGAATTCTAAGTTAGATTAAAGGCCATTTTCTACAGCTCTTCAAAGAGGCTGAAGATTATATTATCTATACTAAATATAATCTCTATATATCTAAAAGATCTGATTAACCTAAAAATAAATATGACAAACATATAATTCTCAATACCTATCTAATTTGAAAACTAAGAGAATAAACAATTGTGCAATATAAGAAGACAATGATCTTCACCTGTAAACAATGTCATTACATATCAAATGTAAACAATGTTATTACATAAATAGTATCAGATGTAGAAATGTACATTGTGATATGGTAGATGTATCAATACAATATAAGCATACTCTTATACAAAAATAGAGGTAGGAACACTCACATTCAATATTCAATATATCAATATACAAGAAACAGTACCAATATAATTTTCTAAAAACAGTAAGTCACAAATATCAATCATCCCATCAAACCAGTTAATCCCCCCTTTCTTTTTTGAATGTACCCCTATTCCATACAAGATCTTCCCATCCCCTCAACCCTACACCAACCACTAAAAGATGTCCCTAACCCTGTGGAAAAAATCTGTTGGGAGAGGGGACGTCATCCTCTTAGACTGCTTCTAGCTGACATGGGGGCAACATTCTTCTTAGGGGCCCCTGTGAAAGCAAATGATGGTAAAATTCCCAAATTAACCTGTGATATAAGAAAATTATAACTAGTCTCTGATCATTTTGAGAAGGTCCTGCCAGAGTGTTGTCAAAAATGTGCATCATTTGAAATTGTCTCATGCAGTTGGTACCAAAAAACAGGTCTAATACTAGCACTTAAAAAAATATTCATGACGTCATAAAAGCCAGATTGAGTTGATGTTGTGGGGCCCCATCTTCATCCTGGAAACTCCAAAGATTACTGTAGGAAAATTAGTTGCTTATTATGGGAAATTTAAACATTAACAACAAGGACATATGCTGACATATAAAGAAAGACACAGATATGAGGAAAGGCAAAGAAAGTTTATCAAGTATAAAATTATTCTTATTCTGTCCCATTTCATGGCTCCTGACCTGAGACAGAAACTCTGAGATATCTCTTATCAACAGGCTTGGAATTGACGAGGGACTGAGCCATAGTCCAAATACAAAACCAGCTCTACACATTTATAAAGAAGTGTTCAATAAAACATATAAATATATATAAAAAATCAATACTTACAGAATGTATAGAATTTTACTGTTGATCCTTAGTGAGTCGTAACTATTTTCCATCCATCAGTAATTAAATATTCAGGGTCCCTTAAATTATTTGAAGATGAGTATTTTCCTGCGGAGATAAGAAAAGAACCCTGCCTCCAACCTATCTGTCATCCTTACCATCAGTATGCTCACAATCATTGTGAATGAATTGTTATTTATCTTTTCCAAGTGACTTCTCTTCTTCAAACTGAACCTTTATTAATTTTGACGGTATCCATAATTTTTCCTCACCTGTGCAGATAAGAGCAAAACCCCTTCCCCAATGTAGCACATCTCCTGGCTTACATTGTGAGGTCAGCACATCCTTGAAATAAACTGGTTGATTTAGTTCAGCAAACTTTTCCATTATGCAATGTTTTTCTGCAGCAGTCATTCCCTTCTAAATAGCATTGAGAAAATTCAAGGTTAACAAAGCATTATGTAACCTATTTCTGGGGGTGTTTTCCACCCCTTTCTGTTTGTTCAACATATCCTTTATAGTTCGATTTGATCTTTCTATGACTGCTTGAACTGTAGGATTGTATGGTATACCTGTAACATGCTTGATATTGTAATAATTAAGAAACTGTTTCATTTTCCTAGAGACATGAGCAGGACCATTATCTGTCTTTATTTGTAAATGACTTCTAATAAATGAGTGATTACTGAATCAGCTTTTTCTGAACTTAAAGCAGTTGTCCACTGAAAGCCTGAATAAGTGTCAATGATGTGATGAACATACTTCAATTTGCCAAATTCTGCAAAGTGGAACACATCCATCTGCCAGATTTCATTCCTATGGGTGCCCTTAGGATTAGCCCCTGCAGGCAGTGGCATTTGGTTATGGAAAGAGCAAGTAGGACATTTCTTTAGAATCTCCTTAGCTTGTTGCCATGTAATTGAAAACGCTTTCTTCAAACCTTTGCTATTAACATGATGTTATTTATGAAACTCAGAGGCTTGTAGCATACTACCAATCAAAAATTGATCAATTTCTGCATTACCTTGTGCTAGAGGACCTGGCAGACCTGTATGGGATCGGATGTGTGTTATGTACATAGGGCAAAGCCTGTTCCTGATCAAATCTTGAACCTGGATAAACAATGAGGTTAGTTCAGTATCATCAGGTATAAATTCAGCACTTTCAATATGTAAAATAATTCTTTCTGCGTATTGTGAATCTGTAACTATATTAATATGTTCTTTAAAATATCTTAGTACCATAAGAATGGCATATAATTCTGCCTTCTGGACAGAATAATAAGGACTTTGTTCCCCATTACCCAAGTCTTCTGATTTGTAACCTGCCTTCCCTGATTTATTGGCATCAGTATAGAATGTATGGGCTCCAGTTATTGGAGCATCATGGACAAGTCGAGGAAGAATCCAAGAAGTTCTCTTTATGAAGTTAAGCCTCTTGCTTTTTGGATAGTTGTTATTAATGTCTCCCAAAAACTTAGCACAAGCTCTTTGCCATGGTTCATTATCTTCCCATAATTTCTTTAGTTCACCAACAGTTAAAGGCACTATGATTTCTGCTGGGTCTATGCCTGCTACTTGATGAAGTCTCAGCTTGCCTTTTATAATTAACTCAGAGACTTTTTCCACATAAGTTTTCAGTTTCTTACTTGGTTTATGTGGTAATAAGATCCATTCCAAGATAATATCATCTCTCTGCATTAAAATTCCTGTAGGAGAAATTTTTGATGGTAATATGACGAGAATACAATTGAGCTCTGGATTCACTCTGTCCACATGTGCCTGTTCTTATTTCTACTAAATAATTTTCAGTTCCTTTTCTGCTTCAGCTGTTAATTCTCTGGGACTGTTTAAATCTTTATCACCATCCAAGGTTTTTTTCAAATGAATTATTAGATCAGGTGTTATCCCAATAGCTGGTCGTAGACTGGAAATGTCTCCTAACAGTCTTTGAAAGTCATTAAGAGTACGTAGGCCATCTGTCCTAATTTGTACCTTTTGTTTCTTAATTTTTTGCAAACCTGTTTTGTAACCTAAATAATTAACAACATCTCCCCTCTGAATTTTTTCAGGAGCACTTTGCAATCTCCATAAGGTAAAAGTATCTTTATTTCTTCAAATAGTCTGTTCAAGGTATCCATGTTTGAATCAGATAACAAAATGTCGTCCATGTAATAATACAATATCGATTTGGAAAATTTATTGCGGATTATTTTTAATGGTTGATTCACAAAATATGGGCACAGGGAGGGGCTATTTAACATACCCTGGGGGAGGACGGCTGAGTGGTACCTCCTCGAAGGTTGAGAATTATTATAAGTAGGCACTGTGAAGGCAAATTTTTCTCTATCTTCTTTTTGTAAAGGTATAGTGAAAAAACAGTCCTTTAAATCAATAACTATGAGAGGCCATCATTTTGGTAATAAAGAGGGCAAAGGGATTCCAGATTGGAGAGGGCCCATAGGTTGAATAACCTTGTTGATGGCCCTGAGATCTGTCACCATTCTCCATTTACCTTATTTTTTCTTAACCACAAATACAGGAGAATTCCAAGTGCTGGTAGATTCTTCTATATGTTGAGCATGTAATTGCTCTTGTACCAGTTGTTCTAAAACCTGTAACTTTTCCTCAGCGAAAGGCCTTTGCTTTGTCCATATTGGTTTCTCAGTCAACCATTTTAGAGGCAAGGCTGTTGGTTTCTCTGAAGGAACATCAATTGCTTGCTCTAGAACAGCCTGAATAACCAGTTTTCTCCATTTGTAATATCTTTTAATATTATTCTCAGAAATATAGGCTTTAGAAGTAGCAGGAATGTTAATTTGGGTATTCCATTGTTGTAATAGGTCATGACCCCATAAATTCATTGCAATATTGGCTACATATGGCCTTAATTTTCCTATTTGTCCCTCTAGTCCTATACATTCAACCCATCTCATGCTCTGCCTTACTCGAGATAGGGTTCCAATTTCCAGGAGTTGAACATTTACATTCTGAAGAGGCCAATATGGATCCCAAGATTCTGGGGTAATGATACGTACATCAGCACCTGTTTCCAGAAGGCCAGTAAGAAAAATGCCATTTACACACACTCTCAGCTTAGGTCTTTGATCATTTATAGAAGTGTGCCAAAACACATGTAACTCATCTTTCTGATCATTATTGCTTGTAACAGTAGGCATGGGGCTTCCTAATTGTCCTCACAGGGCACGTTCTCTGCAGAAACTGGAAATGACTGAACCATGTTTGCCATGGGGGCCTTTGAGGCCCCCCCTCTCACATATCCCGTCTGTATCAGGGTGCCTTGTCTATCTCTTGTAGACCTACATTAATTCATGCAGGGTCTGCCTTTTGCACATCTTCTACATAAACCTGAAGGCTGATTCCTCCTATTTCTGTTATTTCTAGAAGATGCATTATTATTATTTCTGAAAATCCGTTGTTTACAATTCCTTTTCATATGACCCATTTTGCCACAATACACCACATTTGGTATTCTGGTGTCTCCTTTTACCATTGGAAATTGCTTCTTCTACCCGTGCTTCAGTACCATAATCAAATGTATCAACATTCAGTGTATGCAAGACCCATTCTTCCAAGGGCGCTGATCTGAGCTTTAAAGGCCCCAAAATCTTTTTGCATTCCACATTTGCATTTTCATAAGCCAAAGACTCAATCATTATACATCTTGCTTCTGGGTCAGATATCCCTATTTGTACAGCCTTAGTTAATCTTTGTAAAAAGTCACTAAAGGGTTCTCTCTGACCCTGTTTAACTGTGACAAATGATTCCATTCTCTGTCCTGGGTCTTGTACCCTGTCCCAAGCCCTTAAGGCTGCTGTAGTACACATGGAGAGTGTGTTTTCATCCAAATTAGCTTGTTCCTGAGGGTCAGAAAAGAGCCCTTCACCTAGAATTTTATCTAGGGAAATGTCAATTCCCTTCACCTTTTCCTGATGTTCTAAAAGTCTAGCCTCTTGCCTGAATAAGCATTTCCATTTCAATTGCGGTCCACTCTCAAAGACCACGGAGCTCAGCTGGAGCCAGTCTGAGGGGGTTGCTCTGCTTGTTGTGGCCTAAGATTTTAGCATCTCTTTAACAAAAGAGGCATGCATCCCAAAAAGTCATGACAGCCTGTTTAATTTCTTTGAGAACATTCATACGGACAGGCTCCCATGTATCTTCCTTGATGACCTTAGGGTTTCTGGAACCAATCACCTTCTCTGTTGTTATTACTGGAAAGGCAGGTAGAGCTGTAGGTAGAGCTTTGTGGAAATTGTCCCGGAGGGATTTACCCACAAATGTAGTTAAAATTTGCCTTTCTACACTTTGCTCTTCTTCATCAGAATTTAGAAGTTCCTCAATCTTTTTAATCCTATTCACCATTGCCTTCTGCAATGTCTGAATCTCCTGTCCAGAATTATGTTCCAAAGCCTTCATTGAGGATTCTAAAGTATGAAGTTTGTCCGCTAGAGATAACTTGTCATCTTTGGACATAATTTTTATTGCATAAACTGTGCCTTCTTGTATTGAGAATCTTTCTGTCAATCTGTCATAAGCTTTAGACAAAATTCGATTGTCACATTCAGCAGTTTTGATTATCTCAGTTAATGTTTCAGTTCCTTCAGAAATGGACTGCTGGAACTTATGCTCCAAATCATCTGTTCCTTCTTCGATAGTAATGAATTTCTCCTTAACATCAGCCTGTAACTTTTCTAAATTTTTCTCAGTTAATCGAGTCATATTAAACAAAAATCTGATCTCTTCCTGGAGAACTTCAAACTAATTCTTGAGAAGATTGTTGTCATTCTCAATAGTTTTTAAATGTTCAACCTCTGCCTTAGGAGACTTTATCATATTTCTATTGTCAAACCGTATAGTGCCAAGGAAAACTACAAATCCCAGAAATAACCATAGATGTGGTATGATAGACACCTCTTGTAAAATCTCCCACATGGTGCACTCAAAAAGCTGTTAAAATCTAAAACAGTCACATTCTCAGACATTTTATTTATAAAAGAAAAAAAATTATTTTACCTTCAATGACTGGTTCCTGCCAGTGGTGGCTAAAGGGTCCACTTGAGTCCATGTCGCCTAAGTCTGAAATAAATGACTCAAAAACAAAAATTGGAGCAGACACCAGGCTGATAAATAGCAATTGGGCCAGAAAGGGAACAGAGAGAAAGCCACCAAAATGAACAAATCAAAGGGATGCCTGCGTGCTTGAGCCAGCTCCCAGGGCCGCCGTCACGTGACCCAAGTGCTGGCGGAGGTGGGAGGGGAAAAGAAGCTGATCATGCTATTACAGAGGCGCTTGTACCACTGTCGGGCATGGCGGGGCGCACAGACTTGGCTGATTTCAAACCACCGGGGAGTGCTAATTCTCCCATCCCATTTGACTTTCTAGCAGGCTCCAGGAAAAAATCAAGTCACTCAGAATCTCAACTGCTTCCACAGCCTTAGTCGGACCCACAAGTCGCAGTGCTAAAAGGGTACAGTCTGCACGCCAAGGGAGACCTCCGGGGGGGGGGGGTGCCACTGGGAGCGGTCACCCCCAGGAGTCTCCAATTTGGGGCAGGTATCCACAAAGCCTCACGGAGCGCCAAATGTAGCGGCATAAATAAATGCCGGCAGATAGTAAAGAATATGTACAGCTTTAATGATTAAATAAACTTACAGAACAGAGGTTTCCGCGTAGCACAGGAAGCAGGAAAAGGGGCCACGCAGGCTCCGCACGCCCGATTTATTAGTCAACATTTGCCCAAGGCAAACCCGCCCCTAAGGGGCTGGCTTAACCCTACATCTAAGAAATAACAAAATGTAACAACATAATACATCATAAGACAAAGCAAAAATTATCACATCAAAGTTGAACATGGCAACCCAACAATAGAAAAAGAGTCCCAAGAGCAGGCAAAAGAGTCAGAGGGCCACTTCTCCCAGTCAGGATCTCATAAAAGTACTAAAATATTTTGTAGTAGTTTCCCACTGCATGTGGTTTCAACACAACACCCTCAAATGCTTTCCCCCAATGTTGGGTATCATTCTACACTCTGTTCCTTAACTCCACCATCCCTTATGTCACCCCCCCCCCCCCGATTTTCACTTGCCTCTCTTCTGCTTGTAAAATCTATTCTATTTCCCTCACTCAGGGAGATTCTGTATCCCCTCTAACCATCCTCTCTTTGCCTAACCTCCCTGGGTCTATAGATTGTTTTTTTTTATTAACTCAGTGATTAACATCTCCTTTTATGTGACTGCATAACAAATTTGTCTTTCTGAGTCTGTGTCACCTCACTCAGTATAATTTTTTTTTCTAGTTCCATTCATTTGCCTGCAATTTTCATGGTGTTCATTTTTTATAAAGCGAAATAATACTTTATTATGTAAATACAACACATTTTCTTTATGATATTTTTTGTTTTTTCTAATTTCTTGCTTTTATAAATAAAGCTGCAATTAACATTGTTGAGCAAGTGTCTTTGTGGTTGGATGGAATATGTTTGGGTATAAACCCAAGAATGGTATAACAAGGCCTTGAAATAGATAAATTTTATACTTTTAGAGAAGATATTATATTGATTTCCATAGAGTTTGTACAAGATTTCCCTCCCACCAGGAATAGAAAATTGTTTCTCTTGTTCCACATCTTCACCCGCATGAGCTAGGTCTTATTTTATTGATCTTACCTGTTCTGACACATATAAGATGGAATCCAAAACTAGTTTTGATTTTCATCTCCCTAAAGGCTGAGGATGTTGAGCATTTCTTGAAGTGTCTTTCAAACTTTTGATATTCTTCTATTGAGAATTCTGTGTTTAGATCTCTACCCTATTTTTCATTGGATTATTTGTTTTTTGTTAATATCTAGTTTCCAAGTTGTTTTTATATTTGTATATTAGTGCTCTATCATATGTGGAGTTGCTAAGAATCATTTCCAATTCTGTAAACTGTTTCTTTGTCCAATTGATGCTGTCATTTACTTTATATAAGCTTTTCAGTTTCATGATATTCCATTTATCAATTGTTTATCTTAATGCCTATCTTGTCTTATTGGTGTTCTGTTCAGAAATTCATTGCCTGTACCAATGAATTTTAGGTCATTTCACACTTTCTCTTCTATCAGATTTAGTGCATCTGCTTTCTCATTACTTTTTATAGCAATACATTTTAAAATATATGATTATTTTTATTTTATGCATATGGCTGTTTTGTCTACATGAATATGTGCATACAGAGGTTAGGAAAGTGCATCAGATCTGTAGAAGGAGCTGTGGGCTGAGTTCCTGCCACTCGGCTCCCAGCCGCCTGGCTAGCTTATGCCCCGAAATAACAACACACAAACTATATTCATTTAAACACTGCCTGGCCCATTATATCTAGCCTCTTCTTGTCTAACCTTTATATCTTGCTTAACCCATATTTAGTAATCTGTGTAGCACCACGAAGTGGTGTCTTACGGGGAAAGATTCTAGTGTACATCCATCTTGGGCTGGAGCTTCATCACCTCTGACCCAGAGAGGAGAGGCATGGTGTCTGCCTAACTTCCCTTCTTCCTAGCATTCTGTTCTGTTTACTCCACCCACCTATGTTTAACCTATCAGGCCAAGCAGTTTCTTTATTAATTAACCAATGAAATCAACAGATTGATATGACACTCCCACATACTAGATCCCCTTAAATTGTGGTTGTGAGACTTCATTTGGGTTCTCAGAATTGAACATAGGAGCACCAGAAGAGCAGCAATTATGCTGAACCATGAAGCTATCTCTCCATACTCCAGTTACTTCTCTGTAGCTCTTGTAGACCAGATTGGACTCAAACTCATAGAAATTCACCTCCTCTGCCTCCTGAGTGCTGAGATTAAAGCACCACTGCCTGGTCAGTTGCTGCTTCTTGATAAAAAAGCAAGGAAAGTTATCTTGCCAATAACTTACCAGCTTTTCTTCCTCAAGCTTAAATTTTATGATGTGGAAATAGAGACATGTCAGTCTCCACCTCTATTTATATTTTTTCAGTCTTTGAGTATTTTTTTCTTTTGCTTGCCCTCACCTCTCTGTTGGAATCATATTTACACCTCAATACTCTAAATAAAAGAAATACCCCCAAACTCAGAATATGAGGTTTCTTATATTAAAACTGAGTACATCATGAATGAAATCACAACATTCGACTTCAGATTTGATCATATGGAAGTCAAACAACCACTTTAATTTTTCCTCACGTAGAAAAGTTTAGCTGATATATTGAAAGAATTCTAGTATTTTTAAAAAGAAAAATTATGCCTATAACTAAGAGCAGTACCAGTTATGTTCTATGTATTATAATAGTTAAATTCCTATTTTATCAAATGAAGTTTTTTTCTGAATAAATCATTTTAAAAAAAAAACTATGTACAACTGATACATTAAGTCATTAATGAAGTAGATCTTTCAGAAACTCAGAAAAAATTACCTGCTTTTATTTAAAGTATTTCTCATCATTGACAATTGCATGAATATTTTGGGAATATTACAGTTAGATACCTTACTTTGCCCAAGAATACCTAAATTTTCTTACTGAATCTTCTGCTATGTTTACTCTACTAGGTTCTATTTGTTTCTGTACTTGGACCATAATTTCAAGTGTTTGAAGTGATGTAGTCTCCCTTCCTGCTCTTTGCTCTTCACACAGAGTGTCATACTCCATAAGCCTTGGCATAAGAGGCTGCTTATAGAAACTCATCATTCTAGCTAAAATTCCAACATTTCTAAAGTGGGCAGTTTGACATTCAGCTGTCATTTATCATTTCATTATGCTTCTACAACCTTAGAAATATAAACTAGTTTTAGCCTTCTTTTGCTGAGGCTGCTTATGATTCTGGTCAACTGGAAAATGTTTTCTTGGTCTGGGTCTTTAAATAGAGTCAGAATTTTACTAATGTGCAAAAATGTTTACTAAGTCATTGAGAATGTGGATGAAAGCAGAAGACATGTAAAAACTGTACTATTTCTCATGATCTATAATACATAACTATCATTAACACCTGAGAAAATGTACAGTATCTCAGTTGCTATTTTATGAGAGCAAATATGTTCCTACTTAAAGGAAACAGAAAAGAGAAAGGAGAAATGGTTTGTTTTCATAAGTTAATGCAATGACCTTGGCATTGACCCAAGTACTTTGCCTTTTTAAACATTATGTGATTTAATGCTCATAAACTGTTTTCAAGGCAACTATTTTTATTAATGCCCTTTTTCTTTTTTTAACTTTATTTTACTTTATTTATTTTTTGTGGGGGAGTATTTAAGACAGGGTTTCTCTGTAACCTTGGAGTACTGGAAATAGCTTGGCCTCAAACACACAGAGATCTGCCTGCCTCTTATTTTATTTTATTTTTTAAAGAAAACTATCTTTTTTCATTTTTTTTCTTGGTTTTTTCGAGACAGGGTTTCTCTGTGGCTTTGGTTCCTGTCCTGGAACTAGCTCTTGTAGACCAGGCTGGCCTCGAACTCACAGAGATCCACCTGCCTCTGCCTCCCAAGTGCTGGGATTAAAGGCGTGTGCCACCACCGCCCGGCTCTTTTTTCATTTTACATACCATTCCAGTTCCCACTCCCTCCCCTCTTCCCATTCCCCACTCCACCCCACCCATTCCTAAGAGAGAGTAAGACACATTGCTTTGAGGAAGGACAAAGACTATCCCTACTATGTCTAAACCAAGCAAGGTATCCATCCAAAAAGAAAGGATTCCAGAAAGCCAGTTCAAGCAGTAGGGATAAATCCTGGTGCCACTGTCAGTTGCTCATCAGTCTTCCCCTGATATACAACTGTCACTGAGATTCAGAGGGACAAGTTTGGAAGTGGTGGGCTTCCACGAGCTCAGGTAAACTGTTTCTGTGGGTGTCCCCATCATGGTCTTTATCTCTTTGCACATGTTCTCACTCCTCCCACTTTTTAGCTGGACTTTGGAAGCTCCACTGTGGATCTCTGCTTCTGTTTCCATCAATTGCTGGATGAAGGTTCTAACTCTTTGGTGAAATTTAAGGTAGTCATCAATCTGACTATAGGATATGCCCCTTTTCTTAGAACAAACAAAAGATTAGGGAAGTAGGTACAAAGTCAAAAGACAAATACAGATTAGACTCAGAAACCTATCAGAAGCAGCAGAAGGGAGGAAACAAGCTTCCTCTAAATAGTCTTGAAAATCTGTTCATCAAAATATAACTTCTAACATGAAATACCAAGATGCTGCTGGGAAGTGATTAAATATCTCTAGCTTAGTGGCTACCACAATAAAAGCATGAATGTTATCTGTTTCATGAGGTGAGTTTCTAGATCGTGACTTAATTCAGGATGTTTAATATATATGGTATACTCCAGTTACTTCTGACCTTGGGAAAACACACTTGATATTACATATATTAATGTCAATAATATATTTTGGTACAAAATATAGCACACAAATTGTACTTGTGTATAAAGTATTCATTATAGTTTGAACAGTTTTGCTCTGTCTTAATTTAGATTCAAATAAAATCATTGTAATGATCACATTTAAATAAAAAGTGTCTTGGGATACTCATTTTCACTAAAGAAAGATGAATTTTAGTTGTAATTAAACCTTTAAATGTCTTGAGACATGATAACAATGATCTGTTTTTCATGGTTTTTGCAAAATCCTAATTAGTATAATTTTACATCAGCTCTCAGTATATATACTCCAACTCCTACTGAATAGCTGAAATGAGAAATCCCAATAGAACTATCAAATCTTGAAACATATTCCTACAGCCTGGTCTTTTCTTCACCTAGTTTCTAATTTTCTTGTTTTTCTATGTCAGCTTTGTTTCTATTTTACCTTACATAAGGAATTAGACCTCAATCTCTTTTTTAAAAAAATTTATTGATTTTTATTTTGCCCTACATTTTTCTCTGCTCCCCTCCATGCCTCTCCTCTCCTATTCAACCCTCCCCAAGGTTCCCATGCTTTCAGGAGATCTTGTCTTTTTCTGCTTTCCATGTCAATTAAATCTATGTATGTCTCTCTTGGGGTCCTCATTTTTGTATAGGTTCTCTGGATTGTGATTTGTAGACTGGTTTTATTTGCTTTTCTGTTTATAAACCACTTATGTGTGAGTAATATGATAATTGTCTTTCTGGGTATGGGTTACTTCACTCAAAAGGTGTTTTCCAGATTCATCCTTTGTCCTGCAAAATTCAAGATATCATTATTTTTTTCTGCTGTGTACTACTTTATTGTGTAAATGTATCACATTTTCCTTATCCATTCTTCAATCAAGGGGCATTTATGTTGTTTCCATGTTCTGGCTATGACAAAAAATGCTGCTATGAACATATCCTTTTGATATATACCCAAAAGTTATATTGCTGGGTCTTGAGGCATGCTGTTTCCTAATTTTCTGAGAAATGGCTACACACTAGTTTTAAGCCATGGTGATCCAGTAAGATCCATGAGGTTATTCCATTTTTTGTATCCATTAGGGTTTGTTTTATTGCCAAGTATGTAGTCAATTTTTGAGAAGGTTCCATGAGGTTATGAGAAGAAGGTATATTATTTTATATTTGGATGGACTATTCTATAGATATAAGTTAAGTCCATTTGAGTCATAACCTCTGTTAGTTCCCTTATTTCTTTGTTCTTTTTTTTTTTTTTTTTTGTCTAACTGATCTGTCTAGAGGTGAGAGTGGAGCGCTGAAGTATCCTACTACTACTGTGTGGGGTTTAATGTATGATTTAAGCTTTAGAAGTCTTTGTTTTACATATGAGGGTGCCCTGGGGCATAGATGTTCAAAACTGAGATTTCCTCTTGATGGATTTTTCCTGTGACTAATATGAAATGTCCTTCTTTGTCTCTTTTGATTGATTTTAGTTTGAAGTCTATTTTGTTAGATACTAAGATATCTACACCAGCTTGTTTCTTAGGTACAATTGATTGGAAAATTTATTCCCAACCCTTTCCTCTGAGATGATGTCTGTCTTTAAGATTCAGGTGTGTTTCTTGTATGCAGAAAAAGGATGGATTCTGTTTTTGTATCCAATATGTTTGCCTCTGTCTTTTTATAGGTGAATTGAGTCCATTTATATTAAGATTAATGACGAGTGATTGCTATTTCCTGTTAATTTAGTTTTCATTGTTGGTTAATGTTAATTTGTGAGTTTTTCCCTTCTTTGAGATGTGCTGATATGAGAATATCAATTGTCTGTGCTTCTGTTGATATAGCCAACTTCCTTGGGTTGAAATTTTTCTTCTAGTATTTTGTGTAGTGGTGGGTTTGTGGCTAGATATTGGTTAAATCTGGTTTTGTCATGGAATATCTTGTTTTGTCCTTCTATGGAGATTGAAAGTTTTGCTGGGTATAATAGTCTGGGCTGTCATCTCTGGTCTCAATGTCTGTAATGCTTGACCATGACCTTCTGGCTTTCATTGTCTCCAATGAGAAGTCAGGTGTAATTCTGATAGGTCTGCCTTTATATGTTATTTTTCTTTTTCCTTTGCAACTCTTAATATTCTTTCTTTATTCTATATGTTTAGTATATTGATTACCATGTGGCTAGGGGACATTTTTGGATAAAGTTTATTTGTTGTTCTGTAAGCCTCTTGTATCTTCATAGGCATATCTTTCTTTAAGTTGGGAAAGTTTTCTTCTATGATTTTGTTAAATATATTTTCTGTGCTTTTGAGTTGAACTTCTACTCTTCTTCTATACCTATTATTCTTAGGTATGGTCTTCTCTTATCTATATTTCCTGGATATTTTGGTTTAAGCCTTTTAAAAATTTAATGTTTTATTTGACAAATGAGTCTATTCCCTCTATTATATCTTCAGCACTTAAGATTTTTTTCCATCTCTTGTATTCTGCTGTTAATGCTTGCATTTGCAGTTTCTGATCATTTTCTCTTGATTTCTGCTTCTATAATTCCCTCGGCTTGTGTTTTCTTTATGGTCTCTATTTCAGTTTTCAGGTGTTGACTATTTCTTTCATATGTTTGATTGCTTTTTCTTGGTTTTTTTTTGGGGGGGGGGATTTACTGATGGCATCAAATTTTTTTCCTCTATTTTTTTGGGAAAATTTCTCATTGCCTCTTTAAGAGTTTCAAACATTCTTCTTAAGTTATTTTTTAGGTCATTTTATTCTGCTTCATCTATATTTGGTTGATTAAGTCTTGCTATTGTAGGATCTCTAGATTTTGCTCATGTTCTGTTGCTCTTTTTGGTGGTGTTGCCCGTGTTATTACCTTGTCTACTCATCTTTTCCTCTAATTGGTGTGGTTTGGGCTGTCTGTGATTCTGTTGATTAATTCTCTAGGTACCAGTAAATCCAAGGCTCATATGGTTGTACCTTGTGGTACATTCAGTGCCATGGTTCTGGTTACCCTTTTTGTTGCTCAGTTCTTCTAGGCTTTGCTGTACTCCTTTGGAGTTTGCTGTCTCAGGCCTGCTCTAGCCTAAGTTGTTGGCTCAGACCTCTTTCTGTAAATGTCACTTGTCTGGTTCTGCTCCTGCAAAGATCTCTGGCTTTTGTGTTAGTCTCTGGTTCAGATCTACTCCCTCAAAGGTCTCAGACTCATATGTGCTTAGAACCACAGAGGACCTGGCTCAGGCCTACTCTCTTGGAGGTCTCAGACTCATGCCCTAACCTACAAAGGTTTCTGGTTTCTGTCTACTCCCTTTGATGTCCAAGACCAATGCCCAGACCCACAGAGATCCTGACTCAAGATTACCCATCAGAAGTCCCAGACTCAAGTCTTGACACTCAGAGATCTCTGGTTCCTGCTTACTATCTCAGAGGTCCCAGATCCACAGAGGTCCTGGCTGAGGCCTAGTACCTATGTTGTTCTAGACTCTTGCCCAGACCCACAGGGCCTACCTGTAGACCTCATTCTTACTTTAATAGTTCTTTACTTTATTCATTTGTTCCCATGGTGCTACATTGGATTTTCTCAAAGGTCCATCTTTCTGCTCTTAAATTTTGGAAACTGCTCAAACTTTTTTCCCTTTCATTGAAAATCTTTTTATTTCTCACAAAATATATCTTGGCTATAGTGTCCCTCACTTCTACTCCTCCCGGTTCTTCTCAACCTCCCTTAACATCTAGATTTACTTCCTTTATTTCTCTCATTGAAAACAAACAGGCATCTACAGAATAATAATGTAAGTTAAAGATAACTAAAAATTAATTCTCTCCCTAGACATTGAAACATTAAATCATACAACCTCCCAAAAGAAGTAGTATTTTTTTTATCTTCAAGCAATACTGAAATACTCCATATTCATATCTTGCCAGAAGCTGATCCAAAATAGCTGATATAGGGTTTCATATCTATTGAAAACGTGAGTTACAACAGCAGGATTAATAGTGGAATAAAATGCATTTTAACATGACATAACAAGTACTTTTTAGCAAATGTAAGAATATGATTCTTTTGTATAAAATATGATATCAATTTTATAAAAGGCTGATAATTTTGAAATATTTTGTTTACTTAGTCAATGATTTAAATATAAAGAAAATTTATCTGTTCCATAGCACTTGTTTCTTTACTTTTGCTCACTTAAGTTTATGTATTCATGGAAATTCTTATTGCCATTTGTTCTCAATTTGTTATGTCCTCTTGCTGTCTCCTGTTCACTTATCATCATACTCTTCTTTCTCAGAATTAGCTTTCTAATAGATATGTTATCCTTTTGTTTTCTCTGTAAGAATTCCCGTTAGGCTGTTGTTGCTGTCCTTGATTTCATTCTGAGGAAATCATCATAAAATACTAAAGTGGAGATGATCTATATATTTTAAATAATTAGGTTTCTTTTATAATAGTTTTATTTTTGAACGTTTCAGACAAGAACTCTCAATCTTTCTATCTTCCCTCCAACCTCTGCCTCTTCTCTCCAAATTTATATTATTTTTATTATTGTTATATGCATATGTACATATGGATATAAAACCTACCGAGTCCTGTAAGCTTACTCACATGTGCATATGTTCAGAGGTGACCTCTTGAAATTTGGTAACCTATGTGTGAGCTCCTTCCTGGAGGCGACTGATTCTCCCTCTCACAGTCATCACTGCTGTCTACAGTTCTTTATCGGAGGTGGAAGCATATAGAATTTCCCATATCATATCAACTTCCTTTGTCTTGATACTTGTCGTATTTAGACTGTCATATTGCTAACAGTTCAGTGGTGCATATTATCTGTTGTTTCTAAGAAGCCCACTCTATTAACAGGTGTTTTGGACCTCTGGCTCTTACAATATTTGCACTCTCTCTTACATTTTTCCCTGAGAGTGGTGCAGATATATTCTTTGGGATTGGACTCCTACAGTCAACTTATTTTCTTTTCTTCTGCTCAGATGTGAATTTTTGAAATTGTCTCCATCAGCTGTAAAATAAAATATGATCATGTGTCATGTGAACTATCTTTTTATGTGGGTGTAAATTTACACATTAGAGAATAGCTGATGATATTTTCTTAGAAACTTGAGGAAGTAGGCTCTCCCTTTAGGTCTTGGATCTATGCACTGATAGTTTGATAGTACTGGTTGTGAATTGTCATCTATGCATGGTACTTTCTTTAATTGAGAGTGTGTATCTGTGCAATTATAGTGTATTTGAATGTGCTTGTATGTGTGCTTACTTATGTTATGTGTGTGGAAGCCTGAAGATTACATTGGAATGTCTTCCTCAAGTACTTCTTATTTTTTGAGCCACTGTCAGTCATGGAAAACAGGGTCTTATTTTTTTGGATAGAGTGCTGTTCACTGAGATTATACATTTCACCTGTCTATCTCCCATAGTTATATTGTTTACAATCTTCCAGGCTTGTCTTTTTACACAGCTACTACTATTTTTCTCTCAGTTCCTCATGCTTTTGTTTTTCATGTTGCACTACTCCCTAGCTTCACTTCCTCTTTCCTGTCTACTCAACTTGATTATTCATGTTCTCATCCTCACAAGCTTTCAGTGCACTCATGAAATCTATTCTATTTCTTTTCAGACATTCTTAAAAGCAAAGATCTTTATAATTAGTTTAAGTCCCTTATTTGTTCTTTATGTTTTGTAGTGTTAGACCTCAGACACATGCTGGATAAGTCTTGTGCTACACTCTCTTGCCCATTAATCTGCTTTAAAAAAAAATATGTTGAGTGCTGGAAATCAAGCTCAGAGGGTAACATGCTTCTGCGCAATGTGAGGACTTGAGTGTGAATTCCAAGCATGATAGAGCATGTCTGTAATCCCAACACTCCTATAGTGATGTGAAACATGGAGACAAGAAAGTGCCCACATGTTTGTAGGCTAATTAATCTTTATTATGCAGGAGTAAATAAATGAAATATATCTCAAAAAAAGAAATAGTGAGGATCCACACCTGACACCATCCTCTTCCTTCTACAAGTGCACTGTCGCATGCTCACATCCATTTTTTTCTCTCTCTCTCCCTCTCTCTATCTCTCTTGCTCTCTCTTTCTCCCCATCTTTCTCCTTTTCCCTCCACTTACACATTTTAAAATAGGTTGAAAATAATAATACTCAAACAATAATATATTGATGTGTTTATTTTCTGCCTTCTGTAACTTCCAAAAAATTCAAGCCAAAGCAGTAAAAATTACTAAAAACATTTTGGATTTCAGCAGATAATTAAAAACACTTCACCTTTTTTTTGGGGGGGGGGGGGCTGGAGAGATGGCTCAGTGGTTAAAAATACTGGATGACTTACAAGGAATATGGCTTTGATTTCCACAACCCACATGGTCATTTAATGCATTCTGTAACTCCAATTCCAGGGAATCGAATGCCCTGATCTAGTCTTCAAAGAAGACAGGCACATACAAGGTATACAGGAATGTATGCACGAAAAGTTTCCACACCCACAAAATAAAAATAAATATTCTTTACTAAAAAAGACTGTTTACACTTTTGTGTTTTAAACAAACACACACACATAACAAAATGCAAAAACAGTCCTTTTACCACATTTTATCTCAAGTCTGTCAGCCATGAGAGGTAATCTGTTCTCAGTCTTGGGATCAATGTAGTTAGTGAAGCCTCCATCAGTTTGTTTATATTCACAATGGAGAATGCATTTAAACTCTGTTATACTAAAGGCTATGTTATTGCTCTCTTTTTCTTTTCAGAGAAACTGTATATTTCAACATTTGCTTGTATTTTTATGTAGAAGAAAAGTCAGTGATGTTAAACTAGTTTCTTAAGTCCATTGCTGAAAGCCTCACGTCTGCATTTTTGTCTTTATTTGTAATACAGAGCCCAAATTCATTATTTTACACTTGAAAGTGGAACTTACTTTACTTTAGAAGTTTTAAATCTTTCTAGATAGCATGGCATGTTGGATTTCATTAAAGCGCTGAATTTCATAACAAGGACCAGGCATTTATTCAAAGAAACTGGTCATATTCTGTAATCCATTACCATCTGGCATTGTACATGCTAATCTAGACAAAGAAAACATTTATAAATGACTCTTTTCCTTTACAAAAAAAAACCTCCCTTTGTGTGGCATAGCTTTGAAAGCATTATATTTATTCCGATTGGCCCTTTAACTTGTTCTATCAAATATTTTGGAGGTTAAAGCAAGACATCACTAGTGAACAGGTGTGGAAAAAATTTTGATGTCTAAAAGCATTCCATTTTATGGCAATTCTTTGTAGTTTTAGCACATTTGTAGATTGATTTCCTGTGAAACAGGGACACCAGCCCATTTCCCTACTAGGGGATAGTTCTCCACTTGCTGACATTTTCTCTCTGCCTTGTCACATTTCAGTGCTGATCCTCCTCATCGTTACTATGAGAAGACGAAAAAAAGAATCTCTCATTTTTGACGAAGAAAGGGATATTAGAGAAAACATCGTCAGATATGATGATGAAGGTGGGGGAGAAGAAGATACTGAAGCCTTTGACATGATGGCGCTGAGAAACCTCAACGTCATACGAGACAGCAAAACCCGCAGAGATGTGACTCCTGAAATTCAGTTTTTGAGTCGACCGACTTTAAAAAGCATTCCAGATAACGTCATTTTTAGAGAATTTATTTGGGAAAGACTGAAAGAGGCTGACGTGGATCCAGGAGCTCCTCCATATGACTCTCTGCAGACCTATGCATTTGAAGGAAATGGCTCGATTGCTGAATCTCTCAGTTCTTTAGATTCCATCAGTTCAAACTCTGATCAGAATTATGACTACCTAAGTGACTGGGGACCCCGCTTTAAACGACTGGCTGACATGTATGGAAATGGCCAAGAGAATTTGTACTCATCGCCTTGGACAGTAAATTTGTAATGTACTGAACAAAAACCCAGCAGAAAAAAGAAAAAAAAGAAAAAAATGTTTAAAAGAGAAGGAAAAGGCGGAAGTATTACATATAGTGAACAAGAACATTCATTCGTTGTACAAAAGAAGTTGTAAATATGTCTCCAATTTTATCAATTAAGGTTTCTGCCTTGGTGAACCCTTCACTAGATTATCAAAAGGATTTCACCAACCACAAACTCTGGAAATTTGAAGTTGTTTATTATTATTATTATTATTATTATTATTATTATTATTTGATAAAAAGACGTACTCAATGATTTGTGAATAGATAGCAACTCTCATACTTGCAAAGGCACCTAACTTGCCAGATATGTCCTGTTTTATCAGAAAACCAATGCTTTTGTGCATATACATTTATGGTACACTCTCTGACATGATTAGAGCATGGTGTGCCATCAAAAAATACTCCAACTACTTGCTTATCAAAACATTGGATAATTTTACTTCTACTGAAGCTTTTAGACTTATGATAGAGTTCGAAACAATTTTATTGTTGTTTGTGCACAGAAATATTTTGTTTCATTGAGCAATATTAAAATCCTCATAATAACTTTCCTAAATGAAATTCTCAATAAAAGCCAACAAAATTTTATTTAAGGCAACACAAATCACTGCTTGCCAATAAATTATAAGAAGTGTTCCCAATAAGAAAAAGATAGATAATTCTTCAAGTTTCAAGTGTATTTTAATTGTTCATGTAGGTATGATTTTAAACAATAGTTGCTATCTGTTCTTTAATTTTTATTTTCTCTTCTGATTTGTACAGGGGAATATATTTTTTACTTGACACATAGTGTTGTGTTTATTTATGAGCGCTAACCTCCACTCTGATCAGGATCGTCTTACTGCTTCGTGGGATTAAATTCAACAGCACATGCTGGCTTGTACAACAGGAAGGAAATAAAGCATGGAAATGGAGAAATAACTGTGCAGCAATTGAGTCTCATTGCCACTCACATCTCAAGAAAAAACATTGCTCCAAGGATGTACAAAGTTTTCTTCTGAGCCACTGGAGTATTCAAACTGTGAGAGTAAAGTGTTTATATTTCAAGAAGCCTTTTGAGAGAGTTGAGGTTTTTCTTTGATGCAGGAATTATCCTCCAAAATCATGATTCTATATGCTCCAAAGACTTTTCAAGGATCTGTTTCCCAGCTTCTTTTGTTGTAACACATTGACTAAAATATTGAGATTGAGATTTTAAATATATTTTAAAATGTATGACTCTAGATCTTCAACCCATTGTGTCCCCCAATGACTGAATGATGTGTAATTTCTCTATGATTTATATGTGCAAAAGGAAAGGTAGACATTTCAAGTAATCATATGTGTTTAAGATTGAAATGGATGTATCAAAATGAGGTGACTTTTAAAAATAATAATATTTCTACTTATTTTTCCTAGATTAATACTAGTTTACTGTGCATATAATCAACTAATAATGAATTTACTTTTTTTCCTTACTTTCTTCTTTCAAAATTAATTCATTTTGAGTTGTAAGGAAACCTATAGTTCAACACTGTGTATGAATTGCATTATAAAAATCCTCCTTCTGATAAGCAGAATTTAGAACTGAAATATGTTGGTTAAGTGAGGAGAAGTTATGTAGGATGCTGTACCTTGCAGTCCATCATTAGAAATGGAGTATGTGAAAGAGGCCTTCATTTTCATATTAACAGTAATTCAATAAATTTGATTGTATGCAAAGAGACCTTTAGTTGAATAAGTTATTTAGATGCTGTACTATGACTAGAGAGCTACTACACTTCTTGCTATATTCACTGGCATTTGTATAAAATTTAACCACAGAGTAAAAGGACCTGTTCATAACTCTTAGACATATATGAACCTTTATAAAATTAAAACAAATTTTATACTTACCTAGTTCAATGAAATTAGATTGTGGTATTGGAATTATATAGATGCTGAATTTGCAAGTGCTGAGAAAACAAATTACTACAAACTTCTTGATGTCTCGGAGAAAATAAAATAGTTATTGCAGGGGATAATGGTGTCTAGACTTTTGATTTTTACATATATTACTAAATAGTTGCCTTTTACAATGGGAAATTATCATTGTAATGCAGATTTTTTCACCTTGAAAAATTGAAAGATTTTATCCCTTAAATTCTGTCAATCTACTGCTAGTGCCAGCTTGAGAAAAGAATAATGGTTCTACTTTGTATACTGGTTTAAAATTGTTTGCATAGATCACAATATTGATTTGATTCTGTGGTAGTTTTGAAATTGTTGAAGATGGACAAAAGTACTTATTATCTGTAGAATTTTTATGACACTCCAAACTTAACAGCAATGAGGTAAATTTGTTATTATATTTTTGTTATCTTTTTGTTCTAAAAAATATATGCTATATTTGGCATAGTACTTCACAGCTAAGAGATTGCACCAGTTTATTGAAGAGATGAATTATTATATAAATTAAGAAGTTTTCTAAAGTTTATTTAAATACATATTTAGTATTTAGTGGTTAAATGTCATTTTACTTTAAACAGTCAGAAGTAGCTCAAGAACCAACATGTGTCTCGTTCTCCAAATTCACTTCCCCTGATATGATTTTGATGTGCATTTTATCTGTTGGTTTACTTTTTATTTGGGGAGGCAGGGTCCTATCCTATAGCATAGGGTTGCCTCATCTTCATCACAATCTGTTTTTCTCAATCTCTGGTCTGTCGAATAAAAGTATTATGTGACCAATTTGATTTCTAAATCCCGAACTATGTCATAAAGCTATAACTCATTATTATAGCTATATTATGAATAAAGATAATATCAAATAAAGACTATAAAAGATGTACTGACTTACATCCATCAACACAGATGTAATCATGGAAATAAGTGTGGTGAAAGAGAATAAAATACTTTACCATGATAATCAGTTTCTTAACTATTTAAATGTATTCATTTTTACAAAACAATTCATCATGTGCCAAATAGTCTTTACTTTGAACAGTTTAACTTCTTTAAAATCTAAATGAAGTTCATTTATTACAATGTATATTGAGGATATACATCTAAGTACCATTTCTGAATTATTAATTTTGGGTAATTTTAAATAATAATAAAAATATGTACCATATTCTAGAAAATACACTTTTGTCAGCAACAAACAAAAATCAAGAATGAAATTAAGAAAAATATTGACAGGTGTAGATCAGTGTACCAGTATTTTTCTCAGTGAACCTGGCTCCCTGTTTCTTTGTTATAAAGCTCTGCTGGGGCAAACTGCAGGTGAGGCTGGATCCAGAATGTTGGGATATATACAATGATAGCTAATAGTTCTACCTTCCATAAACATTCTCAATCACCTTAACTCTCAACACACTCCAGTTATATTTACCTTGGGAAGGAACAGGCACATACAACTGTTCTTTATCAACAGGAGAGTTGTAATGAGCAACATCTGTAAAATAACTCACACATGGACATGAAAACACCAACAGAATGTTACCATTACTATTCAAGTGTTAACTTGGAAGAAGCTGAAAATAAGCTGGTAAGTAAATGGTATAAGGAAAACAATTCAGTTTTAACCGTTTTAAATTATCTAAGCACTTGCAAAAAATATTAATCATGACATTTCAATTTTAACCTGGCATCTGTTGACTTGCACACTGTTTTAATTGTCCTAATTGCTTTATTTAATCACCATTTACAAGTTTATTGATAGTTAATTTAATTATAGTTGATTAAATCATCTTAACTCTTTCAGGTCAAAGATAGATGAAGGCAAGTAAAAAACATAAAAATATATTCATCTACTTTCTGGTAGTCTGAAATTTATTTTGATCTTAAGTAGGTAGTCTTAAGTATTCAGAATAAATATGGTGCATATATAAAGTGATGTATAAAGCTTTGTCAGAGAAAGTCAATACAGCATTGTGGCAACTAAAATTAATTAACCAAGACTTATACTCTAACTATAGCACCTTGAATATGATAAAGAATACAAAAAGTTTTACAGCCCTTGAATAATGAATTTAATTGTTTTATTTTGCAAAGAAATATGATAAGAACTTAAAAACATGTGATAAGATATCTAATGCTGTGATTGCAAAACAATTAGAAAGAGAAAATTTCCCATAAAATCATTCAGCAGAAATCAATGTTCATGATAGTCTCAAAATTGCAATGCTGACTTCTACCAGTGTAAAGTTTACATGATAAAAGCACTTATCGGAGTATGTATACATGTGTGAGATTGGAAACATTCAGAGGTTTGAAGTGAATGAAAACAAATTAGTATAATGTTATCAGAATAGGGTTATATGGTATGCCTTTTGCCAAATTTAATATACATTTAATAAATACAGTTTACATTGGGAGAAAGATATTGGTGTCTAAATGAAGAAAGCATAGATGAACCATGTATATTGTCATGTTTATTTTGCTCATATATAATCTCATTTTCACTCAATATCTGGAATATGAATTAAATTTTATGATATGTTATCAGACTTTTTTAATATCAGATATACAGTGTCAATAAACTTATTTCAGGAATGAAATCTAAGCACACTTATCTGAGTCATAGGCACAAGGTTGATTATTTAAGCAGAGTTATAGAGTATATTATTCATTTAAGATTCTCATGAGGTTAACTTTAAGTATTTTAAAAAGATAAAGCACTGTGAAATGTTAAGGCTTTATGAAATAATGTGAAAAATCTTTTAAACGATTGATTATATTTGAGTTATATACTAAATTTAGGCCATTTTCTGCATTTTGTAACAGGTAATTAGTGTAATTAATATAAAACAACTCAAAATCTATTAGACCATTTTAAATATTTGACCTCAGTTTATTTAGTCATTTATAAAAGACTGATATATAACAAGTAAATAACAAATTTTCCTCACTCATGTGATAACTGGGTTGGAGATTAAGACTTTTGGATGATTTCATTATTTTTATAGAAAAAAATGTGCCCAAATGTTAGAGATTCTTGGAACAGGTATGCTCAGAACTCAGTATGCAGGCATCCAGAAGAGAAAAATTCAGATTCTTGAAAATTCAGTCATTTAGCCAAAAATAAACACTTGTACACATATAGATTCAAATGTCTTAAAATTGCATACATATATAGTTTTAGGAAAATAGGAAAAATATTATAATATATCTTGCACTGTGGCTTAAACTGAGTATTAATGTGATTCTAGTGTACATTAAGAATAATTGGGTACCCTTCTATAGATTATTTTGCTTTATTGAGAGTCACTAATCTAAAAGCATGTGATAGAATACAGAAATACTAAACCTATTGAATATAGACCTAATCAAAAAAATCTAGTAACACTTGCTCTTGCAAGAGAGACTAATACAAAGCTAGGGTTTCAGATTCAATTTGTAGCAGAGCTTCCAATATACATTCTAGTCAGGATAAGTACTAGCTGGCAGTAAAATATCAAGAGAACATTTTAAATACAGATGATGAAACCAATGTACAACTCCCAAACCATAGTGATTAAGAGATGAATATAAAGTGTACAGTGAATAAATGAATCTGGTATAGAAAAAAATGTGGGAGTACTGTAGGAGTTAAGATTGTTGCAAAGTTTTGTCTGTTTGTTTTTATTTTTTTAAGTATGTGTATCTCTGTATTAAGAAAAATAATGAAAAATCTATTGAAATGTGTTGGCATGCACATGTAATCCTAACACTGATGATATTGAGATAGAAAAACTGCAATTTTGCAGCCAACCTAGACTACAGCAAGCTTCTATCTCAAAAAAGCAAAGAGAAAAATAATGAAAAATTGACAGAAAATAAAATGCCATAGAAGTGAATATTTTCACAATTCTTGATAACTACGTTCTCTGTCATCATTCTCACTAAAATTTATTCTGCCTTGTAACTTGGTACAATAGGTATTATTGTTATTGTACTGTGATGTTTCTCTCTAAGCAAATGATTTTGTATGAAATCATCGTAATAAATTTTTCTATGTAAGTGCAATTTTAAGTTCCAGAAAAATCCTCATGAATTTTGTGGAATCCTTTTCTTTTAAGTATGATCAACATATTCACGCACTATTTCTGAAGAACAGGCATCTCTCTTATAGTGAAGAAATTCCAGAATTTCAGAACTATTGCAATTTATCTCAGCAAGCACAGGAAGTAAATGGTGGAGATATAAAATGAAAAATAATCTATAGTTATTTTGTCCATCATTGTTTGAAACAACAATAACTTTGAAAGAAAGGCATTCTAGATTGGGTAGATGAGAAAAGACTTGAAACTTATTTTGCCTTGAAATTTTAGCATGGTTCAGTTTTTTCAAAGACTTACATTTTGTTTTATTTTTCTACTAAAATAACTTAATCAGAAAAAATATTCTAAATATTGTTTAAAAATAATGAGAAAATTGAAAAAATATTGATGCAAACAACTACATTATTGCTATTCTCTTTTCTGTTGTCTGTTTACAGTGTCCTAGCAGAAGAGCTGTTCTTCTGCAGATTCATATAATTTTAGTCTTTGCTTCCAAAGATTTGTAAAAGAAAGAAAAACTACAACAAGTAAGCAAATATTCAAAAACAAAGTAACAATCAGAAAAGGAATTATGAGGGGTGAGTCTAGTGAGTTGTACTGTCAACAAAAGACCTGTAGGTGCCTGGGTGCACTGAGAGCAGCTACAAACCTAGCTGAAACTTTGTAACGAGCCAGAACACCTACAAAGAAGTAAGGAGATGCCAAATTTAGAAAAGGATGGTTTTGTCTCTGCACCAAGTATTTTTTTAAGTTTGACTGAATAAACAACAACAAAAAAATCAGCAAACACAGAAGACAAATTGCCATGAAGATGGTATAAAGAAATTCTTGAGATCTTAAACTATTATTATTATCAGAAGGATAAGTGTAGATGTTCATGCCCTGCCCAGCTTCACAGTTATTTAGTCCCATTGAAATACATGAAGTCTAATATTAATTATAAATTGTTTGACCTATTAGGTCAGGGTTATTATTGACTAGCATCTACACTTTAAATTAATCTATACTTTTTGTCTATGTTTAGCCATATATCTCAGTACCTTTTCTCAGTTAAGAATTCTCATCTTGCTTCTTCTGCATCTAACTGATGACTATTTCTCTGACTTTTCTCTTCTTAGAATTCTCCTACTTTGTCACCTGCCTAAACTTTCTGCCTCAGCACTTTATATAGTTTTATATATTTTAATTAATTGAAAAAGTATTTTTTTCTCATTTTGCATACCTATCTCAGTTTCCAATCCCTCCCCTCCTCTTGCTTAATCCACCTTACCCCCAACCCACCTTCCATCCACTCCTCAGAGAGTGTAAGGTTTCCCATGGGAAGTCAACAAAGTCTAGCACATTTCTTTGAGACAGGCCCATGGCCCTTCCAACTATATCTAGGCTGAGCATGGTATCCTTCCAAAGAATATGGTTTCCAAAAACCCAGTATAAGCAGTAGGGATAAATCCTGGTCTCACTACCAGTGTCTGCACAGTCCATCCCAGCCATACAATTGTCACCCACATTCAGAGGGCCTAGTTTGGTTGCATGCTGTTTCTACCACTGTCAGATTTGAGTTAATGAGTTCCCATCAGCTCAGGTAAAATGTTTCTGTGGGTATCCCTATTATGGCATTGACCCCACATATTATCACTCCTCCCTCTCTTTGACTGGACTTAGGAGTTTATCCCAGTGTTCTGCTTTGGATTTCAGCATGTGTTTCTGTTAAGTTACTGGATGAAGGTTCTATGATGACATTTAAGGTAGTCATCAATCTGAGTACAGGGGAAGGCCAGTGTTGGTACTCTCTCCACAATTGCTCGGGGTCTTAGCGGGGGTCGTCGTTGTTGGTTCTTGGGAATTTCTCTTTGACCAATTGTTGCAGTTGCTGTTTCTAAGGGAGCTGCTGAGGTCTCCCAGAATGGGCAGGTATGAGGGTAGAATGGGACTTGTAAATTACAGGGTCTGATCAGTGTCGGGAAGGTGGTGGAGAAGCCTGCCTTCAGGTGGCTTGCCTGCTGGCAGGCTAGTAAAGCTGAGGGAGGTAGGGGAGCACCCTGGGGTTTTGCCCTGGTAACAAGGATCAAGAGACTGGGGTGTCCATTTGTAGAACTGATCACTCACCTCTTGTTCCATTGTGTGCAGTCACAATCTGTGTGTGAGAGATTCTGTGAGGTTGCAGGTAGGGTTTGGGGCAGAGTTGTAGCATACATGGTCCAATTCTCAGTACTTAATTTAGCCATTATGAGAGACAAATCATTACAGTCTAATAAGAATATAATAAGTTGAATATTAAAAAATGAAGAATAAAAATTGCTTTTAATGATGCATTTTCTTTATAAAAGAAACAAGTTAATATAGTCTGAAATGAATTTATGTTTGAAGCTAAATATTGGAAAGAGATTATGTGAAAATTGAATGTAGTGTCGGCCAGGGTAGGAAAGTAAAACGTTATTGGATAGCAGCTATGGGTGAGAAGTGAAGAGGGAAAAGGAGAAATGAAAAGAGGATTGTGCAAAAAAATACATATAAAAACACTGTAACAGGGGTACTTGGTAGCTTACATATGTCCTGGAGACATATGCAAATTGATCTCTATAAATTCAGCTTGCACTAGAAAGTAAGTTCTAGAGAAGCCAGCAATATATAGTGAAACAGCTGTGTCTTAAAAACCAAAACAAAGAAACAAAATCTTAAAACATAACAAAACATTTCAGCTATGTAGCACTTTGATTAAATTTCAAAATAAAATACCAATCACTTTTAACATATTAGATTACTTCAAGAGAGACAATTGGGCTTTAATTCAGATTGGATGAAAATGTCATTTTAGTGCCCTTCAGCTGAAACTATATATTCTACAAGACTATGAGTAACAAGGATAAATAAAAGACATGCATTTTGCAAGTTCACATTTAATGTTCAATAAGATTAAGGGTATTGACAGAGGTTTCTGTCCCACCTGAAACTACAGCCATTCAGTTCCAGAGAAACCCACAGAGACCTACATTAATTATAAACTGGTTGGCCTTTTAGCTCAGAATTCTTCTTAGTTATCTCTTATATCTTACATTAACCCATAATTGTTGTCTGTGTTAGCCACGTGAATTGGAACCTTTTACATGTGAGGCATTCTTATCTTGCATTCTCTGTGTTTAGGTGATGACTGTATACTGAGCTTGTCTTCTTACGAGAATTTTCCTATTCTGGTCACACCCGTACACTTCTTGCCAGGCTACTGGTCAATCAGCATTTATTAAACCAATACTAGTGACAAATCTTTAGAGGGTACAAGACAATTGTCCCACATAATGAGGGTATAATTATTCATTAAATAAAGCTCAGTGTGTTTCAAAATTGTGAAAACATACAGAATCTGTTGTCTGCTTACAGTAAGATTGGTAGGACAAACATGAAAGAGAAAGTATATAGAAAACATTAGAGATACTACCAAACATATTATAATTTAAATGAAATTACAAGTTATTAGAGAGCACTTTAAAGTATAATATTGTAGGGATAAGCCCCGCCCCTTAGGGGGCGTGTTCGCCTCGGGCTAATGTTTGCCTATAAATTTGGCAAGCCTGCTCCCAGCCGTCCCTTCTTCTGCTTTTCCTGGTATCCACAGAACGGTGGTTCTGTAAGTCTATTTCCACATTAAAGCTATATATATTTTTTTACAATCTGTCTGCATTCGTTTACGCGGTTACATTTTGGCATCCAACCTGGGCTATTTTGCCCCCAACTCAAGCGGGTAGCCCGCTAGCTAACACAGCACCCTCCCGGGTGCTGTTTTTTAGTTCATGACTCAGGCCCCAGCGCCTAGTCCGAGACACACTCGGCCACACAGGCCCATTCTGCCTGCCTTGGCTAAGTTTGCAGCGGAACCCCACTACCTGAATTAGCAGAAGCTCAAGTACCTGTGGTTTTGCAACAAAAGCCGCCACAGTGGCAGATTTGGTCTGCTATAAAGTGACTTGGCCGGGCAGTGGTGGCACATGCCTTTAATCCCAGCACTCGGGAGGCAGAGGCAGGCGGATCTCTGTGAGTTCGAGACCAGCCTGGTCTACAAGAGCTAGTTCCAGGACAGGCTCCAAAACCACAGAGAAACCCTGTCTCGATAAAACAAAAAAAAAACAAAAAAAAAAAAAAGAGAGAGGGAATGATGGGCTAATAGATTTATAATTGTGAGTTACTGCTTTTAGACAAATATATTGGTATCCATTCTTGTATATTGATACAAAGTTAAATTATATTGACTATTGTATGCATGCATGTTTCTATGTCTGTTTAAAACATTTTTATGTATTGACATATATTGTACTGATATATATATATATATATTGTATATATTTACCATATTGCAGTGTACATTTCTACCTCTGATTAAGATACTTATATAATGTTTGTGTATTGATATATATTTACCATATTGCAATGTATATTTGTACAGTGTTTATATTTGGAGGTCATTATCCTCATTTGTTTCACAGTTGTTTATTGTCTTAGTCTTTAAGTTAGATAGATATTGAGAATTATATAGTCATCTAAGTTTGTCATTTATAATTAGACTAATCAGGTTCTCTAGATATATAGAGATTATTCTCAGTATAGATAGATAATCTTCAACCTCTTCAAAGAGCTGTAGAAAATGGCCTTTAATCTAACTCAGAGTTTCGTGATAGTGAGACACAATTGCTCCTGGAAACACCGCTCTATTACCGAGAGAATGTTGAGCACCAAAGACACTCCACCTGGAGCCATTCATTTTGGCAGAACTGGCCTTTGGGCAAAGAAATGCCCATACCTCAACCACTGACAGAGATACAGAGCGTGCATCAATGGAGAAAACAGGACTGTCATATCCTGCCAAGACAGGGTAAGATAGTTTTGAAAAGTTCCTTGCCTTTAATAATGGTATGTCAGTTATGTTAGGCCTTAGCCAAAATTGTTTGACTCAACATTGCAAACGAGACTTTGGCCCAGGTAGTCAGTTGTCTCTGTCAATTGTTGCACATTTTGGATATATCTCGTTTGTCAAGTAATTTTTATTCCCTTCTCAGATCTTTGACGGAGTTGAAGATTATATAGTTGTAGTTACTCTCTACATTATTTGGACTCCTTGAGTTAGAATGTTTAGCCAAGCTTTTGTTCTCAATATTGTTTGTTATATTTATTATTTGTTGTTATTGTATATAGTTGTAGTTGGTTTAGTTCTGTCTTATTTAGACAAAAAGGGGAGATGTAGGGATAAGCCCCGCCCCTTAGGGGGTATGTTCGCCTCGGGCTAATGTTTGCCTATAAATTTGGCAAGCATGCTCCCAGCCATTCCTTCTGCTTTTCCTGGTCTCCACGGGAACAGTGGTTCTGTAAGTCTATTTCAACATTAAAGCTATAGATATATTTTTACAAACTGTCTGCATTCATTTATGCCGTTACAGAATATGGTAAAATTTCAAGTGTACAGGTAAAATAGAATCTACAGAGAAAGTATAGATATAATACTTATTAATATTAGATAATAATACTTATTGTTTATATTAGTCAGGGCTCTCTAGTGTAATACAAAACAATAGAGTAAAAATATATCAGAGCAGAATATATTGGATTGGTTTACACAAAAGGTATGAATAATCTAATAGTGACTGTCTTCATGTTGGATAAACTAAAAACATTGTAGCTGCTCAATGCAAGATGTTGGTATTTCAGCAATCTCAAAGTATTATTATAAGTCAATGCCACTTCTTCATTTCACATTGGAAAGCTGAATAAGTTGAGCTCTAGCTGTGGGACCTCCTTCAACCAACAGTCATTAAGAGTATTCTGCACACATAGGCAATCCTCAACCACTTCAAAGAACTGTAGACTATGACATTTAAATAACTTAGGGTTCTGTTGACATAAGACACTGGCAGCACTAGAGAATATTGGACACTGAAGGGAAGGCAGCAGTCACAAAACAATCCCACACCAGTTCAGAATTATTAATAATAAATGCTTATTTATTTAAGGGAAACTTACAGATCACTGTCCTAGATAACATTCCTCTGCATGAACAGGAACAGAGTCTAACAGCTGGAAGTGAGAGTGAAGATAACAAGTGTTCATTTTATAGCTGCATTTACAGAAAAAGAGACCATGGCCAAGTTGGCTGGTATCTTAAGTTCTATTGCTTAAAGGAGAAGTATGTGCCCCCAAAACACCTCCCCTTTTGTTTAAATAAGAGAGTTCCAAACCCAATAGAAAAATATACATTAGGAATAGAAATTAAGTATAATTAGAATGAAAACCAGCATAAACAATGTTAAACAAGGAACATATGCTAAGTGTTTTAATAAACATTCTATCCTAAGGAGTTTAAGTCTTGTAAAGCTAGAGAAGTACAGTAATGCTGGGCTAAATCATAAAAGAACATTAACTATGAACTATCTAATCTTCAACCCAATCAGAGACCTGAGAAGGGAGATAATATGACTTGAGCAGGCAGGAGTACAATCAAGCAGCTTCCAAAGTGAGCAATATATTACAAAGACAGTTAGCTACCTGAACAATCACTGAAGTCTCATTTGCAATGTTGAAGCAACCATTTTTGGCTAAGGACTAGTGTAACTGACAGACCATTTTAAGAGGCAGAAAATTTTTCAGATCCATCTTACCATGTCTTGGCAAGATTTGACAGTCTTTTTCCTTGTGTCCTGCTTATCCATTTCTGGATACCATGTACTTTGTCAGTGGTTGAGGTATGGGCAGTTCCTTGCCCAAAAGCCAATGGTGCCAAGAAGAAAACAAACTCTGAGTTCAGTGTCTTCGATGACCAACATTCCCTTAGGAGTAGATTGGTGATGTCAGGAGCAATATCTCATATCAACAGAGCCCTACGTTATTTAAATGCCATGATCTACAGATCCTTGAAGTGGTTGAAGATTACCTATTTAGACACAATACAATCTTCATATATCTAAAGAACCTAATTGATCTGACTGTCAGTACAACAAACATAAACAACGTTTAACCTTTATTTAATACCTACATAACTTAAAGACTAAAACTTCATGTAAAAATATTAAATAATCTTTAAACAAATGTGCAACAAACAAGGACAATTACCACAAAATGTAAAAAATGTGTAAGTATCTTGATCAGAGGTAGAAGTAGTATACAGTGCAATATGAAAATATAGTTTAAAAATTGTATCAATATACAAAATGTCCCAAACAGAGTTAGAGACATGCATATATACAGTCTGACAGAATAACTTTGCATAGATAGGTGTACAAATAATGAAAACAAAATAACAAATGTAATTTGAACTTATATCAATATAAAAAACTATACCAATGTAAATTATTCATAAATAATAGCTCAAAAGTATACACTCTGTTATCCACTATTATTATCTCTTTTTTTTGAACAAACATAGTTTTCATCCCATACCTCTATCTAGTCCAGCAACCCCTAAAGAGTATTCCAAACCCTAAGGACAAAATTTTGGGGGATGGGGACATCATCCTCTAGAATTGCTTCCTGCTATAATGGGGCCAATATTCTCCTAATGGGATTCTGCAAAAGTAAAGTGATGGTTAAGTTTCAAAATTATTGTCTAGTATAGTTGTAAATGATCTTCAAGCAGTCAATAGATTTTTTTTCAAAGTTCTTATTTGGAGTTCTGGCCAGAATGTCATGAGAAGGTATGCCATTTAAGCAGCTGGTATCCAATATCCAGTCTTATAGTAGTGCTATCAGCATCACAATGTCATCTCAACCAGGTAGAGTTGTTGCTGTGGAGTCCCATCTGTGGAGCCCCATCTTCTTTCTGGAAACTTCAAAGATTACTGCAGGAAAAGGATCTGTAGGAAACTCTATTGTTCATCAAGGAAAACTTAAACATTTTCATAGAGACATAATTCAATAAAGAATATTATAGATACAATAGACATAGAGAAAGTAAAAATTTTCCTAAAGTCTTCCTTCTGTCCCATTCCAGATGGTTCCCAATATAAGACAGAAATTCTAAAAGTACCTTTTAAAAGTACACTTGCATTTAGAGAAGTACACAGCCATTGTCCAATTTCCAAACCAGCTGAATATAGAAATATATATGTGTGTGTTTGTGTGTGTGTGTGTGTGTGTGTGTGTGTATCCAGGGATTCCTTTTTTCTAGATGATAGTGGATAGTTATTTTTCTTTCTAACAGCATTCAAACATTCAGGGTCTTTTGAAGATGTCTATTTTCCTGTAAAGAAAAGATCAGAACCCTGCCCCAACCCTATATGCTTTTGTTACCACCTGTATGGTTGTCACCATTGTAGATGAGCTATCATTTCTTTTTATCAAGAGGGCTCTCCTTTTCAAAGCAAATCTTTATTAGTTTTGATGGTAACTATAGTATTTCTTCTTCTGTGAAAACAGGAGCATCACCCCTTCCCCTGATCTCATCTCCTTGTTTCTATTGTAAAGTCAACACATCCTTGAAATACACTGGTTGATTCAATTCAGAAGTTTTTTTTTTCCATTGTCCAATGCCTCTCTGCTGCTATTGTTCCTTTCTCACTAGCGTTAAAAAAAAATCAAGGATAATAAAGCATTATGCAATTTATTTCTGGGGGTATTTTCCATCCATTTATATTTGTTCAGCATATCCTTTATAGTATGCTTTGATCTTTCTATAATAATTGTTTGACCTGCAAGATTCTGTAGTATACCTGTAATGTGCTTTATATTTTAATAGACAAAAAAAAAACATTTCATTTTTTAGATACATATGCTGGACAATTATCTTTCTTTATTTGTGCAGGGATGTCCATGATGGCCATAATTTCTAATAAATGTGTGATTACTGAATCAGTTTTTTGCAAGTTCAAGTTCGTTGCCCATCAAAAATCTGAATACGTGTCTATGTTTTGGTGTACATATTTTAGTTAACCAAATTCCATTAAGTGGAACACATCCATCTGCCAGATCTAATTCTTTTGAGTACCCTCTCCTGCAGGCATTGGTGTATGATTACAGAAAAAGCAGTAGGGCATCTCTTTATAATCTACGTAGTCTGTTTCCATGTAATAAAAAACTCTTTCTTTAAACCTTCGTTATTGACATATTTTTTTTATAAAATTCTGAGGCCTGAATCACATTCCCAATCAATAATTGACCAATTTCTGCATTACCTTGTGCTAGACAACATGGCAGACCCATGTGGGATCCGATGTGTGATATGTATATAAGACAAAGCCTATTCCTGATTATGTCTTGTACCTGGATGAATAATGAAGTCAATTCAAAATTATCTGTTACAAATTCAGTGGTTTCAATACACAAGACAACCCTTCTGTATATTGTGAATCCTTAACTACATTGAGAGGTTCTTTGAAAACCTGTAGTACCATGAGAATAGCATATAATTCTGCCTTCTGGACAGAATTATAAGGGTTTGTTCCACCTTACTTAATTCTTCTGATTTGTAACCTGCCTTCCTTGATTTATTTGAATCAGTATAAAATGGACAAGCTTCAGTTGTTGGTGCATCACATACAATTTGGGAAAGAATTCAAGAAGTTCTCTTTATAAGGTTAAATCTATCGCTTTGGGGATAATTGCAATTAATTTCTCCCAAAATATTAGCAAAAGTCCTTTACCAGGGTTCATTGTCTTCCCATAACTATTTTTTTTATTTGATCATCAGTAAAAGTCACTCTAATCTCTGCTGGGTCTATACTTGCTATTGATGAAGTCTCAATTTATCTTTTAAAATTCAGAAACTTTTTCCACATAAATTGTTATTTTTTTTTTACTTGACTTATGTGGTAAAAATATCTATTCTAAGATAATATTGTCCCTTTGCAATAAAATTTCTATAGGCAATATGACTAGAATACAATTAAGATTTGGATTCACCCTATCCACATGTGCCTCCTGTAATTTCTCCTCAACAACTTTCAATTTCTTTTCTGTCTCAGCTGTTCTCTGGGCTATTCAAGTATTTATCACCATCTAAGGTTTTGTTTAAATGAATTATTAGATCAGGTATTATGCCAACAGTAAGTCATAAACTGAAAATGTCTCTCAATAGCCTTTAAATTAAGAGTTGACTACTAGTCTCTCCTAATTTGCACATTTTGTATTCTAATCTTCTGCAAACCCATTCTGTAACCTAGGTAATTAACAAAATCTCCTCTTTGAATCTTTTCAGGAGAAATTTGTAATCCCCATTTAGGCTAAACTTTCTTTACTTCTTCAAACACAATTTCTAAAGTATCTGTATTTGAATCAGATAATAAAATGTCATCCATATAATGTTACATTATAGGTTTAGGAAATTACTTATGCATTATTCTGTATGGTTGGATGACAAAGAATTGGCACTGGATGGGGCTATTGATCATTCCCTGTGGGAGGACAGTCAATTGACATCTAGTATGCTGAGAATTATTTTATGTTGGACCATGAAGGCAAACTTTTCTCCTTTGAAAAACTAGCCTTATGGCAAAGGATTTCCCATGCCTTGACCACTGACAAAGTGCATGGGGTCTGGACAGGACAAGTGGGATAAAAAAAAAAAGTCTGCTGAACCTTGCCAAGACAAGGTAAAATGGTTCTAAAATATATCTTACCTCTGAAAATAATCTGTCAGTTACTTTAGGCCTTATCCAAAGTTGGTTGCTCCAATGTTCCAAATGAGACTTTGGTTGATTGGCCAGGTAATCAGTTGTCTGTCATTTGTTGCACATTTTAGAAGTTGCTTGATCACATTTCCTGTTAACTCAAGTAATATTTTTTCCTGTCTCAGATCTTTGAATAGGTTGAAGACTAGATAGTCATAGTTACTTTTCTCTCATGATTTGGCCAATCATTTCTAATACAAACTTTAGATTCCTTAGGGTAGAATTATTATTGAAACATTTAGTATATGTTTCTTGCTTGATATTGTTTATTTTGGTTGTAATTCTAATTCTTATACTTGAAATTTGTTCTATTTTTATACAGTTTTGTATTATGCTTAGAACTTTCCTATATAGACAAAAGGCGGCAGTACTGTGTGAACTCCTTCAGACAATATCTTGTAAGATTCACAAATCCACAACCCTGAGATTAAGAGTCTCATGCTCTACTGACTGAGCTAGCCGGGATCCTTATGAAACTTGCTAGAAATTTGGGAAAGACACTGATCTTGCCTGGACTCCTTGAAGTTATTCTGTATGAACTGGATATGTAAGACCCATAGAAAAATGATCACTGAACTTGTCTAAAGGTGAGACAGTCTTTCAGGGATTCCTGATTCATAAAATAGTCTGCCAGACACTTTGCAGGACACAGGAGAAAATGACTGACAAACTGACAGTACAGGTGGAACAGTGCTTGAATTTTTTTTGCTTTATGGAAATGTCTCCCTGTTATTATGGGCCTAGAGGCTGAAGACGAATGCTGCAATAATACAGAACTGTGCATTACTGTGCAGGCAGTGGATGTCACTGCCAACTCTAGAGCTTTGCAAGTTCTTTACTATACACTTCCTGTTAACTTAGGTCATAGTATATTCTGGGGTCTTTGATCGACTTAAAGACTAGGTAGTTATTATAATTTCCCTTAGTTCAGGATAAAGGAGATATACATATTGTAACTGTAATTCTTACTTCATTCCTGTTTTGTTATATGTGATTTAACTATGTTAAATTTAAAGCCTTCCTTTTTATTTAGACAAAAAAAGGGAGGTGATATGAGATTTCCCTCTGAATGCTGTAAATATGTTGCATTGCAATTGGTTTTTAAAAAGCCTCTTTCAGCCAATGGCTTAACAGTGTAAAACTAGGCGGGGACAGAATCAAAGTCACACCATGTAGCCACTAGAGAAGACAGATGTCCACCCAAGAACCTCACTGGTAAACCACAACCTTGTGGTAAAATAAAATAAAAAAAATATTATAATGATTTAATTTAAGATGTAAGAGCTTGCTAGAAATATGCTAAGCTATTGGCCAAACAGAATCACAATTAATACAGTTTATGTGTTTATATTGGGTCTGGGCAGTTGGGAAATTAATGAGCTGGGTACATTTACAACCTCTCATTTCAGAAAAGGATTGGTACCAACAATGATCTAGATGAACTTTCAAGTAATATGAAAAGAAGCTTCAAAAAGAAAATAATGTTTTCCTCAGCCCTTGTCTCATTTGGGCTCCCAAAGTTGGGAGAAGCTACATCTACAATGTAACTTCTCATGCTGTTTAACCTAATTAAGAGCATTATTCTGGGGTGTATCAGCCTGCATGTCTCATAGATGCAGCAAACTGTAGGCATCAAACTTGAATTTTTTAGCTCCTTATCAATAACTGCTTCAAGAAGCCCCTGATCCTTTCAACAAAATAAGTTAGCTAATAAATAGTTTTAACAAGAAAAGAATGCAACACATAGTCTTTTCTCATTTATTACATTGTGTTTTGTGAAGTTTTATGTCCATTTCTAAATCTGATGACTCTCCCAAAAGTCACGTGACTAGGCACTGTTACTGGATCTTGAGGTCTAATACACAATATTTCTGAAAATTATAAAAGTCTTCCTTTTTTGTCTTTTCTATAACATTTTTGATTCTCATTCTAAAGTTGATACCTTACTGTGTATTCTCAATTAATGGCTTGTAAATAATATAATAAAAAAGAGTATTGGCTCATACATAAATTTAGATTTAAACAATTTAGAGGACAGTCCTTCTCTCAAATAACATCCTTTCTAATTTGAGGTGTTAAAATGCTTCTTTCTCTAGAGTGCAACAGTTGTCATTTTTATTTCATATTATCCATCATTGAAAGAATACTGTCAAAATTATACTGACCTGCTCCACTTAGTATTACAGATATATCACATGAAGTCTATATTTATACCCATACACATTAAGTATCCTCCCCATAGCTAAACTATGACCCCATTAAAGCAATTATTCTTCTGAAGAAGCAGCTCAGTGTTCTGGAATGGGTGTAGCATTGGGTGACTTAACATATTATATAGAGTAAGTATAAAATTTACTTGTATAGTAAGAAAAAGAACCAGGCATTTATAGTTTTGTTTATACTCTTTGGCAAACACAATAAAACTTGAGGGATAATCCTTGAAAAGAACTTCCCTGATCCCATACAAGCTGTACAAAAGATGGAGTTTTGCAAACACATAAAGACATAATAACTAAAAGAAGTTAATAATATGCAATAAATAAACTAGTCAAAAATATGAGGAGTTGGCTTGAGTAGTATCATGAATAATAGATATCAATGCTGCTTTATGCTCTTAAAAATCAAATATTTATTTTAAATTACAATTGATAACATTGATATATTTAATCTGCTAATATTCCACCATTGATACATCAGCAGTCCTGCATAGCTGTTAGGTTGTTATTTAGTATAGATTTTTTTCTTAATTTTCTCTTTCTCCAATTGCACCTTGTGTAATCTGTTTCTAAATGCATGCTTCTGGCTCTTAAAACTAATTACAATATAAATAGCATTTAAGACCCAGTATGTGGAACTGCATTGTGTTTACCAGGATCTCAGAAAAGAAAGATTACAATTGCACAGAGTTACAGAAGATTCAGTATTGTTAAATGTCAAAGTAAAATCTCAGTTTGGGAGGTGGAGGGAAGTGGGAGAAGGTGGAAATTTTTAATATTAATAATAATAATAATAAATTGTTTTCACAAATTACAGATAATTATACTCAGAAATATAGTTCTACAGTTAATAATTTAGCATGAATTGGCTTTGTGGGAGCCTAGCCTGTTTGAATGCTCACCTTCTTGGACCTGGATAAAGGAGGAAGGACCTAGGACTTCCCACAGGGCAGGGAATCTGGACTGCTCTTCAGACGGGAGAGGGAATGGAATAGAGGGAGGGGGAGAGGAGTGGGGAGAGGGGGGAGGAGTGTGGGGAGAGTGAGAGGAGTTGGAGAAGGATGAGAGGAGTGGGAGGAGAGGGAGGGAAATGGGAGGCGGAGAGGAGGCAGAAATTTTTTTCAACAAAAAAAAATAATAATAATAATAAAAAGCATATGACTCCGAAGTCCTGAGATCAATTATATGAGAAACCAAGTGCTGGGGTTAAAGGTGTATGCCAACCCAACCAGGGCTCCATGGTTAACTAGTGGGTAGCTCCACAATGTAACCTTCAGACAAACTTTATTTGTTAGAGTGCAAACAATGTTTTACCACATTCCCCCTTTTTTGTTTAAAATAATTAATTATAACTAATATAAGAAAATGCATGCAGTAAGTATAAAAACCATATATAATATATACAGGAAATAAATGCATCAACAATGTCTAGTGCATTAGCATTGAACAAATTCAGAGAACATGTTTCGTTGTTTATCCTATTTTGACTAGTCTGAAAGATTTTTTTTACCTAATTCACATTCTATTCTAATTTGTATCAACAGAACTATCTTTTAATGTCTCTCAAAGTTATACATATCACACCACTTTTGTGAATTTCTTTTCTGAATCTGGAAATAAGGAAAACTATGATTATAACTATAAACACTTCAACTCCATCAGAGACCTGAGAAGAAAATAATATTACCCGAGTAAGCAGGAAGTGCAAGTAAAAAACTTCCAAAATGTGTGAGGAAGAACAAAAAGAGCTAGCTGCCTGGACAGTCACCAAAGTTTCCACTGTACCATTTTTGATGCCCATTATTTTTTCTGAAGTATATTGATGTTGCCAGGAGCAGACATATTTCATTGTCTTAAAACAAAAAGAACCCATAAAGAACCTATGTTATTAAAACTTCTTAAGTGTCATTTTCTGTAAATCTCTGGAGTTTTTGAAGATGATCTGTCTATCTAAAATTTATTCCAGCTTTACTTGAAAATATACCTAATATGATTACAAGTTTGTTTGTAACAGGTGACCAACTACTAACCCACATTCTTTACTATCCTAAATAGTTGGTAATATTATCTTTTGAGTACTAAAAATTTACATTACATTGTTAAATGAGATGTATAGGTATAATACCTTGAACAGAATAGAAATGAATATACAGTATGTTATAACAAAAATAATCTGAAATTCTTAAAAAATATATAAAAATCCATATCAGTATAAAATATTTAGGACTATTAGTTGCTTTTTGTTTAAAATTATATTTAATATTCTACATCTCTAACTTATTTCTATATTCCTCTTTTTTTCTTTTCAGAATAGACTCAATAATCTACCCTCATATTCTCTTATACTTATATGCCACTTTCTTATTTTCAAAACAAAATTGGAATCTATTCTCCTTTTTTCAACTTTTTTTTTCTGATCATTACCAAGAATACCTTGTAACCAACCATTCTAAATAATTACCAATATTCATAACTCATTGAGTAACAAGAATTCCCTCACCCAACTCTTGGTAATGTGGCAAGGCATTGTGTTCTTAAATTTACTTCCTACTCTGGGGATGACAGCATCTTTAGTCGATGCTGAAATAAAAATGAGTTAATTTTCAAGTCTTTGAAAAGGTAGCTGTATCATTTGTTATCTAGTCTCTGCATAATGAGAAAGGGCAGGACTTATATCAAGTCTTTGCTAGAGTATTCTGTGAAGTTAGATCTTCTTAGCTAGTTGCCTCAAAATTATCAAAAGCAATTTGTAGTCCAAAGCCAATCTTTAGGTGGTAAATTTTCAGCTTAGTAGTGCTATCATTTTTCTGCTGGAAACATCATTTTGGGATCCAATCCTATTTTGGAAACTTCAGAGATTTCATTAGGTCATATGACTTCTTTTCTTGGTTATATTTTCTGGGTAATTCTTCATTCTTCTTTGAATGTTTATTTGACTGAAGGTTTTTAAATTCCTCAAGATGGTTGTTTTAATTTTCCTGAAAAGAAAAAAATCTAACTTTGGGGAGTTTCCTTTTGGCAAGTTATTTCTTGTCAAATGAAAATTCCATACATTGATCAAAGGAAAAGAATTTATTAGCTTATAGGTTAGTTTAGATTGATTGGCCACACTGTCTAATGAATGATCACCTCTTCAAAAAAAAAATGATATTTTCTGTTCAAATCTAATCTTTCAGGTAACATAAATGCTATTTATTTCAGATCATAGATATGCTTGTTATCTTGGCCTGTCACTATATATTTATTTTTATATATTAATGCAATTAATATATAAATATATAATTGTAATGTGTCAATTAAAGTATTAAAACTGTATTTTTAAAGGGCAGCTCCAAATGTCCACTTCTCTTAAGATACAAAATCATAAGGGATGGGTAGTCATTTGTTGATTTCAGATGTAGAAGTCATGACATATAAAAAATATAGAAGTAAATAAGGAAGATAGGAAAAATAAAAGAAGGAAAGAGGGAAGGAAAAAATAAATGTAGGGAACTCACACAAGAACAGAGCTAGCTATCATTACTAGGGCCATGTTTCTCCTGTAACTTAAATGTTTTTCATTATTTCCTTGGCCACAGATTACAACATTATTGATTTCTTTCACTTACTAAAATTAGAACTGCATATATTGTACATACTGATTGATCTCTCTCTTAGGTTCATTATTAACTAACTAATCTTTGTTAGTATTCTGAATAACACACACACACACACACACAAATCTAACATTCACATATTAAAAACAGCATAAAGTATTTATTATTTTGGATCTAGGTTACCTCATATAGATGATTGTTTCTAGCTTCATTTATTTTCCTGAAAACTTTAAAGTTACAATTTCTTAACAACTGAATAATGTTTCACTGTAGAAATATATCAATTGTTCATTATCCATTGACCTGTTGATAGACATATTAACTGTTTTCATTTCTGCATATTATTAATTGAGAAGCAAGAAATAAGGATGATCAAGTGTCTCTGGGGTAAGAAGAGAGTCATTTGTGGTAATGCAATAATAAGAAAATATATCTTACATTTAAGAGACTGGAACTTTTGCTAGACCTAACAGCTAGAATTAATAATCTACCTTTAAGTTCCTTAAGATTTCTCTCTTAAAATATGCTCAAGCTGTTTGTTTGTCTTGAAGAAAACAATATAGCAATGAATATTACTTCCTTTTTATATCTTAGGTAATCAAGTTTCCCAACCTAAGTTATTGCATATCTGCAGTCTTAAGTTATGTGTTTCTCATGTTCTCTGACCTAGAAAATGTATATGTATTACGTGCAAAAAGAAAAAATGCAGAAATTCAAAGTAACCTCATAAAATCTACTATTTTTAAATGTTGAAAGCAACCATTAATATTCAGAAATAGTCTGATACACAATGTTTCTTGTGTCAGCTGAGATCACTTGAAACCAGTGACTTAATCCTTTGAAAATCTCTTAATATTTTTTGTAAAGTATCCCATTCCTGCACCCATGTGTTGTTGTCTGAGTTCAATAATGACAGAGAAAAACTGTATGTCAGAGAAGTACATACAGAGTGACAGACAATTACATGACAGAAACACACAGACTTATAAACGTACTACATTAATGTTTCATAGAAAATGTAGAATTCTAACATGTTCAAATGGCAACTTTTTTGATATTGACTAACACTCATAGTGTGAGGGATGGTACAATACTAATGGAAGAGAAAGGGAATATCAACCTCACTTAGTTCTAAATTCCATAAACAATAATAAAGACTTGTCCCACATGATATGCCTAGTGGTATTATAATGGCATGGATATTTTGAGGATCATCAACCAACTTTTGATTGAATTAAGGATGGTTCTATAAGACAGAACCCATGCCTGACACTGGTAATGTGGTTAACAATCTTGTGCATAAGGAAAAAAAATCTATCATTATTCTACTACAATACATAACAATTAAATTGTTCATAACAATATATTGCCATACAAATATACTGGTGCATTGCGAAAATACCAGAGAAGCTTATACATACAATAGATGGAAATTAACATGGAGACATACAACCAGCCACTATGAAGAAAATAAGAGGCTAGAGCACTCAGCCCTAACTGGAATGTCTGTATGGCATACTTCACTTCAGACCTCAGGGGCCTATGTAGAAGAGGGACTGGAAAGATGATGTCTAGGAAATACTGCTTTCTAGACTCAACAGGGCAGATAAATATACAAACTCATTAAGACTATGACATGATTCAGGAGACCAACCCAAGTTCAAGCCACACAAAGTCTCAGCATGAAAAAAAAAATGGGTAATAATTTCCATCCCTGGTCATTTGATTGATGCTAGTGGAGGAGAGTCTTACTTTTTATCAATGGAGTAATAGTTGGAATATTAATCATACTGTATGACAGGCATAACTTAATTTATTCAGCCAACACAGACTAGTTTATACATCTTTTTTCTCTCTTCATAGAGTGCTAGAAAGAAAGAAAACATGAAGCTTGGTGGATAGAGATGGTAGCAGAAGATTGGAAAGAAATTGAAGGACAAAGATAATTATCAAAATACATTCTTTGAAATTATCAAATTATAATAAGAGCAGTATTTTAAATAATATACTATGATGTACATGTATCTTTTTAGCAAACTTATTCCCTTAGACAAGACTGTACAAACACCATGAAAAGCAAAATGATAAGGTGAGGAAGGGCAAGCAAAGTAACAGATATGTGAATGGGAGGAGTCATTTAAATGTTGTATGAAAATCTTTAACCTTAAATACAATTATTTTTTTTCAATATACATCTCTTCTCTCTGATTCCAAAATGATTACATGCTGTTTCTTTTTTTTAATCTCTCAAGTCCTACTTTCATTTTGTATTTGCTTTTGATTTTAAATAAGAACTATTTTTACTGTAAAACAAGACAATCAGAAATTTTGCCTTTCAATTTTCAATTTAAAAGATACATGTATTATTAAGTAATTGCAGGTTTTAGGCATCAGGTTGTGATCTTTTCTGTGAGAACAATGAAATAAATATATTGGACAAAAACTGATACTTTCCAAGTAGATTAGCATCAAGAAAACTCTTAGCATCAATGTAATTAGAGTTAGCGTGAATCCCCAAAATTCACCTTAGACACAGCATCCTGCCAATAATACTAGCACTAGACAATCAGAGGCAGGAACCTGGTTACATTACCTAGGCAAATTGATGGGTTCTGGATTAAACAAAAGAAATAAAATCAAAAATTAAGGTGAACAGTAATCTAAGAACAAATTCAGGTTCAACCTTGGTCCTCTACACATTTGCACACACATGTCCGCTCACCAAGGAGAAATGCTTACAGATGTAAAAAATAATCTAAATATACTGAGAAACTAAGTTTTAGCAGATAGAACTGTCAAACATTGTAATTTATTTACAAAAATGTGAAATCACTTTCACCCAACATAAAAGCTGTTGAAATGATAATAACATGTATATTTGGAGAAAGTAGAACATTTTATATAACACTAATTATAGTCCACAACAATGTTGATTGCATTTTCCTCTCCAGAATTTAATTGGAATATATTTTAAATTATAAAGTTTAATCTTCTTTATTCATTGAAGAGAATCTTGAAAAATTGAAAATAATTGTCAGTTTGAAGGGTAAAAAATTTAAATGGGTATCTAGAGACATTGCATGTGTTAAAAATATTAAGAAAGCATCTGGCAAAGATGGCAAACAATAGTTTACATTTGCACTTCAAATATATGGGAAGAAAATCTGAGCAGAATTTATAAGTCTTGGCAAAGCACAGGCAATGTCCTCTCTGACAGGGAGAACAATTTTACAAGTCAGTAGGTTTACTAACTGGATTCCTTGCCATACTGTCCACAACTGCTTTCAGAAACTAAATGACCGCTAATACCTGATATGTTTTTCACACTTTCTATTCCCCTATAACCAATTAGTTAATGCTTACTTTGTCAGAAAAGTAATTCTAAGTAAGCAAAGCTTTCAGATGGAATATGTATGTATATATATATATATATATATATATATATATATATATATCTTCAATAATGTCCATACCTGAGAAAAAAATTCAGAGAGTCAAATCCTAATTGCATAAAATGTTAGAAGGCACTATCAAGTTAATGTGTAAATGTTTTTTGACTTCTCCTTTTTCAACAGCATCATGTTTCACTTATGGATCTATCTTCCATCTGAGAACACATTTTCTTAAGAATTTTATATTGTTTTTATTGATAAACAAAGAAAATTAAAACTTTCTTCAGTAAAAATAAAATAGACCTTTTTTGGTGTATTAAATAGTTTGTGATATTGATATTCATGAAAAAAGGGATCCAGAAATGAAATCACATATCAGTGTAATTGAAAGGGGCTTTTCTAAGAAGATATTGGGGAAGTAATTAAGGGAATAAAAGAAATTTTGTATTAGCAATATAGAAAAACTTAATAGCTTTCTGTAGAAGGAGCAGCAGGCAGCATTCCTGCTGCCTGGCTCCCGTGTATGTCTGGCTAGTGTATGCCCCGAAAAAACAATACACAAATTGTATTCTTTTAAACACTGCCTGGCCTGTTAGTTCTAACTTTTTATCGGCTAATTCTCACATCTTGATTAACCCATTTCTAATAATCTGTGTAGCACCACGAGATGGTGGCTTACCGGGAAAGATTCAGCATGTCTGACCTAGTGGCTGGATCCATAGCATCTGACCCAAAGAGGAGATAAAAACAAATTTAAACAATACGGAACCACAAATCCAGCCTTACAGAAAGTAATAGAAGGAAAATAGCAAACCAAGGAATCCAATAATGCCACAATAACTCAGTCATCTATCGACCCTTCACCAGCACAACTCAAAGAAGGGAAACACACAAACTCTACTACCAAAAGAAAATAACCAGAGTTAACAACAACTGGTCATTATTATCACTTAATATCAATGGACTCAATTCACCAATAAAAAGGCACAGGCTAAGAGATTGGATACAAAATCAGGATCCAACATTCTGCTGTTTACAAGAAACACACCTCAACCACAAAGACAGACACCTACTCAGAGTAAAGGGTTGGGAAAAGATTTTTCAAGCAAATGGACCTAAGAAACAAGCAGGTTTGGCGGTACTGATTTCTAACAAAATTGACTTCAAACTAAAATCAATCAGAAGGGATGGAGATGGACACTTTATAATCATAACAGGAACAATTTATCAGGATGAAGTATCAATCCTGAATATCTATGTCTCTAATATAAAGGACCCACTTTTGTAAAAGAAACATTACTATATCTGAAAGCAGACATCAAACCCCACACACTAATAGTAGGAGACTTCAACACTCCTCTCTCACCAATGGACAGGTCAATCAGACAGAAACCTAAGAGAGAAATAAGAGGATTAATGGAGGTAATAAATCAAATGGACTTAACAGACATCTATAGAACATTCCACCCAAATAAGAAAGAATACACCTTTTTCTCAGCATCTCACAGAATCTTCTCAAAAATTGACCACATACTCGGTAACAAAGCAAGCTTCCACAGATACAAAAAAAATATTAGTAACCACTTGTGTCTAATGGGATAACTATGGAATAAAGGTAAAATTTATCAATAATTCTACCCCCAGAAAGCCTCCAAATTCGTGGAAGCTGAACAGTCAACTACTGGACCACCCCTAGATGAGGGAAGAAATAGAGAAAGAAATTAAAATCTTCCTTGAATTCAACGAAAATAAAGACACAACATACCCAAAACTATAGGACACTATGAAAGTAGTGCTAAGAGGAAAGTCCATATCTCTAAGTGCCCACATAAAGAAAAGAGAGAAAGCTTACATTGGAGACTTAACAGCACAAATGAAAGCTATAGAAAAAAAAAGAAGCAGACTCACCTAGGAGTAGTAGAAGACTGGAAATAATCAAACTGAGGGCTAAAATTAACAATATAGAAATGCAAAAAACAATCCAAAGAATCAATGAAACAAAGAGCTGGTTCTTTGAGAAAGTCAACAACATTGACAAACCTTTATCCAAACTAATCAAAAGGCAGAGAGACAACATGCAAATTAACAAGATCAGAACTGAAAAGGGGGACATAACAACAGACACTGAGAAAATTCAGAGAATCATTAGGTCTTACTACAAAAGCTTATATGCCACAAAGTTGGAAAATGCAAAAGAAATGGACTTGTATTTAGATAAATACCATTTACCAATATTAAATCAAGACCAGGTGAAAAATTTAAATAGACCTATAAGTCGTGAAGAAATAGAAACTGTCATAAAAAACCTCCCAACCAAAAAAAAGCCCAGGACCTGATGGTATTAATGCAGAATTTTATCAGAACTTTCAAGAAAAGTTGATACCTATACTCCTTAATGTGTTTCACATAATAGAATCAGAAGAGTCATTGCCAAACACTTCATATGAAGGTACAGTAACCCTGATTCCAAAACCACAAAAAGACCCAACCAAGAAAGAATTCCAGACCAATCTCATTCATGAACATCGATGCAAAAATTCTCAATAAAATACTGACAAACCAAATCCAAGAAAACGTTAAAAAAATTATCCATTATGACCAAGTAGGCTTCATCCCAGAGATGCAGAGCTGGTTCATCATAGGAAAATCTATCAATGTAATCCATCATACAAATAAACTGAAACAAAAAAAAATCATATGATTATTTCATTAGATGCTGAAAAAGCATTTAACAAAATTCAACACTCATTTATGATAAAAGTCTTGGAGAGATTAGGGATACAAGGATTATACCTAAATATAATAAAAGCAATATATAGCAAGCCAACAGCTTATATCAATTTAAATGGAGAGAAACTCAAAGCCATTCCACTAAAATCAGGAACAAGACAAGGCTGTCCACTCTCACCATAACTCTTCAACATAGTTCTTGAAGTTTTAGCAATAGCAATAAGACAACATCAGGAGATCAAGGGGATTCAAATTGGAAAGGAAGAAGTCAAACTTCCATTATTTGCAGATGATATGGTAGTGTACATTAGTGACCCCAAAAAATCCACCAAAAAACACTTACAGCTGATAAATATCTTCAGTGATGTGGCAGGTTACAAGATCAACTCAAAAAAATCAGTAGCCCTCCTATACACAAAGGATAGAGAAGCAGAGAGGGAATTCAGAGAACCTTTACCTTTTATGATAGCCACAAATAGCATAAAGTTTCTTGGGGTAACTCTAAACAAGTAAGTAAAAGATCTATTTGACAAGAACTTTAAGTCTTTGAAGAAAGAAAGTCTTTGAAGAGGATACAAGAAATTGGAAGGATCTCCCTTGCTCTTGGATGGGTAGAATCAACATAGTAAAAATGGCAATTCTACCAAAGGCAATCTATAAATTCAATTCAATCCCCATAAAAATCCCAACAAAATTCTTCACAGCCCTTGAGAAAAAAATAATCAATTTTATATGGAAAAACAAAAAACCCAGGATAGCCAAAACAATCTTATACAATAAAGGAACTACTGGAGGCATTACTATCCCTGACTTCAAACTATTACAGAGCTACATTTTGGAAAACAGCTTGGTATTGGCATAAAAACAGAGAAGTCGACCAATGGAATTGAATGGAAGACCCGGATATTAACCCACAAACCTATGAAAACCTGATTTTTGACAAAGGATCAAAAAGTATACAATGGAAGAAAGAAAGCCTCTTCAACAAATGGTGCTGGCATAACTGGATGTCAACCTGTAGAAGAATATCTATCATCGTGCACAAAACTCAAGCCCAAAAGGATTAAGACCTCATTATTAATCTGAACACGCTGAACTTGATAGAAGAGAAAGTGGGAAGTATTCTACAACATGTGGGGACAGGAGAGCACTTCCTACTTATAAACCCAGCAGGACAGACATTAATGGCAACATTGAATAAATGGGACCCCCTGAAACTGAGAAGCTTCTGTAAAGCAAAGGACACTGTCACTAAGACAAAAAGGCAACCTACTGACTGGAAGAATATCTTCACCAACCCCTCAGCAGACAAAGGTCTGATCTCCAAAATATATAAAGAACTCAAGAAACTAGACTTTAAATTGCTAATTAACCCAATTAAAAAATGGAGCACTGAACTGAACACAGAATTCTCAACAGAAGAAGTTCAAATGGCCAAAAGACACTTAATGTCACGCTCAACCTCCTTAGCAATCAGGGAAATACAAATCAAAACAACTTTGAGATATCGTCTTACACCTGTCAGAATGGCTAAAATCAAAAACACTTTGCTGGAGAGGTTGTGGAGTAAGTGGAACACTCATCCATTGCAGGTGGGAATGCAAACTTGTACAACCACTTTCTAAATCAGTGTAGTGGTTTCTCAGGAAATTCGGGATCTGTCAGGAGCCAATTTTCTTCTAAAATCATTACAGGAACCATCACCCTGGGGAGCCTGCAGAGAACCCCACACCCCTAATTGTGTTAGGAATTGTTCTATTGACAGAGCCTACCCCACACCCAAAATGGCTGTTAATAGAGAGCTATCTGTTAGTGGAACCCACCCCACATTCCAAATTATCTAGAGAACTGGGTGTGTCAACTCGTGACTTCCTGGCCTAAGTGACCTGACCAAAGGTAACCTCCTGGACCATGTGACCAACGTGAACCACGCGGCAAGAGCCCAGGCTCCTGTGAGCATCCCCCAACTCCTTACCCTATATAAGCTGTACCCCATCTCTAATAAATGGAGGCTTTGACAGGACCCCCTGCTTAACCTCATTCTTCTCTCTTAGCCCATTATCTTCCAGATAGTGCCTCTCTGGGACCCTGGAATAACTGAACTGCCAGGCGGGTTACAAACCCTAGACTAAGTAACCCGCCAAGGCAATCAACAGTGGCGCCCGAACCATTGACTGGGAGCATGGCCAACTATCAGACAACGAAGTGCAGTCCCGGGACAACAACAAGAAGAAAAAAGAAGATTCTGCGGCTGTAGAACTTGGACAGATCTGCACAATGAGGTAGGTGCAGGATCACTGTCATCCAAAAAGATATGGGACTTTCAAAGGAAGAGAAATTCATACAGGAATTTAATCAATCAATCAGGGAGAGAGGAGTAAGAGTCAAAAACAGAGATTTATATATTTGCTTTATGTGTTTGCTTGCGGACTCAAAAGGGAGTCCCTCAAGACATGAGACGTTAGGGTACAATCCACACAGCTATGCCTGCCAAGCAGGCTGGCTGCTAGGGCTAGAGAGCCTATGTCTTTAACCCCCTGCCACATGGAGCAAAAGCTGACAGGCAGGTTTGCTATAAAGGAATCTAGACTCAAAAAGCTGCAGCTTCATTTAGGACAGTAAATATGCTTCTTTTCCATTTTAAAAATCTTGCTTCTTGGTCAAAAATCTTTAGTTTGTAGGTGTATAAGTTTATATCTAAGGTAGATTAATTTCAGTACTGTGGTTCTGTAGGAAAGTTTTAAAATCAAAGATTGTGATACAATCAGAGGATTTTAAAAATTGTTTAGGCTATTCTGAGTTTTTTCTTTCGTATAAGTTTGGGGATTGTTCTTTTGAGTTCTATATCATTCTTTCGAGTTTTGTGAAAAGTTTTGCTATAATATAAACGAACATTTACATTAAATCCGTAGGTGAGTTCTGTGAGAAATGTTGCTATAATTTTTAATGGACATTTACACTGAATCTGTAGACTGCTTTCAGTGAAATTGTCATTTTTCCTGTGTTTCTTCTGCTTTCCCAAGAAAGTAGGAGATCTTTCAAGATTTAAAGTTCTTATCATACAAGTTTTTCCATTTGTACGGCCCGCTTTTGGGTGGGAGTCGTATTGTTTCAGCTTGAGGTCCTTTCCTGCTGCTAGGTGTGGCTTCAGTGTGTCCTGCTGAGACTCAGGCCTCAGGCCTCTTAATTAAACTTATCAAGGGCCAGAATTATACTCTAACAAATGATAATGGTTAAAAATAAAAAAATAAAAAAAAAAAATTTCTGCCTTCACAGGCAGAGATGATGGGACTCAAACTTCTGTCCTGCTTGCTTAAAGTTACTCCAAGATATTTTGTGGTCTTCATGGATATTTAAAAGTATGATGTCTCATTTATCCTAGGTGTAAAAGAGGTACATTTGGGTTATTTTCAGATTCTGGCTATGATAGGTTTGTTCTGCTGTGGGCATGTCTGAGCACATGGTCTTATGGTTAAACAACTTTATATTTAGGCCCAAAAGGGATATTGCTAAGTTTTGAGGTAGATATTTGCCTAATTTTAAAAAATAGACATAATGGGGGTCGCTCAGTTCTGGGGAGACTCTGACTCGGGTCTCAGGATGGCGCCCCCCCCCCCCCCCCCAGCTCGCTGGCGGCTGTCCTTGCTGAGGTCACGTGCACGTGACTTCGGTTGGCAGGGAGGAGTTCGACCCGGAGTGACCGGGAGAAAGAATTTTTGGAAAAGGGGCCACAGCCCAGTGGTCCAGGAGGGTCATAAATTCCAAAAATCCAGTGGTGGTCGCAGTAGGACTGCTCCCTGCCTCGGAACCACTCCTAAGGTCATAATCCCCTAGTTCCTAAAACAGTACTGTGATAATTGCAGCTGGAAAACCTGTTTTTCAAGGTTAAGGTCTGGCTTTGTCTTCTGCTAGTTCCTGGTGCAGGCTGGCCCTGGATTTTTGATTCTTCTCTTCCTTCTGGGGGAGTCTGGTTAATCCAGGTTTTTCAATACTATGTGTGATCCAAAGGTGACTGTCAGTATGCACTTCCAGCAATAAAGTTTTTTCTTTACCCACATTTTCTTAAGCATAAATTATTAGCAGTAATTTTTAATCTTGGTCATTTCTACAAGGATAAGGTAAAATCTCAGAGTTTTGATTTTACATTTTTCTGATGGCTAAAGGGTGTTATATTTAAACATTTTTTAAGTGTCTCTCAGTCATTTTTAGTTTGTCTGAGAGTTTTCAGTTTAGGTCTATAACAAATATTTTTATTGGATTAATTTTTAATAGCTAATTTCCTGAGTTCTTCATATATATTTTAAATGGATTTATGATAAGTAAAGATCTTTTCCCACTCTATAGTCTTGTTATACAAAAGTTTCTCAATTCAGGAGATCTAATTTATGGTTTCTCACAATGTTTGTGCCACTGAGGCTGTGTTTGAGATGTGGCAAAGTGTACTTCAAAACTTTTCTCTGTGAGATTCAACATAATTTTTATATGCTAAGGCCTTTGGCTCATTTAAACTTAAGTTTTGTACATGGAGATGGATATGGATCTCTTTCTATTTTTCTACAGATTGGTATCTAATGAGGCCAGCATCATTAGTTAAAATGCTTCCTTTTTCCATTTTCCTATCTGCAAGGCACACGTAAAACTTAAGAGGAGGATAGCTTACAAAATTTAATTAGATATTCAATGGTTAAAGCTCTAGTTATAATACTCTTATGGGAGACCTTGAGCCAATAGATAAAATTCTTACAAAAAACAGTTTCCAATAGAAAGCTTAAACAGCTGCCTAACAGGTACTCAAGCAGGTAAAATATAAATCAACAGGTAAAGTATACAATAATCAACAAATACAGTATATTAATTATAATTCAGCTATGGCAAGTGTGTATATTAAATGTAAAACTTATTCTACAACAGTTTTAGAAAAAATGCTGTTTATGGCTAAATCTTCCCAGTTTTGCTAGTTAAGATATTAAACTCTTAATTTAGAACAGTAGCCTGTCTGATACAAAAGGGCAGGATAAAAGCTGAAAAATAGTTTGACAAAATATTGACTATGATCAATGTTTCTTATACTTATATCATTGGTTCATTGATAGTTTTAAGACTGAATCCTGGACAAGTGCCTTTGCTCAATTCAAAGGCAAAAACAATAATCTTTTCCCAGATGATTATTGCTACAATTCACACAACTATATTTTGCTAATGTTATAGCAAAAAAAAAAAAATCCCTTAAAGGATTTTGTGCTAAATTTTACAAATGGCTCTTCCAATGGAAGAACTACATATATGGCTAATAAATAAAAAAAATATGGAGCATAACAAGGCTCCTTCAAAGCAACTCATAAAAGATCCTGACGCAAACGGATCTGGCATGATAACACCAGGCTGACCTTTGCTAGGGCAAGGTGGAAAAGCCCTTGCAATGCATTATGAAAAAACCCGACCTGTATATATTTGGGGTCGAGGATATGTTTATGCTTTTTTCACAGAAAGAAAATAAAAGCTGGACCTGATGACGTCGTGGCTGCAGACCAACCACAGAGGAGTTCCAGAGGCTACTGGGGAGAGGTCGTTGGTCTGGCATTTCCTGCCCCCAAGGAGAGGAGTGCCTGATAACAGAACCTGCTGCTCCACTCTGCAGGGTGTCGTTCTGCCTCAAGAGTCCAGGGAGACCCGGCTGAGATAAGTGCCAGGATATGCTTCTTCTTTTTTTTTTTTTTTTTATTGAGAAAAGGAGAAGAAAAAAAAAACAAGTTTCCACCTCCTCCCAGGCTCCCATTTCCCTCCCCCTCCTCCCCCCCTACGCCCCCTCCTCCCACCCTTCTCCCCCTACCCCCACTCCTTTCCCCCTCCCTCTCCAGTCCAAAGAGCTGTCAGGGTTTTCTGCCTTGTGGTAAGACCTAGGACCTCCCACCTCCGTCCATATCTAGGAAGGTGAACATCCAAACTGGCTGGGCTCCCACAAAGCCTTCACATTACGTAGGATCAAACCCCCGTGCCATTGTCCTTCGCGTCTCATCAGCCCTCATAGTTCGCCATGTTCAGAGAGTCCAGTTTTGTCCCATGCTTTTTCAGTCACAGTCCAGCTGGTCTTGGTGAGCTCTCAATAGATCAGCTCCACTGTCTCAGTGGGTGGGTGCATCCCTCGTGGTCCCAACTTCTTTGCTCATGTTCTCCCTCCTTCTGCTCCTCATTGGGACTTTGGGAGCTCAGTCCAGTGCTCCAGTGTGGGTCTCTGTCTCTATCTCCATCCATCACCAGATGAAGGTTCTATGATGATATGCAAGATATTCGTCAGTATTGCTCAAGGATAGGGTCATTTCAGCAGGATATGCTTCTAGTAGCTGAATCCAGCTCACCTCACTCAGGAATCCCACCTGCCCTGAAGCACAAATGCTGAGCTCCTTCTGCAGTTTAAATTCTGTTTGCTTTGGAGCTAAAGTGCAGACTGAACATCAGACAACTTTAATCTGTGGGACACAGAACTCATTTTAATTAAAATACTAACCCCTCTTCACTTAAGAAGGGGGAAGATTGGAGTTCCTGTCACTGTTGTTCAGAGACTGGAACTGGTGGTATTTGATAACAACAATGTATGTCATTGTACTCTTACTAGAATTGACCTAATGATACTTATAACTGCTTATAGATGTTGGTAAAGGTTTGACACACGCTGTAAAGTGTTTGGGTTTAATGCATATGTTAAAATTTTCAGATTTTGATCCCTTTTACACTGCCCTAATTGTTGGCAGGCAGCGCACATAATTTTATGTGGAGTAGGCATTTAGAAAGGAGATATACCAAAGGCCAGACTAACAGGTGAATACTGGGTTTGGAAAACGCCCTTTCTTCTTGTCTGGAAGATGGAGTTATTGGTGCCCAAATTATATCATTATATCTTTTGTTGAGGAGCTTCTCACAGTCTTTTCATTAACGATAAATGCAGGGGCACAATGATGGGAGTTAGTGTGGACCCTCGCCTGAACAGCAAACCATACAGAGGTTGGGGAAACCGGCTCAACATGGCATGGTGCCTGGCACGAGGAGTGCCCTCCACATGGCCTAAGACAGGGTGCCCTGTGATCTGCATACTTTAAATCTCGCTAGATACCCTTTATTTGAGGAGCTCCAAGGATGGGTGACTTGTGGCAGGACATCCCCCAACCTAAGACAGGGTCCTGGGAACCCTAGGACAGGTAAGGGGGATAAAAGACCTAGTCCCCACTCGACCTAAGAATCATAAGGCATCCCTCTGTTCCCAGGAGAGGTAAATTGCTTCACCATTTGAGAGGAGGGTCTCTCCTTGTCCCAGTCCCTTCTCCTTTAGATCTGACACCATGGTTGGACTCTGACCTGGTGCCCTCAACTTAACAGCTGCCTGTCTTTATAAAAGAAAGGGGGATCTGTCAGGAGCCAGTTTCCTCCTAAAATCATTACAGGAACCATCACCCTGGGGAGCCTGCAGAGAAAACCACACCCCTAATTGTGTTAGGAATCGTTCTATTGACAGAGCCTACCCCACACCCAAAATGGCTGTTAATGGAGAGCTATCTGTTAGTGGAACCCACCCCACATTCCAAATTATCTAGAGAACTAGGTGTGTCAACTCGTGACTTCCTGGCCTAAGTGACCTGACCAAAGGTAACCTCCTGGACCATGTGACCAACGTGAACCACGCGGCAAGAGCCCAGGCCCCTGTGGCCACCCCCCAACTCCTTACCCTATATAAGCTGTACCCCATCTCTAATAAACGGAGGCTTTGACAGGACCCCCCGCCTAGCCTCATTCCTCTCTCTTAGCCCATTATCTTCCAGATAGTGCCTCTCCAGGACACTGGAATAACTGAACTGCAGGGTGGGTTACAACCCCTAGACTAAGTAACCCACCTAAAAGCAGTCTACAGGGATCTACCTATGCCAGGACCCAGCAATAACACTCTTGGGAATATACCCAAGGGATGCTCTATCATACTACAAAAGTTCAACTATGTTCATAGTAGCATTATTTGTAATAGCCAGAACCTGGAAACAATCTAGATGTCCCTCAATGGAAGAATGGATAAAGAAAATGTGGAATATATACACATTAGAGTACTACTCAGTGATAAAACAATGATATCTTGAATTTTGCATACAAATGGATGGAAATAGAAAACACTATCCTGAGTGAGGTGTCCCAGACCCAAAAAGATGAACATGGGATGTACTCACTCATATTTGGTTTCTAGCCATAAACAAAGGACATTGAGCCTATAATTCATGTTCCTAGAGAAGCTAAATAAGGTGAATCCAAAGACAAACACATAGGCATCCTCAGGAATATTAACCTTCATCAGGCGATGAAAGGAGACAGAGACAGAGACCCACACGGGAGCACCGGACAGAAATCTCAAGGTCCAAATCAGGAGCAGAAGGAGACGGAGCACGAGCAAGGAACTCAGGACCACGAGGGGTGCACCCACACACTAAGACAATGGGGATGTTCTATTGGGATCTCACCAAGGCCAGCTGGCCTAGGTCTGAAAAAGCATGGGATAAATCCGGACTAGCTGAACATAGCGGACAATGAGGAATACTGAGAATTCAAGAACAATTGCAGTGGGTTTTTGATCCTACTACACGTACTGGCTTTGTGGGAGCCTAGGCAGTTTGAATGCTCACCTTACGAGACCTGGATAGAGGTGGGCAGTCCTTGGGCTTCCCACAGGTCAGGGAACCCTGATTGCTCTTCGAGCAGATGGGGGGGGGGACTTGATCGGGGGAGGGGGAGGGAAATGGGAAGCGGTTGTGGGGACGAGGCAGAAATCCTTAATAAATAAATAAATTAAAAAAAAAATAAACAAGATGTGAGGTGACAAACCATGAGCCTCATGGTAAAATATAAAATAATAGAAATGGTTTAATTTAAGATGTAAGAGACTGGGAATATTCCTGAGCTGTTGGCCAAATAATGTTCTAATTAATATAGTTTATGTGAATATTTGGTTCTGGATGCCTGGGGGGGAAAAAGTCCAGTCTCCATTTACACTTTCCCTTTTCTCCTTTTTTCCCCTTCCCCCAATTCAACCATATCATTCTCTCATGTTCTCCTCCCCCTCCCTTTCTCCTCTCAACGCTTCCCATCTAACCTACCCCTCCACCCAACTTCCCAATTTACTCAGGACATATATATATATATATATATATATATATATATATATATATATATATTTCCCCTTCCCAGAAGAATTCATTTATATTTCTCTTAAGGTCTTCTTTGTTTGCTAACTTCTTTGTGGATGTGTCTGGTTATTCTCTGTTTTATGTTTAATATTCACTTATAAGTAAGTACGTACCTTGTCTCTTTTTCTAGGTCTAGGTTACCTTACTCCGGATCATCTTTTCTAGTTCTACCTATTTACTTGCAAATTTTAAGACATCCATCTTTTTTTCTTACTGAGTAGTAATGAAATATGTAAATGTACCACATTTTCTTTATCCATTGTTTAGTTGAGAGGCATCTAGGTTGTTTACTGGTTCTGAATTTTATGAATAATGCTACTATAAATAGAATTGAGCAAGTGTCCTTGTGGTATGAGTGTGAATCTTTCGCATATGTCCAAGAGTGTTATTGATTGGTTTTGAGGCAGATTGATTCCAAATTTTCTGAGAAACTGACACACTGATTTCCAAAGCATCTGTACAATTTTGTACATCCAACAGATAGAGGACTGTTCACCATAATCCTCATTATTTCCAGCATAAGTTGTATCAGTGATTTTGATCTTAGGCATTTTGACAGTTGTAACATAATATCTGAGAGTTGTATTGATTTACATTTGCCTTGTGGCTAAATATGTTGAACAATTCCTTAAGTTCCTTTGGGTCATTTGAGATTGCTCTGTTGTGAATTCTCTGTTTAGATCTGTACCCCATTTTTTTGTTGTTGTTGTTTTTTTGTTTTTTCGAGACAGGGTTTCTCTCTGGTTTTTGGAGCCTGTCCTGGAACTAGCTCTGTAGACCAGGCTGGCCTTGAACTCACAGAGATCTGCCTGCCTCTGCCTCCCAAGTGCTGGGATTAAAGGCGTGTGCCACCACCACCCGGCTCTGTACCCCATTTTTATTTATTTATTTATTTATTTATTTATTTATTTTTGCTTTTTCGAGACAGGGTTTCTCTGTGGCTTTGGAGCCTGTCCTGGAACTAGCTCTGTAGACCAGGCTGGTCTCGAACTCACAGAGATTCACCTGCCTCTGCCTCCTGAGTGCTGGGATTAAAGGCGTGCGCCACCATCGCCCGGCCTGTACCCCATTTTTAATTGGATTATTTGATATATTGATGTCTATTTTCTTTAGTACTTTCTGTATTTTGAAGATCTGTTCTCTGTCAGATATGAGATTTGTAGAAATTTTTCCATTCCGTAGGTTACTCTTTTGTCTTATCAAAATCCTGTTCAGAAGCTTCTCATTTGGGGGAGTTACTAATTATTAACTATGGCTTTCATTGTCTATGTTACTGTTATTACAAGTAGGTAGTAGTCTCCTTTATAAATGTACTCAAAGTTACTTCCCACTTTCTCTTCTATGAAGTTCAGTGCACTGGAAATATGTTGAGGTCTTTTATACATTTGGACTTGAGTTTTGTGCATGGTGATAGATATGGGTCTTTTTGCTTTCTTCTACATGTTGATATACAGTTATGCCAGCACCATTTGTTGAATATGCTTTCTTTTTTCATTATATAATTTTAGCTTCTCTGTCAATGATCAGGTCTTTATATGTTTGAATTAATACCAGGTTCTTTGGAATGATTCTATTGGTCAACTTATCTGATTTTATAGCAATACCAAACTGTTGTCATTATTTTCAGCCTATAGAACAGCTTGAAGTCAGGAATGGTGCCTCTGGAAATTTCTTTATTGTAAAAGATTGGTTTTGTGTATCTTGGATTTTTGTTTTTCCATAAGAACTTGGGCATTTTTTATTCAAAATCTGTGAAGAATTGTGTTTCCACTTTGCTGATTTTTCCAATGAAATTGTAGACTGTTTTTGGTAAGACTGCCATTTTTATTATGTTGATCTTTACTATCCAAGAGCATAAGAAATCTTTCCATTTTCTGATATCGTCTTCAATTTCTCTCTTTAAATACTTAAAGCCCTAGTTACACAGTTTTTCTCTTGTTTGGTTAGAGTTACCCCAATATATTTGATATTTTGTGGCTATTGTGAATGATGATACTTCTCTGATTTCTTTCCCAGCCCATTTATCATCTAAATTTAGGAGAAATACCTATTTTCTTAGTTAATCTTGCATCCTGCCACATTACTGAAGTGGCAGCTGAAGGAGTTCCCTGGTAAAATTCTTGTTGTCCTACACATAGCAAAAGTTGATTTCTTTCCTTCCAATTTGTATCCCTTTCATCTCCTTTTGTTTTGTTATTGCTCTAGCTTGAACTTAGAGTACTATATTAAATACATATGGAAAGAGTTGACAGCCTTTTTCCTGATTTTGTTGGAATCATTTTGAGTTTCTCTCCATTTAGTTTGTTGCTGGCTTTTGGCTTGTTTATGTTGACTTAATAAGTTTAGGTATGCTCTTTTGATTCCTGATCTCTCCAAGATCTTTATAATAAAAGGGGTTGTATTTGGTTGAATATTTTTTTCATTATCTAAAGAGATAATGATGTGGATTTTTCATTTAGTTTGTTTCTATGGTGAATGTCATTGATACATTTTAATATGTTGAACCATCTCTGCATCTCTGGGATAAAACCTATATGATCCAGTAGATGATTTTTATGATGCATTTTTGGCTTTGATTTGCTAGTGTTTTATTTATGCATCATTGTTCATGAATGAGACTGGTCTGGAATACTCTTTCTCAGTTGTATCTTTATGAGGTTTGGGTATGAAGCTAATTTTAGCCTCATTAAAATAATTTGGCAATATTTTTTTTATCTATTGAAAAAACCTGAGGAACATTGGTTTTATATTTCCTTTGAAACTCTGGTAGAATAATGCACTGAGATCAACTGTCCCTGTGATTTATCTGGTTGGGAGACTTTTGTTGACGGCTTCTATATTTTTAGAGAATATAGGTCTATTTAAATTATTCATCTGCTTCTGATTTAATTTTTATATGTAATATCTATCCAGAAAGTTTTCTGCTTCTTTTAAATTTCTAATTATCTGGAGTACAGGATTTTTAACTATGCCCTGATGATACTTAGGGTTTCATCATTGTCTGTTGTGTACCACTTTTCGTTACTGATTATGTTCATTTAGATATTCTCTCACTGTGTTTTATTTAGTTGGGATTAAGGTTTGTATATAATGTTAATTTTCTCAAAGAACAAACTGTTTGTCTCATTTATTGTTTGTATTATTTTCATATTTTCTCTTTTATCCATTTCATTGTTTCCTGTCATTTATGCCTCCTTGATGAGTTTGCTTCTTTTTGTTCTAGATATGCTGCTAATTTCTAGTGTGAAATTTCTTCAGTTTCTTTATGTATGAACTTAATTCTATGAATTCTTCTCTTAGCACTGTTTTCATAGTGTTACATAAACTTAAGTATGTTGTTCATTCATTTTTCATGAATTCTAGGGAGTCTTTAGTTTCTCTATTTCTTCCTTGGCCCTGTGGTGATTCATTTGAGCATTGCTCAATTTCAATGAGTTTGTGGGCTTTCTACAACTAATGTTGTTTTTGAATTCTAACTTTAAGCAATAGTGATCTGATAAGATACAGAGGATCATTCCAATTTGTTTGAATCTGTTTAGCTTTGCTTTGTTACAAAGTATATGGTTAATTTCACAGAATATCCCATGAGGTGCTGAGAAGAAGGGGTGTGTGTGTGTGTGTGTGTGTGTGTGTGTGTGTGTGTTTTGGTGGAGTGTTCTGTAGATGTCTGTAAAGCCCATTTGAATCATCATGTCTGATATTTGCTTTATGTCTCTCTTAAACTTTTGTCTGACAGACTTACATAGTGGAGAAAATGGGTGTTGAAGTCTCCCATTATTAGTGTATGGTGTTTGATGTGTGATTTAAGCTTTAGTAATGTTTCTTTTACAAATGTGTCTATACTTATATGTGAGATAGAGATATTCAGAATTAAAATTCCATCTTTCTGTGACAAATATGAAATCTTCTTCTTCTCATTTGATTAAGTTTGAAGTCTATTTTGTTAGATATTAGGATAACTACATCATCTTGTTTCTAAGGTCCATTTGACTGGAAAATTTTTTCTATGCCTTTACTGTGAGGTAATATCTCTCTTTGAAGTTGAGGTGTATTTCTTGTAAGTGTAAGACCCTCATCCCTTATTTGAAAGGAATAAGAAGGAATTTCCTAGAAGAGTATTTAAAATAAAAAACCTCAGACTACTTTCATGTTACCAGAGAAGTTAGTGCCCCTCCCCTCAGGAAATTCCAAGCACAGAGTCAGAGTGCCTGGCCACCAGGTGGAGACTGATAAAGATATCCTGACTCAGGGACAGGGTGACCTTTCTCTGAAGACAAAAACAAGCTGACAAAACAGAATGGGAAAGAGCAAAGACCTAGCACCCATGCCAAACCACCTGATGGCCCTGAAGGGCTTGTAGTTTTTACCATTAAAAAACTAAACCCGCAGAGGGACTCTATCTCCTCCAAACCTTGCTATGACTAGGGAGAGTGCAGGTGACAAGTTCCATGATAGCTAGATTGTATTATGCTTACAATAACAATAAACGTTGCTTGTTGCAGTCTGGACTTCTCTAGTTTCTGGTGATCTCCCTGGGGAGTCATAATCTGGGCACAACAGTAAGAAGCAGAAGGATGGACCATGATTTTGTTTTATTGAAAAAAATCTCCACCTTCTCCCAGCCTCCCATTTCCCTTCCGCTCTCCCTACTCTTCTCCCCCTACCCCCACTCCTCTCCCCCTCCCTCTTCAGTCCAAAGAGCTGTCAGGGTTCTCTGCCCTGTAGGAAGTCCAAGGACCTCCGCCCTCCATCCAGGTCTAGGAAGGTGAGCAGCCAGACTTGTTAGGCTCCCACAAAGCCAGTACATGCAGTAGGATCAAAACCCAGTGCCATTGTCCTTGGCTTCTCAACAGCCCTCATTGACTGCCATGTTCAGAGAGTCCGGTTTTATCCCATGCTTTTTCAGTCCCAGTCCAGCTGGCCTTGGTGAACTCCCAATAGATCAGCCCCACTGTCTCAGTGGGTGGGTGCACCCGTGGCGGTCCTGACTTGCTCGTGTTCTCCCTCCTTCTGCTCTTCATTTGGACCTTGGGAGCTCAGTCCGGTGCTCCAGTGTCGGTCTCTGTCTCTATCTCCATCCATCGCCAGATGAAGGTTCTTATTTGGCTTCTCTACGATCACAAATTATAGGCTCAATGTCCTTTATTTACGGCTAGAAACCAATTATGAGTGAGTACATCCCATTTTCATCTTTTTGGGTCTGGGTTATCTCACTCAGGATAGTGTTTTCTATTTCCACCCATTTGTATGCAAAATTTAATATGTCATTGTTTTTTACTACTGAGTAAAAAATATAATATATATATATATATATTATATTCCACACTTTCTTCATCCATTCTTCCATTGAAGGGCATCTAGGTTGATTCCAGGTTCTGGCTATTACATATAATGCTGCTATGAACATAGTTGAACAAATGCTTTTGTAATATGATAGGGCACCTCTTGGGTATATTCCAAGAGTGGTATTGCTGGATCTTGGGGTAGGTTGATCCCGAATTTCCTGAGAAACTGCCACACTGATATCCAAAGTAGTTGCACAGGTTTGCATTCCCACCTGCAATAGATGTGTATATCCCTTATTCCACAACCTCTCCAGCAAAGGCTATCATTAGTGTTTTTGATTTTAGCCATTCTGACAGGTGTAAGATGGTATCTCAAAGTTGTTTGATTTGCATTTCCCTGATTGCTAAGGAGTTTGAACATGACCTTAAGTGTCTTTTGGCCATTCAAACTTCTTATGTTGAGAATTCTCTGTTCAGTTCAGTGCCTCATTTTTAATTGGGTTAATTAGCATTTTAAAGTCTAGTTTCTTGAGTTCTTTATATATTTTGGAGATCAGACATTTGTCTGCTGTGGGGTTGGTGAAGATCTTCTCCCAGTCAGTAGGTTGCCTTTCTGTCGTATTGACAGTGTCCTTTGCTTTACAGAAGCTTCTCAGTTTCAGGAGGTCCCACTTATTCAATGTTGTCCTTAATGTCTGTGCTGCTGGGCTCATACATAGGAAGTGACCTCCTGTCCCCATATGTTGTAGAGTACTTCCCACTTTCTCTTCTATCAGGTTCAGTGTGTTCAGATTGATATTGAGGTCTTTGATCCATTTGGACTTGAGTTTTGTGCATGGTGATAGATATGGATCTATTTTCATTCTTCTACAGGTTGACATCCAGTTGTGCCAGCACCATTTGTTGAAGATGCTTTCTTTCTTCCATTGTATACTTTTAGGTCCTTTATCGAAAATCAGGTGTTCATATGATTGAGGGTTAAAATCCGGGTCTTCTCTTCGATTCCATTGGTCGACTTCCCTTTTTTTATGCCAATACGAAGCTTTTTTCAATACTGTAGCTCTGTAAAAGAGTTTGAAGTCAGGGATGGTAATACCTCCAGAACTCCTTTATTGTATAAGATTGTTTTGGCTATCCTTTTTTTTTTCATATAAAGTTGAATATTGTCTTCTCAAGATCTGTGAAAAATTTTGATGAGACGTTGATGGTGATTGCATTGAATTTATAAATTGCCTTTGGTAGAATTGCCATTTTTACTATATTGATCCTCCCAATCCAAGAGCAAGGGAGATCCTTCCATTTTCTGGTATCCTCTTCAATTTCTTTCTTCAAAGACTTAAAGTTCCTGTCAAATAGATCTTTCACCTACTTGGTTAGAGTTACCTGAAGATATTTTCTGCTATTTGTGGCTATTGTGAAAGGTGATGCTTCTCTGATTTCCCTCTCTGCTTCCTTTTTCTTTGTGTATAGGAGGGAAACTGATTTTTTGGAGTTGATCTTGTAACCTGCCACATCACTGAAGATATTTATCAGCTGTAAGGGTTTTTGGTGGAATTTTTGGGGTCACTAATGTACACTACCATATCATCTGCAAATAATGGAAGTTTGACTTCTTCCTTTCCAATTTGAATCCCCTTGATCTCCTGATGTTGTCTTATTGCTATTGCTAAAACTTCAAGAACTATGTTGAAGAGTTATCGTGAGAGTGGACAGCCTTGTCTAGTTCCTGATTTTAGTGGGATGGCTTTGAGTTTCACTCCATTTAATTTGATATTAGCTGTCGGCTTGCTATAAATAGCTTATATTATATTTAGATATGACCCTTGTATCCTTAATCTCTCCAAGACCTTTATCATAAAGGGATATTGAATTTTGTCAAATGCTTTTTCAGCATTTAATGAAATGATGATATGTTTTTTTTTTCTTTCAGTTTATTTATATGATGGATTACATTGATAGATTTTCATATGTTGAACCTGCTCTGCATCTCTGGGATAAGGCCTACTTGATCATAATGGATAATTTTTTCTAATGTGTTCTTGGATTTGGTTTGCCAGTATTTTATTGAGAATTTTTGCGTCGATGTTCATGAATGAGATTGGCCTGTAATTCTCTTTCTTGCTTGAGTCTTTGTGTGGTTTTGGTATCAGGGTAACTGTGGCTTTTTGCTACTTTATTGTTCTAACTAGGACCTCAAGAATATATTGAATAGATATGGAGAAAATGGACAACCTTGACATATTCCTGATTTCAATGGGATTGTTGTGAGTATCTCTCCATTTATCTTGATTCTGGCTATTGGTTTGTTGTATATTGCCTTTATTATGTTTAGGTATATTCCTTGTATCCCTGTACTCTCCAAGACATTTATCCTGAAGGTAGTTGTATTTTGTCAAAGGCTTTTTCAGCCTCTAATGAGATGATCTTGTGGTTTTTATTTTCAGTTTGTTTATATAATATATTACATTGACAGATTTTCTTATGTTGAAGCATCCCTACATCTCTTGGATGAAGATGACTTGATCAGGGTGGATGATTTTTCTGATATGTTCTTGGATTTGATTTGCCTCTATTTTATTGAGTATTTTTGCACCAATATTCATGAGTGAGATTGATCTGTAATTCTCTTTCTTAGTAGTATCTTTATATGTTATGGATATCAGGGTAATTGTAGCATCATAAAAGAGTTTGGCAATGTTCCTTCTGTTACTGTTGTGTGGAACAATTTGAAGAGTTTGGAATTAGTTCTTCTTTGAAAATCTTGTAGAATTCTTAGCTGAAACCAGTTGGGGTTTTTTTTTTTTTTTTTTTTTTTTTAACTTGGAAGACTTTTGATGGCTGTTTCTATTTCTTTAGCAGTTATAGGTCTATTTGATTTACTTATCTGGACTTTAGTTAATATTGGTAAATGATATTTATCCAGAAAGCTGTCCATTTCCTTTAAGTTTTCCAGTTTTATGGAGTACATGGTTTTGAAATATGACCTAATGATTCTTTGGATTTCCTCTGTGCCTGTTGTCATGTCCCTCTTTTCATTTCTGATTTTATTAATTTGGTTATTTTCTCTCTGCCTTTTAGTTAATTTGGATAAATGTTTGTCAATTTCATTGATTTTCTTGAAGAACCAACTCTTTGTCTCATTGATTCTTTGTATTGTTTTATTGGTTTCTGTTTTGTTGATTTCAGTTCTCAATTTGATTATTTCCTGTCATCTAACCCTACTGGGTGAGTTTGCTTCTTTTTGTTGTAAAGTTTTCAAATGTTCTGTTAATTCACTACTGTGGGATTTTTCCAGCTTCGTTATGTAGGCATTTAGTGCTATAAACTTTCTTCTTAACACTGCTTTCACAGAGTCCCATAAATTTGGGTATGTTGTCTGATCATTTTCATTGAATTTTAAGAAGTCTTTAATTTCTTCTTTTATTTATTCTTTGACCCTATAATGCTTCAGGTGAGCATTGTGTTTGTGGGCTTCTTGAAATTAATGTTGATGTTGATATCTAATCTTAAGCCATGGTGATCCATTAAGATACATGGAATTATTCCCATTTTTTTTTGTATCTATTGAGGTTTGTTTTGTTACCTAGTATGTGGTCAGTTTTTAAGAACCTTCCATGAGGTGTTGAGAAGAAGGCATATTCATTTATGTTTGGATGGAATGTTCTATAGATGTCTGTTAAGTCCATTTGAGTCATAGCATCTGTTAGTTCCCTTATTTATTTGTTATTTTTTTGTCTGACAGACTTGTACAGTGATGAAAGTAAAGTGATAGTCTCCTATTAGTGTGTGGGGTTTAATATATGATTTAAGCTTTAGAAGTGCCCTTCTGTTCAGGGCATAGATTTTCAGTATTGAGATTTACTGTTGATAGATTTTTCTTTGACTGACTAATGTGGATGGACCTTGGTCTCTTTTGAGTGATTTTAGTTTGAAGTCTATTTTGTTAGATGTTAGAATAGGTACAGAAGCTTGTTTTTCAGGTCCATTTGATTGGAAAAAAAATTTCTCCATCCCTTTCTTCTGAGTCAATATCTGTCTTTGAAGTGTATTTCTTGTACGTAGTAAAAAGATAGATTCTGTTTTTGTATCAAATTTGTTAGTCTGTGTCTCTTTATTGGTGAGTTGAATCCATTTATATTAACCAATATTGATGGACAATAATTGTGATCTCTTGTTATTTTAGTTTCCATTGTTGGTTATGTTATTTTGTGTTTTTTTCTGTTCTTTGGAATTTGCTGCTGTGAGATCTATTCTGTGTTTTTGTTGGTATGGTCAATTTCCTTGGGTTGGAGTTCCACCAGTAATTTGTGTAGTGCTGGGTTTGTGCCTATGTATTGGTTAAATCTGTTTCTGTCTTGGAGTATCTTCTTTTGTCCTTTTATGGTGATTGAAATTTTTTCTGGGTATAGTAGTCTGGGTTGTCAATCATGGTCTCTTAATGTCTGCATAAAGCTTGACCAGGACCTTCTGGTTTTCATTGTTTCCATTGAGAAGTCAAGTGTAATTCTGATAGGTCTGCTATTATATGTTATTTGGCTTTTTTCCCTTTGCAGCTCTTAATACTTATACTTTACTCTGAATGTTTAGTGTTTTGATTATTATGTGGCAAAGAAACTTTTTTATCTACTCTATATATGGTGTTCTGTAAATGTCTTGTATTTTCATAAGCATATCTTTCTTTAGGTTGGGAAAGTTTTCATTTATGATTTTGTTAAATATATTTTTTGTGCTTTTGAGTTAGATATCCCCTTCTTCTATACCTATTATTCTTATGTTTGGTCTTTTCATGGTGTCCCATATTTCCTAGATGTTTTCTGTTGAGCTTATGTTAGATATAATGTTTTCTTTTACAGGTGAGTCTAATTTTATCTATTGTATCTTTTGTGCTTAAGATTTTCTCTTCCATCTCTTTTATTTTAATGTTTGTGGTTCCATTAGTGCATCCTGATCGTTTTCTCATGATTTCTGCTTGTATAACTCCCTCAGATTGTTTTTTTCTTTATTCTCTGTTTTTTTAATTTTGAGTCATCAATACTTTCCTTTATATTATTTTATTTGGTTTTCTTTAAGGTATTTCTTGGTATCTTCCTTTTTTTTGTTTGTCTTTTCCTCCATTTCTTTGGAATTTTTCATTTCCTCCTTAAGAGACTCAAATATTCTCCTAAAGTTATTTTTAGGTCATTTTCTACTGCTTCATCTATATTTAATTGTTCAAGTCATGCTGTTGTAGGACCACTATTTTTTACTGATGTCATGTTGCTCTTTATGCTGTTGCATGTGATCTTACCTGGCATACTCATCTTTTACTCAGATTGGGGCTGTCTGTGACTCTTGTGATCAAATTTCTAGGTGACAGTGGATCCAAGGCTCAGGTGGTTGCTCTTTGTGGTGCAGTCTGGGCCACGGTTCCAGTCACTCTGTTGGTAACTCCATGTATCCAGATGTTGCTCAATGCTCACGAGGTTCCCTCTGCAATATCAGTGATTGTTCAGGCCTGTTCCCACAGAGATTGCTTGATTTTGTTAAATATATTTTGGGGGGCTCTGTCTGATGAGGTTGCTGCCTTGGGTCTGCTCTGATAGTGGTTGTGGCTAAGGCTTACTCGCTCAGAGGTCCCATACTTGTGCCCAGATCCACAAAGTTCTCTGGTTCCAGCCTACTCCCTCAGTGGTTGTTCCCTTGTACCTGCTCCCGTAGAGTTTGCTATCTCAGGCCTGCTCCAGCTTAGGTCACTGATTCTGACCTTTTTCATGGGCCTGCTCATTTCCGCAGAGGTACCTCGTTTGGACCTGGTCCCATATAGGTCTCTAGCTCCAGTCTACTTCCTCGGAGGTCCCAGGCTCACAACCAGATACACAGAGGTCTGTGGTTTCTGCCTACTTCCTCAGAGGTCCCAGACTCATGCCTGTTCTTCTACTTCATTAAAGGAAGTTTTCATTTGCTCTTTAAGAGACTCTATGATCTTCTCAATGATATTTTTATGATTGCTTTCTTCTGCTTCATCTAGGTCGGGATGTTCAGGTCTTGCTATTGTAGAACCATTGGTTTCTGGTAGTTCCCTATTGCTCTTTATCTTGTTGAATATATTTTTAAACTGTAATCTTCCTATCACTTCCTCCAATTGGTACAGTTCAGAACTGTTCTTCAGGGGTCTCCCTCTTACTTCAGTTGATTCACGGGTCATGTGGCTTAGGTGGTTGTTCTTTCTCCAGGTGCAGTTAGGGCCTGTGGCTCTGGTGGGTGATTGCACATTCAGGTGAAGGAAGGGCCTCGGGTGAGTGTTCCTCCAGTTGTAGTTAGGGCCAAGGCACTGATTTGGAAATGTTGGGTGTGCGAGAGGGCTTCTGACAGATATCTGGGATTTCTGTGGATGGGGGTGAAGTTTGAAATGTACCACTGGGAGCTAGGACCTAGAGAGCTGTGCTCTCCAGCCAGAGCCCAAAATCTCTTCTCCTCCTGGTGTAGGTGGGGCAGAAGCTCTGGTGGTTGTTAATGTGCTGTTGCAGTAGGGGATGTTTGGAGGTATAGGATGGATGTTTCCAGGTCTCTGGGGCTTCAGTGGGTGGAGGTGGTCTTGGGATGTACCACCAGAGGGTTAGGGCCTAGAGAGCATCATCATGCATTCAGGAGCCAAAAACACATCCCTGAGTACTTTCTAATGATAATAACACTAATTTTATTCATGCCTTTCATTTCCCTATAATTTCCTGATAGTGCAAGTTCTATGAAGGCAGAATACTATTTTTTCTAGTTCATCATCTCATATATATATTCAACTGCCTCACATGTACTAAACAACCAGGAATCCTATTTGCTGCTGACAAATAAATAGAACACTATGATTGACATTAAAATTTTAACTTTAAAGCCTGAAAATGGAGATACATTCCTGAAACTCTAAGATTTCAGAGGTTGCAGAAAGATTCGAGTTAGATCCAGCCTGAGCTTCAGAGCAAGACTGTAACAATATTGCAAAATACATCCAAATAGACCAAAATACCATCATCAACAATAAAGTGAAACATGGCATTTTCACTAATGATTAAAAAACGTAACTCAGAGAAATTACCTGAATACATAATTTCAACCTGTTTGTTTTTCTAGTTTTTCTCATCTTATTATTTATGAGTGTTCTTTAATCTAACTATTTTTAAATTTTATTTTACATTCCAAATGCAGTTTAATCCCCCTCCTCCCACCTCCTGTCACCTCCTCCAGGCCCATTCTCATCCACTCCTCCCAATGGGTAAGAGACCACATGAAGGGTCAGCAAAGTGTTCCACATTACGTTTTAACAAGAACAAGCTCTTCATTCCAAAATTAAGACTGAGCATGGCATCCCATCATAGGGAATGGACTCTATCAAGTTATCTCGTTTGCCAGAAATATATACCAGCCGTACTGCAAGAAGACCCTCAGACAGGCCAAACTTCACCACTGTCTCCCACATATAGAGGGCCTAGTTTGATCTCATGAACACTCCAAAGCTGTCAGTCTAGAGTTCATGACTTTACATGAGCTTTGTTCAGCCAGCTCTATTATGATCTTGACCTCCCTTGTTCATATATTCCATTCTCTTTCTATTTGATTGGATTCCCAGAGCCTCAGACTGTTGCTTGGTTGTGGATCTCTGCATGTACTTCCATCAGGTGCTGGATGAAGGTGCTATGATGATTGTCAGAGCCTGTGTGGGTCCAACACAGATTCCCTAGCCCGGCTGGAACGGGAGTCGCGAGGAATAAAACTGACACAGCTTACACCATCATCATGGAAAGGCCATATGTCTCTTTATTCTTCAAACATCGTATATATCCACACCAATTCAGCAAGGAAAACACATTAGGCCATCACCTAGGCAATCAGGTGCCTGGGCTCAAGTCCCATCCGCATCTAGCAGTCAGGCAGGCCATGAATTAGCATCTCTATAAGACATCCTCCAAATTACAAAGGAAGGGAAGCACTGAACCTCTAAACTCTTAAGTCATCAGCTTCAGTCAACATCTCTTCTCAGGTAATCTACATTCTAACAAAAGAAGCTAGGAGCAGCACATGCTGGCTTTTGTTAAGGCAGAGACAGCTGGTCTGCAGAGCTACTTGACCAGCTTAGACCGGGCTAATGACTTTTGTGCCATACCAAAATATGGGCCTACAGATGATTATTGGAGCTTTCACCAATCTCATTTCAAGGGAAGGCAGTTTAGAAAGCCATTCCACTGTTGCTAGGAGTCTTAGTTGTGGTTATCCTTATGGAGTCTTCAGAATTTCTCTAGTACGAGATTTCTCCCTAATCCCATAGTAACTCTTGCTGTCAAGATCTCTTTTTCATTATTCTCACCCTCTGTCCATATCCTGCCTCAACCTTCCCATTACCTCATATTCTCATCTCCCATCTTCACTTTACTGCCTTCCATTACCCTCAGTTCACACAAGAGATGTAATCTAATTCCCCTTCCCAGGACAATCCATGTGCTCTTCATAAGGTCATTCTTGTTACCTAACTTTTCTAGAGCTGTGGATTTTAGCCTAGCCATCCTTTGTTTTAATGTCTAATATGCACTTATGGGTGAATTCATACCCTGTTTGTATTTCTGAATCTGGGTTACCTCATTCAGAATTTTTTTTCCAGTTCCTCCCATTTGCCTGCAAATTTCATGATATCATTGTTTTAAGAGCTGAGTAATAATCCATTGTGTAAATTACCACATTTTCTTTATTTATTATTGAGTTGAGGGGCATCTGGGTTGTTTCCAGGTTCTGACTATTATGAATGGTTGAGCATGTGTCCTTGTGGTGTGTTTGAATATCTTTGGGTATATGCCCAAAAGTGGTATTACTTGGTCTTGAGGTAGATTGATTCCCAATTTTCTAAAAACAAAAAAACACCATACTGAATTCCAATGTGACTGTACAAGTTTGTACTCCCACCATCAGTGAAGGAGTGCTACTCTGACTCCATATCCTCTCTGAAAAAAAGCTGTCTTCTATATTTTTATCTTAGTCAATCTGACAGATGTAAGATGGTATCATCATTAGGACTTAAGTTTAAATATACACTTCCTTTCAGTAATTTTTCATGGATATTATTCCACTTTAAAATTATAGTATTAGCTATCCTACCAAGTTTATAAAAGTAAGTTTATACATTTGAATGTTGTTCCCAAAATGGTAGAATTATTTTGGAAGAAAAAATTAGTTATTATGATGCTGTTGGAGGAAGTATGTCACTGATGGTAGCTTTTGAAATTTACAAAGTCCTCTTCAGGTTTTGTGCTTTTTGCTCCTGTTTGTGAATCAAATATAAGCTCTGAGATACTTGCCTTCTGGCTCCCAGGTTTTCTGCTATGATCATCACTGCCAAACCATCTGAAATTACAAACAAGCTCCAAACTAAATTCTTTCTTTTATAAGTTATCTTGGTCATAGTATTTCTTCACAGCAATTTCAGTGTAAGTCAGAATTCATTTCTTTCCTTCAAATCCCACAAGTATGTATGAGGGAGATAGTAGATTTTTTTTCTGTTCATGAAATCAGTTTTTTCCCACTGAGATATTAAAGTCCTCTCTAGAGGTAAAAAAAAAAAAAAAAAAGTAAGAAGCAAAAGTTCTAAATTCTGCTCTCACAAGAAAAATAATAATAACAGAATACACTCAAAGTCAATGATTTTCTTCACTGTGTCTGTAACTTGGCATCACAGGGTACTCACTCAATCTGCAAAAACATGGAAATTTATAGAGTCATATTCAGAGTAAATTTAGCATGGTCAGAAGCGACGGTGACACAAAGAGCTAACAAAAATTTTAAAAGTGAATTTTATGAGTGCCTGATGGCATTTTGTGGGTGCCAAATTCTAAGAATTTTTAGATGTTATAATCTTGTAAATAATGGAGAATCCCATCCTTTTGTTTTCCACTTAATCTGAGGATTGCCACTAAACTTAACAGAAAATAAATAACCAGTAAATTGAGGGCTGCCACTTAACAGACATGCTAAACACTCACAAGTGACAAACCATGCTAACTTAAGGCTTACAAAAATGGACTTAGGACCTATTTACTTACTGGTATACAACAAATCATGTTGAAAAGCAATATATATATATATATATATATATATATATATATATATATAATATAGTTTTAAGAGACAAAAGAAGCATCAGATATAAACTAAGACATAAAAATAATTATGACTACAATTGCTATATTAAGAATCTGAGAAAAATGTTGGTAATGTTCCAGAACAGATAAATCATATGTACTAAGCACTGTATAGGATATCTATGACCTGAACTTATTTTTCCACTACTGAAGAATGATTTTGATGGTTTTTCTCAGAATATATTATATAGCAGTGTAATATTAAGTAGGTTTTAAGATGTACCTGTAGAAATGAGTCAAATTAAAAGACAAATTAAAACCATAAAAACAAAAATACATAAAAGAATTTTCTAGAACAACAGAGCAAGTTAAAATGATGTAAATAGAGCTAATCATGAGATTAAAATGCAAAAGAAGAAAATGAAATAAAATAAATGTATTGAGTATAATGGCTGAAGATATTCCATGCTTTTGTATCAAGAAAACTTAGGGAATGGAAATGAGGAAAATATCAACAAAAAATGGACCTCAGCATGTTATATCAAATTGTTAGACCATAGAGCAAAATATTTTTAATGAAACCTGGCAGGTACAAAGACACTTTATCTACACAGAAACTAAAATGATTATTGTCATGGGGTTGTAGGAACATTAAAAAACGCTTTGCTTGGTTAGGAGCTGGTTAAGACACCTGCCTTGAGTTCTTTGCAGCACCGAGAGACAGCTGGAAGCAGGAACCTTTGCAAGAATGCAGACCAGCTGTCCCTAGCAGCTAGCCCCTTGTCAACATCCAGCTTTGTAGTCTAGACAAAAGCAGAAATAATTGTTTGGGGAGAGGGCGGGGGGGGGGGCATGCACAGAAGCAGAAGTATTCCATACCCTGTACTCAGCAAAACCAACCACCTTGACCCTAAGTAAACCTGGCTTGTGTATTTGCCTATATATGTCAACCCCAAATGAGGAAAGGGAGTTCTCCCTACACACAGCTAGCTGCTTTTGCATTCTGGACTTGACAGATTCCTGTGGTCTCTCTGGTGGTCTCAACTTGGGCACATTTGTGTGCTAATCCAGGATACCCAGAGACCCCCCCAACTGGGATCCATGAATGTCTAGAGATTTATTCTAATACTGGTAAGATTTATATATATGCTGTTTTCTAAGAGTAATACATGCTATTCTAATTTGTCTGGCCAGAAAGTTGTTATTTGCAGGCTCTCACTTGTATGAACAAGTGCAGACAGTGATCCCGGAGGGAAAAAGAGACATCTGGATCCCTTTTGGGACTGAGGTTACAAGCCTTGGGTCATTTGAAAGGGACATAGATATGGTTGTTTTGTATCATCAGACTCTAACAGGGAGCAACCAGGAACCTCTTGTGGAGGTCTGGTTCCCGGTTAGAAGTACTTTTGGGTTTCTCTCCCTGACTATAGAAAGAGAAACCACTTTGTTATTGGTCCTGGAACATTGTTAGATTTGTTTTTTCTTTATCCTGGTTGGCATCCATTTTCTTTGTCTCTTTGTTTGTCTTAAGCCACTTTACATCTGTCATCATGGAAATTCCCTCTATCCCCCTTGATATTCAGGAAGCCTAGTTGTCTTGCTGTTATACAATTTAAATTGTTGTCAGAGCTTAAATGTGGGGAGGGAAAAAAAGGAGTGCACTACAGGAGGGCCAAACCTTGAGAATGCAGAAAATGCAATGTAGCAGAGGACCTGAACTAGGCAGTGGCAAGCTCTGTGCAAGCTGGATGCACACCCCTGGAGTCCTTCTGGAAAAGGCAACTTGTATGTCACGGATCAGAGGTACCTGAGATAAAATGGGTGGCAAAGTTGAAGTGCACCTGGCTGACAGGGCAGAGGGCAGAGGTGAGGTGTGTGGACTGGAATAGTACTGGCAGGAGGAAAAAACAGCAGTGGCCCAAGAAGTGCCACAATCCTAGGGCACAGCTGGGCCTTACAGCCAGGGAGCCACTCAGGAACAGCGAGGGACATAAGCATTTTCCTCCATGTCTCTCTCTGCAGGCCCTGTCTAGGAATCATGAGGGTCTCTGCAGACCTCTTTGTGCAGGAGGGAGGGACCTGCATGCCTGTGTATAGGAAATTGAAAGCTTACAATTGAAAAATTGTGCCAATGTAAAACTGAATTTTGGACAAAGAAAGTTAACAAAAAAAAATTTTTTTTAGGAACATTGGCAACCAAGGACACTCTCTTATGCCCACCATTGCTGCCCCCCTTCTTATTTCCTAAGCCAAGTTTTTCTTCACTGTGATAGCATTCAACATCTCTTCCACTAGCCAGCAGTTTCCTATCTTCAAATTTTCTGTCCTAATACTGCTTAAAAGAAATGTTAAATTATACTAACCTGTGTACTTTAGAAAGCATTGATTTTAAAGTAAGTGTCAAAGATGCATTATGTTTGGTAAAAATATGCCTTTGTTTTCACATTAAAAGAAAAATATGTGGGTTTTAGGCATTTATATCCACTGGGTTACAAATACTTATCACCTTTGATTAAGATGTATACATTTCTGCTTTTGTTTTAAATATTTTATCTATCCAATATTCTGCTAGACAAAATGATAGAAAAAAAACTTTGATTGAAATTTTCATGTTGTCTAGGAAATTAGAGGAGAGACAAGAAAGCCCTAGAAAGGGAGCACAGACACTCCTCAACCCCCTAAAATTACTGGTCATTCTGCAGGGCCTTCTCTCCCCAGCTATTGCCTCTCTCTTCCTATCCCATCCCAGCTTGCTACCAGGCACCCCTTCCCTTCTTAAGGGCCAGTAAATACCCCATATCAGCCTGTTTTGGGGCTGGGATGGGGTGGTGAATGCAACTGGGTGGGAGTTCCTTTGTTTTACTTACCCTCCAAGCAGCAAGCTAGGCCTTTTGTCTGCTATGTCTCTGGCCAGTAAGGATCCCTAATCTTGTACCAGAAGATACATTGGAGAGCATTTGAAGGAAGACATGGGCAGGCACCAATGCAAGAATTCCTGCAACAATCTGGAAAAAAAAAAACATGATAACACTAGAACCCAGTGAAAATACAACAGGAAGACTTGAACACCCTAATCAAGAAGAAGTAGAAAAAATAATAATTATGAAAGTGATAGAGTCCCTTAAACAGATGTGAAAAACTCCCTTAAAGAAATAGATGAGAACAATAACAAAAAAATTGAAGAAATGAATAAATCCCTAAAAGATACCCTCGGAAACCAAGAAAAAAATCAAACAGATAATGGAAACAGTTCAAGACTTGAAAACTAAAATGGAGATAATGAAGAAAACACAAAGCGAGGGCTGGCTGGATATGGAAAATCTAGGTAAATGAACAGAGACTGCAGAGACAAGAATAACCAACAGAATACGAGAAATAGAAGAAAGAATCTCAGATGCTGAGAGAAAATAAAGGCACTGATCAAAGAAAACAGCAAATCCAACAAATTCTCATCACAAAACATCCAGGAAATCTGTGACACTGTGAAGACTAAAACTAAGGATAATTGGGGTAGAAGAAGAATTACAGATCAAAGGCCCAGAAAATATATTCAACAAAATTATTGAAGAAAACTTTCTCAACCTGAAGAAAGATATTCCTATGAAGGTTCAAGAAGCATACAGAACACCAAATAGACTGGATCAAAAAAAAAAAAAAAACCCTCGTCATATAATAATAAAAATACAAAACATACAGAATGAAGAAATAATATTAAGAGCTGCAAAGGAAAAATGTCAAGTAACTTATAAAGGTAAACCGACCAGACTCATACCTGACTTCTCTATAGAAACCATGAAAGCTAGAAGGTCCTGGATAGATGTGCTGCAGAAACTAAGAGACCATGGATGCAAGCCCAGACTGCTATACCCAGCCAATTTTTTGTTCACCATCAATGGAGAAAACACAATATTCCAGGATTAAAACAAATTTAAACAATACGTAGCCACAAATCCAGTCTTGCAGAAGGTAATAGAAAAAAATCAAAAACCAAGGAACCCAACAATGCCCAAAATAACTCAGACATCTAGCAACCCTTCACCAGTACAACTCAAAAAAAGGGAAACAGACAAACTCTATCACCAAAAAAGAAGAAAAAATAGCTGGAGTTAACAACCACTGGTCATTAATATCACTTAATATCAATGGACTCAATTCACCTATAAAAAGGCACAGACTAAAAGATTGGATACAAAAACAGGATCCAACCTTCTTCTCTTTGCTTGAAACACACCTCAACCACAAAGACAGACATTTACTCAGAGTAAAGAGTTGGGAAAAGGTTTTTCAAGCAAACAGACCTAAGAACCAAGTGGGTGGGGCTATACTAATATATAACAAAATTGACTTCAAACTAAAATCAATCAGAAGAGATAGAGATGGATACTTTATATTCATAACAAGAAAAATTCATCAGTATGAAGTCTCAATCTTGAATATCTATGCCCCTAATATAAAAGCACCCACTGTGTAAAAGAAACATTACTAGAACTCAAGGCAAAATTCAAACCCCAAACACTAATAGTAGGAGACTTCAACACTCCTCTCTCACCATTGGGCAGGTTAATCAGAGAATAACCTAAGAGAGAAATAAAAGATCTTATGGATGTAGTGAACCAAATGGACTTAACAGACATCTATAGAACATTCCACCCAAATAAGAAAGAATATACCTTCTTCTCCGCATCTCATGGAACCTTCTCAAAAACTAACCATATACTTGGTAACAAAGCAAACTTGCACAGATACAAAAAATATTAGTAACCCCCTGTGTCTTATCGGATCACCATGGAATAAAGTTAGATTTTAACAATAATTCCTCGCAAGAAAGCCTACAAACTCATGGAAGATGAACAGTCAAATACTGACCCAACCCTTGGTCAGGGATGAAATAAAAAAGAAATTAAAGTCTTCCTTGAATTCAACGAAAATAAAGACACAACATACCCAAACCTATGGGACAATATTAAAGTGATGCTAAGAGGAAAGTTCATAACACTAAGTGCCCACATTAAAAAATGGAGAAAGCTCACAATAGAGACTTAACAGCACAGCTTAAAGCTCTAGAAAAAAAAAAAAAGAAGCAGACTCACCCAGGAGGAGTAGACGACTGGAAATAATCGAACTACAGGCTGAAATAAACAAAATAGAAATACAATCCAAAGAATCAATAAAACAAAGAGCTGGTTCTTTGAGAAAGTCAACAACATTGACAAACCTTTATCCAAACTAATCAAAAGGCAGAGAGACAACATGCAAATTAACAAGATCAGAAATGAAAAGGGGGACATAACAACAGACACTGAGGAAATTTAGAGAATCATTAGGTCTTACTACAGAAGCTTATATGCCACAATGTTGGAAAATGTAAAAGAAATGGACTTGTTTTTAGTAAGTATCATTTACCAAAATTAAATCAAGACTTAGTAAACAATTTAAATAGACCTATAAGTTGTGAAGAAATAGAAGCTGTCATAAAAAACCTCCCAACAACATCAACAAAAATGCCTAGGACCTGATGGTTTTTTTTTTATTTTTTTTTTATTTATTTATTATGTATACAATATTCTGTCTGTGTGTATGCCTGAAGGCCAGAAGAGGGCACCACACCTCTTTACAGATGGTTGTGAACCACCATGTGGTTGCTGGGAATTGAACTCAGGACCTTTGGAAGAGCAAGCAATGCTCTTAGCCACTGAGCCATCTCTCCAGCCCCCCTGATGGTTTTAATGCACAATTTTATCAGAACTCCCAAGAAGAGCTGTGATGTGGGAGTGATTTCTTATTAATAAAGAAACTGCCTAGACCCATTTGATAGGCCAACCCTTAGGTGGGCGGAAAAAACAGAACAGAATGCTGGGATAAAGATACTGGATCAGGGAGTCCCCATGGTTCTCCCACTCCAGACAGATGCAGGTTAAGATCTTTCCTGGTAAGCACACCTCGTGGTGCTACCTAGATTATTAGAAATGGGTTAAGAAGTTGAAACTAATGGGCCAGGCAGTGTTTAAAAGAATACAGTTTCCGTGTAATTATTTTGGGTAAAGCTAGCCGTGCGGGCGGCTGGGTGCCGGGGAAAGTAGCCTGCTGCTCATATTACCACAGAGCTGATATATATACTCCTTAATGTGTTTCACATAATAGAATCAGAAGAATCATTTTCAAACTCTTTTTATGAAGCTACCATCACTCTGATTCACAAACCACACAAAGTCCCAACCAAGAAAGAGAATTCCAGACCAATCTCACTCATGAACATTGATGCAAATATTCTCAATAAAATTCTGTAAAACCGCATCCAAGAACACATTAATAAAAATTATCCATTAAGATCAAGTAGGTTTCAACCCAGAGATGGAGTGCTGGTTCAACATATGAAAATCTATCAATTTCATCTATCATATAAATAAATTGAAAAAAAAACATAAGATCATTTCATTAGATGCAGAAAAATCATTGGACAAATTAACACCCCTTTATAATACAGGTCTTGGAGAGATTACAGATACAAGGATCATATGTAAATATAATAAAAGAAATAAGCCAACAGCTAATATCAAATTAAAAGAAGAGAAACTCAAAACCCTCCCACTAAAATCAGGAACAACACAAGGGTGTCCACCCTCACCATATTTCTTCATCATAGTTCTTGAAGTTCTAGCAATAGTAATAAGAGAACATATGGAGATCAAGGTGATTCAAATTAAAAAGGAAGAAGTCAAATTTTCATTATTTGCAGATGATATGATAGTGTACATTAGTGACCCCAAAAATTCTACCAATGAAATCCTTCAGCTGATAAATACCTTCAGTGATGTGGCAGGATACAAGATCAACTCAAAACAATCAGTAGCCCTCCTATACACGAAGGATAGAGAAGCACAGAGGGAAGTCAGAGAAACTTCACCTTTTACTATAGCCACAAATAGCATAAAGTATCTTGGGGTAACTCTAACCAAGGAAGTGAAAGATCTATTTGACAAGAACTTTAAGTCTTTGAAGAAAGAAACTGAAGGGGATACCAGAAAATAGAAGAATACCCCATGCTCTTGGATAGGTAGAATCAACATAGTAAAAATGGCAATTCTACCAAAGGCAATTTATAAATTCAATGCAATCCCCATTAAAATCCCAACAAAATTCTTCACAGATCTTGAGAGAACAATAATCAATGTAATATGAAAAAAAAAACAGGATAGCCAAATCAATCTTATACAATAAAGGAACTTCTGGAGGCATTACATCCCTGAATTCAAACTCTATCACAGAGCTACAGTGTTGAAAACAGCTTGGTATTGGCATAAAAACAGAGAAGTCAACCAATGGAATTGAATAGAAGACCTGGATATTAACCCACAAACCTATGAACACCTGATTTTTGACAAAGGATATAAAAGTATATAATGGAAGAAAGAAAGCATATTCAACAAATGGTGCTGGCATAACTGGATGTCAACCTATAAAAGAATGAAAATAGATCTATATCTATTACCATGAACAAAACTCAAGTCCAAATGGATTAAAGACCTCATTATTAATCTGAACATGCTGAACCGGATAGAAGAGAAAGTGGGAAGTACTCTACAACATGTGGGCACAGGAGGTCACTTCTTACGTATAACCCCAGTAGCACAGACATTAAGGGCAACATTCAATAAATGTGACCTCCTGAAACTGAGAAGCTTCTGTAAAGCCAAGGACACTGTCATTAAGACAAAAAGGCAACCTACTGATTGGGAGAAGATTTTCACCAACCCCACATCAGACAAAGATCTGATCTCCAAAATATATAAAGTACTCAAGAAACTAGATTTTAAATTGCTAATTCCCCTGATTAAAAAATGGGGCACTGAACTGAACACAGAATTCTCAACAGAAGAAGTACAAATGGCCAAAAGACACTTAAGGTCATGTTCAACCTCCTTAGTGATCAGGGAAATGCAAATCAAACAACTTTGAGATATCATATTACACCTGTCAGAATGGCTAAAATCAAAAACACCAATGATAGCCTTTGCTGGAGACGTTGTGGAGCAAGGGGAACACTCATCCATTGTTGGTTGGGAATGCAGACTTGTACAACTACTCTGGAAATCAGTGTGGAGGTTTCTTAGGAAATTCGGGATCAACCTACCCCAAGATACAGTGATACCGCTCTTGGAAATATACCCAAAGATGCTCTATCATACTACAAAAGCATTTGTTCAACTATGTTCATAGTAGCATTATTTGTAATATCCAGAACCTGGAAACAACCTAGATGCCCCTCAATAGAAAAATGAATAAAGAAAATGTGAAATATATACACATTAGAGTACTACTCAGTTGTAAAAAAACAATGACATCTTAAATTTTGCATGCAAATGGATAGAAATAGAGAACACTATCCTGAGCGAGGAACCCCAGACCCAAAAAGATGAATATGGTATGTACTCACTCATTAGTGGATTCTAGCCATAAACAAAGGACATTGAACCTATAGTTGGTGATCCTAGAGAAGCTAATTAAGAAGGTGAACCCAAAGGAAAAAAATGTAGTTATCCTCCTGGATATTGGAAGTATTCAAGATTTCTAGGCAAAATTTGAGAGCTTTTGGTTGGGGGTGTGACTGGGGTAAGGGGAGATGGGGAAAGAGAAGTGAGAATGGGAGGATGGGGAGAGCTTGGGAGAATGGGACAGTTGGGATATAGGAGGAGTGGATATGGGAACAGAGAAGTATATATCTTAATTAAGAAAGCCATTGGAGGGTCGGCAAGAGACTGGACTTTAGAGGGGTTCCCAGCTGTCCAAGGAGATGTCCCTAGCTTGTTCCTTGAGCAGCTGAGGAGAGGGCACCTGAACTGGCCCTATACTATAGCCACACTGATGAATATCTTGCATATCACCATAGAACCTTTATTTGGTGATGGATGGAGATAGAGACAGAGACCCACATTGGAGCACTGGACTGAGCTCCCAAGGTCCAACCTGAGCAAGGAAGTCAGGACCGTGAGGTGTGCTCTCACCCTCTGTGAAGGTGGAGCTAATCTAATGGGAACTCACCAAGGCCAGGTGGACTGGGACTGATGGAGCATGTGATCAAACCGGACTCTCTGAATGTGGCTGACAATGAGTGCTGAGAAGCCAAGGACAATGGCACTAGGTTTTGATTCTATTTCATGTACTGGCTTTATGGGAACCTAGTCTGTTTGGATCCTCACCTTCCTATACCTGGATGGAGGGGGAGGTCCTTGGACTTCCCACAGGGCAAGGAACCCTGACTGCTCTTTGTCCTGGAGAGGGAGGGGGAGGGGGAATGGTGGAGGGAGAGGGAAATGGGAGGAGGGGAAAATTTGCAATAATAATAATAAAATAAAATAAAAATTTATATTAAAAAAATAAAATGCTACGCACTTAAGAATGTAAGCTGTGACCATCCTAGGTCAAATATTGTACTGCCTGCTAGTCTTGCCAAGTCTAGCATTGTGGAGCTGCTTGTGCCTCTGAGCCATGCACACTGCCCCAGTTCCAGGCACAAAGCTGATCCAACTTGCCATTAAACAAGCTGCAGCAGTCTCCTCATCAACCCAATTCAAATGCTCTTTCTCCTGCAAGAGCCAGAAGTCATGCTGGCAGCTTAGCCCAGAAATCTGGCATTTTAAAATGGCCACAGCTTTTTACCTGCTAAGGCCGAATCAGGAAGATATCTCTTAAAGGAGATGCTGCTACATACCTCTAGAAAATAGTAAGAAGCTGTGTCAAACTCCATATTTGTGTGTCTAGAATTACTTTAAAACTTTTTCAGGATTTTGTGTGTGTGTGTGTGTGTGTGTGTGTGTGTGTGTGTGTGTGTGTGTATGTAGTTAGCCACATTGCCTTGCCAATTTGTTGGAGGAAAGAGAGAACCACTTGTTTGTCTCAGCTGTCTGGCTAACTTACTCCCAAAATAATGACACAGAAACTGTATTCATTATATCACTGCTTGGCCCATTAGGTCAAGCATCTTATTGGCTCACTCTTACATCTTAATTTAATCCATTTCTAATATCTGTGTATCACCATATGGTAGTGTCTTACTGGCAAAGATTCAGCGTGTCTGACTCTGGCAGCTCCATGGTGTCTCTCTGGCTCCACCCTTCTTTTTCCCAGCATTCAGTTCTGTTTTCCCTGTCTACCTAAACTCTGCCCTATCAACAGGCCAAGGCAGTTTCTTTATAATGACAACACACAGAAGGGACTCCCACATTATTTAATCTTCAGGCATATTTACCACATTTACTGTCCTAACTACAAGATTCTTTCTTTTAACATTTTTCTCTTCATACTCCTCTCAGAACTGAGTAGGCCATCTATTTTCTTATGAGATGTTTTAAATATCTTCTCAGATTTTACATATATATATATACATAATTTACAGTATATTTTTCTGTGTGTTGCTATTATACTAGCATAAAAATCTCTAAGTTTTTCTATGTCCTCAAAAATACATACCAGTATCTATTTATGTAATAGTGAATAACTATCTCCATATTGCTCATACAAAAATAAGAATATGGCTTATTCTACAGATATAAATTATAGAGCCTTGCTAGCTAACTTCTCAGTACATAATCCTTAAGAAATATCAATCAGCTTATATGCTTTTGGTTAGTTAGAAACATTTTAGTTTTCTGATGGTTCTATTTTTTTTTTCAAATTCCGTATAGTCTTTTTAAAGTTTGCTGAATGAGGATAGTGATTTATCATGATTTTTATGTTTATATCTTACAGCAGGTACTGAGTATTCAGTGAAAAAGCATATTCTTATGTTTAATATATTTTACAATTTCTAGAGCTGAAATTTTATCCTTTAACAAGTTTCCTACAAAAGGGATGAATTGCTGACTAGACTATAATGTCTCTTCAAGTCCTGCCTAACAGAGAGCATGCATCTGACTGTTAAATCACTTATGGTCACAGGTTTGATAGTGAAATATATGCTGTCCTCAGACACAAAGCACAAAAGTCTGAAAAAATTAACCAGATATTTCTACCTGAAAGGGAGTAGAGTTAAAATCTCTTGATGTTCTTTTGTGAATTCCATCAGCGTGTAGCACATTAATCAGTAGAAAGTGAAATCTTTACAGTTTGATAAGCTGGTGACAGAAAACCAGTTTAACACAGAGGATGAAGTTTCAGAAAGGAAGGGAGAAGTCCCAGAATGGGGCTTATAAAACTGGAGTGTGTGCTTTTGAATATAAACTGCCGAATCACATGACACTGAACTATCTAGACCAGAATGGCCAGCATAACAAAAGGATTTTTACTTAGTAGGTCTTTGTCTTTAAAAACAGTTAAAAATGACCAAGAGTTGAAGTGACCACAGGAGGTTCAGTGAACTTCGTTAAGAAATTAATCTAGTCCTGTAATTGAGAAATTTGGAGAGAATATATAAGTTAAGAGACAAGAAATTTGTCAATTAACCACAGTTGAGATTTACCTGAAATAAGAAAAGCTATAAAACATTAGGAGGTATGTATCAGAGTGACTAGAAAGAAGATGGTAAACTCTTCTGGTATCTAGTTGGGTGCCTTCATCACAGATCCCATTTCCTGTGACAAAATGTCTTGATGTATCGATCTCACTGTTATCTGTCAATGGAATATCCAAATTATTTCTTGTTTTCATGGTCAACATTTAATTTCATGATTTCCCTTAACTTTTTGATATTATGCTAATAAAGTTGTTGAGCTACTACTTTTAAACAATTCAAAAAATAAGTGTCTCCAAAACTATAAAAATAGCATGGGTCTTATAAGAGTTTGTCATTTCTTGTAATTGAATCATATAAAATGAAATATGTCATGAATATCTGAAAACATTTTTTTATCTCAGAAATGGATCTAAGGAATAGCTTAGTTTTACATACCTAGTATTTATTGAACTTATATCTTTGTAAATACCATTATTTATCTATTTCTTCTAGAGTTGTACAATCTTATGAATATTGAGTAAATAATAGTTGAAAACAAATAACTTTCTACAACAATTAAATATATACACAAGTAATATTTATATTACTAAGATTGTCTAATTTTAATAAACTAATAAGATTTTCTGAAAAATACAATAAGTTGTCACTTCCACATTCTTTGAGTAATAGCAAAACTTGTTCTTATGTTTTAGAAAGGGTATTTGCAATTTGTATCAAGAATGTGGGTACAAGTGTGAGAACATGCTTGGAATCCCAGTATTGAGACAGTAGAGACAGTGACATTATAAATTTCTGGCCAGATAAGATTACATTTTAAGATTCTCTTCCAAGTAAAAACAAAACAAAAAACAAAAACCTAAATAAAAAATAAAACTCTTTATTAATAATGTGCCCTGTGATTACAATAAAAAATTCTGAAAGAGGTAAATACATCTAACTTTATGGCAAAAATTATAATATTATACAATTAAAAAGGTAAACCCTCACTAACATGGAAATGGCTATATAAATCTAAATGGGATATAAAATACAGTGATAGTTATGAATTAAAATAATAAAAATATAATTTCATGAATGACTCATAAATCTTCATACCTTATGAAATTCTCTAACTGAAATCTGATGTAAACTAAAAAAAGAAAACTGAAGGCCCATTCTATATTTATTAATTTTATATACCATATACCTGAGTATTTATTACAAAATTAATCAAAACAGATTTGCTATTATATTAAAATTGTATACTTTATACTATATGAATTTTAATTAGTGAGTGATATATCATTGAATTACATATGTGTATTTTTTTGTAATTTTCTTCATTCTTTGAACATATTTTATTTTCATATGTGTATTTTAAAGTAAGTAAATGGCGCTAGAGGGATGGTTTGGCATATAAACACACATAGTGTTCCTGTAGAAAACATAAATTTCATTCTCAGCACCCATAATAGAGAGCTCACAGTTTGTTGAGGGATTGCTGCTGCTGCCTGTTGTATGATCCCCATTTTTCATGGGGCAGGTGGTGAGAAGACTTGGAAACAATGACACAGAATCTAAGAGGTTATAATACAGAAGCTCTTTATTGTTAAAAGGTCAGGCATTTTTATCGTGTTAGGGATATTAAACTGCTGCAGGAACAGTTTTGGTTCGTCCTTTTGAAACTGGCGGTGACTGCCAGCATATTGTGATTGGCTATGTGTGTGTGCCATTAATTATTATGCTTCTGATAGAGGATTTTTAGGACATTTTTTTCTTATTCATTTTAAATTTGCATGTAGTTATTTATGCTTATCCTATTGCCCTGTATTATCTCACCCTTTAATTTGATTTTTATTGGGTGAGCAAGTGGGAATTATGAATTTTTCATAAACCCACCTCAGCATCTTCTAGGCATTTTTTTTTGGGGGGGGGCTGTGATTGTCTTACTTTGGCCTGCCTGATAGGCTCTTACCCATATTTTGATTCCCAATACTCAAAGGGTTGGGTTCCCAAAAGGTCCTAAGAAGTCATAACAAGGGGAGACTTTTAGGAGAACTAGGGCTTTAAATTGCCTCCTGTATTTGTGTTAGCCAAGCATGGACAACCTCCCTTGGATGTTTTGGTCCAGCATGGTCCATAGCTGGTAACACCTAGTATATTGACTTGTTCACCCACTGATGACAGGTTCTTAGCTATAGGAGAGACACTTTTTTTTTTTTTAATTTTTTGAGACAGGGTTTCTCCGTAGCTTTTTTGGTTCCTGTCCTGGAACTAGCTCTTCTAGACCAGGCTGGCCTTGAACTCACAGAGATCTGCCTGCCTCTGCCGCCCGAGTGCTGGGATTAAAGGCATGTGCCACCACCACCCGGCAGGAGAGACACTTTTTATTTTTATTTATTTTATTACTTAAAAATACCAATACAAATTTCCACTCCCTCCCCCCACTCTCTTCTCACTGTCTCTATAGACCCTCCACTCAACCCCTCTCCAATCCTAAGAGGGGGTAATACACCCTGCCCTCTGGAAAGTCCAAAGCCCTCCCTACTACATCTAGATTGAGCAAGGTATACAACCAAAGAGAATAGGATCCCAAGAAGCAAGTATATGCAATAGAGACACATTCCAGTGTCACTATCAGTGCCCCCTCAGTTTGGCCCCAACTGTCAACTTCCTTCAAAGGGACTTGTTTGTTTCCATGATCATTCACTTCCCGTCCAGTTGGAGTTGAAGAGCTACAATTAGCTCAGGCAAAATGTCTCAGTGGATGAACCCCTTATGGTCTTGAATTCTTTGCACATACTCTTACTTCTTCCACTCTTAAACTGGACATTGGGAGCTCAATCCAGTGCTCCTATGTGGATCATTGCTCTGTTCCCATCTGTTGTTGGATGAAGGTTCTATGGTGACATTTAAGATAATCATCAGTCTGACTACAGGGTAAGGCCAGTTCAGACACCATCTCCTCTATTGCTTAGTGTCTTAGCTGGGGTCATGCCTGAGGATTTATGGCAACTTTTCTAGAGCCAGGTTTCTTGCTAACCCCATAATGGCTCCCTCAATCAATATATCTCTTTCCTTGCTCTCATATCTGTCCTTCCTCCATCTTGACTATCCCATTCCCTCAAGTTCTCCTCAACCTCCCCTTCTTCCCTGTGTTCCACTCCCTGCCCCCTTGCTCCCAAATTTTTTGTCTGTTTCCAATTTCCATGTAGGTCTATGTATGCTGGTCTTTGGACTCACTTTATTACTTAGCTTCTCTAGGATTGTGAACTAAAGGCTCAATGTTCTTTGTTTATGACTAGTATCCACTTATGAGTGAGTGCTTACCATATTTGTTTTTTTGGGTCTAGGTTACCTCACTCAGGATAATGTTTTCTCATTCCATCCGTTTTAATGCATTTTTCAAGATGTCATTGTTTGTTACTGCTGAAATGTATAGATGTGTCATACTTTATCCATTCTTCAGTTGACATGCATCTAGTTTGTTTCCAGATTCTGGCTATTACAAATAATGCAGCTATAAACATAATTGAACAAATGCTTTTGTATTATGATGGAGCATCTTTTGAGTATATTCCCAATATTGATATTGCTGGATCCTGAGGTAGGTTGACTCCCAGGTTTCTAAGAAACTGCTTCACTGATTTCCAAAGTGGTTGTACAAGTTTGCATCCTACCCGCAATGGATAAGTGTTCCCCTTGCTCCACACCCTCTCCAGCATAAGCTATCATTAGTGTTTTTAAACTTAGCCATTCTAACAGGAGTAAGATAGTATCTCAGAGTTGTTTTGATTTGCATTTCCCTTAAAGCTAAGGAAGTTGAACATGTTCTTAGGTATCTTTTGGTCATTTGTAATTCTTCTGTTGAGAATTCTCTGTTCAGTATACCACTATTTAATTGGGTTATTTAGAATTTTAATGTTTAAGTAAATGTTTAAGTATATATATATGATCAGTCCTTTGTCTTATGTGGGGTTTGTGGAGATTTTTTCCCATCAAGTAGGCTTCCTTTTTGTCTTATTGACTGTGTCCTTTGCTTTACAGAAGCTTCTCAATTTCATGAGGTCCCATTAATTTATTGTTGTTCTTATTGTCTGTGCTACTGGGGTTATATTTAGGAAGTAGTCTCCTGTGCCCATGTATTGAAGGCTACTTCCTACTTTTACCTCTATCAGGTTCTTTGTGGTCATATTTATATTGAGGTATTTAATACATTTGGACTTGAGTTTTGTTCATGGTGACAGATATGGATTTATTTTCATTCTTCTACAGGTTGGCATCCAGTTATGCCAGCACCATTTGTGGAAGATGCTTTCTTATTTATTGTATAATTTTAGCTTCTTTGTCAAAAACTAGGTGGTCATAGGTGTGTGTTTTAATATCTGTGTCTTCAATTCAATTCCATTGGTCAACGTCTCTGTTTTTATGACAATACCAAGCTGTTTTCATTACTGTAGTACTCAAATAGATCTTGATGTAAGGGATGGTAATGCCTCCAGAATTTCCTTTATTGTACAGGATTGTTTTGAGTATTTTGGGTTTTTTGTTTTTCCATATGAAGTTGATTATTGTTCTTTCAATGTCTGTGAAGAATTGTATTGGGATTTTGATGGGGATTGCATTGAATCTGTAGATTGTTTTTGGTACAATTGCCATTTTTACTATGTTGATCCTTCCTATCCAAGAAGCATGGGAGATCTTTCCATTTTTTTAGTATCTTTTTTCCATTTCTTTCTTCAAAGACTTAAAGTTCTTGACAAATAGGTTTTTTCACTTCCTTAATTAGTGTTACCCAAAGATATTTTATGTGATTTGTGGCTATTGTGAAAGCTGTTTCTCTGATCTCCTTCTCAGATTCTTTATCCTTTTTGTATAGGAGGGATACAGAATTATTTGAGTTGATCTTGTATCCTGCAACTTCATTGAAGGTATTTATCAGCTGTGGGAGTTCTCTGGTAGAGATTTTGGATCACGTATGCCCACTATCATATCATCTGTAAATAACAAAAGTTTGAGTTCTTCCTTTCCAATTGGAGTCCCCTTGATCTCCTTATGTTGTCTTATTGCTATTGCTAAAACTTTAAGAACTATGTTAAAGAGATACGGAGAGAGTAGACAGCCTTGTCATAGTTCTGATTTTAGTGGAATTACTTTGAGTTTCTTTCCATTTAATTTAATGTATGTTGTCTTGCTGTATATTGCTTTTATTATATTTAGATATAATCCTTGTAATCTCTCCAAGACCTTTATTATGAAGGAGTGTTAAATTTTGTCAAATGCTTTCTCAGCATCTAATAAAATGATAGTATGTTTTTTTCTTTTGTTTTATTTATATGATGGATTACATTGGTAGATTTTTGTGTGTTAAACCAGCCCTGCATCTCTGGATGAAGCCTACTTGATCATAATGGATGATTTTTTGATGTGTTGTTGGATTAGGTTTGCTAGTATTTTATTGAGTATTTTTGCATTTATGTTTATGAGTGAGATTGGTCTGTAATTCTCTTTCTTGGTTGAGTATTTGTGCAGTTTTGGTTATTAGGGTAATTGTAGCCTCATAAAAAGTGTTTGGCAACCACCCTTCTGTTTTTATTATGTAGAAAACTTTGAGGATTATAGGTATTAGCTCTTCTTGAAAGTTATGGTAGAATTCTGTCCATCCGAACCTGGGCATTTTGGTTAGGAGGTTTTTGATGACAGCTTCTATCTCCTCACAGCTTATGGGTCTATTTAAATTGCTCACCTGGCCTTGATATAATTTTTTAGATGATATCTATCTAAAAAAACATCCATTTATTTTATATTTTCCAATTTTGTGAAGTACAGGCTTTTGTAGTAGGACCTAATGATTCCCTGAATTTCCTCAGTGCCCATTGCTATGTCCCCCTTTTCATTTCTGATCTTATTAATTTGTGTGTTCTCTCTCTGCCATTTGATTAATTTGGATAGGGGTTTGTCAATCATGTTGATTTTTTCAAAGAACCAGTTCTTTGTTTCATTAATTCTGTGTGTGGTTTTCTGTGTTTCTGTTTTGTTGAATTCCACCCTCAATTGGATTATTTCCTACTCCTCTTGGGTGAGTCAGCTTCTTTTTTTCTGAGCTTTGAGGCATGTTGTTAGGTCTCTGATGTGAGTTTTCTTTATGTGGGCACTTAGAATTATGAACTTTCCTATTAGCACTGTTTTCATAGTGTCACATAGGTTTGAATATGTTGTGCTTTCATGTTCATTGAATTCAAAGGTTTTAATTCACTTCTTCATTTCTTCCTTAACCCAGGGGTTGTTAAGTAGTTGACTATTCAGTTTCCATGAGTTCGTAGTCTTTCTAGGAGTAGTATTGTTTTTGAATTCTAACTTTACTCCATGATGATCTAATAAGACACAGTGAATTACCCCAATATTTTTGTATTTGTGGATGTTTTCTTTGTTACCAAGTATGTGATCAATTTTAGAGAAGGTTCCACGAGGTGGTGAGAAGAAAGCATATTCATTTTTGTTGGGATGGAATCTTCTATAGATGTCTGTAAGTCCATTTGATTTATTACCTCTGCTAGTTCTATTATTTCTCTGTTAAATTTCTGTCTGTTTGACCTGTTCATTGTTGAGAAAGGAATGCTGAAATCTCCTACTATTAGAGTGTGGAGTTTGATGTGTGATGTATGTTTTAGTAATGTTTCTTTACATATGTGGGTGCTCTTGTATTAGGGCATAGATATTCAGGATTGAGACTTCATATTGATGAAATGTTTCTGTTAAGATTATAAAGTGTATTTCTCCATCTCTTGTGATCAATTTTAATTTGAAATCATTTTTTTGATATTAGTATAGCCACACCTTCTTGTTTCTTAGGTCCATTTGTTTAGAAAACCATTTCCCACCACTTTACTCTGAGGTAATGTCGGTCTTTGAGGTTGAGGTGTGTTTCATATAAATAGCAGAATGCTGGATTTTGTTTTCATGGCCATTCTCTTAGCCTGTGTCTTTTTATAGGTGAATTGAGGTCATTGATATTAAGCAATATTATAGGAGAGACACTTAAGCAGAAATATTAAAGCCACTACCACCCCTCCCATAAGGCACCATGCAACAAGTTTAGAGGTGTCTTGCAGTGATCTTCTATGATCCTATACTTGGTCAAAGAACATGATCCAATAATTCCATTCATATTGTGTAAAGTTTCAAATATTCTGATTAAATGTTTTCACCTGGACAATGTTATATCAGGTAAAATCTTGTGCAAATTTTTAAGGACAAATTAAATTGGTGATGTCGGAACCTAGCATGCTCCAGCAAAGACAAGAATGCTGTCATAGTAATAGTTAGGTGATCTACTCTGTGGTTTCAGGTTGGTAGCATTACTTGGAGCCTTGTATGTGACCTGATATGGGATATTTGAGAGGGGTTTCCTCTGGTCTACAGTAAGTCTTGAAAGCTTGCAGGATTTTGGAGATAGAATCATTTTGGGGACTTTAATTTTGCAAAAGGTAATATTTTAGATATTCATGTGGCATAGCAGCAATCTAAGAAAATATGTATGAGTTAGTATTGGGCCATTTTTAGTACCATAAGGACCAACAATAACGTCCATAGTTGTACCAATCCAGGATTTGGTTGGGTATAAGCCCTTTCCTTATGTTGAACTCCCATTATGTTTAGCCCCCAAATAGCTTTATTGGCATCTATAAAGAATATAGTGGTTTAAGATGGCATTTTTGATGGTGTGGCATTTTTTATTTTATTTTTTATTTATAAGTGGGGAAGACAGAAAGTTGTCTTTCCTGATGGAAATGATTATTCAGAATGTCCATACTGGGACCTAGCAATCAATTTATCACAGACATGCTCTCTATGTGGTTGTCTGTTTCTCTTATATTTACTTAAAACAATATCTCTGCAATCTATAACTATACCTTTATCTTCTGGATCAGGGAGTTTATCAAGTACCATGAGCAAATGCTGACTTTCCTGAAGGGCAGCAAACAGCTTATTTTTATAGATTATCCCTGGAACCTGGCACAGAATACAAAGAATGAGCAGCAGAAACACTCTGCTCCAACATTAGCTATGGAAGAGGACCTAAAAGTGTTCTATAATGCTTTCAAACTAATTCAAAAAGACATCAAAATCTCAATTAAGCTTGATTACAGTACTACTCAAGTAACCTCAGATGAGAGAACAAAAGTATTGAAGTAATCTGTCCGTTTAAATTACATCTACTATGCTTCTGAAAATAAAGAGATCTGCCTAGTTCAGCTGAATCATTGAAAAACCAAGACACACCACTGATGGAGGAAGGTCATTGTTTAAAAAATAAAGAAACTGCTTGGCTGGCCCTCATAAGTTAAAACATAGGTGGGAGGAGTAAACAGAACAGAATGCTGGGAGGAAGAGGAAGTGAGTGCAGAGACGCCATGCTTCCCTCTCCCAGGTAGGCACGATAGCTCTGCTCTCTGAGGCACTCACAATTAAGCTCCAACCCAGGATGGACATAGGCTAGAATCTTCCCGGTAAGTGCACCTTGGGGTGCTACATACCTTATTAGAAATGGGCTAGTCCAGGTGCGAGAGTTATCTGAGAAGAGGCTAGATATAATGGGCCAAGCAGTGTTTAAAAGAATACAATTTATGTGTTGTTATTTCTGGGCATAAGCTATCAGGCAGCCAGGGTGCTGGGGACGCAGCCCTGCTGCTCCTATTTCAACAAAATGGCGCCTGACGTGGTAGCAGCAATTTCTTGGGTCTGCTCTGCTTGCTGGAGGCAAGCAAGCGCTCTCATCAAAGAGAGGCTTCCTGACTCAGCTTCAGCTGCAAAACCCTGCAGCTCTTAAGAGGTCCTGCCAGGAAACATTTAAATGGTGTTGATAAAAGCCGACTGAATGCTTGTTTGTTTTCAGCAGTAGCAGAAAAAAAAAAAAAACCTGTTTTGTTTTAAAATGCCGGCTTTCTGGGCCATCCTGCCAGGGCAAACTCTGACTGTTTGAGGCAGGAGGGCCAGCTACAGAGAGAGGACTTGAGTGTTGTCTGTTGCAGCTTGTTTGATGGCAAGGACCTTGAAACATTGTAGACTTGTGGCACTGAATGCAGCTCTGGCCGGTACCTCAGCCACAAGGTTGGAATGGCAGAAAGCTAAGGAATGGGCTACATCTAGCCGACAAAGCCACGGCTTTAGTCCTACTGAGATTGCTTGGTAAATTAAAGACTCATGTGGTCAGAAAAACAGAGAGAGATACAGTAAAGAGAGCGTCAAAGACAAAGAAAATTTTTAAATGTTTTACAGTGTTAAAAATATATGCAGACTAAAAATTAAAGTTCTTAAAGTAAAAAACAAAAATAAGGAAGAAAGAGAGTAGTTGGGTGTGGTAGTACACACCTTTAATCCCAATACTTGGGAGGCAAAGGGAGATTGACCTCTGAGACTTCAAGGTGTGGTAGCACACGCCTTTAATCCCAGTGCCTAAAAGGCAGAGACAAACAGATCTCTGTGAGTTCAACGTGTAGTAGCATACACCTTTAATCCCAGTGCCTGGGAGGCAGAGAATGGTGGATCTCTGAGAGTTCAAGGACAGCCTGGTCTACAGAGTTATTCCAGGTCAAAGATACAGAGAACCTGTCTCAAAAAGCAAATAAATAAATAAATAAATAAATAAATAAACAATAGAGGTTAAAATAAAGCACACAAAGATGAAAAATACACAGAGAATCTTGATACTGTATGCTATTATGCTCTCTTTGAATTGTTTGAATGCTAAGGAAGGAGCAACGGCTATTAAAAGATATTTGTTTATAAATGCTGCTGAACTAACTCAACATAGATATTTTGAAAATGCCTTGACTTTGAAATGTGGATCTAAGGACACGATGCTTTGGAAAGGAGTTTCTTATTTTGTTTTCACATAGGGTGAGAGTCTGTGGATTTCTTCTATCCGAATATGGTATGATGGACCACGCCCTCCTGAAGGGTTGCTGTAAACATCTTCAGAAAATTGCTTCACTCAACTGCCAACTGAGATTAAACTAGCACACAGGTTATACCATTAAAGACCTCATTAATGACGCCCCCATTCAGCAGGAAGCAGTTTGGCAAGAAATAACTGCGCCCTTATTCCCAAAAATTGTTCATAAATGTTCTTTTACATTTAAAGGGGGATATGATAGAGGTATGAATAATTTGCATTAGTATAGATTTTGCTTTATTGATAGAGATTTAAGGTCAATTTTGTTATATGTATATGTATTTCTGATCTTTATTAAGGTATTGTGATTGTGTAGTTCACTTAAAAATGTAATGTACATAGGCTGTTAATGGATAATCAATAATAGTCAAGCTTGTAGTCATGTTAGTTAAGATTTACTAGATGTGCATAGATATATTTTAGATAGGTATTCTTCATATTTTTCAAAGATTACAGAATATGGCATTTTTAAATGTTTTAATAACTTAGGGTTTTTCATGACAATGAGACACTCTGCTCCTGGCAGCACCAATCTACTTCAAAAGGAAGCTGGGCATTGAAGAGGCTCCTTATGGAATTTGATAGCCATTTGGGCAAGAAACTGCTCTTGCCTGGACTATTGCATAAACTGGACACAGAGAACCCACAGAGAGAAGATAACTGAACTTGCCTAAAGGTGAGATGATCTTTCGGGGTTCCTGACTCATGAAAGAGTCTGCGAGACATTCTGCAGGACACAGCAGATAATGACTGAACTGCCTTTGAATTTTCCTGCTTCATGGAAATGTCTGCTGGATAACATGGGCATGTAGGCCGAAGATGGATGCCCCAACGGTACAGCAAAACTTTGGGTGACTGTCCGGGCAGCAAGATGTCTCTGTCATTTCCAGAGTTTTGGATTTGTGTGCTTAGGTAATATTGTATCTTTCTGGAGTCTTTGATGGAGTTGAAGGATAGTTAGTTATAGTTTTCCTTAGTTATGATAAAGATAAAATAGATGTAAATATTGTAATTTTTACTTGATTACCATTTTGTTATATGTAATTTTGCTATTTTAAAGTTAAAGCCTTCCTTCTCTTTTTTGTTTAAACAGAAAAAGGGGAAATGATGGAGGAACATCATTGGTTAAAAAATAAAGAAACTGCTTGGCTGGCCCTCATAAGTTAAAACATAGGTGGGAGGAGTAAACAGAACAGAATGCTGGGAGGAAGAGGAAGTGAGTGCAGAGACGCCATGCTTCCCTCTCCCAGGTAGGCACGATAGCTCTGCTCTCTGAGGCACTCACAATGAAGCTCCAACCCAGGATGGACATAGGCTAGAATCTTCCCAGTAAGCGCACCTTGGGGTGCTACACACCTTATTAGAAATGGGCTGGTCCAGGTACGAGAGTTATCAGAGAAGAGGCTAGATATAATGGGCCAAGCAGTGTTTAAAATAATACAATTTGTGTGTTGTTATTTCTGGGCATAAGCTATCAGGCGGCCAGGGTGCTGGGGACGCAGCCCCACCACTCCTATTTCAACACACCACTTACCTTCATGCACCAGGAGAGTGAAGTCTTAGTCCAGTCTATAATTCACATCAGGACCCACTGGGAGCTTTTATAGTCTCACTCCCAACATTAGCCCTTTTGTGATTTAGGGCTTTAGGTCTTTGGATTAGCCTTTGGACAATCCCTATGTAAGTGGCCTGACTGTCCATGTCCCCAGAAGGAATAGTATGATGGGGAAGAATTATTGTTCTCATCAAATTTGGCATTGGCCAAAATGTTGATGAAAACCATAAGAGAAGAAATGGACTCATTATGGTTGTCAATGTCATGGGTGGCCAAGACCCACTTATGAATGTTTCCATTTCAAACAGATGTGATAATATTGTGGGTGATGGTGTTAATCCTCTCTCAGGTGAACTGTTCAATAAAGATATCCTTTGTAGGGCAAGATGGGATATGCATTTTAACAGCGTTTGTGACGTGGGTCAAAAAAATCAGAAAATGTCTCTGCAACTTGATGGGCAAGACTGTGGAAATAGCCGACATTCTCCTGGGGCATACAAAGTTTGAGGGCCTTGAAGGCTAGGTCAGACACTTGTTGGAAATAGGCATGGGTGCCAATCATAATGTGTGAGACAATATCAGCATATTTCCTGTGGACAGGATGCATAATATGAAGTCCAAATTGCAAGTTTGTATGGGCATGGTTGTCTCTTACATCATCATAAGCAGAGCACCATTGGAGGAAAACTGAGTTGTCAAGGACTGCCTTCAACATGGAGTACCAATCACAATGGGTTGAAGATGCATGGCCCATTATCTGAGTACTTGATCAAAATAAAAAATCAGGGTAGCATCAGTTGCCCTCACACACACACACACACCTTCATGGCTACCAGCATGCTCCTGGCCCTGCTGCAACTGGGAGGGCACATAACTGACAAGGATAATATCACAGGAAACTCCAGAGTCCACAGGAATGGGATGCACATGGAAGTGCTAAAGCATATCAAAAATGAACTGAATCCACAGATATTAGCCCCTTGTAATTCAATGACAAATGTAGGAGCTTGACCTTGCCCTGAAAGTTGAAAGTGGGAACATACTCACAGTTTGTCTCACTATGACATAATAGTGACATAACACCAAGGGAGCCAGTGCCTCCTTCCAGCACTATTTAGGCAGCCTTGAGTTGAGAGAGCATGCCATGGAACCAAGAATATCCTGAGAGGGGTTGTTTTTCCTCGTGGCACCTGTGACTCACACTGGAACAGGAATGACCTTGTGGCTGCTTCTGAAATCTCCAGAGGAATTTATGGCTTTAAGAGCAGATGAACTGCACTTTTGGGGGCTCCTCCTAAATGGAAATGTGAGGGGACTATTGTGGAGAAAACAATTCCATTGAGTCAATGTGGGAGGCAACAAAGGAGGCAGAAGTAGGAAGAAGAACACTGGCTGGTTGGTAGTAAAGGCTCCCATAAGTTTCTTGAGACAGGAAGTCCTTACTCTCACTGTGCACCAGCAGCAGATCCTGGCTTTGCAGACTTTCTAAATGATTTAGGCTGGGCAACTTCATGCTGTCTGTGTTATCCTTTGTGAGGAAGGAGGCAGGGGCCAAGGGAAGGGTCATGGGATGAAAGCAGATAGCAAGGTAGATTCCTGGACTCAAGCACTCCTGAATGTCACAATCCCAGACCTTCATATGAAGTGTATCAGCTGTCTCCAGAATGTGCTCTGAAGAATCTTCTACCTAAACCAAAAATGTGTTCTCCCTGTCAGGCATGTCTAGGCCTATGGCTGTGCAGAAATCAATGATTGTAGAACAGGGAATGATGAGTCAGGCCCAGGATGCTTTGGGTGGTATGGAAAATTCAAGCTACTTCCTCTTTCATCTTCTTCTTCACTTTGGGGCAGTAGGATACACTTCTGACCCAGGACTGACCTCTTCTCCACTCTGGCAAGCCTCATTTTCTTTATTCCCCAGGAAATGTGCATGCACTATCAGCTTGTTCCACAGTTCCACATTGCAAAAACAATCAGACCTGCAGCCTCATGATGCAGGACAATCAGACACAATAGAGAGTCACGTCAAAGCAGCAACTCAGTTTATTACTGTAAATTTCAGCTTTTATAGGTTAAGTGACATTATGTGATGTGGGGGTACCTCCAGAAATGAGAGACATCCAAGTACTCCCTCTGGATCGAGGGCCATCTACCTAGATTTTGCTGTCTCATCCTCACTGGTTAGCATTGAGAATATCCTTCAATCTTGAGCCAGGCTTTTCTCTGTCCTACAGGCCTCGAGGTACAGGCCCAGAGATAATTTTAGCCCAACACCCCTCCTCTATGACTCATCCTTTCTGTGTCAAGGGCAGCTTCTTTAGCTACCATAAAATTAAGAACTCCTCCTGCTTCATATTTCAAGGTTCCCCTTCTGTGACTCAGTCTCAGTCTCTCAAAGCAGTGAGTCCATCTCTTTCCAGGGAATGTGCCATCACTAGCCAATCCCCTCCCAATTGTTTCAGCACTGCGATAGGTGTTGGAGTTGCTATTTCACCTAGGAATGGATGGCCTGATGTTGATTGAGTTTCTGTCCTGCCTGGTTTCTGTCCTCCCATCAAGTCCCACAACCATTTATTCCTAAAGAAATCACACAGAGGTCTATAATTATGATAAGCTGATTGGTCCATTAACTCAGGCTTCTTATTAGCTCTTATTCTAGTATATGTTAGCCACATGGCTCAGTACATTTTTCAGTGGGGTAAATCACATCTTTTTTCTGGATAGGACTGGGGAGGAATGGGCTTTCTCCTTTCCAGAATTCCCCTGTTCTCATTGACCCACCTCTACTTCCTGTCTGGTTTTCCTGCCTATACTTCCTGCCTGGCTACTGGCCAATCAGCAGTATTTAAAACATATTTGACAGAATATAGACTATTGTCCCATACCACTTCCACCTCTAAAAAATAAAAATGAAAAAAAAACAAACAAAAAAACAAAAAAACAAGAACATCCATAGTCCAGTTTTGGAAACTTTGGGCATAGTTTTCCAGGCTACTTCTTGCTGGTTGGGGATGCTGATAATCTTATGGGGACCTAAAAATTTTAGAATTATGGTCAAGTCCTGACTAGAGTATCCTGTGCGTCTTGATCATCTCAGGCAGCAGTCTTGCATCTGTTCTGGATGTAGAACTCAGACATCTGGGCCACCTGTTCCTCAGGTGGGGTCTTCATTGATTAAACCTGATTTTTCTTAACTCAGAAAAACTTAGCCTCTCATCTTCTGTAGAAACAAAAGCAAAACCTCTTCTCCAAAGTAACATATCTTTTGACTTCAATTTTGAAGTCAAGGCATTTTCAAAATACCTATCTTGGATTAATTCAGTAGGATTTATAAACACATATCTTTTGGCAGCTTTCTCAGCATTCAAACAAATCAAAGAGAACACAATGACATACAGTATCAAGATTCAATGAATATTTATCATTTTTATGTGGCTTTATTTAACCTCTATTTCTTTTCTTTTTAATTTTTGGCTGTTTAAGACAGAGTTTCTATATATCTTTGTTTTGGAACTCACTCTGTAGATCAGGCTGTCTTTTAACTCACAAAGGTCCTCCTGTCTTTGCCTCCCAAGTGCTCGGATTAAAGGTATGTGCTACCACACCTTGAACTCACAGAATTCTTCCTGCCTCTGTCTACCAAATGTTATGATTAAAGGTGTGTGCCACCACACCAAACTACTCTCTTTCTTTCTTTTTTTTTTATTTTAAGGACTTTAACCTTTTGCTTTTCTCTCCCAAGCCTGCATATACTTTTAACAAATTGTAAAAAATTTAATGGTTTTCTTCTTCTTTGATTCTCTCTTTACTGTATAGCTCTCTTTTTCTTACCACATAAGTCTTTAATTTGCTAAACAATATGTGTAGAATTAAATTCATGGCTTTGATGGCTGGATCTAGCCCATACTTAGCTTTCTGAGATTCTAGGCTTATGTTGGAGGTACCACTGGAGCCATGTTTATTGCCACAACTCTATGGTATTTCAAGGTCCCTGACAGCAAGCAAGCTGCAGCAGTGTGCTCATAAACTACATTAAAATACTCCATAGTAGCACCGCCTGTCTGAAAGAGTCAACGTTTGCCCTGGCAGGATGGCCCAGAAAGCCAGCATTTTAAAACAATATGGTGTTTTTCCTGCTATGACTGAAAACCAAAAGCATGTGTTCAGCTTTTCATCAACACCATTTAAGTGTTTTGTGGCAGGACCTCTTAAAAGAGCTGCAGAATTTTATAGCTAACGCTGAGTTAGGAAGTCTCTCTTAAAGGAGAGAGCTTATGAAAGACTTTGGGGCACCTCAGCATTACTGCACCTCCTTCCTGGGAACAAGGACCCTGGAAACAAGCCATACATGCACTGTAGCTTTGATTACTTTCCATCCCCTTTGTAGTTTTTCTTCAATAGACCCAGACCTTGGAACTGGAGTGAAACAACCTGCAGATATCCCTCCTTGTTCAACCCACTGAGCAACTGCCATAGCTTTGATCAATTAGAGTTAGCTGACCATTGAATGAACTAGTAAAAATAGTTGACAAATGATTCCTGGACTCTCCCTTTTGGTTCTGTACTACCCCCTTGATTCTGTGGTTTTCTCTTTTTAAAAAGCCTGTAATAGACAAAGTCCTTCTCCTCTTGGAGCTGAAGGACCTCTGCCTCTGCAGCAAAATAAAAATTCCTCTTACTATTGCATCATCTGTGGTGAGAGTATCTCTTAGGGCAACCTCCTCCTTGGTGGAACTTTAGGGCCTAACATTTGGTGCATTGGCTGGGAAGTTCTGGCTGCCCTCAGACCCAAAGATCGGGCTCACCTGAATGTTTGTTTATCTCCATCATTGTGATTTACGTTTATGTTCATGAATAATTTGGAAAAAAAATTGTACCTGTGCAGGGCTATTATTTGAACGGGACCAGGTGGTGGGGCAGACATGCCCAGTAAAACTCCCTGGCCTAGCCCTGGAGAACACTTCCTGGGTAATTTATGAAACTTGGATCAACCAGGTCACCCTATTCCCCCAGGGAGTGTGGCTCTTGTCACCCACTTCCATCCATATTTGTAATATCACTTCTATACCTGTCTATTGCTGTGTAGTTTTTGGTTTTGAGTCTCTGTCTGTCATTTTGTATTTTTGTTTTTGTGTTTGTTTTTGAGTTTAAATCTAGCACAACGGAACAGCAAATAACTATTCCCTTAACTTTGACTTTAGACCACTGGAAACAAGTTGAGGACAGAGCATGCAACCAGTCTGTGGAAATCTGAAAGAAAGGCTGGCAAGCATTCTGTTCCTTGGAGTGGCCCACTTTTGAAGTGGGTTGGTCACAGGATGGAACATTTAATCTGGATACTATTTTGCAGCTTAAGGTGAGAGTCTTCCAGCCCTGCCAGCAGGGCTTTCCTGATCAAGTTCCTTCCATCATAACTTGGGATAGCTTGTTTCCTGGGTCAAACCATTTGTCCTATCTATAGGAACATGAAACCCAGTACTGGCCCCCTGGCCATCCATCACTCTTTTGACTCCAAGGATGGCGGCAGCCCTATCTGCTCCTCCCTCAAACCCTTTGTCTTCTAATTTTCCCATGCAAGAGCAACCAAAACAGAAGTCCCAGACACCACCAATCATCTCTGACACCCAGTCTGACATCCTGCTTTTCGACCCTCCTCTTCCCTATCCCCATCCCCTTCTGTCCCAGGCTGAGGCACCCCGCTCATGCCTGTTCCTGAGAAATCTGCTGAACCTGCTAGGAAACCTGACATGCCCCCTTGCCCTGATTCAACTAAGACTGCTTTGGGGGAGGGGGTGTCTAGCCCACAGCCGACAGGCCAGCTATGTCTCAACTGAGAGAGAGGCGTGACATCTACAAGGAAAAGATGGACTTCCCAAGTGCTCCCCCTCTGCTCGGTGGCTGGCCAACTTCAATACTACCCTTTTTCAGTCTCTGATCTTTATAACTGGAAACTTCATAACCCTTCCTTCTCTCAGGACCCCCCAGGCGCTGACTGCCCTTATAGAATCTGTTCTGATTACTCACCAGCTCATTTGGGATGACTGCCAACAGCCTTTGCAAATACTCTTTACCGCAGAAGAAAAACAACTTATTTTCCTTGAAGCTCAGAAAAATGTCCCAGGAGCTGACAGAAGGCCAACCAGTTGCAAAATGAAATAGAGGATGCCTTTCCTTTGTCCCGGCCCAATTGGGACTTCAATACTCTAGCTGGTAAAAAGCAACTTCGCCTCTATCATCAGATTCTATTGGTGGGTCTAAAAGGGGCTGGCAAATGCCCCACCAATTTGGCTAAGGTAAGAGCAATAGTACAGGGGTCTGAGAAAACATCTGCAGGGTTTTTAGAAAGGTTATTGGAGTAGTACAGGATGTACACACCTTTTTATCTCATGGCAGCAGATTGCCAAGCTGATATAGTAATGTCTTTTATAAGCCAGTCAGCACCTGACATTTGGAGCAAATTGCAGAGGATAGAGGGACTGCAGGGTTACTCCCCCCAAGATTTATTAAAGGAGGCAGAAAGAAACAAAAGAGAGACACCAGAGAAAAAGGAAGAAAGAAGGTGTAAAGAACAAGAAGAAAGATAGAACAAGCATGAAAAAAAAGCATAGTTGCGAGTTAAGCAAGATCTTGGTCACAGCAGTACGCAGTGTAGAGCAACCCAAGAAAAAGGGAGACAAAAGGCAGCCACACGTAGACTGAGATCAGTGTGCCCATTGCAAAGAGGACGTTGGATTAAGGACTGCCCAAAACGTCCAGCTAAACCCAAGAAAAAGCCAGTTCTTGTCCTAACCCTGGAAGACAGCGATTAGGATTGTCAGGGCTCAGAGCTCCCTCCCCTGATCCCTGGGTAACCCTTCTAGTGTGGGGGGGCACCCTACCACTTTTTTGGTATACACAATAGCCCAGCATTCAGGCCTCCCCCAAGCAAACAGACCTTTGAGCTCAAAAACCTCTTTGGTTCAGGGGGCTACAGGGGAAATATATATACCGATGGACCACAGAAAGAAAAGTTAATTTGAGCACCGGCCAGGTGACCCACTCTTTCCTCATGGTTCCAGAATGCTCCTACCCACTGCTGGACAGGAACCTCCTGTCCAAACTTGGGGTACAAATTCACTTCTCAGAAAATAGAGACTCAGTCACTGACAACACTGGCCAGGCTCTTCAAATTCTAACGTTAAGATTAGAGAACGAACATAGGCTGTTTGAACTGCTTCCCCTCCCTGGGGAATGCTGCCCATTGAGGACGAATGCTCCATGATTTCCCCCAGGCCAGGGCAGAAACTGCAGGTATGTGGTTGACAAACAATCAGTCTCCCCCGATAACAGAATTAAAACCATCAGCCACTGCCAGTTTCCATAAAACAGTACCCCATGAGCCTCGAGGGCCAAGAATTAATCAGGCCCCACATTCATAGACTTTTAACATTAGGCATCTTAAAAGCCTGCCATTCCCCTTGGAACACCCCTCTCCTCCCACTAAAAAAGCCAGGCACGGGGCGGGGGGACTACAGACCAGTCCAAGATCTAAGGGATGTTAATGGCTGCACCCTGGACATTCATTCAACAATGCCCAGCCCTTATAATCTCTTAAACACCCTGCCTTAGACCCATGTATGGCACTCAGTACTTGATTTAATAGATGCTTTTTTTCTGTCTGAGACTTAGCCCCCAGAGTCAGCTATTATTTGCCTTTGAATGGAAGGATCCCGATTTGGGTGTTTCTTGTCAGTTCACTTGGATAAGATTACCCCAGGGATTCAAGAATTCGTGAACTTTATTCGATGAGGCCCTACACCAGGATTTGGCCAGTTTTCACACCACCAGTCCAGAGGTAATCTTACTCCAATATGTAGATGACCTCCTGTTGGACACAGAGACTAAGCAGCAATGCCTCAAAGGGACTCAAGCCCTACTCACCAGATTAGGTGAACTGGGCTACAGGACATCCTCTAAAAAGGCATAAATCTGCAAGAAGCAAGTAGCCTACCTGGGGTACCTTTTGGAAGGTGGACAGAGTTGGTTAAGAGACAGTCAGAAACAGACTGCAGCACAAATTCCCCCTCCCAAAAGGGCATGAGAAGTCGGAGAGTTTCTGGGAACTGCCAGTTTCTGTAGGTTATGGATACCAGGGTTCGCTGAATAGGCGGCCCCACTGTAAGCACTTACCAAAGCCCTCTTCCTACCCAAGAAGGTGAGCATTATGCACTGCCCAGGACATCAGAATGGTGATAATCTTAATGCCAAGGGAAACCAGATGGCAGATGAGATGGCTAAAAAGGCCACACTAAACTCAGAAATATTACTCCAGGCAGAGCCCCCCCTCCACAGAATAATTCCAATATTCAACCTAGGATCTAGAGACTATTCGAAAACTTAATGCAGACTTTTATGAACAACAAAAACCTTGGAAATATCAGGGCAAAACCATGTTGCCCAAGAAAGATGCCTTTGAGCTGGTCATCCAAATGCATCGATGGACACATTTAGGACACAAAAAGATTAAATATCTATGGAAAAAACCAGATTTTTATATTCCAGTCTTAACTCCCTCATACAGCAGGTGATGTCAACTTGTATCCTCTGTGCCAACCACCAATTGAGCCATTTCTCCTTTGGTGGGAAAAGCTTCTGTCCAACTGGAGAAGGTGTCTATAAAAACTAGGAGATATTTATTACCATATTTTCCTGGTTTTATTTCAGTGAAGCCCCCTTCCCAATGAGTATCAGGTTGGTTTCCCCTTATTCTTATGCCCTCCAGGGCATTTTGATGCCCTGCATTTACCTTGGCACAGGGGGCCTGAAGTATTTTATTGTGCTTCCTGAGAATGTGAAACCAGTGTCAGTGTCTCCTAGTTAAGGGTTAACAGAAAGGACTTAGTCCCTTTTGCTCACACCATACCATGAAAGTCTAAAATCACAATAACCTTCAATGAAGAGGGAAAAAGAGCTAACTGGTTAACAGGCAATTTTATGATCCAGGAAGGGAAGACATAGGGATTCTGTTCACCTTGCGAGTCGTTTTAACACCTCCCATGACCATCGCACTAGGGCCCAACCCAGTATTACCTGACCAGGGCCAGCTATTACTGGCTGAGGTAGCCCCCCCTGCCAGGGCCCTGGGCCCCACTCCAAGTCCTAAGAATCCTTCTACTACCACTGCTTCGCTGCTGCTGCTGCCCTCTTATACAGGCCAGGGACTCTTTAGTCTGATAACAGGAGCCTTTTCTTTGCTAAATAATATTGACCTTAGCATGACACAATCTTGCTAGCTATGCCTATCAGCAGGACCCCCACATTATGAAGGGATTGTAACATCTAGAGGTTTTAACAACACAACTATCCAGGACAGCTGTGCTTGGAGAACTAGTAATAAGTTAACTCTTACAGAGTTTACAGGTGCAGAGACATGCTTGGGAAATCTACTAGTTACTTACAAACATTTATGTAATGACACCCTTAAGAGCCCCAAAACTTCTAAAACTGGAGACCTGATCCCTGATTCAGATAAATGGTGGGCTTGTAGTACAGGCTTGATGTCTTGTGTGGTGACATTGGTTTTTGATGGTACCAAAGACTACTGTGTGCTTCTTCAACTGGTACCTAGGATCTTTTATCATCCCGCTGACACATTTGAGGATGAATGTGACAAGCACCCTAGCCATTATTGGTCAGAGACCATCTCCCTGACTCTAGCAGTAATCTTAGGCCTTGGGATGGCAGCTGGTGTCGGCACTGGTGCTGCTGCTCTGGTGCAGACTTCCCAGATTCCCCAGCACTTGGATGAATTAAGAACAGCTATGGACAAGGACTTAAGTGTCCTAGAACAATCTATCTCCAAGCTTGAAGTTTCAATAACCTCACTTTCTGAAGTAGTGTTACAAAATAGGCATGGGTTAAACTTGCTATTTCTTCAATAAGGAGGACTCTGCACTGCCTTAAGAGAACAATGTTGTTTTTATGTAGATCGCTTTGGGGTAATTAAGGATTCGATGGCTAAGCTCAGAGATTGATTAGAAAAGAGACGGAGAGATAGAGAAGCACGATAAGGTTGATTTGAAGGCTGGTTCAATCGACCCCCCGGGGTTCACAACACTCATTTCTACAATTGCTGGTCCTTTGATCATTCTGTTACTCATCTTATGCTTTGGATCCTGTATCCTCAAACGACTCGTGATGTTCATTTGCAAGTGACTTAGCATTACTCAAGCTTTTGTGGTGACCCAGCAATACCATGCTCCTAGGGAAAATCCCTAAGAATCCCAAGATTGGGATTCAATCAAATAAGAAGGGGGAATGAAAGACTTTGAGGTACCTCAGCATTACAGCACCCACACTTCCTGGGAACCAGGACCCTGGTCACAAACCCCATGTGCACTGGAGCTTTGAGTACTTTCCATCCCTTTTGTAGTTTTTCTTCAATTGACCCAGATCTTGGAACTGGAGTGAGATGACCTGCAGATAACCTGCAAGTGTTCCTTAGTGTACAACCAACCCAGAAACTGCATAGCATTGATCAATTAGAGTTAGCTGACCATTGATGAACTAGTCAAAATAGTTGACAAACGATTTCTGGACTCTCCCTTTTGATTATGTACTACCCCCTGATTCTGTGGTTTTCTCCTTTAAAAGAGCTTGTAATAGACAAAGCAGGTGTCCTTCTCCTCTTGGAACTGAGGGACCTCTGCCATGGCAGCAAAATAAAAATTCTTCTTTCTATTGCATCATTTACGGTGAGAGTGTCTCTTGGGGTGATCTCCTCCTTTGTGGGGTTTTAGAGCCCAACACTTGCCTCTAGCAATCAGAGCCCAGATGAGAAAATGCTGCTATCAATAAGTTGTGGTTAAATTTATTATTTTCACCTAAAACTACTTACTAGCTCTCTCATGTTTTATGTGACTGCAGTTGTCTACATAGGTGCCATCTGTTGTCTGGGTTTATGTCCTGCCTGGTTTCTGTCCTCTCACCAAGTCCCACAGTCATTTAGCCCCAAGGAAATCACACAGATGTCTACATTAATCATAAACTGGTTGTTCAATTAGCTCAGGCTTCTGATTAACTTTTATAACTTATATTAACCCATTATTTTTATCTATGTTAGCCACATGGTTCAGTACCTTTTTCAGTGGGACAATCACATCTTCCTTCTTCTGTGGTTGGGAAAGAACTGGGGAGAAATGGGCTTCCTCCTTCCCAGAATTGTCCAGTTCTTATTGACCCATCTCTACTTCCTGTCTTGTTGCCCTGCCTGTACTTCCTGCCTGGCCAATTAGTGTTTATTTAAAACATAATTGACAGATAATAGACAATTGTCCCACACCAGCCTGATGTGTTCTCCAGAGGCCCAGCTGGGGAGGAATTGTCAACAGTTCCTCATCACTGCAGCATGCCTTGTATAGTACTTGTGACTGAATGAAAGGAGGGGGGTGGGAAAGATTTCTTGAGCTTTTGCTTTGAGATCACCTTAGTGTAGAAAGAAACTGAGGAAGGAAGGGGACCATCTAGGTCCTCAAAAGATAGAGATAGACCCAACAGACTCAGGGGCATGTCCATCCTTCTGTTGTCAGGGACAAGTTATGTGGTGGTTCAATCTTCACACCAAGGTTTATTGGGGCCAAGAGAGTTGAGGAGAGTGGGCCCAAGGCCCAGGCCTCCTCAGTGTCAAAATACTGCAGGAATAGCTTAGCAAAATGGCCAAAAAAGCCAGCTTCTGCTCCAGACTCTGCATATTATGGGTGGGAGGCAAGGTAGAGGCAAAAACAATGGGCAAGATCAAGGTAGCAGCCTTTGCATGGAACTTAGAACTCTTGCCAACTTTGGGGAAAAAGTGGTGGCATCACTGGCAGTAAAGGGATGGGCCCATCCTCTGGGGAATGGGTACCATCCCCGATAGGCCCTAGAAGGAACCTGTCAGGAGGGGCAGCAAATACAAAAGCAGTCAGAAGATACAGTGGAACAGCAACAACTCATCTCAGTCCCCACACTCAGTTTCAGGGTCAAGCTAATGAATGTAGTTGCTATCTGAGGAGAATTTCCAATCCCAGAAACAAAAGGGGATTAAAACAATTAGAATGGCCAAAATCTTTTTTGTGAATTAAGTTAATGGCCACTGCCATAATGGCCTTTAATACATGGTCATATAACAGGATTACTTGAGAAGAGAGACTATGAGAGGAAGTCCAACAATATGCACTCTGAAGAACAGTCAGAACTCCCCATAAAAGAAGAGAGCCTTCAGATAATCCTGGAGAGTAGCCATGCTGTCGGAGAATGGCTTTACCCTGTAAAAATTTGTTTTTGTACTTGTTTAATAAAATACTAATTGTCCAGTAGCCAGGGAGGATAAGGGTCAACTATAGGCCTGTAGGCTGAAGATGGATGCCCCAACCATACAGACGAAATTTGGGTGACTGTCCAGGCAGCAAGATGTCTCTGTCATTTCTAGAGTTTTAGAAGTTGTTTATTTCTTGTTTGCTTAGGTAATATTATATCCTTCTGGAGTCTTTGATGGAGGTGAAGAATGGTTAGTTATAGTTATAGTTTTTCTTAGTTATGATAAAAGATAAAGTAGATTCAAATATTGTAACTGTAATTCTTGCTTGTTAACTGTTTTTTTATATATAATTTCACTATGTTAAAGTGAAAGCTGTTCTTATTTGTTTAAACAAAAAAGGGAGAAATGATGTGGGAGAGTCTTCTGTTTTGTATTGATTTCATTGGTTAAATAAAGAGACTGCCTTGGCCCTTTAAAGGGACAGAAAATTAGGTAAGCAGAGTAAACAGAACAGGATTCTGGGAAGAGGGCAGTTGCCATAGCTCTCCTCTCCAAGATGGTTGCAGGTTAAGAACCTCCCTGGTAAGCCACCTTGTGGTGCCACACACTTTATTGGAAATGAGTTAAAGCAAGATGTGAGAGTTAGCCAGTAAGAAGGTGGAAATAATGGACCAGGCAGTGTTTAGAAAGAACACAGTTTGTGTGTAATAATTTTGGGTAAATCTAGCCGGGTGGCAGGAAGCGGCCCACAGCTCCTATCACTACATGAATCATATTTTAAGGTTAAACAGGATCAGAAAGAACCTTTTAGTGACTTTTTACAAAGATTAACTAAGGCCATACAAATAGGGGTAACTGACCCAGAAGCTAGATGTATAATAATTGAATCTTTGGCTTATGAGAATGCCAATTTAGAAGGCAAAAGGATATTTGGCTCTTTAAAGATCAGATCAATACCCATGGATGAGTGGATCTTGTATATAATGAATGTCGAGACACTTGAATATGGTACTGAAGCTCGGGAAGGATAAACAATTTCCAATGATAAGAGAAGACATCAAAATGCCAAGTGTTTTTAATTGTGGAAGAATGGAACATTTGAGAAGGTATTGTATACAAGCAATTCTTAGGAATAACATCTCCTCTGGCAATGGCAAGAATAAGAGGACTCAGCCTACAGGTATATGTAGGAGGTGTGGCAAAAGCCAACATTGGACCAATGAATGGAGGTCAACAAAAGACATTGAAGACAACCCAATACTATTGGGAAATGCTGTGGGGGAACTTCTTTAAGGCCCCCATGACAAATGTGGTCCAGTCATTCGCAGTTACTGTACAGAACATGTCTCACCAAGAAAACTAAAAAAATCCATTGTCTAAAACCAATACTGGTATTGATGATGGAATAAATGTGGAGGATAAGTCAAAAACTTCAGTAGGACATAGTTAATGTATATTCTGGCAGAATGCTATATGTGATCAACGACCAAAGATAAGAGTGTGTATAAATAACATTTTTATTAAAGGCCTTCTAGACATGAGTGTGGATGTAAGTATCATTATTCCAGAATCTTGGCATCTGGGTGGGCATCTTCAAGAGGTAGATTTCAATTCTTAGGAATTGAAATCCTACCTCAGGTGAAAGAAAGCATGAGATGGGAAAATGGATAGGGCCAGAGGGCAAAGAGGAAGACTAAGGCCATATGCAGCTAACATTGCAGTGAATTTGTGAGGCCGTGATATATTGCAGAACTGGAATAAACAGATTAAAATTTCTGCATCTTCCAAAACTTATGTTTCTGGAAAAAAAAAATGTTAGAGGTATTATAGATAAAGGTCACCAGCAATTCGGGCTGTACAAGAACACAAAGAAATTGACAAAGAAATTGATTGATAGGTTATTTTATCTCAAGTGGTCAGACCCAAATACATATACATATGAACAACACTAAATGAACTCAGCAGAGTCTATTTATATAAATATGTGAGATATATGTGTGTAGCAATATTTATTGGAGACGTTCTAAATTTTTGAGAGGTCCTCTGGTTAATTGGAGGTAACAAGAAAGTTTAGAAATTTATTAGAGCTGAACCAGGCAGGAATCAATAGGAGGTGCATGGGAAGGGGTGCCAGGTTTAGAAAATGGCAGATTGACAGAAATGGAGAGAGAAACATAGGAGAGACCTGAAGGATTGAAGGTGAATACCAAACAGCTTTAAGTTATTCAGTTAGCATATATATTAATTACAGGAAAAAAAGCGTAAAAAAAGACCAGTACAGTCAACTTACCCCCTCCCGGCATTGTCCTTGGGAGGAAGCACAAGCAGGTGGATAATCTCTTGGAATAATTTAGCTAGCAGCAAGCAGCTTCTAACCTGTAATGAGGAGGGCCACTAGCTGGCTTACACAAGCCCAAATCTTAAGTTATTTCTTATGGGATAACACAGAAGCTACTCACAGTCCTTGAAATTGCTGGCATGCTTGAATTCAGGTGACTTTTTAAAGGTCAGAATTGACTCCAGATGGAAACTGAGTCAAAAATTGTGTAAATACTGTTCTCAAATATGAAATTCTAAAAAACTGCTTTTTTATTAATTTTCAATTTTTAACTGTGATACAATATATTTTAATCAGACTTTCTTTTCATCTAACCCCTGACAATGCTTTTCAACCACTCAGTCAAACCATATTCTGTTCATTCTCAAAAACTGAAAAGAAGAAATTCCAAGAAAACAACAAAACTAAAAAAGACAAAACTACAAAACCATAATAACAACACACACACACACACACACACACACACACACACACACACACAAACCAATTGTACCCCTTTTGTGCAGGCCAAATTGGTCACCTACCCTGGGCATGAGTTCTTCACCAGGGTGGAGTTGATACTTAGAAAATGATACTAAGAAATAACAAAGAAGAATATGTCAAATAAACAATAGAACATAAGAAATTGCTAGATTAGCATGTTATCCCAAGTTACAAATGATTTAAATTTATGAATTTCTGGGCCATGCCATGACATTGATACTTTTGAAGCTATGAAATTCATCACATGACAAATATTATTCCCCTTAGAATTTGCCCCCCCCAGTTCCTTCTTTTCTTGATAAACAGGGGTAATTGACCTGTTTCTTCACTTATCATGCAAGTATCTTCTTCTACAGTTTCAAGTTACTGAGCAGCTAATAATGAGTGATACCACACATCAGACAAATGTTTTCTGAAGAAGTAAATATGTTTCTCATCAGACAAATGTTTTCTGAAGAAGTAAATATGTCTCTTAAGCTTCTGTGTGTTGTACCATTTATGGATTATTGTGTATTATTTCTTCCTACCTTTATCACATTATTTCATGATAATAAGTTTTTTACTGACCTTTTTATACTTTAAGAACTATCTGGAACCTGTCAGTTGGCCAAGGTCTATATCTGGTGCATGAACTATCTTATTCGAGCCCATTACCTAGCTTTGAATGCCACAATCAGCCTTAATTGGGGGCAGGAGCTTGATCCTGCCACAATTCAATATATTAGACTTTGTTGACTTACCATGGAAGTCCTTATCTATTTTGAAGAGTAGATGGAAGGTTGGCCTGGGGGGAGGTATGGAATGTGAAAGCAGCGGGCTAGGAAAAGGAGGTAAGGTCTTTGGATGGAATTTAAGATAAAAATTTTAAAAAATGTAATTATTTTAAAATCCATTGGTCAAACATAAGAAATCAAGACAATTAGATTTGATACCATGTATCTATTTTGTTTGCAGTTTCTTCTCTTAAATTCAGCTATTAACTATTTTGCAGTGTTAATGGTGAATCAATGTAAACTTAGTAAAAATTAGTTGTAGAATCAAATATCTTAATCTTTCATAAGAATTCTTATACAAAAAGATATAGATAATGCACATATTATATTAATGATAAAATTGGAAATCACTAAATTAATACATTTATTAATTACAGAATGGCTTTCCATTCTGTAATTGTTAGATAAAAATTGTTTATAAGTATCTCATATATCACTTCCTTAAAGGCAGAAAGAATAGCAAAAGGAAATAATAAATAACCTAAATGATTACTGAGCAAACAAACATTTTAAGGTCCTTTAGTAAAACCATTAAAATAAATTTCATCTTTTGAAGTTATTTAATGTACTTAAACTATTTATTATTTTCCTGTTTTTTAGTAATACTTGATGACTTGATGATTTTCAGGCAATGATATCACCAGAAAAGAAATAAAGAGACATTTAATATTATGTCTTCTTTGACAGGTGTATTTTTTTTTTTTTTTTGCAATTTAGTTGAGTAAATTTGGGGCTCTAATTCCTTCAACTAAAAAAATATTTATAAGGAGTTAATAGCACTTGAGAGCTGCTCAGGGAGGGAAAATCATTTTTATTTTTCACAAGGATGACCCATAGTAGGTTGCTCATTGTCAAGTGAATTACTACATACTCATATAAAATGTTGTAGGAAATCTTACAGCCAGTGGTTACCCACCCACTGGGGCATGGCCTCTTATAATATACAAGCTGATATAGAGCATGTGTCTGCTCTCTTTCTGGTTGCTGAATTCGGTTTCTGTTCTCCATTCCAGCAGAAGATTGTGATTTGTGAGTTTACCCCTAAATAAATGACCATCTCTTTCTCAATTCTGTGCTAGTGTGGGATTTATTTTAAGCGGCCTTCCACATTTGGCACCCACATGGATTAGGACTCTATACCTACCAGATGGACAGTCCATGGCCCAGATATTCTACAAACCCTGCCTGCTTAGCTAGCTTTTACCTAAGCAGTATTTTGTAGAATCCCTGCCACAGCAGAGTTTTCTGCATGTGGCAACTTGGTAATTTCCCAAGTCTATACAAGACTGCTGCATTCCCTGGTGTGGTCCCTTGTGTGGATGCTTGTGCAGCTTCTAGTTTCTATTCCCTGCCCGTGAGTTCTTCTTTTCTTACTCCATGAATGGAATTGGTTTAATTGCTTTTAATTTGTCAAGCAAAGCATATTTATCAGTATTTAACCAGTACCAAGGCATAAAACTAAAGCACCTCAGAAACTAAAGTAGCCTAAGACCATTTCTGTCACCACCACGTGCAATGCTTCTAACTGCAATTCTACAACTACAACATCTGCTGGACATTAAAAATTTCAGTTTACTGGATCACATAGCAGGTAATTAATAAAGTAAAATTGCAGACTACATTAATATTGCAACTTTTAGTAACTTTTTTGCTAATACTATAGATTGTATTATGCGACACTTAATACTTCAATGGTGTTACTTCAATTTATTGGGTATTGGAATTCAGTTTTCTTCTCCATATTCTATCATTAAGAAAGAATATGCAACTTTTAGGAATGATACATTTTTTACAGACTAATAATGAACAGCTAGTTGACAGGATTAATACCATCGAAAATCAAAAGTTGCCTGAAAAAAAACATATTCTTAAAAAGAATAACATGAATTCAAAAGAAAAATTGAATCCATACCTAAGGGTACTAAGAAGTTATCTGAGGGAATTCATACTGTTAAATTTGAAAATCAAAATTTGTTAAAAATTTATGATAAGTTAGCAGATAGACTGTCTCTCCAGGATGGCAACTTGCATGCTATTCAAGTAATGTTCAAGGATGAGATGTTATCTTTAAAGGTGAAACTTTGGACCTTGGAATCACATGTGCAGAATGAGGACCAAAGTCTAGGTGCCTCAATGAAATTGCTAGAAATAAATATAGGCCAAGAGATTCAGGCTTTAAAAAAGACAATAGTGAAAAGATTTGAAATAATTGAGGAAATTGTTGGAGCTAATGAACATGGGGACAGGATGCAACATTACCAGTGGCTGTCAGAGATGACTTACCCAGGGTTATATCTTCCTACCCAATAGTCTACTCTGACAAAGCATCAAGATCTAAAGGTGAAAAAGGATCCAAAAAAGGTAGATAGATACCTATAGAAATGAATTATCTAAAATAATTTAAGCAAGCTTTTGTAACTTATGGCTTATATTCCACAATTGTTATGAAGATGATAAAATCATGGTCTTCTAGCATTAAAGTCATTTCACATAACTGAATTCAGTTAGTTTGAGCAATTCTGGATGATGGACCTCAATTAATGTTTAAAATTTATTTTAGGGAAGAGGCCAGAATTTTGGAACAACAGGGAAATGCAAAAGGCCTTGAGACTTCCCCAGATCAAATTTTTGGAAAAGGCCCTTATGCTGACCCACAGGTTCAAGCGTTTTATGATGAACAAATATTGTCCCTATTCCACACAGCAGGCTTAAATGCTTGAAACAGGATTCAAAAATTAAAAAAAAAAGAATTGAATTATAGATCAGGGTTAAACAGGGCCAGAGAGAATCCTTCACTAACTTTTTACAAAAATTAAATAAGGGTGTACCAATAAAAATAACAAGTACCTATTGAATCTCTGGCTTTTGAAAATGCCAACTTACAATGCAAAAAGATACATTGGCCTTTAAATATTAGATCAGCACCTATTGATGAATGGATCCTGCATACAATGAACAATGAGACATTTGACTATAATACTGAATCTTGTGAGGGATAAGCAATTTCCAAAGAAAAGAGGAGACATCAAAATGCCAAATGTTTTAATTGTGGTAGAATAGGACATCAGAAAAGGGATTGTAGGGAAGGAATTCCTAAGAATAATATCTCCTCTGGGAATGGCAAGAATAGGAGGACTCAGCCTTTAGGCATATGTAGAAGTTGTGGCAAAGGCTGACATTGGACTAATGAATGCAAATCAGCAAAAGACAGACAATGCAGCCCGATACCATTGGAAAACTACTTGAGGGACCTTTCTCAAGACCCAAGGCAAAAGTGGCCCAGTCATTCCCAGTAACTGTGGAAGACATGCCATACCAGGAAAACTAAAATATACAGAGGCATCTTTAAAAGTCCATACTGTTCTAGATGATGGCATAATCATAGAGGAAAAGTCAAAAATTCCAATAGGAAATTGGAAACTTATATTCTGAAAGACTTCTATAAATGACCAAAGACAAAAGCTAAGAGTGCATATAAATGGCATTGTAATTGTTGGTTTGATAGACAAAGGTGCAGATGTGAGCCAGAATCTTGACATTTAAATTGGAGTCTTCAAGATGCAGATGTGTAATTACTAGGAATTGGAACTGTATCTCAAGTTAAACAAAGCACGAGATGGATTGACTGTATTAGGCCAGGAAGTCAAAAAGGGTAGCTGAGACCATATGTGGCTGATATTGTAATACATTTATGGGGTTGTGACCTGCTGCAGCAATGGAATACCCAGATTAACATTCCTGCAGTCCCAGGAGCTCATAACTCTGTGAAGGATATAATAAGTACTATACACAAAAGGTACCAGCCATTTTGGCTGTAAAAGAACATAAAGCAACTTGCAAACCTTTAGAGGTACCTACCTTTATATGGTTAACTAAGAAACCAATATGGGTTAAGCAGTGGTCTCTAGCTGAAGATAAGTTGCAGGCTTTAGAACAGCTGGTACAAGAGCAACTAGATGCTTACCATATTGAAAAATCAACCAGCCCTTGGAATTCTCCTGTGTTTGTTGTAAAAAAAAGGCTGGGAAATGGAGAATGTTGACAAATCTGAGAGCTATTAGTAAGGTAATTCAACCTATGGTCTTTCTATAATCTGGAATTCCTCTGCCTTCTCTATTAAAAAAAGGAGAGAAAAAATTGCCTTGATGGTACCTTCTTAAAATAATTCTCAGCCTAATAGGAGATATCAATGGACTATCCTCCCACAAGGAATGCTCAGTATCCCCTCATTGTGCCAATTCGTTGTAAGCCAGTCATTGGAAATAGTACATAAGCAATTTCTTGTCTATAGTTTACCATTACATTTGCCATCTGATTCAAACATGGATACTTCAGGAAGAATGTTTGAAGAAGAAAGAAAGTTTTGCCAAAATGGGGATTACAAATTGCTCCTGAAATAATACAGAGAGGAGATTATGTAAATTACATAGGTTATAAAATAGATTTACAGAAAATTAGGACAAAAATGGCACAAATTAAGAGAGACTGGTTGAGGAACCTTAAAGACTATCAAAGATTTTTAGGAGACATTTCCAGTCTATGATCAGCTGTTAGTATAACACCTGATCTAATAATTAAATTAAACAAAACCTTAGTTGGTGATAGACTTGGATAGTCCTAGAGAATTGACAGCTGAAGCAGAAAAGTAATTGACAGTTGTTGAGAAAAATTACAGGAGGCACATATGTATAGGGTGACTCCAAATCTTAATTGTATTCAAGTCATATTGCCTTCCAGAATTTTTCCTACAGGAATTTTAGTAAAGAGGGATGATATTATCTTAGAATGGATCTTATTACCACATAAACCAAGTAAAAAATAAAATAAAAATCTTATGTGGAAAAAGTCTCTGAATTATTTATAAAAGGTTAATCTAGACTTTGTCAATTAGCAGGTATAGACACAGAAGAGATTAAAGTGCCTTTCACTACTAATGATATAAAAAAGTTATGGGAAGGCAATGAACAGTATCAAAAAGCTTGTGCTAATTTTTTTTGGGAGAAATAAATAGCAATTATACCCAAAGAAATATACTTAACCTTATAAAGAGAACTTCTTGGATTGTTCCTCGAAATGTACGTGATGCTCCAATAACAACAGACTGTACCTTTTATACTTGGGCAAACAAATCAGGGAAGACAGGATAAAAATCAGAAGAATTAAGTATGGTTGAACAAAGCCCTTATAATTCTGTCCAGAAGGCAGTATTATATGCTATTCTCAGGGTATTAAGGGATTTTAACAAACCTCTTAATATAGTTATTTATTCACAGTATGCAGAAAGAGTTATCTTGCATATTGAAACCACTGAATTTACAGAATTGACTTTATTATTTATCCAGTTACAAGACATAATCAGGAATAGGCTTTTAACTATATACATAACACACATCTGATCCCATATGGGTCTGCCAGGTCATCTAGCACAAGGTAATGCTGAAAGTGATTAATTATTGATTGGAAAACTGGTGAAGGCCTCAGAATTTCATAAAAAATTATGTCTATAGCAAAGGTTCAGAGAAAGAGTTTTCTATTACATGGCAACAAGCTAAGGATATTATAAAAAGACACCCTACTTGCTCTTTCTATAACCAAACATCACTGTCTGCAGGGATTAACCCAAAGATGCTCAAAAGAATGAGATCTGGCAGGATGTGTTCCACTTAGTAGAATTTGGAAAATTAAAATATGTATATCACACCTTGACATTTATTCAGGTTTTCAGAGGGCAACTGCTTTAAGATCAGAAAAGGCTGACTAAGTAATCACAGATTTATTAGAAGTTATGGCCATCATGGGTATACCTGATCAGCATATGTCTCTAGGAAAGTAAAACATTTTTTTGCTTATTATAAATATTAAGCATGTTACAGATATAACTCACAACCCTACATATCTGGGAGTTATAAAAAGATCAAATCAAACTATCAAAGATATGTTAGACAAACAGAAAGGAGTGAAAATATCTCCAGAAATAGATTACATAATGCTTTATTAACCTTGAATTTTCTTAATGCAAATGAGAAAGGGACAACTTCAGCAAAGAGACATTGGATAATAGAAAAGTCTTCTGAATTAAATCAACCAGTTTATTTCAAGGATGTGTTGACCTCACAATGGAAGCCAGGACATGTGTTATGAGGGGGAAAGGATTTTGCTCTTGTTTTCACAGGAGAAGAAACACTATGGATACAATAAAATTCATAAAGATTTGGTTTCAAAAGGAGAAATCTCTTGAAAAAGGGAAATGACAGCTCATCCACAACGATGACAACAGTACAGATGGTAAGGAAATCTCATAAGGGTTGGGGCAGGATTTTGTTCTTGTCTTTGCAGGAAGATATTCATCTTCAAAAATTCAAGATATTTGGTTGCTGACAGAAATAAAAATAACTATCCAATAAAGGTCATCAAGAAAAACAAATATAACTCATAAGTACAAATAATAAAACATATACATTTATATATGTATATATGTGTGTGTATTTATGAATATATAAAGCTGGCTTTGGAGTTAGTCACTGGCTTTCTCTCTCTAAATCCAAACATGTTGTTAAAATCAAAATTTACAGTTTTTCTCTCATGTGAGAAGATATGATATGGGACAGAAAGAAATAAGAATTTAGAAAAAAATATTACTTTTCTTCTTATGTATTTTTGTCTCTATCATAACTTACATTGTATACATATACATATATATGTATATGTATATGACTGTATATACCTATATAAATAATGTTTAAGTTTTCCACAATGAACAATAAACTTTCCTGCAGTAAATTTTGAAGATTCTAGGAATAAGATGGGGCCCCACAACAACAACTCCACCTTGTTAATATGATATCATGATGCAGATAGCACTACTATAAGACCCATTTTGGGTACTAGCTACTCTAGATGGTTCCAACTGGATTAGCTGAAATGGGACAGTTTTTACAATATACTGGCCAGACCTATAAATAGGAAACTCAGAAAAACCTTATCAAATACTCAGAGACTACTTGCAATCATACCGTACAGTAATCTTGGTACTTATCCATCATTTAATTTTCACAGGATTCCATAGAAAGAACATCACCCCCATGAGAACTAGAAGTAATTCTAAAATACAATGTCCTTTATCCCAACAAAGTTTTTCCACAGGGTTAGGGACATCATTTAATGGTTGAATATAATTGGTATATGGTTGGGGGTTGGGAAAAATTTGTAGACTTGGGGATCTCTTTGCAAAAAGGTGGGGGGAATAGGATGATATAATAAATTAGTATGAGCTTACTCACACAAATAATAATAATAAGTAATAGAGTGAATATTTGTGAGTTATTATTTATATTCAATTACATTGGTATAGATTCTCATATATTGATACTAAGTTAAATTATATTGAATGTTATATGCATGCATGTTTCTACCTCTGATTAAACATTTTTATATATTGATATATATTTTTCATACTGCAGTGTACATTTCTACTTTTGATCAGGATATTTATGAATTGATTTCAATCTGAGGTCATTATCATCAATTGTTGCATATTTGTTTATTGTATAATATTCTAATATGAAGTCTTAGTCTTTAAGTTATGTAGGTATTAAGAACTATATATTAATAGTCATCTATGTTTGTCATACTTAAAGTTTGACTAATCAGGTTCTTTTGATACATAGAGATTGTATTCTGCATTGATAGTTAATCTTCAACCACTTCAACTTGGTTAGCTGAAATGTTGCACTTTTTTTTACAAAGTTCTGGCCAGAACTGCTAATAGGAACCTCAGAAAAACCCTACCAAATACTCTGAGATTATTTGCAATTATTCCAGACAGTGATCTTGGAATTTAATCATCATTTTATTTTCACAAGATCCCATAGAAAGAATATAGCCCTCATGACAGCTGGAAATAATTCTAGAAGACAATGTCCCTGTTCCAAACAATGTTTGTCTTAGGGTTAGGGTCATCGTTTAGTGGTTGGTTATAATTGTTATAGGGGGAAATTTTGTAGGCTCAGCAATCTGTTAAAAAATGGAAAATTTGATGGGATAATAGATTGGTGTGAGCTTATTCACACTAATAATAAAAGTGAGTAATAGAGTGAATACTTGTGAACTATTATTTATAGGCAACTTACATTGGTATAGATTCTTGTATATTGATGCAAACTTAAACCATATTGAATATGTTCCTATTTTCATCCACCATATTTGTATAACCAGAAAAAGTCATTTTGGCATATTGTATGCATGCATGCTTCTACCTCTGCTTAAAACATTTTTGTATATTCTTACAATTTTAGGATATATTTGTTATATTGCAATGTACATTTCTACCTCTGATCAAGATACTTATACATTGTTTAGATTTTTTAGATCATTGTCCTCATTTGTTGCACATTTGTTTATTGTATAATATTCTAATATGAAGTCTTAGTCATTAAGCTATATAGGTATTAAGAATTGTAAATCAATACTCATCTATGTTTGTCATACTTACAGTTAGACTATTCAGGGCCTTTAGACACATACAGATTATATTTTGCATATATAAGTAATCTTCAGTCACTTGAAAGAGCTGTAAAATATGGTATTTAAATAACTTAGGGTTCTGTTGATGTGAGACACAATTGTTCCAGGCAGCACTATTCTCAAGAGAATGTTGAGCACTGAAGACACTTCACTTGGAGCTTGTTTTCTTCTTGGCAAAACTGGCCTTTGGGCAAGGAGCTCCCCATGCCTCAACCACTGACAAGGTACATGATATCTGGGAATGGATATGCAGGCCTCTCAAAACTTCCCAAGACAGGATAAGACAGTTTTGAAAAAAATTCTGCTTCTGATAATGGTCTGTAAGTTACTATAGGCCTTAGCCAAAATTAGTTGCTTCAACATTGCAAATAAGATTTTGGGTGATTGCTCAGTTAACCAGTTGTCTCTGCCATTTGTTGCATATAAAGTAGTTTGATTACACTTCCTGCTTCTCAAGTAATTTTTTTCCCTTCTCAGACCTTTGATGTAGTTGAAAACTAGATAGTTGTAGTTACTTTTCTCTCATGACTTGACCAAGTTATTTATTATACAAGATTTAAACTTTTTAAAAACTGTGTTTTTTTAAACTCATATATTTTTATAACTCTCTATACTCTTTTTCTTCTCTCTCCCAGGCCTATTTACATTTATCCAACACTAACCCATGTAGAGGTCTTTTCCATCTGGTTTTGTTTCTATTGTATATCTGTAATCCTTTTCTGACTAGAAGTGCTTCTTAAAATGCTAAACCCTTCTTAGGAACTTAGGCAGTAGCATTACTAGAGGAAATACAAACCTGCCTGCTTGCTTTGCCCAGTCCAACACGGTAAAGTCGAGGTCTGTTTAGCATGAGTTCCATTTTCAGGCCCACAACAGGTCTATGTTACCATTAAGCAAGTTGTAGCCATCTGCTCACAGACCTCACTGTAATGTTCTGAAGCCAGACCTCCTGAAAGAGTTTGAGCCAGTTTTGCTGGTGAATGAGAGAGCCATCATTTTTTAAAAGAAGCTGGACAGTTTTTACTATGCCCCATGCTGCCTTGCTTGTTGCAAGCCCATCTATAAAAAAAATTGTGGCTACCAAGAATATATGCTAAACTCTGTTCTTATATGTCTAGAATTCATTTTCAGTATCCAGTTTTAAGGGGATTTAGTTGACAATGTTGGAGTGACAATTTGTTGTTTTGATTATAGTATTGATATGAATGATCATGTGTTCAATGACTTGACATACACCCTTATCAGTTAGTAATACTGCAGTAGAGATATTAAATTTTTGCAGGACAGTGCCCAATAGGAACCATCCTCATATATCATATTTATCCTGTCAATACTTTCCAGTAACAGAGAACAAATCTTTATATACATTTTATAAAGGTAAAATATAAATTTCAGAGATGGTGATTTACAAGCCACAGATAAAGAGTAAGGAAGAGTCTATTTCTTCTCTGAAGTGAAACAAAACTCTAAATTCTGGAGCCTGACATCTCACTTGTGTAGTAGATTCTAATTAGTGTTCTGATTCCAATTCAGATGATGTACAAAAGGTTGCAGCACAAGTTTGAAGGAAAAGCCAACTAGAATATGCAGTAGTTTGACTGCACATGAGAGGTTTTCCTTGACTGTAGTTAGGCATCTGCAAATTAATTTTTGGAGGAAGTTTAAACAAATGTCGGGAAAATGAGCTGTCAGTAAAATTAGTTAGAATTAGACTTTTCACAGAATGTGAGACAGTATTTCCAGTCCTGGACTTGGTGAGTAGACATACAAACTCTAACGTTTCTAAAATGCTTGCAAAAATTTTGAAATTTTCTCCAAAAACCTCATTTCATCTTATTAAGAAAAAGAGAACATGGAGAAAGATGAAAACAATAATATCTTTGTTAGATGACTGAATCATGACCCTTGATAATAACAAGTCAGTGTCCTGATATCAGGGTTTCTGCGAGTATTTTATTTTGAATTCTTGAACTTTGAACTTGAATTTCAACACATGATGCTTGCTCATCTGGTGAGGTATTTTTATTTTCCACTCAGCTATTGTTTATGAAATTTTATATTATCTTTGTGTTTCCACAGGGTATCATAGAATTTTCAAATAATTATTTTATTTTGGGAGGTGGATTGATAAGTAAAACAGGACCTTTCCTTGGGCTTTAGTATTTGTGCTCAGGAAGTGAGGGAGTGTTACAAATGTTTTAAATTTAAAGTAAAAAAAGTGAAATATCAAGATTAGAAAGAAATGACATTAAAAGAGTAAACACTATCAGAATAATAAAAAAATAGAATTATTTTATAATACTGTTCATATATTTATTTTTAATTATTTCTACTTAAGAATATTGACTGCTTTGGAATGAAATTAATTGTCTCCTAACAAATAAAGTTAAACAAAAATTTCCCCACTAAAGTTATTTTTCTTTCTCTAATTAATTATTTCATGTATTGGCAGACAATAATGCAATTAACCTTTTATATTTATAGCATGCCATTTTAGATATATTATATTTTATACTTTATTTAATTAGCCATGTTTTTCTGTACACTGCCTCAACTCTCGATATTTTTCTACTTCTTTTTCTTGTATCTTTTACATTCTTTCACAAGAAGTAAAAATATTTAAAACATAACAGCTAGAAAACTAGATGGCTAGTTCAACTTTAGATATAATTTTGAAGGCACTCTCTTTATTGCCTTCAACCACTACAACTTTATTAAGGCATCTGTTGAGTGTTCTGCTCCCTCTCTTGTTATGCTTTGATTTTTTTTTTGTCAAATCACATTGATTGGCAGTTACTTTTATAAGAAACAGAGTGAGCTGAGCTGATAATATCTGTAGAGGTGGTAGCAGCCACTATCATAGTGTCAAAGGAGTAATAAATATCATATTGATGATAGAATGAATGACAGATCCCATAAAGAAGTCAACAGAAGAATCAACAGAGAAAAATATGAGCAAAACCAGGAAATGTCAGTGTTGCATGAGAAAAATAAGAAAGCCAGCACTGCAGGTGTAGGAAGACTTTGACAAATCAAGTGTGGAGGTTTGAAAGAAAATGTTCTCCAAAGAAAGTGGTGCTATTAGGAGGTGTGACATTGCTGGAGTAGGGGTGGACATCTTGGTGCAAGTGTGTTTCTGTGGAGGCAGGCTTTGAGGTCCCATATATGGTCAAGCTGCTCCCAGTGAGACAGACCACTGCCTACTGTCTGTGAGTCCTGATATATTAGCCCTCAGCTCTCTCTTCAGTGCCATGTCTACATGGATACAGCAATGCTCCCAGCTGCAATGCTCGCTGTTATAACTATAAAACTACAATGTACTAAATCTCTGAACTGTAAGTTGCTCATCACAATTAAATGTTTTTCTTTATAAGTGTTGTCATAGATAGATGGCTCTTCACAACAATTGAAACCCTAAGTTTGACACTAAGGAAGAAAGATTGCAGGCCCTAGATTATGGAAGATGTGAGAACCCAGTATCTAACTTTCAATGCTACCAAGTTACCTGGTGCAAAATTATAATATTCTTACCTGAGAAGAGCTGCTGCAACACTGAGTGCTACTGAGGAACAAAAATTTAATTATTGTGGTGAGACAGGCTACTGACTATCAAATTTAGAGCAGTGAGTCTATTTTCTAAAGTCAGAAGCCACATATCAGTTTATAATTGCTTATATTTAATTGCCTCTGGGACTAGCATGTCTGTTATGTGTTCCTTATCAGTGAAGGGAACAGGAATAACACTGAAATAGTTCTTTATCCCATGCATGTAGAACACAGGCCTCAGGCAACTCAGTCAGGAGGACAATTATTAGAAGAACAAGACTGTTCTGTGGGTAAGCTTGTGGATTTGATAAAAGTCTTAGAGACATGAATGAGCTGGCAATCTGGAAAAGTTACCTGGATTCAGGAAATAACCAGAACAGCTAAAAGATAAAACAACTATGTTTTTATTTATTATAAGGGGAAAAGTCACAAAACAAAAACCAGAAGTCCAAGTTCAGCTGTGTTGCAAGGATACCTGGGCTGTGCTGTTTTTCTCTGGGTCCCAGAAAGCCTAAATTGGGCTCAACTTTAAAGATAATTGGTTGGCAAAGATTCCTCACCACACTTCTCTTTTGTCTAAATAAGAGCAATCTAAACCCAATACAAAGCTATATACAACAGAAACAGATATCAAGTATAAAATTATATCCAACATAAACAATATTAAGAAAGAAATATATGATAAATGTTTTAATAGACATTTTATTCCAAAGAGTCTAAGTCTTGCATGAGAAATAGTTTTGGCTACACCATAAAAAGATGGTAACTACTATGATCTAATCTACAAACCCATCAAAGGCCTGAGAAGGGAGATAATATTACTTGATTAGGCAGGAAGTGCAATCAATCAGCTTCCAAAGAAAGAGATAAATGACAGAGACAACTGGCTGATGGAGGAGGGTCATCTGTCTATGTGTTACTTTCATTGGTCAATAAAGAAACTTCTTTGGCCCTTTGATAAGACAGGAAATTAGGTAGGCAGAGTAAACAGAACAGAATGCTGGGAAGAAGGCAATGAGGCAAATGCTATAGCTCTCCTCTCCAAGATGTACACAGGTTAAGATCCTTCCTGGTAAGCCACCACCTCGTGGTGCTACACTTATTAATATAAATAGGCTAGTCAAGATGTGAGAATTAGCCAGTAAGAGGCTAGAGCTAACGGGCCAAGCAGTGTTTAAAAGAATACAGTTTCCATGTAATTATTTTGGGTAAAGCTAGCCAGTGGCTGGGAGCTGATAGGAGGTGGGAAGCGGCCTGTTGCTCCTTCTACAACTGGCTACTTGAGAAATCACCCACAATCTCATTTGTAATGTTGAAGCAACCAACTTTGGATAAGGCCTAGTAAGTGAGAGATCATTTTCAGAGACATTTTTTTTTCAGAATTGTCTTACCCTGTCTTGGCAAGGTTTGGCAGTCCTTTTCCTTGTGCCGTGCTTATCAAGTCCAGATACCAAGTACTTTATTAGTGGTTGAGATATGGGGAGTTCCTTGCCCAAAGGCCAATTGGGCCAAGAATAAACAAACAAACAAACAAACATCTGAGTGGAATGTCTTTGGTACTCAACATTCACACAGGAATAGAGTAGTACTGTCAGGAGCAATCATGTCTCATGTCAACAGAACCCTAAGTTATTTATATACCATTTCTACAGATCATTGAAGTGGTTGAAGGTTACTTATCTAGGCAGAATACTATCTCTATGTATCTAAATACCTAATTAATCTGACTATATGTAAAACAAAATGAACAACTTTTGACATATAATATTTAATACCTTTATAACTTAATGACTAAGAATTTATGCCAGAATATAAAATAATCTGTAAACAAATGTGCACAAATGAGAGCAATGACTTCAAAATGTAAACACTGTATAAGTATCTTGATCAGAGTTAAGAATAATATATAATACAATGTTAAAATATATCATTAAAGTTGTATCAATATACAAAATATTTTAAACAAAAGTAGAAACATGCATGTATACAAGCTGACAGAATAACTTTGCATAGGTAAACAAATATTATAAACAGAAATAAAAAATAAAATTTTTACTTGTATCAATATCCAATACACCATTTCAGCAACTGCTGCCCAAAAACATGTCTCATAATAGACTATCAGCATCACAATGTCATCCCAACCAGGTGGAGTTGTTGCTTTATGGCCCCGTCTTCTTCCTGGAAACTTCAAAGATTACTGCAGGAAAAATATCTGTAGGAAACTACATTGTTTATTGTGGGAAACTTAAACAATATTCATATTGACATATATCCTATAAAAAATAGGATATAGACAAAATAGGCATGTAGAAAGTAAATTTTTTACAAAAGTCTTCTTCCTGTCCCAGATGGCCAGATAGCTCCTGACATGAGACAGAAACACTGAATGTTCCTTTTAACAACACACTTCGATTTAGAGAAGGACAAAGTCATTGTCCAACTCCAAAGCCAGTTCTATATATTCATATGTGTGTGTGTGTGTGTGTGTGTGTGTGTGTGTGTATTGATCACCTGTCCTCATAAGTCATATTCCCCCCTGAGCTTATGCGAGCATCAGAAAAACTGGGCCCAGAAGCCAGTCAGAGTCATGGGTAGCCAAGGTGCCTAAGGACTTGGAGCATCTCTGAGGCATTTAATGAGAAAATGTGAAAGAATGCTACTAGTGGCTACTTAGGGCCACTATGTGGGAATTTTATACTCAAATGAACAGCATGGAGACTGAAGGCAGCTGACTAAAGACTAGAGCCTCTGGAGACACAAGCCAAATGATTTTGCATTGACTGTAGAAGTTAGCTTGATTTGGAAAATAAAAAAGTTAGCTGAAAGATAAAACAATTATATTTTTATTTATTATATGGTGGCTACTCAAGGAACAGGAATGAGAAGTCCAAACTGATCTGTTCTGCAAGGGAACCACATAGAGTGAGGGGAAAACCCTAACTTGTTCCTAACTCTTAAAGCTAATTGGTTGCAAAGATTCTTCATCACCAGACTGACTACTACTATTAGGCATAAGAGCTATTGCCAGATATGTTGGAAGCACATGGTAGTTCTTAACACTACTTTTATTTAAATTATGCTAAGTAAAATTTGCTTCCATGGTCCATACTTCTTTTATTAAAATATCATTGGTAAGATGGTATAGGAGGCCCTTCTGCATTTGTGTTGCTTTCATTGGTTATTAAAGAAACTGCCTTGACCTAGTTGATAGGGCAGAAGTTAGATAGGTGGAGTAGACAAAACAGAATTCTGGGAAGAAGGGCATTGTGGCAGATGCCATCATTCTCCTGCCCAAGGCAGGTGCTGGTTAGAATCATGCCAGTAAGCCACAGTCAAGTGGCAATACAGATTATTAGAAATGGGTTAAATCAAGATGTGAGAGTTAGCCAATAAGAGGCTAGAGATAATGGGCCAGGCAGTAATTTAATTAATATAATTTCTGTGTGGTTATTTTGGGGCTAAGCTAGGTGGGAGACCAGGAGCTGGGCAGTAGGGCACAGCCCGCTTATCCTTACAACAGTAAGAGAAAATTTCTAAATAAAGTTTTTAGAGTAGATTTTAAAGGGAAACTGTAATAAAGACCATTCCATTAACTTCACTTCTGAATTATATTAAAAAAAAACTAAGAATACCAATAGTGCTATTTTATCTACTAAGGCATAAAATATGATGCACAAATAATCAGCTACTAAATCAAGGCAGTTCTCTCTATAACAGTGTACAGATGCTAAACTTCTATGTAGTGAGTGAGCAAACCATTACTGGTACAAATGCACAGGTCACAGTTGGTAAAATCCTGTTCTACAGATATCTCAAGATACTATGAGTTGTGAATGGAGGTTCATAAACTGCTTATAAGTATTTTACACTTAAATACATTTATGTAATCCTTACATAGAAAAAATATCTCACTTCATATCACCAATTTTTATTGCCTTCACCACTCTTTCCACAGTCACTTAATATAATCTTTTCTACATTTTTCTGTTTCATTTTTCTTTACAAGTAAAATTTTTTTCATAAGGAATGTGTACATCATTTTCATTACGTATGCATTTAGAAAAGGAATTTTAGGATATTTTTATTTCCTGGCTGTTGTGCATAGTGCCACAGAGAATGATTTTGAACATGTATTTACTGAGTGGGACTTTAAGTCTGTTGAATGAGTCATATAGTTGAATTATATGCCAGGTTTACTTTTTGAGTTTTGAGAATTCTCCATAATAATTTTCAAGATGACTGCATTAATTTTGCATTTCCAGCAACAGTTACAGTTGGTTCCTTTTGTTGTAACCACATCAGGATTTGTTGGCTATTGTTTCATTCATCTTGAACCATATAACTGAATTGAAATCTCAAAGCCACTGTAATTTGTATTTCAATGATTGCTAAGAATGATGAACACTTTCTAAGTGATTTGTCAGGCATTTTAAATTTGTATATTGTAAATTTTCTGTTTAAATTGTTACTCCATTTTTAATTGAGTCATCTCTTTTCTAGACTTTTTTGGGCTTTTTGAATATTCTGTATATTAATGCTCTCTTAGATGTATAGAAGCCAAAGATTTTGTCCTATTCTCTGGGCTGAGTCCTCACTTGATTGTTTCCTTAAATATTCAGACATTGACATCCCAGTCCTCTGTCAAAGACCTTAGTTTCTTGGCTAATGATGCCCAATTCAAAAATTCCTTTTCGACACTTATATAGGATACTACCTCTGTTTTCTTACAACAGTTTTAGCGTCTCAGGTTTCAAATTAAGATCTTGGTTATACTTTGATTTAATGTTTATGTATGATGATAGGTATGGATCTAATTTCTTTCTCCTGCATGTTGATAGTGCATTAAATCTGTAAATTATTTTTGTTTGAATGCCAATTATCTCAATATTAACTATAAACATGGCATATTTTTCTAGTTTCTAGGGCTTTTTGATTTCTTTAAAGATTTAATTTTAGAGATTTTTCACTCCCTTAATTTGGTTTGGATCAAGATATTTTATTATTTTGATGCTATTATAAATAGAAATGCATTCAGTCTCCTTTGCACTATATTTGTTACTGAAATATAAAAATACTACTGATATTTGTCATTTTATTTTGTCTCCTGTCATTTTCCATATTGAGAATAACTTTAGAATATTTCTTAAAGAATTTTGGGACTACAATATATAGAATATGTTGTCAAATAGGGGTATTTTAACTTCTGTTTCATTTTATATATCTTTAATTTCTTCCATTATTCCTCCAGTTAGTGCTATAAAAAAGGAATAGGTATAATGAATATCCTTGTCATTTTCTAGATGTTAATGTGATTGTTTTGTGTCTTTGCTATTTATGGTAAAGTGATCTATGGTTGTGAAATATACAGCTTTGGTTAATATCCCTTATATTCTAACCACTTCTTATATTGAGTGATGTAACAGTCCCCAAAAGAAAAATGGTAAAGTTTTCACTCATCAGCAGGTTTTATGTAACAATCCTTAGGTGTGCATGTAGAACAAAGAAACTAGAAAAGTATAAAGACCAGCATATTTCCTTACAGTCTTCTAAATCTTATCTGTATATACAAAGATATGAGTAGCTATCATTGTTTATTCAAGGATCTTCTCTTTAGAGCAAATGGAGACAGTCAAAGAAAACCACAGCACAATACATCAAGGGATCCTAGATGCAACAGATGCCTCTAAATCACAGTTACTTTGTTTAGAGATCATCACAGAAGAGGGACAAAATATTTTAAGAAGTAAAATATCCAGAAGTCATATTGTTATAATTTGCTGCCGGTCCCCAGCAGCTTACTATGGGGTCAAGAATACGTGACTGGTCTCCGGCCATGTGGTGACTGGTTGGTCCCTGGTGAGTGGTCTGGGCAGGCACTGGGTGGAAGATACAGATGCTGCGATTCTCCAGGACTGCTGGGGACCCGAAAGCAGCCAGTAACAAAGACCACATGGCAGGAAAGCTGGATGGTCTCTGGCTGTGACAAACAAATAGACGGCAGGCAAGAGAGACAAATAGGCCCATCAAGTAGAGTAAAGTTGGACATTTATTAGGTGGGTTATAGAGTGGTAGGAAAAAGGGGAAAAGAGAGAGAGAAAGAGACAGAGAGAGACAGAGATAGAGAGAGATAGAGAGAGGAGAAGAGAGAGAGACAGAGAAGATGGAAAGCAGAGAAGTGAGAAGAAAGGCAGAAGCTGCCTCTTCGAGAGAGGTACAAAGAGAGAGTGCTGAAATTGCAAGTAGGAAGGGAATGGGCATGGCTTTTCTCTTAAAGAGACAAAATTACACATATATCAACTGTCTCTCATTGAAATGTCTCTATAAACAAAGACTGAAGCAATAGAAATATTAATGAACATCTAACATGATAGGATAAAGTTTTGTGGGTTCCCAATGTGAGTCAAATAACTACAGGAAACTATTGATTTCTAGGGAAGAATTAGCCTCTATTAGGGATGACCTCTCTCATTTTGTACACAGCAGAGTAGTGATCCTGGACATAATATGCACAAAACAACAAAATGAACTCATCTTGTTGTGTGCATGTGAGCTCACACATATAATTATATGTGTAGTGGTATTTCAATTGCATTTTGATAAATAATGACTACCTGAAGATCTGAGAATAAAATAGTCTCACTAATAAGCCTTACAGAATATGTTATAGTAACATATACCTTTAACCCTAGTAGCCATAATGACATACAACTTCAGTCTCACTAGCCATTCTAGTTGCCGTAGAAACCAGGCGGTGCATGCATTTAAACACAATTAATATCAGCCGTAGAGAGAATATAAAATGGGAGGAAACAGCTCTCAACACACAGTCTCATTCTGAGATTCTGGGAGGTAGGATCATCATTTCAGACTGAGGTCAAGGTAAGAGACATGGCTGGCTGTTTTCCTTTTTTGATCTTTAGGCTGGACCACTATTTTTGACACTGAGCTTTTATTAATTATGATTCATTTGGCACTCAACTTTTTGGAGTACAAATTCATGAAAATGCCATTTGCTGAGGCTTCATAGCCACCAGACCATGTCATAGTTGCAATTGGAATTCCAGCTTTCTAGGAGCTGCACCCAAACCTAGCAACACGGGTTCAGGAGAAAAACTGGGACTCTCAGATTCAATCTGCCATAGTTTAGCTTCCATGTACAATGGAAAATACACAAAACATCATGATACTGTATGTTATTGTGTTGCCTTTACATTGTGTGACTGATGAGGAAGGAGCAACAGCTGTTAAGAGACATTTAATTATAAACGTTACTGGGTTAATACAATTTATTTATTCATTCATTCATTTAATTATATTTAATTTTGGTTTTTGTGTGAGAGAGTTTCTTTTCAGGTTTTTCAAGATAGGGTTTCTCTGTAGCTTTTGGAGCCTGTCCTGGAACTAGTTCTTGTAGACCAGGCTGGCCTCAAACTCACAGAGATCTGCCTATCTCTTCTTTAGAAGTGCTGGGATTGGAGAGCTTTATGGAACCATGCCCTACATCCTACACCCATTCTTAGGGGACATAAGAGGTGAGTAGGCAGTGGCACTGTTGCCCTGGACCCCCAACTCCCTAAGACCTCCACGTGTGAGAAAATTCAGAGGCCCCTGCCAAGGTCCCTCAGCATTTATAGCTGCCAGAGCTTGCTGGCTAGTGCTCAATTTACCTCGCCCCCAACCCACCATCACCTGTGAGCTCTGTGGAACCCTATGAAACAGAGCTTGTGCCAATACTGAGTGGACCTAAGAACACACTCTTATACTGAATGGACCTGAGACAGCCACAGCAAGGATTGGACCAAAAAGCCAAGACACTTCTGGCCCCATTTGAAGGAAGAGATGGGTAGGCACCAATGCAAGAATTCCTCCAACATCATATAAAACAACATGGTAACACCAGAACCCAGCAGACACACAACAGGAAGAATTAATCACCCAAAATTTGTAGATGTAGAAGAAAATGACTTTAAATGTAACTTTATGAAAATGATGGAGACCTTTAAAGACGAAGTGAAAAACTCCCTTAAAGAAATAGAGAAGGAAAGCAGAAAACTGGAAGAAATTTTAAAAATCCTTCAAAGAAACCCAAGACAACCAAGAAAAAGCAATCAAACAATTGAAGGAAACAGATCAAGACTTGAAGATTAAAATAGAGGTAATAAAGGAAACACAAACTGAGGAAATTCAGGAAAAGAAAAATCTGGGTAAACAAACGGAAACTATAGAGACAAGTATAACCAACAGAATACATGAGATAGAAAAAAGAATCTCAGGTGTTGAAAATACTATTGAGGAAATAGACTCATTGGTCAAAGAAAACACTAAATCCAACAAATTCTTAACACAAAACATTCAGGAAATCTGGGGCACCAGGAAAAGACCAAACCTAAGAATAATAGGGGAAGAAACAGAAGAACTCCAGCTCAAAGACACAGGAAATATATTCAACAAAATTATAAAAAAGAACTTTCCCAACCTACAGAAGGATATCCCTATGAAGGAACAAGAAGCCTAGAGAACACCGAATGGACTGGATTTTAAAAAAAATTTCCCCTCACCATTTAATAATCAAAATACAAAACATACAGAACAATGAAAGAATATTAAAAACTGCAAAGGAAAAAGATCAAGTAACATATGAAGGTAAACATATCAGAATTACAACTGACTTCTCAATGGAAACTATGAAACACAAAGGTCCTGGATAGATGTGCTGCAGACATTAAGAGACCATGGATGAAAGCCCAGACTACTATACCCAGCAAAGCTTTCATTCACCATTGATGGAGAAAACAAGAAATTCGATGACAAAAAAAAAAAAATTAAACAATACGTATCACGAACTCAGCCTTACAGAAAGTACTAAGGGAAACCTCAACCCAAATAAGCTAACTACACCAACAATAACACAGACATCTGATAACCCCCCACAAGCATAACCCAAAGATGGGAAACAAGCACTACTACCACTACTACTGAATGATAAGCAGAGTTAACAACCATTGGTCATAAATATGGCTTAATATCAATGGACTCAATTCACCTATAAAAAACACAGGCTAAGAGAATGGATATGAAAACAGAATCCAACATCTGTTGTTTACAAGAGACACACGTCAACCTTAAAGACAGTCACTAAATCAGAATAAAGTGTTGAGAAAAGTTTTTCCAATCAAATGGTCCTAAGAAACAAGCAGGGATATCCTAATATCAAACAAATTGATTTCAAATGAAAATCAAGCAGAAGAGATGGAGAAGAAAAATTTATAATCATAACAGGAAAAATTCATCAAGATGACATCTCAATTCTAAATATCTATGCTCCTAATACAAGAACACTAACATATGTTAAAGACATATTACTAAAACTTAAATCACACATCAAACCCCACACACTGATAGTAGGAAATCTCAACACTACTCTCTCACCAATGGACAGGTCAAACAGATAGAAACTTAACAGAGAAATAATAGAACAGATGTAATGAATCAAATGGACTTAACAGGTATCTATATAACATTCCACCCAAACAAAAAAGAATATGTCTTCTTTGAAGTGTAGGGTTAAGCCAGCCCCTTAGGGAGCAGGCTTGACTCGGGCGAATGTTTACTTATAAATCGGGTACGTGGGAGCCCGCGCACCCCTTCCTGCTTCCTGTGCTCCACGGGAACTTCAGTCCTGTAAGTTTATTTCTTCATTAAAGCTGTATATATTCTTTAAAATCTGCCTGCATTTATTTACGCTGCTACATATTTGGCATCCAACTTCGGGCACTTGCTCCCGCCCTGGCACAGGGGGTGCGAGCTTGATCTTTACCAGCCTTTGTGAGCAAGATTAGCAACCAGAAGCACATTTGGAATCAAGCGTGTAGCCGCTAGCTAACACAGCTCGCTCCCAGGTGGGGCTTTTGCTTTTTAGTTCGTGACTCGGGCCCCAGTGCCCACTCGGCCACACACATGCCCATTCTGCCCACCTGCTCGCCAGAGCAATTAACCCCTCCCTGCCTGCCTTGGCATTTGGAGCGGAACCCAGAAGCTCAAGTACCTGTGATTTTGCAACAAAAGCCGCACAGTGGCAGATTTGGTCTGATTCAATGTGACCCCTTCTGCGACCACTCTAACTCCTCAGGCAGAACAATAAATTTCAGTTTTGAGTTGTTTCAGACTGGCTCTCCACGTGGACTTAAGAGGACTCTTTTGCCACCACTGGCAGGAACCGGTCATTGCAAGTGAAATATTTCTTTCTTTTATAAATAAAATGTCTGAGAACATGACTATTCAAGACTTTAACAGATTTTTTGAGTGTACTATGTGGGAGATTTTACAAGAGGTGTTTATCACTCCAAATCTATGGATATTTCTGGGATTCGTAGTTTTCCTTAGTACTATATGGTTTGATAAAAGAAATATGATAAAGTCTTTAAGAGATGAATCCAGGATTCTTAAGGCAGAGGTTGAACGTTTAAAAACTATTGAGAATGACAACAATCTTCTCAAGAATCAGTTTGAAGTTCTCCAGGAAGAGAACAGATCTTTGTTTAACATGACTCGGTTAACTGAGCAAAATTTAGAAAAGGTACAGGCTGATGTTAAGGAGAAATTCATTACTATCGAAGAAGGAAAAACTGATTTGGATCGTAAACTTCAGCAGTCCCTTTCTGTAGGAACTGAAACATTAACTGAGAGAATCAAAACTGCTGAATGTGACAATCAGATTTTGTCTAAAGCTTATGACAGATTGGCGGAAAGATTCTCAATACAAGAAGGCACAGTTTATGCAATAAAAATTATGTCCAAAGATGACAAGTTATCTCTAATGGACAAACTTCATACTTTAGAATCCTCAATGAATGCTTTGGAACATAATTCTGGACAGGAGATTCAGACATTGCAGAAGGCAATGGTGAATAGAATTGAAAAGATTGAGGAATTTCTAAATTCTGATGAAGAAGAGCAAAGGGTAGAAAGACAAATTATAACTACATCTGTGGATAAATCTCTCCTGGACAATTTCCACAAAGCTCTACCTACAGCTCTACCTGCCTTTCCAATAATAACAACAGAAAAGGTGATTGATTCCAGAAACCCTAGGATCATCAAGGAAGATACAGGGGAGCCTGTCCGTATGAATGATCTCAAAGAAATTAAACAGGCTGTCATGACTTTTGAGATTCATGCCTCTTTTGTTATTGAGATGCTAAAATCTTGGGCCACAACAAGCAAAGCAACCCCCTCAGATTGGCATCAGCTGAGATCTGCGGTACTTGAGAGTGGACCACAATTGAAATGGAAATGCTTATTCAGGCAAGAGGCTAGACTTTTAGAACAGCAGGAAAAGGCAAAGGGAATTGACATTTCCCTAGATAAAATTCTAGGTGAAGGGCTCTTTTCTGACCCTCAGGAACAAGCTAATTTGGATGAAAACATACTCTTCATGTGTACTACAGCAGCCTTAAGGGCTTGGGACAGGGTACAAGACAGAGGGCAGAGAATGGAATCATTTGTCAGAGTTAAACAGGGTCAGAGAGACCCCTTTAGTGACTTTTTACAAAGAATAACTAAGGCTGTACAAATAGGGATATCTGACCCAGAAGCAAGACTTATAATGATTGAGTCTTTGGCTAATGAAAATGCAAATATGGAAAATAAAAAGATTTTGGGGCCTTTAAAATACAGATCAGCACCCTTGGAAGAATGGGTCTTGCATACACTGAATGTTGATACATTTGACTATGGCACTGAAGCATGGGTAGAAGAAGCAATTTCCAATGGTAAAAGGAGACACCAGAATACCAAATGTTTTAATTGTGGCAAAATGGGTCATATGAAAAAGAATTGTAAACAACGGATTTTCAGAAATTATAATAATGTATCTTCTAGAAATAACAGAAATAAGAGGACTCACCCTTCAGGTTTATGTAGAAGATGTGGAAAAGGCAAACATTGGACGAATGAATGCAGGTCTACAAGAGATAGACAAGGCAACCTGCTACATATGGGAAACGTGAGAGGGGGGCCTCATAGGCCATCATGGCGAACATGGTTCAGTCATTTCCAGTTTCTGCAGAGAACATGCCTCATAAGGACAATAAAGAAGCCTCATGCCTATTGTTACAAGCTATAATGATCAGAAAGATGAGTTACATGTGTTTTGGCAAACTTCTATAAATGATCAAAGACCTAAGTTGAGAGTGTGTGTAAATGGCATTTTTGTTACTGGCCTGCTGGACACAGGTGCTGATGTAAGTATCATTACCCCAGAATCTTGGCATCCATATTGGCCTCTTCAGAATGTAAATGTTCAACTCCTGGGAATTGGAACCCTAGCTCGAGTAACGTAGAACATGAGATCGGTTGAATGTATAGGGCTAGAGGGATAAATAGGAAAATTAAGGCCATATGTAACCAATATTGCAATGAATTTATGGGGTCTTGACTATTACAACAATGGAATACCCAAATTAAAATTCCTGCTACTTCTAGAGCCTTTATTTCTGAGAATAACATTAAGAGATATTACAAATGGAGAAAATCGGCCATTTGGGCTGTTGAAGAACAAGCAATTGATGTCCCTTCAGAGATACCAACAGCCTTGCCTCTAAAATGGTTGACTGAGAAACCAATATGGACAAAGCAATGGCCTTTAGCTGAGGAAAAGTTACAGGCTTTAGAACAGCTGGTACAAGAGTAATTAGATGCTGGACATATAGAAGAATCTACCAGCCTTTGGAATTCTCCTGTATTTGTGGTTAAGAAAAAAATCAGGTAAATGGAGAATGGTGACAGATCTCAGAGTTATCAACAAGGTTATTCAACCTATGGGCGCTCTGCAATCTGGAATCCCTTTGCCCTCTTTGTATAAAAAGGATGGCCTCTCATAGTTATTGATTTAAAAGATTGTTTTTTCACTATACCTTTACAAATAGAAGATAGAGAAAAATTTGCCTTCACAGTGCCTACTTATAGTAATTCTCAACCTTCGAGGAGGTACCACTGGGCTGTCCTCCCCCAGGGTGTGAGAAATTGTCCCTCCTTGTGCCAATATTTTGTGAATCAACCATTGCAAATGATCCGCAAGAAATTTCCCAAATCAAGAATATATCATTACAGGGACGACATTTTGTTATCCGATTCAAACATGGATACCTTGAACAGACTGTTTGAAGAAATACAGATACTTTTACATAAATGGGGATTGCAAATTGCTCCTGAAAAAATTCAGAAGGGAGATTCTGTTAATTATTTAGGTTATAGAATTGGTTTGCAAAAAATTAAGACACACCCCTCCCTTCTTTGGCGGCATAGCACCTCCCTGCTCAGCCTGCTCGGTGCTGGGACTGAACATGAATCGGGAGGGCAAAGGGGAGGGTGGTAGCTCCTTTGTCTCCATAGCCTGCCTGCAGCAAGCAGGGTGGGCCCTTTGTTTGTGAGCTACACAAGCAGCACGGAGTTTTGATCTGGGCACCGGGTGAAACATCATTGTGGTGAGTGAGTGCTGTGGCAGCCGGGAACTGGGAACTCAGACGTTCCTCAGCCCACCTACACTTCCTGGTCATCCTACAGGGGCTATACTGCCGGATACCTCCTCTCTCTTCCTATCCCATCCAGCTTACATCCAGATCCCCCCACCCCCTGTCTCCCTCCCTCCCTCCCTACTTTGGCGGCATAGCACCTCCCAGCTCAGCCTGCTTGGGCGCAGGGACCGAACCCGAATTGGGAGGGCAAAAGGAGGGCTCCTTTGCCTCCATAGCCTGCCTGCAGCAAGCAAGGTGGGCACTTTGTTTGCGAGCCACCCAAGCAGCACAGAGATCCGTTCTGGGACACCAGGAGAAACATCACTGGGGAGTGACATCACTGGGAAGGTACATCAGTGGGCAAGAAGACCTGATCCTGTAAAGGAAGATCCATAGGGAAGCATTCACAGGAAAAGATGGGCAGGCGCCAAGGCAAGAATTCACCCAACAATCTGAAAAACAGCATGAAACCACCAGAACCCAGCAACCTCACAACAAAAGGACATGAACACCTTAATCAAGAAGAAATAGAAAAAACTGACTTAATGAAAGTGATAGAGGCCCTTAAACAACATATAAAAAACACCCTTATAGAAATGGATGAGAAGTATAACAGAAAGTTTGAGGAATTGAGTAAATCAGTGAATGAATCCCTAGGAAACCAAGGAAAAACAATCAAGCAGATAATGGAAACAGTTCATGACTTGAAAACTGAAATGGAGACAAAGAAGAAAACACAAAGAGAGGGCTGGCTGGACATGGAAAATCTAGGTAAACGAATAGAGACTACAGAAACAAGCATAAACAGCAGAATACAGGAGATAGAAGAAAGAATCTCAGATTCTGAGGATAACATAGAGAAAATAAATGCACGGATCAAAGAAAACAGCAAGTCCAACATACTCTAATCACAAAACATTCAGGAAATATGGGATACAATAAAAAGACCAAACCTAAGAATAATTGGAGTAGAAGAAGGAGTAGAAGTGCAACTCAACGGTCCAGAAAATATACTTAATAAAATTATAGAAGAAAACTTTCCCAACCTGAAGAAAGATGTACCTATGAAGATTCAAGAAGCATACAGAACACCAAATAGGCTGGATCAAAAAAAAAAACATCCCCTCACCATATAATAATCAAAACACAAAATATACAGAATAAAGAAAGAATATTAAGAGCCGCAAAGGAATAAGGCCAAGTTACTTATAAAGGTAAACCTATCAGACTTGCACCTGACTTCTCTATGGAAACCATGAAAGCCAGAAGGTACTGGATAGATGTACTCCAAAAACTAAGAGACCATAGATGCAAGCCCAGACTACTATAGCCAGCCAAGCTTTAGTTCACTATAAATGGAGAAAACAAAATTTTCCAGGATAAAAACAAATTTAAAAATATGTAGCCACAAATCCAGCCTTAAAGAAAATAAGAGAAGGAAAATCACTAACCAAAGAGTCCAACAGTGACCACAATAACTCAGATATCTAGAGACCCTTCACCAACGAAACTCAAAGAAGGGAAACACACAAATCCTACTACTAAAAAAGTGACTGAAGTTAACAACCACTGGTCATTAATATCACTTAATGTTAATAGGTTCAACTCACCTATAAAAAGGCAGAGGCTAAGAGATTGGATACGAAAACAGGATCCAACATTCTGCTGTTTACAAGAAACATACCTCAACCACAAAGACAGGCACCTACTCAGAGTAAAGGGCTGGGAAAAGGCTTATCAAGCAAATGGACCTAAGAAACAAGCAGGTGTGGCCATACTAATTTCTAACAAAGTTGACTTCAAACTTAAATCAATCAGAAGAGATGTAGAGGGACATTTTATACTCATAACAGGAACAATTCATCAGGATGAAGTCTCAATTTTAAATATCTATGCCCCTAATATAAAAGCGACCACATATGAAAAGAAACATTACTAAAACTCAAGGCAGCCATCAAACCACACACACTAATGGTAGGAGACTTTAACACTCCTCTCTCACCAATGGACAGGTCAATCAAACAGAAACCTAACAGAGAAATTAGAGAATTAATGGAGGTAATGAAGCAAATGGACTTAACAGACATCTATAGATTATTCCACCCAAAGAGGAAAGAATATACCTTCTTCTCTGCAGCTCATGGAACCTTCTCAAAAATTGACCACATACTCGGTAGCAAAGCTAACTTACACAGTTACAAAATAATATTAGTAACCACCTGTGTTTTATCAGATCACCATGGATTAAAGTTAGAATTCAACAACAATGCTACTCCCAGAAGGCCTACAAACTCATGGAAATTAAACAGTCAACTACTGAACTTAATACCTGGACTAAGGAAGAAATAAAGAAAGAAATTAAAGTCTTCCTTGAATTCAATGAAAATAAAGAAACAACATACTCAAACTTATGGGACACTATGAAAGCAGTCCGAAGAGGAAAGTTCATCGTATTAAGTGCCCACTTATAAAAAACAGAGAAAGAACATATTGGAGACTTAACAGCCCACCTGAAAGCTTTAGAAAAAAAAAAGAAGCAGAGTCACCTAGGAGGAGTAGAAGACTGGAAATAATCAAACTGAGGGCGGAAATCAACAAAATAGAAACACAGAAAACAATCCAAAGAATCAATGAAACAAAAAGCTGGTTCCTGGAGAAAATAAACAAGATTGATAAACCCCTATCCAAACTAATCAAATGGCAGAGAGAGAATATGCAAATTAATAAGACCAGAAATGAAAAGGGGGACATAACCACAGACACAGAGGAAATTCAGAGAATCATTAGATCTTATTACAAAAGCCTGTATGCCACAAAACTGGAAAATGGAAAAGAAATGGACAATTTTTTAGATAAGTACCATATACCAAAGTTAAACCAGGACCAGGTGAACAATCTAAACAGACCTGTTGGTCGCGAAGAATTAGAAGCCGTTATCAAAAACCTCCCTAACAAAAAAGCCCAGGACCAGATGGTTTCATGCAGAATTCTACCAGACCTTCCAAGAAGAGCTAATACCTATTCTCCTTAGTGTATTCCACAATATAGAAACAGAAGGGTCATTACCTAATTCCTTTTATGAAGCTACAGTTACTCTGATAACAAAACCACACAAAGACTCAACCAGGATAGAGAATTACAGACCAATCTCACTCATGAATATTGAAGCAAAAATCCTCAACAAAATACTGGCAAACCAAATCCAAGAAACATCCGAAAAACTATCCATTATGATCAAGTAGGCTTCATTCCTGAGATGCAGGGCTGGTTCAACATACGAAAATCAATCAATGTAATCCAGCATATAAATAAACTGAAAGAAAAAAACCATATGATCATTTCAATAGATGCTGAAAAAGCATTTGACAAAATTCAACATCCATTTATGTTAAAAGTCTTGGAGAGATTAGGGATACAAGGGTCATACCTAAATATAATAAAAGCTATATATAGCAAGCCGACAGCTAATATCAAATTAAACGGAGAGAAACTCAAAGCCATCCCGCTTAACTCAGGAACTAGACAAAGCTGTCCACTCTACCTACCTCTTCAATATAGTGCTTGAAGTTCTAGCAATAGCAATAAGACAACATAATGGGATCAAGGGGATTCGAATTGGAAAGGAAGAAGTTAAACTTTCGTTATTTGCAGATGATATGATAGTGTACATAAGCGACCCCAAAAACTCCACCAAAGAACTTTTACAGCTGATAAACAGCTTTAGTAATGTGGCAGGATACAAGATCAACTCCAAAAAATCAGTCGCCCTCTTATACACAAAGGATAGGGAAGCAGAGAGGGAAATCAGAGAAGCTTCACCATTCACGATAGCCACAAACAGCATAAAATATCTTGGGGTAAATCTAACCAAGGAAGTGAAAGATCTATTTGACAAGAACGTTAAGGCATTGAAGAAAGAAATTGAAGAGGATACCAAAAAATGGATGGACCTCCCTTGCTCTTGGATTGGGAGGATCAACATAGTAAAATTGGCAATTCTACCAAAGACAATTTATAGATTCAATGCAATCCCCAACAAGATCCCATCAAAATTCTTCACAGATCTGGAGAGGACAATAATCAACTTTATATGGAAAAACAAAAAACCCAGGATAGCCAAAACACTCCTATACAATAAAGGATCTTCTGGAGGCATTACCATCCCTGACTTCAAACTCTATTACAGAGCTACAGTAATGAAAACAGTGTTGTACTGGCATAAAAACAGAGAAGTCGACCAATGGAATCATATAGAAGACCCGGATTTTAACCCACAAACCTATGAACACCTCATTTTTGATAAAGGAACTAAAAGTATACAATGGAAGAAAGAAAGCATCTTCAACAAATGGTGCTGGCACAACTGGATGTCAACCTGTAGAAGAATGAAAATAGACCCATATCTATCACCGTGCACAAAACTCAAGTCCAATTGGATTAAAGACCTCAATATCAGCCCAAACACACTGAACCTGATAGAAGAGAAAGTGGGAAATACCCTACAACAGAGATCGCTTCCTATGTACAACCCCAGCAGCACAGACATTAAGGGAAACATTGAATAAATGGGACCTACTAAAATTGAGAAGTCTCTGTTAAGCAAAGGACACTGTCACTAAGACACAAAGGCAACCTACTGACTGGGAGAAGATCTTCACTATCCCCGCAACAGACAAAGGTCTGATCTCCAAAATATATAGAGAACTCAAGAAACTAGACTTTAAAATGCTAATTAACCCAATTAAAAAATAGGGCACTGAACTGAACAGAGAATTCTCAACAGAAGAAGTTCAAATGGCCAAAAGACACTTTAGGTCCTGCTCAACTTCCTTAGTAATCAGGGAAATGCAAATCAAAACAACTTTGAGATATCATCTTACACCTGTCAGAATGGCTAAAGTCAAAAACACCAAGGATAACATTTGCTGGAGAGGCTGTGGAGGAAGGGGTACCCTCATCCATTGCTGGTGGGAATGCAATCTTGTGCAACCACTATGGAAGTCAGTGATTCGGTTTCTCAGGAAATTCGGGATCAACCTACCCCTGGACCCAGCAATACCACTGTTGGGAATATACCCAAGAGATGCCCTATCCTATGACAAAAGCATTTGTTCAAATATGTTCATAGCAGTATTATTTGTTATAGCCAGAACCTGGAAACAACCTAGATGCCCTTCAATGGAAGAATGGATGAAGAAAGTGTGGAATATATACACATTGGAGTACTACGCTGCGGTAAAAAACAATAACTTCTTGAATTTAGCATGCAAATGGATGGAAATAGAAAACACTATCCTGAGTGAGGTATCCCAGACCCAAAATGATGAACATGGGATGTACTCACTCATAATTGGTTTCTAGCCATAAATAAGGGTCACGGAGTCTACAATAGGTGAACCTAAAGAAGCTAAGTAAGAAGATGAACCCAAGGAAAAACATATAGTTATCCTCTTGGCTAAGGGAAGTAGACAAAATTGCCGGGGAGAAAATTGGGATCTTGGGGGTGGGGTGGGGTGGGGGTAAGGGGAGATGGGAACAGAAAAGTTAGAAGGGAAGGACGGGGGGACTTGGGGAAACAGGAGGATTGGGATAAAGGAAGGTTGGCCAGGGAAGCACGGAACCACACTTCTTACTTAAGGGAGCCACTCTAGGGTGAGCAAGAGACTTGACCCTAGAGGGGCTCCCAGGTTCCCTAGCTGAAGTCCCCAGTTAGTTCCTTGGGCAGCTGAGGATAGGGAACCTGAAATGACCCTATCCTAGAGCAATACTGATGAATATCTTGCATATCATCATAGAACCTTTATCTGGTGATGGATGGAGATAGAGATTGATCTTTGGAGTGGAGAGGGGGGGGGAAAGGAGTGGGGGGAGGGGGAGAAGGGTGGAAGGAGGGGGAGGGAAATGGGAGGCTGGGAGGAGGTGGAAACTTGTTTTTTTTCTCCTTTTCTCAATAAAAAATAAAAATAAATAAATAAATAAAAAATAAGACACAAAAGGCACAAAGTTGGAGAGATCACCTACAGACTCTTAATGACTTTCAAAGACTGTTAGGAGACATTTCCAGTCTACGACCAGCTATTGGAGTAACACCTGATCTAATAATTCATTTGAACAAAACCTTGGATGGTGATAAAGATTTAAACAGTCCCAGAGAATTAACAGCTGAAGCAGAAAAGGAACTGACAATGATTGAGGAAAAATTACAACAGGCACATGTGGACAGACTGAATCCAGAGCTCAATTGTATTCTCATCATATTACCATCAAAAATTTCTCCTACAGGAATTTTAATGCAGAGAGATGATATTATCTTGGAATGGATCTTTTTACCACAAAAACCAAGAAAGAAACTGAAAACTTAAGTGGAAAAACGTCTCTGAGTTAATTATAAAATGCAAGCTGAGACTTCCTCAACTAGCAGGCATAGACCCAGCAGAAATCATAGTGCCTTTCACTGCTGATGAACTAAAGAAATTATGGGAAGATAATGAACCATGGCAAAGAGCTTGTGCTAAGTTTTTGGGAGACATTCATAACAACTATCCAAAAAGCAAGAGGCTTAACTTCATAAAGAGAACTTCTTGGATCCTTCCTCGAATCATCCATGATGCTCCAATAACTGCAGCCAGTACATTCTATACTGATGCCAATAAATCAGGGAAGGCAGGTTACAAATCAAAAGACTTGGGTAAGGTGGAACAAAGTCCTTATGATTCTGTCTAGAAAGCAGAATTATATGCCATTCTTATGGTACTAAGAGATTTTAAAAAACCTATTAATATAGTTACTGATTCACAATATGCAGAAAGAGTTATTTTACATATTGGAACTGCTGAATTTATACCTGATGATACAGAACTAACCTCATTGTTTATCCTGGTTCAGGATTTGATCAGGAACAGGCTTTGCCCTATGTACATAACACACATCCAATCCCATACAGGGCTGCCAAGTTCTCTAGCACAAGGTAATGCAGAAATTGATCAATTATTGATTGGTAGTGTGCTATAAGCCTCTGAATTTCATAAAAAACATCATGTTAATAGCAAAGGTTTGAAGAAAGAGTTTTCAATTACATGGCAACATGCTAAGGAGATTGTAAAGAAATGCCCTACTTGCTCTTTCTGTAACCAAATGCCACTGCCAGCAGGGGCTAATCTGAAGGGCACCCATAGGAATAAAATCAGGCAGATGGATGTGTTCCACTTTGCAGAATTTGGCAAATTGAAAGCTACAGAAAGACATTGGATAATGGAAAAGTCTGCTGAACTAAATCAACCAGTTTATTTCAAGGATGTGCTGACCTCACAATGAAAGCCAGGAGATGTGCTACGTTGGGGAAGGGGTTTTGCTCTTTCTCCTCAGGTGAGGAAAAATTGTGGATACCTTCAAAATTAATAAAGGTTCTGTTTGAAGAAGAGAAGCCACTTGGAAAGGATAAATATCAATTCATTCACAAGGATGGCGAACATACTGATGGTAAGGAATACAGATAGGTTGGAGGCAGGGTTCTTTTCTTATCTCCACAGGAAAACACTCATCTTTAAAGAATTTAAGGGACCCTGAATATTTAATTACTGATGGATGGAAAATAGTTACGACCCACTAAGCATCAACAATAAAATTCTTTACATTCTGTAAGTATTGATCTATCTATCTATCTATCTATCTATCTATCTATCTATCTATATCTATCTATATATATATATATATTATTGAACACTTCTTTGTAAATATGTAGAGCTGGTTCTGGAGTTGGACTATGGCTCAGTCCCTCTCCAATTCCAAGCCTGTTGATAAGAGATATTTCAGAGTTTCTGTCTCAGGTCAGGAGCCAAGAAATGGGACAGAATAAGAATAATTTTTTATTTGATAAACTTTCTTTGCTTTTCCTCATATCTGTGTCTTTCTTTATATGTCAGTATATGTCTTTGTTGTTAATATTTAAACTTCCCATAACAAGCAACAAATTTTCCTACAGTAAACTTTAAAGTTTCCAGGATGAATATGGGGTCCCACAAACTCAACTCAATCTGGTTTTTATGACGTCATGAATATTTTTTTTTAAGCGCTAATATTAGACCTCGTTTTTGGTACCAACTGCATGAGACAATTTCGAATGGTGCACATTTTTGACAACACTCTGGGTGGACCTTCTCAAAACGCTCAGAGACTAGTTATAATTTTCTTAGGTCAAAGGTTAATTTGGGAATTTTCCCATCATTTGCTTTCACAGGGGCCCATAAGGAGAACATCTCCCCCATGTCAGCTAGAAGCAATCTAAGAGGACCACGTCCCCTCTCCCAACAGAGTTTGCCTGCAGGGTTAGGGACATCTTTTAGTGGTTGGTTTAGGGTTGAGGGGATGGGGAGATTTTTTTTTTTTTTTAAAAAGGTGGATTAACTGGTTTGATGGGATGATTGGTAATCGTGACTTACTGTTTTTAAAAAATTATATTGGTACTGTTTCTTGTATATTGATATATTGAATATTGAATGTGAGTGTTCCTACCTCTATTTTTGTATAAGAGTATGCTTATATTGTACTGATATATCTACCATATCACAATGTACATTTCTACCTTTGATACTATTTATGTAATAACATTGTTTACATTTGATATGTAATGACATTGTTTACAGGTGAAGATCATTGTCTTCATATATTGCACAGTTGTTTATTCTCTTAGTCTTCAAGTTAGATAGGTATTGAGAATTATATGTTCGTCATATTTATTTTTAGGTTAATCAGGTCTTTCAGATTCATAGAGATTATATTTAGTATAGATAGTATAATCTTCAGCCTCTTTGATGAGCTGTAGAAAATGGCCTTTAATCTAACTTAGAATTCTGTGCCAACGAGACACAATTACTCCTGGCAATGCCACTCTAATCCCGAGAGAACATTGAACACCAAAGACACTCCACTGGCAGCTTGTCTTCCCGGCAGAACTGGCCTTTGGGTTAAGAAAAGCCCATACCTCAACTACTGACTAAGATATGAAACAGGATTGTCTTATCTTGCCAAGACAGGGTAGGCTAATTCTAAGAAAGTTCCTTGCATTTGATAATGTTATGTCAGTTATGTTAGGCCTTCGCCAAAGTTGGTTGACTCAACATTGCAAACAAGACTTTGGGCGATTGCCCAAGTAGTCAGTTGTCTCTGTCATTTGTTGCACATTTTGGATATCTCTCATTTGTTAAGTAATATTTATTTCCTTCTCAGATCTTTGACGGATTTGAAGATTATATAATTGTAGTTACTCTCTACATTATTTAGACTCCTTGAGATAGAATGTCTAGCAAAACTTTTGTTCTCAATATTGTTTGTTATATTTATCATTTGTTATTATTGTTTATAGTTGTATTTGGTTTAGTTCTGTCATATTTAGACAAAAGGGGGAGATGTAGGGTTAAGCCAGCCCCTTAAGGGGCGGGCTTGCCTCGGGTGAATGTTTACTTATTAATCGAGCATGCAGGAGCCCATGCACCCCTTCCTGCTTCCTGTGCTCCACGGGAACCTCAGTCCTGTAAGTTTATTTCTTCATTAAAGCCGTATATATTCTTTACAATCTGCCTGCATTTATTTATGCCACTACATTGAAGCACCTCATGGAACCTTCTTTAAAATTGATAAAATTCTCAGTAACAAAGCAAACATCCACAGATACAAAAAAGTGGAGTAATCCACTGTGTCTTATCAGATCACCATGGACTAAAGCTAGAATTTAACAACAATACTACTCCATAAATGCCTACAAACTTATGCAAACTGAACTTTCAACCTACTGAACCACCCCTGGGTCAAGAAAGAAATAAAGAAAGAATTAAAGAATTAAAACCTTTCTTGAATTCAATGAAAATGAAGGCACAACATATACAAACCTATGGGAAACTACACATAAAGAAAACAGAGAATGCTCACATCAGTGACCTAACAGCATGCCTGAAAGCTCTTGGAAAAAAAAAAAACAGATTCACCCAGGCAGAGTAGAAGACAGGAAATTATCAAATTGAGGGCTGAAATAAACAAATTGAAACACAGGAGCCATACAAAGATTCAATGTAAAAAAAAAAAGCTCGATCTTTGAGAAAATCAACATGATTGACAAATCCTTATCCAAACTAATCAAAAGGCAAAGAAAGAACATACAAATTAACAAAATCAAAAATGAAAAGGGGGACATAACAATGGACATGGAGGAAATTCAGAGAATCATTAGCTCCTACTACAAAAATCTGTACTCCACAAAATTAGAAAATATAAAAGAAATGGACAATTTTTTGTTATATGCTATATACCAAAATTACATCAAGACCAGATAAGCAATTTAAATAGACCTATAAGCTGTGAGGAGATAGAAGTTCTCATTAACCCCCCTCCCCCCAGATATTTTTAGTGCTGAATTCTACCAGAACTTTCAAGAAGAGATAATACCTGTACTCCTCCTCAAAGTGTTCCACCTCATAGAAACAGAAGGCTCATTCCCAAACTCTTTTTATGAAGCTATAGTTACCCTAATTCCAAAACTGCACAAAGTCTCAACCATGAAGATGAATTACAAGCCAATCTCACTCATGAACAGCAATGAAAAATTTCTCAATAAAACACTGGCAAATTGAACCTAAGTACACATCAAAAAAAATCCATCATGATCAAGCAAACTTCATCCTAGAGATGCATACAAAAAATTAACACATAAAAATCTATCAATGTAATCCATCATATAAATAAAGTGAAAGAAAATTTGACAGAATTCACTACCCCTTCAGGATAAAGGTCTTGGAAAGATTAGTGATACAAGGGTCATATTATATATAATAAAAGCAATATGTGCCAAGCTGACAGCTAACATCAAATTGAATGGAGATATTCTCAAGGTGATTCCTCTAAAATCAGGAAAAAGACAAGGCTGTCTGCTCTCTCCATATCTCTTCAACATAGTTCTTGAAGTTTTAGGAATAGCAACAAGACAACATAAGGAGATTAAGGGGTTCAAATTGGAAAGGAAGAATTCAAACATTCGTTATTTGCAGATGATATTATAGTGCATATATGTGACCCCAAAGACTCTACCAGAGAACTCCTACAGCTGGTAAATAACTACAGTGAAGTGGCAGAATACAAGATCAACTCAAAAAAAAAATCAGCAGCCCTCTTATACACAAAAAATAAAGAAGCTGAGTGGGAAATCAGAGAAACATCACCTTTCACAATAGCCACACATCACATAAAATATCTTGTGGTAAGACCAACAAAGGATGTGGAAGATCTATTTGACAAGAGCTGTAAGTCTTTGAAGAAAGAAATTGAAGAAGATACCAGAAAATGGAAAGATCTCCCATGCTCTTGGATAGGAAGGATCAACATAGTAAAAATGGCAATCTTACCAAAAACAATCTATACATTCAGTGCAATCCCCATCAAAATCCCAACACAATTCTTCACAGCCCTTGAAAGAACAATAATCAACTTCATATGGAAAAACAAAAAAATAAACAAAAAAGCCAAAACAATCCTGTATAATAATGGAACTGCCGAAGACATTACCATCTATGACAACAAGTTCTATTACAGAGCTACAGTAATGAAAACAGCTTGGTATTGGCATAAAAACACTGATGTTGACCAATGAAATCAAATTGAAGACCCCAATATTAATCCACACATTTACAAACACCAGATTTTTGACAAAGAAGCAAAAAGTATACAGTGGAAAAAAGAAAGCATCTTCAACAAATGGTGCTAGCATAACTGGATGTCAAATGTAGAAGAATAAAAATAGATTTATATCTGTCACCATAAACAAAACTCAAGTCCAAATAATTAAAGACCTCACTATAACTCCAACCACACTGAACTTGATAGAGGAGAAAGTGGGAAGTAACCTTCAATGCATAGGCATAGATGAGGAATTCTTAAATATAACCCCAGTGCCACAGATAATAAATGCAACAATAAATAAATGAGACCTCCTGAAACTGAGAAGCTTCTGTAGAGCAAAGGACATAGTCAATAATACAAAAGGGCAGCCTACTGAATTGGATAAAATATTCACCAACCCCACATCAGACAAAGGACTGATCTCCAAAATATATAAAGAATTCAAAAAATTAGACATTAAAAATTTAAATAACCCAATTAAACAGTGGTGTACTGAATTAAACAGAGAAATCTCAACTGAAGAATTTCAAATGGCCAAAAGATATTGAAGGACATGTTCAACTTCCTTGGCTATCGTGGAAATACAAATTAAAACAACTCTGAGATACCATCTTACTCCTGTCAGAATGGCTAAGATCAAAAACACCAATGATAGCTTATGCTGGAGAGGATGTGCAGCAAGGGGAACACTCATCCATTGCTCATGGGAATGCAAACTTGTGCAACCACTTTGGAAATCATTGTGGCAGTTTCTCAGAAAACCGGGAATCAACCTACCTCAGAATCCAGCAATACCACTCTTGGTAATATACCCAAAAGATGCTCCATCCTAATACAAAAGCATTTGTTCAGTTATATTCATAACAGCATCATTTGTAATAACCAGATCCTAGAAACAACCTAGATGCCCCTCAACTAAAGAATCAATAAAATTGTGGGACATCTACACATTAGAGTACTAATCATTGGTAAAAAATAATGACATCTTGAATTTTGTATGCAAATGTATTGAATTAGAAAACACTTTCCTGAGTGAGGTAACCCAGACCCCCCAAAATGAATATGGCATGTACTCACATATAAATGGATATTAGGCATAAATAAATGACATTGAGCCTATAGTTCATGATCCATGAGAAACTAAGTAATAAGTTGAACCCAAAGAAAAACATATATAGAGCCTCCAAGAAATTGGAAATAGATAAAAGTTTGGGAGTATGGTGGCAGGAGGTTGAAGGAAGGGGAGAAGGGGGGATGAGGAGAAATTGAGGGAATGGGATAGTCATGGTGGAGGAAATACAGATATGAGAGGAAGGAAAGAGATATCTTGATTGAGGGAGATATTAGGGAGGTAGCAAGCAACCTGGCTCTAGAATAATGCCCCAAAACCCACAGAGATGACCCCAGATAGGACCCTAAGCAATAGAAGAGAGACTGTCTGAACTGGTTTTACCCTGAAGTCAGACTGATGATTATCTTAAATATCACCATAAAACCTTCGTCCAACAACAGATGGGAACAGAGGCATGACCCATATTAGAGCACTGGACTGAGCTCCCAAAATCCATTTGAAGAGTATGAGCAAGGCATCCAAGACCATGAGGGGTTCATCCACTGAGACAATTTGCTTAAGCTCACCAATTCCAACTGGACATGGATTCAACTCTGAAGAGGTTTGACAGTTGGGGCAGACTGAGGGGCTATTGATGATGACACTGGTATTTGTGTCTATTGTATGTACTGGCTTTTTTGGATCCTATTCTCTTTGGATGTAAGCCTTGCTCAACCTAGATGTAGTAGGGAGGGCCTTGGACTTTCCACATGGCAGGGTGAATGGTCCTCTCTTAAGATTGGAGGGAGTGGGGTTCGAAGGTTTGTGGGGGGAATGGGAGAAGGGGAGAGAGTGGGAACTTGGATTGATACTTTTTAAGTAATAAAATAATAACAATAAGTGCTGGGATTAAAAGCAAGCCACCACCAATATATAATCCAGTTTATATATTTTGAAAATATTTTATCTTCAAAAGTCAAGTTAAAACATATAATACTTCAGAGCAGAGATTTTGCTTTTGTTTCTAAAGAAAATGAGAAGGCATGGATTCATTTGTGTTAGGAAAAAATAGTTTGATCAAAATGTCTTGACTTCAAAATTTAAGTCCAAAGATATCTTACTTTGGAGAAGAGGTTTTGCTTTTATTCCTACAGGATGCCAGAGTCTGAGATTAGAAAACTAAGGTTTGATCAAGAAAAGACCCCCTGAAATATCTTCAATGGGAAAATATGACACAGATAATCAAACATTTCAGAGTACATTTTTTTTTTGCAGTTTCATCTGAGATCTACATCAAAAACAGCTTCAAGACTGCAAACTGAAATGATCCAGCCTCACAGAATACTCCAGTAAGGACTTAACCAAAATCAACTTTATTCTGTGTTTCCATAAGATTATCAGTGCCCACAAGAAGCAGGAAGTATCCTAGAAATCAATGCCCACATTCCCAAGCCATGGATTATGGTTGTTTAATTTGTTGGTTAAAAATTGTAATGGATAATGATCAGGAAAAAAAGCTAAACAAAGGAAATTAGAATCAAGTTTTTTTTTGTTTTGAAAAAAGTAAAAAAGGCTTGGCATACTCCTTTAATCCCAGCACTTGGGATTCAGAAGTAAGTGGCTCTTTATGAGTTGAAGATCAGCTAGGTCTATATAATGAGTTGCAGGACAGGATCCAGAGCTACTGATAAATCCTGCTTTGAAAACTAAAGAAAGAAAGAAAGAAAGAAAGAAAGAGAGAGAGAGGGAGAGAGAGAGAAAGGAAAAAAGTGGATATAATATGATAATATAAAAATATAGGTTATTGAATCTAACTTTTAAAAGAAACAATTAGTTTTAAATATTTTACATTGGTTTTACTCTTGTATATTGTATACAAATTTTGTATATTGATCCAAATTTTAGATTATTTTTTAAAAAATATACTGTATATACACTTCTAATCTTGTTCAAGGTATTTCACCTATACAGCTCATTTAACAATGTAATGTAAATTATTATTATCAACTGATTAGGAGAAAAAAATATAGGTTAGTAGTTAATCACCAAATGTAATTTATCATGCAGTTACACTAGGTTTGATTTCAAGATCAAACAAAGGTAAATATAGAGCATCTTCAAATACTTCAAAGATTTTCAGATTTTAGATATGTTAACAAACTATGTTCTTCTTTTTTATTATAATTAGACATGCCTTCTCTGGAAGCACTACTTCAGAGAAGATAATGGACATTGAAGAAACTCCACATGGAGTTTACTTTCTTGGTGGTAAAAGTAAACCACTGGGCAAGAAAATGTCCCTGCCTCAACTGTTGCCATTATGCTGTCCTAATTAACAAGCAGGACAAAACTATCCTGCTTCACAGAAAAGTCTGTTGAATACTCTAGGCCTATTTGCTGATTATGGAGGCCCCAATGTTGCAAAGGAATTCTAAATAAATGCCCAGGTCGTGAGTTCTTTCTGTCATTACTCAATTTTTTTTGAAAGTTGCTTGCTAGCTCTGCCTGCTTTCTCAGTTAATATTATTTCCTTCTTGTGTTCTGAGGGAGTAGAAGGTTAGATAACCATAGTTAAAGTTTATCAGACACAGAAACAAGTTATGATAGAAAGTAAATTAAGTAAAATACTTTGCACTCACAAAGATAGTATAAATATGAAATATTTTCTCTGAGTTTGCCAAATGCAAATTGACTAGACATTGATATAATGTGCATGTGCATATGTATGTACATATGTATGTATATATGTATATAAATGGATATGTATGCCTATATATTGAATATATATGACTGTATATATTGTGTATAGTTATTGGACTTATTTTATATAGTCATTGAACTTATTGTATATAGTTTTCTTATATTAGTCAGCCTTTTTTATTTTAGACAAAAACAGGAAACATAAGGACATTTCAATTGTATTTTAATAAATAAAGACTGCCTGAAGATCTGAAACTAAAGCAGTCTCACTGATCACCTGTTGTCTCAGGTTTCTGTCCTGCCTGGGTCTTGCAATCAAATTGTTAAGTCCCAAAGAAATCACACAGAGGTCTACATTAGTTAGAAAACTTTTCGGACCATTAGCTCAGGCTTCTTATTAACTCTTGTAACTTATATCAGCCCATTAGTTTGCTATATTAGCCACATGGCTCGGTACCTTATTCAGTGAAGCAGTCACAGCTTTCTTCTTCTGTGATGGAACCAGGACTGCACTATATACTTCCCAGAATTCTGTTGTCATTGATCTTCCTCTACTTCCTGTCTGGTTGTCCCACCTATACTTCCTGCCTTGCTACTGGACAATCAGTGTTTATTTAAAATATAATTGACAGAATATAGACATTTGTCCCACACCAGTCACTCTTACAAATCAGGTTACTGTAACATATATCTTAAATCGCAGTAACCTTAATGACACACACCTTTAATCCCACTAGTCACACTAGTTTCCATAGAAACCAGATGATGCCTGCTTTTAATCACGGTGGTTGCATGCCTTTAACCCCAGCTCTACAGAGGAGTATAAAATGGTTGGAAACAGCTCTCAACATACAGTTTCATTCTGAGATTCTGAGAGACAAGATCACCATTTCAGACTGAGTTTGAGGTATGAGCCAGTGGCTGGCTGTTTTGCTTTTCAGATCTTCAGGTTGAAACCCAATTTCTGACCCTGATCTATCTTTCTATCTATCTGTCTGTCTGTCTGTCTGTCTGTCTGTCTGCACACATATGTGTGTACTAGCAAATATGATCATATAGAAAATATTCTTAACATGAGAACAGTGGAATTAGGTGGTTCAATGAAGGCCACTGAAAAAAGAAAAAGGAGAAGGTTAGACGTGATTTGCTACTCCTTTATTAGAAAAATTAAAAAAGAAACCACAAAAGACCATTGTAGTTCCCACCAAAATAAACAGACAATAATAACAGTATTTTATTGAAAGTCAACAATTGGGTAAAGAATTTTAACATATATGCTAAATTGTTATCAAAAGGGAAAATTGCTTTCTTTGAAAAATCACACAACAAGGAAAACTTCAAATTGTTCCTAAACTTTGAGCATATTTCCTCTTTTTAGCTTTGTGAAGATCATGCAGTGTATTTATGGATGAAATACAAAACATAGGCAGAATCATTGAGTCAATCTAAACTAACCATAGTGATCATATTTTGATAAATAATATAGTCTGTTTAGATGATCCAGGTACTTTTGAACTAAGGAGCCTGCAAGCCCATTGAATTATTCTCTTGTATAATTCACACATTTTACAATTTACCCTTGTGTATAACCACTTTAATGAAACAAAAAGAGATACTTGGAAATAAAAAAAACTTGTGGAATTTATCAAGAAAAATATAACATTTTTTCCCTACAAGAAACTGAAGTTATTATCTAAGGCCTATTTTGGCAGCTGAGTTGCAGACATTACTTTGAAAAAGACAAAACAAACAAAACACTTCATTTCATTATAAAATGACCAAAAGAAAATAGATTTAAATCAAATGATAATGAAAAGAATGCCATCCTCTGATAGATTTAAAACTGTAATTATAGATTACATTAATGCATTTATTTTAATGAGAAAGAGTATACTATCTTCAGGCTGCAGACATATTTTCATATTCCAGATTTTTATTGTTAGCCATTTACTAAACATGATGCATATATGTGTGTGTGTGTGTGTGTGTATTCTTTGTTTTAATTAATTTATATACCAACCACAGTTGACCCACCCTCTCCTCTCAGTTCTCCACTCACTTCTCCCTCACCCCATTCCCTTTTCAGAGAGGGTAAGGCCTTCTTTGCATAATCAAGACAGCCTGGCAAAATAACTCTGATATAGCATCACACCTGTCTGAATGAATAAGATCAAAAACACTAATTACAGTTTATGTTCGAGAGGATGTGGAGTAACAGGAAAATTCTTACACTGCCAATGAGAGTGCAAAATTGTACAACCACTCCAGAAACCAGTATGTTAGTTTCTCAGAAAACTGAGAATCAATCTATCTAAAGACTCTTTAATACCACTTGTAGGTGTATACACAAAGTATATTCATACCCCAAAGACACTTGTTCAACTTTGTTCATAGCAGCATTATTCATAACAGCCAGTATCTGAAAACAACATAGATGTTCCTCAACTGAAAAATGGGTAAAGAAAATGGGTTACACTTACACAATGGAGTAATACTTAGCAGTAAAGAACAATGACATCATGAAACTTGCAAGAAAGTAGATTGATCTAGAAAAAAAATTATCCTGAATGAGGAGACTCAGAACCAGAAAGAAACTCAGTATGTTCTTTCTCATAAGTGGATATTAGAAGTAAAGCAAAGGATAGACAGACTATAATCCACAGCCCCAGAGAAGGTAGGTAACGGAAAACCATAACAGGGACATGCATGGGTCACCCTAGTAAAAGAAAATAGATAAGGCCTTATAGGTAAACTAAGAGAAGGGGAAAATCAAGGGGAGAGAGATGAGAACATAAGGGAACAGGAGTATCTATTTGAGGGAGGGTTGGTGAGGGAGAGCAATGAAAGAGTCATCTTCATAGAGGAAGACATTAGTGGGTAAGTGAGGAAATCAATACTATAAGAAACTCTTATATTTCATAATTTGTGGTTAGTTTTAAACTCAAAATAACAGGCTTCAGAAAATAACTTTTGTGGAACCATAACAAAATGAAAATTACAAAATCAGTGAAGATATTTAAAAGGATGTTTGAGGGGAAGATTACAGGTGTAGAGGGATAGAAAAGAAAGGAACAAGAATAAATTCTATAAATTTGTGAAGAAGTGATGTACAAATAAAAAGTTGAAAGCAATTCAAAGAATAAGCCAAGAAAAGGACAAAAAATTTGATTCCTCAAATTACTGCCATATGATAAAATCTTTAGTTTTTTTGAAAGACAATTTATATTCTTATATTTGTGTAATGTGTTTGAGGATTTCTCTTTTCTTCTCTCCCCTGCTATTTGCTTTGAAACAATGTCTTGTTATGTAGCCTTGACAGGCCTGGGTCTTAATATGTAGACAAGACTAGGCTGGATGTCACAGAAATCCTGTTGACATATGATTCCTGATAATAAAAGCATATTCTACTTTGTTCTGCAGTATTGGTATTGGAATAAGTATTTTCTTCTACTTTCCTGTCAGCAAATATATATAGTCAAGAACATGGATATTTGAGCATAAACCAATATACATATTTTCATAAAATTTACTATTAATTAACATTATGGTAAACCATTCAATTAAACATCACTGTGACTCTTGCCTACCAGTTATTGCAGATTCCTACTGGGCTTCATTATTTTCATGACACTTGTCCATAGGTGATCTTATCCAGAACAAAGCAGATTTCTTGATATGTTCATTTGTCACTCCATAAATACATATACAATGTCACCTTTTATTTAAAAGTTGTGTCTTATGTTACTATTTCATTCTTTACTAAGCCTTGGCATCCAAAGGAAATGACATAACCTGATCACTCTTTACTTCCTTGTTAGACCCAGAGTCTAGACTAAGCAAAATAGAAAGGAGATGACAGATGATCAGATGATGTGGTGCTCTGCCCACAGTAGCTCTTAAAAGCCTTTCTTGTACAGATGTATCTTTACTGATTACTTGGTATGAACATGGTTATACAACAGCAGAGTGAACTTATAAGCTGCCCACACAATACTATCAACTCTACTTCTGTGAAATCTTTGACATCTCTTAGTAAATCTTTTCATCCCCTTTTCAAAATACATCAGAAAACATGGAAGAAAGCAATAAATTTTATTACATAAGGGTAAAATATAGAAAAAAGAAAGGTCAACTTGGCATATAATCTGCAATAAACTTTAAGTTACTTATTTAACTTTATGAGTATAAAAGGGAGCCAACCAGCAGACACAGCAGGTATAAATTAATGCTTCCAAACATGGGCAACCAACTTTAAACAGCAGAATTCTCAGAGTGTAAAGAAAAAATTAACTCCCTCCAGTTGTCCTATGACTTCAAGGGTCTCCATGACCAAAATGTGACCATTCCCCACAACATACACACACACACACACGAGAGAAAAAAATCAAATCTTTTTAGAGTAAATTAATGACACAGGGAATTTATGTATTTATATAAGTCAACATAATGATTCATATAAAAATGAAACTCATTTAAATATGAAAAACTTCCAAGAGTTTTGTTTCTTATATAAGGTCCTCTGAATCTAATTTCTTGTACAATTTATAGCATGTGTGTTGAAACGGCTCTATTTGAAAATGTACCATATACTCCTATGATGATATATGCATTCAGTTGTTCCTTCTGAGTATTAAATGCTTACTCATTTCAACCTTTTAAGCTCTAGTTCCACTTAGCTGGCTCAGAATTTTGACCTTGCATGAACCTGATTTTTCCAGAATCAGTGTAATTTCTCACTCTGGGATTCAAATAACAATGAAGGGACTTATAACTACTCGACTATGGTAAAAGGTGATGTGGATAACATATTCATATATACCTGGGATTCTTGACACATGTCATTCACTTTAAAAAAAATATTTGTTAAACTACTGGCATTTCTTAATTTTTTCTTAAGTTTAAATAATAAGCCATTAAATATAGCATCCACAAAATGTGCCACATAGCATTTTACTCCTCTAAATGGAAACTCTCCTCCTAAATGGAAGACAGAGGCTCACAAGGCAAAAAGTTCTTGAACTTACATAACTCAAAGGACACAGAAAATAAGAAGATGCATAGATTTCCTTCTCAAAGTTGTATGAGCAACAAGCAATTATAAAGAAATAAAAATCATTTCTTGTTGGCAATGTCTACTAGTAAGCTAGGGAGGTCAATGTTTTATGTTTTATGTACTGTCCTTCCTGTATTTGCCTTTTTTTCTGAAAGTAGCTCAATAAAGTTATTAATTTGCTTATTTATATTTTTGTAGACATTTTAGTTGGCCTGTTACTGTTTATTTATCTAGGGGTAAATAAAACTCTGTTGACTTCTCCCAAGAAAATTAGCAAACACAAGAAAAAGTTTGCATAAATATTTACTCCATCTATTTTGTTTCTCATTTTACTTGCCCTATCTATATTCTCACTTTATGTACCCTCCTAATTTCTTTGTTTTTATTATAAAATATTTTTCTAATAATATTCATGTACCTCATATGTGTTTGTAAAAGGATGAAATGAATTTAAAAATAGCTCAGTTCCAGGGATATATGGAGTTTTGTATTGAAAGTCAGAAACACTTTTGATATTTCTGTGAAGTAATGCCCATGTTAAATTAGTTTCCTAGCATAGTAGCATTTCCATCACTGCCTATCACCTATGAGCTGAATAAAACTCTCCCTGTTTTATCAATGCAGCTTATTTTCCTAAACACTCTTTACAGCTACCACACAGACATTACCTTGGTCTTACCCTAAGACAAAAATGTCATATTAGAATGGCACATTAAATGAAACATTAAAGGCCAGGAGGATGTTGAAAGGTGTATTCCAAATTCTGAAAAGTCATAATGCTCAACCCAAATTATGATACCAGGCAAAACCATCAATTTAAATTGAAAGAGAAATAAAAAAAAGATACATGCTAAAAATACAATAGGAAAATATTTGGCTAATAAGTCAGCACTCCAAAGGATAATGGATGGATTAGTTAGTCTGAAGAGAAAGATGAAACTAGTCAAGAGATAAAAAGGGATATATTATACCAGGGCAGTACTCAAAAGGAATTCTAAAAAATATCACAAAATCAATTCAATGACAGGAACTAGTATACAACTTTAAGTAGCGCATGTGATATTAAAGGTTTCAATTCCATGATAAAATGGCAAAGGCTGGCACTACAGCAAGATTGCATTGAAAAACAGAACGCATCGTTTTGATGCTTCCAAAATAGACATCTTGGTTTCAATGATAAATGCAACCATAGGGTAAAAGAGTATAACATAACGCAAATAGACTCAAATATACTAATATTTGATATAATAAACTTGAACCCAACTGTTTTCAGAAAATACAACGAAGTTCATTTAATCTTCACTAATAAAAACATACACCAGCAATATATTACAATTCTAAAGATATGCAATACCACACACAGTTGCATTTAATTTCATTACAAAAACATCTTGTGGGTGTCTAACCAAATATCCCAATTTAGAGATAATGGATCCTTTGTTACTTTCTTTTGTTATAATAAATCATTTTGACCTTCCATTTTATTTTATTTTTTTTATAAAAGAAAGCAAACTATCATTTTTTTTTCCTTTTACAAACCAATTTCTGTTGCCACTACCTTCCCTCCTCCCATCTACCAATAGCTAAGGTTAACAGTTTCAGTGGGTGTCCACACAAAGGTCTTAACCTTTTTTTTTTTCTTATTCTCACTCTCTCATTCCTCAACTGGACTTAAGGAGACATGTTCCACTATCTGTGTCTGCCTCTGTTACCATCAATTGCTGGACGAAGGTTCTATGGTGCCATTTAAGATTGTCATAAATCTGACTGCAGGACAAGGGCAGTTTGCACCCCCTGTACACTATTGTTTATGGTCTTAGGTGGGGTCATCTTTGTTACTTCCTGGGGATTTCTCTAGTGCCAGATTTCTCGCTAACCCGATAACGGCTCCTTCAATCAAAATATCTCTTTCCTTGTTATCTATCTTTGTTCTTCCCCATCTTGACTATTTCATTCCCTTAGGCTCTCCTCCTTCTTCCCTTTCTACTCTCCTCCACTTCTTCCACCCTTCCATCTCTTTCAATCCCAATGCTCCCATTTTTTTGTCAGGAAATCATGTCTATTTCCCCTTTCTAGGGAAATCTATATATATTTCTCTTAGGGTTCACCTTGTTATTTAGCTTCTCTAGGGTCCTGGATTATAGGCTTATTATCCTTTGTTTAGAGCTAGTATCCATTTATTAGTGAGTTCATACTATGTTTATCTTTCTTGATCTCAGTTGCTTCACTCAGGATCTTTTAATTTTTTTTCTAGTTTCATCAATCTGCATGCAAATTTTAAGATGCCATAGTTTTCTAATGCTGAGTAGAACTTCATTGTGTAATTGATTTTGGCCAGTTGAGATTTGTCTGTTGAGAAATCTCTGTTTAAATATGTACCCCATTTTAATTGGATTATTTGGAATTTTGATGTCTAATTTCTTGAGTTCTTTGTATATTTTATAGATCAGTCCTTTGCTGATATGGGGCTGATAAAGAGCTTTCCCCAATCAGTAGGCTTCTTTTATGTCTTATCGACTGTGTTCTTTGCTTTACAGAAGCTTCTCAGTTTCTGGGGGCTTCATTCATTTATTTTTGCTCTTAGTGTCTGTGCTACTAGTGTTATATTTAGGAAGTGGTCTCTTATCCTGATGTATCAAAGGTTAATTCCAACTTTTTCTTCTATCAGTTTTAGGTGGTCAGTTTTATATTGAGTTCTTTAATCTGTATGGACTTGAGTTTTGTGCATGGAGATAGATATGGTTCTATATGCATTCTTCTAAATGTTGACATCCAGTTATGCCAGAACCACTTGTTGAACATGTTTTTCTTTTTTTATACTGTATAATTTTAGTTCCTTCATAATAAATTAGGTGATCATAGGTTTATGGATTAATATATAGATTTTTGGTTTGATAACATTGATCCTCCTGTCTGTTTTTATTCCAGTATCAAGCTGTTTTCATTGCTGTAGCTGTAATAATAGACTTTGAAGTCAATTTTGATGATTGCTCCAGAAGTTCCTTTATTGTAGGATTGTTTTGGCCATCCTGGGTTTTCATTTTTACATATGAAGTTGAGTATTCTTTTTTCAAGGTCTATCAATATATGTGTTGAAATTTTGATGGGAGTTACATGGAATCTGTAGATTGCTTTTGGTAGGATTGATATTTTATTATGTTGATCCTTTTTATCCAAGAACATGGGAGATGTTTACATATTCTGGTATCATCTTCCAGTTTTCTCTTTAAGACTTGAAGTTTTTGTTGAACAGGTCTTTCACTTCTTTGGTTAATGATATCCCAATATATTTAATGTTATTTATGACAATTTTGAAGGGTGATGTTTCCCAGCCTCTTTATTAATGAGGAACAACATCAAAAAAGAAGTAGGTCTCAAATATGGGATGTATAAAAGACAAAGTTGTAGGGATAAGTCCCACCCCTTGGGGGGCGTGTTCGTCTCGGGCTAATGTCTGCCTATAAATTTGGCGAGCGTGCTCCCGTGGTCGCTTCTGTTTTCCTGGTCTCCACGGGACTGGTGGTTCTGTAAGTCTATTTCTACATTAAAGATATATATATATATATATATTTACAATCTGTCTGCATTCGTTTACGCTGTTACATTTTGGCATCCAATGTGGGCTATTTTGCCCCCGACTCACGCAGGTAGCCTGCTAGCTAACACAGCACCCTCCTGGGTACTGTTTTTAAGTTTGTGACTCGGGCCCCAGTGCCGAGTCCCAGACACACTCGGCCACACAGGCCCATTCTGCCCCACCTGCTCACCAGAGCAATTAACCCCTCCCTGCCTGGCTTGGCTAAGTTTGGAGCGGAACCCCATTGCCTGAATTAGCAGAAGCTCAAGTACCTGCAGTTTTGCAACAAAAGCCACCACAGTGGCAGATTTGGTCTGATACAAAGTGACTTGCCCGGGCGGTGATGGCGCACGCCTTTGATACCAGCACTTGGGAGGCAAAGTCAGGTGGATCTCTGTGAGTTTGAGGCCGGCCAGGTGGTGGTAGCACACGCCTTAAATCCCAGCACTTGGAAGGCAGATGCAGGCGGATCTCTGTGAGTTCGAGACCAGCCAGGTGGTAGTGGTGCACACCTTTAATCCCAGCACTCGGGAGGCAGAGACAGGCGGATCTCTGTGAGTTCGAGGCCAGCCTGGTCTACAAGAGCTAGTTCTAGGACAGGCTCCAAAAACACAGAGACCACCACTGGCAGGAACCGAACATTGCAGGTAAAAGTTTTTTCATTTATAAATGAAATATCTGAACACGTTAGTATTCAAGAATTTAACAGTTTTTTTAATTGTACCATGTGGGAGATTTTACAAGAGGTGTCTATCACCCCACATCTATGGATCCTTCTGGGATTCGTAGTTTTCATTGGCACTAAATGGTTTAATAATAGAAATATGATAAAGTCTTTACGAGACGAATCCAGGTTTGTTAAGGCGGAGATTGAATGCTTAAAAACAATTGAGAATCAGTTTGAAGTTCTCCAGGCTGAGGTTAAGGAGAAATTCATTACTATGGAAGAGGGAACAGCTGATCTGGATCGTAAGCTTCAGTCCCTTTCTGTAGGAACTGAAACATTAGTGGCTGATATTAAGGAGAAATTCATTACTATGGAAGAGGGAACAGCTGATTTGGACCATAAGATTCAGTCCCTTTCTGTAGGAAATGAAACATTAACTGAGAGAACCAAAACTGCTGAATGTGATAATCGGATTTTGTCTAAAGCTTATGACAGATTGGCGGAAAGATTGTCAATACAAGAAGGCAAAGTTAATGCCATAAAAATTATGTCCAAAGATGAGATGTTACCTCTAACGGACAAACTTCATACTTTAGAATCCTCAATGAAGGCTTTGGAACATAATTCTGGACAGGAGATTCAGACATTGCAGAAGGCAATGGTGAATAGAATTGAAAAGATTGAGGAATTTCTAAATTCTGATGGAGAAGAGCAAAGGGTAGAAAGGCAAATTTTAACTACATGTATGGGTAAATCTCTCCGGGACAATTTCCACAAAGCTCTACCTGCCTTTTCAGTAATAACAACAGAGAAGGTAATTGGTTCCAGAAACCCTAGGGTCATCAAGGAGGATACATGGGAGCCTGTCCGTGTGAATGATCTCAAGGAAATTAAACAGGCTGTCATGACTTTTGGGATCCATGCCTCTTTTGTTAAAGAGATGCTAAGATCTTGGGCAACAACAAGCAGAGCAACCCCCTCGGACTGGCTTCAGCTGAGCTCTGCGGTACTTGAGAGTGGACCGCAATTGAAATGGAAATGCTTATTCAGGCAAGAGGCTAGACTTTTAGAACAGCAGGAAAAAGTGAAGGGAATTGACATTTCCCTAGATAAAATTCTAGGTGAAGGGCTCTTTTCCGACCCTCAGAAACAAGCTAATTTGGATGAAAACACACTCTTTATGTGTACTACAGCAGCCTTAAGGGCTTGGGACAGGGTACAAAACCCAGGACAGAGAATGGACTCATTTGTCAGAGTTAAATAGGGTCAGAGAGACACCTTTAGTCACTTTTTACAAAGATTAACTAAGGCTGTACAAATAGGGATATCTGACCCAGAAGCAAGACGTATAATGATTGAGTCTTTGGCTTATGAAAATGCAAATGTGGAATGCAAAAGGATTTTGGGGCCTTTAAAGCTCAGATCAGCGCCCTTGGAAGAATGGGTCTTGCATACACTGAATGTTGATATATTTGACTATGGCACTGAAGCATGGGTAGAAGAAGCAATTTCCAATGGTAAAAGGAGACACCAGAATAACAAATGTTTTAATTGTGGCAAAATGGGTCCTATGAAAAGGAATTGTAGACAACAGATTTTCAGAAATAATGGTAATAATGCATCTTTCAGAAATAATAATAATAATAATGCATCTTCTATAAATAACAGAAATAGGAGGACTCAGATTTCAGGTTTATGTAGAAAATATGGAAAGGGCAGACATTGGACGAATGAATGCAGCTCTATAAGAGATTGACAAGGCAACCTGCTACATATGGGAAACATGAGAGGGGGGCCTCATAGGCCATCATGGCAAACATGGTTCAGTCATTTCCAGTTTCTGCAGAGAATGTGCCTCGTCAGGACAATTAGGAAGCCCCATGCCTACTGTTTCAAGCAATAATGATCAGAAAGATAAGTTACGTGTGTTTTGGCAAACTTCTATAAATGATCAAAGACCTAAACTGAGAGTGTGTGTAAATGGCATTTTTATTACTGGCCTGCTGGACACAGGTGCTGATGTAAGTATCATTACCCCAGAATCTTGGCATCCATATTGGCCTCTTCAGAATGTAAATGTTCAGCTCCTGGGAATTGGAACCCTATCTCGAGTAAGGCAGAGCATGAGATGGGTTGAATGTATAGGGCCAGAGGGATAAATAGGAAAATTAAGGCCATATGTAGCCAATATCGCAATGAATTTATGGGGTCGTGACTATTACAACAATGGAATACCCAAATTAAAATTCCTGCTACTTCTAGAGCCTATATTTCTGAGTATAATATTACAAGATATTACAAACGGAGAAAACCGGCCATTCAGGCAGTACAAGAACAAGCAATTGATGTCCCTTCAGAGATACCAACAGCCTTGCCTCTAAAATGGTTGACTGAGAAACCAATATGGACAAAGCAATGGCCTTTAGCTGAGGAAAAGTTACAGGCTTTAGAACAGCTGGTACAAGAACAATTAGATGCTGGACATATAGAAGAATCTACCAGCCCTTGGAATTCTCCTGTATTTGTGGTTAAGAAAAAATCAGGTAAATGGAGAATGGTGACAGATCTCAGGGCCATCAACAAGGTTATTCAACCTATGGGCACTCTGCAATCTGGAATTCCTTTGCCCTCTTTATTACCAAAAGGAAGGCCTCTCATAGTAATTGATTTAAAGGATTGTTTTTTCACTATACCTTTGCAAAAAGAAGATAGAGAAAAATTTGCCTTCACAGTGCCTACTTATAACAATTCTCAACTTTCGAGGAGGTACCACTGGACCATTCTCCCCCAGGGTATGTTAAATAGCCCCTCCTTGTGCCAATATTTTGTGAACTAACCATTGCAAATAATACGGAAGAAATTTCCCAAATCTACAGTATACCATTACATGGACGACATTTTGTTATCAGATTCAAACACGGATACCTTGAAAAGACTGTTTGAAGAAATAAAGATACTTTTACCTAAATGGGGATTGCAAATCGCTCCTGAAAAAAATCAGAAGGGGGATTCTGTTAATTATTTAGGTTATAAAATAGGTTTGCAAAAAATTAATACACAAAAAGCACAAATTAGGAGAGATCACCTACAGACTCTTAATGACTTTCAAAGAATGCTAGGAGACATTTCCAGTCTACGACCAGCTATTGGAATAACACCTGATCTAATAATTCATTTGAACAAAACCTTGGATGGTGATAAAGATTTAAACAGTCCCAGAGAATTAATAGCTGAAGCAGAAAAGGAACTCACAATGATTGAGGAAAAATTACAACAGGCACATGTGGACAGGATGAATCCAGAGCTCGATTGTATTCTCGTCATACTACCATAAAAAAATTCTCCTACAGGAATTTTAATGCAGAGAGATGGTATTATTTTGGAATGGATCTTTTTACCACATAAACCAAGTAAGAAGCTGAAAACTTATGTGGAAAATGTCTCTGAGTTAATTATAAAATGCAAGCTGAGACTTCATCAACTAGCAGGCATAGACCCAGCAGAAATTATAGTGCCTTTCACTGCTGATGAACTAAAGAAATTATGGGAAGATAATGAACCATGGCAAAGAGCTTGTGCTAAGTTTTTGGGAGACATTAATAACAACTATCCAAAAAGCAAGAGGCTTAACTTCATAAAGAGAACTTCTTGGATTCTTTCTCGAATCGTCCATGATGCTCCAATAACTGGAGCCCGTACATCCTATACTGATGCCAATGAATCAGGGAAGGCAGGTTACAAATCAGAAGACTTGGGTAAGGTGGAACAAAGTCAGTATAATTCTGTCCAGAAGGCGGAATTATATGCCATTCTTATGGTGCTAAGGGATTTTAAAGAACCTATTAATATAGTTACAGATTCACAATATGCAGGAAGAGTTATTTTACATAATGAAACTGCTGAATTTATACCTGATGATACAAAACTAACCTCATTGTTTATCCAGGTTCAAGATTTGATCAGGAACAGGCTTTGCCCTATGTACATAACACATATCCGATCCCATACGGGTCTGCCAGATCCTCTAGCACAAGGTAATGCAGAAATCGATCAATTATTGATTGGTAGTGTGCTGCAAGCCTCTGAATTTCATAAAAAATATCATGTTAATAGCAAAGATTTGAAGAAAGAGTTTTCAATTACATGGCAACAAGCTAAGGAGATTGTAAAGAAATGCCTTACTTGCTCTTTTTATAACCAAACGCCACTGCCAGCAGGGGCTAATCCAAAGGGCACCCAAAGGAATGAAATCTGGCAGATGGATGTGTTCCACTTTGCAGAATTTGGCAAATTAAAATTTGTTCATCACATCATTTACACTTATTCAGGTTTTCAGTGGGCAACTGCTCTAAGTTGAGAAAAGGCTGATTCAGTAATCACTCATTTATTAGAAGTCATGGCTATCATGGGTATACCTACACAAATAAAGATGGATAATAGTCCTACTTATGTTTCCAGGAAAATGAAACGGTTTTTTGATTATTACAATATCAAGCATGTTACAGGTATACCATACAATCCTACAGGTCAAGCAGTCATAGAAAGGTCAAATTGAACTATAAAGGATATGTTGAACAAACAGAAAGTGGTGAAAAAAGCACCCAGAAATAAGTTACATAATGCTTTGTTAACCTTGAATTTTCTGAACGCTAATGAGAAGGGTACAACAGCTGCAGAAAGACATTGGATAATGGAAAAGTCTACTGAACTAAATAAACCAGTTTATTTCAAGGATGTGCTGACCTCACAATGGAAGCCAGGAGATGTGCTACGTTGGGGAAGGTGTTTTGCTCTTATCTCCACAGGTGAGGAAAAATTGTGGATACCGTCAAAATTAATAAAGGTTCGGTTTGAAGAAGAGAAGCCACTTGGAAATGATAGATAACAATCCTTTCATAAGGATGGCGAGCATACTTATTGTAAGAAATACAGATAGGTTGGAGGCAGGTTTCTTTTCTTATCTCCACAGGAAAATACTCATCTTCAAATAATTTAAGGGACCCTGAATATTTAATTACTGATGGATGGACACATTTTGTAAGTATTAATATATTAAACATTTCTTTATAAATACGTAGAGCTGGTTTTGAAGTTGGACTCTGGCTCAGTCCCTCTCCAATTCCAAGCCTGTTAAAAAGAAAAAAACCCAGAATTTCTGGAGTTTCTGTCTCATGTGAAGAGCCATGATATGGGACAGAAAGAAATATGAGTTTAGAAAACATCTTTGCTTTTCTCAATATCTATCATACTTTTCATTGTATATATCTATCATGCCTTTCATTGAATATATACGATTATTGTTTAAGTTTTTCACAATGAACAATGAGTTTTTCCTGAAGTGACATTTGAAGTCTCCAGGAAGAAGATGGGGCCCCACAACAACAACTCTACCTGGTTGATATGATGTCATGATATTGATAGCACTACTACAAGACCTGTTTTGGATACCAGCTGCACAAGACGATCCCAACTTGGTTAGCTGAAATGGTGCACATTTTGTACAACATTCTGGCCAGACCTCCACAAAATACTCAGAGACTATTTGCAATTTTAAAAGACATTGATCTTGAAATTTAACCATCCTTTTACTTTCACAGGATCCCCCAGAAAGAACGTCGCCCCCATGACAGCTGGCAGTAATTCTAGAGGACAACGCCCCCTCTCCCAGTAAAGTTTACCCCTGGGTTTAGGGACATCATTTAGGGGTTGGGAGGATAAGGGAGGAATTTTATAAGCTCAGGGAACATTTTTAAAAAAAAAAGGGTAAATGATGGGATAATAGATTTATAATTGTGAGTTACTGCTTTTAGACAAATATATTGGTATAGATTCTTGTATATTGATACAAAGTTAAATTATATTGACTATTGTCAGTCAATGTCAAACATACGCATGCATGTTTCTATCTCTGTTTAAAACATTTATATGTATTGACATATATTGTATTGATAAATATATATTGTATATATTTACCATATTGCAGTGTACATTTCTACCTCTGATTAAGATACTTATATAATGTTTGTGTATTGATATATATTTACCATATTGCAATGTATGTTTGTACAGTGTTTATATTTGGAGGCCATTATCATCATTTGTTACACAGTTGTTTATTGTCTTAGTCTTTAAGTTAGATAGATATTGAGAATTCTATAGATAGTCATCTAAGTTTGTCATTTATAATTAGACTAATCAGGTTCTCTAGATATATAGAGATTATTCTCAGTATAGATAGATAATCTTCAACCTCTTCAAAGAGTTGTACAAAATGGCCTTTAATCTAACTCAGAGTTTCGTGATAGTGAGACACAATTGCTCCTGGCAACACTGCTCTATTCCCGAGAGAATGTTGAGCACCAAAGACACTCCACCTGGAGCCTTTCTTTTTGGCAGAACTGGCCTTTGGGCAAAGAAATGCCCATACCACTGACAGAGATACAGAGCGTGCATCAATGGAGAAAACAGTACTGTCATATCCTGCCAAGACAGAGTAAGATAGTTTTGAAAACTTGCTTGCCTTTGAAAATGGTATGTCAGTTATGTTAGGCCTTAGCCAAAATTGTTTGACTCAACATTGCAAACGAGACTTTGGGTGATTGCCCAGGTAGTCAGTTGTCTCTGTCAATTGTGGCACATTTTGGATATATCTCGTTTGTCAAGTAATTTTTATTCCCATCTCAGATCTTTGACGGAGTTGAAGATTATATAATTGTAGTTACTCTCTACATTATTTGGACTCCTTGAGATAGAATGTTTAGCAAAGATTGTGTTCTCAATATTGTTTGTTATATTTATTATTTGTTGTTATTGTATATAGTTGTATTTGGTTTGGTTCTGTCTTATTTAGACAAAAAGGGGAGATGTAGGGATAAGTCCCACCCCTTGGGGGGCGTGTTCGCCTCGGGCTAATGTCTGCCTATAAATTTGGCTAGCATACTCCCAGCTGCTTTCCTGGTCTCCGTGGGAACGGTGATTCTGTAAGTCTATTTTTACATTAAAGCTATAGATATATATTTTTTTACAATCTGTCTGCATTCGTTTACACTGTTACACAAAGTGAGTACATGAATACAAGATTCTGATATCAACTGCAGGATAGGTTCTTCTTTTTTGCCAACTTTCATAATCAGATAAAAAATAATTTCTTCTTTTTCCAAAATTTCTCCATTTTTTTATCAGTCAGTTTTTTTCCCATGACCTGCTTTACAGCTTTACTGTCTGCCCACTCTCTCAGATAAGGAAGATGCATATTATCATACAGCATATTTTCAGAATTCACTGGTGTCAAAGGAGAAAAAGTACATGAAGAACACATACAATAGTAAAATTGCTATATCCAAAATCAATTGGGTTGCCTCAAAGTACATGTATCTCAGAAAGTGAGTGTGTAAGGGCCCATCCTTTGCCATCTCTAGAATCTCTCCTCCATTTTTAAAAATGAAGTATGCATATATCAATTATCAATGAAGACATAGCAGAATGAATGTGGTTGATGAAGACTGGAAATAGAACAAGAAGAATTAGAAAAAGACCACCAGCAATGGCTGCATTATAAAGAAAGAATTATCAATTAAATCCTGCAGTATATTTCTTGATAGAGACAGCAAAATCTGTGGTCATTTCCTCTACAGAATCAGAGCCAACATGAGATTTACTTATATCAGAAATGCGGGAATGATGCTCATCTACATACATAGTGTTGTTAGATTGGCAAGGGCCATTAATATGTTGTTGAATGGAAGACCATTTATTTTCCCTGAAGTTTTACTGCTATGGAGTAACACAAATCCATGTAAATATAGAGTGACATTGAACAGAGACTCTGATTAATATTCTGAAATTCAATACCTCTTCAAAATTTTTGAGTCTATCCTTCAACCGTCTATTTCTTCCTGATAATAATAAGCAACACTGCCATTCTTGAATAATTGATCAACATGATGGGCAGATTTTTCAACAGCATAATTTAGTCAAATTCACAAACACAGCATAATGCTTGTCAGATCCTTCCTTTATCAAGGACCATGGAGTAGGTTGAGCATCATTGGGAGGACAAACGTCCCCAAGCTTGCACAGCCACTGTAGCTTGTTCCTTTAAATCCGCCATGGGTATTTTAAGCTTCTAATCCATTGGAGCCCATATTTTTTTTTGTTCCTGCATACATGGAGAATACCTTTTTCTCAAATTTGTCAGGATATATATATATATATATATATATATATATATATTTGGTAGACAAAAGAACAGGAATTTCATCATTATGACCTGCTCTCCAGAGTAAAATTTTTCCTGCTGATAATTATGATTTAGTCAATACACCAGAGAGTAGAGAGCAGATGGCTTTAACTGATGTTATCAATCAAGAAAAGAACATATAGAGAAGTTATTCATATTTGACTGAGGGAACATTTGAACTCCCCAAGTAGGGTTTTTACCACACCATGAAGCAAAAGAGTATTTACCCAATATGATTCGAGCCCCACCATATTGAGCACCAGTTGTAAGGGACCAGCCTCATTAGAGAGTTGGGTCTCAAATCTGGGATGTCTGAAAGGTGAAGTGAGTACATAAACACAGGATTCTGACGCAAGATAACAGAATATAACCTGCAATAATAGGTCTTCTTCTTCTTCTTCTTCTTCTTCTTCTTCTTCTTCTTCTTCTTCTTCTTCTTCCTCCTCCTCCTCCTCCTCTGTCTCTGTCTCTCTCTCTCTCTCTCTCTCTCTCTCTCTCCTTTTCTTTGTCGATTTCTGCCACAGCTTCAAACCTCAGTCTTTTATTGTAAATTTTACAGAAGGAAAATGATTCTTTTTTCTTGTCACTGGTTAATCATTGCATGGGCAAAGCAGTTCACCAAAAATACAAAGATTCTTTGAAATCAGAATATAATTGTTCATCGTATTTCCAGAGTTTCCAAGCCCCATACCAGGTACAACATTCTAAATTCTTAACTAAGTTAATCATAGAACCACTTCTGAGGCTTTCACCTCAGAGGCTAACTGCTTGCAGTTTGTGGAAGCATAGTTCATTGAGTTTTACTCCATTGTAATACCTTTCCCACTCTTGTTACTCACAATTCAGTCAGCTCTAAGGCCCTAGTTTCTTCAGAAACATTATTCATAATAGCCAAGTTTCTTTCTATTTCAGTATAATTCTTTTGCCAAATTTTATAATCAAGCAAAGAATAAGTTTTGCACCTTTCCTAAATTTCCCTAGTTCTTGTAATAGTCAGGTTTTTTTCCCCATGATCTGCTTTACAGCTTTAATATCTGTCCACTCTATCAGGTCAGGAAGACTCATTTTATTGTACAGCTCATCCTAATTTTCAGAAGACACTTGTATGGAAAGAGGAAATGAATAACAAGTAAAAATTTTTAAACAGAATCACATGTAACAATGTTAAATGCTTATTCAGAAGCCATAGAAGGTGTTATTTTCTTGGCCCTCAAGGAATCAATTTGTTCATTTATCTTCCACTGTGTTGCCTGGAAGGAATTGCTTCCTGTATCTCAGAAACTGCAGTTTAGGGGGACCATGCTTTTTTGTCTCCAGCAAATTATCATTTGTATGATAGCTTTTGATTCCTGAATCTCTAGGATCAAGCCAACTTTTTTGTGGTGGACTTTTTTTATGTTTTTGGATTTGATTTGTCAGGGCTACTGATTTTTTGATTTTATTTTTTATCCTGCCACATTATTGAATGTATTTATCAGATATAGGAGTACCCTAGTAGAATTTTTGGAGTCACTTATGTATACTATCATATCATCTGCAAATAGCAAAAGTTTGACTCTTCCTTTCCAAATTTTATCTCCTTGTTCTCCTTTTGTTGTCTTATTGCACTAACCAGGACTTTAAGAACTATGTTGAATAGATGTGGAGAGAGTAGACAGCCTTGTCTTTTTCCTGATTTTAGTCAAAATGCTTTGATTTTCTCTGCATTTAATTTGATTTTGGGTGTCAGCTTGCTGTACATTGCTTTTATTCTGTTTAGATATGTTCTTATATCCCTGATCACTTCAAGTCCTTTATCCGGAAGGGATGTTGGATTTTGTCAAATGCTTTTTCAGCATTTAATGAGATGATCATGTGTGAGCTTTTTTTTATTTATATGGTGGATTACATTGATAGATTCTCACATGATAAACCATACCTGCATCTTTGGGATCAAGCCAACTTGATTATTGTGGGTTTTTTTTAATGTGTTTTGGGATTTTATTTGTCAGTATTTTATTGAACATTCATGTGTCTAGGTTCATGAAGGAGATTGGTCTGCAATTTTTCTTGGTGGAGTCTTTCTTTGTGTGTGGTTTCAAGGTAACTTTAGCCTCATAAAAATATTCTGGTAATGTTCCTTCTGTTTTTATTATGTGGAACAATTTGAAGAGTATAGTTAATATAATAGCTCTTCTATGAAGTTGTAGTAGAAGTTTGCACTGAAGCAATCTGGCCCTGGAATTTTTTTCGTTGGAAGGATTTGAAGATATCTTCTACATCCTTGCAGGTTGTAGGTATATTTAAATTGTTCATCAAGTTTTGATTCAATTTTGGTATGTAGTACCATAAAATTGTCCTTTACATTATCCATTTCCTTTATACTTTCCAATTATGTGAAGTACAGGTTTTAGTAGTGTTACCTAATGATTCTCGGGATTTCCTTAATGTGTGTTGTTATGTGCTATAGAAGGAGCGGCGGGCTGCATTCCACCCAGCTCCTGCATGGCTAGCTTTACACCCAAAATAATTACACGGAAATTGTATTCTTTTAAACACTGCTTGGCCAATTAGCTCTAGCCCTTTACTGGATAACTCTTACATCTTGATTAACTCATTTATATTAATGAGTGTAGCACCACAAGGAGGTGGCTTACCAGGAAGGATCTTATACCGCGTCCATCTTGGTGAGGAGAGCTATGGCATCTGCCTCACTTCCCTTCTTCCCAGCATTCTGTTCTGTCTACTCCACCCACCTATGTTTTGACCTATCAGGCCAAGCAGCAACAGATAGACAGATGACCCACCTACATCAATGTGCCACTTTTTGTTTCTGATTTTGTTAATTTGGATGTTCTTTCTCTGCCTTTTGGTTAGGTTTGATAAGGGTTTGTCCATCTTGTTGATTTTCTCAAAGAATCAGCACTTTGTTTCATTGATTTGTATGGTTTTCTTTATTTCGATTTTTATTGATTTCAGTACTCAATTTGATTATTTCCTATCATCTACTCCTCCTGGATGAATCTCTGTTTTGACTTGTCAGGAATTCTGTTTGGTCACTAATGTGAGATTTTTCCAATTTCTCTATGTGGACACTTAGTGTTATGAACTTTTAGCACTACTTTCATAACATCCTATAGGTTTGGGTATGGTGTATCTTTATTTTTATTGAATTCTAGGAAATCTTTTATTTTTTCTTTATTTCTTCCTTGACTCAGGGGTGGTTCAATTTCCATAAGTTTATATGCTTTCTGCAATTAGTGTTGTTGTTATAGTCTAACTTTAAATCATGGTGATCAAATAAGATACAGGGGCTTGTTCTACTTTTTTTTTATCTGATGAGATTTGCTTTATTATAAAGTATGTGGTCGATTTTAGAGAAGGTTCCATGAGGTTCTGAGAAGAAATTATATTCTTTTGTGTTTGGGTGGAATGTTCTGTTGATGTCTGTTAAGTCCACTTCAGTCATGAAGTCTGTTAGTTCTCTTATTTCCCTGTTAAGTTTCTGTCTGGTTGATCTCTTCATTTTGGAGAGTGGGCTGTTAGAATCCTCTACTATTAGTGTGTGGGGTTTGATGTGAGATATAAGCTTTAGTAATGTTTCTTTGACATTTGTGAGTGCTCTTGTACTTGGGGCATAGATGTTCAAGCTTGAGGCTTCATCTTGTCTGATTGTTTCTGTTATGAATGTAAACTGTCCTTCTCCATCTGTTCTGATTGATTTGAGTTTGAAGTTTATTTTGTTATATATTAGGATAGCTACCCCTGTTTGTTTTTTAGATTCTTTTGATTGAAAAACCCTTTAACTCTGAGGTAATCCCTGTATTTGAGGTTGTGGTGTCTTTTTATTTCTTTTGTATACAGCAAACAAATGGTGTCTGCTTTCATATCCATTCTCTTAACCTGTGTCTTTTAATAGGTAACTTGAGTCCATTGATATTAAGAGATATTAATGACGAGTGATTGTTAATTCTTATTAGTTTTCCATGGTAGTTTTTCTGTATTTCCCTTTTTTAGGGTTTCCTTGTGAGAGATTATCTGTTGCCTGTATTTTTTGGGGGGTGTAGTTAGCTTCCATGGGTTTGAGTTTTACTTCTAGTACTTTCTGAAGGGCTGGATTTTTGGATAGGTACTGTTCAAATCTGGTTTTATTGCTGTCTTAACTAATGGTGATTGAATGCTTTGCTGGGTATAAAATTCTGAGCTTGCATCCATGGTCTCTTAGTGTCTGCAGAAGGTCTGCCCAGGACCTTCTGACTTTCACACTTTCCATTGAGAAGTTGGGTATAATTCTGATAAGTTTGCCTTTTATATATTACTTGACCTTTGTTCTTTGCAGCTCTTAATATTCTTCCTTTATTCTGGATGTTTTGCATTCTGAGTATTATAAGCAAGGGGCTTATTTTTTGTTCCAGTCTATTTGATGTTCTTTGAGCTTTTTGTACCTTCATAGATATATCCTTCTTTATTTTGGGAAAGTTTTTTTCTATTATTTTGTTGGATGTATTTTCTGTGCCTTTTAGCTGGAGTTCTTCTCCTTCTTCTGTTCCTATTATTCTTAGATTTGATCTTTTCATGATGTCTCAGATTTTCTGAATGTTGTGTGTTAAGAATTTATTTTGTGTACAGTATCTTCAGCCTAAGATTATCTTTTCTATCTCTTGTATTATTTTGGTTATGTTTGGTTTTATAGTTCCTGATCATTTACCAAAATTTTACATTTCCAGAATTTCCTCAGTTTTTGTTTTCACTATTGCCTCTATTTCAGTCTTCAAGTCTTAAACTGTTGAACTGTTTGCTTCACTTAGTTGAATGTCTTTTCTTGGTTTTCTTTTTTTTTTATTGTTTATGAATTTTTTTTTATTGAGAAAAGGAGAAAAAAAAACAAGTTTCCACCTCCTCCCAGCCTCCCATTTCACTCCCCCGCCTCCCCCCCTACGCCCCCTCCTCCCACTCTTCTCCCCCTCCCCCCACTCCTTTCCCCCTCCCTCTCCAGTCCAAAGAGCAGTCAGGGTTTTCTGCCCTGTGGTAAGACCTAGGACCTCCCACCTCCGTCCATATCTAGGAAGGTGAACATTCAAACTGGCTGGGCTCCCACAAAGCCATCACATTACGTAGGATCAAACCCCCGTGCCATTGTCCTTTGCGTCTCATCAGCCCTCATAGTTCGCCATGTTCAGAGAGTCCAGTTTTATCCCATGCTTTTTCAGTCACAGTCCAGCTGGTCTTGGTGAGCTCTCAGTAGATCAGCTCCACTGTCTCAGTGGGTGGGTGCATCCCTCGTGGTCCCGACTTCTTTGCTCATGTTCTCCCTCCTTCTGCTCCTCATTGGGACTTTGGGAGCTCAGTCCAGTGCTCCAGTGTGGGTCTCTGTCTCTATCTCCATCCATCACCAGATGAAGGTTCTATGATGATATGCAAGATATTCGTCAGTATTGCTCAAGGATAGGGCCATTTCAGGTTCCCTATTCTCAACTGCCCAAGGAACTAACTGGGGACATCAGCTTGGGCACCTGGGAGCCCCTCCAGGGTCAGGTCTCTTGCCAAACCTAAAGTGGTTCCCTAAACTAAGACTTGTGGTTCCGTGCTCCCCTGTCCAACCTTCCTTTATCCCAATCCTCCTGCTTTCCCAAGGCCCGACCTCCCTCCCTTCTAACTTTTCTGTTCCCATCTCCCCTTACCCCCACCCCACCCCACCCCCAAGATCCCAATTTTTTCCCCGGCAATTTTGTCTACTTCCCTTAGCCAAGAGGATAACTATATGTTTTTCCTTGGGTTCCACTTCTTACTTAGCTTTTTTAGATTAACCTATTGTAGACTCCGTGACCCTTATTTATGGCTAGAAACCAATTATGAGTGAGTACATCCCATGTTCATCTTTTTGAGTCTGGGATACCTCACTCAGGATAGTGTTTTCTATTTCCATCCGTTTGCATGCAAAATTCGAGAAGTCATTGTTTTTTATGCTGAGTAGTACTCTAATGTTTAGATATTCCATACTTTCTTCATCCATTCTTCCATTGAAGGGCATCTAGGTTGTTTCCAGGTTCTGGCTATTACAAATAATACTGCTATGAACATAGTTGAACAAATGCTTTTGTCATATGATAGGGCATCTTTTGGGTATATTCCCAAGAGTGGTATTGCTGGGTCCAGGGGTAGGTTGATCCCGAATTTCCTAAGAAACTGAAACACTGACTTCCATAGTGGTTGCACAAGATTGCGTTCCCACCAGTAATGGATGAGGGTACCCCTTCCTCCACAGCCTCTCCAGCAAAGGTTATCGTTGGTGATTTTGACTTCAGCCATTCTCACAGGTGTAAGATGATATCTCAAAGTTGTTTTGATTTGCATTTTCCTGATTACTAAGGAAGTTGAGCATGACATTAAGTGTCTTTTGGGCATTTGAACTTCTTCTGTTGAGAATTCTCTGTTCAGATCAGTGCCCCATTTTTTAATTGGGTTAATTAGCATTTTAAAGTCTAGTTTCTTGAGTTCTCTATATATTTTGGAGATCAGACCTTTGTCTGTTGGGGGTTGGTGAAGATCTTCTCCCAGTCAGTAGGTTGCCTTTGTGTCTTAGTGACAGTGTCCTTTGCTTTGCAGAAGCTTCTCAGTTTTAGTAGGTCCCATTTATTCAATGTTGCTCTTAATGTCTGTGCTTCTGGGGTTATACATAGGAAATGATCTCCTGTGCCCATCTGTTGTAGGGTATTTCCCACTTTCTCTTCTGTCCTTTTCAGTGTGTTTGGGCTGATATTGAGGTCTTTAATCCCTTTGGACTTGAGTTTTGTGCACGGTGAAAGATGTGGGTCTATTTTCATTCTTCTACAGGTTGACATCCAGTTGTGCCAGCACCATTTGTTGAAGATGCTTTCTTTCTTCCATTGTATACTTTTAGCTCCTTTATCAAAAATGAGGTGTTCATAGGTTTGAGGGTTAAAATCCGGGTCTTCTATATGATTCCATTGGTCGACTTCTCTGTTTTTATGCCAGTACCACACTGTTTTCATTACTGTAGCTCTGTAATAGAGTTTGAAGTCAGGGATGGTAATGCCTCCAGAAGATCCTTTATTGTATAGGATTGTTTTGGCTATCCTGGGTTTTTTGTTTTTCCATATAAAGTTGATTATTGTCCTCTCCAGATCTGTGAAGAATTTTGATGGGATCTTGATGGGGATTGCATTGAATCTATAAATTGCCTTTGGTAGAATTGCCATTTTTACTATGTTGATTCTCCCAATCCAAGAGCAAGGTAGATCCATCCATTTTTTGGTATCCTCTTCAATTTCTTTCTTCAATGCCTTAAAGTTCTTGTCAAATAGATCTTTCACTTCCTTGGTTAGATTTACCCCAAGATATTTTATGCTGTTTGTGGCTATCGTGAATGGTGAAGCTTCTCTGATTTCCCTCTCTGCTTCCCTATCCTTTGTGTATAAGAGGGCGACTGATTTTTTGGAGTTGATCTTGTATCCTGCCACATTACTAAAGCTGTTTATCAGCTGTAAAAGTTCTTTGGTGGAGTTTTGGGGGTCACTTAAGTACACTATCATATCCTCTGCGAATAACGAAAGTTTAACTTCTTCCTTTCCAATTCGAATCCCCTTGATCCCATTATGTTGTCTTATTGCTATTGCTAGAACTTCAAGTACTATATTGAAGAGGTATGGAGAGAGTGGACATCCTTGTCGTGTTCCTGAGTTAAGCGGGATGGCTTTGAGTTTCTCTCCGTTTAATTTGATGTTAGCTGTCGGCTTGCTGTATATAGCTTTTATTATATTTAGGTATGACCCTTGTATCGCTAATCTCTCCAAGACTTTTAACATAAATGGATGTTGAATTTTGTCGAATGCTTTTTCAGCATCTAATGAGATGATCATATGGTTATTTTCCTTCTGTTTATTTATATGCTGGATTACATTGATAGATTTTCGTATGTTGAACCAGCCCTGCATCTCAGGAATGAAGCCTACTTGATCATAATGGATAATTTTTCAGATGTGTTCTTGGATTCGGTTTGCCAGTATTTTGTTGAGGATTTTTGCGTCTATGTTCATGAGTGAGATTTGCCTTTAATTCTCTTTCCTGGTTGAGTCTTTGAGTGGTTTTGGTATCAGAGTAACTGTAGCTTCATAAAAGGAATTAGGTAATGACCCTTCTGTTTCTATATTGTGGAATACATTAAGGAGTATAGGTATTAGCTCTTCTTGGAAGTTCTGGTAGAATTCCGCATTGAAACCATCTGGTCCTGGGCTTTTTTTGGTAGGGAGGTTTTTGATAACAACTTCTAATTCTTCGTGACCAACAGATCTGTTTAGATTTTTCACCTGGTCCTGGTGTAACTTTGGTATATGGTATTTATCTAAAAAAGCGTCCATTTCTTTTACATTTTCCAGTTTTGTGTTATACAGGCTTTTGTAATATGATCTGATGATTCTCTGAATTTCCTCTGTGTCTGTGGTTATGTCCCCCTTTTCATTTCTGATCTTATTAATTTGCGTATTCTCTCTCTGCCGTTTGATTAGTTTGGATAGGGGTTTATCAATCTTGTTGATTTTCTCCAGGATCCAGCTTTTTGTTTCATTGATTCTTTGGATTGTTTCCTGTGTTTCTATTTTGTTGATTTCAGTTCTCAGTTTGATTATGTCCAATCTTCTACTCCTCCTAGGTGAGTCTGCTTCTTTTTTTTCTAGAGCTTTCAGGTGGGCTGTTAGGTCTTCAATATGTGCTTTCTCTGTTTTCTTTAAGTGGGCACTCAGTGCGATGAACTTTCCTCTTATCACTGCTTTCATAGTGTCCCATAAGTTCGAGTATGTTGTTTCTTTATTTTCATTGAATTCAAGGAAGACTTTAATTTCTTTCTTTATTTCTTCCTTAATCCAGGTATGGTTCAGAAGTTGACTGTTCAGTTTCCATGAGTTTGTAGGCTTTCTGGGGGTAGCATTGTTGTTGAATTCTACCTTTAATCCATGGTGATCTGATAAGACACAGGTGGTTACTAATATTTTTTTGTAACTGTGTAAGTTAGCTTTGTTACCGAGTATGTGGTCAATTTTCGAGAAGGTTCCATGAGCTGCAGAGAAGAAGGTATATTCTTTCCTCTTTGGGTGGAATAATCTATAGATGTCTGTTAAGTCCATTTGCTTCATTACCTCCATTAATTCTCTAATTTCTCTGTTAGGTTTCTGTTTGATTGACCTGTCCATTGGTGAGAGAGGAGTGTTGAAGTCTCCTACTATTAGTGTGTGTGGTTTGATGGCTGCCTTGAGTTTTAGTAATGTTTCTTTTACATACACGGGCGCTTTTATATTCGGGGCATAGATATTCAGGATTGAGACTTCATCCTGATGAATTGTTCCTGTTATGAGTATAAAATGTCCCTCTCCATCTCTTCTGATTGATTTAAGTTTGAAGTCAACTTTGTTAGAAATTAGTATGGCCACACCTGCTTGTTTCTTAGGACCATTTGCTTGATAAGCCTTTTCCCAGCCCTTTACTCTGAGTAGGTGCCTGTCTTTGTGGTTGAGGTGTGTTTCTTGTAGACAGCAGAACGTTGGATCATGTTTTCGTATCCAATCCCTTAGCCTGTGCCTTTTTATAGGTGAGTTGAGCCCATTGACATTAAGTGATATTAATGACCAGTGGTTGTTAACTCCGGTCACTTTTTTAGTAGTAGGGTTTGTGTGTTTCCCTTCTTTGAGTTGCGCTGGTGAAAGGTCTCTAGATGACTGAGTTATTGTGGGCATTGTTGGATTCCTTGGTTAGTGATTTTCTTTCTATAATTTTCTGTAAGGCTGGATTTGTGGCTACGTGTTGTTTGAATTTGTTTTTATCCTGGAAAATTTTGTTTTCTCCATTTAGAGTGAACGAAAGCTTGGCTGGATATAGTAGTCTGGGCTTGCATTCATGATCTCTTAGTTTTTGCAGTACATCTATCCAGGACCTTCTGGCTTTCATGGTTTCCATAGAGAAGTCAGGTGTAAGTCTGATAGGTTTACCTTTATAAGTAACTTGGCCTTTTTCCTTTGCGGCTCTTAATATTCTTTCTTTATTCTGTATATTTTGTGTTTTGATTATTATAAACGAGGGGATGTTTTTTTTTGATCCAGCCTATTTGGTGTTCTGTATGCTTCTTGAACCTTCATAGGTACCTCTTTCTTCAGGTTGGGAAAGTTTTCTTCTATAATTTTATTAAGTATAATTTCTGTACCGTTGAGCTGCACTTCTTCTCCTTCTTCTACTCCAATTATTCTTAGGTTTGGTCTTTTTATTGTGTCCCAAATTTCCTGAATTTTTTGTGATGAGAATTTGTTGGTTTTGCTGTTTTCTTTGATCAGTGTGTTTATTTTTTCTATGGTATCTTAGGTGTCTGATATTCTCTCTTCTATCTCTTGTAATCTGTTGTTAGTACTTGTTTCTGTCATTCCTGTTCGTTTACCCAGATTTTCCATCTCCATTCTTCCCTCGGTTTGTGCTTTCTTCATTACTTCCATTTCATTCTTCATGTCTTGAACCGCTTCCCTAACCTGTTTGATTGCTTTTTCTTGTTTCTATTGGTTTTCTTGCGTGTCTTTGAGCGATTTATTCATTTCCTCTACCTTTTTGTTTGTAATCTCTAATTGTTTATGGCAGTTTTTCACCTCCTGTTTATGGTCCTCTATTATTTTCATATAGTTCACTTTTGAGTTGATTTCTTCTATTTCTTCAGGAGTAGGGTGTACAATTCTTCTTATTTCGGGATCCCTGGTTTCTGGTGGTGTCATGTTGCCTTTCAGATTGTTGGAGGAATTCTTGTATTGGCGCCTTCCCATCTCTTCCTTCAAATGGAGCCAGGAGAGGCCTGGTCTCTTGGTCCAGACTTTGCTGTGATTGACTCTCAGGGTATATCTCTTCAGTGTAGAAGCAGGAACCGTTCCCGTCCAGATGGGATTCCTCTGCAACTGTCCCATCCTGATGGGATTCCTCAGCAACTAAACAGGGCCGCAGGTAGCCCAATGATCCAGGGCCAACAGGATGAATGGAGCAAGTGGGGGGGGTGGTATCCAGGAGCGCGCAGGAAGCCTGGCGCCAGAGCTGGAGGTGCCCGGCTCCCTTACAGGGGACCCTGAGGCCTGCCCGGCTGGCAGGCACTCACCGCTCTGGGTGGGTCGCCTTAGTTTAGGAGCTTAAGACTGTAGTTGAGCACTGGTCCTAGCATACAGCGGGACAGGGTTGGGGAGGGGTGCTGGGGGTGCTGGATCGTGCGAAAGAAAGACAGCCCTGCAGAAGGAGCTGGGGGAGGGGGTTTGTGTTCTCTTCCGGGACAGTCCGCCCCTGGGAAGCATACACTCACCCATCCTGATGGGATTCCTCAGCAACTAAACAGGGCCGCCGGTAGCCCAATGATCCAGGGCCAACAGGATGAATGGAGCAAGTGGGGGGGGGTGGTATCCAGGAGCGCGCAGGAAGCCTGGCGCCGGAGCTGGAGGTGCCCGGCTCCCTTACAGGGGACCCTGAGGCCTGCCCGGCTGGCAGGCACTCACCGCTCTGGGTGGGTCCCCTTAGTTTAGGAGCTTAAGACTGTAATTGAGCACTGGTCCTAGCATACAGCGGGGCAGGGTTGGGGAGGGGTGCTGGGGGTGCTGGCTCGTGCGAAAGAAAGACAGCCCTGCAGAAGCAGCTGGGGGAGGGGGTTTGGTTTTCTTTAAGATAATTATTGATTTCTTCCATTTTTTGTTTGTCATTTCCTCCATTTCTTTAAGGGTATTTTTTATTTCCTCTTTAAAGGTCTCCATCATCCTCAGAAAGTTATGTTTAAAATCATTTTTTCTGCTTCTTCTGTGTTAGGGTGATTAAATCTTCCTGTTGAATAATTACTGGGTCCTGGTGTTATCACATATCCTTTTAGGTTTTGATTGAATTTTTGCATTGATGCCTACTCATCTCTTCCTCCAATGGTGCTGGCAATGTCTTTGCCTCTTGGTCCGACTATTTCAGTTGCTGCCTGTTTCTTTGGGAAGTGTTCTTTTTCTGCTTTGTACTGTAAATTTCCATGTCCCAACACTTGTAAGAGGTATTTTTGTCAAGGCTAGTCCTCAACATAGGGCATATTTAAAATGTGTTGAAATGTGCACAACTGTACCTCTTCCTTGTCTCTAATTGGGAAGACAAAGATTGTAACTTGGGAAATTTAATATGTGCTTTTATTTAGTCAATAGATGTGATGGACTTCCATGAGAACCCAGATGACTATTAAGTTTCTAAATATTTTGTGAATAGTATTTAGGGAGGAAGGTCATTGGTTAATTAAATAAAGAAACTGCTTGCCCTGATAGGTTAGAACATAGGTGGGTGGAGTAAACAGAACAGAATGCTGGGAGGAAGAGGAAGTGAGCTCAGACTCAACAGCTCTGCTCTCTGGAGCAGAGATGCCATGCTCCCCTTTCCCTGGCTGACGTGATATCTCTGCTCTCTGAGGCACACACAATGAAGCTCCGACCCAGGATGGACATAGGCTATAATCTTTCCTGGTAAGACTGATGCTACACAGATTATTAGAAATGGGCTAGTCCTGGTGTGAGAGTTAGCCGAGAAGAGGATAGATATAATGGGCCAAGCAGTGTTTAAAAGAATACAATTTGTGTGTTGTTATTTTGGGGCATAAGCTAGCCAGGTGGCAGGAGCTGGGTGGCAGAATGCAACCTGCAGCCCCTATTACAACAGAATGACGCCCAAATGTGTGGACAACTGAATCCACTGAAAGTCTGAGAAAGCTTGGGAAAGAGTAAAGCATGTTTCTTGGTAGCTGCCCTTTCTCGGGTCTACTCTGCTTGCTAGAGGCAAGCAAGCACTCTCATCCAAGAGAGGCTTCGTGACTCAGCTTTAGCTGCAAAACCCTGCAGCTCATTAAGAGATCCTGCCACAAAACACTTAAACGGTGTTGACGAAAAGCTGAACGCATGCTTTTCGGTTTTCAGCCATAGCAGGAAAAAAGCTGTGCGGTTTAAAAATGCTGGCTTTCTGGGCCATCCTGCCAAGGCAAACTCTGACTGTTTGAGGCAGGAGGGCCGGCTACAGAGAGAGGACTTGAGTGTTGTCTGTTGTAGCTTGCTGGCTGGCAGGGACCTTGAAACGCCATAGAGTTGTGGCTATAAACATGGCTACAACCTGTATATCCACCATGAGATTGGAAAGCTAAGGAATGGACTGGATCTAGCTGGAAAAGCCACGGCTTTAATCCTACCCATATTGTTCAGTAATTTAAAGGCTCATGTGGTCAGAAAAAGAGAGATATACAGTAAAGAGAGATTCAAAGACAAAGAAAATTTCTAAATGGTTTAAAGTGTGATAAAATATATGCAGACTAAAAGTTAAAGTTCTTAAAGTAAAAAACCAAAAAAAGGAAGAATGAAAGTAATTGGGTGTGGTAGTACACACCTTTAATCCCAACACTTGGGAGGCAGAGGGAGATTGACCTCTGTGACTTCTAGGTGTGGTCGCACGTGCTTTTAATCCCAATGCCAGGGAGGCAGAGACAGGCAGATCTCTGAGAGTTCAAGGACAGCCTGGTCTACAGTGTTAATTCAGGTCAAAGATACAGAGAACCTGTCTCAAAAAGCAAAAAATAAAAATAAAAATAAACAAAATAGAGGTTAAAATAAAATGAACAAAGATGGAAAATACACAGAGAATTTTGATACTGTATGCTATTATGCTCTGTTTGAATTGTTTGAATGCTGGGAAAAGAACAACAGCTGCTAAAAGATATTTTTTTAATAAATGTTGCTAAACTAATCCAATGTAGATATTTTGAAAATGCCATGACTTCGAAATTTGGATCTAAGGACATGATGCTTTTGAAAGGAGTTTCTTATTTTGTTTTCACAGAGGGTGAGAGTCAGTGGATTGCTTCCATCCCAAAGTGGTATGATAGACCATGTCCTCCTGAAAGGTTGTTGTGAACACCCTCAAAAAATTACTTCATTCAACTGCCAACTGAGATGAACCTAGCAGACAGGTTATACTCTGAAATACTTAAATAACAGCAACCCCATTCAGCAGGAAGCAGTTTGGAGAGAAAAAACTGATCCCATATTCCCAAATACTGTTTATAAATGTTCTTTTACATTTAAAGGGGGATGTGTTATAGATATGAATAATTTGCATTGATATGCATTTTGCTTTAGTGATTTAAATTTAAGGTCAATTTTGTTATATGTATATGTGTTTCTGATCTTGATTAAGGTATTGTGATTGTGTAGTTAATTTAAAAATGTAATGTATATAGGTTGTTAATGGATAATCATTAATAATAGTCAAGTTTGTAGTCCTGTTAGTTAGATTTTCTAGATGTATAGATATATTTCAGTTAGATCGACATTCTTCATATCTTTCAAAGACTATGGAATCTGCTATTTAATGTTTTAATAACTTAGGGTTTTTCATGACAATGAGACATGTCTGCTCCTGGAAACACCAATCTACTTCAAGAAGAAGATGGGCATCAAAGAGGATCCTTGTGGAGTTTGATAGCCATTTGGGCAAGAAACTGCTCTTGCCTGGACTATTGCATAAACTGGACACAGAGAACCCACAGAAAGAGGACTGCTGAACTTCCCTAAAGGTGAGATGATCTTTCAGGGTTCCTGACTCATGAAAGAGTCTGTGAGACATTCTACAGGACACAACAGATAGTGACTGAACTGACTTTGAAATGTCCTGCTTCATGGAAATGTCTCCTGGATACTATAGGCCAGTAGGCTGAAGATGGATGCCCCAACAGTACAGAGGAACTTTGGGTGACTGTTCAGGCAGTGAGATGTCTCTGTCATTTCTAGAGTTTGAAATTTGCTTATTTCTTGTTTGCTTAGGTAATACTGTATCTTTCTGGAGTCTTTGATGGAGTTGAAGAATAGTTAGTTATAGTTTTCCTTAGTCATGAAAATGATAAAATAGATATAAATATTGTAATTTTAATTGATAACTGTTTTGTTATATGTAATTTTGCTATGTTAAAGTTAAAGCCTTCCTTTTTTTGTTTAAACAGAAAAAGGGGAAATGATGGAGGAAGGTCATTTGTTAATTAAATAAAGAAACTGTTTGCCCTGATAAGTTAGAACATAGGTGGGTGGAGTAAACAGAACAGAATGCTGGGAGGAAGAGGAAGTGAGCTCAGACTCAACAGCTCTGCTCTCTGGAGCAGAGACGCCATGCTCCCCTCTCTCGGGCAGATGCAATAGCTCTGCTCTCTGAGGCACACACAATGAAGCTCCCACCCAGGATGGATATAGGCTAGAATCTTCCTGGTAAGACTGATGCTACACAGATTATTAGAAATGTGCTAGTCGAGGTGCAAGAGTTAGCCGAGAAGAAGATAGATATAATGGGCCAAGCAGTGTTTAAAAGAATACAATTTGTGTGTTGTTATTTTGGGGTATAAGCTAGCCAGGTGGCCGGTGTGCTGGGGACGCAGCCCCGCCATTCCTATTACAACATAGTATCATGGCATCAATGCCAATAAAGTAAATAGTCTATAAACACTTCAAGAAAGGTAATTTTTGGTAAATTGTTTATGGGGAGGAGAAGATTTCCAGTTGATCCTCAATATCAGTCTTCCATTAATACGAACATTTAGTTAAACAAGAAAACATCAAAGTGAAAAAGCTAGTGTTTGTCTTGTTTAGGAAGGTAACTCTTTTAAAGCAAAATATTTAATGAGGAAGTTCACTTATAGTTCAGAGCTTTAGTCTATTATCATCATGGTTGATATGGTGTTATACAGACTGACATGGCACAGGAACTAAGAGTACTACATCCTTATCAGTAGGCAACAGGAAGTGTTCTGGGAAAATGGGCTCTGCATGAGCATATGTGAGACCTCAAATTATGACTTTTTTGTAACACATTTTATGTAAAAAGATCACAACTACTCCAACAAGGCCATGCCTTTTAATAGTACAACTCACATTTTGGGCCATTTTCTTTCATAACAACACACTGCTATTATCTCACTTTCCTATGACCAAAAGACTATATAAATGGGAAGAATTACATCAGCCATGGAATCCTGTTCTACCATGATGTTCCTAGAATGTAACATGAGGGCTTGCTTTTGGGGTTTTTGTTCTGTCCAGTTCCTACAGCTTGTAAATCCAAAAGAAAATACGCAGAAATGTACATTAATTACAAACTGATTGGCTCATTAGTTCAGGCTTCATAATAGGTCATTATTCTTATCTATGTTAGCCACATGGCTCAGTATCTTTTTCATTGGAGCAGGTCACATCCTGCTTTGTCCGTGCTCTGGGCAGGTCTACAGAGGGATGTGCATCCTCTTTCCCAACATACTTCTGTTCTCCTTGTTCCAACTCTACTTCCTGTCTGTTTTTCCCCCTATACTTCCTGCATGGCTTCTGACCTATCAGCATTTATTTAAAACATATGTGACAGAATAAAGAATTGTCCCACACCACTTCCCCCTCTTTTTTTTTTTCTTTTAAACAAAGGAAAATATCTATAGTCTATTTTGGGGAAATGTGGGCATAGTATTTCAAGTTACTTCCTGCTGGTTAGGGGTGCTAATAATCTTATGGGAACCTAAAGACAATTTAGAATTATGATCAAGTCTCAACTGGAGTATTCTATGAGTCTTGATCATCTCAAAAAGCAGTCTTGAATTTGTTCTGGATGTAGAACTCAGATATCTGGGCCATCTGTTCCTACTGGAGATTTCTCAGGTGGTCTTCCTAGATCAAACCTGATTTTTCTTAATGAATCCACAGCCTCTCATTTCTTGTGGAAACAAAAGCAAAATGTCTTCTCCAAAATAACATACCTTTTGAATTTAATTTTGAAGTCAAGGTATTTTCAAAATACCTACCTTGGATTAATTCAGCAGCATTTGTAAACTAATATCCTTTAGCAGCTGTTGCTCCTTCTTCATCATTCAAATATTTCAAAGAGGGCATAATGACACACAGTATCCAAATTCTCTGTGTGTTTTCCATCTTTATGTGGCTTTACTTTAGCCTCTATTTCTTTTATTTTTACTTTTACTTTTTGAGACAGATTCTCTACATATCTTTGACTGTTCTGGAATTCCCTCTGTAGACCAGGCTGTCCTGAAACTCACAGAGATCCTTTTGTCTCTGTCTCCCAGTGCTGGTACTAAAGGTGTGTGCTATCACACCTTGAAGTAACAGAGGTCTGTCTTCCTCCCAGGCATTGGTATTAAAGGCACATGCCACCATGCCTTGAACTCAGAGAAGTCAGTCTACCTCTGCCTCCCAGGTATTGGGATTAAAAGTATGTACTACCACATCCAACTACTCTTTCTTTCTTTTTTATTTTAAGGACTTTAACCTTTTTTTAAGCCTGCATATATTTTTAACACACTGTAAACCATTTAGAGGGATTTTTAATTTTTGAATCTCTCTTTACTATATATCTCTCTTTTTCTGACCACATGAATCTTTAATTTACCAAGCAATATGGGTAGAATTAAAGCTGTGACTTTGATGGCTGGATCCACCCCAATCCTTAGGTTTCTGCAATTACAGCCTCATGGCAGAGGTACTGGCTGTAGCCATATTCATTGCCACAATTCTATAGTGTTCCAAGGTCCCTGCCAGCAAGCAAGCTACAGCAGTTTTCCCACAAACCACACTCAAATGCTTCTTAGTCATACTGCCTGCATGAAAGAGTCAGAGTTTGCCTGAGCAGGACTGCCAAAAAAGCCAGCATTTTAAACCTGTGTGGCTTTTTTTCCTGCTATAGCTGAAAACTGAAAAACATGTGGTCAGTTTTTCATCAATACTATTTAAGTTTTTCCTAAAAAAGCTGCAAGGTTTTACAGCTAATGCTGAGTCAGGAATCCTCTCTTAGATGAGAGTGCTCACTTGCCTCTAACAAGCAGAGCAGACTGAAGAAATTGCTTCTACCAAGAAAACACGCTTTACTTTATTCTTTTCCAAGCTTTCTCGGGCTTTCTATGAATGCAGTTATCCACGTGGGCACCATTCTGTAACATGAGGGCTTGTTTGTTGGGGTTTCTATCCTGCCCATTTCCCACAGCTGGTAAATCCCAAAGATTAGATATTAGAACATTATTCTTATCTATGTTAGGAACATGGCTCAATACTTTTTTCAGCAGGGCAAGTCACATCCCCTTTTCTTCATGTTACACTAGAATAACTAGACAAAGGTAAACTCCATTTTATCATTATGATATATTTTATATATTTGTCAATTTTTTCTTATTTAAAAATGTTTATTTAACCATGGAGAGCTACAGAAACTCCATTGTGCAAACACTGTCCTGTATGTTTCCTACTATCTCATTGGAATTCTGACATTACTAAGAAATTCTATGGTTGTAATGAGGGTATGACTTGGAAATTCAAGCAGATAGTGCATTGACAAAGTTTATATTAACTTATTACAAGCCAAAATCATTCCATGAGAGAAAGGAACCTGAGTTAAGAAAATGTTTCCATAAGATACAGCTGTATATAAGTCTATAGGACATTTTCTCAATTAGTGATTGTGGGTGATGACATCTCTGAACTGGTTGTCTTGAGTTCTATAAGAATAAATGCCAAAGAAGTCATGGGGAACAAGCTCATAAACTAAACTCCTCCATGGTCTGTGCATTTGAACTTTTCTGAAAGTTTCTGCATTGTTTTCTCCAGAGTTCTGTCCTGATTTCATTTGATGATGAACAAAGATATGTCAGTATAAGGCAAATAAATCTTTCCTGTCTTAATTGCTTTTGGTCACAGAGTTTTATCACAGCAATCGTAACCACAACTCAGACAGATATGTGATGCTGAATCCCAAAACTTAAGCATAACAGAATCTAAAGAACAAGAGTACCTCATATTGCAGTCTCCTGCTGCAATGGTTTGATATTGCATGCAATTATGGGAACAGGGAAACAGAATTTGTACTAACTGAAATTAAAACATCACTAAATAGATTTGGAAACTGAAGACGAAATAAGTTCTACATAGACAAATTTCTTGCTTTGAACCATTTTGATTTGGCTCATAATATTCCTAGGTTTTATTGTTTTCCTAAAATGTGGAGTATGTGGTTTTCCTGCTAAGTGCTGTCTTCGTTGAAATTTTCTATGTGGTCTGTTAACAGGTAATTTTGTGGGACCGAAAATTTGTCTGTTAAAACAAAGAGTGACTGTTATCACTGTGAGGGCTCATGGTGAGAGGGAATGGAAATGTTCTTCTATTGCCCCTACAGGAAAAGTTAAGCTGCTGAGGTGTTCTGGGAATAAATCCCATTTTGAAAAGAGAATGATGGCCTCATAAGGCCTCACAGATATGACAAGTACTTTGACAAAAAAAGAAAATTACCTAAGCTCTGCAAAACAGCTTATTTTAGGGTAATTGTGAGCTCATTAAAATTTTGGCAATGCTCCTTCTGTTTTTATTGTGTGGAACAATTTGAGGAGTATTGTCAGTAGTTCTTTGAAAATCTTGTAAAATTCTGCACTGAAAATATCTGGTCTTGTGGATATTTTTTTGGGGGTGGAGACTTATAATGACTGTTTCCATCTCTTAGTGGATATAGGTCTACATAATTTACTTATATGGTCTTTAATTTTAGTAAATGATATTGAAAACATTTTCCATTTCCTTTAGGTTTTCCAATATTGTGGAGTACAGGTTTTCAAAGTATGGCCTGATGATTCTCTAGATTTCTTTTGTGTCTGTTGTTATGTCAACCTCTTTATTTCTGATTTTTTAAATTTGGAAATTCTCTCTCTGCCTTTTGGTTAGTTTAAATAAAGGTTTTTTTTTTCATATTGCTGATTTTCTTAAAGAAGCAATTCTTTATCTCAATGGTTTTTGTATTGTTTTCTTTGTTGATTTGAGCTCTCAATTTGATTATTTCCTGACAGCTACTCTTCCTAGAAGGGTCTGCTTTTTTTGTTCTATAGTTTTCAGGTGTTCTGTTAACTTGCTGATGTGAAATTTTTCCAACTTCTTTATATAGGCATTTAGTGCTATAAAATTTCCTCTTAACACTGCTTTCATTGGCTCACATAAATTTGGATATGTTACATGGTCATTTTCATTGAATTTTTGCAAATCTTTAATTTCTTTATTTCTTCCTTGACTGATTGGTAATTCAAATAAACATTATTTAAATTCTATGTATTTGTGGGATTACTAAGATTAGTATTGCAATGCCAAACAAAATCCCAGAAAAATTCTTCATAGACCTTGAAAGAACAATTCTCAATTTCATATGGAAAAGCAAAACACCAATGATAGCATGAACAATTAAGCAAAATAAAGGAACTTCTGGAGACATCATGATCTCTGACTTTGAACTGTAATAAAGCCTGGTATTGCCATAGGGAAACCAATGGAATCAAATCAAAGACCCAGATATTAATCAACACACCTATGAACACCTGATTTTTGACAAAGAAGCAAAAAATAAAAAGTGGAAGAAAGAAAGCATATACAACAAATTGTGCTAGTATAACTGGATAGCAATATGTAGAAGAATGAAATTAGATCCTTACTTATTGGCATGCATAAAACTCAAGTACAAGATCAAAGATGTCAAAATAAAACCAACCACACTGACCATCATAGAAGAGAAAGTGGGAATTACACTTGAACATATTAGCGCCAGAGACTGTTTCAAACATATAACACAAATAGCAAAAACAGTGAAAAAACAATTAATAAATGAGACCTCCTAACATCAAGAAGCTTCTGTAAAGCAAAGGACATGGTCAACAAGACAAAAGGGCAGCCTACAGAATGGGAAAAGATCTTTACCAACTGCACTTTGGACAGAGGACTTATTTCCAAAATGCACAAATAATGTAAGAAACTTGTCATTAAAATAAAAAATATCCAATAAAAAATGCAGCACAGACCTAAACAGGGAGCTCTTAACAGATGAATCTGAAGTGACCAAAAGACACTTAAGGTAATACTCAACACCCTTAAGCCATCAGAGAAATGTGAATCAAAACAACTCTGAGATTTTATCTTACATCTGGCAGAATGGCCAGGATAAAAAAACAAACAAACAAACAAACAAACAAAAAAAATACCACTGTTATTTTGGATAGAATGTGTGGTAAAAGGAATATTATTCCCTTGCTGTTGGGAGTGAAAACTCTGCTACAGCCTCTTTGGAATTCAGTTTGGCAATTTATCAGAAAATTAAAAACAATCTACCTCTAAATTCAGCAATATCACTTTTGGATATATACCAAAAGGATGCTCAATCATACCACAAGGGCATGTGTATAACTATGTTCATAGAAACATTATTTGAAAAGCCAAAACATAGAAACAAAATAAATGCCCCTCAACCAAAAAATGTATAAAGAAAATGCGGTACATTTACACAATGGAGTTCTGCACAACAGGGAAAAAACTCATGACATCTTGACCTGTGCAGGTAAATGAATGGAATTAGAAATCATCTTACTAAGTGAGGTAGCTCAGACCCAGAAATATAAATATAATGTTTCCTCACTCATAAGTGGCTTTTAAACATAAAACAAAGAAAAACTAATCAGCAGTTCACAACTACAAAAAACCTAGACAAGAAAAATGACCTAATTTTTCTTGATCTAATCTACATGGGAAGTAGAAAAAAACAAGATCTCCTGAGTAAATTGGGAGTGTGGGGGTTATGGCAGAGGGTAGAAAAGGAGGATCGAGGAAGAACGGAGAATGGAGAAACATATATAGTTCAATAAAAACAAAAAAAAATTATGACCTATTAAATATACGTTTCAAAGTAATCAAACAAACAAGCAAAAAAAAAAAGAAAAAACCAAAGCAAATAATGGGTTATTCCATGTAAATATGTATGTATATTCTTCCAGAGGATTAGACTATTGATCTGTCTGTGTTCTTTTACTGTATAGCATTATGGATTCTAACATCATACTCTAATTTTTCTGTTTAAAATTAGTCTTCAATTATATAAGTAATTAACTAAATCTAACTGAATATAACATATTACTTGCCATAAAACAGTTCTTGCCTGTGTTTGACTTTGAGATAGAATATTAGAGCTAACAGTCCCTTTAATGGATATTTTTTTATAGTAGATTGTTTACTGAGTTCAAGATATTACAAAACCATTATAATCTTATAATTAAAACCATTATAATTCTTTCACAAATATTTTATACCATGTGAAATTCTGTGATCTATTAAATTACTTAATTCTTCTACTTTGTTGGTGTATGTCTTTATTGTTAATTATTTGTTTAATTATGTAAAGATGTGTTGCATTTGTTCAAGCTGTGATATATTAGTTTAATTATGGAAGAATGTGTTAAATTTGTTTATCTTGGCTGTGTTTATTTATAAAAAAATTATGTAGTTACTTTCCCTTACATACCTAAGGCACCTGATTGGTTTGATAAAGACAAGAATGATCAAAGCTAGGCAGAGAAAAGATACATGGGTCTTGCAGACAGATTGTAGTGATATTTCTGATAAGAGATAGAATCTAGGCTTGAGCAGGGAGAACAGAAGGAGAAGGAGACTGTGATTGTAATGCCAGGGGAAGTCACTACCAGGTAGTCAGGTAGCATATCACAGAAAAAAAACAGGAGATTAGACGTACAGGAAGACAGAAAAAGAGGTAAATAGCTCTAAGGCAAAACATAGAAAAAAGAAACAGGATAATTTAAGTTAGAAAAGCTTGTTTGAAATAGGCCTAAACTAAGGCCAGGCATTTATAACAAAGAATAAGATTACTCTGGGTTTTTTTGGGTGCTAGATGGTAGTCTACTAGAAGAGATAAAGCCAACTATATATCATAAATTCAATCATCAATTATGTTTATTATATAGGATCGTATAAGATGATCATAACATACTTTTTTCTTTTTTGTGTTTGTAGGTATGTGTGAGGGGCTGTGTTTTATCTATGATGTGTCTGTGTATTTGTATGTATGTTTGAGTGTGTGTGTGTGTGTGTGTGTGTGTGATTCTGTGAATGCAAATATTGGCATTATATGGCACATTTGTGTAGAGAGGTGACAGGAAAATATTTTAGGGTGATAGTTCTTTCTTTCTATTTTGGATATCAGCATTTAAACTTTTGTCATCAGGCTTGCAGAGCAAGTGGCTTTTTTCTGCTCAACCATTTTTCCAGCCCATGATTGTGATGAACTGTTGTATGGCATTATCCTCAGAGCAAAATTGTCACCATCTCTAGGAAGTTGAATTAACCTCCTTACCAAAGATCATCAAAATGAGGCAATGTGGACTCCTGAAATTCCCTCTTGCAAAATGAGTCCGGGGGCACTCACCTGAGCTTCCAGCCATCCTTTCCAACCAATTATCTTCAATTCTTCCATTAGTGTATGTGCCGTACTTATTTCTAGGAAAGCCTAGAAGTTACAGGTAGGAGAGAAATGGGAAATGCTACACAGTCATGGGGGAGTCATACATATTAGGTATGGACCTTCCAGTGTTACTTATTTAAAGTTATCCATGCTGCTGTCTGCAAATCTTCATCCATTTTTCTGTGAATCAACCTAATAAGTGCATTGCTTTTCCAAAGTGAACTCTGGTCAAATCACACAATAGTTTGTAGTTAGACTGTAGGAGAAGGACAGGACATATTGTTTGTATCTTTCAAAGAGAAGGAAATTTAGTAACATATATTTAGCTGATAAATAAAGAGATTGTAGTAGGAGCAGCGGGTTGCCTTCCTGGCGCCCGGCTGCCCGCATGCCTGGCTAGCTTATGCCCCAAAAATAATTACATGGAAACTGTATTCATTTAAACACTGCCTGGCCCATTAGTTCCAGCCTCTTACTGGCTAACTCTCACATCTCGATTAACCTTTTTCTATTAATGTGTGTAGCACTACAAGATGGTAGCTTACCAGAAAGATTCTAACCTGCATCCATCTTGGAGAGGAGAGCTATGGCGATTGCCTGACTCGGCTTTCTTTCTCCCAGAATTCTGTTTTGTCTACTCCACCCATCTATGGGCTGGCCTATCAAAGGCCAAACAGCTTCTTTATTAATTACCAATGAAAGCAACAGGTAGATGACACTCCCACATCAATAGATGCTTTTTCCTTTCTGAAAAATGATTGGAGAAAAGTGGGGGCTGCATGCCAATGGATATTTAAAGGATTATTTTACATATTTATGTACTGATATCTGATTTTACATATTATTTATCTATTTATATATTAACAATAATGTATAATATAAAAGTATTTTTTCAAGCCAGGCAGTGTTGGTGAATTCCAGCACTCAGGGATGCAGAAGCAGGTGTATCTTGTGATTTTGAGGCCTACCTGGTCTACAGATTGAGTTGCAGGACAGTGAGAGATACACAGAGAAATCTCTTCTCAGGTAAACAAAAGAAACAAAATTATTTTGTCAGTAGAGTTTTTTTCACTTTAGATATTCAGGAATTTGAAAGTTTCTTTTAAGCTGTTGCTGTGCATTTGAAATATACCTTATTCATTTTAACATAGAGTAGAAAGATTTGAGACATTCAAATGTGTTTTAAACTATAAGGTTTTCAAAAGAAATGTAATTGCAACTCATTATTAGATCATAGAAATAGATGTGTACATCTGTGTTCTATAAAAGATATAACCCTACATATATTTTTAAAATGAAAGTGTGTTATAAAATTATGTTTACCACTTTTTTTTATAATTTTTTTTTATTAAGAAAAGAAGAAAAAAAACATAAACAAAAAACAAGTTTCCACCTCCTCCCAGCCTCCCATTTCCCTCCCCCTCCTCCCACCCTTCTCCCCCTCCTCCCACCCTTCTCCCCCTCCTCCCACCCTTCTCCCCCTCCCCCCACTCCTCTCCCCCTCCCCCCACTCCTCTCCCCCTCCCTCTCCAGTCCACAGAGCAGTCCAGGTTCCCTGTCCTCCCCCCTCCGTCCATATCTAGGAAGGTGAACATCCAAACTGGCTAGGCTTCCACAAAGCCAGCACATTAAGTAGGATCAAAACCCCGTGCCATTGTCCTTGGCGTCTCATCAGCCCTCATGTTCGCCATGTTCAGAGAGTCCGGTTTTATCCCATGCTTTTTCGGTCACAGTCCAGCTGGCCTTGGTGAGCTCCCAGTAGATCAGCTCCACTGTCTCAGTGGGTGGGTGCACGCCTCGTGGTCCCGACTTCTTTGCTCATGTTCTCCCTCCTTCTGCTCCTCATTGGGAGCTTGGGAGTTCAGTCCAGTGCTCATGTGTGGGTCTCTGTCTCTATCTCTATCCATCACCAGATGAAGGTTCTATGATGATATGCAAGATATTCGTCAGTATTGCTCTAGGATAGGGTCATTTCAGGTTCCCAATCCTCAGCTGCCCAAGGAACTAACTGGGAACCTCATGTTGGGCACTTGGGAGCCCCTCTAGGGTCAAATCTCTTGCTCACCCTAAAGTGGTTCCCTTAACTAAGAACTGTGGTTCCGTGCTCCCCTATCCACCTTTCCTTTATCCCAATTCTCCTGATTCCCCAAGTCCCCCCTCCTTCCCTTCTATCTTTTCTCTCCCCATATCCCCTTACCCCCATCCCACCCCACCCCCAAGATCCTAATTTTCTCCCCGGCAATTTGGTCTACTTCCCTTAGCCAAGAGGATAACTATATGTTTTTCCTTGGGTTCACCTTCTTACTTAGCTTCTTTAGGTTCACCTATTGTAGACTCCGTGGCCCTTATTTATGGCTAGAAACCAATTATGAGCGAGTACATCCCATGTTCATCTTTTTGGGTCTGGGACACCTCACTCAGGATAGTGTTTTCTATTTCCATCCATTTGCATGCAAAATTCGAGAAGTCATTGTTTTTTACCGCAGCGTAGTACTCTAGCGTGTATATATTCCATACTTTCTTCATCCATTCTTCCATTGAAGGGCATCTAGGTTGTTTCCAGGTTCTGGCTATTACAAATAATACTGCAATGAACATAGTTGAACAAATGCTTTTGACATATGATAGAGAATCTCTTGGGTATATTCCCAGGAGTGGTATTGCTGGGTCCAGGGGTAAGTTGATCCCGAATTTCCTGAGAAACCGAAACACTGACTTCCACAGTGGTTGCACAAGATTGCATTCCCACCAGCAATGGATGAGGGTACCCGTTCCTCCACAGCCTATCCAGCAAAGGTTATCCTTGGTGTTTTTGACTTTAGCCATTCTGACAGGTGTAAGATGATATCTCAAAGTTGTTTTGATTTGCATTTCCCTGATTGCTAAGGAAGTTGAGCACGACTTTAAGTGTCTTTTGGCCATTTGAACTTCCTCTGCTGAGAATTCTCTGTTCAGTTCAGTGCCCCATTTTTTAATTGGGTTAATTAGCATTTTAAAGTCTAGTTTCTTGCGTTCTTTATATATTTTGGAGATCATACCTTTGTCTGTTGTGGGGTTGGTGAAGATCTTCTCCCAGTCAGTAGGTTGCCTTTGTGTCTTACTGACAATGTCCTTTGCTTTACAGAAGCTTCTCAGTTTAAGTAGGTCCCATTTATTCAATGTTGGCCTTAATGTCTGTGCTTCTGGGGTTATACATAGGGAGCGATCTCCTGTGCCCATCTCCTGTAGGGTACTTCCCACTTTCTCTTCTATCAGGTTCAGTGTGTTCGGGCTGATATTGAGGTCTTTAATCCATTTGGACTTGAGTTTTGTGCACGGTGATAGATAAGGGTCTATTCTCATTCTTCTACAGGATGACATCCAGTTGTGCCAGCACCATTTGTTGAAGATGCTTTCTTTCTTCCATTGTATAGTTTTAGCTCCTTTATCAAAAATGAGGTGTTCATAGGTTTGTGGGATAAAATCCGGGTCTTCTATACGATTCCATTGGTCGACTTCTCTGTTTTTATGCCAGTACCACACTGTTTTCATTACTGTAGCTCTGTAATAGAGTTTGAAGTCAGGGATGGTAATGCCTCCAGAAGATCCTTTATTGTATAGGATTGTTTTGGCTATCCTGGGTTTTTTGTTTTTCCATATAAAGTTGATTATTGTCCTCTCCAGATCTGTGAAGAATTTTGATGGGATCTTGATGGGGATTGCATTGAATCTATAAATTGCCTTTGGTAGAATTGCCATTTTTACTATGTTGATCCTCCCAATCCAAGAGCAAGGGAGGTCCATCCATTTTTTGGTATCCTCTTCAATTTCTTTCTTCAATGCCTTAAAGTTCTTGTCAAATAGATCTTTCACTTCCTTGGTTAGATGTACCCCAAGATATTTTATGCTGTTTTTGGCTATTGTGAATGGTGAAGCTTCTCTGATTTCCCTCTCTGCTTCCATATCCTTTGTGTATAAGAGGGCGACTGATTTTTTGGAGTTGATCTTGTATCCTGCCACATTACTAAAGCTGTTTATCAGCTGTAAAAGTTCTTTGGTGGAGTTTTTGGGGTCGCTTATGTACACTATCATATCATCTGCAAATAACGAAAGTTTAACTTCTTCCTTTCCAATTCGAATCCCCTTGATTCCATTATGTTGTCTTATTGCTATTGCTAGAACTTCAAGCACTATATTGAAGAGGTATGGCGAGAGTGGACAGCCTTGTCGTGTTCCTGAGTTAAGTGGGATGGCTTTGAGTTTCTCTCCGTTTAACTTGATGTTAGCTGTCGGCTTGCTGTATATAGCTTTTATTATATTTAGGTATGACCCTTGTATCCCTAATCTCTCCAAGACTTTTAACATAAATGGATGTTGAATTTTGTCAAATGCTTTTTCAGCATCTAATGAAATGATCATATGGTTATTTTCTTTCAGTTTATTTATATGCTGGATTACATTGATAGATTTTCGTATGTTGAACCAGCCCTGCATCTGAGGAATGAAGCCTACTTGATCATAATGGATAATTTTTCGGATGTGTTCTTGGATTCGATTTGCCAGTATTTTGTTGAGGATTTTTGCGTCGATATTCATGAGTGAGATTGGCCTGTAGTTCTCTTTCCTGGTTGAGTCTTTGAGTGGTTTTGGTATCAGAGTAATTGTGGCTTCGTAAAAGGAGTTTGGTAATGACCCTTCTGTTTCTATCTTGTGGAATACATTAAGGAGTATAGGTATTAGATCTTCTTGGAAGATCTGGTAGAATTCCGCATTGAAACCATCTGGTCCTGGGCTTTTTTTGGTAGGGAGGTTTTTGATGACCTCTTCTAATTCTTCGCGACTAACAGGTCTATTTAGATTGTTCACCAGGTCCTGATTTACCTTTGGTATATGATATTCATCTAAAAAAGTATCCATTTCCTTTACATTTTCCAATTTTGTGGCATATAGGCTTTTGTAGTAAGATCTAATGATTCTCTGAATTTCCTCTGTGTCTGTGGTTATGTCCCCCTTTTCATTTCTGATCTTATTAATTTGCAAATTCTCTCTCTGCCGTTTGATTAGCTTGGATAGTGGTTTGTCAATCTTGTTGATTTTCTCCAGGAACCAGCTTTTTGTTTCATTGTTTTTTTGTATTGTTTTCTGTGTTTCTATTTTGTTGATTTCAGCCCTCATTTTGATTATTTCCAGTCTTCTACTCCTCCTAGGTGAGTCTGCTTCTTTTTTTTCTAGAGCTTTCAGGTGGGCTGTTAAGTCTCCAATGTGAGCTTTCTCTGTTTTCTTTAAGTGGGCACTTAGTGCTATGAACTTTCCTCTTAGGACTGCCTTCATAGTGTCCCATAAGTTTGAGTATGTTGTTTCTTTATTTTCATTGAATTCCAGGAAGACTTTAATTTCTTTCTTTATTTCTTCCTTAATCCAGGTATGGTTCAATAGTTGACTGTTCAGTTTCCATGACTTTGTATGCTTTCTGGGGGTAGCATTATTGTTGAATTCTAACTTTAATCCATGGTGATCTGATAAGACACAGGTGGTTACTAATATTTTTTTGTAACTGTGGATGTTTGCTTTGTTACCGACTATGTGGACAATTTTCGAGAAGGTTCCATGAGCTGCAGAGAAGAAGGTATATTCTTTCCTATTTGGGTGGAATGTTCTATAGATGTCTGTTAAGTCCATTTGATTCATTACCTCCATTAATTCTCTTATTTCTCTGTTAGGTTTCTGTCTGATTGACCTGTCCATTGGTGAGAGAGGAGTGTTGAAGTCTCCTACTATTAGTGTGTGCGGTTTGATGGCTGCCTTGAATTTTAGCAATGTTTCTTTTATGTACGTGGGTGCTTTTATATTAGGGGCATAGATGTTCAGGATTGAGACTTCATCCTGATGAACTGTTCCTGTTATGAGTATAAAATGCCCCTCTCCATCTCTTCTGATTGATTTAAGTTTAAAGTCAACTTTGTTAGAGATTAGTATGGCCACACCTGCCTGTTTCTTAGGTCCATTTGCTTGATAGGCCTTTTCCCAGCCCTTTACTCTGAGTAGGTGCCTGTCTTTGTGGTTGAGGTGTGTTTCTTGTAAACAGCAGAATGTTGGATCCTGTTTTTTTATCCAATCTCTTAGCCTGTGCCTTTTTATAGGTGAGTTGAGTCCATTGACATTAAGTGATATTAATGACCAGTGGTTGTTAACTCCGGTCATTTTTTTTTAGTCGTAGAGTTTGTGTGTTTCCCTTCTTTGTTTTGTGTTGGTGAAGGGTCTCTAGATGTCTGAGTTACTGTGGTCATTGTTGGACTCCTTGGTTAGTGATTTTCCTTCAATTACTTTCTGTAAGGCTGGATTTGTGGCTGCGTATTGTTTAAATTTGTTTTTATCCTGGAAAATTTTATTTTCTCCATTTATAGTGAATGAAAGCTTGGCTGGGTATAGTAATCTGGGCTTGCACCCATGGTCTCTCAGTTTCTGCAGTACATCTATCCAGGACCTTCTGGCTTTCATGGTTTCCATGGAGAAGTCAGGTGTAATTCTGATAGGTTTACCTTTATAAGTAATTTGGCCTTTTTCCTTTGCAGCTCTTAATATTCTTTCCTTATTCTGTATGCTTTGTGTTTTGATAATTATATGGCGAGGGGATGTTTTTTTTTGATCCAGCCTATTCGGTGTTCTGTATGCTTCTTGCACCTTCATAGGAAAATCTTTCCTTAGGTTGGGAAAGTTTTCTTCTATAATTTTATTCAATAGATTTTCTGGACCATTGAGCTGCCGTTCTTCTCCTTCTTCTACTCCTATTATTCTTAGGTTTGGTCTTTTTATTGTGTCCCATATTTCCTGAATGTTTTGTGATGAGAGTTTGTTGGACTTGCTGTTTTCTTTGATCAGTGTGTTTATTTTCTCTATGGTATCTTCAGAATCCGAGAGTCTTTCTTCTATCTCTTGTATTCTGCTGGTTATGCTTGTTTCTGTAGTCTCTATTCGTTTACCTAGATTTTCCATGTCCAGCCGGCCCTCTGTTTGTGTTTTCTTCTTTGCCTCCATTTCAGTTTTCAGGTCTTGAACTGTTTCCATTATCTGTTTGATTGTTTTTCCTTGGTTTTCTAGGGTATCATTCACTGATTTATTCAATTCTTCAAACTTTCTGTTATATTTCTTATCCATTTCTATAAGGGCGTTTTTTACATGCTGTTTAAGGGTGTCAATCACTTTCATGAAGTCAATCTTTTCTCCTTCCTCTTGATTAAGGGGTTCTTGTCTTCCCGTTGTGAGGTCGCTTGTTTCTGGTAGCTTCATGTTGCTTTTCAGCTTGTTGGGCGAATTCTTGCCTTGACGTCGGCCCATCTCTTCTTCCAAATGCTCCCTATGGATCTTCTTTTACCGGATCAGGTCTCCTTGCCTACCAAACGCTGTCTCTCCCCAATGTTGGCTCTGCCAATGCTGGGTCTCCTGGCGCCGAAAGATCAGGCCTCCGTACTGGTTGGGCAGCTTGCAGACAAAGCGCCTACCCCGCTTGGTGCAGGCAGGCCACAGAAACAAAGGAACTGCTGCCCGCCTGGGAGCCCCGGGTACTCGGACCCAGCGCCCAGATAGGCTGGGCTGGGCGATGCCACGCGCCAAAAGAGGGCAGTGGGGGCGAAGTGGGGAGGGCTCTGGACAGAAGCTGGGTGGGCCAGGAAGAAAGAGGCAGCACCCGGGGAGTAGAGGCCCTGCAGAGAGCCCAAGCAGGACAGGGGGCCAAGAAACACCCCGAGCTCCCCGTCCCAGGCTGGCGCCGTGGGCCAGAAACTCACCCCAATGCTGGGTCTCCTGGCGCCGAAAGATCAGGCCTCCGTGCTGGTTGGGCAGCTCGCAGACCAAGCGCCTACCCCGCTTGGTGCAGGCAGGCCACAGAAACAAAGGAACTGCTGCCCGCCCGGGAGCCCCGGGTACTCGGACCCAGCGCCCAGATAGGCCGGGCTGGGCGATGCCACGCGCCAAGAGAGGGCAGTCATGTTTACCACTTTTAAAAATATAGTATTTTAGAGACTTTTCAACAATTTTTTAAATTGTCACTTTTTCTCAAAGGGGGAGGGCCCCACACTTTTAAAAAGCAAATAAATATCCTAGTTTTCCAATTTTGTTGAAAATTTTGCAATTTTCCCTATTATGTTTAAAATACTTATTAAAAATTAAGAATTTTGACTATAGTTTGTCAAAAACAACTCCCTTATCCATAACATAATTTCCAAAATTATTATGTAACTTTTGATCAGAAAAAAATAAATCTTTAAATCATCTTTTGGCACACAATTCTTAGGAATTTTTGTTTTACTAATATATTGTAAAGATTTAATAATGGCTTTAATATATTTGAGTAAATTTTCAACACATGATGACCATTTGCCTATATTTCAGAAGAAATCAAAGAATATTGTTTGTTACATTAATTAGCATATTCATGCTGTATTGACTGAAGTTTCTGTCCCACCTGGTCTAGCAGCTGTTCAGGTCCAAAGTATCAAACAGAGGTCTACATTAATGACAAACTGGTTGACCTATTAGCTCGGGCTTCTTATTTACTCTTATAACTTATATTGGCCCATAATTATTGTCTGTGTTAGCCATGTGGTTTGGTAACTTTTATCAGCGAGGCATTCTCATCTTGCTTGCTCTGTGTCTGTCTTTCTCTGTGGAGACTGCAGATGGACACTTTCCTCTTTCCAGAATTCTCCTGTTTTCATTGTCCTGCCTCTACTTCCTGTCTGGTCACCCTGCCTATACCTCCTGCCTGGCTACTGGCAAATCTTTTTTTATTGATTTTTATTGAGCTTTACATTTTCTCTGCTCTCCTCCCTGCCTCTCCCCTCCCGTGTTCAGCCCTACCCCAAGGTCCCCATGCTCCCAATTAACTCAGGAGATCTTGTCTTTTTCTACTTTCTACTTCTCGTGTAGATTAGATCTATATAAGTCTTAGTGTCCCCAATGTTGTCTAAGTACTCTGGGATTGTGTTTTTTTTTTAATCAAGTAACAGATTATCATAAGGTACAAGACCATTGTCCCACAGCATTGCTGTCTGACTTCCTTGTAAGAAGAGTCATTATCATCAGGAGATTGAGATTATTTAAGCCAGTTTCTGTTTACTGTTATCTATAATTGTTATAATAATATCTTCTAATAATTTGGTGAGATTAAGTCTAACATAAAAATGAACCTAGGTTAAATAGAAGTTTTACTCATATTGTTTTAATTCCTACTACCTGGATTCTCTGAAAGAAAGGTAGGGATTGGTAAACATCTGATATCTATAGTTTTGGAAAGAAAGGGAGAAAGCCTGTGAGCCCAAGACAAAACAGCTGGATACAATACAGAGTCTTTCAGAATTCTCATTTCCTCTCTTTTACCCAAGACATTGATCACTGTGTGATGTAGAAAACAACTTAGACAAATTCCGATGAACTAATGATGAAGGCTATGCATGAAGCCAGAGAAATTCAACTTCTCTGATAGTGGAAACAGGTAGGAAACTTCATAGCATACATAGTAGAGGGTGTCTTTGAGGATAGAGTATCTCTGACATATGATCACAGTAGATTTATCATGTCCTTTCTGTTGGAGGGATTTAGCAAGGAAGTTTTCAACCAATCCAAAAAATTATAATTGTTAGAGTTACTTACAAATAATCCAAACATAATCACTCTTAAAGATACTATGCAACATTCTCAACAACTATTGAAGTGTTTTCTCTTGCCCTATGAAAATTAAAAAAAAAAATCACAAATCTAAGAGGCTTGTTGTTGCTATTTTAATCTTTGAGTATTATGGCAGAGGTAGTTATGAGAGATCTATAGCATGGCACAATATAGCCAGACATTAAAGCCAAATTGAATACAGGGAGAAAAAAGGCAAAGTCAGTAATAATGACAGCCAGGCAATGGGTGAGCAAGGTGTATTAGATAGAGCACAGGTAAATCCACAAGACAAATGTCACAAAATAATAATAATTAAAAATTGGTTAATTTTGAAACAAAGTCAGTAAGAAACCCGAGCTCTTTAGCCAAGCATTTTGTAATTAATTTTAATCTTCTGAGTGATTATTTAAAAGAATCTATGGGACAGAGAAACCTTCATTTACAAAGATGGGCATATGAGCTACATTGTTGTGATTAAACTGATATACCAATTCTTCATAAAATGAATACAAATAGGCTATACAATTCATCTTTGTAATCAGAATGGTTTTCATTATGCATTTAGGATTTTTGAGTTATTTATTCTTTTCAAACAAGTATTAATTATTAAAAAAACTAGTACCTCTTTATTGCTTCATTAAATAGTTTAATAGCTACGGGGCTCAGGGGAAATAATTCTAAAGAATGACATTTATATACCAATAATCCTATCACTAATAATTTGTGTCTACAAATCTCTTATAATTTTTTATTTGGGAATGAAATTGTTTTTCCAAATAACTATTTTGTCAGTTTGGAATATTACTACAATATACAGATTGTGATATATAAAATTTGGAAATATATTGAGAACTAAGAATGTTGTCCATTTATTTAATATTGTTTATTCATTTTTCAAATCTTTTAAGAATCTCTTGGTACTGCATATTCTAAGAATCTCAGATTGAAATTATTTGTACTTTTCAATTTTGTACTATTTGGAATGACTTTTCTTCAGAAAAGAGCACATTGACTTTACCTCCACTGACACATAACTGTGATTCAATTGTATTTCCTGATATAATCATTTTCCTTTGCCTATCACAGTGACTGTTGAGAATACTTTACTAATTTGAATAAATATGAAGTGAGGACAGCTTAACTTTCAGGATTCATAGCAGCTGCTTGCTTGAAAGTGCTGTGAAATCTGAGATAAAGTGTAAAAATAAGACATACTAGTTCTTTTAAATGGAAATAATTTTCACAGTTTAAGAAGATCATGAATCATGATAGGTTTTTATATTCTACATTTCTAAAATTATATTATTGTTGTATCTTATATCCTCAAAAAATTCTTTTAAGGAACTTCTCTGTTATATTTCTTACAGAAACATATATGATATTGTTTAAAATCTATCTTTGAAATTGTATTTCATAGCTAATGAAGTTCATTGTTTTAATGTAAAATAGTACAGAAATTGAGATTAAAACTATAGTTATACAAAATTTAAGTAATTTATAGCTTTTCTTTTAATAATTTTTTACATAATATTAACATTACAACACATTTAAGTAATTTTTGATAATTTCATACAGTTTATTTGAGCATGTTTAATTTCTTCATCTGTTTCCTTCTAAGTTAATGCCTTATTCAAATTTGATGTCTTCATATTTGTAAACCCATTCAGTCCTACTGGTGCCGTTTATGTACCCTTATGTGTGAGTATATCAATGGAGCCACATCACAAAGAAACCCAATTCTCTATTTCTCAGCAGCTTTCAATGATCATAATCTTCTAACTATATGTGGGACTGTGATCCCATTTTCATGCTGTAATTCTGTTTACCTGGAGATTGCATGGGTATTTTCTATGCTGTACTAACTGCTGAGAGCTCAAATGGGAGACTGCATATGGAAAACATTGTTTCCTGGTCATCACCTGTGGCTTTAGACTCATGTAGCATCTCTGTTTCTCCTTCTCCAATGATCCCGATTCTCTTATCTGAAATTTTATTTAGTGCCAATCACTCCAAAAACCCTTTGAGTGTTTGTGTTCATGACCATTTATTGAAAAATATGAAACTAAACAAAAGATAGAGCCCTCTGTAATGAGATTTCAAAGATTTTCTAATATATTGCTATAATCATCAAGCATTATAAATCAATTTACTGCTATGTCCAATTAGCAGAGTAATAGCAGTAGGTTCCTCTTAAGGGCCCATGGAATGATTTAAAAAAGGCTGCTGACCCAGTTAATCATGTCAGCAATAAGCTCCTTCTCCTTGAGCAAACCCTAAAGCTAAGCAGAAAGATGTTATTGTAGGCCACTTACTTCACAGAAGATTAGTATTGATGGTTAATTTTCCTCTGGTCGAAGAACAGCACATTTCAATACTTTGAAGTAGAAAGTATTCATGAAGGCTCAAGGTCAATATCACATTGATTTATCCATGTGTTATGATTCAAGAGGCATGTACTGTCTTCAACAATAGGGCAATAGAGTCATGCTATCAATTTTTAGAGAATAATCCAAAGCAATGACAATAGACTGTGATATTTCTGAATCTATGGGAATTTATTGGTCAATAGCTCCAATAGACATAGCACATTTGTGACAAATGAACATTTTATTTGCTATTCTGTGAATTCTAGTTGGAACATTGTTGCCCAAATATAAAGTAACCCCATTTAAATGTATGTATATGTACACACACACACACACACACACACATATATACATACATACATACACACCTGAGGGAGCTTCGACAGCAGTAGTTTTTTTTTTCAGAAAATCTTAAAGTTAGTTATTCCTTCCCATATTTGCACGTAAATCGTGCTCTACCAACCCACACCATCTATACATCAAATCTTATCATTTCATTACATTTATCTATACCAACCCACACCATCTATATGTCAAATCTTATCATTTCATTACACTTATCTATACCCAGGTCTATCCAATTACAGTTCATTTTCTTTTTATATACACATCTAAAACTGAAACACACATATTCTTTATAATATTTCTAAGTGACATTTTTCTCTATTATTATAGATAAATTTCATTCTTAATAAGACATTTACCAGTGTTGCATACATAGCCAAACAATGTCTTAACATTTTTAAATAAAATTATTTTTTTTTTATATTACTTACTTTTTATTAATTTAGTCCAAAGAACTTCACCAATACAACCAGGGTAGTGTGGGAGATGATGTATGCTGTGAATATGTTTTATTGCCATTGGTTAATAAAAAAGCTGCTTTTGGCCAATGGTTTAACAGAATATAGACAGACTGGAAGAGATGAGAGAGTAGGTGGAATCATGGAAAAGCCATGTAGTACTGCTGGAGTTAAACCCCTGACACTGCATGCTGGACAGAACTTTACCTGGTAAGCCACAGTCACATGTCAATACACAGATATATAGAGATGGGTTAGTTTAGCTAAATATATACTTAAGCTATTGGCCAAACAGTATTGCAAATAAAAAATAAATAAATAAAAGACTGATATAAGTAATTTGAATACTTGAAATAGGGGGCTAGTCATGTAATAATTTGCATATATTAAATGTATATTTCTTATATGCTTTTTAAATTATTTGACAATTTCATATATTCACCAATCCTGGATCTTCAAACCATGATTCTCCCCTAACATGTATACTTTTTCTTAATGATGATAATCATTTACTCTTTCATTTCCTCTCTTTAGACCCTCTCAAATACCATCCTGCAAATTTCCCCAAAGTCCTCCACTTTCAAGTTGATTGCATTTTCAATTTTTGTAGAATTGTTACTTATATACATGTTGTTGAGTCTGTTTTTGTATATATTCTACATTCTACATTCTACACTCAATAAGGGCAGAACCAATTCTCATTTTCCCAGAAATCAATTTTTGCTACACATTCTTTTCCTAGGGGAAGGACAAAAAAAATATTTCTACTTTCACTTTAATGTCCATAGATAAGGATATTGTTTTGGTGTTGTTGATGCTGAAATTACTTGCATAGACAGTTACACAGTAAAATTCCTGGTAGTCTGTTTCTTAAAATTTATCTGTCTTTTTTTGTATAATTATTTCTCAACCATAGAATCAGGAACTATGATATAGATGTATCTTTTGTGACTGAGCTGCCCATGATTTGTTGACCTCTGCATGTGTCCATCTATGGATGTCATTGATGAACCCAATTTGGTACAAAAAGAAATTTGCTTGGTAAGGTTTGATAGTTACACTTACTTTGGAGATAGGGATAAGAATTACAATGCAGTGAACAATTATGCTAGTCTTTCAAAAGTGGAAGGAGGAGATTCATCTTTAAGGAAAATGACCTTTCTACTGGATGGAGGCTAGGTTTCATATGAGATATATTTTTCTTCATAGGGAGTAAATCTTAAATCAAGTTGGAAACCCATTAGTTGTCTCCAGCATGTGAAGGCTAGTTCTTAATACTTTATACATATTTCCCACTGATTGTTGTCATTCACTGCAGGAAAGGAATATTAAAATTCTTCCAAGCCTTGGCATCTTACATAGGAATTTCTGAGGCCACGGGAGCTAGAACACAGGAAAGAGGCTTCCATGTCGGACACAGCTTGTGACTTTGTGTGTTCTAATTATATTGTGTCTTCAGTAATCTTAGCTCATATTTAAACCCTGAGAGACAAAGAAGCAACAAAATGTTACTTTAATAATCTATATTGTTTTGAGAGTCACATTGACTACCAGGTTAAACAGGTTTCCTATATCTGGTACTGGGTATATAATAATTGATTCTTGTGGAGCCTATTGTCAGTCCATGCACTTTAATATCTTCATTTACTTTATATATATGCAATTTCATAATTTTATTTTTCTTTAAAGGTATATTGTGGGGGGGGTGGTGTGTGTACAGAATGCATATCTATGATCCATTTGCTTGGTGATGGAGTTTTAGGTTGTTTAAGTGCTTGACTACCATAAATACAGCAGCTCTAAACACTATAATGCAAGTGCCTGTAAGCTGATTGTACAGTCCTTTGTGCATGTGCAAAGGAGAGAAAAATATGGGTTATACATCAGATTTAACTTAGGTTTTGAAAGATTCTCCCTACTAAATACCAAATTGACTACATCAGTTGGTATTTCTACCAATGGTAAAGGAGTATTACTATTTACAACTTTACTGTTCATCACTCCCTTAACATTAAACTTGTTTCTTTTTCTTCTGCCATAAGTATTGATATTATTCACTTTTACAATGTGCTTTTGTTCATGTTTTACCTTTGGGTAGAACACATATGAATAATCATATTACTAAATTCATTCATATGTTTTGTGGCTTCAAAATATTGAAAATGAAGGAATCTAATTTCAAGTTGTCTTAGAGATATCTTCTTTTTCAGAACACTGATATTTTTAGGAATTCTGCTTTTGAAGGATTGAATGAATTTTTAATATTTTATTTTTATTTTAATGCATTTTAACTTTTTAATTTATTTTGTATGTTTGCATTTTTTAGAATCTTCTTATATGATTTGTCATTTTCAAAATTATGATTTTTCTTTATTATTTTGTTTATTTTTTCATTAATTTCCTGTTATTTATTCAACAACTGAATAGATCTATATTAAGAAAAATAATTTTCTTACATTGGTTTTCTAGACAATTATTTGCTTGAGAACTATTAGTATATTTGTTTGTATATTGCTTATGGCTCTATCTTACCAGTGTCTGATGTTTACTCATGTTTACTTTATTAAATCATTTCAATATGAACTCTTTCTATTTGTGATTTTTAAGTTATGAGTTTTAACACGATTAAAACATTTTTAGTAAATTATTGGTATTCAGTTAAAAAAACAATTTGCTGGAAATCAAAAATTTGTAAAAATCTACAAAATAGCTAGTTATAGTTTGTCTCATGCACAATTTTGTTCTTACAATGAAATTGAAAACTAAAACTTTAGAAGAGATAAAACTTGTAGATAAGAAGGATTGAAAAGTCACAGATTAAGCTTCAGGGAGGAAATAAATATATTCAAAAGCAGAGTATATACACTATTATATCCTTTAACAGAAGGTTGAAGAATCATTTTAGAAGAAAGAAGGAAAATATATAATAGTAAGAGGCTATATACCACTACAAGGAAACATTTTCTATAAACATCAGGGATGCTGCACATAAGAACTCATGGTCTTTGTAACAGCTTGAAGCTGTACAAGACTGAGCTAGACCAAAATTGGAGATAGGAATTGGAGATGGGCACACTAACCTCCTCCTATCCATAGAAAGAATGGCAATTGCTAGGGAAGGGAGGAACAGTTTTCTCTAAGTCTGCATTCCTTCACTTAATCAAATGTGTTGGAGTAGGAGACCAATCATATTTAGGCAACAGAATCAGTCTTGAAGGATGAAACAACAGCAATATGTAAAATGAGGAAGAAATTTTATCTAGAAACAGATGTGGATATGTGTGAATATAATCAATTTACATTATAGGAAAGTTTAAAAGGTCTTTTTAAAAAAGTATTTGAGTAAATTTCAAACATTTTCATTCAAAAATTTATCTAATTAAAGAGAATGAATAGTAATAATGTGAAAAGAAATATGTATTTTGTACTGGACAATTGCTGACCTACTTATAAGAATTAACCAGAATGAAGAATTTGAAATAATTTTAAGTATCATAAATAATTAAGCATTAATAAGGTGACATTTCATGCTGGGTGGTGGTGGTGTATACCTTTAATCCCAGCACTTGGGAGGCTGAGACAGGCAGATCTCTGTGAATTCAAGGCAGCCTGGTCTACAAGAGCTAGTGCTAGGAGAGGCTCCAAAGCTACACAGAGAAACCTGTCTTGAAAAATCAAAAATAAATTTAAAAAAAATAAGGTGACATTTCAGTCATCTTGACAGGTAATTTTATTATAGTAAATAAACTAGACCCATCAGTATTGTAAGGATTATTTGAGGTTCAAGATAGTGTTTTGGTATGTGCTTTGCTTAAAAATATTGGGGAAGAAATGTCAAGTCCACCTTATAGATTTGATAGAAATTTGGAAATGTAGATCAATCTACTTACAAATCAGTTTACATTTTTAAATGAGGTAAAACATAATTACATTGATTAACATGCTTAGAGTGTCATAAGAAAGGATTTTATCATCCTTGACTCTTGCTATTTCTAGTCCTATAGTGATTCTATAGTTTATGGGAGACTTCTTCTTCTTCTTCTTCTTCTTCTTCTTCTTCTTCTTCTTCTTCTTTTTTGTTGGATTTTCTAGACAGGGTTTCTCTGTAGCTTTTGGTTCCTTTCCTGGAACTAGCTCTTGTAAACCAGGCTGGCCTCGTACTCACAGAGGGAGGCCTGCCTCTGCCTCCCGAGTCCTGGGATTAAAGGCGTGCAGTAGATATTTTAATCTTCCAGATGTGTTATAAAAAGTGTTGTAAGGAAACAACTTGGGAGTCAAAGAATCCCAAGTTAACTCCAAAATATTCCATTTATAATTTTTTTTTTATTATAAGGAGCAAACTCACCAAACAATGAATGGGAAATCAAACCTCAGGTGTATAACCAGAGAGAGAGAATGAGCAGTTTTTCTCTGGAAACCCCAAAAGTCACACCCAACCTGGTCCAGCATCTTAAAGCTTGTTGGCTAAAAGAGGTTTCCTATCATTTCCACCTTTTCTCTAAATAAGAGGTTTCTATGCACAATACAAAACTGTATATACTAGGAACAGTTACCAAATCTAAAATTATGATTACAACTAGCATAAAGTATATTAAGCAAGGAATGTATGCTAACTGTTTTAATAAACATTCTATGTTTAGGAATCTGAGTCTTGCATTGGAAATGGCTTGACTAAATCATAAGAGGAAAGTAACTATGACTATCTAATAATCAATCTATCAAAGGCCTGAGAATGGAGATATTATTGAGTAAGTAGGAAGTATAATCAAGCAGCTTCCAAACAGTGCAATATATGACAGAGATGTCTTTTTACTTGAGCAATTGCCCAAAGTCTCATTTGCAATGTTGAAGCAACCAAATTTGGCTCAGGCCTAGAGTAATTGACAGACCATTTTCAGTGGCAGGAATATTTTCAGAATTGTCATACCCTGTCCTGGCATGGTTTAGCAGTCTTTCTCCTTGTGTCCTGCTCATCCAGCCCTGACACCATGCACTTTGTCAGTTGTCAAGTCATGGGCTGTTTATTGCCTAAAGTCCAGTTGTGCCAAGAAAAAAACAAACTTCAAGTGGAGAGTCTTCAGTACTCAACATTCTCTCATGAATAGATTGGTGCTCTCAGGGGCAATTGTATCTCATGTCAACACAACCCTAAGTTTATTTAAATGCCATGTTCTATAGATCCTTGAAGTGGTTAAAGATTACCTATCAGTGCAGAATACAATCTCTATGTATCTAAAAAACCAATTAGTCTGACTAAGTATAACAAACATGAGTGACTATTGACCAATAATGCTTAATACTTCTATAAATTAAAGACTAAACTTATCAGAATATGAAATAATCTGTAAACAACTGTGAGGTAAATGAGGACAATTACCTCAATATATAAACAATGTATAAGTATCTTGATCAGAGGTAAGAATATATAATGCAATATGACAAATATATTCTAAAAATTGTCTCAGTATACAAAATATCCAAAACAGAGGTAGAAATATGCATGTATGTATAATGGCAAAATAACTTTGCATAGGTGAACAAATATTGTAAACAGAAATAACAAATATAATTTGAAGTTGTATAAATATACAAGAATCTATAACAATGTAATTTATTCATAAATAATAGCTCACAAGTATTCATTCTATTACTCATTGTTATTATTACCTATTATCCCATTCAATTTTCCCTCTTTTTTTCAAGAAGATCTCTGGTCCTACATAATTTCCACCCCAACCCTCTACTCTATACATGTAATAAAAAACCCTTGAATGGTGTCCCCAACTCTGAGCACAAACTTTGTTGGGAGAGGGGATGCCATTATCTAGAATTGCTTCCAGCTCTCATGGGCACAATGTTCATTTTATTGGATCCTGAAAAAGCAAAACAAAGTTTTAGTTTCAAAATTACTGTCCAGCATATTTGCAAATAATTTCTGAGGTATTCTAAAGTTTTATTTGAACTTCCAGTGAGAATGTTGTGAGAAGGTACACCATTTCTGCAACTGTGTACCCAAAACCAGTCTCACTGTAGCACTATCAACATCATGATGTCATCTCAAACAGATAGTGTTGTTGTGGGGCCCCATGTATTTCCTGGAAATTTCAAAGATTACTGCAGAAAAAAAGATCTGTAGGAAAATCTACTCTTCATTGTGGAAAACATAAACATTATTTCTATAGACATATGTTCCATGGAAAATATGATATAGACAAAATAGGCATGGAGAAAGTAAAATTTTTCCTAAATTTTTTCTTCTTTCTGTCCCATACAATATGGCTCCTGACAAGAGACAGAAACTCTACATTTTCTTTCAACAACATGCTTGGATTTAGAGGATAACCATCATCCAATTTCAAAATCAGCTCTAAATAAATGTAACTATAACTACAACTATATATATATATATATATATATACACATATATATGTAACTACAACTATATATACATGCATACACACATGCATGCATACATACATACATACATACATGCACACATGTATACAATGTGTCTTCATAAATTATGTTCCTTTTTGCCTGGTGATCCTGTTGGGATAGTTATTTTTTTCCTCTTTCAACATCCAAACAGATGGGATCTCCTGAATCTTTGAAGATGTGTATTTTCCTGTAAAGATAAGAATAGAACACTCTCCTGATCCTATATGAGAATTCCTTACCCCTGTATGGTTCTCACCTCTGTGGATGAGATGTCATTTCTATTTCTCAATAAGTTTCTATTTTTTTAATTGAATCTATTTTTTAAAGTGATACGATCTTTTGATAGTATTCATGGCTTGTTTTTCTCCTGTGGAAACAAAATTGAAAACCCTTCCCCAATGTAGCACATCTTTTGGATTCCATTGTGAGGTCAACACATTCTTGAAATACATTGGCTGATTTAATTCAGAAGTTTTTTTTCCCATTATTAAATGTCTCTGCTGTTGTTGTTCCTTTCTCATTAGCATTAAGAAAATTCAAGGTTAATAAAGTATAATGCAACATTTCTGGGGGTATTTTTCATTTCTTTCTCTTTGTTTGGCATATTCTTTATAGATTGCTTTGACATTACTATAATAGTCAGACCTGTAGGATCATTTGATATTTCTATAATAAGCTTTATATTATAATGAGCAAAAATTGTTTCACTCTCTTAGATACATATGCTGGATCATTGTCTTTCTTTATTTGCACAGAAATATCCATTATGACCATAACTTCTAGTAAATGCATGATTACTGCATCAGCCCTTTCTGAGCTCAAGGCAGTTGCACATTTAAAACATGAATAAATGTCAATATGTAGTATATATATATTTTAATTTTCCAAATTCTGTAAAATGGAACACATCCATCTGCCATCTCATTCCTTTGAGTACCCTTTGGGTTACTCCCTGCAGGTAATGATATTTGGTTATAAAAAGAAGTAGGGCATCACTTTATAATCTCCTTAACTTGTTGCTATGTATTAGAAAATTCTTACCTTAAATCTTTCCTATTGACATGATATTTTTCATGAAATTCTAAGGCCTTTAACATGCTTCCAAGGAATAATTTGTCAATTTCTGCATTATCCTGTGCTAAAGAATGGGTCAGAACGATATGAATCAGATGTGATTATATATATAACAAAGTCTATTCTTGATTATGTCTTAAACTTGAATGAATAATGAAGTCAATTCTGTATCATCTGGTATAAATTCAATGGTTTCAACATGCAACAAAGTTCTCTGCACATTGTGAATCAGTAACTATATTGGGATGTTCTTTAAAATCTCTTAGTACCATGAGAGTAGCATATAACTCTGCCTTCAGAATAGAATTTTCAGGGCTTTGTTCCACCTTAATTAACTCTTCTGATTTCTAACCTACGTTTCCTGATTTATTTCAATCAGTACAAAAGATATGGTCTCCATATCTCCATCATGTACAATTCAGGAAAGAATCTAAGTAGTTGTCTTTTTAAGACTAAATCTACTTCTTTTAGGATAACTGATAATAATTTCTCTCAAAAAATTAGCATACATTCTTTCCCATTTTTCATTGTCCTCTTTTAACTTTTCAATTTCATCATTAGTAAAAGACCCTATCATCTCTGCTGGTTCTATTCCTGCTGATTGAAAAATTTTCAATTTTCCTTTTATAAATAATGCAGAGACTTTTCCCAATAAATTTTTATTTTTTATTGGTTGATGTGGTTAAAAAGATCCATTCTAACATAATATCCTCCCTCTGCATTAAATTTCCTGTAGGAGAAATTCTGGAAGGCAATATAATTAGAATACAATTAAGATTTGGATTCACCCTATCCACACATGCCTCCTGTCCTGTAATTAATTTCTTCTCAATGATCATCAATTCTTTTTTTTTTTTTTTGCATCAGCTGTTAGTTCGCTGGGACTCTTAAAGTTTTTGTCACCATTTGAAGCTTTGTTTAAAAAAATATTAGATCAACTGTAGTCCTAAAAGCTGGTTGAAGACTGGAAATGTCTCTTAGCATCCTTTCAAGTCATTAAGAGTACACAGTCGGTCTCTCCTAATTTTTGTCTTTTTTTTTTTTTCTAATTTTCTGTAAACCTATTTTGTAACCTTGGTAATTGACAGAACCTCACCTTTGTATATTTTTTTCAGGAGCAATTTGAAATCCCCATTTAGGCAAATGTTTCTTATTTCTTCAAATATTCTGTCTAAAGTATCTGTGTTTGTGTAAGATAACAAAATATTATCCATGTGATGGTAAATTCAAGACTTAGGAAGTTGCTTGTGTATTATTTCCAGTGGCTGACTGATAAAGTATTGGCACAGGGTGGGACTATTAAGCATTTCCTGTGTGAGGATAGCCCATTGCTATCTCCTAGTAGGCTGAGAATTATTATAAGTAGGCACTGTGAAGGCAATTTTTTCTTCCATTTTCTTATAAAGATATAGTGAACAAACAATTATTTAAATCAATGACTCTGAGAAGCCACCCTTTTGGTAGTAAAGAAGGCAGAAGAATTCCGTAAGGTCCATAGTTGTCAACTTTGTTGACAACGCTAGAGATTTGTCACCATTCTTCATTTTCCAGTTTTCTTTTTAGAAACAAATACAGAATAATTCTAATGGCTGGTAGATTATTCAATATGGTGAGCATTTAGGTGCTACTGTACCAGCTGTTCTAAAGTCTGCAGTTTGCATTCTGTTAAATGCCATTATTTAAGCCATATTGGTTTCTCAATTAATTATTTCAAAGTCAGGGCCTTTAGTACCTCTCAAGGTTTGCTTGTTTCTTTGTGTTTTTGAAGAAACCAGCAAAAGAAACATTTTGAACCTGAATGGCTGATGAGGTTTGTCTATAATACACCCTCCCCAGAAACATCAGCTTTTCAGGTTGTAGGAATGTTAATATGGTTGTTCCATTGTTGCAATAGGTCATGACCCCATAAATTCACTGTAATATTAGCTACATATGACCTCAACCTTTCTTTCTGTCCTTCTGGCCCTATTCATTCAATTCATCTCATACTTTCTTTCACTTGAAATAAGGTTTCAATTCCTAGAAATTAAATGTTTCCCTTTTGAAGAGGCCAATTCAAATGCCAAGATTCTTAAATAATGTTATTCACTTCCGCACCCATGTCTATCGGTCCCACAATTATAATGCCATTTATATGCACTCTTAGCTTTAGCTTTTGAAAATTTGTAGATGTCTGCAAGAATATATGTTTCCTATTTCCTACTGGAGTTTTTGGTTCATCCTCCATGTCTATTCCATCATCCAGAATTCCATCATACAGTAGGCACTGAATTATTTTTATTTTTTTATTTTTTCTGGTGTGACGTATTCTTAACAGTGACTGGGAATGATTGAACCACGTTTTATATGGGATCCTGTGAGTAGCACCCCCCCACGATATTAACCAATGTTATTATGTTGCCTTGTCTGTCTTTTGCTGACCTATATTCATTGTTGCAATGTAGACCTTTGCCACACCTCCTGCATGCACCCAAAGTCTGAGGCCTCCTATTTTTGCTATTCCTAGACAAGAAGACAAGATATTATTAATAAGAATTCCCTATGTATAGTCCCTTCTCAGATGTCCTATTGTACCACAATTATAATATTTTGCATTTTAGTGCCTGCTCATTTCATTTAAAATTGCTTCTCCTACTTAAGCTTTAGTATTTTAGTCAAATATCTCAACATTCATTGCATGCAAGATCCATTCATCTATTGTTGCTGAGATGACTTTTAAAGACCAAAAGATCTTCTTGCATTATAAGTTATCATTTTCAAAAGCCAAAATCCAATGAGTACACATCTATCTTCTGGGTCTGTTACTCTTATGTGTACAGTCTTAGTTAATATTTGTAAATCACTGAAGGGTTTTCTCTGGCACTTGTTCAACCCTAATATATGATTTAATTCTCTTTCCTAGTTTCTGAATCTTGTCCCAAGCATTTAAAGCTCCTGTGCTACATAAAGACAAGGTGTGTTCATCATAGAGAGACTGGTCCTGAGGATCAGAGTATTGTTTCTTGCCAAGAATATAATCTTGGCAAGGGACAAAAGAATTTCAAGTTCTTTTGCTCAAGTTTTAAAATTTTTGACTCTTCTCTGCAGTAACAGTTCCAAACCAATTGAGATCCCTCTTTTAGGACGGCTGAGATTAATCAAATCCAATGTTGTGGGGTAGTCTCATTGCCTGAAGTACATGTTTTCACCATTTCCCTGAAAATGGGGAATGCAATCCATAAACCACTATTTCCTGTTTAATTTCTTTAAACCATTCATATGTATAGGTTCCCATGTATATTCTTTGAATACCTTAGCATTCTTAGTGCAAGACGGTCTTTCAAAGAATATTACTGGATAGGCTGTTACAACTCTGGGTTAGTCACCCTGGAGTTTGGCATGTACTGATGAGGCTAAATCTTGTCGTTGTACCTCCTGTTCCTGCTCTCAATATTAATAAATGCCTAAATCTCTTCAAATCTTTTTACCAATCACTTTTATAAAATCTTGATCTCATATCCTGTGTTCTGTTCTTATGCCCTCACCGAGGATTCCAAAGTATGAAGTTTGTCTAGTAAAGATAAGATCTCATTCTTGGATATAATTTTGATGACATACATATTACATTCTTAGGTAAACATCTTATCCAACAATCTATCATAGCTGTAAAACAGATTCCGATTATTACATTCAGCAGCATGAATTTTCACTATGTCTCAGCTCCCTCTGTCATTGACCAAGTTTAGTCCATCAAATTGTTCATATCCTTTTCCAGACTGCTGATTTTTTTCTTATAGCTGATCATTACCAGTCTATAAATACTATACTATTTCCAACAATGCCTCATTCTTGGCTCTAGTATCAAGCCATTTGTAATAAAATAATATGAAAAGCAAAACTAATCCCTAGAATCAAATAAAGGGATGTAAGTAAAAAATCACATAAGCCTTGCAGAATACTAATCATATTATAAGTAAAAAGGCTATTGAATTCTTGGATCATTAAATTATTCATCAATGTAGCTTTATAATTCTCTCCTGTTGTAAGGCAATTATAGTGAGTTGGAGTAAACTCAATAACCATTACTGGTCAGCAGGTGTCACATTTACAGCTAGGAAGCCATAAAATGCAAGCCATGGACTGTCCAAATTGGTCTCTGCATGTTAGATTCTGAAAAAAAAATGCTTTATTTAACAAATTAAGAGAAGTTATCAAAGTGGTCAAAGTAATTCTGAGAGCTGGTGGCCAGGATAAAGATAAACACAGAGCCTCCCATTGTTGAAAATCCCAGACTGTGTATTCTGTTGCAATCCCTGACAGGATGGCTGTGCTGAGACTGTTGATCATGAACTACTTGCTGACTGGAGCTGCAGTAGGGGAGAGTCAGTGCCCAAATGCACCATGCAGCTGTTGCAGTAACCCAAAAAGAATATATAATGTTTCCCTGGATGCAAGATTTGTGTGCCAGATGTTACCAAATTAGGGGGTGAAGACACAAGTCAATGAATATCAAGCTACCTCCAAAAGATTCCAATTATAATTCTTTATTATAAAGAGCAAACTCATGAAACAGGAATGAGAAGTCCAATCTCAGGTGTGTAACAAGCAAACCAAAGAAAGAGTTTGACCTGAGTGGCCCATTAGTTTTTCTATGGTCATGCCATAAAATAATCCACATTCTTAAAGGTTATAGACTGAAGGAGATTCCTCATCACAGATGTATCTATACAATCACTTCTATGAAACTTTCCTAAAGGCCATCATTTTGTAATCCTCTAGTATAGCAGTTCTTGGGTTGAGATAAATTATATACAAACAACTATTGTCAGGGCCCTCAGTATATAGATATTTCCGCAATCTCTACACAGAGTGAAAAAAATTTGGTCACATGAAAATAGATAAAAATATTATTTATTGAACTCTATGAAGAGGGGGCCTCAGGGCAACTAACTGTGCTTTGCTCAAATTAAATTCAATACCTTGTGGCCTTGCAAAGTAACAAAGTATTGACATTGAAATTGAGTTCCAGCACAACTGACACAATTCTGTTATTAGTAACCAAGACTTCCTCTACCAATGGGCTCAATTAATTGATGCTGCATGGCTCTGGATATTCAATCAGTAGATGAAAACTGATACCTTGATAGTTCTTTATTATAATAAGTTTAAGTATAAAATAAAACTTTATTTCACCAAGTCAATATTAAAAACCAACTTTAAAATCAGATAATATTGGAACATGGTTATATAATAAGAATTTGATGAACTAGGAAATTCAAATATATTGTTTTTATGCCTCTTCAGAAAATTCCAGTTAGTGAATGTGATAATAAAAATAGTTAGTTAAATATGTTGCTTCTTTTGATTCTTTGGCAGTATATCAAAAATGGTATTAAATGATTCATAAACAAAACAGAAAATCAAGAGAAAAGTCAGCAAGAGGGAGGAATGAAAAAGATTAGAGCAGGATGCAAAACGGGACAGTAAGAGAATATAAGAACTTTGAAATTCCAGAGGCAGGTCTTCATAGGATAGCTAACATGACAGTAAAATGAATGAGAATGCATTATAGATTATTAGTATTATTTATTATTAAATGAATTATTTATTGATGTTCTCATATGTATGTGTATCTGTGAGGGTGTATATACATGTGAGGGGGTACAACTACTAAGCAGAAAATTAAAAGTTATTGGATCTCTTGGAACTGGGAGTACATGACATATGATAATAAACTTGCTTGTTATATATAGGTGAAATATAAATTCTGATCCTCATTTTTGATTTGTAAGGTTTGTTACCCACTGAGCCATGACTTTAGTGACCAGAAACTCTTAAAACACTGAAAAATTTCATCATTATCTTTGTAGTTACTGGAATGAGTTTATTATACAGAAGAAACTGTCAAATCAAAAGCAGGTAGTTAAGTTTTGAATGTTCAGTCGCTATGAAAGAATAACACAGGGAACAAGAGACATAGAAATACAGCAAGAAAGATTACAGTTGCTGACCCTCCAATTTTTTACACTGGTACATTTTCATGTTTGAAAAATTTTAACAAGTTATATTAATTGCTGGATACCATGGATGTACAAAATATTTTCCAAAACACTTCTCTTATATCATTTGGGAAAATATGAATTATTTTAGACTATTTTGGCAGGAAAGAAGATAGGCATATACTAGTCCAATATACTATTTCAAGACACAGTACTCCCCTGTAAAAACATTTCTGAAAATGGGAGCATTTCATCTGTAATCCTCAGCTATTAAGCTCACTGCAGTTAAGATCTATTGCTGAGAAACTCAGTGATGAGACATCTTAAAAAGGTTTGTTGTTCATGTTCAGGTTACTCAGCTATGTACAGAGCTTACATGACAAATTCTTAACACAACAGAGTAAACATGTATCATGCAGTGTCAATTATATGCAAAAATTTATACTGCATCATTATTCTAGGCATTAGAAAGTAAAACTTTAATTTTTCCTGTGAGAAACAACAGTCATTGTGGAGGTAGTAAAACTTTATTTTTTCTGTTAGAAACAACAGTGAAAGTGGAGGTAGAATTACTAAACTGGATTGTGTGTGTGTGCTTTCACTATGCTAAATTTATATAATTATCTAAATTGAAGGCAATGTTCAGAATTTTTGCCATGGCAAAAGTGGTGAATTTTAACTTTATTTTCCTTTGTCCTAATTTTAAAATCTTATTCTAACATAAGCATGTATGAACAGATACTTAAGAAAACATGAGACAAATTCCTCTTATCAATTAGAAAATGGGTACTTTGGAAGAAAGATTAAAACATCTTCTGTCAGGAGCCAATTTCTTCCTAAAATCATTACAGGAGCCATCACCCTGTGGAGTCTGCAGAGTACCCCACACCCCTAATTGTGTTAGGAATTGACAGAGCCTACCCCACACCCAAATTGGCTGTTAGAGGAGAGCTATCTGTTAGCGGAACCCACCCCAAATTCCAAACTATCTAAAGAACTAGGTGTGTCAACTTGTGACCTGACCGAAGGTAACCTCCTGGCTACATGACCAACCAGGACCATGTGACCAATGTGAACCACGCGGCAAGAGCCCAGGCCCCTGTGCCCATCCCCCAACTTCTTACCCTATATAAGCTGTACCCCATCTCTAATAAACTGAGGCTTTGACAAGAACCCCGCTTAGCCTCCTTCCTCTTTCTTAGCCCATTTATCTTCCAGATAGTGCCTCTCCGTGATCCTGGAATAACTGAACTGCCAGGCAGGTTACTAACCCTAGACTAAGTAACCCGCCAAGGCAATCAACAATCTTCCATAGCTAGCACATTTAATATTAAATATGGCCAAAGGGAATAATCTACAGACACTAAATCAAAGGTTGCTTATCAGATAGGTAGTATGAAAGTTCCAATGAAAACTGACAGAGAAAAAATTAATTATGGCTTATTATCGATAATTCCATTATATTATGCAGACTCTGACAGGAGTTGTCATAAAAAGCAAAGCTATCAAATATATAAAACTTTTAATCAAAGCTAATGGCTACAATAAGCAAAGCTTCATTCTGATCTGTGTAAATTATCTTGAACACATAACTAAGAAAGGGACCAGTGACATTAATCAAATGGTAAAGTTATCTGGATAAAATCAGATGACCTGTATTAGTCACCTGGGGCTCATGGAATGAATGGAGAGGCTAGCTTATGCAATTTTTCCTTTTATGTCCACATGGATTTTATGACAAGAAACCATACACCCAAACACTTATACACACAAGCACTCAGCCATCATACAGGATATAAAGTATAACAAAAATTTAAATCTAAGATCATAAGGGATGACCATACAAAAACATTCAAAATTCAAACCCAATAATTCACTTCTATCCAATCATTGGAGAAAAAAATGAATGAAAAGTATCACCAAACCATGCCTTATCATTTTATTCTTTTATTTTAGCTTTTTTTATATACATTGATAATGGTTTTCTTTCACTCTTCATCTCTAAGATCCTCTACAGTGCCCTAAAAAACCCACAATTTTCCCTTTGTCACAAAACAAAGCAAATAAAAATTAACATGTGAAAAAATCTAGTATAAAAAATACATAAATTAAACAGAGCACATACAAAAGGGAGTGTTTGGTTTGTTTATGATGAAAAATACTCAGATACACGTTGCATAACAACATTCTTCAAAGAAAATTATTTTTTTTCTTTTCAAGCAGGTGCCATTGGGAAAAAGCTTAGCAATTAATTAAGTGTGGAACTTTGTGTCCACTTCTACTTTTTAAAGCTAGAATTTTGTCTGACATGTACTGATTTTTTTTTTTTGTCATGTTCTAACACCCTCTGTAAATTTAAGTTTGCATTTGCCCTGTGTTGGAAAGAAACTGTTTTCTTGATGTCATTAACCTTTTGTGGATTTTATCAAGCACTGTATTTTTACTTTAGAAGCAAATGGAGACCAAAACAAAAATATAAACCTATTATTAGAGAAACATAACTTCACAGTAAGTAAATGTGCAAGCAAATAAAAATAATTAAACTGGACAATTAGTTGTCTTTCATTATATTCATTTTTTGTTTAAAAAATAGAACAATATTAGAAATAACAAATAAAATCTAAGACAAAATACATAGAAAGAAAAAAATATATATTACACAAAGCAGTAGTTCACAATATAATCAGGATCCCGGCAGGCAAAGTGAAATTTTCATAATAACTTTTGATGAATAACATATAAATTAATGTAATGACATGAATTTGGAATTATGAAAAAAGTAACCCTTTAAATAATATTAGATATTCTCTTTTCATATCTTCAGTGTTGGAATAACTAATTTGAAGGCATAATGGGAAAAAATCACTATTATGGCCATTCTACAATAGATGCAAGCTTTAAAAAAATGCATTGAATGTGACTAGGTTTGCACATCTTTTCAGTCAAAATAATAACTGGGAATGAAAGAATAGTTCAGATTTTAAGAACTCTTATTGGTCATACAAAAGGCCAAAGTACATTTCTTAGTACCCAGGTTGAGGTTCACAACCATGTTAGTTTCAGGGGATCTAATACTCATTTATGAACCTTCTAAACTCCTACAGTCAATCTGTGCACATAAAAAAGCAGAAACACACACACACACACACACACACATATACTTAAATATAAAATAAAATCTCTAAAATTATATAGTCCATAACCTATTTTTTCATTAATTGTTATCACATGTGCATATGAATATACATATATAGACCTATATATGCTTTTGGATAATGCTCTTGAACATTGTAAAGATTTGTCACTTGTATTTGTTTAATAAAATGCTGATTGCCCAGTAGAGAGAGATGCAGTCACCAGCCAGGCAAAGAGTAAGAAAGATGAGAATGCCTTACTGAGAACAGGTACCAAGTCATGTGGATAAACATATAAAAATTATGGGCTAATTTAAGATATAAGAGCTAGTTAGTAATAAGCCTGAGCAAACAGTGAAATAGTTAATAATTATATAAGCCTCTATGTGTTTATTTGTGACTGAATGGCTGTGAGACCAGATGAGTCAGAAACTTCCATCTACAACTGATGTCCAACATCAGGCAACTACATCCACACAAAACCTGAGAGTACCAGAGAATTTATTCTAGACACAAAAGAATAGAGTCAGACACCATTTCTTTGCGTTAACATTTTCTCTGGTGGGCTCTGTTTGGTAGTGGTAAGCAGAGGTGTGTTTCCTTTAAGAAAATTCCTAACTCAGTTTTAGCAGAAAAAAAAAACAAAAACTGCATGGTTCTTTTAAGAGGCCCTGCTGACAAATACATAAATGGTGCTTATGAGCATTTTGTGGCATTTTTCTTGGTAGTGGAATGAAGCTAGTAACTCCACAGAGCTGTTGCAATGAATTTGGCTCCTGCCAGTACCTCAGCCATAAAGATTGACCCTCAGGAGCCCAAAAATTAAGCCCAGCAAGCTGCAACAGCCTATACTTTATTCCTAGTCACTTCAATCAACATACTAAAGACTCAAGTTACCTGAAAAAGATAGAGATATAAAATAAATACTGATTTAGATGAAAAAGAAAAACCCCTTAACAGTTTACAGTGTGTTTAAAATATGTGTATACTGAGGAAAGAAAGAAAATAGGATAAAGTTCTGAAAATTGAAATCAAGTCACATAAAGATGGGAAATAAACAGACTTAGAATTCTGTATTTTATTGTTTTGTCTTTTTTTTTTACTGCTGAGCAAGGAGTAACATCTGCTAAAAGATATTTGCTTATAAATGCTGGATTAAACCAAACTATGTATTTTAAATATATCTTGATTTAAAAATTGTTGCCTGCAATCCCTGAAGCACACACAGTTCATAAGGTGCACTGACAGGAAACATTGGGTTTTCTCTTTATCCTGAGCCCCAAGTCCTGGAATCACTTGATTGCCTTAATAACCGCTCTTTGTTCCTTAAACACAGCTTATTTTTCAGTACCTAAGTAAAAAAAAATGTGCTGATTGCTGTTGCTAACATCTCTCAGCCATGCTGCTGCAACAATGATACCTACTGGCCAATAACGATTATTACACCTACTCCAATACATTGTAATTGCCTTATGACAGGTAAGATCTGAAAAACTACAAAAACTACTAATAACGTAACTATCCAGGAGTTAAGTAATTATTTTGCTTATTCTGCAAGGCTTAAGTGATTTTCATTATACATCTCTTTTTTAGATTCTAGGAATTAGTTTTATTTTTCTTATTATCTCATTAAAATGGTTTGACAACAGTGACAAGTATGAGGCAATTTAAGACATAATACACTCTTTACAAACTAAAAATGGACAGGTAGTTGAGAAGATCAATACTTTGGAGAGGGATAGCATCAATTTAACAAAATTATATGAAAGAATGTGTGCTGTTGAATATAACAGTCAGAATCTGTTGAAAAGTTATGATAGATTAACAGAGAACTTATCTCTCTAGGAAGGCAATATGTGCACTGTCAAAATTATGCTCAAGGATGAGACATTACATTTGCTAGACAAGATTCATACTGTGGAATAATATATGAGGGCATTAGAACAGAAAACTGGATAAGGGATACAGACTTTACAAAATGCATTAGTATAAAAAAATAAGATTGAGGAATTAAATTGAGAAATTGACGAGCAGGGACAGAAGGTACAATGATGGAAATTAACCTCATCAGTATGTGTTAGACCCCATGATGACTTACACAGAGTTTAACTGCTTGTCCTGTAATTTCCTCAGGAACACAATCTGGCACAAAGTACCCTAAGTTGAGTTATCTAAATAATATTAAACAAGCAATGATTTATTATGGACAATATTTCTCTTTTGTCAAGGAAATTGTCAAAATGTGGGCTTCAAGCGATAAGGCTATCCCACAAGATTGGATTCAATTAATCTCATCAGTAGTAGAAGAGAGACCTCAGTTGATTTGAAATCATTATTGGAGAGAAGAGGTAAAAATTTTAGAACCACAATTGCCCAGATCCTCAGGATCAGGCTCACTATGACAAATGCACTTTGTCCTTATGTAGCCTAGCAGCTTTAAACGCTTGGGGGAGGACTCAGGAACTAGGAAAGAGAATTGAATCATATATTAGGTGTTGTTCCTTTGCAAGACTACAGTACCCAGCATTCCGCTGGACCATGAATGCCAGCCACGCAAGCACAGGACACATTTCCCAGAAGCCTTTGCATTCCCCGTTAAAAAGCAAAGGCCACCACGAGTTCTCCCTCTCTCTCCCCCGCCTTTCCCATCGTGTCTGCACACCCCTTACCTGCCTGTTACCCCTGCCCCATTAAAGTGCACCCACGTGGGACCGCCACGTGTCTGTGTCTTCTTCCTCACGTAACATCTTTACCCACTAACCCGCAGAATTAAGAACAACATTTTGGTGTCATCATCGACTCAGTGACCTTTCCGTCCTGGTGCCTGAGGCTTTTGCCTCTGGGCTTCACCGGCACAAGGTCTGAACCAACTGCCTGCAACCACCTCCACCTGTTTACCATGGCCATCCACCACCGCCTGATCCATGAGTTAACCTAAGTTGGCTTCCTTCCCCCCGGGATGCTCAGAGACTGTCTGGCCAGCTTTCTTTGGCGCATCCTGGGCAAGGTCGCTGACCTCCCTTCCCTCTTCCCCCGGCTTTTTGCCCTCGGCTAAATCCTGCCTCTGTCCGCCCCTGGAAGCTTGGTGCTTCCAGCTTCTCCCTCTCTTTTTTTTTCTAATCTTTCTCTCTCTTCCTTCCTGCCTGCTCTGGTGTGGTGCCTTCTGGGCTGTACGGTCAGCCCCAAAAAGCTTAATTGTCTCCTCCCAGCCAGGGCTTTTTCCTGTCGGTAGCTGGGTTCGGGCCAATTAAGATTTAACACGCCCCTTGAGTACTCGGACGCCTGTACTTGCTGGCTGCTGTGTTCATGGTACCCCAGTACCTTTTTGTGGACAGGCTTGCGTTTTAGTCATGGGCTCTAAGTCTTCTAAGCCAATTCCCCCATCTTCCCCTCTCGGGCAGCTTCTGGAAGCTCTTGAGCCTCACACCCTCATCCCCTCCATAAAACTATCTAAGTTGACATGCCTCTGTTCCAAAACTTGGCCTAAGTACAATTTGCAAGGTTCTATCCCCTGGCCTTCCCAAGGGTCATTTGACCCTGACACTCTGCGAGAGTTGGACAATTTCTGTCACCGGTCAGCTAAAGGAAAAAAAATAATGTACGTGATGGCCTTCTTTTACATGGCCCTAAAGACTGATCCTTCTACTTCTTCACACTGTTCACATGCTCACATGTTTTTGGCAATGCCCTCCATCCAGGAACCCTCTGCTCCCGCCATGGGCTCTCAACCCTCCGCTCCGGCCATGGACCCCGCTGACGACCCCCCGCCACCCCCGACCTCGTGGGATCACCCCTTCCCGCCCTGCCCAATCGGGGGCCACCTCTCCTATCCCTCCTTCTTCAAAGGTTTCTTTTAGGTACAGAAAGGACTCGCCTACACCTTCCCCCACACGCCTCTAAACGTTCTGTTCCTAGGTCTCCATGAGTTCCACATAAATATCCTTCTGGGTCGCCTTCCCACTCCTCTAAATCCCCTGAAAAATCTTATTCCCCCCATCTCCTATATCGCAGCCTTTCCAATCCAGCTTCACCTAACTTCTCTTGCAGCCGGACACGATCGCGCAGGCAGCTAACAATTTTTTCCCGCCACAGGAGGCGCAGGCTGTCCGAATCAACTTCGGAATACTCCGAGTCACCTCCCCGGCCCACCCCGCCGCCTCGGTCTTCCAAAACCCCCTCAGGCCCTAACCCTACCCTCCGCCTTGCCCCTAACTTCACCCCTCCCCTCACGGGCTCATGCGCTGCTACAGCAGCAGAGTCTGGCCCTGATCAACTCAAACCAGCTACCGTCCTGCCCTTGGGGGAGGTAACTGGTGTAGAGGGGCTAATGAGGGTCCACGTCCCCTTCGCCTTATCGGAACTTTCACATATTTCTAAGCTACTAGGGTCGTACACAGCTGACCCCACTAATTTTACAAAAGAGTTTCAATATTTAACCCAATCCTACAACCTAACTTACCATGATATTTATAGGATTCTCTGTAACAACTTGCTTCCTGAGGAACGCTGACGGGTCTGGGAGCAGGCGAGACTGCACGCTGATGAAGTTCATCAGACTCAGCCTTCTCATCCCCCCGGCGCAGAGGCGGTGCCAGAAGAAGAACCCCACTGGGATTACAACTCCCCCGTGGGCATTCTGGCCAGAGACCGATTCCTAACCTGCCTCCTGGTGGGATTAAGGAAGGTTGCTCTCAAACCAGTAAATTATTATAAACTCGCAGAAATTTTCCAAGACACTAAGGAAAAACCTTCTGCATTTCTTGACCGCCTTACTAAAGCTATGTTACAATTTACAAACATGGACCCAGAATCCATGGAGGGCAGACAGCTCCTGATGACCCATTTTGTCAACCAGTGCTACTCAGACATCAAGGCAAAGCTCAGACGTTTGGAGAAGGGTCCCCTAACCCCACAGGCACAGATTCTGGAGATGGCCTTCAAGATCTACCACGCGAGGAATGACAGGACCCGGAATCATTGTCACGTGATCACCGCACCCGCCAGGCCAGCCGAGGTGATGGACTCCACTACCCGCCCTCCTCGCACAGCTCCCCCGCCCCCGGGGTGCGTGAACCGCCAGGCCCATGCTTCAAGTGTGGTAAGACAGGTCACTGGGCAAAGGCATGCCCCAATCCCCATCACAACCCAAGGGGCCCCTGCCCAAGGTGTCACAGGGAGGGTCATTGGTCCGCAGACTGTCCTCGTGCGTTCGATGACGCGGGGGCAGCCTCCCCAGAGGACCCCCAGGTTGACCTATTGGGTTTGGCTCTGGAAGACTAAAGGTTCCCGGGCTCCTCCATCGACAACCCGACTGCTACGCCCATTTGCAACCAGGAACCGTGGGTACTTCTTACAGTGTCGGGATGCCTCATCTCTTTTCTCTTGGACACCGGAGCAACATATTTGGTTCTAAGGGAATTTTGGGGGCCAACCTCCCCCTCAAGCTCCCCTATCGTCAGGGTAGGGGGACAGCCTTATCTACCTCACCAAACTCCACCTCTCAATTGCATATTTAGAGGTATCTTTCTCACTCATTCATTCCTAGTTCTACCAACCTGTCCAGTCCCACTCTTGGGAAGAGATCTTCTGACCAAGCTGGGAGCCTCCATTTCTTTTGCGCCCCCACCCGTTTTATTTCAGATTTGTCAGTGACACAGCTGCTGCTTCTCCTGGCCCTGCAATCCTCTGATACTAACATGGCTTTTCATCTTCCAGCCTCCCAGGTGGACCCTCTCGTGTGGGATACCCAAAACCCAGCTGTTGCTAAACACCACCCCCCTTTGTTATTCAGTTAAAAAACCCTACTGGGTATATCACCCAAGCCCAGTACCCCCTTCCTTCCCAAAGCCTCAAAGGACTAAAACCTATAATCTCTGATCTCTTGAGGAAGGGGCTGCTTCGTCTCACCTCATCCCCCTTTAACACTCCTATACTGGCTGTCAAAAAATCTAATGGAACTTATCATTTGGTTCAGGACCTCCGGCTCATCAATTCTGCTGTCATTCCTTTACACCCAGTGGTACCTAATCCTCTCACACTTCTGTCAAACATTCCTTCAGGGACCTCCCACTTCTCAGTCTTAGACCTAAAGGACGCATTTTTCTCTATTCCTTTCAGCCCTCAGTCTCAGAACATCTTTGTCTTCACCTGGACAGATCCTGATACTAATTTCTCTACACAACTAACCTGGACCATCCTCCCTCAGGGATTCTGGGACAGCCCACACCTCTTTGGCCAGGCTCTGGCCTCTGATCTGCTCTCACTGTCCCTCCTTAAATCAAAACTGGTACTCTATGTCGATGACATCCTGCTATGTAGCCCATCTTTAGAGACTAGCAGGACTGACACTGCCACCTTATTAAATTTTTTATCCAAAAAGGGCTACAGAGTCTCGCCTTCTAAGGCTCAATTGTCCACCACTCAGGTAACGTATTTGGGGTTAACCATAACCCCAACACAAAAAGCTATCACCCTGGACAGAAAAAGACTAATTCAATCTCTTGCAGTTTCTTCCACCAACGAAGAGGTTCTGTCATTCCTGGGAGTGGCCGGTTTCCTGCGATCCTGGATTCCCTCATTCTCTCTCCTCGCCCGCCCCCTATATGAAGCAGCTCTTAGCTCTCTGCATGAGCCCCTCCTTCACCACATCACCAAACCTTTCGGGAGACTCCAACAGGCCCTTACCCAAGCCCCAGCTCTCCATCTTCCGGATTATCGTGCCCTTTTTCTCTTTACGTAACAGAAAAAGAGGGCTATGCCCTGGGAGTCCTAGGCCATCAACTGGGACCTTCCTTCGCACCTGTAGCTTACCTGTCAAAGAAGATGGACCTCACCACTCAGGGCTGGGCACCCTGCATACGGGCTTTGTCAGCTGCTGAACTTCTTATTCGTGAGTCAAAAAAGCTAACCTTCGGAGCACCCACTACGGTTTTCTCTCATCATAACCTGTCTAACCTCTTAACTTACAAAGGCCTACAGACCCTACCTCCTTCTCGAGTTCTTTCTCTTCAGGTGGCACTGGTGGAAGATACGAGTCTCACATTCCAGTGCTGCCCACCTCTCAATATTTCAAATCTTCTACCTCAACCTGGTGTTAATGATTCTCCATCCCATTCCTGCATTGAGGTCCTAGAGGACCTACTGCCCCACCCCTCACATATACAGTAGGGCAGTCTGTCCCAGGCTACTCACACCTGGTACACGGACGGCATCTCCTTTCTATGTGATGGGACCTGTAGAGCAGGTTATGCCATAGTGTCAGACACAGAGATAGTCGAGGCAAAGGCACTCCCTGCTCATACTACTAACCACCAGGCTGAACTGATAGCCCTCACCCGTGCCTTTCAGTTAGCCGCGGGACAATCTTTGAATGTCTACACAGATTCTAAATATGCTTTTCATATCCTGTTATCTCACGCGGCCATCTGGAAGGAATGCGGGCTTCTCACAGCGAAGGGAGGGTCTATTACCAACTCAGAGCATATTATGGACTTACTAAAAGCTTCCCATCTCCCTAAAGCTATAGGAATTATTCACTGTCAATCCCATCAGTCTGACAGTTCTACTGTTTCCAAGGGAAATAACCGGGCTGACAGAGCAGCTAAGACAGCAGCACTTAGCTCAGATCTGCCTCAGTTACCTCAGGGAGTACTTACAGCACAGCCCACAACCTCACAGACACCTCCTAACACTCAACAGATCCTGTCCTACCTACAACAGCTTTTTCATCCCAATGAAAAAGCTCTGCTTCATTTTGTAAAAACACATATCAAACCCATGCCTGAGGACATCAGGTTTCTAAAAGCCACCACTGTCTCCTGTCAGATCTGCCAAAAGTCAGATCCCAGGACTAAATATCGTAGCTTCCCTTTCCCTACCCACTAAGCAAGGGGCTCCCTTCCGGGAACTGACTGGCAGTTGGATTTTACTCATATGCCCATAGTCAGGAGAATTAAATATCTCCTGATTCTGGTGGATACAATGTCTGGGTGGGTTGAAGCCTTCCCAACCTCTAACAAGAGAGCCCAGACAGTCTATGATATTCTTCTCCAAGAGATTATTCCTCGGTTTGGACTCCCAACTTCTCTTCAGTCAGATAATGGTCCAGAGTTTACTTCTCAGATTTCTCAAAATCTGTCTAAAGCTCTTGGAATCCCCTGGAATTTTCACTTACCATACCATCCTCAGTCATCAGGTAAGGTAGAACGAACTAACCGCTCTTTAAAGGAAGCCCTCGTTAAGATGTCACAGGAGCTCCACCTCGACTGGGTAAGACTCCTGCCCCTAGCTCTTCTCCGGCTCCAAGCTCTTCCAAGGGGCCCCCTTCTCATTTCACCCTTTGAACTCATGTATGGGCGGCCAGTCTTAACCCCCGGCTTTTCATCGGGGACCTCTCCCATTCCTGACCACCTACTCACTCCCCTCCTTTTCCACTTACGTTCACTAATGTGGGACTTCACAGATCACTAACTACCTTGACCATGTGCTAATACATGTCCACCGCCGGTTAAAATAGGAGATAAGGTATTACTCTCACCTCCAGGCCAGCGCCCTTCACCTCTTTCCCCTAAATGGCAGGGCCCTTTCAGAGTAATTCTTTTAACTCCCACAGCTGCCAAGCTTGAAGGAATTCCTCAATGGATTCACCTGTCACATCTTAAACCATTTATCTCCACAGCTCAAGATAATCCTTCATACATAGTAACTCAGACAGGACCTTGTTCTCTTAAGTTCCAAAGGACGCCGGATTCAGTCCCCTCTACTACAGCCTAAGGAAAACAGTGGTCCCCATCCATCGCTGTGTTAACACACCCTCCCTTCTTTAAATTCATAAATAACCATCTAGCTGTCGTTACAGGTACCATCATCAAATATGGAGTCAAGGACTCAGGTGGTAAGCAGATTCTCAATAAGGTTCTTTGACATAGCAGGTCAGCTGCTGACTGCAGCAGTGGCCCCTGAAAGGTTAAGGAATATATGGCTAAAATCTATTTCTTTTAAGACACTCTCTTTAAGCTCCAGGATGCCAGCCCAACCCACCTAAACAAATCAAACACAAGCAGACCATTAACGGAAGAAGTATCATTTAATTTTTTTTTATCATTCTTAACCCCGGACATCCTAAGACTCCCTCACCCCGGATCTCCTCTCCCCCCTCACCCCAGATCCCTCCCTTTTTAATTTTTCCTTTTACTAATGCAACTTTTGCCTTCCAGCATCTTAATGATGACCCAGCTACTCAGGAAAAGCCAGACAGATTTCTTCAATCAGCCACCTCAGACGACAGCCAGGACTTCAAATGCCAGCGGTACAATCAGCCATCCCAGACACCAGCAATCAGCGACACCAGTGACCTCAGACGCCAGTGGGACATCGCCAGACACCAGCGACCTCAGACGCCAGTGGGACATCACCGGAATAATTGGACATTCCCTAGACCCCTCAACGCCCAGAGCCAGCAGGCAGCAGTCATGAGAGACCGGGCTACGCCCCCATTCCATACCCTTTAAGGTACCCATTTTTTTAATCAAACCAAAAGGGTGAAATGTTGTTCCTTTGCAAGACTACAGCTCCCAGCATTCCGCTGGCCCACGAATGCCAGCCACACAAGTGCAGGACACATTTCCCAGAAGCCTTTGCATTCCCTGTTAAAAAGCAAAGGCCGCCACGAGTTCTCCCTCTCTCTCTCTCCCCCGCCTTTCCCATTGTGTCCGCACACCCCTTACCTGCCTGTTACCCCTCCCCCATTAAAGTGCACCCATGTGGGACCGCCGCGTGTCTGTGTCTTCTTCCTCACGTACCGTCTTTACCCTCTAACCCACAGAATTAAGAATAACATTAGGGTTGAACAAGGGCCAGAGAAAACCTTTCAGTGATTTACAAATATTAATTAAGACTAACAAGACTTAAGAGTAACAGACCCAGCAAGACTTAGACCTCTTAAGATAGAATATTTATTAAAAACATTTATTATATGTTCCTTGATAAATATTGTTTATGCTCATTAGAGTTCTAAGCTTGTACTTGATATCTGTTTTTAGTGTATATGGTTTTGTATTTGGTTTGGGACTCCTTTGCTTAAACAAAAGTGGGAAGTGCGGTGGGAGCTCCTTCTTCCAATAGCCTTTAAGATACTAGTGCAATTGCATATGGTATCTTATACTACAAATTCAGCTATAAAGAATGCACTGGATTGTGGGCCCATATTTCGATATGGCACAAAAGCCATTACCCCAGTCCGAGCTGATCACGTAGCTCTGCAGACAAGCTGTCTGTGCCCTTAACAAAAGCCAGGATGCCTGCTCCTAGCTTCTTTTGTTAAAATGTGGATTGCCTGAAAAGAGATGTTTGACTGAAGCTGAGGACTTAGGAGTTTAGGTGTTTGGTGCTTCCTTCCTTTTGTAATTTGGAAGATGTCTTATAGAGATGCTAATTCAGGGCCTACCTGACTGCTAGATGCAGACATGACTTGAGCCCAGGCACCTGGTTGCCTAGGTGATGGCGTAATATGTTCTCTCAGCTCAGTTTGGTGTGGGTATATAAAATGTTTGGAGAATAAATGGAGAGGCTGGCCTTTTCCATGATGATGGTGTAAGCTGTGTCATTTCTTTTCCTCATGACTCCGTTCCAGCTGGGTTAGGGAATCAGAGAATTTATGTGGGACCCTCACGGGCCCTGATACTGGATCTTTCTTAATTCCAGCTCTCACTTTTGCCTGCTAAATTAAGTTCCTGTTCCCCTTTAATGCAGAGGACTATGATCTATGAGTCTACTCCTAAATAAAGAACCCTTTATTATATATAATTCTGAATTAGTGTTGGATTATTTTGTAACTTCTATCATCAACCATAGCCTAATTGCTACATTGTGGTAATTTGGAAGAATTGCAATTCATGAAATATCCACAAAGATATAAACAAGAATGGTCAAAATGTATTGCATAACAATTATTTTATTATATATTAATAATTATTTCAAACTCTGGAAATATGAGTGTCCTATTAATTGAAAGTTTTGCCAGACAAATTGCAATGAAATTTGTGTTCTATTTCTCATGGGTGTAAGACAATTTGCACTATCTACCTTAGATTATTGCATTTATCAGTAGGACCAATTGCAAAATGATACTCTTTAACATACAAAAAAATTACTCAATCATTTAAAATACAGAAATAAATTATAAAATTTATGTCAACTGATATTGATTAATATATTAAAATCTGTTACAACACGAAGTAATTAAAAATTGAAATAGAAATTATCAAAAAAAAATCACTTGTTAATGTAGAGTATGTGAGGCACATTGTTTGAATCTATTGAAGCAAGATTGCAAATAAAACAAAATAGAGAGATCTAGGGAGATATTTCCATTTATAAAGAAGTATAAGTGTGGCTTCAAATTAATAAAGTTAGAGATGAAAAAGAGGACATTACTAAATCCACAGAGAATATTTGGAAAATTATAAAAACATATACTTCTGTATATGTGTGTGTGTGTCTGTGTGTGTGTGTGTGTGTGTGTGTGACAAAAGGTTAATCAATATCAGATAAGTAATTTTAGCAGACTCATGGCACCCATCTGAAATGAAAGAAGTAATTACAACCCCTAACAAAACAAAGCCAGCACCAGATGGATTGATGCATTCTACCAAACTGTCAGAGAAGAATAAATGTCAATACTCCTAAAATTATTTGATAAAATAGAATCTGAGGGAAGATTGCCAAAATTTTCATGCAAGTCCACAATTATTTTGATAACTGTCATATATAAAGACTCAATAAAGAAAGATAATTGTGGACCAATTTTTCTTATGCACAATATAAAAAAAATAATAAAATACATGGAAAATGAATCCAGGAACGCATCAAAAATTACCTACCATAATCAAGTAGAATTCATTTTACAAATATAGAAATGATTCAAGACTTGTGAATCTCTAAATATAACACTCCACATGAATAAACTAGAAGACAAAGAAAGTGATAATCTCATTATATACAGAAATAATATCTTTTGACAGCATCCAATATTTCTTCATGATAAAAGTTCCAAAGAGATTATGGACATACCATAGCATATTAAATACAATTTACAGGAAGTCTATAGACAATATCATTTCAGGTAGAGAAAAAACAAAATATTTTTATTAAAATGAGGAATAAAACAATGTTTTACTCTCTCCATACCTATTAATATAATACTTTGAGTTGAAATTTTATCTGTAATATAACTAAAGGCAATCAAGAGCATACAAATAGAAATGAAAGAAATTAAAATTATCTCTATTTGCAGATCATATGTTTTATATATAAATGATTCTAGAAATTCAATCAGAAAAATATCTGATTCTGAAAAACACTTCCGCATGTAATCTGTATATAAATATAGCAAACAAAGCAATAGCCTTCTTGTATACAAATGACACACTAAGAAAGAATGTAGAAAGACTGCACCTTTTATAATAGCTTTAGAAAAATAAAATATCCTGAGGCAGGTGTCAACAAATAATTGAAATATCATAAAGAAAATCCAGTAAATCCATTTTTAAAATGTATAGTTAAACAAAACATAGTGATAAAAGAACTGATGGACATAACACCATCCTAGGTTTCAAGTTGCACTAGAGCTACAGTAATAATATTGCATGGTTTTGACATAAAAGGCAGACATATTAATCAATGGAATTGAATTGAATATTTAGAAATAAGTCAACAGATATATAGACAAATACAGTTTTTTGGTAAATAAGCTGAACAAAGACATTGAGAAAATTACATATTCAACCAATGCTGTTGGTCAAATCAGATTCTTGCATATAGAAGAGTGTAAATATTTCCATGTATATCATTCTGAGCTAAACGAAACTCCAAATTACTCGATAATCACAATATAAAGTCATATACCCTGAATCTTATTAAAGAGAGAGTGGGGAATAATCCTGAACTCATTGTCACTAGAAAGGACTGTCTGAACAAGACACTAGTAACACAGACAGTAAGACCAACATTAATAAATGGAACCACAGAAAACTAGTAAGTTTTCATATGACAAATGACAAGATAATTTGAATATTGAAGCAGACTAAAGACTGAGATAGGTATTTATCAATTATATACCTTATTTACGGTTATGATCCTTTCTCACTGCCTAAATTTTGACCATCAAGTGTTTCACTTCACTAATCACTGCAATACATCCTGATAAAATATTCAAACATCTCACAAAAGTTGATTAAATAAATTTTATGTGTACTTGAGTGGATACTAGCCCACTTTCATGTGGCTCAGCTCAGTCAAGGATTTTCCTTCTCTCTCACTTCCCCTTCCTTGCTAAAATCCTTTAGACCACATTAATTAAGCACCTCCCAAGGTCCATTTTTGTTTGGCATTTCTTCCTCCTGAGACTGACTACAAAGAATTAAAGTCTAGCAATCTAAAGACCCGTTGGCTAACCTAATTAAAATGGACAATCACAATATCTGAAAATCAAAACCACTGCATCCTACCTCATTCTAACACAGACCTCCCCTTTTTATCTTCTTAAAAATTACAACTGAAAGATCATTGGCTGCTGTTTCTCTGTCACAGTTAGAATGAGGCCATTTTAACTTTTCTTCCCTAGTTAATAAGGATCTCTCTGTGGAAACAGGTATTTGGGTGTGATTTGTGCGTGATCTAGGGTCTAGGGTAGAACCTGCACAATACAGGGTGTCTCAGTCCTAAACGATTGCATTAAGTGAACAAAATGTCACTTGAAGCCTATAATAATTCTGGGAATGTATGTAGACTAAAGTCTCAAATTCATAGTGAAAAAAAAATAATGATACAGGTAATTAGTATTTAGTGATTAGCAAAAGATATAGAATAGCCTTTTTAAAAAGCATTGACACCAAGGCTCTTATATACAAATGGATTGTAACTTTTAGTACATAACCCATATGCCATCACTAAACCTTCTCATAAAAAGAATCCATAATATCTTTCTGTGTCTAACTGGAATACCCTATTCAGTCTAAAATATAGATATAGTATATAAAACATTGATATTTTTGTTCTTTTATTGAAAATAATTTTATACATTTTATTCTGTGTACAATTTCTCCTCTCCCATCTCCTCTGAGTTTCTCTTATTTTACCTTTGTATCTAAATTAACTTTCTTCTTCTGTCTTTACTTAGAAAACAAATAGATATCTAAAAACTAGACAAAATAAAATAAGATAAAAGAGAAAATGATGAAATTATAGTAAAACAAAACAAAAAGTCTGAAGAATAAATTTCCATGAAAAGGTACAAGAAAGAATTATAGGTTTAGAGATACATATTTACAGGATTCCAATAAAACTATAATATATATTATTAAATATATAAAATAAATTCTAAGTTAAAATGAAATAAATAGAGACCTCATAAAGTTTTATGGGCTGAGATGAAGACCATCCATAGATGCCATTTTTTTTTCTGTTTTGGTAATATGCTGCAGGGGTTGTTAACTGCCGCATAAGTGTTTTATAAACTCAGTTTTACTCTACTGAAAAAATGTAATATTTCATTGGAAAAATGGTTATCAGTTGAGGAAAATTTCTGGTTTATGAATGGGGCTTTTTTCCATTTCATCTCTCAGCACTGGGATTCCATCTTATACATACTTTGAGAGGCCCTGTGCATTATGCCACACTATCTATGGGGTTATATATCTCTAGATCTTTTTGTGCTTAGAAGTTTTTGGTGCCATCCATCCCCTGAGATTTCTACAGTCTTTCTGTCTTCTCTTCCCAAGATTTCCCTGAACCTTGATAGGAGAGATTTGTTGGAGATATAACATTTAGAATTGAGTCTTTCAAAATCTCTCACTCTCAGTAAATTGTCTTGTCATTGGTCTTTATCTTTACTCTCACTTTCTGGAGGAGAAAACTTATCTCATAATGTATCAATAAGGTTCTGAACTATTGGTATAGCTGAATACCATGAGAATTTATTTGATGGGTGTGTTCCTTTAGCTAGATAGTAGTATTTGGTTTTCCCCAACGTTTCCTATCTGGTTGCATGTTCTTGACAACTAGAGCAAATCCAGGAATAGACTTTATCTCATGGAGATGGCCTTAAATCCAGACAAATTTTTATTGATTACTTCCACAGCATTGTGCCACTATTTCAACAGTGACATCTTGGAGGCAGTTCATCACTGTAGATAAAGGGTTTTGTAGCTAGATTGGTGTGCTTACTTTTCTCCCTTGACAGTGTGCATAGTAACTTCCATCACTATAAGTATGAGTTCTAATGGATGAATACTCTAGATAGGTACTAGCTTGAATAGTGATGTTGCTGGAATTTTAAGTAGATTGATTCTTAAATTCTGAGAAGCCAACACAAAAATATCCATAGTGGCTGTTCAAGTTTTCACTCACAACACAAAAATATCCAGAGTTGTTGTTCAAGTATTAGATGAGTGATTCCCTTACTCTGCATGCTCACTAGTATGATTTGCTTCTTGTTTCATCTTAAAGTAGTATTTATTTACATTTCTCTGATTAGTAAGGAATTGAATATTTTGTTAAGTACTTCTGTGTCATTTAATATTCTACTTATTTTTGAGTATTTTTCTGTTTACATCTCTACCCATTTTTCCTTAGGTTACTTATTTTCTTGAAGAGCAGTTTTTTGAGCTCTTTATATAGTTTAGATATCAGACTTAGATACATTGGTGGCAAAATCCTTTTACATTCTGTAGCATTCCACTATGGCATGCTTTGCCATCCAGATAGTTTTTTTTTTTTTTTGCTTTCAGTTTTATGAGGTCCCATTGCTTAAATTTCTTTGTTTTTAGTGCCTTGCCATGAGTGCTCTGTTCAAATAATCTTTTCCTTTTTCAGGAATTCAACACTATTCCCTACATTTGATTGTATATGATTCAATGAATCTAGTTCAATGTTCAGATCTTTCATCCATTCTGAGTTGAGTTTTTACAGGACAATAAGGTTGAATCTATTTGCATTCCTCAATATGTAATTATCAATTTAACCAGTGCTACTTATTCAAGATATTGTTTTTTCCTCTATTGCATTTTTATGTATTCTTTAGACAAATACATTCTCCACATATATGTGGACAAAATATGCATCTTGAATTCATTTTATCAATGTGTCTTTTTTGTTTTCATACAATTATGTTTTAATCACTATGGCTCTGTTGAACACTTAATTTGCTATCAACAATGGTGAGAATCTTGGGAGTTCTTTTCTAAATTGTTACATCTCTCTTAGTTTGTGTGTGTGTGTCTGTCTGTGGGCATGTGTGTTTTCCTAAGAAACTGGAAATTATCCTTTCAAACTTAAGAAGAATTTCTTTAAATTTTAATAGATATTGCATTAAATCTTTAGATTACATTTTAAAATTTATTTATTTATTTTTTAAAAAAAGAAAAACTATTCCAGTTTCAACTCTCTCCCATTCTCCTACTCACTACAACTTCCCTACTACCATGCCTCCCATTCACTCCTCAGAGAGTGTAAGAACTCCCATGGAAAGTCACCAACATCTAGCACATTGCTTTGAGGCAGGACCAAAGACCTTCTTATTATATCTAGGCTGAGGAAGGAATTGCTCCAAAGAGAATGGGTTCCAAAAAGTGTGAGAAAGCAAAAGGGATAAATCTTGGTTTCACTGCCAGTGGCTTCATAGTCTGTCCCTGTTATTCATCTGTCACCCACATCCAGGGGACATAGTTTCATCTTAAAATGCTTCTTCTTTTGTCAGGCCAGTAGTTAGTGGGCTCCCATTACCTCAGGTAAGCTGTTTCAGTAGGCATCCCCATCATGGTCTTGACTCCTTTTTCCATATTAGCATTCCCCCCTCTCTTTGAGTGGACTTTGGGAGCTCAGCCCAGTGCAGCAGTGTTGATCTCTGCATCTGCTTTCATCAGTTTCTTTCTTTTTTTGGGGGGGGGGGCAGGGTTTCTCTGTGGTTTTGGAGCCTGTCCTGGAACTAGATCTTGTAGACCAGGCTGGTCTAGAACTCACAGAGATCCACCTGTCTCTGCCTCCCAAGTGCTGGGATTAAAGGTGTGCACCACCACCACCCGGCTCATCAGTTTCTTGATGAAGGTTTTATGATAACATTTAAAATAGTTTTCAATCTGACTACAAGACATGGCCAGTTCAGGCACTCTATCCACTATTGATTAGAGTCTTAACTGAGGTCATACTTATGGATTCTTCTATGCCAGGTTTCTTTCTAGCCCCATAACCGTTCACTCAATTGTAACAACTCTCATTGCTTTCCCTCCCTGTCCTTTACCCATCATGTCCATTCTTGTCCCTCAAGTTCTTCAACTCCCTCCCATCCTCCCTTCTTCTTCTTTCTCTACCTCCTTTAGACCCCTACCCCCACACTCCCAATTTTCTTTGGAGAACTTAGTCTGGTTTCCCTTTCCAGGAGGTTCTATATATGTTTGTTTTAGTGTTCTATTTGTTGCCTAGCTTCTCCAGGGTCATGAACAATAGGCTCATTATCCTATGCTTTATGTTGGATATTCACTTATGAGCAAGTATATAACATATTTGTATTTCTTGCTCTGGATTACCTTACTCAGGAATTTTTTTTCAGTTCTATCCATTTGTCTGCAAATATCATGGTGTCATAGTTTTTATGAGTAATACTCCATTGTTTAAACATACCATTGGTTTGTGAGCAGCATGCTGCAGTTTGCTTGGTGGCAATGTGGACTTGATATGTGCTTGGAAGTGGGGCAGAATGTGTGGCTTAGCACAAGTACTCCACCATGCTGGACTGGGCAAGGCAAGCAGAAACTACTGCATATACACTAGTAAAGTTTCAGCTTAAGTTATTAAGAAGTGCTTGGCATTTTAAGAAGTGTTCCTGGGCAGTAAAATAATACAGATTCACAATAGGACAGATTCAGATAAAAGAGAACTCCACACAAGTCACAGAGCTAGATAAATGTATGTAAGCTTGGAAGAGAGAACAAAGAGTATAGAGAGTTATAGAAAGAAGTAACTGGTTTTTATAAAGTAAAATAACATCATTAAAGAAACAGAGTACAGATAGTAATAGAGTAGAGGAGTAAGAAAAATAAGCAATATAAAGATGGAAAACTTACAAAGTCTTGTTTATGTATATTATTGTATATTCCTTGACATTTTTGCCTGTAAGAAAGCTAAGAACACAGAGAGAATTCATTTAATGGGCTGCTGAGCTAAACCAACATATATATTTTAAAGGTATCTTGATTTCAAAATATAGATCTAAGGATTTGTTCCTTTAGTAAAGAGTTTCTTCTTTAGTTTCCACAGAGGATGAAAATCTGAGGAATCCTTCCAGACTAGTGTGGTTTGATGGACCAAGACCCTTTGCAAGGTTGCCTTGAACACCCCTCAAAAATTACTTTACTCAATAAACAGCAGGAAGAAGTTTGAACAAAACTACACCCATATTCCCAAATATTGTCTATAAATGTTTCTTTACATTTAAAAGGGGGTATGCTATAGAAATTTGCATTGGTATGGATCTTGGTTTATTGATACAAATTTAAATTATGTTATATGTATATTTCTGCTCTTGATCAAAGTATTATGTTTCTGCAGTGTATTTAAAAATTAATATATAATCAAGAAATATATCCTAATAGATAATCATCTATAATAGTCAAGCTTGTTGTATTTCAGATGGATAGGCATTTTTCAAACCTTTCAAAGACTACAAAATATGGCATTTAAAATGTTTTAAGAAGTTAGGACTTTTAATGACAGTGAGACACATCAGCTCAGGGCAGCACCAATCTACCTCAAGAGTAAGATGGGCATTGAAGAGGCTTCTTTTTTTTTTTTTTTTTCTTGAAGAGGCTTCTTATGGAGTTTGTTAGCCATTTGGACAAGAAACTGCTCTTGCCTGGACTGCTTGATGAACTGAACATGTAGGACCTAGAGAAAAATGACTGCTGAACTTGCCTAAAGAGGAGATGCTTCATGAAAGAGTCTACTAGACATTCTGTAGGACACAGAAAAATGTAACTGACAAACTGCCATTATAGGCAGAACTATCTGTGAAATTTCCTGTTTTATGGAAATGTCTGCTGCATACTATGTGTCAGTGGTCTGAGGATTAGATGTCCCAACGGTACAGAAGAACTTTGGGTGACTGTCCAGACATTGATATGTCTCTGTTAATTCTATAGTTTTGGAAGTTGCTGACAATGCATCTCCTGTTTATGTAAATAATATTATGTCTTTCTGGAGTCTCTGATGGAGTTAAAAATTAGATATAGTTTTCTTTAGCTATCATATAAAATAAAGTATATATAAATGTTGTAACTATAATTCTTGCTTGATAATTATGTAATTTTACTATATTAAAGTTAAAATCTTCCTTTTTTATTTAAACAGAAAAAAAAAGGAGGTGATGTGGGATTCCCTTCTATGTGCTGTGATTACCATTAATGAATAAATAAAACTGGATTGGCCTGATAGAATAGACATGTGCAGGGAAGCCTTAACTGAATGTTGTGAGAATGAAGGGTGAATTCAGAGAGTCATGAACAGACACTGGGGACATTACCCTGTAAGTCACTGCCACTTGGCGATACACAGATTAATGAAGATGGACTAAATTAAGATGTAAGAGTTAACCAATAAGAAGCTAGAGCTAATGGGCCAAGCAGTGACTTATTTAATACAGTTTCTATGTGATCATTTTGGGTCTCTGCTGGGCAGGCAAACAAACAAACCTCCTTCCCAACAGCATACCAGATTTTCCTTATACATTTTTCAGTTTGGGAGAATCTTATTTTCAGGTTCTAGATATTAGGAAACTAAAAAAAATAAATAATAGAACTAATAGATGTCATGACTCAATAAACTTAACAGACATCTATAGAACATTTCACACAAATAAAAAAACATAGTTTTTTCTCGGTACCTAATGGAACCTTTTCTAAAACTGACCATATACTTAGTAACAAAGCATACCTCAACAGATATATAATAATTAGAACAGCTCCCTGTATCTTACCATATCACTATTGTTTAAAGTTATAATTCAACAATAACACTCTTAGAAGAACTCCAAAAGTTCACGGAAATTTAACAGTGCTCTGTTGAATCATCCCTGGGTCAAGGAAGACATCAAGAAAGTTAAGACTTCCTAGAATTGAAGGAAAATGAATGCACAACATACCCAAACCTTTGGACACTATGAAGGCAGTGCTAAGAATGGAGAAACTTCACACTGATTACTTAAGAACACACATGAGAGCTCCAGAAAAAAAAAAGAAGAAGCAGAATCACTCTAGAGGGGTAGACAACAGGAAATCATGAAATTGAGGTCTGAAATCAATAAAATAGAAACAAAGAAAATAATACAAAGAATCAATGAAACAAAGAGCTTCTTCTTTGAGAACAATCAACTGATGTGGGAGGGTCTTCTGTTTTGTGTTGATTTCATTGGTTAATAATGAAACTGCATTGGCCATTTGATAGGCCAGCCCTTAGGTTGGTGGAGTAGACAGAACAGGATGCTTTGTAGAGGAAGTGAGGTCAGACACAATGGAGCCAGCTGCCAGGTCAGACATGCTTAATCTTTCCTGGTAAGCAACCACCTCTTGGTGCTACACAGATTATTAGAAATGAGTTAATCAAGATGTGAGAGTTAGCAAATAGTAGGCTGAAACTAATGGGCCAGGCAGTCCTTAAATGGATACAATTTGTGTGTTGTTAATTCAGGGCTAAGCTAGCCATGCGGGAGCCGGGTGGGACGGAAAGCAGGCCCGCTCCCCAATCACTACAATCAACAAGGCAGACAAACCCTCAGTCAAGCTGATCTAAAGACAGAGGGAACTTCCAATTTAATAAAATCAGAAATAAAATGGGGAACACAACAAGAGACACTGAGAAAATCCAGGGACTCATTAGGCCATACTTTAAAAACCTGGACTAAAAAAGACTGGAAAATTTAGAAGACAAGGCAGTTTTCTGGGTAGGTATCAAATATAAAAATTAGATTACTTATTGTAGGGTATTCATATTTATAATTTTATTTCCACTGATAATTGGGCACGGAAGATCTTTCACTTTTCTGATATATTCTTCACTTTTTTTCTTTAATGTACAAATTTTTAATATATAATTTTTTTACTTGATTGCTTAAGAGTTGCCCTGAAAAATTTCCATGACTGTTGTGAAAAATATTGATTCACTGATTTCTTTCAATGTCCATTTTTCTTCCTATAGTTAAATGCTATTAATTTTCTTTTATTAATTATAAATCCTGCTCTTTTGATGATAGTTTTCATCTGGTATAGAAGTTTACTGGTGGAAATTTTCAGGTCACTTATGTATACAATCTTATCATCTGAAAATATGTACTTTGTCCTTACTTTTTAATTGGAATCCCTTGGCATATTTTAGTTTTTTTTATGTTTCCAGATAAGACATAGTAGTATAATAAATATGTATGGAGGCAATGGAAAACATTGTCTTGTTCTTCATTTCATTGTAAATGCCTTGACATTCTTCCATTTATTTTGATGTTGTCTGTGTTCTAGTTCTATGTTGCCTCTATTAAGTTGAACTGTGTCTCCTGTACCCAAAATTTCTTTAGGAACTTTATCTTGAAAAGGAGTTGAATTTTGTCAAAAGCCTTTTATGCATGTGATTAAACAATCATTTGCTTTTTGCCTTTCATACTATTTAAATGAAAAGTTAGATTTATTACATTTATAAATATATTATTTTTGAACTATTCCTATTTTCTGGAATGCATTTTACTTGAAGCTAGTGGATGATTATTTTGAATTATTCATATACTTGATTAACAAGTATTTTACTGTAAATTTATGCATCTATGTTCATAAGTGGAATTGGTCTGCAATTTTCTTTGTTGAGTCTCCTTTTGCTTAATATGTCAAGTTAATTTTGGTCTTTTAAAATGAATTGGACATTTATTATATTTATATATAATCCTTGTATCCCTAATATCTCTAAGAACTTTATCATAAAGGGGTGTTGAATTTTGTCAAATGCTTTTTCAGCATCTAATGAAATGATGATTTTTTTTTCTTTCAGCTTATTTATATGATGGATTACATTGATAGACTTTCATATGTTGAACCAGCCCTGCATCTCTGGGATGAAACCTACATGATCATAATGGATGATTTATTTTGATGTGTTCTTTGATTTAGTTTGGCAGTATTTTATTGATAATTTTTGCATTGATGTTCATAATTGAGATTGGTTTGTAATTCTCTTTCTTGGTTGAGTCTTTGTGTAGTTTTGATATCAAGGTAACTGTAGCTTCATAAAAAGTGTTTGACCATGACTCTTCTGCAAGCTGATAGGCAACATAAAATTAAATGGAGAGAAACTCAGCGATTCCACTAAAATCAGGAATAAGAAAAGGCTGTCCACTCCCTCCATATCTCTTCAACATAGTGTTTTAAGTTCTAGCTATAACAATAAGACAACATGACGAGTTCAAGGGGATTGGAATTGGAAAGAAAGAAGTCAAACTTGCATTTTTTTGCAGATATTATAATAGTGTACATAAGTGAACCATGAAAAAAAGCCTCCAACAAAGGACTTCTACATCTGATAAATACCTTCAGTGATGTGACAGGAAACAAGATCAACTCAAAAAATTCAGTATCCCTTCTACACACAAAGGATAAAGAAGCAGAAAATGAAATCAGAGAAACATCACCTTTCACAAAGCCAAAAATAGCATAAAGTATCTTGGGATAACAATAACTAAGGAAGTGAAAGACCTATTTAACAAGAACTTAACTGAAGAGGATATCAGAAAATGGTCTTGGATTGGTAGAATCCATGCTCTTGGATTGATAGAATCAACATAGTAAAATTGGCAATTCTCCAAAGGCAGTATATAGATTCAATGCAATCCCCATCAAAATCCCCAAAAAATTCTTCACAGACCTTGAGAGAATAATAATCAACTTTATATGGAAAAACAAAAAAACTAGGATAACCAAAACAATGCTATACAATAAAGGAATTTCCAGAGGTATTACCATACCTGACATCAAACTCTATTACAGATCCACAGTTAGGAAAACAGCTTGATATTGGCATAAAACCAGAGACATTGACCAATGGAATAGAATTGAAGACCAGGATATTAATCTACAATCCTATGAACACCTGATTTTTGATAAAGATGCTAAAAATATACACTGGAGTAAAGAAAGAATCTTCAACAAATGGTGCTGGCATAACTGGATGTCAACCTGTAGAAGAATGAATATAGATCCATATCTATCACCATGCACAAAACTCAAGTCCTAATGGATTAAAGACCTCAATATAAATCCGACCACACTGAATCTCATAGAAGAGAAAGTAGCCTGCGATACATGGAGACCACTTTGTATGTATAACCCCAGTAGCACAAACAATAAGTGCAACAGTGAATAAATTGAACCGCCTGAACCTGAGACACTTCTGTAAAGCAAAGGACACAGTCAATAAGACAAAAAGGCAACCTTCCGAATGGCAGAAGATCTTCACCAACCCCACATAAGACAAAGGACTGATCTCCAAAATATATAAAGAACTCAAGAAACTAGACATTAAAATTCTAAATAACCCAATTAAAAAAATGAGGTCCTGAACTGAACAGAGAATTCTCAACAGAAAAATTTCAAATGGCCAAAAGATACTTAAGGACATGTTCGACTTTCTTAGCTATCACAGAAATGCAAATCAAAACAGCTTTGAGATACCATCTTATACCTGCCAGAATGGCTAAAATAAAAAACACCAATGATAACCTATGCTGGAGAAGATGTGGAGTAAGGGGAACACTCATCAATTGCTGGTGAGAATGCAAAATTGTGCAACACTTTGGAAATCAGTGTGGTGGTTTCTAGAAAATTGGGAATCAACCTATCTCAGGATCCAGCAATACCACTCTTGGGAATATACCCAAGAGATGCGCAATCAAACTACAAAAGCATTTGTTCAACTATGTTCATAGCAGCATTATTTGTAATAGCCAGAACCTCGGAACAACCTAGATGCCCCTCAATGGAAGAATGGATAAAGAAAGTGTGGCTAATCTACACATTAGAGTACTAGTCAGTGGGAGAAAAAAAGACATCTTGAAATTTGCATGCAAATTGATGGTAATAGAAAATACTATCCTGAGTGAGATAACCCAGACCCAAAAAGTTGAATATGGTATGTACTCACTCATTAGTGGATTCTTGCCATAAATAAAGGACATTGAGCCTATAGTTTGCAATCCTAGAGAACCTAAGTAATAAGGTGTACACAAAGAAAAACATATATAGATCCTCCTGGACATTGGAAACAGACAAGATCACCAGGCAAAAGTTATAAGCACTGGGGTCAGGGTGGGGTGGTGGGAGAGAAGGTGAGGATTGGGGAGAGTCAATTTCTCTAGCATCTATACATTGGATCTACAATGATCATAAAACTATGTGCTAATATTTGATCTTGTCATTGTTGGTAGGGTACTTTTTTCTTGCTTTTTGCTGGTTTCTTTGTTTCTTAGTAGAGTTTGGTGACTGTCAGTTTTCTGGTACGCAATGTTTTTGTCTCCCTGTCGGGTGTGACATTTCTAGATACTGGGTTATGGGGACAGATGAGAAACATTGGTCACATTAAATCCTCTGGAAAGGTCTGTGTTGTTGAAATTGGAGGACAGGAGAAAAAGTAAAGATAGCACACCTTATTCCCTAATCAATATGGCAGACTGGTTGCCAGAAATTATCTCTTTGCATTGATGTCTTAAATAAGGCTATAGAAATTTATGTATATATGCATTTATGTATATATGAATATTATTTGTATGCTTTTCTCCATGTTCATCATTATAAGAGTTTTATTTACAAAATACTACAATTTTCTGCTTTGCCTGATTACATTCAAACCTTCTTGCTTGAAAACAAGTTCATATACTTGAGCACATTTTTTCCCACAACTCATTCAAATTATTCCCTTTACATTTATATCTAAAAACAAATAAAAACTAGTATTTTGATGATCTAATTGTGAAAACAGACATAAATCAAAATAAATATTTTAATAACATACCAGATCATTGAGATTGGGAATTCTGTAAACCTCTTATCAAGTTAAAAATAAAAACTATTTTCTTGACTTTATGTAAGCAAATGTAATTTGAAATTTGCTTTAAAAATAGAAAATTTGCCTTTTTTTACATACATTATCCTAACTTCAAATATAAAATTCTACAGCTTTCTTTCTCTAAAATTAAAGTTCTTAGTGAAATAGAGATATTGAACACATTAACACATTGCTTAATAATGTTGTGTGTTTTCTATTCCATGTAAATAATAACAGTGTAATTTAATTTATATGAAAATTAAATACAAAGAAGATAGCTGCAAAGCAAACACTGCCACATCACTGCAAGAAACATTTAGGCTCAAAACTGTTGTTTGTGCTACTTAAAAAAGAAAAACCTATTCTCTGCAATATAATCATAATTTCTTCACTTTAAGTCTATGTTAAATGATAAAATTAATGGTTCTCAACTATATATCTTAACTAAATACAAATGTAACTATTATTCCTTAATGCCAATGAAACAAACTACATTATTGCTGTCACATATTCTGACAGTCAATTTTTCTTGGAAAAATATAGTCAATATTTTCAATAACACTGTGGTAGATCCACTTATTTTTTTCTTAACAATTATCAAATCTATTACAGTGCCAAACATCTCTTTTACAGCTCATTACATCTCTCTACAACATACTTTAATGTGAGAATTATGTGTCACTTATAACATCGCCTCTCATATACACTGAAGGACACTATTATAATTGGAAAGTTTAAGTAATTTACTGAAGGGACACTATGTCTGGCTCAACCAAAATTAAAATTAAGGTATAAAATATATGCAGTAGATTTGAGGTATGCTGGATTTCTATCAAGATTTCTATTTCTTTTTTCTTCAGCAGAGGATGTGTATATGTAAATGAAAGTACAGTTGATCTTCAGAATAAATTGTCTTCAGATAACAAACATACTCCTCATAGTTTTTTTTTTTATTTCTAAGATGCCACCATTTTAATGACATTATTTTTCCTTTTTTTTTGAAACAAGGTCTCACTATGTAGCTTTTGCTTGCCTGGGGCTGGTTATGTAGAAAAATTCTAGACTTTAACTCACAGATAGCCACATGTCTCTTCCTCCAGAGTACTGAGATTAAACATGCGTGCCACTGTGCTTGGTTTGAAAATACCTTTAATCAGAAAAGTAATTTATTGTAAAAGTGAATTAAAATGTTGGTAAGGTATAAATATATTATCTAGGCAATTCCTCAGCTCTGGCGCCCTTATTATAATATGAATATTCCTTCCCAAATTATTATTTATAAATTCTGACTCTGGTTTTTGAAGTAAAGAACAATGTATTCCAATTCTTATCTTTTAGATTATGGGTCTTAGTTTTAAGAGCTATGTAGGAAAGACTGAAGAAGTCAGATGAGTCAAGGACCCAGAGAATGTGGCCCCAAAATCAACTAAGCAGAACTCATAGAGGTCCATTCTAAAGATTGTGACAACAAAAGGGTCTGCATGGGTCTATGCAAAACCTACTCTTACAGGGTTGCCTTTATCAGCTCTAATATAAGGGTTTTTATCCAGTCTTTTTACTTTTATTTTTGCTTTTTTGGTATTCTTCATGTTACAACTCTGACTGTCCTGAAACTTCCTTTATACATCAAGTATGCCTGGAACTCACAGAGATCCTCCTGCCTCTCCTTCCTGAGGACTGGGATTAAAAGTGTGTTCTTGGTATGCCTAGCCTTATTGTATGTAACTTGTTATGGGTTGTTCAGTTGACATCCTGAACTTCAGAATCTTCAGATTCTTTGCCTTTCAAAAGACACTGGAGCGAGAGGGAAAGTGTGGATGAGAACTTGGACACATCCAAAGAGGGAAACTGTGTTCAGAATATATTGTATGAGAAAAAGAGATAATAAATATAGTAGGTCTTTATGTCACTAGCTCTTGAATAATGCTACATTTTTATTAGTTATGAAAACTTGTCCTTAGAAAAGGCTTCTTTCCAACTGGCTCTTAAAACTGAAATTACCCTGTTTATGTTAATCTATGATTTGCCACTTGTCTTCTTATCTTTTTTCAGCACCATATATCTGAATTTCGCTGCATCTGAATGGCAAATCTCCAGTCACAGATTCTTTCAAAGTTCTTATCCCTGCCTAGAAGTACCACCTCTCTTTTTTACCTAGCTATTGTATGTTCAGCTCTTAATAAAACAATCAGAAGGTATCTAAAGCAAATAAGGGAAAAAATAGGCACATCCTCACACAGTGTACAAAAGGATTATCCAAAGAAAGAAAGAAAGACAGAAAGGAAAGAAGGGAGGTAGGAAGAAATGAAGGGAAACAAGGAAAAGGAAGAAGGAATGAACACGGAGAGAGGGAGGGAAGGAGGACGGGAAGATGGGAGAGAAGGAGGAAGGAAAGAAGGAAAAGGGAAGGAATAAAGGAAAGGAAGGAAGACCTAAATATTTCATGAATCATAAGAATTTTCTAGATCAGTGATTTTCAGCATTCATGCTGTGACCCTTTATATAGTTTCTCATGTTGTGGTGATGTACCATAAAATTATTTTCTTGCTCCTTCATAACTGTAATTTTGCTACTGTATTAATCATAACATAATATTTGACAATTAGTACATCTTATATGTGACTCTGAAAGTTGTTGCTGCATACTGGATTAAAGCTGTTGTGATGTCATAGAGTTTAGTCTAAAACTATGGCACAAGTCTTCATGCAACAAATTTATGAAAACATCAAGATACTAGATAGAAAAATGATAAAATAATAATGTTGGTAGTGTGGATGATATTTTAAATAAGCTGAGTGACATCATTTTGATATATAGAAATAGATGGCAATGAGATGATTTTGGTTCTGTTTGTCTACATGATAAAAAAAGTACATGGTGGGCACTAGGAAATATTGAAACTTGCATTATTTCAAAGTCTGGTGGATAATACACTTTTGCCAAGGAAGATCATTTAAAATATTTTAAACATTGTGGAATAATGTTTTAATTATGATTTTCCCATTTTAGTCTTTGAAAAACGGTGTCAGCTTATACTGTACATGGATTCTCATTATGTAACTAAGGCTAAACCTGGATTTCCAATCCTCCATCACTTCACATGTTTTGAGATTGTATGTGTTTGTCAGCTTTTTAAATTTATATTCATTTAGCTCTGGTTTCTTTCACATTTTAAAGAAGTTTTTGTACTTACTTTTATTTTTTATTCATTAGTTTATTTGTTTATTTATTATGTATAAGAGGGGACAAACATGTGTACCAAAATATATACAAGAGAGACTTTGTCTCTAAACCTAGAGCCAAGGAAAGTCCTAGGACCGAAAGAGCACATTACGCATGTAGTTTCAGAGCATACTAAAGATAATTGTCCTGGTTCCAAAATTAGTTTCAAAAAGATAAAAGAATCAAAGAAATAAACACAGTTTGGCCCCATAATCAGAGCCATCTCTGCCTTTGACAAAGCAAAACCAGCCAGTCCCTGAGCAGAGGAAATAGACCAATCACTGTTGCCCAGAGACACTGAATTCCCCTCAGGCCTGGAAATCTCCTTATCATCTAATTTTAAGCCTGGAAATCTGGAGTTCCCTTCACCCCACTGAGCAGAACCAATCATAAGAACAGAAGCTTTAATTTCCCCAAACCCGTCTCCCTATCTACACAAATCCTCTCTTTTCCTTTGTTGGGGTCTCTCCTGTGTTATTCCTTTTGATGTTGTCATCATTGCTGCTCCTCTTGCTGCTGCTGCTGTTGTCATTCCTGGTGCCACTTCTGGAGGATAGAGAGACCCAAGTTAACTTTCAATAAAGACTCTTGGCTTTTGAATCTCATATAGTCTCATGGTGATTTCGGGGGTCTGGACTTTGGGCATAACATACATCTTACACCAAAAGCTATGAATTACTTTCTTGAAAAAGCAGATTCATTTGCATGTTTGTAGTGAGAAGTAGATACAAGGTATCCAGACATGAGTGCAAATTACAAAAGAGTACTGCATTCTCATTTCGGACATTTAATAAAAATGTAAGTAGAAGGAAAGATCACCAGAAATTGTTAGGAATTTTCTAATGCGGGCTCTCTGCCGATTAAAAATTCCAATCAAGCCAAATTACAACACACCAAATTAAATATATATATGGGAACTTTCCTGGGAAGCAGTTTAAATAGAGGAGGGGGGTCAAGGCTTGGCAGGCACAGGAACAGGGCCTCCAAACATGGAGACCAGAGACCAGGACTTGGGACTTACAGATATAATCATTCATATTTTTTAACTGCTGTTTTTGGATATTTTACTAATTTTTTCTTAAATGTTCTTTTGATTTTAAAATAAAATAAGAGGAATGCAACTTTTCTTTCAACCTATTTTTATACCCTCACTTGGGGAAAAAACATCATGTTATAACTTGGGAAAATATTTATTGTATATTTTGAATTCATGATAAATATTCTATCCCATGATATAAATAAATATATTCCACTAAACTTGAGCATAATCATACCAACACTTAACAATGTCTATGTTATAATATCTTTGGATTTTATATATTGGATTATTATCACTGAATACTTAAGAGTGATAATGTGAGAAACTGAGGAAAACAGTACTGTCAAAACTTTAGTAAGTTATTTTCTCCTTATTGAACCTGGTGAGTAACATGAAACCTAATGATGATTGATCATTGCTGGATTATAATCCACTTATCATTTCTGCCAGTATACCTTCTTGTTGTAATCATATTAGATGGTTCTCACACACTATAATTTATTTATTTATAGTGTATGCTTGTCAAGATATGTCTATGTTCCAATTTTGATCTCTGGTCAAGCATCTTTATTCCATCATTAAACTTGATCAGCTGCATCCATCATTATGCATGTGTGTCCACATGAACCTATTTGAATTGCTGAAATCCTTTTAGATAATGTTATTGTTTTTTCTAATCACAACATATTTCCTGTATTTATAAACTATATTGAACATTCCTTTTTTCAGTTTATAGACTTTATATATAGGGAATTGTTCAGTACTGAAAGTTTTAATAAGTTTAGTAATTGTACCTTATAAGAATTTTACTAGAAATTAATACAATTTAAAATAAAAATAAAATTGTTCCTTTAGAATTTATTACACATATAAAATACATTTTGATTATATTCATTCTCACTCCCTGACTGAATATTTTCTAAAATCTCCTACCCAGAGTCATATCTTTTTTTCACAACTACTTTAGCAGTGTGGATTGCATCTAGTTGTCTGAACATGGGAAACTTTCAAGAAGCTGCCTTTCCAAAGAAATTGTTATCTTACAGAAATAACAAGAATGCCCAAACTACAAATTTAGTTCAATTTAAAAAAAAATAATCTTAATAATTATGTGACTTGTTTAATTGTCTGATAATTGTAATCAATACTATTATTTTAAATAAACGTATTAAAATTACTAAACATTTATTTATTTTGTTAAGCTTTGAGACACTGCATTTTCTTATTAGTATATTTCTACACTAAAATTAGATAATTCAACTAAGATATGTATTTAATTCAATACTTTCTCTTGAATATAGGTGTTTAGAAAACATATAGAGCTACTCATAATTCTTGAATCAATACAAGTTATACTCTGAATCTGAAATGATTTCCTACATTTTAAGTCTTTGGGAGCTCATATTCATTCTTATGGCAATACCTCAGGAGGTGGTAGTACCTTTAGACAAGGCCTAGTTGTAATACACAGGTCACTGTGTTTGCAGCCTGGAACATTCAAGTCCAGCCCTTTAGTCACTGTGCTGAATTTCTTGCCAACTCCCATGTGAACAAGTCTGTCTCAATCTCTTTCTATCAATGATAGAGTTGTTTTACTATGTTTTTCTTGGTGTTCAGGTTTATCCTTTAACAATTTCTGTGAGGTACTTGGTTAAAGTGATATTAAAATTTCTAAATAATTATTTTAAAAAATAATGTTCAATAGAATATAGAGGCACAGAGGTTGGGAAGGGAAAAAAAAACAAATATGAAACAGGTCTGAAAATGTAAAATGGACTCCACTAAATAGCATACTAATAAAATTTTTTTAAGTTTTTTATACCCTCAAAAAAAAAAGAGTATTAAAGTTACATGTGACTGCAGGATCCCTGGGCACTCTATGATTTGGGGAGCTCAAGCCTGGATCCCCTTCATAGGAAATCTGTGACACTTCACTGAGCTGACACAATACTGTTCTTCATAGAGTTGTTCTGGGTATCTAATGATATTAACACGCTTAAATAGTGCTTTCCCTGATGCTGGAGCCAGCTGTCATTGCAGAGATAATTACATATTTTATTTATTTATTTTTATGAAGTATCACTTCCGATGAAGTGACACATTCAAGAAGCACAGAAAAAGTTTCATATCTTCTCTTCTTGTAGAACACTTAGGACACTTGGCAAATGGCTAAAGAACATATTAAAATGTCAGTTAAATTTTGTGAGCTAATATGCAAATAAATAGAAACAGTTTACTTGAAGAAAAAGTAATATATGAAATAATTTTAGAACCAATAGAAACCCTTGCATCCACTTATAAACAAAAAGACATATTAGAGTTGAAATAATACAGGGATAGCTGGTGATAGCAATGCAATTACTTTTTCTTTATTTCTGTTGTGATTTGGTGGTTCTCTCTAAGCTTCTCAAATCTATTTTTTGGGGAGATTTAAGAAAATTTAATTTTCATTGACTATAAAGTGTGTTTGAATAATATATACACAAAATATGTCCGAATTTCAGTAATAGCAATAAGAATGAAGGTTCCCCCCACTCCATTTTTTCAATGTTGACATTTTCTATTTTCTGCAAATTATATATGCTTATGACTTCCAGAATAAGGCAACATATTAATAGAGGTACAAATAGCAAAAAAAAAAAAAAAAAAAAAAAAAAGCCTAAAGGGTTGTTAAAGTTCAACAAAATAACAAGATGAGATTGTCAAATTTCATCTCACTTACTCAAACTTTCTGAGTTTCAGGAATGGGACAGATAGTTCTAAGGGAAAATGCAATCTTTATAACAAGATTTAATCTTCCAACAAGCAGCTAATCCAGAAATAGCCTGACAGCAGCTGTTCCTTGCAAAATTAACATTTCTGCTTATGCCATTGGCTGCTTTTCAAAAGTGCATAGAATGCAAACATGAAAAATGTTCATTTAGAGCAGAAACTTGAGCTTGAAAATCAGGGGCTTTTGTCACTCTGCTAAAGTATAGATGCATATTTTGCTACATTTTTTTTTCTGAAACAATGTGTGATTTATGGTTAGAGTAAAATTTTACTCAGCAGCTATAGAAGGGTACATATCTTTAATCTTTAACTTTTGTCACTAATATGTATATGTTATTTGAAGGTATTGAGATAAAATGCAATATAATGCTCAGAATTTAATCTTTTTTTACTTTGTATACATTTGCATTCATATCTATGACAGATAATAAACTTTATGAAATATAATATCTTTTGTAAAATTTTCAGTGCTTAAATTGCAAAAAAATGTGATTTCTCATACTCAGGAAACAGGATAATTTTGCTATAAATCATGTCCAAAACTCATAGAGTTTTATTTTTGATGCAAGTTTTAAATTCATTTTCCCAAGACATGTGTGTTATACTCATGAAAATAAATCAATAACATGTTTTATTCTATATCAAAAATAATAGTAGAGTGAAGGGCATGGAAAAGTTCTAAAGGTTGGGATCGATTAGGGGTTAAAGGGAAGTAAAGAATTGTGGAGGTAAAGTATTTCTATTATAATTACATAAATTCAACAATAAAACATAGAAACTTTAATGTTGGTTTGTTATAGTATTGTCTTTGCTAACTCTCTAGTTCTTTAGAATTTTTTTGAAAAATAATGTATAAGTTTTACAAAGTTAATTCTGTTGGGCCAAAATTATCTCAGGACCTGTACCTCAAAACCTGTGGAACAGAGAGAAGCTTGGCTTGAGTTTGAAGGATAATCTCCAAGTTACTGAATAGGGATGAGACAGCGAAATCTAGGTAGAAGCCTTCCCAGCCAAAGGGAGGGCTTGGTTGTCTCTCTTTGGCTGGAGCTACCTCCATATCACATGATGTCACTTAACCTATATAAGCTGATGCTCAAAATACTAAACTGAGTTTCTGCTTTGACTTGACTCCCAATTGTGTCTGGTTGTTTTATGTCATTGGGCTGCAGAACAGGTAGATAGCACACTCACATTTCCCTGGGGAATAAGGCTAAGTAGGCCTGACAGCTCATGCCAGAACATGGGACTCAGCTGGTCCCAGGGCCAAGGGGTCAGTCAAAGTGAGAGGGATCCAATGATTGGTAACTGAAACTCACACAAGATATTTTGGGCTCCTTCAAGAAACTTAGGTCACATCTCCAGCTCTGCTCTCTGCAGCACACACAGCTTTTCAAATATTCACATTAATGTTCTCTCTTGTTGATGAAGAAGAAAGAAAAGGTTGTATTTCAATAGTGTCTTTCTTGTGTGTCAGCTTGACAAAGGATCAAATGTGATGAAAAAAATTTATGTCAACTTGGTACAAACTGAAGTCACTTGAGAAGAAATAATATCAGGCTACAGACAAGTAGACACGTTGCAAGGAGGGGGCTCCTTGTTTGTCCTGGCCACCCGACTAGCTTACACCCTAAATAACCACACAGAAACTGTATTAATTAAAACACTGCTTGGCCATTAGCTCTAACTTCTTAGTGGGTAACTCTTACATATAGTTTAACCCATCTCCATTAATCTGTGTACATTCAGGTGGCAGTGGCTTACCAAAGATTCTAACCAGCATTCCTCTCTGGCAGAGGATCCATGGCTTCTCTCTGAATCAGCTCTTCTTCCTCCTCTCAGCATTCAGTTCTGTTTTCTCCACCTTTCTAAGTTCTGCATTATCCGGCCCAACGCAGTTTCTTTACTCATTAACCAATGAAAACAACACATGAACAAAGGAACCTCCTACACCACCTATAGGAATTTTTCTTAATGTAAATTTGATCGGGAAGAGACTGGACCATTATGATTTTTGCTATCCTTAAACTTCTGGCCTTAGTTCTGAGGGAAAAGAGAGTGAGCAAGACGTGAGGAGCAAATTGATAAGTTGCACTTCTCAGTAAACTAAGCATCAGCTCCTGCCTCCAGGTTTAGGCCCTGTTTGAGTTCCTTTCCTTATTTCCTTCAGTGACTAAAAGAGACACTTAAGTGTAAGTCAAAAATAAGAAGAGCAAGAGGGAGAGAGACTAAGGGAGAAGAGAGTCGGAAATTGTGGAACTTCAACAGCAAATCAGTGATAAAAAATCGTTTTGCACATAATTAACTTATGTACAACTATTTAACCAAACACAAAAACAAAAATTCAGTAAAGTCTGTCTCAGAATGCAAATTGTAAATTAAAAATGATTACTAGATTGATTGTGTTCTTTTGGACTTTCTTATATCATTTTTGTGTGTGTTCCATGACATTTCATATACAAAAAGAGATCTGCCAACAAAAGATTTTTCTTGACTAAAATTGATATTTCGTATATATATATATATATATATATATATATATATATATATATATATAATCCTGAAATAAAAAGCTGTTATTTGTTCCTTTTGTATAATCTTTCTCACATGCCAATCAAAATCTATTAAAATATTTATTGGTCTGTTTCTTTTTTATGAATTGTGCTTTGTTTGTTTCTCTCTCACACTCTCTCACTCAATCTGTGCAAGTGTGTAGTGCGTAGTATGTGTGTGTTGTGTATGTAGTGTAGTGTATTTTGCTTGAGAACATGCAGCCAACCCCACCAATGGACTGGCTACATAGTCCAGGATGACCTTGAAATAAAAATATTTGTGCCACAGCATCTTCAATACTGGCATTACAAATCTGAGCAGCATGAAAGGCTTTTTTTTCTCTATTTCTGTAGAATCAATATATATTATATCTGATTTTATAAATTTTCATGTCCTTTAAAGCCATAATCAACCCATATTACACTGTATACATGATTAAGAAACTTCTTTCATGCTTTACTCAATAAAATATGAAATGGGAAACTAAATTACAATTTAACTCTATTATACTCATTTATGAGCATGATGCACTGTGCCTCTAAGAATAGACTTTTTAAATATTTATTTCAATGTTTTGTTTTATCTTTTAAAATGTATATACTGTTCCAGTCATTTTCAATTGCTTTTAAACTATCCAGTCATTTTTAATTCTTATCAATAGTATCATCACTCTCGCTCACACCCCTGTTGAAATGAGGCTTCCAACATTCTACCAAGTCCAAATACATATATACTGTTTGTTTCTCTCTCTTTCACTCTCTCAATCTTTGTGTGTGTGTGTGTGTGTGTAGTGTGCATATGTGCATATATATCTAATGGCACATATATATGTGCATGTATATGTGTTTATGTATATGTATATATATTTTCCTGATTTTAAGTGACACAGCTAGAATGAGCATGGGAGGCTTAGCAGTGATTCTATCCCTGAAGAAAATTAGTCTGCTTTCTTCAACCAGCATGGATCCTCAAGGAGGATGTGAGTCCTTGAGGCTCATTTCTTTCCATGATGGAATGCTACAAAAACAGTACTGGGTAGGCCCTCTGAAGATAGCCATAGCTGTCCTAACTCTATGACTTCAGTGTCCATGTCATGTCTGGGTGACTGTTTCACCAAATTCTTACTTCAATATTCTTTCTATCCTCTCTTCCATGATATTTCCTGAGGTTCAGGGGTGATAAATGTGTCTAATCTAGATTTTTATTTTTTAATTATACCACCTAGGCATTTTAACTGACTTTAATATTTTTTGGTAAAATGTATTCATAAAATTACAAATTTATATTAATTATTTAAAGATAATCTACATATAACTAATTGTCATTTATTATCAAAAATATAAAGAAGTGATAAAGAGAAAATAGGAAATGAGAGTTAGAAACTTGAGAAACTGAGAATTAAAAGACAAGAAGCAGACAGAGAATTTTGATAATTCACATTTCAGTTATAGTATATATCTGTTATAAATCTTCAGGAAACATAAGGAAGAGGGATTAGCATTAGAAACAGACTGTAAATATTAGTAAGGTTTGTATGAATTCTAAATCAGTGAGAAAACAACTTACCCAAAGGCAATTCTTAGGAAAATTAAAAAAAAAATAGAGAAAGAAATGAGTTTGTCATGATTGTTAAGTTTTAAAAGAATGCACTAAGACATAATATAAAAATGCTGCTATCCAGATGCTGGAAGGTCAAGAACATAAAACTGAGAAGTTAATCTTGACTCACATGGCACAGGGGAGCCATTGCTGGAGTTTTAAGAGGAAGTAGTCTCAGTACAGCAGGAAAATTATCCCTGTAGGGACAAATTTTCTATAATGCTCTATAGAGGGATTTGGAAGAAGAAAACTGATGCAGATTTAGCAAGTCTTTAAAATTTTGATCCCATTGTTTATAGATATGATTTGATTGAAGCAATAATAATTAATTACAGTGGTCATAGGTGGCACCTGCTTCTTATAACTCACATAGAGAAAATAGGAAATTGTCATAAACCTCATGCATCATCTATCTCTGTTTTCTCTACCTACTGACACTTGTGTCACTTGTTCATTGTTCTGGCATGAAATATAAAGCAAAAAATTTGGAGAATCTACTAATTTCCAGGTGCACAAGTTGGTAATTGTTATGTTGAGCTACATCAAACTCCTTAGAGGCTTTATCTAACTGAATTTGTGCTGATTACTATGTTTATCCTAATTCTCACCTGATAAAAGAGTATTGCTTTCAAGAATTTGAAGATGTTATCACAGAAATTTGTATCACTATAAAAAATATCCTTCAGTAAGATATACCTAGAATGACAATATACGAGGTTTATTTTAATTAAACTCTTTTCACAAGAACAAGAAATGATAAGATCTCTTCCTGATATTGTCTCCTTGCAAATGTCTAACAGGAAACAAATTTTCCATTTGTAGACTTTTTTATCAGTATAAACAAAGAAATATACTCAAACTCTTTGTCACACAATTAATCCTACTTGTCTAATCCACAGTTTAATCTAGAATTTTATTCTTGCACACACAAGAGAAAATAATTACTCATTGGCTTGGTTTGCTTCTGTTTGTCGTACCTCAAAGCAAAGCTGACAGAAATGCCAATTAATCAAGAGATAGTAATAATTTAGTAGAGTGTTAGGTTTCATTCCTAAGAAAGAGTAAATCAAGAATGAATAAAAAAAGGATGAATACAAATAAGATTATGTATGTATAGGTGTGTGTGTATATATATATGTATGTATGTTGATATGTGTTTTGAAAGCTTTACATGAATGTCTAGATACACACACTCATGCCTGCATATGGAAGTCAATGCAAGAGCTAGAGTGTCTACATCTAACCACCTAATTTAAAATCTTGAGAGATGTCTCATTGAACTAAATGCTTACACAATGACCTAGAATGACTTTCCATTTAGCTAAGGGGATCCACCTGCCTCTTTCTACTTCCTTAATTTTGGAGCTCCAGACATGAAGAAACATGCCTGTCTTGTTCTTTACAATTTCCTAGAAATTAGAATATAGTACTGTTGCTTGCAGATGTACATTGCTTACCCATGAACAAGCACCCATCAATAAATGTCCCTTATATGCAAGCACATAAAACTTTTTATTTTTGACAGTTAAGATATATAGAATATGCCTGCAATATATATGCACATATATGTTTATGTGTGATATAATACATATTCAACATGATATGTATTGTAAACATTTAATATTTTATTGGAGATAAGCAATTAAATACCTTCTTATACATATATTGTGAAATTGACAGGAAACAAATTTTAAAACATTGGATTTTTATGATATATAAAAGTAAATGATTTTGTTGATGCTGTTTTAGCTAATTTCAAAGATGCTTGCCAATAAAGAAAAGAGCAAATATGGATTATGTTTTTTATGTGCATTATAAATCTTGATAAAGTCCAGTATATAATATTTTATGTAATTTCTTTGTTCCTATTCAAATTATTTTGTATTAAAGTATATCTGGGTTTTTGCAGTTCTTGGTTAAGACAGTAGTTAAAAAATATTTCAAAATTGCTCATGCTGATATATGCATCCTTTGTGTATCTTATTTTTCAAGGAAAAGTGTATGCTTGTTTCATAAGGTTAAGAACTTTTTTTACAGCTAGTTAATTATTTTTAATTATCATATTAAGCTGTTAATTGAAAGTTGAAAATTATCTTCATTTAATATCATTCTCAGCTTAATCTCAGACAGATTTCCATGTTTTTCAGATACATACTAGGTAGCATCTCATATAAAAACAATTTTCATTTAATACTAAAAAGGAGGAGAAAAAGCAAAAGCAAAAATAAATCTGAAACCTTTTGCTCCTGTCATCAACATGAAGCCCATTTGATAACAATCTTTAGACTTCTTTAATGTAGTTCTTTCCAGGTCATTCATAGGCTGAAGAAAACCAACCAGCACAGAGCAGTTGTGCAGATTGTTGTCTCTGTTTGATGTGATTATAGAAGTATTTAAGGTTAGAAAACCTTAGAAGCTAGAGTCTGTTCAGAAAGATGATGTTCATTTGAGAAAATCACTTGTTGCTGGAGCTCTTTCCGCTCCTTCAGCCAATAGTTGCTGAGATACCAGCCCATTGGGGCATGGTCTCTCTTTCTTTAAAAAAGCAGTAACTGCCCTTGCTCGTGCTCTGGCTTCTGGCTCCACTTCCAGCGAGTAGGCTCCATTCCTGATTGTGCAGAGGACTATTGTCTAGGATGGTGATCTGTAAGTTTTCCCCCTTAAAATAAATAACCTCTCTAATAATCATAATTCCAAACTGGTGTGGGATTGTTTGTGACTTACAACTTCAATTGGTGCCTGAGCGAGTGGCTTTTGGGCTACCCACCTCTAAGCCTTTAGTCACTGCTTGGCTGCCAGGAGCTGGCGACCTCTCTGCTGGGACCTCCTTCCCCCCTCCATGCAGCCTAGAGCTGCTCTCAGCGAGTGACCACTGCACCACTGCCACCACCGTGGAAAGGAAAAAGCGAGCGAACAGAGCTCAGAAAGCGTGCCTCAGCTTGACCCCCCCCCCCCCCCCCAGCCACCCATGAGCTCACCAGCCAGCCATATTTGCCCACGCCTAGCAGCAACAGTGCCACTCAGGGCACATGACCACTCAGCGTCCTCTCTCCCCGGGCAGCTGAGTCCGACCTATGCTGTCGCCCAACTGTAGTTAAATAATTCACACAGAACATGGTCTGTGAGTTTAACTTCTGAATTTGAGTATATATTTTAGATTTTTTTTTCCGGTTCTGACTCCTCGGCCATGTGGATTCAGGTGCACCCTGCCACCTATTGGCAGGCAACAGTCATTACAGATAAATTTTCTTTCAATTAAATACAAATAATTACAGGTTTGCTTGAAAATGTCAGACATTACCATTCAAGATTTTCACAGCTTTTTTAATTATACCGTGGCAGAGATTTTACAAGAGGATATCCCACTGGTTTGGATATTCCTGGGGCTTATTATTCTACTTTTTTTGGTGGCTTCTTTAAAATATGGTTTGATATTAGAAAAACAATATAGTCCTTACAGAATGAATCCAGGATTCTTAGGGCAGAGGTTGAATGCTTAAGAAAGGGCACAACTGTTTTGAGTGACAACTTTCAGTCAGTTGAGGTAATTTCAAAAACAATTCAGACTGACACCAACCTCCTCCAGAAAGAGTTTAAAGTTCTCAAGGAGGAGAATAGATCTTTGTCTAATATGACTCTGTCAACTGAGCACAATTTAGAAAAGGTGCAGTCTAATATTAAACAGAGCTTCGCTGCTCTGGAGGAGGGGACAGCTGATTTGGCTCGTAAACTTCAATCCCTGTGTGTAGGTGTTGAAATATTATCTGAGAGGATTCAAACTACTGAATGCATTAATAAGACTTTATCAAAGGGGTATGAAAGATTAATGGACAGAATTTCAATACAAGAAGGCACAATTCATGCTATGAAAATTATGTCCAAGGATGAGATATTATCTTTAACAGACAAACTTTATACCTTAAAATCCTCAGTGAAGGCTTTGGAGCATAATTCTGGACAGAAGATTCAGGCCTTGCAGAAAGGCAATGGTAAACAGATTTCAAAAGATTGAGGAAGTTCTACAGGAGCAAACGATAGAAAGGCAAATTTTACCTCCATTAGAGAGTAAAACTCTCTGGGATAATTCCCATAAAGATCTACCTGCCTTTCCAGTAATAACAACAGAGAAGGTGACTGGTTCCTGAAACCCTAGGGTCATCAAGGAAGATGCATAGGAACCCGTCCATATGAATGATCTCAAAGAAATTAAACAGGCTGTAATGAGTTTTGGGCTACACTCCTCCTTCATTAAAGAGATACTAAAAACATTGTCTATCAGCAACAAGGCCATTCCCCCAAGATTGGATTCATTTGGTTTCAGCCATCCTAGAGAGTGGACTGCCATTGAATTGGAAATGCTTATTCAGGCAAGAGGCTAGTCTTTTAAAACAGCAGGAAAAAGCGAAGGGAATTGAGATTTCTCCAGATCAAATTCTAGGTGAAGGGCTCTTTTCTGACCCTCTGGAAGAAGCCAATTATGATGAACACACCCTATCCATATGTACTAGTGCAGACTTAAAGGCTTGGGACAGGGTTCAAGACCCAGGACAGAGAATGGAATCATATATCAGAGTTAAATGGGTCAGAGAGAAACCTTTAGTGAATTTTTACAAAGACTAACTAAAGCTGTACAAATAGGGATATCTGACCCAGAAGCAAGACATATAATTGTTGAGTCTGTGGCTTATGAGAATGCCAGTGTGGAATGCAAAAGGATCTTGGGGCCATTAAAGATCAGATCAGTGCCCTTGGATGAATGGGTCTTGCATACACTGAATGTTGATACATTTGACTATGGTACTGAACCATGGGTAGAAGAAACAATTTCCAATGGTAAAAGAAGACATCAAAATACCAAATGTTTTAATTGTGGCAAAATGGGACATATGAAAAGGAATTGTAGACAATGGATTTCCAGAAATACTAATAATGCCTCTTCTAGAAATAACAGAAATAGAAGGACTCAGCCTTCAGGTTTATGTAGGAGATGTGGAAAAGGCAGGCCTTGGACAAATGCGTGTAGGTCAACAAGATATAGACAAGGCAACCCGTAACCATTGGGAAACGCAATGAGGGGCCTCACACAGGCCCCCATGGCGAATGTGGTCCAGTCATTTCCAGTTACTGTAGAGAACGTGCCTCATCAGGAAAACTAGAAAGCCCCATGCCTGTTGTTAAAAACAATAACAGCCTGAAGGATGAGTTACGTGTATTTTGGCAGACTTCTATAAATGAACAATGACCAAAGTTAAGAGCATGTGTGAATGACATTTTTATTACTGACTTCCTGGACACAGGTACAGATGTAAGTATCATTACTCCAGAATCTCCTCCTCTTCAGGAGGTAGATGTTCAGTTCCTAGGAATTGGAACCCTCTCTTGAGTAAGACATAGCACAAGATGGGTTGAATGCATAGAGCCAGAAGTGGAATTAGGAAAACTAAGGCCATATGTAGCCAGTATTGCAGTGAATTTATGGGGCCGTGACCTATTGCAGCAGTGGAATACCCAAATTAATGTTCCTGCTGCTTTTAGAGTCTATATTTCTGAAGAAAATACTAAAAGATATTACAGACGGCAGATACCGGCAATTAGGGTTGTACAAGAACACAAAGCAATTGATGCCCCTTCACACGTACAGCCCTGCCTCTTAAATGGTTGACTGAGAAGCCAATATGGATCAAACAATGACTTTTAGCTGAGGAAAAGTTGCAGGCTTTAGAACAGTTGGTACAAGAGCAATTAGATGCTCGACATATAGAATAATCTACCAGCCCATGGAATTGTCCTGTATTTGTTGTTAAGAAAAAAATCTGGTAAATGGAGAATGGTGACAGTTCTCAGGACTATCAATAAGGTTATTCAACCTATGGGCCCTCTGCAATCTGGAATTCCTTTGCTCTCTTTATTACCAAAATGATGGCCTCTCATAGTTATTAATTTAAAGGATTGTTTCTTCACTATACCTTTACAAGAAAAGGATAGAGAAAAGTTTGCCTTCAGAGTGCCTACTTATAATAACTCTTAGCCTATGAGGAGGTACCAGTGGACTATCCTCCCATAGGGCATGTTGAACCTTGTGACAATATTTTGTAAATCAACCATTGCAAATTATTATTTGCAATTTCCCAAGCAATTTCCCAAGTCTATCATTTATCATTATATGGATGATATTCTGTTGTCTGATTCAAACATAGACACCTTAGAAAGACTGTTTGAAGAAGTAAAGATAGTTTTACCTAAAAGGGGATTGCAGATTGCTCCTGAAAAAAATACAGAGAGGAGATTCTGTTAATTATCTAGGTTATAAAATAGGTTTGCAAAAAATTAAAACGCAAAAGGCACAAATTAGGAGAGACCGGTTACAGACTCTTAGTGACTTCCAAAGATTGTTAGGAGACATTTCCAGTCTATGACCAGCTGTTGGGATAACACCTGATCTAATAGTTCATTTAAACAAAACCTTAGATGGTGATAAAAATTTGAATAGTCCCAGAAAACTGACATCTGAAGCAGAAAAGGAACTGACAATGATTGAGGAAATATTACAGGAGACACATGTGGATAGGGTAAATGCAAATCTTAGCTTCATCCTAGTCATATTGCCTTCCAGAATTTCTCCTAGGAAAGATACTATTTTAGAATGGATCTTTTTACCACAAAAACCAAGTAAAAAAATGAAAACATATGTAGAAAAGGTCTCTGAATTAATTATAAAAGGCAAACTGAGACTTTGTCAACTAGCAGGTATAGACTAACAGGTATATATATTATAATTTCTATAATGTATAGAAATTATAGTGCCTTTCACTACTAATGAAATAAAGAAGTTATGGGAAGACAATGAACCATGGAAAAGGGCTTGTGCTAATTTTTTTGGAGAAATTAATAGCAACTATCCCAAAAGTGATAGACTTAACCTCATAATGCCCTTATAATTCTGTCCAGAAGGCAGAATTATATGCCATTCTTATGGTGCTAAGGGATTATAAAGAACCTCTTAATATAGTTAAAGATTCACAATATGCTGAAAGAGTTATTTTGCATATTGAAACGGCTGAATTTATACCAGATGACACAGAGTTGACTTCATTGTTTATCCAGGTACAAGACATAATCAGGAATAGGCTTTGTCCAATGTACATAACACATATCGGTTCCCATACAGAACTGCCTGGTCCTCTAGCACAAGGTAACACTAAGATTGATCAGTTATTGATTGGAAGCATGTTGCAGGCCTCAGAATTTTATAAAAAGCATCACGTCAATAGTAAAGGCCTAAAGAAAGAATTTTCCTTTACATGGCAACAAGCTAAGGACATTATAAAGAGATGTCCTACTTGTTCTTTCTATAATCAAACACCATTGCCTGCAGGGAATAACCCTAAGGGTACTCAAAGGAATTAAAGCTGGCAGATGGATGTGTTCCACTTTATGGAATTTGGTAAAGTAAAAAATGTACACCACACCATAGACACGTATTCAGGTTTTCAATGGGCTATTGCCCTGAGCTCAGAAAAGGCTGAATCAGTAATCACACATTTATTGGAAGTTATGGCCATCATGGGTATACCTACACAAATAAAGACAGACAGTAGTCCAGCATATGTATCTAAGAAAATGAAACGCTTTTTTGCTTATTATAATATAAAACACATTACAGGTATACCAAAAAATCCTACAGGTCAGGCAGATATAGAAAGATCAAATCGTACTATAAAGGATATGCTGAACAAACAAAAAGGGATGGAAAATACCCCCAGAAATAGATTGCATAATGCTTTATTAATTTTGAATTTTCTTAATGCTGATGAGAAAGGAACAACAGTGGCAGAAAGACATTGGATAATGGAAAAGTCTTCTGAACTAAATCAACCAGCTTATTTCAAGGATGTGCTGACCTCTCAATGGAAACCAGGAGGTGTGTTACGTTGGGTAAGGGGTTTTGCTCTTGTTTCCACAGGAGAAGAAAAATTGTGGATACCATCAAAATTAATAAAGTTTCGATTTGAAGAGGAGAAACCTCTTGGAAAGGTGAAATGACAGCTCATCCACAATGATGATATTCATACAGGTGGTAAGAAAAACATATAGAATGGGGGCAGGGTTCTGTTCTTATCTCCACAGGAAAACATTCATCTTTGAAAAATTCAAGGGACCATGGATGTTTGAACACTGACAGATGGAAAAATAACTCTCCAAAAGGGACTAACAAGAAAACAGAATAAGTTCCGTAAGTATAAAAATCTAAGATATACAAAATCATATTTCTAAATTTATAGAGCTGGTTTTGGAGTTGGACTCTGGCTCAGTCCCTCTCTAATTCCAAGCCCGTTGTTAAGAGAAAAACACAGAGTTTCTGGAGTTTCTGTCTTATGTCAAGAGCCATGTTATGGGACAGAAAGAAATATGAGTTTAGATGACATCATTGCTTTTCTTCATATCTATCATATTTTTCATTGAATATACCTATCATGTCTTTCATTGAATATATGTATGTCTATATATGTCTATATGATTATATGTTTAAGTTTTTCACAATGAACAATGAGTTTTTCCTGCAGTGATATTTGAAGTGTCCAGGAAGATGATGGGGTCCCATACCAACAACTCCACCTGGTTGATATGATGTCATGATACAGATAGTGCTACTAAAAGACATGTTTTGGGTACCAGCTGCACAAGATGGTTTCAACTTGGTTAGCTGAAATGGTGCACATCTTGTACAACATTCTGGCCAGACATGCACAAAATACTCAGAGACTATTTGAAATTATAAAAGATATTGATCTTGAAATTTAACCATCATTTTACTTTCACAAGATCCCCCAGAAAGAACATCGCCCCCATGACAGCTGGAAGTAATTCTAGAGGACGACTTCCCCTCTCCCAGTAAAGTTTGTCCTTGGGTTTAGGAACATTATTTAGGGGTTGATTATAATTAGTATATGGTTGAGGGTTGCGGGAGGAATTTTATAAGCTCAGGGATCATTTTGAAAAGAGAGAGAGAGAGAGAGAGAGAGAGAGAGAGAGAGAGATAATTGGATGAAGGGATAATAGATTTGTAATTGTGAGTTACTGTTTTTAGACAAATATATTGGTATCAATTCTTGTATATTGATACAAAGTTAAATTATATTGACTATTGTATGCATGCATGATTCTATCCCTGTTTAAAACATTTTTATGTATTGATATATATTGTATATATATATATATATATTTATATATATATAATCAATTTACCATATTACAGTGTACATTTCTACCTTTGATAAAGATACTTATATATTGTTTATGTATTGATATATATTTACCATATTGCATTGTATATTTGTACATTGTTTATATTTTGAGGTCATATTGTCCTCATTTATTGCACAGTTGTTCATTGTCTTAGTCTTTAAGTTAGATAGGTATTGAGAATTATATAGATCAGACCCAACCAGCACGGAGATCTGATCTCGGCACCAGGAAAGCCATCATCGGGGTAAGATTCGGACTCGTGGCAGCAACCCGCGACAAGGAACTCGGAAGTTCCTCATCCTCCCTATACTTCCTGGGCTTCCTGCTGGGCCTATACTCCCAGCATACTGCCTCTCTCTTCCTATCCCACCCAGCTTGCATCCAGAACCCTCCCCCTTTCTGCCTCCCTTCCCTCTTCAGGGTGCTGGGGACGGATCCTGAGGGCAACCTTGCGAGTGGGAGCTCCTTGGTTTCAATAGCCTGCCAGCAGCATGCAAGGTAGGTGCTTTGTTTACGAGCTACCCAACCAGCATGGAGATCTGATATCGGCACCAGGAGAGCCATCACTGGGGAGTGCCATCACTGAGAAGGTACATCAATAGGCTAGGAGACCTAATCCTGTAAAAGAATATCCATAGGGAAGCATTTGGAGGAAGAGATGGGCAGGCCCCAATGCAAGAACTCACCCAACAATCTGAAAAACAACATGAAACCAAATCCCAGCGACCTCACAACAGGAGGACATGGACACCTTAATGAAGAAGTAGAATAAATTGACTTTATGAAAATGATTGATGACCTTAAACAGCATGTAAAAAATGACCTTATAGAAATGGATGAGAAGTATAACAGAAAGTTTGAAGAATTTAATAAATCATTGAATGATACCCTAAGAAACCAAGGAAAAACAATCAAACAGATAATGGAAACAGTTCAAGACTTGAAAACTGAAATGGAGGCAAAGAAGAAAACACAAACAGAGGGCCGGCTGGACATGGAAAATCTAGGTAAATGAATAAAGACTACAGAAACAAGCATAACCAGCAGAATACAAGAGATAGAAAAAGAATCTCAGATTCTGAAGATACCATAGAGAAAATAAACACACTGATCAAAGAAAGCAGCAAGTCCAACAAACTCTCATCACAAAAAATTCAGGAAATATTGGACACAATAAAAAGATCAAACCTAAGAATAATAGGAGTAGAAGGAGAAGAAGTGCAGCTCAAGGGTACAGAAAATATATTTAATAAAATTATAGAAAAAAACTTCTCCAACCTAAAGAAAGATGTGCCTAGGAAGGTTCAAGAAGCATATAGAACACCGAATAGGCTGGATCAAAAAAAAATCCCCTCAACATATAATAATCAAAACACAGAGCATACAGAATAAGGAAAGAATGTTAAGAGCTGCAAAGGAAAAAGGCCAAGTTACTTATAAAAGTAAACCTATCAGACATACACCTGACTTCTCTATGGAAACCATGAAAACCAAAATGTTCTGGATAGATATAGGGCAGAAACTAAGAACCCATGGATGCAAGCACAGACTACTATACCCAGCCAAGCTTTCGTTCACTATAAATGAAGAAAACAAAATTTTCCAGGATAAAAACAAATTTAAAAAATACGTAGCCACAAATCCAGCCTTACAGAAAATAATAGAAGGAAAATCACTAACCAAGGAGTCCAACAGTGCCCGCAATAACTCAGATATCTAGAGACCCTTCACCAGCACAATTCAAAGAAGGGAAACACACAAACTCTACTACTAAAAAAGTGACCGGAGTTAACAACCACTGGTCATCAATATCACTTAATGTCAAAGGACTCAACTCACCTATAAAAAGGCACAGGCTAAGAGATTGGATACGAGAACAGGATCCAACATTCTGCTGTTTACAAGAAACACATCTCAACCAGAAAGACAGGCACCTACTCAGAGTAAAGGGCTGGGAAAAGGCTAATCAAGGAAATGGACCTAAGAAACAAGCAGGTGTGACCATACTAATTTCTAACAAAGTTGACTTCAAACTTAAATCAATCAGAAGAGATGGAGAGGGTCATTTTATACTCATAACAGGAACAATTCATCAGGATGAAGTCTCAATACTGAATATCTATGTCCCTAATATAAAATCACCCACTTACATAAAATAAACATTACTAAAACTCAAGGCAGCCATCAAACCGCACACACTAATAATAGGAGACTTCAAGATTCCTCTCGCACCAATGGACAGGTCAATCAAACAGAAACCTAACAGAGAAATGAGAGAATTAATAGAGGTAATGAATCAATTGGACTTAACAGACATCTATAGAATATTCCACCCAAATAGGAAAGAATATACCTTCTTCTCTGCAGCTCATGGAACCTTCTCAAAAATTGACCACATACTCAGTAACAAAGCAAACTTACACAGTTACAAAAAAATATTAGTAACCACCTGTGTCTTATCAGATCACCATGGATTAAAGTTAGAATTCAACCGTAATGCTACCCCCAGAAAGCCTACAAACTCAAGGAAACTGAACAGGCAACAACCGAACCATACCTGAATTAAGGAAGAGATAAAGAAAGAAATTAAAGTATTCTTTGAATTCAATGAAAATAAAGAAACAACATACTCGAACTTATGGGACACTATGAAAGCAGTGCTAAGAGGAAAGTTCATAGCACTAAGTGCCCAATTAAAGAAAACAGAGAAAGCATACATTGGAGACTTAACAGACCACCTGAAAGCTCTAGAAAAAAACAAAAAGAATCAGACTCACCTAGGAGGAGTAGAAGACTTGAAATAATGAAACTGAGGGCTGAAATCAACAAAATAGAAACACAGAAAACAATCCAAAGAATCAATGAAACAAAAAGTTGGTTCCTGGAGAATATCAACCAGATTGATAAACTCCTATCCAAACTAATCAAATGGCAGAGAGAGAATATGCAAATTAATAAGATCATAAATGAAAAGGGGGACATAACCACAGACACAGAGGAAATTTAGAGAATAATTAAATCTTACTACAAAAGCCTGTATGCCACAAAACTGGAAAATGTAAAAGAAATGGACACTTTTTCAGATAAATACAATATACCAAAGTTAAAGCAGGACCATGTGAACAATCTAAATAGACCTAATAATCTCGAAGAATTAGAAGCTGTTATCAAAAACCTCCCTACCAAAAATAGCCCAGGACCAAATGGCTTCAACGCGGAATTCTACCAGAACTTCCAAGAAGAACTAATACCTATACTCCTTAATGTATTTCACAATATAGAAAAAGAAGAGTCATTGCCAAATTCCTTTTGTGAAGCTACAGTTACTCTGATACAAAAACCACACAAATACTCAACCACGAAAGAGAATTACAGGCCAATCTCACTCATGAATATTGACGCAAAAATCTTCAACAAAATACTGGCAAACCGAACCCAAGAACACATTAGAAAAATTATCAATTATGATCAAGTAGGCTTCATCCCAGAAATGAAGGGGTAGTTCAACATAGGAAAATATATCTATGGGGGCTGGAGAGATGACTCAGCGGTTAAGAGCATTGCCTGCTCTTCCAAAGGTCCTGAGTTCAATTCCCAGCAAGTGCATGGTGGCTCACAACCATCTGTAATTGGGTCTGGTGCCCTCTTTTGACCTACAGGCATACACAAAGACAGTACATTCTATACATAATAAATAAATAAATATAAATAAATATTTTTTTAAAAAAGAAAATGTATCAATATAATTCATCATATAAATAAACTGAAAGAAAAAAACATATGATCATTTCATTAGATGCTGAAAAAGCATTTGACAAAATTCAACATCCCTTTATGATAAAAGTCTTGGAGGGATAAGGGATACAAGGGTCATACCTAAATATAATAAAATCTATTTACATCAAACCGATAGCTAACATCAAATTGAACGGAGAGAAACTCAAGGCCATCCCACTAAAATCAGGAACATGACAAGGCTGTCCACTCTCTCCATACCTCTTCATTATATTGCTTGAAGTTCTAGCAATAGCAATAAGCAAACAAAAGGGGATCAAGGGGATTCAAATTGGAAAGGAAGAAGTTAAACTTTTGTTATTTGCAGATGACATGATAGTGTACATAAGCGACGCCCAAAACTCCACCAAAGAACTTTTACATCTGATAAACAGCTTTAGTAATGTGGCAGGATACAAGATCAACTCCAGAAAATCAGTCGCCCTATTATACACAAAGGATATGGAAGCAGAGAGGGAAATCAGAGAAGCTTCACCATTCACGATAGCTACAAATAGCATAAAATATCTTGGAGTAAATATAACCAAGGAAGTGAAAGATCTATTTGACAAGAACTTTAAGGCATTGAAGAAAGAATTTGAAGAGGATACCAAAAAATGGATGGACCTCCCTTGCTCTTGGATTGGGAGGATCAACATAGTAATAATGGCAATTCTACCAAAGGCAATTTATAGATTCAATGCAATCCCCATCAAGATCCCATCAAAATTCTTCACAGATCTGGAGAGGACAATAATCAACTTTATATGGAGAAACAAAAAACCCAGGATATCCAAAACAGTCTTATATAATAAAGGAACTTCTGGAGGCATTACCATCCCTGACTTCAAACTCTATTACAGAGCTACAGTAATGAAAACAGTGTGGTACTGGCATAAAAACAGAGAAGTCGACCAATGGAATCATATATAAGACCCGGATTCTATCCCACAAACTTATGAACACCTCATTTTCGATAAGGGAGCTCAAAGTATACAATGGAAGAAAGAAAGCATCTTCAACAAATGGTGCTGGCACAACTGGATGTCAACCTGTAGAAGAATGAAAATAGACCCATATATATCACCGTGCACAAATCTCAAGTCCAAATAGATTAAAGACCTCAATATCAGCCCGAACACACTGAAAAGGATAGAAGAGAAAGTGGGAAATACCCTACAACAAATGGGCACAAGAGATCGCTTCCTATGTATAACCCCAGAAGCACAGACATTAAGGTCAACATTGAATAAATGGGACCTACTTAAACTGAGAAGCTTCTGTAAAGCAAAGGACACTGTCACTAAGACAGAAAAGCAAGCTACTGATTGGGAGAGGATCTTCACCAACCCCGCAACAGACAAAGGTCTGATCTCCAAAATATATAGAGAACTCAAGAAACTAGACTTTAAAATGCTAATTTACCCAATTAAAAAATGGGGCACTGAACTGAAAAGAGAATTCTCAACAGAAGAAGTTCAAATGGCCAAAAGGCACTTTTGTCGTGCTCAACTTCCTTAGCAATCAGGGAAATGCAAATCAAAACAACTTTGAGATATCATCTTACACCTGTCAGAATGGCTAAAGTCAAAAACACCAACGATAACCTTTGCTGGAGAGGCTGTGGGGGAAAGGGTACCCTCATCCATTGCTGGTGGGAATGCAATCTTGTGCAACCACTGTGGAAGTCAGTGTTTCAGTTTCTCAGGAAATTCGGGATCATCCTACCCCTGGACCCAGCAATACCACTCCTGGCAATATACCCAAGAGATGCTCTATCATATGACAAAAGCATTTGTTCAAATATGTTCATAGCAGTATTATTTGTAATAGCCAGAACCTGGAAACAACCTAGATGCCCTTCAATGGAAGAATGGATGAAGAAAGTATGGAATATAATACACACTAGAGTATTACGCTGTGGTAAAAAACAATGACTTCTCAAATTTTGCATGCAAGTGGATGAAAATAGAAAACACTATTCTGAGTGAGGTAACCCAGACCCAAAAAGATGAACATGGGATGTACTCACTCATAATTGGTTTCTAGCCATAAATAAGGGTCACGGCGTCTACAATAGGTGAACCTAAAGAAGCTAAGTAAGAAGGTGAACCCAAGGAAAAACATATAGTTATCCTCTTGGCTAAGGGAAGTAGACAAAATTGCCGGGGAGAAAATTGGGATCTTGGGGGTGGGGTGGGATGGGGGTAAGGGGAGATGGGGAGAGAAAAGGTAAAAGGGAAGGAGGGGGGGTCTTGGGGAAACAGGAGGATTGGGATAAAGGAAGGGTGGATAGGGGAGCACGGAACCACAATTCTTAGTTAAGGTAGCCACTTTAGGGTGGGCAAGAGACTTGACCCTAGAGGGGCTCCCAGGTTCCCTAGCTGAGGTTCCCAGTTAGTTTCTTGGCAGCTGAGGATAGGGAACCTGAAATGACCCCATCCTAGAGCAATAATGATAAATATCTTGCATATCATCATAGAACCTTCATCTGGTAATGGATGGAGATAGAGACAGAGACCCACACTGGATCAATGGACTGAGTTCCCAAGGTCCCAATGAGGAGCAGAAGGAGGGAGAACATGAGCAAAGAAGTCAGGACCACGAGGGGTGCACCCACCCACTGAGACAGTGGAGCTGATCTACTGGGAGCTCACCAAGGCCAGCTGGACTGTGACCGAAAAAGCATGGGATAAAACCGGACTCTCTGCACATGGCGAACAATGAGGGCTGATGAGATGCCAAGGACAATGGCACGGGGTTTTGATCCTATGTAATGTGCTGGCTTTGTGGGAGCCTAGCCAGTTTGAATGTTCACCTTCCTAGATATGGACGGAGGGGGGAGGTCCTAGGACTTACCACAGGGCAGGGAACCCTGACTGCTCTTTGGACTGGAGAGGGAGGGAGAGAGGAGTGGGGGATGGGGAGAAGGGTGGGAGGAGGGGGAAGGAAATGGGAGGCTGGGAGGAGGTGGAAACTTGTTTTTTTTTGTTTTTTTTTTCTCCTTTTCTCAATAAAAAAAAGGAAAATAAATAAATAAATAAAAAAGTTAGGCAGTCCTTTTCATGAATTTGTTAACAAAACTTATGCAAAAAATACCTCTTCATTTTTGATTTTTTTCCCAAAAACTTACTTAGATAATGCATTAGCCTGAGTATTAGGGATGACATTTGCCCTTGTCTTATAAAATAGTTCTTAAGCAATATCAAAAAAGTAATATGTCACACTGAAAAATCATACTACAGACAGCATGTTGCTCAAGAAGTTGACTTTATGCCTTGACTGATGTAATAATTTAGAAAATAAAATAAAATATGTAATTTTAGAAACAGAAATTGTGAAGTCTAATGTTTCTTTCCAGTTTTATTGATATAACATTAAGCTATGGGAAGTAACCTTGTGAGATATTGATTTTCTTGCACCATTTCTTTGTGAAAAAATACATTAGTCTGATTTCTTTGGGCTTTGACTTTCTACTCATATTACTGGGAAAAACAGTGATTTTTGCAAGTATAGAAAGCTATAAAATAAGTCAGGGCAGTGGTGGTTCATGCCTTTAATCCCAGCACTCGGCAGGCAGAGGCAGGTGGATCTCTGTGAGTTTGAGGTCAGCCTGGTCTACAAGAGCTAGTTCCAGGGCAGACTTCGAAGCTATAGAGAAACCCTGCCTCAAGAAAACCAAAAAAGAAGAATAAGAATAAGAATGAGAGTGAGAATGAGAATGAGAAGGAGAAGGAGAAGGAGAAGGAGAAGAGGAGGAGGAGGAGGAGGAGGAGGAGGAGGAGCAGGAGGAGGAGAAGAAGGAGGAGAAGGAGGAGAAGGAGAAGGAGGAGAAGGAGGAGAAGGAAGAAGAAGAAGAAGAAGAAGAAGAAGAAGAAGAAGAAGAAGAAGAAGAAGGTTATAAAATAGACAGCCGTTTATGCCACCTCCAAATGGTTGTTTCCTGCAAGCTCCATGGAGACTAATTCTTGGTGGACATAAGAGGTGAGACAACCATGGCCTTGCAACTCTAGACCCCCCACACCCTAAAACCTGCAGTGCATTTTTAAAAGCCTGCAGGGAGCTGGTCTGCTAGAGAGCCATCTACCCTGCCCCCAATGTGTTGTTATCTGGGAGCTTCATAGAGACCAATTTTTATAGAAATAACAGTTGAAGGAAGAGATGGGAAGGTGCCAACACAAGAACCCTCCAACATCCTAAAAAGCATGGTACCACCATATCACAACAGACACACAACAGGAAGACTTGATCATCTTAACACAGAAGATATAAAAGAAAACAACTTTAAACAATACTTAATGAAAATGATGGAAACATTTAAAGAGAAAGTGAAAAACTCCCTTAAAGAAATGGAGGAGAAGACAAAAAAAATGCTGAAAGAAATTAATAAATCCCTCAAAGAAACACAAGAAAAAAAAACCAATTAAATAGGTGAAGGAAACATTTCAAGATTTGAAGATTGAAATAGAGGTAACAAAGAAAACACAAACTGAGGGAACTATAGAAATGGAAAATATGGGTAAATGAACAGGAACTACAGAGACAAGTATAACCAACAGAATACAGAGCTAGAAGAAATAATCTCAGACACTAAAGACTCTATTGAGGAAACAGACTCATTGGCCTGTTAATTAGTGAGAACACTAAATTCAACAAATTCTGAAGACAAAACATTCGGAATATCTGGGACACCATAAAAAGACCAAATCTGAGGATAATAGGGAAGGAGAAGAATTCCAGCAAAAAGACACAGAAATATATTCAACAATGTTATAGAAAAAAGTACAAGAAGCGTAAATAACGCCAAATAGACTGAATCAAAAAAGACAGCCTCCAAAAGACACTTAAGGTCATGCTCAACTTCCTTAGCGATCAGGGAAATGCAAATCAAGACAACTTTAAGATACCATCTTACACCTGTCAGAATGGCTAAAATAAAAAAAAAACACCAATGATAGCCTTTGCTGGAGAGGTTGTGGAGAAAGGGGTACACTCATCCATTGCTGGTGGGAATGCAAACTTGTGCAACCACTTTGGAAAGCAGTGTGGTGGTTTCTCAGGAAATTCAGGATCAAACTACCCCTGGACCCAGCAATACCACTCTTGGGAATATACCCAAGAGAGGCCTTATCATACAACAAAAGTATATGCTCTACTATGTTCATAGCAGCATTGTTTGTAATAGCCAGAACCTGGAAACAACCTAGATGCCCTTCAATGGAAGAATGGATAAAGAAAGTATGGAATGTAGACATATTAGAGTATTACTCAGCAGCAAAAAACAAGGACTTCTTGAATTTTGCATAGAAATGGATGGAAATAGAAAACACTATCCTGAGTGAGGTAAGCCAGACCCAAAAAGATGAACATGGGATGTACTCACTCATATTTGGTTTCTAGCCATAAACAAAGGACATTGAGCCTATAATTAGTGATCCTAGAGAAGCTAAATAAGGAGAACCCAAAGAAAAACATATAGGCATCCTCCTGAATATTAACCTTCATCAGGCGATGAAAGGAGACAGAGACAGAGACCCAATTTGGAGCACTGGACGGAAATCTCAAGGTCCAAATCAGGAGCAGAAGGAGAGAGAGTTCAAGCATGGAACTCAGGACCGCAAGGGGTGTACCCACACACTGAGACAATGGGGACGCTCTATCGGGAACTCATCAAGGCAAGCTGGCCTGGGTCTGAAAAAGCCTGGGATAAAACCAGATTCACTGAACATAGCGGACAATGGGGACGACTGCGAACTCAAGAACAATGGCAGTGGGTTTTTGATCCTACTGCATGTACTGGCTTTGTGGGAGCGTAGGCAGTTTGGATGCTCACCTTACTAGACCTGAATGGAGGTGGGTGGTCCTTGGACTTCCCACTGGGCAAAGAACCCTGATAGCTCTATGGGCTGACAAGGGAAGGTAACTTGATTGGGGGAGGGGGAGGAAAATGGGAGGAGGTGGCAGGGAAGAAACATAAATCTTTAATAAATAAATAAACGGAAAAAAAGTATTTGTTAAATAAATAATTTTAAATGATATAATATTTGGGAATTAACTTTTCATCAAGAGTTAATTTTAATAAAATATTTCATATAAGTAAAAAAAAGACAGCCTCTTGCAATATAATAATCAAAACACAAAACATACAGAATAAAAAAGAATATTAAGAGCTGCACAAGAAAAAGGTCAAGTAACATATAAAGGAAAGCCTATCAGAATTACACCTGACTTCTCAATGGAAAACATGAAAGCCAGAAGGTCCTGTATATATGTGCTGCAGACACTAAGAGATCATGGATGCCAGCCCAGACTACCATACCCAGCAAAGCTTTCATTCACTACTGGTGGAGAAAACAAGATATTCAAAGATAAAAACAGATTTAAAAAAATATGTATCCTCAAACCCAGCCTTACAGAAAGTACTAGAAGGAAAACCCCAACCTGAGGAAGCTAACTACACCCACAATGACACAGGCACCTGATAACCCACAACAGCATAATCCAAAGAAGGGAAACACACAAACACTACTGCTGAAAGATAACCGGAGCTAACAACCTTCAGTCATTAATGTTGTTTAATATCAATGGTCTCAATTCATCTATAAAAAGACACAGGCTAAGGGAATGGATACATAAATAGTATCCAACACTTTGCTATTTACAAGAAACACACCTCAACCTCAAAGAAAGACACTACTTCAGAGCAAAGGGATCAGAAAAGGTTTTACAATCAAAAAGACCTAGGAAACAAGCAGATGTAGCTATTCTTATTTCTAATAGAATTGATTTTAAACTAAAATCAATCAGAATAGATGGAGAAGGACATTTTGTACTCATTACAAGAATAATTTATCAAGATGAAGTCTCAATCCTGAATGTTGATACTCCAATTAAAGAACACCCACATATGTAAAAGAAACATCACTGAATCTTGAATCACATATCAAAGCCGACACACTAGTAATAGGAGATTTCATCATTCCTCTCTTGAAAATGGACAGGTCAAACAGACAGAAACTTAACAAAGAAAAAAGAGAACTAATAGATGTAATGAATCAAATGAACTTAATAGAGATCTATAGAACATTCCACCAAAATAAAACAATATATACCATCTTCTCAGTACCTCATAAAATCTTCTCTAACATTAATCACATTCTTGGTAACAAAGCAAACATCCACAGATGTAAAAAATGGAGTAATCCACTGTGTCTTATCAGATCACCATAGAGTAAAGTTAGAATTCAAAAATACTACTTCCATAAAGCCTACAAACTCATGGAAACTGAACAGTCAAATACTGAAGCACTCCTGGTTGAAGGAAGAAATAAATTAAAAAAATTAAAATCTTCCTTGAATTCAATGAAAATGAAGGCACAACATATCCAATCCTATGGGATACTATGAAAGCGGTGCTAAGAGCACATAAAGAAAACAGAGAAAGCTCACGTCAGTGACTAAACAGCATGCCTGAAAGATTTAGAAAAAAAAAAAGAAGAAGCAGACTCACCCAATAGGAGAAGAAGACAGGAAATAATCAAGTTAAGGGCTAAAATCAACATTATAGAAACACAGAAAATAATACAAAAATCAATGAAACAAAGAGCTGGTTCTTTGAGAAAATCAACAAGAGTGACAAACCCTTATCCAAGCTAATCAAAACACACAGAGAGAACATCCAAATTAACAAAATCGGAAATGAAAAGGAGGATATAACAAGAGACACTGAGAAAATTCAGAGAATCATTAGGTCCTCCTACAAAAATCTGTACTTCACAAAACTGGAAAATAAATGGAAACTTTTTTAGATAGATACCAAATTAAATCAAGACCATGTGAGCAATTTAAATAGACCTCTAAGCTGCAAGGAGATAGAAGCTGCCATCAAAAACCTCCCAAACAAAAAATTCCTAGGGCCAGATGGTTTTAGTGCAGAATTCTACCAAAATTTTTAAGAAGAGCTCATAAATATACTCCTCAAAGTGTTCCACATAACAGAAAGAGAAGGCTCACTGCCAAACTCTTTTTATGAAGCTACAGTTATCCTGATACCAAAATCACACAAAGACTCAAACAAGGAAGAATTACAGACCAATCTCACTCATGAACATAGATGCAAAAATGCTCAATAAAATTCTGGCATACTGAATCCAAGAACACATCAAAAAAAATCATCCAACATAACCAAGTTCATCCCAGAGGTGCAGGGCTGGTTCAACATACAAAAATTAATCAATGTAATCCACTATATAAATAAACTGAAAGAAAAAAATCATATGATCATTTCATTGGATGTTGAAAAAGCATTTGACAAAATTCAACAACCCTACATGATGAAGATATTGGAGAAATTAGGGATACAAGGATCATATCTAAATATAATAAAAGCAATATACAGAAAGCCAACAGCTAACATCAAATTAAATGGAGAGAAACTCAAAGTGATTCCACTAAAATCAGGAACAAGACAAGGCTGTCTGCTCTTTCCATATCTCTTCAACATAGTTCTTGAAGTTATAGAACTAACAATAAAACAACATAAGGAGACCAAGGGGATTTAAATTGGAAAGGAAGAAGTTAAACATTTGTAGTTTGCAGATGATATGATAGTGTATAATTGACCCCAAAAACTGCCAGAAACCTCCTACAGCTGATAAATACCTTCAGTGAAGTGGCAGGATACAAGATCAACTTGAAAAAAAAAATCAGTAGCCTTCCTATAAACAAAGGATAAAAAGGCTGAGAGGGAAATAAGAAAAACAGCACTTTTCACAATAGCTACAAATCAAATAAAATATCTTTGGATAACACTAAAAAAGGATGTGAAAGACCAATTTGACAAGAATTTTATGTCTTTGAAGAAAAAACTTGAAGAAGATACCAGAAAATGGGAAGATTTCCCATGCTCTTTGATAGGAAGGATCAATATAGTAAAAATGGCAATCCCAATCAAAGGCAATTTATAGACTCAATGCAATCCCAATTAAAATCCAATACAATTCTTCACAGACATTGAAAGAATGACACCAACTTCATATGGAAAAAACAAGAAACCCAGCATAGGCAAAAAAATTCCTGTACAACAACTGCCAGAGGCATTGCCATCCCTGACATCAAGCTCTATTACAGATTTACAGTAATGAAAACAGCTTGGTATTGGTATAAAAACAGAGATGTTGACCAGTGGAATAGAATTGATGACCCAGGTATTTTTTCACCCACCTATAAACAACTGATTTTTTGACAAAGATGCTAAAATTATACAATGAAAAAAAAGAAAGCATATTCAAAAAAATGGTGCTGCCATGACTGGATGTCAACCTGCAGAATAAAAATAGATCCATAACTGTTGCCATGCACAAAACTCAAGTCCAAATGCATTAAAGACCTCAATATAAGTCTGACCACACTGAACCTGATAGAGAAGAAAGTGGGAAGTAACCTTCAATGCATGGATACAGGAGACCACTTCCTGAATATAATCCCAGTAGCACAGACAATAAGAGCATCAATAAATAAGTGGGAGCCCCTAAAACTAAGAAGCTACTGTAAAGCAAAGGACACACTCAATAAGACAATAAAGCAGTCTACTAAATGGGAAAAAGCCTTCACCAACTCCAAATCAGACAAAGGACTGATCTCCAACATATATATATATATATATATATATATATATATATATATATATATATATGTATATGTGTGTGTGTGTATGTGTGTGTGTATGTATATAAATACATATATATGTATATATATATATGTAAAAACTCAAGAAATTACACATTTAAAATTCTAAACAACCCAATTAAAAAGTGGTATATTGAATTAAAACAGAGAATTCTCAACAGAAGAATTTCAAATGGCCAAAAGATACTTAAGGACATTTTCTTCTTCCTTAGCTATCATGGTAATGCAAATCAAAACAACTTTGAGATACCGTCATACACCTGTCAGAATGGGTAAGATCAAAAACACTAATTATAGCTTATGCTGGAGAGGTTGTGGAGCAAGGGGAACACTCATCCATTACTGGTGTGAATTCAAACTTGTACAACCACTTTGGAAATCAGTGTGGGAGTTTCTCAAAAAATTGGGAATCAGCCTACTTCAGGATCCAGCAATCCTACTCTTGGTAAGATGCTCAATCGTACTACAAGAGCATTTGTTCAACTATGTTCATAGCAGCATTACTTGTAATAGCCAGAACCTGCAAACAACCTAGATGCCCCTCAACTGAAGAATCGATAAAGTGTGGCACATCTACTCTATACATTAGAGTACTACTCAGCAGTAAAAAATAATTACATCTTGAATTTTGCATGCAAATGGACAAACTTAGTGAGTGAGGTAACGCAGATCCCCCCCCCCAAAATATGGTATGTACTCACTCATAAGTGGATACTAGTCATAAACAAAGGACAATGAGCCTATAGTTCAGGATCCTAAAGAAACTAAGTAAAATGTGAACCCAAATAAAAACATATATAGACCCACCTGGAATTTAGAATCAGACAAAAATTTGGGAGCAGGGTGGCAGGGAGTAGAAAGAAGGGGAGAAGGGGGAATAAGGACAACTTGAGGGAATGGGATAGTCGAGATGGAGGAAGTACAGATATGAGATGAAAGAAAGAGATATCTTGATTGGGAGAGCCATTATGGAGTTAGAAAGAAACCTGGCTCTAGAAAAATGCCCAAGAATCCACAGGGATGACCTCAGCTAAGACCCTAAGCAATAGAGGAGAGGGTGTCTGAACTGAACTTACCCTGTAGTCGGAGTGATGATTATAACTTAAATACCTCCATAAAACCTTCAACCAACAATAGATGGGAACAGAAGCAACAACAGACCCGCATCAGAGCAATGGGCTGAGCTCCCAAGATCCTGTTTGAAGACTGGAAGGAGTGAGAGTATAAGCAAGGAATTCAAGACCATGAGGGAGTCATCCACTGAGACAGTTTGCTTGAGCTAATGGCAGCTCACCAACTCCAACTTGACTGGGAGTGAATGAGCATGGGAACAACTAAGCCCCTCAGAAAGGGGTTGACAGCTGGAGCAGCCTGAGGGGCCACTGATAGTGACACTGGATGTGTCTCTACTGCATATACTGACTTCATGGGATCCTATTCTCTTTGGATGTGAACCTTGCTCAGTGTAGATGAAGTGGGGAGGGCCTTGAACTTTCCACAGGGCACGGTGCATGGCTCTCCCTTAGGGTTGGAGGGGTGGGGGAGAGGGTTTGTGGAGTAAGAGGGAGGGGACTGGGAGAAGGGTAGAGAGTGGGGATTTGGATTGGTATTTTTTAAGTAATAATAAAAAATTAAAAAAAATAATTTCAATATATAAAAGAGATTTAGAATTATGATTGTCAGAAAAGAAAAAAAAACTCTTTGTGCACTCAAATAGTATATCTAATAGTGCATAGAACACAGAGATACATCTCTTTCAGATTTTGGTTATTTCACAAAATGCCTCAAATAGATTCTTGCATTATTTATGTTTTGTCATGATGAATGTCCTTAAAAATATTCTTTATTCCTTTGTTTATTTAAAGCAGGATTTCAGTTCGTGGAAACAAGTTTTAAAAACAATATGTGAATTTTAATAGAAAAAGATTTTTGCGTACGGGGACATGGGTGATAATGAGTCTAATGCTAGTATAAGGAGTTGGTGAATATGATAAATGTGCACTGCATATGTTCATAATGTTGTCAAACAATAAAAATACCGGTTAATAAAAATATGTTATGAAAATAAATAATATAATGTATCTAGTGATTTATGACTTGAAATGTATGTTGAACAGTATGTGAGAAGTAGATAGAAGTACTATTACTTTCAAAGAAAATAACAGTTTTCATAAATGTTCATGTACATTAATGTACATTTCATTTTGTTAGATATAGTCAGTATTAAAAATGGTTTGTTTCTGTGAAATAAATGCAGAGACTTTTAACTGCATTGCATTTGTTTCAATACTGGTCCACATCCCAGATTCCAAAATTGCCACTTTTTAAAACCCTTGCAACCACCACAATGTGGTGGTATAATTTTTATATTTTGAGTTATAGAAAAACATTATGGAGTTCAGAAATTAGAAGATACAACTTATTAAATGTCGTATTTAGTAAAGCATGTCAACATGTGAATCTATAAAGTACATTATTAACTACTGAGGAAATATGTACATGTCTAAAAATAAGGAGATAATATAAAAAACAATTTAATGTAAGATCAAAAAAGTACACAATGAAGAAAATTGCTTTTTTATATATACAGAATTGATAAGTGTAATTATGAATTACTTTATTCTGAACATGCTTCATTATCTCTTCAGTTCTATAATCTTTTTTCTGTTTTATATAAGATAACAAAAAAAACTGGTGCTGGATAATTATGAAAGAAAATGTATTTGATTTTTAATTCTACTAGCTAAAAATACTGAGTCAATGTGGAGTCTACTGAGCCCTTGCATCTATGTAAAAATACAAGCAGAAAGGCAGATTGTTCACTGTAGAAGAGGATATGGTAAGGTTAAAAAATTCAGCAGTTGCCTTTGCTAGGATACATTTGAATATTTATTTGGAAAGGATACAAACATTAATGTTCCTTTCTCAAATTTTCACAAACTCATCTCTGATGTTCTCACTCTCCAGAAAAAAAAAAAAAACAAAAAAAACCCTTTGGAATCAAATCAAGTTTCTGTGAAATCCTTCCCAGAGGAAAAGAGGCACCATCCCAATGTGTGACTTCAGTTTTGATGCTTTAATTTAGGCCTGTTGGTTCATGAGCCTGAGTCTTTGCACATTCTTTAAATCTGATGGGATGATCAAACACAGTCTCCAATGTTTTGGTTTTCATTTCACTAGTCATAGATGAGATAAGAACTTATTGTATCTTGTTATAGCTTAATGCAATAATGAATATTTAAACTTAAACTGAAATAGGCTTTTGTTTACTGCAAAAGAACCACAATTCAACCCTAAAACATGATACTGGTAATTGTCTATTACTTTTTGACACTGTCTAAGGCAAGACTTGTAGTGAGCCGGACAGGATCGCCATTACAAGATGGCCGACATCCTGTCTTGTTGGAAACAAACAACTCCATATTTGGCTATGCCTTTGAGAGCTGCATGTCACCCACTTCCCGCATGCGCGGTGGATGAGGATCCTTGAGCCTATCCCGATGCAGTCTGGTGTCAGCTGTTGGTGGCAGCCAATCACAGGGCGACCCGTGTGCCAATTCCCTATTTAAGCAGCTGCCTAAGAGCCCTTCACCCCCTTCACTTCATGTTGTCTCTACCCTTAGCTCCCTGCCCCTTCACTCCCTGCCCCTTCACTTCATGCTCTCCCAGCCCTTCCCTTCTTGCCGCTTGTTTTCCTGTCCCCCTCATTTCATGCTCCCCATCAATCAAGGGTACTCCAGTAAAGCGTGATCTAAATGGAATCCTGATGTGATGGTTGTTCTTTCTCGCTGGTCGAGAGGTCCACCACAAAGACTACTCTTTCAAGATTGGAGGTCACAATGTGCTAGATGCTAAATCAATTTCCTAATTTGCTTTATTAAACAACATGAGATATAGTTCAACATAGTCATAGTAAAAATAAGCTGCAATAAGATTGTTTAAATGCAAAAACATGAAACATTACATAAAAACACAGGTTGATTTTTGATCCAGTGTTTAAATCTTAAAGCACTAATAATATATTTTATACAATTACTTTTCTTATTCTCTTACTGCTTATCTGCTATTATATCTTATTCTTAAATAATACAATTATTGTAGAAGTCTGTTTGTTATTTTTCCTTATTGTTTATACAAATAATAACAATTAACTGGTCTTTCTGTTTAAAAATATGTTAATTGGTTTTACAATGTATTCCAAAATATATTTGGTATCAAACATTTTACAAACTCTAAAAAAGAAACTCCTTCAAATAAGCTGTGGGAACCATTGCTGGAAAATAGAATCAGAAACTTAATAACATAAAATAAGTCCTAAAGAAGACTAAGTTTTTTAACACTGCGAAGTGGATATGGGAGGGTCAGATAATAGGATATACAGTGGTTTTAAAGCCAGCCTTGCCTACTCTGTTTCTAATAAAATGGGTTCAAAAAAAATGCTGTATGGCTCATTGGATAATAATACTTAAAGTGCAATGAGAACCTCAGAATCCCAACATCCATGTAAAAGGTTAAGGTGAGTCAACTGTCTTAGTCTTTCTTTTGCTATGAAGAAATGCAATGACAAAAGCAACTCATATAAGAGGAAGCACTTAATTGCTTACAGTTTTAGAGGTTTAGTTCATTATCAATTTTACAAGGAGTATAGCAGCATGAACGGAAGGAAGCACTGGAAAAATAACTGAGCATAGTATATCCTGATGGATGAAACACTGGGCTAGAAAAGGATTTTTGAAACATCAAAACCAAATCTAGTAACACAGTTCCTCCAACAAAGCCATGTCTCCTAATCATTGTAACTCTTTCAAATAGTACCTCTACATGGTGACTAAGCATTTAAATGCATTAGCCTGGGATTGGGGAGCAAGTTTTGTTCAAACAACCAAAACAAACATGTATCTAAAAAGCTCTATCACTATAAGTGCAAGACTTAGAATGGTCTCTGAAGTTTTCTGGCTTCAGAAAACAAATGCAGTCTTGGGAAATATGGAATGGTAGAGCAGACACTAGATGTCCTCCTCAGAGATGCTCCTACATGCATTCTAAAAAATGTACAAGGCAAATATTTACTTAAACACATACAAATACTAATTTTATTTTCTAAATATCTTGTTTCTCTATTATATGTTAATAATCACTCTCTTTGAAAAGAAAGGACAGTCTACCCCACAAAACATTCAAAGATATAAAAATACCATAAAGAAAATATTTATATGTGAAAACTATACACTTTAAGTTCAGTAATGCTTTTGTTTAATTTTTTTTTTTAGTTTTTAAGCCATGTAAATACAGTTTTTTTTTCACATATATTTTTCTTTATTGTTGTCTTTCTCACTACAATGCAGTTCACAGGTCTGACCTGTGATTCTACATTTGTTTTCTGCATGGGTGTTGTTTTCCCTGTTTTTTGTTTATTGAAGTTTTATTTGTTTACTTTAGTTATTTTTCCTTTTTTGCAGTCAATTTCTAACTCCGTGGAAAGAGTGGCATGCAACTTTAGCTAAGTCCAACTTCTAAATAATAGTGATCCACTTATTTTTGCCTCTAATTTGCTGGGATTGCAAATAGAGCCAGCATGAATGTCTGGAGCCTTGCTTTTTATTGCATTCATATCTGAGATAACAGTACTAGTTTTCAAAGATTAGTGATCCTAATACTTAAAATGATAATTTTGCTTTTTGTATTTTGTATTGTATAAATATGATGAGAAATGTATATTGCTGTTTTCTAATTTAATTTTTATGGCTTGAAGAATTTACTACCTAGGATAAGAGCAAATCCGTAGAATATTTTTTGTTGAATTTATCTTAAGTTTATAAGATAAATTCTGAGAAACTGTCTTTTTTCTTGGTTGAAGTGTGCTTATGCTTTCATTTTTATTTTTATCAATTTTCTATTATTCTTGAGAATTTATATGTGTACACAATGAAATACATATTTCCTTTTCCTACAATAATTTTGGGTTTCAAGTAAAACTAAATAAAAGGCGTAGAGATTTTCTGTATGAACTCTGACCTGCATAAGATCTCTAGCTGAGCCGGGCGGTGGTGGCGCACACCTTTAATCCCAGCACTCGGGAGGCAGAGGCAGACGGATCTCTGTGAGTTCGAGGCCAGCCTGGTCTACAAGAGCTAGTTCCAGGACAGGAACCAAAACCACAGAGAAACCCTGTTTCGAAAAAAAAAAAAAAAAAAAAAAAAAGATCCCTAGCTGAGTCAGTCTATCATTTTACCTAAAGTTGTACATCATTGTTTTCAGAACCCATACTTTGCACTTTCCTTTGCAATTAACGGTTTATGATATGTATATATTGAAAACTTTTTTTTACATATTGTACATTTGTATGAGTGTTTGCTTCACCTCAACCCCACCCCACCCACCCCACCCCCAGATATATAAAATGAATCCATCTGCTCACCTCTAAAATCATCAGAACAAAAGACTTTGTGGTTCTTTGTGTTGGTTTCTCTGATTAGATTCATTTATTATTGGGTGCAATCTTTTTTTTTTATATGGTGGTAGGCTTCATAAAATTCTAGATTCTTCTTTATTTTCAGACATTTTTTTCTTCTTTTTTTCCTGACACTGAAACACTTGTTTCCTCCTAGAGATGAAGCTTTGAAGTTCAGCTCTTTTCTCTTTTATCCTTTGTTTTCTATTCCTTTCTTTCTGCCACTCTTGGATACGAACAGGGAAAAATAAATTCTTCCATTATTTACTTGTGACTAATTAGCTAATATTCTTTTTATCCTTATAGTACATAGCTTTATTAGTATATGCTTCCCATTATTGCAATGAAGAATGCAATGTGGGAAACTTTAAATATTGATTTGTCTCATCAGCTTAGAGAGAAAAATATATACATTGTTTACTTTTTTCCCATTTTTCTTTTATTCTGGAATTCACTTTACCTATGTAAAAGGCCTAATCCTTCTATGTGTGGCAATACATTCCCTTATATAATTTATAATTTTTGTGACTTTATTTATTTATATTTAATGGATATTTTGATTCATATAGCTATCCATGATTTCATTCTTAAACATATTAGGGCTTTGGAGAAGCCTCATTTGATAAAATTTTTACTACTCAATTGTAAGGATCTAGGTTTAGATACTGAGAATCTATGTAAAATCTGGGCTCAGAGCCATGTTCCCAGCACTGAAGTGTTAGAAATATGGAGACATAGGAAATGGCGGTGAGAGAAAAGGAGATAGATTGAATTTTTGACAAGAAATGTTAATAGACAAAACTGATTCCCTAAGATAGAGCTTAATGCAGTAGAACAGGATTTGGTAAGATCAGAACTTCACTTTCCCCCATGTTAAATCTGAAAAGATTCTAAGATGTATCACTGGATCAGTAGTTGTTTGTAACTACTTGATTAAAATTAAATAAAATCCATGGAATGGAGATGTAGAGTTAGACCTTACTGGTACCCATTTTGTTTTCATAAAGGAGTATAATTCAAAGCCTGGGGTTCTGTACTAGTAATTCAAACAATGGTGATGTGAAGGAAGGTGGTTCAGGAGTTCAAGGTCAGCCATATTTACATAGAGTTAAATTCTGTCCCTAGGCCGCAAAAACAGTGAATCATCCCTGTTGCTCCCTAGGCCACTTCTTCTTTCAAATAAGTTACCCTGTTTTGGTGAGAAGTCCAAGCAAGATTCAGTGATTTTGCAGCTTACAGAAAGGTGCATTCCGAATCACTTTTATCTTATACTTTAGAAACTTACTGAGACATGTAATATTTTTCAAAGACTTACACCTCCTGAACTCCTACAGCATGGGTGTATTATAACTAGTTCTTTATTCAGAGCCTTCTAAAATGGCTACTTTCTAGGGTACATCCTATGTTTTAAAGAAGAACACAACAATATGTTTATTTCTGTGGAGCTGAGTTTAGATGGCTCATATTTACATAATTTTATAGTCTGGAACTAAGAATTACATTAACAATTCTTGAGTAGCAGCAGAAATGAAGAAGACGGCACTCCTGAGAGTGGACGTGACTTTAAGTGTGGGGACAGCACGAGCTTTCTAACGTCTCATTCTCGTGACATGTAGATGTTTACATAGTGCCTGTCTTCCTCTGCTGGCTCTGTTTTCATTCTTACAGCCTAGATCCAGCTGAGTGTTGAGTCATTTGCTCACAATTTTTAACATTAGCCTATATAAATTATCTCTATTCATTATTTTCAACATCTCAAGCAAGACAGTTAAGAACTGCTATTTAATTTGGACTATATGCTGATATCCTGTCACAAAAAGAAGGAGGAGGAGGAAGAAAGCAATAGAAACATTGATCTGGATTTGCAGAGCATATATCTATATATCTAGTGGAAAGAACAACAAGTAATTTAGGACATTTGCAGTCATACTATGCCTAGATCCTTAGATCCGTTTGTGTGACTAATGGTTTACCATGTCTATGAGAAAAGTTTTATGCACCATTTTTAGGAAGAATATGAAACAGCAAGGCAAAAAAAAATTAATGTAATCAATGACAATGCATCCAGAAATATGCTTAGAATCTGCTTGTTTTTTATTGTTTAACTTACTTTTTCTTCCTTTTCCTTTCAGTCAAATTATTTCAGGTTTGCACAAAAGGGAAAAAAGAAACAGAAAATCTATTTTGCTTAGGATCTCAAATATCAGAGTAGCATACCTTCATTAATCACAGTTTTGTAAAAATATGAGTGTTTTTACATTCACTGTAATGTCTATTACATTTTATGTGCTTGTGTTATAGGTTCTTTCAGCATAGAATCTAAAGAAATTTTTGGTGGCATGCCCTAAAGAGAGTGAAGTACTATGGATTATATTTTTGTCTTTACCTAAATATTTGTAAGGTATGGTGACCCTTCTCTTTTTTAAAATCAAAGAGGACTGTAATTTTGATTTATGATATTTTTCCCATGTTTCTTTATAAAAGTCACAATATAAAGTCACAAAGACAAAAGCCTTTTTAGAATACTGTTTTTTTAATAGTGAACATATGCACAGAAATGTCCTAGTGTCTTGGTTTTTGATGAAATAAAATAGTCTTTATATATCCTCAAAAGCATTTAATCATAATGAGACATTCTGACCCTTAAGAGGCAGAGATATCAAGACACAACTGTACTTCTATTGTTTAAATGATAGATTATATTCTTCATTTAGACAAACTGCTCAGTGTCCATAATTGACTCAATATTTGTTTTTTTAAACAATATTGGATTTCTGCCAGAAAGACTGGGACCATGATTGGAATATTGTGCAGTCAGGTCACAAGACAGACTGTGTAGGATTTCTTCCTTCTGCTCTAAGCCATACTATTCTTGTCTATCTTCTAACTAAGAAGTTTATTTCTCAAGATTCATTCAAAGTTCATGTTTTAATTGTACTAATACTTCTAGGAAGGCTTTTGCTTTTGTTTTATAAATATCTTCAAATTCTCTCTACCATTTTTTTCAGTGTGAAATATATTACTTTATCTTAATGAATGAAGAAATACTGACATATGATGCTCTTCTACATGAATTAATTTCAAAGTCACCTTGTCTGAATGGATCAGGATTATTCTTGTCAATAAATTAAATCTCTTATTCACCAGTACAAATTTCTTTCTTTCTTTCTTATCCTCCAAATTAATAAGGAATGGTTAACCTTATCATGGCAGTATTTCAAGGTCTTTTTTTATTGATATTTATTGAGGTCTACATGGGTCCCCATGCTCCCAATTTACTCAGAAGATCTTGTCTTTTACTACTTTCTACTTCCCATGTAGATTAGATCTATATAATTCTGTTTTAGTGTCCTCGTTGTATAAATTCTCTGGGATTGTGTTTTTTAGGTTGGTTTTCTTTGCACTATGTTTAAAAACCACCTATGTGTAAGTACATGTGATAATTGTCTTTCTGTGTCTGGGTTACCTCACTCAAAATAATGTTTTCTAGCTCCATCCATTTTCCTGCAAAATTTAAGATGTCGTTATTTTGTGTGTGTGTGTGTGTGTGTGTGTGTGTGTGTGTGTGTTTCACTAAGGTAATAAATTGCTTCAATGTTTTCCTAAAATGCATATGCAAAAGATTCTGATTGCTGATTGATACATATGTAGCTTTATTAAGTAAAGTACTTCATGTGGTTATTTAATGTAAAAAGCCACACAAAATTATATCTTTTAACTATGGAAGCAGTGGGGCTTCCTATGATGGATCTCCCAGCACACAGCACTATGACAAATGACAAGGAAAGTAAATAGGTTATTAGATGACATCTGCTTAAGATATGTGGCTTTACTTAAAACTGATCTGATGACATCAAAAATATATGCCAATATGGATATATATGTGTGTGTGTGTGTGTTTATATTTTCCCAAATGTAAATACATAGTTTATTTGACTGAACATTTGCTCCATTGCTCACAAAATGGTTTGGGATTCTAAACAACCTTTATGAAAGAAAGCCTTACTAGAGAAGCTGAGATACCTGTGACATGACTGAAGCTGCTTCCTCTTCATACTTTGCATTCTCAATCTCTTATAACTGTCACCATCCTATCTTCCTGCATTGATGAAACTTTCAACCATGATAAAGCTTTTTCCCTTGGTCTGCTTTCATAGGGTTCTTTTTCACAGAGATAGGAAAGTTACTAAGATATGTGCATAATTATATGGATGAATAGATTCTGTCTGAATAGAAACAAATATGAAAATCTACTCACCAAACTGACAACAACTTTCTAAATTTTCCATATTAGGTAAGAAAATTAGACATGATTCATGATTATATCCCTATCAATTCCAAGTTAGTGTACCATCTTTGGAGTGTAATTGTTATAGAAATGTAATTCCTCCAACTCATTCCTCTGGTAAAAAAATCAGCTTTTACTTATGACGGGTTAGTTTACCACACATGGAAAATAGACAATTTCTCCAGTGGATGGAGATAGATGAACTGAAGTCTACTTTGCTAACCACCTTCAGAGTTTTTCTAGCATATGAATTAGCCAAAAGTTTTTATAAAGACAAATATAGCACATATGGCAAGCTTCATGAGTCATTTACTTTATGCATCTATTGTTTATTTTCTTTATTGTTTTCTTTAAAAATATAAAAACAATGTCTCAAAAACATAAATAAACAATCCTTGATTCTGGGTTGAACTAGGTTCTAACTTGATGGTTTTCATTTTAAAAAAATTGTGACTATACCAAAGACTGAAGAAATGGATATTTCCTTCTTGTCAGATAAACACAATGCACCTTGCTTAATAACAATACTCTAGTAACTTGAGCAGATCTTATCTGTACAAATGGAAGGCTGATACTCATGCAGTTTATAGATCTGTGTGGATTCATTCATTCTTGCTTTCTGCCTGGGGCATAATTTTAAAAGCAATCTCCATATCTGCTGTGATTCTTAGGTATCTTTTTATCTTATCTCCTGTTAATGTTACATAGACCAGTCATTTTGTGCAGATCAACAATACAGCACATGACATACAATGACCTTATTTTTCATATAGGTACTCTTAAGAAATCAGGTAAGGATTAATATTTAGCTCATATTGACCTTATTACTAGCTCCTTAAGATACTCAAAAAATTCCCTTTCACTCCCTGTCTTGCATATTTTCTTATTTTGCTTATCTTTGTTGTTCATTCTTTTCCAAATAGAAACTATATAAATATTTAGTAACATTTTTCATGTGCATATAAAAAGCAACTGTTGAAAATTTTCAAAATTTATTTAAATTCAGTTACTGAACAGCTGTATCCCACTTCTTATATTGCTGTTTATACTATAAGAGAGCCTGTACTGCAGAATTACCATTATTGACACTGAAGGGGATTCAGCAGAATGAGTGGTTAAATCAAGTAGAAAAGATTGTTAACTGTATGTTGTACCATAATGTTTAATGTACATTTCTTCTATAAATGTTTGAGATTTTCAGAATATGTCAGGTAGTGGTGTCATTTGCCTTCTATCCCAATCCTACATGAGAGATGTCAATGTATCTCTGAATTCAAGGCAGCAGAGGGAATACTACTTAGTGACAAAAACAATGACATCTTGCAATTTTCAGACAAATGGATGAATTGAGAAAAACAATATTGAGTGAGGTTACCCAGATCTAGATCCTAAGATCCAGATCCTAAGAGGGACACACATGGATCCTAAATAGAAAGCTGTTGTAAGAGAAGGTCCCTTTGTCTCATTCTGGCACCCGGCTAGCTTACACCCAAAATAATCACACAGAAATTGTATTAATTAAATTACTGCCTGGACCATTAGCTCTAATTTCCCATTTGGCCTATTCTTACATCTTAATTCAACCTATTTCTACCAATGTGTTTGTGGCTTAACAGGAAAAATTCTAACCAGTGTCAGTCTCAGGCAGGAGCTTCATGGCATCTGCCACTCTGCCCTTCTTCCAAGAATTCTATTCTGTCTACTCCACCTATCAAAAGACTAAGGCAGTTTCTTTATTCAACCAATGAAAACAACACATAGATAGAAGGACTTCCTACCTTCTTAGGGTCCTCTTTGTTCTCTATATTCTCTGGAGTTGCAGATTGTAGGCTGTATATTCATTGTTTTATGTCTATAAGATACTTATGAGTGAATACACATATTTGTCTTTCTGGATCTGGGTTACCTCACTCAATATTGTTTTTCTCAATTCATACATTTGCCTGAAAATTGCAAGATGTCATTCCCCTTTTTCTGTTTAAAGAAAACAGAAAGACTTTTACTTTAACATAGTAAAATTACATATAACAAAGCAGTTATCAAGCAAGAATTATAGTTACAATATTTATATATATATTGTCTTTTATCATAACAAACAACTATAACTATCTATCTATTTTTCAACTATATCAAAGATTTCAGAAGGATATAATATTACAACTTCCAAAACTCTAGAAATGACAGAGACATCTCAATGCCTGGACAGTCACCCAAAGTTCCTCTGTATCATTGGGGCATCCATCTTCAGCCTACAGGCCTATAGTATCCAGCAGACATTTCCACAAAGCAGTAAAGTTTAAAGACTGTTCAGTCACTTTATTCTCTATCCTGCAGAAGGTCTCGCAGACTCTTTCATCAAGCAGGAATCCCAAAAGACCATCTTACCTTTAGCCAAGTTCAGCAGTCCACTCTCTGCAGGTTTTTTATGACCAGTTTATGCAACAGTGCGGACAAGAGCAGTTTCTTGCCTAAATGGCTAACCAACTCCAATCAGAGCCTCTTCGATGCCCATCTTCCTTTCAAAGTAGTTTGGTGCTGACAAACCCCCTCCCCCAGCTCCTTCTGCAGGGCTGTCTTTCTTTCGCATGACCCAGCACCCCCAGCACCCCTCCCCAACCCTGTCCCGCTGTATGCTAGGACCAGTGCTCAACTACAGTCTTAAGCTCCTAAACTAAGGCGACCCACCCAGAGCGGTGAGTGCCTGCCAGCCGGGCAGGCCTCAGGGTCCCCTGTAAGGGAGCCAGGCACCTCCAGCTCCGGCGCCAGGCTTCCTGCGCGCTCCTGGATACCACCCCCCCCACTTGCTCCATTCATCCTGTTGGCCCTGGATCATTGGGCTACCGGCGGCCCTGTTTAGTGGCTGAGGAATCCCATCAGGAAGGTTGCGGAGGAATCCCATCTGGACGGGAACGGTTCCTGCTTCTACACTGAAGAGATATACCCTGAGAGTCAATCACAGCAAAGTCTGGACCAAGAGACCAGGCCTCTCCTGGCTCCATTTGAAGGAAGAGATGGGAAGGCGCCAATACAAGAATTCCTCCAACAATCTGAAAGGCAACATGACACCACCAGAAACCAGGGATCCCGAAATAAGAAGAATTGTACACCCTACTCCTGAAGAAATAGAAGAAATCGACTCAAAAGTGAACTATATGAAAATAATAGAGGACCTTAAACAGGAGGTGAAAAACTGCCATAAACAATTAGAGATTACAAACAAAAAGGTAGAGGAAATGAATAAATCGCTCAAAGACACGCAAGAAAACCAAGAGAAACAAGAAAAAGCAATCAAACAGGTTAGGGAAGCAGTTCAAGACATGAAGAATGAAATGGAAGCAATAAAGAAAGCACAAACCGAGGGAAGAATGGAGATGGAAAATCTGGGTAAACGAACAGGAATGACAGAAACAAGTACTAACAACAGATTACAAGAGATAGAAGAGAGAATATCAGACACTGAAGATACCATAGAAAAAATAAACACACTGATCAAAGAAAACAGCAAAACCAACAAATTCTCATCACAAAACATTCAGGAAATTTGGGACACAATAAAAAGACCAAACCTAAGAATAATTGGAGCAGAAGAAGGAGAAGAAGTGCAGCTCAACGGTACAGAAAATATACTTAATAAAATTATAAAAGAAAACTTTCACAACCTGAAGAAAGAGGTACCTATGAAGGTTCAAGAAGCATACAGAACACCAAATAGGCTGGATCAAAAAAAAAAACATCCCCTCGCCATATAATAATCAAAACACAAAATAGAATAAAGAAAGAATATTAAGAGCCACAAAGGAAAAAGGCCGAGTTACTTATAAAGGTAAACCTATCAGACTTACACCTGACTTCTCTATGGAAACCATGAAAGCCAGAAGGTCCTGGATAGATGTACTGCAAAAACTAAGAGATCATGGATGCAAGCCCAGACTACTATATCCAGCCAAGCTTTCATTCACTATAAATGGAGAAAACAAAATTTTCCAGGATAAAAACAAATTCAAACAATATGTAGCCACAAATCCAGCCTAACAGAAAATTATAGAAGGAAAATCACTAACCAAGGAGTCCAACAATGCCCACAATAACTCAGTCATCTAGAGACCTTTCACCAGCGCAACTCAAAGAAGGGAAACACACAAACCCTACTACTAAAAAAGTGACCGGAGTTAACAACCACTGGTCATTAATATCACTTAATGTCAATGGGCTCAACTCACCTATAAAAAGGCACAGGCTAAGGGATTGGATACGAAAACAGGATCCAACATTCTGCTGTCTACAAGAAACACACCTCAACCACAAAGACAGGCACCTATTCAGAGTAAAGGGCTGGGAAAAGGCTTATCAAGCAAATGGTCCTAAGAAACAAGCAGGGGTGGCCATACTAATTTCTAACAAAGTTGACTTCAAACTTAAATCAATCAGAAGAGATGGAGAGGGTCATTTTATACTCATAACAGGAACAATTCATCAGGATGAAGTCTCAATCCTGAATATCTATGCCCCGAATATAAAAGCGCCCACGTATGTAAAAGAAACATTACTAAAACTCAAGGCAGCCATCAAACCACACACACTAATAGTAGGAGACTTCAACACTCCTCTCTCACCAATGGACAGGTCAATCAAACAGAAACCTAACAGAGAAATTAGAGAATTAATGGAGGTAATGAAGCAAATGGACTTAACAGACATCTATAGATTATTCCACCCGAAGAGGAAAGAATATACCTTCTTCTCTGCAGCTCATGGAACCTTCTCGAAAATTGACCACATACTCGGTAACAAAGCTAACTTACACAGTTACAAAAAAATATTAGTAACCACCTGTGTCTTATCAGATCACCATGGATTAAAGTTAGAATTCAACAACAATGCTACCCCCAGAAAGCCTACAAACTCATGGAAACTGAACAGTCAACTTCTGAACCATACCTGGATTAAGGAAGAAATAAAGAAAGAAATTAAAGTCTTCCTTGAATTCAATGAAAATAAAGAAACAACATACTCGAACTTATGGGACACTATGAAAGCAGTGCTAAGAGGAAAGTTCATCGCACTAAGTGCCCACTTAAAGAAAACAGAGAAAGCACATATTGACGACTTAACAGCCCACCTGAAAGCTCTAGAAAAAAAAAGAAGCAGACTCACCTAGGAGGAGTAGAAGATTGGAAATAATCAAACTGAGAACTGAAATCAACAAAATAGAAACACAGAAAACAATCCAAAGAATCAATGAAACAAAAAGCTGGTTCCTGGAGAAAATCAACAAGATTGATAAACCCCTATCCAAACTAATCAAACGGCAGAGAGAGAATATGCAAATTAATAAGGTCAGAAATGAAAAGGGGGACATAACCACAGACACAGAGGAAATTCAGAGAATCATCAGATCATATTACAAAAGCCTGTATAACACAAAAGTGGAATATGTAAAAGAAATGGACACTTTTTTAGATGAATACCATATACCAAAGTTACACCAGGACCAGGTGAACAATCTAATCAGACCTGTTGGTTGCGAAGAATTAGAAGTTGTTATCAAAAACCTCCCTACCAAAAAAACCCTAGGACCAGATGGTTTCAATGCGGAATTCTACCAGAACTTCCAAGAAGAGCTAATACCCATACTCCTTAATGTATTCCACAATATAGAAACAGAAGGGTCATTACCTAATTCCTTTTATGAAGCTACAGTTACTCTGATACCAAAACCACACAAAGACTCAACCAGGAAAGAGAATTACAGGCCAATCTCACTCATGAACATCGACGCAAAAATTCTCAACAAAATACTGGCAAACCGAATCCAAGAACACATTAGGAAAATTATCCATTATGATCAAGTAGGCTTCATTCCTGAGATGCAGGGCTGGTTCAACATACGAAAATCTATCAATGTAATATAGCATATAAATAAACTGAAGGAAAATAACCATATGATCATCTCATTAGATGCTGAAAAAGCATTCGACAAAATTCAACATCCATTTATGTTAAAAGTCTTGGAGAGATTAGGGATACAAGGGTCATACCTAAATATAATAAAAGCTATATACAGCAAGCCGAGAGCTAACATCAAATTAAACAGAGAGAAACTCAAAGCCATCCCGCTTAACTCAGGAACACGACAAGGATGTCCACTCTCTCCATACCTCTTCAATATAGTACTTGAAGTTCTAGCAATAGCAATAAGACAACATAATGGATCAAGGGGATTCGAATTGGAAAGGAAGAAGTTAAACTTTCGTTATTCGCAGAGGATATGATAGTGTACTTAACCGACCCCCAAAACTCCACCAAAGAACTTTTACAGCTGATAAACAGCTTTATTAATGTGGCAGGATACAAGATCAACTCCAAAAAATCAGTCGCCCTCTTATACACAAAGGATATGGAAGCAGAGAGGGAAATCAGAGAAGCTTCACCATTCACGATAGCCACAAACAGCATTAAATATCTTGGGGTAAATCTAACCAAGGAAGTGAAAGATCTATTTGACAAGAACTTTAAGGCATTGAAGAAAGAAATTGAAGAGGATACCAAAAAATGGATGGATCTACCTTGCTCTTGGATTGGGAGGATCAACTTAGTAAAAATGGCAATTCTACCTAAGGCAATTTATAGATTCAATGCAATCCCCATCAAGATCCCATCAAAATTCTTCACAGATCTGGAGAGGACAATAATCAACTTTATATGGAAAAACAAAAAACCCAGGATAGCCAAAACAATCCTATACAATAAAGGATCTTCTGGAGGCATTACCATCCCTGACTTCAAACTCTATTACAGAGCTACAGTAATGAAAACAGTGTGGTACTGGCATAAAAACAGAGAAGTCGACCAATGAAATCATATAGAAGACCCGGATTTTAACCCACAAAGCTATGAACACCTCATTTTTGATAAAGGAGCTAAAAGTATACAATGGAAGAAAGAAAGCATCTTCAACAAATGGTGCTGGCACAACTGGATGTCAACCTGTAGAAGAATGAAAATAGACCCACATCTTTCACCGTGCACAAAACTCAAGTCCAAATGGATTAAAGACCTCAATATCAGCCCAAACACACTGAAAAGGATAGAAGAGAAAGTGGGAAATACCCTACAACAGATGGGCACAGGAGATCGCTTCCTATGTATAACTCCAGAAGCACAGACATTAAGAGCAACATTGAATAAATGGGACCTACTAAAACTGAGAAGCTTCTGCAAAGCAAAGGACACTGTCACTAAGACACAAAGGCAACCTACTGACTGGGAGAAGATCTTCACCAACCCCGCAACAGACAAAGGTCTGATCTCCAAAATATATAGAGAACTCAAGAAACTAGACTTTAAAATGCTAATTAACCCAATTAAAAAATGGGGCACTGATCTGAACAGAGAATTCTCAACAGAAGAACTTCAAATGGCCAAAAGACACTTAAGGTCATGCTCAACTTCCTTAGCAATCAGGGAAATGCAAATCAAAACAACTTTGAGATATCATCTTACACCTGTCAGAATGGCTAAAGTCCAAAACACCAACGATAACCTTTGCTGGAGAGGTTGTGGAGGAAGGGGTACCCTCATCCATTGCTGGTGGGAATGCAATTTTGTGCAACCACTATGGAAGTCAGTGTTTCGGTTTCTTAGGAAATTCGGGATCAACCTACCCCTGGACCCAGCAATACCACTCTTGGGAATATACCCAAGAAATGCCCTATCATATGACAAAAGCATTTGTTCAGCTATGTTCATAGCAGTATTATTTGTAATAGCCAGAACCTGGAAACAACCTAGATGCCCTTCAATGGATGAATGGATGAAGAAAGTATGGAATATCTACACATTAGAGTACTACTCAGCGGTAAAAAACAATGACTTCTCGAATTTTGCATGCAAATGGATGGAAATAGAAAACACTATCCTGAGTGAGGTATCCCAGACCCAAAAAGATGAACATGGGATGTACTCACTCATAATTGGTTTCTAGCCATAAATAAGGGTCACGGAGTCTACAATAGGTGAATCTAAAGAAGCTAAGTAAGAAGGGGAACCCAAGGAAAAACATATAGTTATCCTCTTGGCTAAGGGAAGTAGACAAAATTGCCGGGGAGAAAATTGGGATCTTGGGGTGGGGTGGGTTGGGGGTAAGGGTAGATGGGGAGAGAAAAGTTAGAAGGGAGGGAGGTCGGGCCTTGGAAAAGCAGGAGGATTGGGATAAAGGAAGGTTGGACAGGGGAGCACGGAACCACAATTCTTAGTTAAGGGAACCACTTTAGGGTTGGCACAAGACCTGACCCTAGAGGGGCTCCCAGGTGCCCAAGCTGAGGTCCCCAGTTAGTTCCTTGGGCAGTTGAGAATAGGGAACCTGAAATGACCCAATCCTTGAGCAATACTGACGAATATCTTGCATATCATCATAGAACCTTCATCTGGTGATGGATGGAGATAGAGACAGAGACCCACACTGGAGCACTGGACTGAGCTCCCAAAGTCCCAATGAGGAGCAGAAGGAGGGAGAACATGAGCAAAGAAGTCGGGACCACGAGGGATGCACCCACCCACTGAGACAGTGGAGCTGATCTATTGAGAGCTCACCAAGACCAGCTGGACTGTGACTGAAAAAGCATGGGATAAAACTGGACTCTCTGAACATGGCGAACTATGAGGGCTGATGAGACGCAAAGGACAATGGCACTCGGGTTTGATCCTACGTAATGTGATGGCTTTGTGGGAGCCCAGCCAGTTTGGATGTTCACCTTCCTAGATATGGACGGAGGTGGGAGGTCCTAGGTCTTACCACAGGGCAGAAAACCCTGACTGCTCTTTGGACTGGAGAGGGAGGGGGAAAGGAGTGGGGGGAGGGGGAGAAGGGTGGGAGGAGGGGGCGTAGGGGGGGAGGAGGGGGAGGGAAATGGGAGGCTGGGAGGAGGTGGAAACTTGTTTTTTTTTTCTTCTTCTTTTCTCAATAAAAAAAAAAAAGTAGTTTGGTGCTGCCAGGAGTAGACAAGTCTCACCATCATGAAAAGCCATAAGTTCTTAAGACTTTTTAAATGCCATATTCTTTAGTCTTTGAAAGATATGAAGAATGCCTTTCTAACTGAAATATATCTCTACATATCTAGAAAATCTAACTAACATGACTACAAGCTTGACTATTATCAATGATTATTCATTAACAACCTATATTTCCTAATTATACATTACCTTTTTAAATGAACTACACAATCACAATACCTTAACCAAGATCAGAAATACATATACTTATAACAAAATTGACCTTAAACTTGTATCGATAAATCAAGATTTATACCAATACAAATTATTCTATATCATAACCCTCTTTAAATGTAAAAGAACATTTATAAATATTATTTGGGAATATTGGCATAGTTATTTTTCTCCAAACTTCTTCCTGCTGTGTGGGAGCATGGTTAATCAGGTCTTTTATGGTGTATCCTGTATGCTAGGTTTATCTCAGTCAGCAGTTGAGCAAAGTAAGTTTTTGAGGGTGTTCCAAGAAACCTTTCAGGAGGGCATGGTCCAGACCATATTGGTCTAGAAGAAATCCACAGCCTCTCATTCTCTGTGAAAACAAAGAAGAACCTCTTTTCCAAAGCATCAGATCCTTAGATCCATATACTGAAATAATAATATCTTTATAATATACATGCTGGTTTAGTTTAGCCCATACAATAAAATGTCTCCCTGCACGTAGCTCCTTTACTGTTAGAAAAATTCAAAGAAAACACAATAATACACAGAATCCAGACTCTCTGTGAATTTTCCATTTTTACAAGGCTTATATTTTTTTTAATTTTTTTAATCTATGACTATCTGTACTCTGTCTCTTTAAAGACCTTACCCCCCTTTTTAAAGAATTAACATTATTTTATGACTTTCTGTACTCTTTTTCTTTTCTCTCCCAAGCCTACGTATTTTATCTAACACTATTACCCATTTAAAAGTCTTTTATGTCTGTCCTATTGCACTGTTTTTAATTCTCTACTGCCTTTAAGGGCTTTTAAAATGCTAACCAGCTTGGTTGCAGCTTCTCTAGATGTTGGCTCTGCCTCTCTCCAATTTCAAAATGGTGGACATACCATTTTTGCTAGCTCTGGGTCAGCAGTACAGTCCAGAGAATGAGCGTGCAACACATAAACACTTTTTACCCGAGTTAAAGCCAAATCTGCCAGAATTGGCAGAGCACTGCACAGCCTGGAAACATCTGTGTATGGCAGCAGGACTCTGCTATGCTCTCCTGCCTACCTAAGCCTAAGCCTAGTAGACCTGATCTCACTGCCTGCCCAGGCAGGGAGCACCAAGCCACAGACTTTGTCTCAGCAAGTGTCCTCCCAAACCTAGTGAGCACAGAAACACCTGGGCCCACAAATGCTTTATAGCCAGAATTTGCACTGGTAGCAGGGCCCAGGAAACCTTGTTTTATATGGCATGGCTTTTTGCTGTTGTTGTTGTTGTTATTGCTGAGTCAAGAAAATCTCTCTGCAGCATTCTCCAGCAAAGAGCAAAAACGTTGTTTTTTCTGTGTGTCTAGAATTAAGGTCTCTTAGGTTTTTAAATAGATTTATACCCACATTGGGCGCCATTTTGTTGTAGGAGAAGGTCACTTTGTTTCATCCCAGAGCCTGGATAGCTTACACCCAAAATAATCACACAGAAATTGTATTAATTAAATTACTGCCTGGTCCATTATCTTTAATTTCCCATCAGCCAACTTTTACATCTTAATCCAACCTATTTCTACCAACCTGCTTAACACCATGAGGTCATTGCTTACCGGGAAAGATTCTAACCAGTGTCAGTCTCAGGCAGGAGCTTCATGGCATCTGTCACTCTGTCCTTCTTTCCCGCATTTAGTGCTGTTTACTCCACCTACCTAAGTATGGCCCTATCAAAAGGCTAAGGCAGTTTCTTTATTCAACCAATACAAACAACATATAGACAGAAGTACCTCCTACACCAGAAAGGAAAAAAGACAAGATCTCCTGAGTAAATTGGGAGAATGGTGGTCTGAAAAAGAATCATAGGAGAAGGAAAGGAGGGGAACAGAGAAAAATATATAGCACCATAAAAACAATAAAGAATAAAAAAAACAACAAAAATAAATAAAAAAATCTTCTCATGGGAAAAAATTCTTATAAATAAAAAACATAAAAAGCTTATCCATAGCTAAAAGTCAATGAAATAGGTAAAAGAGAAGCCTATTAAATGGGAGAGAATCTTTTTCAGATACATATTCAATAAATAATTAATATCAAGAATAAATAAATCCTAAAAACTAATGGCCAACTTGAATAAATGTTTCTGGATGGAAACAGAGAGTGCTTAAAGGAAAAAAATGTGTGTGGCCTCTTATACAATATATGCTGATGTAAAGCATGTGTCTAGTTTCTTTTCTGACTGCAGGATTTGGTTGCTGTTCCCCATTCATGCAGAGGACTGTTATCTGTGGTCTACCTTTAAAAAAATTAATGCTCTATTATACTCAATTCTGAGCTGGTGTGGGATTTCTTTTAAGTGTCCCTCTTCATTTGGTACCCATGTGACTCCACACCTACTGGGTGAATGGGCTTACATGCCTAACTGGTCCACAGCCCAATAAGTTCCCAACCCCTGCCCAATTGGCTTGCTTTTACCTAAGCTTTTTTTTTTTTTGTAAACTCCCCACCACAGCAGTGCTAATTGCATGGGGCAACTTGGGAATGTCCCAAGCATGTTCACAACCCTCCCCCACTGCTACAGTAACTGCCACTTGGCAACTTGTGCAGATTCCAGTTTATGCTCACTGTCAGTGAGTTTTGAGCTTCGTTCTCCTTGTATGGAATTGATTTAATTGCTTATAATTTGTCAAACAAGGCATATTTCTTAGTATTTAACCAACTCCAAGGCGAAAAAAAACAAAGTGGCTCAGGGCTGTTCATGGCAAAGTGTTGTGTTGCTAGTGGAAACTCTGCAACCACAACTGCTAAACAATAAAGATTATTGCACCTAAAACAATTTGCCATACATAATAACTGATAATTAACAAATCAATATATAATGACAAACATTATCTCAGAAAATTTTAGTAACTTTTTTCCTAAAAGTTAATACTATTGAAAGGGGTAATATTAATTTGGCAGACAATTAAATCCAAGTCAATGAATACTGAGAAATTATCTGAAACAACTTATGCTGTTGAATTTGACAATCAAAATTTGTTTAAAAAGTTATGATAGATTAGCAGGTGGAGTATCTCTTTAGGAAGGTAATCAGTATTCTAGTCACATAATGTTTAAGGATGAATATAATCTTTAAAGAAAAACTTCAGACCTTGGAATCATGTGTACAGAATGAGGACCAGAATGAAGGTGCCTCAATGAAATCACTAGAAATATATAGAGGCCAGGGATTCAGGCTTTAGAAAAGACAGCAGTAATAAGATTTGAAATGATTAAGGTAATTATTGGAACTGATGAGCAGGAAAAGAAGGTACATTGACAGGATTTAAGATCACCAGTAGCTGTCAGAGACGGCTTATCCAGGGTTTTAGCTTCCTAAATTGTAACCTACTCTGATAAAGCATCAAATTCTGAAGGCCCAAAAGAAATAATGGTAGAAGGATACCTATAAGAATGAGTGATCTAAAATAAATTAAGCAAGCAACACTAACTTACAGCTTACATTTCACATTTGTTAAGGAAATGGTAAAGTCATGGGCTTCTAGAATTAAAGCTATGCCACATGACTGGTTTAAATTAGTTTCAGCAGTCCTGGATGACAGGTCTCAACTGATGTTTAAATGTTATTACAAGAAAAGGCTAAAGTTATAGAAAAAAAGGTGAAAAGCTAAAGAACCTAAAACTTCCAAAGATCAAATACTTGATGAGGGAACTTAAGCTGACCCACAGGCTCAAGCTCTTTTCAATGAGTGTGTAAAAATGGCATTGTAATTGTGGGTTTGATAGACATGTCTGTGGATGTGAGTATCATTATTCCAGAATCTTGGCATCCAAATTGATGTCTTCAAGAGGCAGATGTTCAGTTACTAGAAATTGGAACCCTATCTCAAGTAAAAGAAAGAATGAGATGGGCTGAATGCATAGGGCTAGTAGGACAGAGAGGGAGGCTGGGGCCACATGTGACTAAAATTGCAGTGGATTTATGGGGTCATGATCTGCTGCAGCAATGTAATACCCAGATTAACATTCCTGCAGGCCCAGAAACTCATAATTCTGGGAAGGATATTTAAAGCACTATGCAAAAAGGTCACCAGACATTCAGACTGTACAAAAACACAAAGCAACTAGCAAACCTTTAGAGGTACCAACAGCACTAACTTTAAAATGGTTAACTGAGAAATCAATATGGGTTAAACAGTGGTCATTAATATGTGATAAACTGTGGGCTATAGAACAGCTGGTACAGGAGCAACTAGATGTTCACCATATGAAGAATCAACCATCCCTTGGTATTCTCCTGCATTTCATGTTCAACAAAAAATCGGGCATATGGAGAATGGTGGCAGAACTAAGAGCTGTCAATAAGGTTATTCAACCTATAGGCCCTTTATAGTCTTGAATTCCTCTGCCTTCTGTATTACAAAAAGCATGGCCTCTTATAGTTAATGATATAAAAAAAATTCTACACTATACCTTTACAATAAAATGACAGAGAAATATTTAATTCCACAGTGCTTACTTATAATAATTCTCAACCTACTACCAGTGGACAGTCCTTCCAAAAAGAATGTTCAATAGTTCCACCATATATCAATATTTTGTAAGTTAGGCATTGGAAATAAAAGTTAAAAAAAAATTCCTAAATCTGTAATTTATCATTACATGGATAATATTTTTCTATCTGATTCAAACCTAGATACTTTAGAAAGAATTTTTGAAGAAATCAAGATTTGCCAAAATGGGGATTAAAATTTTCTCCTTAAAATGCAGAGAGTAGATTCTGTCAATTATCTAGATTATAATATAGGTATTATATTTTTTACAGAAAATTAGAATACAAAAGGAACAAATTAGGAGAGACTGATGTGGACTCTGAAGGTTTCTTGAAGACATTTCCAGTCTATAATCAGCTGTTGGGATAATATCTGATCTAATAACTCATTTAAACAATATCTTAGATGGTAAAAATACTTACATAGTCCCAGAGAATTAAAATCTTAAGCTGAAAAGGAATTGATTGCTGTTGCAGAAAAATTTCAGAAGTCACATATGGATAGGGTGAAACCAAATCTTAATTGAATTTTAGTCATATTGCTTCTAGAATTTCCCCTATTGGAATTTTAATGTGAAGGGAAGATATTATTGTAGAATGGATCTTTTAACCACATAAACCAAATAAAAAATTAAAAATTCATATAGAAAAAGTCTCTGAATTAACAATAAAAGGAAAATTGATACTTCATAAACTAGCAAGTATAGACCCCAAAGAAAGAAAATTACCCCATGACAGCTGGAAGTAATTCTAGAAGGCAACATCCCCTAATCCCAACAAAGTTTGTTCTCAGGGTTAGGGATATTATTTAGGAGTTGATTATAACTGTTATAAGGTTGAATTTTGGGGTAAAATTGTGCAAGCTTGGGGATCTCTTTTTAAAAAAGGAAAAAAAATGTTAGCTTACTCATAATAATAATAAAATTCGTAATGGAGTGCATATTTATGAACTATCATTTACATTGGTATAGATTCTTGCATATTGATACAAACACAAATTATATTGAATATGTTTCTATTTTCATCTACAATATCTGAATACTTAGGCAAAGTTATTTTTTTGTATTTTTCGCATGCATGCTTTTTACCTCTGTTTAAACATTTTGTATATTGATATAATTTTAGGATATATTTATCATATTGCAGTATACATTTCTAACTCTCATCAAAACTCTTATAAATTCTTTACGTTTTGAGATCATTGTCCTCATTCGTTGCAATGTTTTTCAAATATTGTTTAATATTCTAATATGAAGTCTTAATCTTTAAGTTATTTAGGTATTAAGATTCATAGGTCAGTAGTCATCCATGTTTGTCATACCTATAGTTAGACGAATCAGGTTCTTTAGATACATAAAGATTGTATTCTGTATAAATAGTTAATCTTCAACCACTTCAAAGTGCTGTATAATATGCCATTTAAATAACTTAGGGTACTGTTGAAATGAGACATGATTGTTCCTGGCAACACTAATCTATTCCTGAGAGAATGTTGAACACCAAAGACAAGCCACATGGAGCTTGTTTTCTTCTTGGCAAAACTGGGCTTTGGGCAAGTAACTGCCCATGCATTGACTACTGATAAAATGCATGATGTCTGAACAGAACAAGCAGGATACAAGAAAAAAGTGTCAAATCTTGCCGAGACAGGGCAAGACAGTTTTGAAATTTTTCCTGCTTTTGAAAATAGTCTGTCAGTTCCTCTAGGTCTTAACCAAAGTCGGTTGCTCCAATGCTCAAATGAGACTTTAGGTGTTTGCCCATGTAGCCAGTTGTCTCTGTCATTTGTTGCTCATTATGAAAGCTTCTTGATTGTACTTCCTTCTTACTCAGGTAGTATTATTTCCCTTCTTGGGTCTTCACTGGGGTTAAAGACTAGATGGTTGAAGTTACTTTCCTCTTATGACTTGGCTGATTTATTTATTACACAAGTCTTAACTCATTAGGATAGGATAATTATTGAAACATTTCTTGCTTGATATTGCTTATACTGGCTGTAATTTTAATTTTTATACCTGATATTTGTTCTTATTTTATATAACTTTATTAGGCTTAGAACTTTTTATTTAAACAAAAGGGGGAGGAACTGTAGGAATTCCTACAGACAGTAGTCTTTATGTTACCAACCCACTTCAGTGTGGCTTGTTATAATATATATGCTGATGTAAAGCACACTTCCAGCCTCTCTTCCAGTTTTGGGATTTGATTGCTGATCCTTGTTTGGGAAGAAGACAGTAATCTGTGAGTCTACACCTAAATAAATAACCCTCTATGATACTCAATTCTGAAGTATTATGGAATTTCTTTTAAACTTTCCTCTTCAGTAAAAAAATGCTGAATAGAATGAAGAGAAAATTTAAAATTGTTGTTGGGAATGTAAGCTTGACCAGTTATTAAAGAAATCAATAGTTACCAAATAAATAAAAAATTATTTTTCCATGTGGACCACCTTTATCATTCCTTTGCATATAGTCCTATTCAATCATTACTTGGCAGTGCTGATATAGAGCCTACCATATATACAGCACATTGGTACTCCCATTACTTTCCTCTCAGAGGTGGGATGTAAGTTTATGTTGCTGATGATACTATTCACCTCAGAAATAGATCCTAGAAGGTCCACAATTGAAACTAACATGAATATTTCCTTCCTGAGTACTAACTCTCATTGTAACAGAAGAGGCAAGCTTATCAATGATGTTGTCAATTATACCCAGCTAGTATATCTAAAAAATATATAAAAGGCCAGTATGAAAGAGTACCTGCATGTTTTCAGTAGTAGCATGCATATTTCAACAATATCCAACATCTTGCCTATTCTTTTAAAAATGTTCTCAATATGAGGAAAAGCATGCCTGAGAGTAGAACCCTTTATAGTTACTGTGTGATGTAGAAGTCATAGATGTTGTTGGAGTGCCAATACTAATAATATACTAACCAAGAATAAGCCCTAACCAAAATTTAAACATATTTTTAAACATATAAATAAATCCAATTTTCATCTCTCATCAAGAAAACTTCTCTTTGAAATAAAGGGAGATCACTGTAGAAAATTACAAGCAATAATAATGCAGAGCTGAGGACAACAGTAGACTTGCAAAAGTAGACAAAAATTCTAAAATGTTTTAAACCTACATAAATTTTGAACAGTAGAAATGTTGAAAGTAGGTGAAAAAGTTTTCCTCAGGGAGCAGCACACCATTTATCTAATTGTAATCATGATAAACATGTATATAAGTAAAAATGCACAGAGTGGAAAGAGTATATTTAAGAATATATATGCCTATATATCTGTTCTCAGATGTATGTAGTAACAGCTAATGAAAAAAAAGTCATTCATTTGTAAGCGAACTAGGGGATTTCTATGAGATGGTATTTAGGAAGGAAAGGTGACAGAAAGTGATTGAAAGAATGACCTTATCCTTAGTGTATAGGAAGGCAACTGATTTTTTGGAGTTGATCTTGTATCCTGCCACATTACTAAAGGTATTTATCAGCTGTAGGAGTTCTTTGGTAGAGTTTTTGGGGTCGCTTATGTATACTATCATCTCATCTGCAAATAACGAAAGCTTAACTTCTTCCTTTCCAATGCGAATCCCCTTGATCCCCTTATGTCGTCATATTGCTATTGCTAGAACTTCAAGCACTATATTGAAGAGGTATGGACAGAGTGGACAGCCTTGTCGTGTTCCTGAGTTAAGTGGGATGGCTTTGAGTTTTTCTCTGTTTAATTTAATGTTAGCTGTCGGCTTGCTGTAAATAGCTTTTATTATATTTAGGTATGACCCTTGTATCCCTAATCTCTCCAAGACCTTTATCATAAAGGGGTGTTGAATTTTTTCGAATGCTTTTTCAGCATCTAATGAAATGATCATATGTTTTTTTTTTCTTTCCGTTTATTTATATGGTGGATCACATTGATAGATTTGTGTATGTTAAACCAGCCCTGCATCTCGGGGATGAAGCCTACTTGATCATAATGGATAATTTTCTAACGTGTTCTTGGATTCGGTTTGCCAGTATTTTATTGAGAATTTTTGCGTTGATATTCATGAGTGAGATAGGCCTGTAATTCTCTTTCTTGGTTGGGTCTTTGTGTGGTTTTGGTATCAGGGTAACTTTAGCTTCATAAAAGGAATTTGGCAATGACTCTTCTGTTTCTATATTGTGAAATACATTAAGGAGTATAGGTATTAGTTCTTCTTGGAAGTTCTGGTAGAAATCTGCATTGAAACCATCTGGTCCTGAGCTTTTTTTCGAAGGGAGATTTTTGATAATCGTTTCTAATTCTTTGCGACTAACAGGTCTATTTAGATCATTCACCTGGTCTTGTTTAGCTTTGGTATATGGTACTTATTTAAAAAAAATGACCATTTCTTTTGCATTTTCCAGTTTTGTGGCATACAGGCTTTTGTAGTAAGATCTAATGATTCTCTGAATTTCCTCTGTGTCTGTGGTTATGTCCCCCTTTTCATTTCTGGGATAAAACCTGACTTGCTGAACATAGCAGACAATGAGGACTACTGAGAACTCAAGAACAATGGCAATGGGTTTTTGATCCTACTGCACGTACTGGCTTTGGGGGAGCTTAGGCAGTTTGGATGCTCACCTTACTAAACCTGGATGGAGGTGGGCGGTCCTTGGACTTCCCACAGGTCAGGGAACCATGATTGTTCTTCGAGCTGATGAGGGAGAGGGACTTGATCGGGGTAGGGGGAGGGAAATGGGAGGTGGTGGCGGGGAGGAGGCAGAAATCCTTAATAAATAAATAAATTAAAAAAAAATCTATTTAGCTGCCAATAATAAAAAAAAGAAAGAATGAATGACCTATGGTGAATAATGTCATGGGAAACTGTGAGACCTCCTACAGAAAAAGGGCAGAAGGTTATTTATCTTTAAAACAAGTATTTTTCTATGGATTGTTCTTGGAATAATCCCAAGTCACCAGTGACAAATATTTGCATTCAATTTATGACATGCTTAGTCTTGTTAGGTGTCAGAACAGAACAATCAAACTCAGTCTGAGAAAAAAGACATGCTGAATGATATCCCCATTGGACCCTTATTCTGGATATGGCCTCTGCCTTGATTTTATGCTTTTTCAGATTTAACCTATTGTATGCGCCAGACAATTGCATTTAAACTGTTCTGTCCTGAGGAAGAGCTGGGTGATGGCTGCTATTTTAATATTTAGTATGCACTTACTGGAATTTATTTACAGTGTTTCTGATGATGATTCTTCTGGAATTCAAACCATTGATTTCATTCTTCTGCAAAAGTTTCTGAACCATAAGTAAAGTTTTCTGCCTTATTTTTCTTAAAATTTATTATCCTTTATATAAATTCATTGACAAATGAAATAGTTTTATCTTGTCTGGCTTGGATAATGTGAAGGAATCTCCTAAAAGCATGGATATGAAGATATCTATGTGATACTTTTACTTAGTTTATTTTTTATTGCATATCAAAAGTTATTCTTCTAGGTCTCATATCAACACTACTTTTAGTTTTGAATACGATATTTACATTTTATAGTGTCTATAGCAGATTATTTTTCCATCTACAAAAGGTTACATTTTGTCTATATACTGATCAGAATTTGCTGTCAATGGTTTTCTTAATGATGTCTATAAGAATTATGTAACATGGAATCTCAACTTAGGTTTTAATTGCATTTCACAGATGGACAAAATGTCACACACAATAAAGTTTTTTTGTGTTTTAATCTTTTCACAATGTCAATTTCTTCTATCACATCCAAATTTTCTTATAGCCATTTTTTTAAAGTTGTAAATTCTTAAGACAGTGTTATTGTTACTTGTTTTTCATTTGCATAATTTTTATTGCAACTCCCTTCTATGGACTCCATTTTAAAAATAACTAAATTTATAAGATATTTAAGAAAATTTATAACTATTTAGCATTGTTTAAATTTTGCATTCAATTGGATTCAACTCATTGGCTGTGATTAATGAATGTCAAAGAAAGTTTAAATGGCATTTTTATCCGTATATTTTTAGTCATAAATAAATCTTAGCTAACTTCCTTCATTCAGATCTTAAAACCAGGATATGTAAAATGATAGATGGACTTTAACAGTAAGAAATATGTTTCCAGTTCAGAACCAGCTTGACTTTTGCATTATCTTTAGCAATAAGGACTTACCATCAAATTTTCGAGGTCAAAACTTGCTATAAGTTGTAAAGTTTTGGAGTATGGAACCACACCGATTAAGAGCTCCAAAATACTAAGCCTGACTGATCCTGGGTCATTTTTATCAGTGTTACTTGCTTAGTAGTGGTTTGTTCCCTTATTTTAACTTAATTTTTGTTTTGTGTTTTCTTTATTTGTATGACTACGATTTAATTACAAATATTTTTTCTTAATTCCATCCAGACTTTCCTTTATGCTCATCCTCATTCACCTTCAATTTTACAGTCTATTTTCATTGTTATTGCACCTACATATATATTATATGTATCTATATATTCCTGAATATTAAATACTGAGTACATATTACATTATTTGTTGTATGTTTTCAAGATTTACTATTTACTATTAGACACAGGAAAACCAATGTGTGTACTTATCTCTAATGGGGACTCTCTACACAGTTCTCAGATTTACTCACTTGCCTATGAGTCTTTGTGAAGGTTTGAGGTCTTGTGGACTTTTTCTACCAAATTTGGTATGTTCAATTGTGTCTTCCTTTTTCAGGTTATGTTTGGGCAAATTCCATGTTTGTATGTGTGTATGTGTGTGTGCACACATGTGCATGCACTTGCGTGCATGAAAGTTTTGCTTAGGTGGTATGAAATTCCTCATTTTGGTTTTGTGGGTGTGGTTAACCTTCTTAGGAGTGTGTGAGAAAGGGGCTTGCATGTGTGTGGGTGTATTTCCTATTAAACTTCTTCAATAATAGGTTTTAATATGATTAAAGAACAAATTTAATGTGAATTATCCTTTACCTTTTTATCTCATTGACTTTGCTATTCCCCAACTTACTCATTTAAATCACATTATACTCCTTTAATCCTTTATACTTTTACATTCTGTCTTTGTCACTTGAGGGTCCATCATGTGACAACATATTATTTTCTTGATCCTTATGGGTATTCCAAGTAAAGCAGTCATATCTAAAAATTCAATATTAACATCCACACATAAAATACAATACATGAACTTTGTCTTTCTCTGTCTCAGAATGACTTCTTCTTGCTCTATTCATTTACCTTTAAATGTTATCTTTTAAGTGTTTTAAATAGATCAATAGTATTCCATTTGTTAATGGAATATAGAAAAATATACATTTTGTTATCCATTAATTACTTGACTGACATATAGACTGTTTATGTTTCCTGACTGTTGTGAATACACCACTGAAGTACATGGAGGGGCAGGTTTCTTCATCAAAGAGTATAGAGTCCTTTGAGAATATTCCAAATTGAACAGTAACAGGATTGTGTGGAAGATGTTATTTCATCGGTCTGAAGAGCTTCTACAATGAAAACAAAGAGATGTCTTGACAGGGGGATACTTTGGGGTTAGGAGAAAATTGATGACAGGAAGACCACCCCTGGAACCCACAAGGATAACCAAAACTAAGATTTCTGCAGTAGGAATTCCTACCACCAGTAGCCTGTAAGTTACCCGCCCACTTGGGCATGGCCTTTTATACTATTTATTCCAATGTAAACCACACATCTGGCCTCTTTTCCAGCTGCAGAATTCAATTGCTCTTCCCAGTTGATTCAGAGTATTGTGATCTGTGATTCTTTCCCTAAATGAATGACTCTCTATTATTCTCAATTATAAGCTAATGTGGGATTTCTTCTAAGCATACTTCTTCATCTGGAGTCCCACATGGATTCAGACTTTTCACCTACCAGGTGGACATACTAAAGGCCTAAGTAGGCCACAGTCCAGATAGTCTCCCAACCCTGCCTGCTTGGCGCGTGCGCGCGCGTGTGTGTAAATCCCCCAGCACATCAAAGCTAACTTCCTGAAGAGACTTGGAAATTTCCCAAACTTGCAGACATTCCCGCCCCCACCACCATTCCTTGCCAGTTGGCATCTCTTGTGCAGATTCTGATTTGTGCTCCCTGCCCATGAGTTCTGGGATTCTTGCTTCATGTATGGAATTGATTTAATTGCTTTGAACTTGTTAAGCAAAGCATATTTCTCAGTACCAAGGCAGGAAACTAAAGTGGCTCAGGACCGTTGGTGTTGCCACCAGCTTTCAATGCCTCTAGTTGCAACTATGCCCTGATGGACAGTAAAGATTATTATACCTAAAACAATTTACTGGATCTCATAACAGGTAACTAATAAATCAATTTCTCAGACTACATTAATATTGAAATATTTAGTAACTTTTTTGCTAATACTATAAATTGTATTCTTCAAGGCATATATGGTTAGTATAATACATCCATTTATTGAATATTAGGACACAGCTATTTTTCTTCATATTTTTCTTCATAAGAAAGAATGAGCCACTTTTAGAAATTATACAGTCTTTACATACTAATAATGAACAGCTAATAGATAGGGTTAATAACAAGGATAATCAAAAGTTACCTGAAAAAAAAATAATGCTATTTTAAAAGTAACATTAATTTGACAGACAAAATTGAATTCATGTCTAAGGATACTGAGAAAATATCTGAAAGGATTCATTCTTTTAAATTTGACATTAAAAAATATTGTTAAAATGTTATGACATGTTAGGAGATATAATATCTCTCCAGATGGAAATCTGCATGCTATCTAAATAATGTCCAAGGATGATGTGTTATCTTAAAGGGGAAACTTCAGACCTTGGAATTCCATATGCAAAATGAGGACCAGAGTTTAGGTGCCTTGATGAAATCACTAGAAATATTTACAAGCCAGAAGATTCAGGCTTTACAAAAGACAATAGTAAAATGATTTAAAATAATTGAGAAAATTATTGGAGTTGATGAACAGGGAAGGAAGGCACAAGAACAGGATTCAACATTGCCATTGGCTGTAAGAGATGACTTAACCAGCATTTTAGCTTTCTGCCGTGTAGTATACTCTGACAAAGCATCAAGTTCTAAAGGCCAATAAAAACCAAGGCTATAATTGATAAGATGTCAGTACCATGCTAAGAGTTCATATTATTGCTATTATATTAGTTTTAGCTAAATCATTAATGTTCCCATATTCTGCTTCTAACCTCAAGCCTAAGGATAGCAGTATAGAGACCTTGAACTTTGTCTTGCATAATTACTAACTACATTCTAAACATTTCCTCTTATAGCTGAAGGCAACTTTACATCTCAACCATTAGCACAATATTTTTTCCTTCAAAAAATGTATATTATTACCAAAATCCACAACCTACAGATATTCAGAATTCTGAAGCCCTATTCCAAACAATACTTTCTACAATAAAACTCTTATACATAAGTTTTAAGAATACTTGCAGGGTAGGTAAAGAAAGATTATAGTAATCAAATTATTATTTAACCAGGGAGTTTCTAAGTTGTGCCTCCCAAAAATGTTAGAAACTAGACCTATGAATACTACCTCAACATGTACTAAAAAAAGACAAAATTAGACATGTTTAAGGGTTTGTCATACTAAGAAAGAGAAAGAACATAATGTTAAGATAGAGGGAATGCTGAAGGTATTGAGGGAGTGCAAAGAAATATGATCAGAATATCTTGCAACAAAAGTATATAAAATTTAAATAAGAAGAAAGAATAAAAGTGCCAGTAAAATGCTAGGAATGGTAGCTGTAAAAGATAGTCCAGACACAGAAACAGCAAAATCTTAAGCAGTAATCGTGAGAATTAACACTTAGAAAATTACAGACAATACCAAATGTTTTAAACATTTTTACACCTAAAATTTGAAGAAGGCACCATCATAGAGGTTTCTTATTTGCAATTGGCCAATATCTTTCCCATTTCTGAGTAATAATAAGGCTTTATCTCAAATAATTTAGTTGATATTTGACACTTATCTCCTGAAAAAGGAAATAAATCAATATATTCAAAGATTTTCCTATCTGTTTTAACTTCTCTTTTAGTTATTTGTTTTTGAAATTATCTTACATAGTGAGTATTTCAAATTATCCATAGGTTAAAGGTTGCAGTTCTTTCTAAAAGTTTCTCAAATATTAATATAACAATGTTAAAGGAAATAAGATTTGTGTACTAAAAACCTTTTAACACTGCTAAACACAGTATGAACACTTATACAAGTTTGGAAATATTGCTTGTTTTAGAATTAGATTATTTAATGTGGTTAAAAGATAGTACTACAGAAAGTAAATTTGGAGTTCTACATGATTTTTATCAGATACCAAAAGACTATTTGCACATATGGGAAGAACAATCATTAAATTCATTATACAACTTCAAGGGTACTAATACATAAATAAAAACAGGAAGAGAAGAGCTCATCTTTAATTCAAAACTAACTAACATCTGTTTTTAGTACAGCATTTAAAATTGTTATTGGAAATTTTTATAGAGATTTGTTCTTTCTTAAGTGAAGCATATCATAAAAAAGCAATCTTTCAAGCATTTACTATATAAATTGGTTAAATAAATTATTTTGTGAGCTATTTCCGTATTCTTTGCAAATTTTTAAATTTTCCTTTTCATTAAATAAAAATATAACTTCATCAATTTCTGTCCTTTAACCTTCTTTAAAATCCTCCCATATCAACCACTTTATCAATTTGAAATTAATGGCCTCCTTATTCACTGTCAAGTACATAGATTCATATGTGTGTGTGCATATGGTTTTCAATATATAATATTTCCCTCTATAATATACCATATAATGTTGCTCATTATATGTCTTTAGCAGTGTCCATAAGACACTGGATAAAAAAATTTGTGTGCTCTTTCTTGAACAAAACTATCTAAATCTCAAAATTCATTTAGTTACATGTAGTTTCTGTAGGGATGAGGCCTCATGATTTTCTTTTATATGTTTTGTTATGTGCTCTTGTCCAGCTCATGTTTGGACAGTAATGTTGAGTATACCTTCTCATACAGTACAGTATCACAGCAAAGTTTTTGATCTTTCGGTTCTAAAAATTTTTTGATTTCTAATCCACAATTTGTACTGAGATTTAAATGTAACACTGTTTTGTACATTTATGCAATGAGACCATACTCCATATTTCTGTATTTTGATTATTTAAAGTTTTTGTAAGGGTCTCCATATGTTGCAAAGAAAAGTCTCTTTGCTGAGAAGTTAGGACTACACCTAAGTTCAGATTCAAGGGGAACATTTTAAATGTATTTAGGAATTATGCTATTTTAATAAAATGATAGCTGTAGGTTTCATTCTAAGTTCGATGACTTTATTTGCACTGGGTATTTGGTTGTTTTCACTACCATGAGTTTTTTCGTAATGTCATATTTTTAGATACATATACACATTTGTTTTATTCCAGTCTGTTCTTTAGCAGTTTAATTGGTGTGAAAATGAGACTGATAATTTATGTTTGGAATATTTAGAATAAAAGTAGAAAAAATAATAAAATAAAGATAAATCAGTTACTGTTCAAACATGACAAACTGTCATTGAATATAGGCTCTATCTATCCTAAGCACTCTAATTACTGAAAAAGTGTAGACATATTAAATGATTTCTTTTATATGGGAATATTGGTAACACAGATATTATTGAATATAAAATATATAGCTCATGATTGAAGTATACATAATATGTATATGTAAAGTAACAGGATTAGAGAATATATAGAATGAAATACACTGATTTAGTGTTATATTTCATCATATAATAAAGGATAGGAATATTGATGGTAGAATGGTCAAATTGAACTTCCTACTTCATAGAAACTATTTCCTGAAGTCTACTTATTTTTTTTTTTACTAAAATTAATATAAGTGGTCTTGGGTTTCATGCCAAACCTTTGACAGAAAAGTTAGAATAAGTCATTACCTTGTGCCATAATTTTAGAAATCTGACAAGAATCAACACTAACATTCCTTTAAAAAATGAGACCTACAACCATCTCTTGTGGAGGTTAAGATAATAAAGTTTTTTCTTTCACCCCAATGTTAGAAATCAACACCATGCTCCTTCTTCAAATTCCCTATTAGAAATAAAATGTACAGAAATTGCAACTTCAGCAAAATCCTGCTGTCAAAATTTTATTCATGCTAAGTGACCTCAGCATGTCACTGCCTTTCTTTTGGAACTCTTTTTTGGCTCTCTCTCTAATATCAAATTGATTTTAAAATTGCCAGGATGATACTTATGCACAGTAGTTGGGAACTGTGTAATTAACTGGGTTGGTTTACATACAGGAACCAGGGTTTCTTTAGACAGATGAGTGTAAGGTTTATACCTTGTTCTAAATGCAAGAGAGGTTAAAAGTACTGGGTTCAACATTTTAGCTGGCACATATTCTGACCACAACAGTAAGACAGGATATAGTTCAGGAGAATTTATATTTTAATGCAACATACAGTAACTGTCAGATGTTATTTTAAATGAATCCCTGTGACTTTTGTTACTTAGAAATATATGTAATACATAAAGGAAGAACAACAGTGCTTCATCACAGACAAACTGTTATGAATTCATGAAGTTCTCTAGAAGCACAAAGAAAAAGTGTGATAGAGCAAAAATAATTGGTAATTATCTGATAATTTCATTCATTTTAAAACAATTCATCTGTATTTATATTTTATCATTAAATCTGTCATAGAAAAGTGAAAAATAGTAAAAAAAAATGTTCAAAATAGCATTATATAGTTTTGGAAGTACATAAATACATGGATGCAGATTTATAGTGCTGGGCTTCAAGAAATATATAAAATAAGAAAGATAATATTACAGAAGAGATTTTTTAAAAGTTAAATTTATATTCATAACATACATGTTACATGATACATGATACTGGTGTGTGTGTGTGTGTGTGTGTGTGTGTGTGTGTGTGTTTGATAGAGAGAGGGGACAGAGAAACAGAAAGATAGAAAATAATGAATGTGATACTGTTGTAAGAACTCCTTTAGCCAATCACCTTTAAGATACTGGCCCACTTTGAGCTTGATTGAATGTATATAAATACATATGTAAAAATGTACATGGTCTCTTGGATGCTGGATTTGGTTCCTCTTTCCCACTCATGCAGAAGGCAGCTGAGCTGTGATTCTACCCCTAAATAATGAATCCTTTATTATACTCCATTCTGAGCTAGTGTGGAACTATTTTTTTATGATCAACCATAGTTTGGCACTGATGTGCATAAAGCAGGGCTGATCACAAACCTGGGACTGGCTCATAAGGTCTGCAACCCCAGTGAACTTGGCTCAACACTTGATCACAGCTGAGCAAAACCTTTTGCATGCAGCTGCAAATATTTTGACTGGTGCAGTGACTTGACATTTTCTGTACACACACCCACACAATTTTCCCTTTCTATAAATTGGCTTTCCAGTTCAGGTTTGTACCTTGCAGCTCTGGGTTTCTTGATATTATGATCAACAAAACACCCTTCCAAAGTACAGAATTAATTTAATTATCTTAATTCATTAGCATATGTATCAGAATTTAGAGGGACTCTATTGCCACTGCTATTTGCATCTTTCCACCATACACCTGCAAAGGTGACACCAGCTCACCAATGAAGATTATTATACCTACAATAATGTACTGAAAACTCATAATGGAGAGAAGTTCATTTGATTAATAAAGAAATAAATGAATTTGAAAGTTATATAATTGGAGACAAATTCAGCACCCAGGAATTTAATAACCTTTTTGTTTCTAATATGGATGGTATTCTGCAAGGGTTATGTGGTGTTTCAAGTATATCCAATTTTGTGGTCATGAGACTTACCTTTTCTCTTCATTATATAATATAATATTATATTATATTATATTATATTATATTATTTATTTAAGATTTCTGTCTCCCGCCACTGCCTCCCATTTCCCTCCCCTCCCCCAATCAAGTTCCCCTCCCTTGTCAGCCCAAAGAGAAATCAGTGTTCCCTGCCCTGTGAGAAGTCCAAGGACCACCCACCTACATCCAGGTCTAGTAAGGTGAGCAACCAAACTGCCTAGGCTCCCACAAATCCAGTACGTGCAGTAGGATCAAAAAACCATTGCCATTGATCTTGAGTTCTAAGTAATCCTCATTGTCTGCTATGTTCAGCGAGTCCGGTTTTATCCCAGGCTTTTTCAGACCCAGGCCAGCTGGCCTTGGTGAGTTCCTTATAGAACATACCCATTGTCTCAGTGTGTGGGTGCACCCCTCGCGGTCCCGAGTTCTTTGCTCATGCTTTCTCTCCTTCTGCTCCTGATTTGGACCTTGAGATTTCTGTCCGGTGCTCCCATGTGGGTCTCTGTCTCTTTTCATCGCCTGATGAAGGTTAATATTCAGGAGGATGCCTATATGTTTTTCTTTGGGTTCTCCTTATGTAGCTTCTCTAGGATCACGAATTATAGGCTCAATGTCCTTTGTTTATGACTAGAAACCAAATATGAGTGAGTACATCCAAGGATAGCCTTTGCTGGAGAGGCTGTGGAGAAAGGGGTACACTCATCCATTGCTGGTGGGAATGCAAACTTGTGCAACCACTTTGGAAAGCAGTGTGGTGGTTTCTCAGGAAATTCGGGATCAACCTACCCCTGGACCCAGCAATACCACTCTTAGGAATATACCCAAGAGAGGCCTTATCATACAACAAAAGTATATGCTGTACTATGTTCATAGCAGCATTCTTTGTAAGAGCCAGAACCTGGAAACAACCTAGATGCCCTTCAATGGAAGAATGGATGAATAAAGTATGGAATATATACATATTAGAGTACTACTCAGCAGTAAAAAACAAGGACTTTGTGAATTTTGCTTGCAATTGGATGGAAATAGAAAACACTATCCTGAGTGAGGTAAGCCAGACCCAAAAAAGAGGAACACGGGATGTACTCACTCATATTATATTTTAAAGAAATGGTTTGATTACATAGTCAAGAATGAGACTCATTTAGAAATGATAGAGACTTTAGAGAATAATAATTAACAGCTAGCTGACAGGTTTTATACCCTTGAAAATCAAAAGTTGGAATGGAACCAAATCAAAGACTCAGATATCAATCCACATCCCTTGAACACCCGATTTTTGATAAAGAAGCAAAAATATGAAATGGAAAAAAGAAAGAATATTCAATATTGTTTTCTGGCATAACTGGATATCAACATGTAGGAGAATAAAAACAGACCCAAATCTGTTGCCATACTCAAAACACAAGTCCAAATGGATCAAAAGACCTCAAAATAAAGCCATTCACACCGAACCTCACAGAAGAGAAATTTGAAAATAGACTTCAATGCAGTGACACAGGACACCACTTCATATATATATATATATATATATATATATATATATATATATATATATATATATATATATATATATATATATAACCTCAGTAGCACAGACCCTGAAACAACTAATAAATGGGATGTACTGAAAATGCAAAATTTCTGTAAAACAAAGGACATGGTCAACAAGACAAAACAACAGAATACAGAATCTGAAATGATCTTAACCAACCCCACATTTGACAGAGAAATGATCATCAGAATATACAAAGTGATGGAGGAAGGTCATTGGTTAAATAAAAAGAAACTGCTTGGCCCTCATTGGTTAAAAGATAGGTGGGAGGAGTAAACAGAACAGAATGCTGGGAGGAAGAGGAACTGGGCTCAGACTCCACAGCTCTCCTCTTGGGAGCAGACGCCTCAGAGAGATGCCATGCTCCCAGCTCCCAGGCAGACGCACGCGATGCAGCTCCGACCCAGGATGGACATAGGCTAGAATCTTCCCAGTAAGCAAACCTAGGGGCGCTACACAGATGATTAGAAATGTGCTAAATTAATATGTGAGAATTAGCCTAGAAGAGGCTAGATAGAAATGGGCCAAGCAGTGATTAAATGAATACAGTTTGTGTGTTGTTATTTCGGGCATAAGCTAGCCAGGCAGCCGGGGTGCTGGGGACGCAGCCCCGCAGCCCATATTACTACAACAAAGAACTCAAGAAATTGATAATCAAAAGAACAAATAATATAATAAAAATTGGGGTACAGACCTAAACCAAGAACTTTCAACAGAAGAATTCAAAAAAGGCTGAATGATTATTAAGAAAATGCTCAAAATCCTTAGCCATCAGAGAAATATGAATCAAAACAGTTCTGAGCTTCTATCTTACACCTGTAAGAACAGCCATGACCAAAAGCACTGATGACAACTTATGCTGGAGAGGATGTGGGGTAAACACTACCCCATTGCTGGAGGGAGTGCAAGGTGGTATACCATCTTTGGATATCAGTATAGTAATTTCTCAGAAAATTAGGAAACCACGTACCTCAAGACCCAAATGATGCTCATTTGTCCCACAACGACATGTGCTCAACTATGTTCATAATAGCATTGTTTGTCATATCTAAAACCTGGAAACAACCTACATTCCTCTACCAAAGAATGGATAAGGAAAATATGGTATATTTACATAATGGATTATTGAACAGCAAAAAAAAAAAAACAATGACATCTTGAAATTTTTGGGAAAACCAATGAATCTAGAAATCATCATATCCAGTGAGTAACCCAGACCCAGAAAGAAAAATATCATTTGATATCATTTGTACTCACTCCTCAGTGACTTTTATACATAAAGAAAAAAACAGCCTTGAAATTCACAATCACAGACAACCTAGACAACAATTAAAATTTTAAAAAGGAAAATCAAAATTAAGCTGAAAAAATAATACCATTTAAAAGGATAACATTAATTTGACAGAAAATTCAATACATGTATATGGGTTATAAAACCTTAGAAAAGGGTACTGAAAAATTAATTGAAAGAATTCATACTTTTGAAATTGACAAACTCTGCTAAAAATTTATGATAATTTAACAGAAAGGGTATCTCTCCAGGAAGGAAATCCATATACCATCCAAATAATATCAAAAAAGTCAAATTATCATTATTGGAATATTTTAATACCTCGGAATCATATGTGCATATTGAGAACCAGAAATTATATGATTCAATGAAATCATTAGAAGTATTCACAGGAAACAGAAGATCCACTGGAGGGCAGAGTGTGTTTCTGACCTGTGGGATGCAGAAGCCCGGGTTACGGAGCACAGACATTCCTTGACCCCACAATCTTTCTGGTCATTCTGCAGGGGCTTCTCCCTGCAGCTACTGCTCTTCTCTTCCTATCCCATCCCCGCTTCCCTAAGGCACCCCTCCCCTCCTTCAGGGCCACAAGACTCCCCAGCACAGCCCAAATTGGGGCAGGGACCTGGTGGTGAGTGGCGGAAATTCCTTTCTTTCACTCAGCTTGCCGGTGGCAAGCTAGGCCTTTGGTCTGTGAGGTACATGCCCAGCAAGGAGCCCTTATCCTGTAACAGAAGACCCAGAGGAGGGGTCCCTGGCCAACAAGGGGCCCTGATCCTGTACCAGAAGAAACATTGGAGAACATTTGAAGTAAGAGATGGACAGGTGCCAAGGCAAGAATTCCTCCGACAATCTGAAAAACAATGTGAAAACACCAGAACCCAGTGATCTAACAACAGAAGGACTTGAACATCCAAATCCAGAAGAAGTGGAAAAATTGACATTATGAAAGTGATAGAGTCCCTTAAACAGGATATGCAAAACTCCCTTAAAGAAATGGATGAGAAGTATAACAAAAAAGTTTGAAGAAATGAATAAATCTCCCAAAGATACCCAGGAAAAACAAGAAAAAGCAATCAAACAGGTAATGGAAAAAGTTCAAAAATTGAAAACTGAAATGAAGGCAATGAAGAAAACACAAACTGAGGGCTGGCTACATTTGGAAAATCTAGGAAAACAAACAGAGACTACAGAAACAAGAATAACCAATAGAATGCAAGAAATAGAAGAAAGAATCTCAGATTCTGAAGACACCATAGAGAAAATAAACGCACTGAACAAAGAAAACAGCAAATTAAACAAATTCTCATCACAAAACATTCAGGAAATCTAGGACACAATAAAAAGACCACACCTAAGAATAATAGGGGTAGAAGAAGGAGAAGAATTACAGATCAAAGGCCCAGAAAATATATTCAACAAAATTATAGAAGAAAACTTTCCAACCTAAAGAAAGATATTCCTATAAAGGTTCAAAAAGAATACAGAACACCGAATAGACCGGATCAAAAAAAAAATCAACATGCCATATAATAATTCAAACACAAAAACCTACAGATTAAAGAAAGCATATTAAAAGCTGCAAAGGAAAAAGGTCAAGTAACTTATAAAGGTAAACCTATCAGACTTACACCAGACTTCTCTATGGAAGCCAGAAGGTCTTGGATAGTCTACTACAGAAGCTAAGAGACCATGGATGAAGCTGAGACTACTATACACAGCAAAGCTATCATTCACTATCAATGGAGAAGATAAAATATTACAGGATAAAAGCAAATTTAAAAAATCTATATCCAAATATCCTCCCTTACCGAAAGTAGTAGAAGGAAAATCACAATCCAAGGAATGCAACATTGCCAACACTGCCTATAATAACTCAGACATCTAGGGACCCTTCACAAGCACAACTCATAGAAGGGAAACACACAAACTCTACTACCCCCCTAAAAGTAAAAGGAAATAACCAGACTTCACAACCACTGGTCATTAATATCACTTAATATCAATGGACTCAATTCACCTATAAAAAGGCACAGACTAAGAGATTGGATAGGAAAACAGGATCCAACATTCTGCTGATTACAAGACACACCTCAACCACAAAGACAGACATCTACTCAGAGTAAAGGGTTAGGAAAAGGTTTTTCAAGCAAAAGGACCTAAGAAACAAGCGAGTGTGGCCATACTAATTTCTAACAAATTGACTCTAAACTAAAATCAATTAGAAGAGATGGAGATGGAAATTTTATACTCATAACAGGAATAATTCATCAGGATGAAGTCTCAATTTTAAATATCTATGCCCTTTAATATAAAAGCACCCACTTATGTAAAAGAAACACTTCTAGAACTCAAGGCAGCCATCAAACCACACACACTAATAATAGGAGACTTCAACACTCCTCTCTCACCAATGTACAGATCAATCAGACAGAAACCTAACAGAGAAATAAGAGAATTAATGGAGGTAATGAAGCAAATGGACTTAACAGACATCTATAGATGATTCCACCCAAAGAGGAAAGAATATACCTTCTTCTCTGCAGCTCATGGAACCTTCTCAAAAATTGACCACATACTCGGTAGCAAAGCTAACTTACACACTTACAAAAAAAATTAGTAACCACCTGCGTCTTATCAGATCACCTTGGATTAAAGCTAGAATTCAACAACAATACTACCCCGAGAAAGCCTACAAACTCATGGAAAGTGAACAGTCAACTACTGAATCACCACTGGATAAAGGTAGAAATAAAGAAAGAAATTAAAGTCTTCCTTGAATTTAATGAAAATAAAGACACAACATGCTCAAATCTATGGGACACTATGAAAGCAGTCCGAAGAGGAAAGTTCATTGCATTAAGTGCCCACTTAAAGAAAACAGAGAAAGCACATATTGGAGACTTAACAGCCCACCTGAAAGCTTTAGAAAAAAAAAGAAGCAGACTCACCTAGAAGGAGTAGAAGACTGGAAAAAATCAAACTGAGGGCTGAAATCAATAAAATAGAAACACAGAAAACAATCCAAGGGATCAATGAAACATAAAGCTGGTTCCTGGAGAAAATCAACAAGATTGATAAACCCCTATCCAAACTAATCAAACAGCAGAGAGAGAACACACAAATTATTAAGATCATAAATGAAATGGGAGACATAACCACAGACATAGAAGAAATTGAGAGAATCATTAGATGTTACTACAAAAGCCCATACGCCACAATATTGGAAAATGTAAAGAAATGGGCATTTTTTAGAAAAGTACCATACACCAAAGTTGAACCAAGACCAGGTGAACAATCTAAATAAACCTGTTAGTCTCAAAGAAATAGAAGCTGTTATCAAAAACCTCCCTACCAAAAAAAGCCCAGGACCAGATGGTTTCAATGCAGAATTCTAAGAAAACTTCAAAGAAGAGCTAATACTTATACTCCTTAATATACTTCACAATATAGAAACAGAAGAGTCATTGCCAAATTCCTTTTAGGAAGCCACAGTTACCCTGATACCAAAATCACTAAAAGACTCAACCAAGAAAGAGAATTACAGTGAATCTCACTCATGAACATCAACGCAAAAATTCTAAATAAAATACTGGGAAACCAAATCCAAGAACAAATTAGAAAATTATCCATTATGATCAAGTAGGCTTCATCGCAGAAATGCATGGCTGGTTCAACATTTGCAAATCTATCAATGTAATCCATCATATAAATAAACTGAAAGAAAAAAACATGATCATTTCCTTATATGCTGAAAAAACATTTAACAAAATTCAACACCCTTTTATGATAAAGATCTTGGAGAGATTAGGGATAAAAAGTTCATACCTAAATATAATAAGAGCTATTTACAGCAAGCCGGCAGCTAATATCAAATTAAATGCAGAGAAACTCTAAGCCATTCCACTAAAATCAGGAACACGACAAGGCTGTACACTTTCTCCATATCTCTTCAATATAGTGCTTGATGTTCTTGCAATAGCAATAAGACAACATAAGGAGATCAGGGGGATTTAAATTGGAAAGGAAGAAGTTAAACTTTCGTTATTTGCAGATGATATGATAGTGTACATAAGCGACCCCATAAACTCTACCAAAAAACTCCTACAGCTGATAAACACCTTTAGTATTGTGGCAGGATACAAGATCAACTCCAAAAAAATCAGTTGCCCTCCTATACACAAAGAGAACACTGTTCTCACTTCTAACAATACTTTGACAAATCTCAAACAACGGCTTCACTTTTCAGAGAAACACATGTGCGTTTCTCACAGAAGCATTTCTTGAAATTCATACACTTTCCAAAGAACATGATTATCTTTCGAAATAAAGACTCTACACACTTCTGACAATACTTTGAAAAATCTCAAACAACGGCTTCTCCTTTCAGAGAAACTCATGTACGTTTCTCACAAAAGCATTTCATGAAATTCATTATCTTTGGAAGTAAAGGTTCCACAGAGAACAGGAACACTGTTCTCACTTCTAACAATGGCCTCTCTTTTCAGGAAATGCATTTTTGAGAAACGCACAAGTGTTTCTCTGAAAGGAAAAGCCGTTGTTTGAGATTTGTCAAAGTATTGTCAGAAGTGAGAACAGTGTTCCTGTTCTCTGTCGAATCTTTATTTCGAAAGATAATCATGTTCTTTTGAAAGTGTATGAATTTCAAGAATTTCTGAAAAGAGAGGCCGTTGTCAAAGTATTGTCAGTGTGTTCAGATTGATATTGAGGTCTTTAATCCATTGGGACTTGAATTTTGTGCATGGTGATAGATATGGATCTATTTTCATTCTTCTACAGATTGACATTCAGTTATGCCAGCACCATTTGTTGAAGATTCTTTCTTTCTTCCATTGTATACTTTTAGCTCCATTATTAAAAATCAGGTGTTTATAGGTTTGTGGGTTAATATCCGGGTCTTCTATTCGATTTTATTGATCGACTTCTCTGTTTTTATGCCAATACCAAGCTGTTTTCAATATTGAAGTTCTGTAATAGAGTTTGAAGTCAGGGATGGTAATTCCTCCAGACGATCCTTTATTGTATAAGATTGTTTTGGCTATCCTGGGTTTTTTGTTTTTCCATATAGAGTTGATTATTGTTCTCTCAAGGTCTGTGAAGAATTTTGATGGGACCTTGATGGCGATTGCATTGAATCTATAGATTGCTGTTCTCACTTCTGACAATACTTGGACAAATCTCAAACAACCGCTTCTCCTTTCAGAAAAACACTTGTGCATTTCTCAAAAATGCATTTAATGAAATCCATACACTTTCAAAGAAGATGATTCTCGTTCAAAGTAAAGCATCTGCAGTGAATAGCAAAACTTCTCATTTGAGAAACACGTGTGTATATCACAAAAGCATTTCATGAAATTCATACACTTTATATAGAACGTAATTATTTGAGAAACGCACAAGTGTTTTTCTGAAAGGAGAAGCGGTTGTGAGTGTGTGTGTGTGTGTGTTGCTTAAACATATGGGTATAGCAAGTATTGCATGTAGGAATATGGGCTCAGGACTGACCACTTAGGACTGGATAATCTTTCTCAAATTCTGGTCCCAAGGAAACATTAATTCTTTACTCAGAAGACATTGATGGGCTCTAACTAATCTATGAGTGTGATTGATAATGGTAAAATTTAAAACAACATTTTGCTCTGTCATTTTGAAGTTCCATGGTCACTATCAGCAAGATCATGTGCTTCATTGTGCCACCACGCTTAGTTTAAAACCATATTTTAATACTGCACAGCCATTTCTTTATTTGCATTGGAATCTTCTTCCATAGGATTCCAGCACACATGGAAGAACAGCTGGAACATCCAGCACTGCCTTATAGTTTTAAACTTTCCACTCATAACTATTGATTCTTTGATGAGTTGGACTGCCACATATAAGTCATTCCAATAAATTCCCTTCATAGGGAGAGAAAGATATTTTCTATAAGTTCTGCGACTTCAGAAAACCTGAGTAATACAAGATCTTTCCAGTTTTTTTATATAGGCAATTACTTCTATAAAGTTTCTTCTTTGTACCACTTTAATTATACCTTATAATGTTGGGAATATTTTATGTTCATTTTTATTCAACTGTAAAAAGTTTTTAATTTCTTTCTGCCTGACACAAATTTTACTTAGTAGAGAGTTGTTCAATTTCCATGAGTTTGTAAGGTTCTTTTTTTTCTGTTGTTGTTGATGTCCAGCTTTTATCCAGGGTAGTCTGAGAAGATGTGGATAATTATTTTATTATTTACTTATCCATTGTGACTTACTTTGTATCCAGGTATGTAGCAAGTTTTGGAAAAAGTTCAATGAAGTTCAGCAAAAAATATTTTTTTTCTTTTTCAGTGAAATGTTCTAAAACTATCTTAGGTTCATTTGGTTTATGTTCTATGTTAGCTCCAGCATTTCTATGCTTAGCTTATAGGTAGATGACATGTGTATTGAGGAGAGTTGGATTTTGAAGTCTTCCACTATCAGTGTGTGAGAGTCAATATGTAATTTAACCTGTAGAAATTGGGTTTTTTTGTTTAATTTTTTGTTTACTTTTTTGCATTTTTTGTTTGTTTTTACACACCTGGGCACAATTGTGTTATAAGCACATATGTTAAGAATTGGAATATTATCTTGATATAGCTTTCTTTTGATAAGTATGATGTGTATTTGTCCATTTTTTTTGATTAATTTTGACTTGAAGTCTATTTTTTCTTTTAAAATAACTACACCAGCTTGAAAACTAGATCCACTTGCATGGAAAATGTTTTTTAAACTCTTTATTGTGAGGTAATGTGTATTTGTTATTGAAATGTGTTTCTTATATTTAGTGGCAGGACAGATCTGTTTTTGTATCCATTCAGTTAATTTATGACATTTTGTTAGTGGACCAAAACATATTTTTTGAGGGGTAATAATAACCAATGGTTTTTGATTACTGTTAATTTTGTTGTTGTTCGGGGGGTGTTTCCCTTCTTTTGATTTTGATGGTCATGAAAATGTATTCCTAATCTTTTGATGTGTGTTGTTAACCTCCTTGGTTGAATTTTGTTTCTATTACCTTCTGCAGGGCTGTATTTGTAGATAGGTACTGTCTAAATTTGTCTTCAACTGAATATCTTAATTTCTCCCTCTATGGTGATTGAAAGTTTCCTGGATACAATAGTCTAGAATGGCATCTATGGTCCTCAAAGTTTATATCTCATAAGTACAGGACTTTATGACTTATAGAGTCTCAAATGAAAAGTCCCATGCCATTCCAACTGGTTCAAATTTAAATGTTTCTTGACCCTTTCCATTGCTCCATTGCTGCCTCTTCTTCTTCTTCTTCTTCTTCTTCTTCTTCTTCTTCTTCTTCTTCTCCTTTTTCTTCTCCTCCTCCTCCTCCTCTTCCTCCTCCTCCCCCTTCTTCTTCTTTTCTGTACATAATGTAGTGTTTTGAGATTTTCTATCTGACTAAATCTATTTCTTGTTTTATATATCTTTTTAACTTTTATGGGCATCTACTTCTTTAGGCTAGGAAGTTTTAAGTCTATGATTTTGTAAGCGGTTGTGGGGACGAGGCAGAAATCCTTAATAAATAAATAAATTTAAAAAAAAAGAAAAAAAAGTATTTTTAGGTCTTTGAATTTGGTTTATTATGCTTCTTCTGTTCCTATTATTCATAGATTTGTTCTTGCAGTTTCCAAGATTTATAGTACATTTTATGTTAGATATGTTTTACATTTAGCAATTTTGTTCACCAACATATCCATTTTTTTATGTTGTGTTCTCAAGGCCCAAGAGTGTCTTTTCCATTGTTTGAATTTTGCTAGTGTAACTTGCTTCTGTATGTCATATTTAAATTCTTAAATTGTTCATTTCCAAAATTTCCTCCATTTGGGATTTCTTTAGTGATTCTATTTCCATGTTTAGGTTTTCAACAGTTTTATTTATTTACTTCAACAGCTTAATTGTATTTTCTTGGATTCTATTAATGATTTTTTTTTATTTCTTCCAATTGCTTGTTTCTGTTTTCTTAGATTTCTTTGAGGGATTTATCTATTTCCTTTGTAAGAATGTCTACTATCTTTTTTTTTTGTTTGTTTGTTTGTTTGGTTTTTCGAGACAGGGTTTCTCTGTGGCTTTGGAGCCTGTCCTGGAACTAGCTCTGTAGACCAGGCTGGTCTCGAACTCACAGAGATCCGCCTGCCTCTGCCTCCCGAGTGCTGGGATTAAAGGCGTGTGCCACCATCGCCCGGTTGCCTACTATCTTTATACAGGCTCTTTTATGGTCCTTTTCTTGTATTTTAGCTGATAGATCATAGTTCAAAAACTCTTAGATCAAAAGGACTTAGTAATGAAAGAATGCAGAGCCTAGTGGGAGGGGACAAAGAAAAACCAATATATTATATTATATAAATGAAAAAGATTGACAGGAATAAAAATTAACACAGATCTTTTTGCTAGAACGAAAATTTGAGACACATGGTGTAGGTCTTGTTCCCATAGTTAGTATCATGATTCATTTTTAAAGTTCTCTATTTTGAAAATTATAACTTTCTATTAATCTTTTGTTAAACTTCTTTCTCAAAACTCATTAACAATTCTCTATCTTTCTGCCATCAGTATTCCCAGTATTTAAATAAGATATGACAATATCCACAAAACAACACAACACATCCATTTTTGTGAAGTTTAAAATGAGTAGAATCATTTCAATTGTTCTTACACTTGACAATCTCTTCATTCACTCTAAAGTTTACTATGTAGAATGTTCTAATCCAAATTTTATATTTGAAAAGATTATCCCATTTGCATAGTTTCTACTTTTAATTCACTAATAATGTTTTAAGATCTTTGCTTTTCTGATTATGTGCATATGATCTCTCCATGTGTGGGTATAGAGTACATGAACCATACCTTATATATAAAAAGAAAAGGACAAGTTTCCTTCCAATGTAAGTTTTAGGAGTAAACTCAAGGTATCAGCTTTGCATGGGGACTGTTTTCACTCACTAAGCCTTCTCTCTTTTCAATACATTCTTTTTCTGTGTGATGAATCTATGTTCTTAGATGCTCAATACATGTTTAAAAAATGTTGGTGTTGATATTTGCTAGTTTCCTATATGTGTTGCAATAATGCATATATATGGATTATATATATACATGCATACATACACATATATGCTATATTATACTTTCTGTAATATCTTGTAAAGTTTAAATATAATGCATCATGATTTTTAGCCCCAGATAATATTTTTCATTTATGATAGTTTTTATTTTCAGTTAATCATGCACTGATTTGTAGTCCATGTCTAGTACTCAAAGTAATCATAAATACAAAATGTTTCTGCTCAAATAGTGAAATAATTACAGACTAGTTTTTTTCTTATTCTTCATATTAACTGTAATATTCTTGAATCCAATTATTTCACACAACATGAAGATATATGTATCAAAACACTAGTACACAATTTGCCTTTTTTAGTTTGCTATAGGAGCATTTTTCATTCATCTTGCTTCAATCTCTTCTTATCATCTGGTAAGTTGTGACATCTAGGCAGAAAGGACATGATTTGACACTCTGATTTTGCCTTCACATTCACAGTATTCTCCAATCCCTGAGGGGAGATATTTAATGGAGACCTCCCATTTAGAGCTGTTCATTTAAAAGTTTCTCTATATCTTTGTCTCTGTCTCCTCTTTCCCTTGACTTTGTATGTGTATATATGAGTTGTGTTGTCTGACTGTGAGTGTTTGTATTTGTTCCACTCTGCTCCAATAGGAAGCTTCTCTAATAATAACTGAATAAGATCCTGATTTATGAGATTCATCAGACTAGCGTAATATCATTAGAAATTGTTTTATCTCTACATGTATGTATGTATGTGTGTATGTATGTATGTTTTTATGTATGTATTATGTAGTATTTGGCTTTACCTTAGTTCTCTGCACTCCCAATTTATGTCTCTTGGTCCCCAAAGCAATATCACATATGGATTCTTTTTGGTGGCACAGGTATTAATTCAAATATAAAGTTGGCTGACTACTCCAACAGGCTTTGGGCCACCATTGCCTTAGAATGTTTTTGCAGGAATAAAACATATTCTTCTCTCTCCCAGGGAGAAAAGACCTACAATCTCAACAAAACTCATTTTTCCTTTCCCACTAGATATAAATTACCAAGTAGTTTCTTAGTTAAGAATGGGAATTTGTTCCCAACCACCTTCTAATGTTGGGATTTTGTCTGGCATACGTTTACGTTTGTCTTGTGCATGACTTAGCATGCACTGAGTTTATTTGTGCACTTTCCAAGCTATAACTGGGAAAAACTATTTTTGTGTAGTCCACAAACACTCCTGGCTCTTACATTTAATCTATTCCATTTTCTTCCATGGTCCTTGAGTCTTGGGAGAATAAATTGAATATAGAAGTCTTATATGTGGCTAAGCATTCCATGGGTTCTTATTCTCTGAATATTTATCTATTGTATAATTCTGTGTTAACCACCACCTACTGCAAGTAGTAATTTCTCAGTTGAGTGTTAAGTGACACATTTATTGATATGATGTTAACTCATTTGGAATTATTTACTACCTATATACTTAGCAGCTTATCCTTAGGTTATCCTTGAGGATCTTTCTAATTATAGGTTCTTAGTATGATATTTGAGCCAGGTATGGGTTTCCTTTCGTGAAGTAGAACTTAAGTGTAATCAGAAAGTTATTGGCTATGACCATGAAGTTTATGTAACTAATGTACTAGTATGAATGTCTTTTCAGGCCAAACATTGTTGTAGTTTAAAGAACTCGTACCAGGAAATAATTGATAATTATTATACTCTGCCAATATGTTGCATAGAAATTACCAACTCTAGGAAAGCTGTTCAGTGGGGATAAAGCTTCCAGATCTGTAATAATTTGATGTTTCCACATTTTGTTCTCAAGTATATGGTGTTTTCAGCAATAGTGTCTTTTAAAATTTTTATTTATTTTATAAACCAGTCACAGTTCCACATCTCATCCCTCCTCCCACACCCTACATATCTTCTTCCAACCCAACACCATCCACTACTCTTAAAGAGTAATACTTGTCATGGTGAGTCAACAAAACCTTGCATATAAAGTTTAGGGAAGATCAAGCCCTCACCAATACATCAAGAAAAACCTCACACATCATTTTCCATCAGATATTTTACAGCCACCTCAACACACCCAGAGAGAAACTCCTGTTTACTCAGTTTCATAGGAATCTATAAATTCATATATATATTTTTAGCAGTATTATTTGTGTAAGTTTCTTTCTATTAGCCTCAAGTTGTTTCAAATATTTTATTGTGTTCTTAGCTTTTTTTTAAACAGAGTGCATATATAAGCTGTTTCTAAACAATTCAGGAGCAAGTACTTTTATTTTCTTCTGTTTTCTCAAGACTAGGTTTCTATGTGTAACAGTCCTGGCTGTCTAGAAAATTGTTTTGTATACCAGGCTGCCCTTGAATTCACAGAGATTCTCCTGACACTAATTCAAAATTACTGGGATTAAACACTTATGACACCACCACCCACCTAAACTCTTGTTTTGTTATTGTTGTTGTTTATGAGATGCATATATTTTCTTTTATTGAATTTTCCATAAAAGTTGACACAAATTACTACAATGGATTATTAGATTCCTATTTTCAGACAGTATTCTTGGAGCTTTCAGGTAAAATAAGCTCCATGAATTTACAAAAACTACAGTTTTCCTACTGTCCAGATACCCTGCTGGGAATATAAGTACCTATTTCAGGGTAATTTGGTGACTACTTTACAATTATTTCAGAGTAATAGGATTGAGATTAATGGAATAGAAAATCACTTTCAATATTCCGAAAAAAGCTCTAGGAATGCTGGAGTATTTGGGTAGGAATCTCACTTAAAAATCTTTCTTTATTGAACTTAAAATATCTCAAGTTATTCAAGTCTATATTCCAGTAATGATGATATAAAGAGCTAATGAATAACATCAAGTAAAAAAAAACCACTTCCCTTAATAAGGAATACAATCAAACATTTATTTGCAAATGTGCATTTTTCCTAACACACACACAAACACACACACAAATTAAAGACTTAAGAGAACCAATAGCAAATTCTATGCAATACATGATTCTTCTCAGGCAGTAAGTAAATTCTTTGCTGTACTGAAACATGTGTTAAACAAACATAAATATACAACTTTTAAGCCTAAGAAGATAATTCTTCTACAATGCAAATAAGAATAAGCTAAAAATAGGACCTATGAATATCTCACCATATTTTAACTTAATCTAAACTATGTTGAACAGCATATTTCCTTTTAGAAAAACAATACTAATATAACAAATACAATTTTGTTTCTTTTCTCAGTCAAGCAGTATCTTAAGTTACCTTTAGGATAACTGAAATATGATTTTAGAATTATCCACTCTCCTTATACTCACCTGTATAAAAATTTCATCTATATAAATCCTGGCTAATAAATTGGCCAGTTTATTTAAGCAAACTTAATTTACTTTTTGGATTAAATTTGGAAAATATTAGACTAAAAAAATTGTGTATTCATAGCTAGGTGGAGATCCACTAAATGATCTGCCATTGGTGCCTATCATGGCTTCTAAGGTAGGTGAAACTGTGACAACTGTTTCCCCTAATCTTAAAACAGTTTATATTATTTCTACCTCCTTCTCCCATTATTGTGAATTTTAAGATTCCAATGCATAAATTTTCAACAAATGGAAAGATTAATAACATTTTCTCTCCAATATGTACTTTAAAGATATATTGTAAAAACTTATATGCTGTGTAAAGATAGAAAATACACAGAGAGTTTAGATACTGTATGTTATTGTGTTGTCATATTTGACTGCTAAGGAAGAAGCAACAGGAGATAAAAGACATTCGATTATAAATGCTGCTGGTTTAAACCAACCTATATATTTTGAAAATGCCTTGATTTCAAATTTTAAGTTAAAAATATTTTTTCTATGGGGAAGAGATTGGATATGTATCAATGTTTTGTTAAGCAAAGAAAGGATTGATTGAGGAAATCCCTATTAAAATATATCAAATTATAACAAATATCCCAGATGATCCATCATTTTAGAGCATCTCTGTTAAAGTTTCCTATGGGTTCTTCATCCAGAACAGTCTCAAGACTGCTGGCTGAGATGATCCAGTCTTACAGAGTACTCTCATCAGAACTGGACCATAATCCTAAATTATTTTTTAGGTCTTCATAAGCTTATCAGTGAGTCCATTAAGTAGGTAGTAGCCAAGAAAGCTACAACCCCATAGGAAAAAAAATGATTATTAATGTTTGTGTTTGTTTACCATGTTGGTTATAAGTTATTATGGATAATAATCACAAAAAGGCCTAAAAAGATTAGATTCAGAGTTCTTGTTTTGATAAACAAAGAGGAAATACTGTGGCATAATGCTCTTGTACAATACTATAAAGATTTGTCAATAATATTGGTTTAATAAAACCCTGATTGGCCAGTAGCCAGGCAGGTATATCCAGGATGACCAGACTGGGAAAATTCTGGAAAGAGTAAATGCAGAGATTCAGTCATCATCAAGTATCAGGAGAAGCAAGATGATAATTCCTTACTGAAAAAAATGTACAAAGTTACACAGCTAAACACAGATAAGAATTATGCGTTAATTTAAGTTGTATGAGTAATTAGTAATAATTGTGAACAATAGGTCAAATATTTTATGATAATATAAGCTTCTGTGTGCTTCTTTGGGACTGAATGGCTGTGGTATGGGGAGGGGGACAAAAGAAACTTCCATCTATACACACATTAGATGATTCATTAGTAAAGTTGCCTTTAAATTTCATTAAAAATCCATTGATTTAATTAATATTTACTTTACATGGTAATGATAAGTAGTTGATACAATGTCTCTGTGAAAACTTACAATATTTTTCAATGTATCTATTGAAGAAGAGTTCTTCTATCCCAGTAATCAGTGAAGCGTGAGCACCATCAACTGTATCACAGAAACAATATTATACTTTCCCTGATAAAGCTCAGCAAGAACTTGATCTAAACACAGGAATTCCTTACCACGTATTTGCCAATGATGGAAAGCAATTCTTGAGAACTGTCTAAAAGTGTATAGGAAATGTTCATGTGTGTGTGAAAATTTCATTGTCACTATGTGTGCTTTATTTTTCACATTTTCTGTTTTAATGCTAAAATGGTTTTAGCTTAACAGTATGCTTAAATTCACACACACACACACACACACACACACTCACATGCATGCATGTACCATCACTACAACCATCATTTCCACCACCAAAACCTTCACCACTGCTGCATAAACAATAAAATAACAGGAATTACTGGTGACATCTCAAGTTCCATATTAAAATATGCAGTCTAATTAGGATGATGCAAATACAGCTCTATCTTCTGTATCAAAGAAACAAGTATTGACATGAAGGACAGACAAGTTTTTTTTTTCAGGCTAAAGCGATGAAAAAAATTATTCCAAACAAGTGTACCTACAAAGCAAGCTAGTGTGACTATTCCAATGTCTAACAAATACATTTCTGCCCAAATAATTATAAGAGATAGGGAAAAATATTATCTACACACCAAAGGATAAATCCACCAAGAAGATGCTGTAGCTCTTAACATCCATGCACCAAATATATGGCCAGTCAATTTCAAAGAAAATACAATATTATAGCTTATATTAGATATTGAACCACATGCATTACTAGTAGTAAACTTCAATAGCCCACAACTGACAATACACCATACATCTATAGAAAAATCAAGCATAGAAGTTCTAGAACTCACTTATATTGTGTATCAAATGGAACTAACAGGTATTTATAAAACTTTACACAAACATAAATTAATGTGCATTCTTCTGAGCACTAATTAAATTTTTCACAAAAGTAATAACATACATAAACAGAAAGCAAGTCTGAATAGATACAAGAAAAAAAATAATCACCTGCACTCTATTCTTTCATCACAGATGAAATCTGAGTATAAACAAAAAAAAAAGAATCAAAGAGGAACATTCATAATAAAAGAAACTGTGCAACTCTTTACTGATTGAAAAAAATGGGTCATGAGAGAAATTAATAAAGATTTTATAAATTTGTAAGAGAATAAATAATCAATGTACCGAAATTTATGTAACACAATGATTGTTACTTTTAGAGGCAAGAACTCAGCCTGCTTCAAGGCTGAGGGGACTAGGGAGACAGTGGTGAATGGTCCTGCCTCTGGGGCTTCTTTGTATCACACTACCCTGCCCCCCAAACCTACCTTTTTGTCTGTGAGGTCCTTGGAGCCCAGCAAGAGGCCCTTATCCTGTGCTGAGAAAATCTGGAGTGGTGAGTGAGTGGCCACCCAGCCTACCACTTCCAGGGAATGGAATCCAGACATCCTCCAATTCCCTAAGCTTTTCTGGCCATCCAATTGGGAGTGCTCCTCACTACTGGCTTTCTTTTCCCCATCCCATCTTACCTGCAAGCACTGCTTTTCAACTGTGAGGTCCTTGGATCCCCCAACTCAGTCTGCTTCAGAGCCAAGGTGTCTGGGAAGCCAGCAGTTAGTGGTCCTGCCTCTGGGGAGTCTTTGTACCATACCACCCTGCCCACAGAGCCCGCCTTTTTGTTTGCAAGGTCTTTGAAGCCCAGCAAAATGATCTGCTCCTATGTTGAGGAGATCCGGAGTGATTCCCCAGTAAAGCCTGCTTCTGGGTAGAGGGGATCTGAAAGCCAGCTCCAGTGCTGAGAGGACATAAGAGAAGGCAGACCAAAAAAAAACCACACAAGTACACAGTCAGCCACAACAAAGATTGGATCAAGACACCAAAACTATGCTGGTCTCATTTGAAGGAAGAGATGGTCAGGCGCCAATGCAAGAATTCCTCCAACAACCTGAAAAGCAACATGATAACAACAGAATCCAGTGAGCACGTAACAGCAAGACTTGAGCATCCTAACCCAGAAGTAGAAGAAATTGACTTTTTTTTTTTTTTTTTGGTTTTTCGAGACAGGGTTTCTCTGTGGTTTTGGAGCCTGTCCTGGAACTAGCTCTTGTAGACCAGGCTGGTCTCGAACTCACAGAGATCCGCCTGCCTCTGCCTCCCGAGTGCTGGGATTAAAGGCGTGCGCCACCATTGACTTTAAATGTAACATTATGAAAATGATGGAAACCCTTAAACAGGAAATGAAAAACTCACTTAAAGAAATGGAAGAGAATACAAATAAAAAGATAGAAGTAATAAATCTCTCAAAGATACCAAAGAAAAAGCAATCAAACAGGTAAAGGAAACAGTTCAAGACTTGAAGACCAAAATGGAGTTAATAAAGAAAACACAAACTGAGGGATGGCTGGATATGGAAAATCTGGGTAAAAGAACAGGAACTACAAAGACAAGTATAACCAACAGAATATAAGAGATAGAAGAAATAATCTCAAGCACTGAACATACTATAGAAGAAATAGACTCAGTGATCATAGAAAACAGCAAATCCAACAAATTCTTAACACAAACCATCCAGGAAATCTGGGACACCATGAAAATTTCAAACCTAAGAATAATAGGGGTAGAAAAAAAGAAAAGAATTCCAGCTCAAATACCCAGAAAATATATTCAACAAAATAATAGAAGAAAACTTTCCCAACCTAAAGAAGGGTATTCCTATGAAGGTACAAGAAGCATACAGAACAGCAAAAAGACTAGATAAAATAAATCCCCTCACCATATAATAATCAAAACACAAAACATACAGAATAAAGAAAGAATATTAAGAGCTGCAAAGGAAAAGGTCAAGTAACATAAAAGTAAACCTATCAGAATTACAACTGATTTCTCTATAGAAACCATGAAAGCAAGAATGTCTTAGATAGATGTGGTGCAGACCATAAAAGACTATGGATAAAAGCTCAGACTACTAAATGCAACAAAGCTTTCTTTCACTATTGATGGATAAAACAAGGTATTCCAGGATAAAAACAGATTTAAACAATATGTAACCACAAACCCAGCCTTACAGAATGTACTAGAAGGGAAACCAAACCCAAGCAAGCCAACAACACTCACAATAGCACAAACATCTGACAGCCCTCCACCAACACAACTCAAAAAAGAGAAATACACAAACAACCACCAAAAAAAAAAAACGGAGTTAACAACCACTGGTCATTAATATCACTTATTAATATCAATGGACTCAATTCACCTATAAAAAGGCACAGGTTAAGAGAATGGATACAAAAACAGGATCCAAAATTCTGCTGTTTACGAGAAACACACCTCGACCTAAAAGACAGACACTACTTCAGAGTAAAGGGTTGGGAAAAGGTTTTCAATCAAATGGACCTAAGAAACAAGTGGATGTGGCTATCTTAATATCTATCAAAATCAATTTCAAACTGAAATCTAGCAGAGAGATGGAGAAAAACACTTTATACTCATAACAGGATAAAGTGTCAATCCTGAATATCTATGCCCCTAATATAAAAGCACCCACATACGTAAAAGAAACATTACTAGAACTCAAAGCACAAATCAAACCCCACACACTAATAGTAGGAGATTTCAACACTCCTCTCTCAGCAACGGACAGGTCAACCAGATAGGAACATAACAGAGAAATAAGAGAACTAACAGATGTAATAAATCAAATGGACTTAACAGATATCTATAGAGTACTCCACCAAAATAGGAAAGAATATATCTGTTTCTCAACATCTCATGGAACCTTCTCGAAAATTGATCACATACTCTGTAACACAGCAAACATCCACAGATACAAAAAAATTGAAGTAACCATCTGTGTGTTATCAGATATATATATATATATATATATATATATATATATATATATATATATATATATATCGTCCTGGAAATTGGAAGCAAACAAGATCACCAGGCAAATGTTGGAAGCATGGGTGTGGGATGGGGTGTGGGAAAGGGGAGACAGGGAGAGAGAAGGTTGGGGAGAACTTGGAAGTGTGGGATGGTTGAGATGGAGGAAGGACAGATATGGGATAAGGGAAGAAGATATCTTAATTAAGGGAGCCATTTTGGGGTTGGCAAGAGGTTTGGCTCTAGACGGGTTCCCAGGTTTCCACAGGGATGTCCCCAGCCAGGACCCTGGGCAGTGTAGGAGAGGGTGCCTGACCTGGCCTTGTCCTGTAGTCAGACTGTTGACTATCTTAAATATCACCGTAGAACCTTTGTCCAGAGAGGGATGAAGATAGAGACAGAGCCCCACATAGTAGCACTGGACTGAGCGCCTAAGGTCCAGTTGAAGAGAATAAAGAGTGAGAATATGAGCCAGGAAGTCAGGACTGCGAGGGGGCTCCACCCTCTGAGACAGTGTGCTTGATCTAATGGGAGCTCACCAAATCCAGATGGACTAGGACTGAATGAGAATGTGATAAAACCGGACTCTCTGAATGTGGCTGACAATTGGGCCTGATTGAGAAGCCAATGATAAAGCACTGGAATTTTTCTTACTGCATGTACTGGCTGTTTGGGATACTAGGCTATTTGGATGCATACCTTCCTAGGACTGGATGGAGGAGGGAGAGCCTTGAACTTCCTACAGGGCAGGGTGCCCTGCCCTCTCTTAGGGCTGGATGGGGAGGGAGGGATGGTGAGTGGAGGAGAGAAAGGGAAATGGGAGGAGAGGAGGAATTGGAAATGTTGAATGGTATTATTTATAAAGCAATAAAAAAACAAAAAAGAGGCAAAATCATACAAATAAGGGCCTACATAAAGAATAGATAGAAAAGAAAAATGGAGAGATTTCATACTAATAGTCTACCAGCTCACAAAGAACACTAGAAAAATAAAAAAAAATCACACAGTAAATGAGAAGAAGATAAATAATCATTAAAATATAAACTGACATCAATTAAACAGAAAAAAAAACAACAAAACAATACAAAATTCAAAGAAACAGAGTGGTTCTTTGAGAACATCAGTCGTATTAGCAATTCCTTATTGTAAATAACTTAAATTTGGAATAAATATTTGATGCTGGAATAGTGAGAGGAAAACAAGGTGACAAAACAAAATACACACAGTAAATCCCCCAAATTATAAAGATATATTTTAAAATCATGTACTCAATAACATTGGAAAGTAAAAAATAAATGAGTAGTTTTTTGATAGGTATCAATTATAAAACTTAAATGAGAGAAGCAAGCTAAGCAGACCTGAAAACTCTTAGTAAAATGGAAGCAGTCATACAATTTCCCCCAAGAAGAAATAAACCCTTCATTAGAATATTTTAGTCAACTAATCTACTAGACTTTAATGAAGAGGTAATGCAGCTATCCCTTAAATTATTTCATTAAATTGAAACAGAAAGAATCTTTCCAAATACCCAAATCACAAAATCCTGAAAAAAGAAGAAAAATTTATAGCCCAAACAAAGATGCAAAAATACTATCAAAAAATATCCAAGAATATATCAGAATGATCATCTACCATGATTAAGTAAACTTTATTCATGAGTTGTTTGGAAGGTTTGATAAAGAAAAATTACTAAAAATAATTTACTAAATAAATAAACTGAAATTGAAAAAAAAACATGAACATCCTTTTATATGCAGTGAAGGTCTTTGCTAACATATATCATGATAAAAATTCAGGAGAGATTACAAAAAAGTGTCAAAACTTAGAACAATAAATGCAGTTTAGAGCAATCCCATAGCTAACATTATCTCATTTGGTGACAAACTCAAAGAAATGGCATTAAAATAATAAGGAACTACTTTACAACAATGCTAAAGTCATAAGACAACTGAATGAGATAAATAATATACAAATTACAAAGGAAGAAGTAGTCAATCTCTTTATTTGGAGGTGATATGATAGTAAAATAATTGAGCCTAAAATTAACTGAGAAATTCTTACAGTTGATAAGTATTTTAGCGAAGTATTTGGAGACAAAATTCACTCAAAAAATCAGTGTTCCTCTAATATACAAATAGGATATTGACAGATAAAGCAGCCAGGGAAATAATACCTTTCAAATTAATATAGAAATATATTATAATATAAAATATCTTGTGGAAATTCTAACCAAGAAAGTGAAAGACTAGTATAATATAATTTTAACACATTAAAGAATTATACTCAGCAAACTATCAGAAACTGGAGAGATCTCCTGTGATCATATACTAAAAATGGTCCCCCTATCAAAAGCAATCTTCAGATTCAATGAAGTGCTCATCAAAATTCTAAATCAGCCGGGCGATGGTGGCGCACGCCTTTAATCCCAGCACTCGGGAGGCAGAGGCAGGCGGATCTCTGTGAGTTCGAGGCCAGCCTGGTCTACAGAGCTAGTTCCATGATAGGCTCCAAAGCCACAGAGAAACCCTTTCTCGAAAAAAAAAAAAAAACAAAAAACAACAACAAAAAAAAAAAAACAAAAAAAATTCTAAATCAATTCTTCACAGAACTTGAAAGGATTATTTTAAGCTTTATATAGAAAGACATTACAAAGACACAATAGCTAAAACAATCCTGAATAATAAAAACTGTTGGATATGCTGCTAACTATAAGTAGAAATTTACTACAAAGCTTTAAAAATAAAAATTGAATGTTATTGCCCCCACAAAAAAAAGTTTATCAAAACAATACAGTGAAAATGTAGACATACATTTTTACACCCATAAATACAAATTATTTCTTAAATAAATGACGCAGCACTACACATAGGAAAAAGGCAACTTTCTCAAAAGTTGATATAGTCAAACTGTATGGCAGCATGTGAAAAATGCATGTTTTCATACTCATCATCTTGAAGAAATTCAACTCCAAATAGATCAGACACCTTAACATGATATCAGATATACTGAGCTTTCGGGCAGACAAAGTGGATTATTTCATTGAAATAATTGGCAAAGAAAAAGAGTGTAAATGAAAGTTTCTGTCCCACATATTTCTAGAGCCAGTCATTCCCAAAGAAACACACAGAGGGATATATTAATTATAAACTGTTTGGTGATTAGAGCAGCCAATCAGTAACTAGCTCTTACAACTTAAATTAAGCCATATTTCTTGTTTATAATTAGACATGTAGCTGGGTACCTTTTCTCAGTATGGCATTCTTATCTTGCTTTTTCTGTTTCTGGATTATGACTGCATCTCTGCCATTCCTTGTCTTCTAATTCTCCTTGTCTTGTTTCTTTACTTATACTTCCTTCCTAGATTCTGACCATTCAGTGTTTTATTAAACCAATACAAGTGGAAAATCTTTGTAGTGTCCAAGAGCATTATCCCCCACCATTTCCCTGTTTTTGTCAATAAAAAACCTTGAAGCTAATTTCCTTTTTTAGCTGTTTCTTTTAACCCATGTCCATAACAACTTGTAAATAACATGCTAAACAAACACAAATAGTTATAATCCATTTTTTTTGGGGGGGGGATGTGTGTATACATTTTAGGATACTTCTGGCTGATTGGGGGTGCTGATAATCTTTTGGAGACACAAAGGAATTTTAGGATTATGGTTAAGCCATGAGTTGAGTATTTCATGAGACAAGATCATCTCAGTTAGCCCTCTTGAAAGAGTTTTAGATGTAGAACTCAGGGGAAAATGCAGCAGATGTACTCTAAAACAGTGAATTATCTGAGCTATCTGCTTCTATTAAAAGTTTGCTAAGGAGACTTCCTCAAAGAAACCTTATTTTTCTTAACCCAGAATAAATCCACAGCCTCTCATTTTCTGTGGAAACAAAAGCAAAATCTCTTCTCTAAAGTAGTGTACCTTTTGACTTTGTTTGTTAGTTTGTTTTAGGTTTCAAGACAGAGTTACTCCATGTAACACTCTCTCTCAGAGACCAGGCTGGCCTCAAACTCATTGAGATCGAATTTTCTCTCTGCCTCTCATGTGCTGGAATTAAAGACGTGCTCCACTACAGTCTGGATTGGCTTAAATTTTGAAGTCAAGGCATTTTCAAAGTATATGGTGCCTCACAGAATACTCCAGTCAGGACTTGAACATAATACTAAATTTTCTTCAGGTCCCTTTTTTTAAAAAAAAAAAATATTATTTATTTATTTATTTATTTATTTATTATGTATACAACATTCCATGTATGCTTGCATGCCAGAAGAGGGCACCAGATCTCATTATAGATGGTTGTGAGCCACCATGTGGTTGCTGGGAATTGAACTCAGGACATCTGGAAGAGCAGTCAGTGCTCTTAACCTCTGAGCCATCTCTCCAGCCCCTCTTCAGGTCCCTTTAAGATTATCAAACACACCTAATCAGCAAGAAGTAGTCATGGTAACTATGCCCATATCACCCCATCTATAAAAAATATCTTTAGGAATGTTTGCCTTGCTTAGTGTGTTAGTTACATGTTGTTATAGATAATGGTCAGAAAATAAGCTAAATAAAGGCAATTAGGCTTGTAATTTTTTGCAAAGACAAAGGGGGAAATGCTGTGGAATAATTTACTCATAAACTGTAAATATATTTCTTTGTGTTGGCTTCATAAAATGCTTATTGGTTAGTAGCAAGACAGAAAGTATAGGTGGGGCAAACAGGCTAGGAGAATTCTGGGAAGAGGAAAGGCAAAGACACAGCTGTCATCCAGAAGCAGATGTAGCAAGATGACAATGCCTTACTGAGAAGAGATACCAAATTACATGGCTAAATGTAGGCAAGGATTATGGTTTAATTTAAGATGTAAGAGGTAGTTTTTTAATAAGCTCGAACAATAAACCAGCATTTTATTATTAGCATATCCTTCTGTGTATATATTTGGAACTGAATGGCTGCAGAAACAGAGCGGAAACTTCTATCTACAAAAATGCTGTGGAATAATGCTCTTGAACACTATAAATATTTGTCAATCAAATTGGTTTGATAAAACTCTGATTGATCAGCAGCCAGGTAGGATGAACAGGGAGGGTGACGAGGCCAGGAGTTTTATAGCAAGAGGAAAGTAAGAGAGTCAGTCACCAGCAAGATCTATTCTCTACTGTATTCTTTTTTTTATTTCTTATATTTCAGTGTTCATGTATTGAGAGGCCTCATTACCTGTTGTTTTTATCTTGTCTTTATTTTGATTTTTTGAGACAGGGTTTCTCTGTTGCCCATCCTGGAACTAGTTTTTGTAGACCAGGCTAGCCTCAAACTCACAGAGGTCCATCTGTCTTGGCTTTCTTTAAAGGATTTGTTGATTTCCTCCCATTTCTTTGGTTCTTTTCCTACATTTCTTTTTTTCTTGTTTGTTAATTTTCTTTGATTTTTCTGTTTTTTGCATTCTATTTTTATTAAGAACATAATGCAATCAGTTGGCATTTTACATAGCTTTCCCTGTTGACACTCCCTCATTTCTTATAGCCCCCCCAACACCACCCTAACCCCTATCCAAACTTTAGAAAGGTTAAGGTTTCATCAAAGGGGATTCATCAAAGTCTGACACTTCAATTTGAGGCAAGACTAAGGTGCCCCCCTCTAGTCTGAGCAATGTATTTCTCTAAAGACTATGTGCTCCAAGACACCAGTTCAAGCACTAGGGATAAATCTTTGTCACACTGCCACTGAATGTAGGGGACAGTTGCTAGTTCTTGTAGACCAGGCTGGCCTCAAGCTCACAGAGCTCCATATGTTTTGACTTTCTTTAAAAGACTTGATCCAAATCCTCATAAATGCCCCCCACATTTACTGGGCCTCATTTGGTCCTCTACAGGTTCTTTAGTGGTGACACATTGCCCTGGGTATTGCTGTTTATGTTCTTATGTTAAGGATTTTGGATTCAGATTTATGTTGTGAAAAGTCCTTCTGTCTATGTGTTGCTTTTATTGGTTAACAAATAATGGAACTGTTTGGGCCTATAACAGTGCTATAGGGGAACAGAGCTAGGTGTGGAAATCTAAATGGAATGCTGGGAGAAAGAAGGCAGAGTTAGAGAAGCCATGGAGCTGCTGGAGATAGATGCTAGGAACTTTAGCCGGTAAGCAACAGCCACATGGCAATATACAGATTAATAGAACTGGGTTAAAATAATATGTAAGAGGCTAGAGCTAATGGGTCAAGCAGTAATTTAATTAATACAGTTTCTGTGTGATTATTTCAAGCCTAAGCTAGCTGGGTGGTCAGGAACCAACAAGAAGCCTCCTTCCTACAAACTGGTGTCAATGTGAATGACTAAAATCTACTTAAAAACCTGACAGAAAATGAAAAGCAATTTTTTTAGGCCTCTTTATTTATTTATTTATTTATTTATTTTTTTTAAATATTTATTTATTTATTATGTATACAATATTCTGTTGTGTGTATGCCTGCATGCCAGAAGAGGGTACCAGACTTCATTACAGATGGTTGTGAGCCACCATGTGGTTGCTGGGGATTGAACTCAGGACCTTTGGAAGAGCAGGCAGTGCTCTTAACCTCTGAGCCATCTCTCCAGCCCTATTTATTTATTTATTAAGGATTTCTGCCTCCTCCCCACAACCTCTTCCCATTTCCCTCCCCCTCCCCCCATCAAGTCCCCCTCCCTCATCTGCTCAAAGAGCAATCAGGGTTCCCTGACCCGTGGGAAGCCCAAGGACCGCCCACCTCTATCCAGGTCTAGTAAGGTGAGCATTCAAACTGCCTAGGCTCCCCCAAAGCCAGTACGTGCAGTAGGATCAAAAACCCACTGCGATTGTTCTTGAGTTCTCAGTATTCCTCATTGTCCGCTATGTTCAGCTAGTCCGGATTTATCCCATGCTTTTTCAGACCTAGGCCAGCTGGCCTTGGTGAGTTCCCGATAGAACATTCCCATTGTCTCAGTGTGTGGGTGCACCCCTCGTGGTCCTGAGTTCCTTGCTCGTGCTCCGTCTCCTTCTGCTCCTGATTTGGACCTTGAGATTTCTGTCTGGTGCTCCCATGTGGGTCTCTGTCTCTGTCTCCTTTCATCGCCTGATGAAGGTTAATATTCATGAGGATGCCTATGTGTTTGTCTTTGGATTCACCTTCTTATTTAGCTTCTCTAGGAACATGAATTATAAGCTCCACTCACCCATTGCTGGTGGGGATGCAAACTTGTGCAACCACTCTGGAAAGCAGTGTTTCGCTTTCTCAGGAAATTCGGGATCAACCTACCCCTGGATCCAGCAATACCACTCTTGGGAATATACCCAAGAGAGGCCCTATCATACAACAAAAGTATATGCTCAACTATGTTCATGGCAGCATTGTTTGTAATAGCCAGAACCTGGAAACAACCTAGATGCCCTTCAACAGAAGAATGGATGAAGAAAGTATGGAATATATACATATTAGAGTATTACTCAGCAGTAAAAAACAAGGACTTCTTGAATTTTGCATACAAATGGATGGAAATAGAAAACACTATCCTGAGTGAGGTAAGCCAGACCCAAAAAGAGGAACATGGGATGTACTCACTCATATTTGGTTCCTAGCCACAAATGAAAAGCAATTATAGACACAAAAATACAGAATTTAACACAGCTTCTTGTTATTTTCTGGTGGTGTGCCACAGCTCCATTAAGAAACATCTTACTGGTTCAGCAGTAGCAGCCACATGGTTTCAAAATGGGAGCTTGTTGGCCATGGACCGTGCTGCTGTCATGAACATTGACTCTTTCAGGAGAATGATGATTTGGATGGGGTTTTTGAGCAGCATGCTGTGGCTTGCTTAATGTGGGACAGCTTTGTGCCTGTATGTAGGGAAGTGTGCGTGGCTCTCATATTGGATTGGGCTGGACAAGCAGAAAGTACAATATGTACCTTAGTAATGGTGCAGTTTACATTTTATGAAGCTCTTAGCATTTTGAAAACTGCTCCTGGACAGTAAAGAATTCCAATAAAGGATAAATCCAGATTGATTAAAAAAAACTGTAAACAAGTCACAATGTTATAAAAATTCATGTAGGCTTCACAGAGGAAAAAAAAGAGTATAGCGAGTCATAAAATAAAGATAATACTTTAAAAACAATCTTTAAAGAGACAGAGTACAGATTAAAAGGGGTAAAGAAAAATAAGCCACAGAAAAATGGAAAATTCACAGAAAGTCTGGATTATGTATGTTATTGTATTATCTTTGAATTTTTTTGACTATGAATAAGCTAAGTAGAGAAAGACATTTCATAGTAGGGGCTACTAAGCTAAACCAGCATATATATTATAAAGGTATCATGACTTCCAAATTAGGGTCTAAGGATATGTTGCTTTGGAGAAGAGGTTCTTCTTTTATTTCCACAGAAGATGAGAACCTATGGATTTTTTCCAGACCAATATGATTTGATGAAACAAGACTCCCTGAAAAGTTGCTGTGAACACCCCCACAAAGAAAATGCTTCACTCAATAAACAGAAGGAAGCAGTTTGGAGAAAATACTCCCATATTCCCAAATAATGTTTATAAATGTTTCTTTACATTTAAAGGGGCATATGATATAGAGATACTATAGAGATGGAGAATTTGCATTATCATGGATCTTGGTTTATTGACACAAGTTTTAGGAAAATTTTGTCATATGTATATGCATTTCTGATCTATATAAGATATTGTGTTCCTGTAGATCATTTAAAAATGTAATGCATAATTAAGAAATACAAGGTAATAGATACTCATCTATAATAGTCAAACTTGCAGCTAGGTTAAGTAGATTTTCTAGATGTACAAAGATGCATTTCAGTTAGATAGATATTCTTTTCATCTTTCAGAGACCTTCAGAATATGACATTTAAAATGTTTTAAGAACTTTGGACTTTTCATGACAGTGAGACATGTCTGCTCCTGGCTGCACCAGTTACTGCAAGAGGAAGATGAACATCGAAATGGCTCTTGGAGTTTTCTGGCCATTTGGGCAAGAAACTACTATTGGAGGGACTGCTGAACTGGATACACAAGACCCACAGAAAAATGACTGCTCAACTTGCCTAAAGGTAAGACAATCCCTCAGGGTTCCTGCTTTATGAAAGTGTATGCCAGACTCTCTATAGGAAAAAAAGAAAGTGACTGACAACCTGCCAATATAGGTGGAGCTGTCTTTGAAACTTCCTGCTTTATGGAAAAGTTTGTTAGATACTATGGGCCTGTTGGCTGAATATGGAAGCTCCAATGGTACAGAAGAACTTTGGGTGACTTTCCAGGCAGTGAGATGTCTCTGTCAATTCTAGAGTTCTGGAAGTAGCTTACAATGCACTTTATTTATTTTTTGTTTATTTGGGTAATTTTATATTTAATTTATATTTATTTGGTTATTTAGCTAATATTTATCCTTCTAAAGCCTTTGATGGAGTTAAAGAATAGTTATTATTACAATTTTCCTTAGTTAAAATAAAAGATAATGTAGATATAAATATTATAACTGTAATTCTTGCTTAGTAACTATTTTGTTATATGTAATTTTATAATTTTAAAGTTAAAGCCTTCCTTATTGTTTAAACATGAAAGAGGAAATGGTGTGGGAGGTCCTGTTGTTTTATTGGTTAATGAGTAATGAAACTACTTTTAGGTCTATAGCAGTGCTATAGGAGAACAGAGCTAGGTGGGGATAAATAAATTCATTGCTAGGAGGAAGAAGGCAAAGTAAGAGGAGCCATGTAGCTGCCAGAGATAGGTTCTAGGATCTCTACCCAGTAAGCCACAGCTACATGGCAATACACAGATTAATAGAAATGGGATAAATTAATATATGAGTTAGCCAACAAGAAGCTAGAGCGAATGGACCAACCAGTGATTTAATTAATACAGTTTATGTCTGATTATTTCAATATTAATCTAGCCAGACAGCTGGAAAACAACAAGCAGCCTCTTTTGTACATAGTTACTAAAAGTCCAGGTGTAAATTTCTAGATTTGTCTTTTTTGATGGGGATTTTATCCCTTAGTTTCTGATTCCTCTCTGGTCTTCTCAATTATTTAACCTATGGTTGAGTAGAGGCTCTCTGCCTATGTTGACAGTTGAATTTCTGATGGCTTAAATTTGTGGCAGAAGTTTTTTCTATGTCTGTGCATTGCCTGTAATAGGGTCAGGGGTCTGCTGTGGAACAATGATCTTGTACCCTGTAAAGATTTATCAGTTGTATTTTAATAAAGTACTTATTGGCCAGTAGCCAAGCAGGAAGTATACATAGAGCAATGAGAACATGAGAATTCTAAGATGAGGAAAGTTCAGTCTGCAGTCATCACCCAGACACAGAGGAAGCAAGAGGATAATGCCTCACTGAAAAAGGTACTAAACCATGTGGCTAACATAGACAAGAATAATGGGATAATTTATGGTGATGGTGTGTTTAAGTCACATACTAGCACTTAGTAACAATCATGAGAAAGAGGGAACCTACAGCAGCCTACTGAGTCTCAGAGGTTTGTTTTGTTTTAAATGAAAAGTCAACCTGAAAAAACACCAACTGACCTGGCTTTTGGGAAGCAGAGGCAGGCAGATCTCTGAGTTCAAGACCTGCCTGGTGTATAGAGCTAGTTCCAGGACAACCAAAGCTACACAGAGAAACCCTGTCTCAGTAGACCAAACAAACAAAAAAACCCACAGACAGTATGAGTTTATTTACATGACACAAAAGTTTGGAAATGGGGAAATACATTAGTAGGTGCTAGTGTTTGGGTCAGTGAGATTAAGTGTTTAACTGTAAATGGATGGTAGAAGTTCTATTCTGTAGTGAACAGTTCTGTGTCTTTTTTTTTTTTTTTTTTTTTTTTTTTTTGGTTTTTTGAGACAGGGTTTCTTTGTGGTTTTGGAGCCTGTCCTGCAAGTAGCTCTTGTAGACCAGGCTGGTCTCGAACTCACAGAGATCCGCCTGCCTCTGCCTCCCAAGTGCTGGGATTAAAGGCGTGTGCCACCACCGCCTGGTCAGGCCAATCATTTTATACTTAATCTTGACCTCTGTGTGCTTCTTTGGGAAGGAATAACTGTGGGATTGCGTGGGGCAGAAACCTCTGTCAACAGGTGTTCTCTGGAGTTCAGACTCTGCTCTGCATTCTGGTAAAATAAGTAAATTCCGCATAGCTTTCAGTCACTTTGCCTGGTCTCTGGGATCAGGATTATTGCCTGGAATTTGATGGGGCAGAACTCTGCAATCAGAGGTGTGGCCTGATGAAAAGGTTAAAAGCAGTTAACAGAGGGCACCTACAAATGATTATTAATTTCTTTTTCTATGTTGTTGGTGTTAGAGTTTGTGTGTTTGTGCTTCTGTGTATTTTTCCTTCATTGTGTTATGCTTGTGAGAGATTATCTATTGCCTATGTTTTTCAGGGTGTTATTTAATATGCTGGGTTGGAGTTTTCCTTTTAGAACCTTCTGTAAGGTGTGTTTTTTGAGATATTGTTTGAATTTGATATTGTCTTGTTTCCTCTTTTTATGATGACTGAAAGTTTTCCTGGGTAAATTTGGCTGATATCTTTGAATCTTCTGTCATTTAGAGTCAAATTAAAGAGTCTGCCTTTCTATTTTACATGAACATTTTTTTTTCATAGCTTGGACAGGGGGTGGGTGAAGTGATAGCTTACCTGTTTTTCAGATAGCTCACCTATCTCATTGAGGAATAGGCAAGTTCTGCTGGAGGTATGCTCTGAGATGTGATAACAAGAAAGGAGGCATGGTTATGGTTAATTTAGTCAGGAGGAAGATAGTTAGAGGTCAGACTTACCTGGGATTCGGGAAGCAGGCAGGGATTCTGATGGGTTATGAAGTACCTGCCAGATATTTGGGCCTCAGTTTTTTTCATCAGGAGAGGAGAGGCAGTTAGAGTTACACAGGGATGGTGAAAGCAGGGCAGAGGGATGTGTTTGTTTATCTGTTTTCAGGGTGCTGGCCTGGCCTCTGATGGTATAGAAAACTTTTGGCAGAGGTGTAATACACACTTTTAAGTATAAATTTTGTTTGCTCCAAGAGCATCTCAGTGGAGAAAAAAATCATACAGGATACAGGCCCAGAAATAGATGACTAACAGAAAAATAAACTCAAAGGTGGCTTGAAGTTTCTTCTCTCACTATTTTGTATCAAGAATTCTTAAAAATGTATCTTATTTTATATAAATAAATAAATATATATCATATATATTATATCTTATACATGTATACATACAATAGAAGAGTTGTAAAAAATTTATATGTACTATAGATTTAATAAGATAAATAAATAGTTCTATTCAATATATAATATGTATATAGTTTCAATTTTTAACTTAACTTGTTATATATATATATATATAATTTTGGGTTTAGTGTTTTTATGTGATTCCTGAGGGTTCAAATTTGTGTGTCTCTATTTTTTGTGTCTTCTCTTTTGTTCTTTTCCTTCTGTTTGTTTAGTTTTTCATATGCCAATGAATTAGTTTTGTTCATATTATATTATATTTTCTTAATTTTATTTGTATACCTTAGAAGCTTATTTGCTTTCTAACGAGATACTAAAAAGGGATGGATCCAGATGAGATAGGTGGTTCTGAGTTACGTTGAAAGGAAAGGTCGAAGTAGTTTGATACATGGTGGTAAGAATTTCTGTATCCAATCTCTCCCCATGTGAGAGAAAGCAAGATTGATGAAAAAAAATTAATGTTTGTGAGAACAAAATCTATAGATATATGGTGTTGAAGAGGGTTTCCAGACCCATAACAAAGCACCATGAAGATACAACAGGGAACTATTTCTTTCCTTCTACTAACAGGAAAAGTGGTCCTTAAGCAAGAGAAAAATAAAATATTTTGAAATAATTAAATTAAATTGAATAACTAAATAAAATAAAATAATTAAATTAGAAACAAACTTCTATTTGCTTAAATAAATCTCAATATTTGTGATCCAGTTAGAGAAGAAATATTTTTGTCGTGACATTAAGGATGGCTGGGTGACAAAAGTATTCTTAATTTGCAAGTGTAGAAGCATATGAAAATTACAAGAAGAAATATTGTAGCTACTAATGGTGTGTAAATACTGAATGAGCCTGTGTTCTACCTACCTTGCATAATAGGTCCTTGATAAAATCTTTTACAATTTATTTATTTTTATGTGTTTAGGTGTTTTTTTTTTTTTTTTGATTTTCGAGACAGGGTTTATGCCCCTTACATTTCCAGTTGTGCCATTATAACATGCTAATCCTCACTTTACATTTTAGACTTTTAAGATTTATTCTTTATAATTAAAAGAAAGAGAATCACTACCAATGTCATTTGATAAAATTTTAATTATGTGCCTCCATAAGAGATTTCAAACATTTTATTTTCTTGGCAAATAAATCTGAGACAGAGAACAAAGATACAAAGTTGACAGAGATTGTGTCTTGAATTATACACCAGTTTTTATTTGAAAAACTTGAATAAAATACCTGAATTTATTATTATTATTATTAGAGGAACATGGTTTACAACAAAGTGCATAAAATTTTTAACCTGAAATCCATTTAAAGTTCTTATGAAACACAACACATAGAGAACCAATTATTAAAGTTCTTTCCTTAGAATATTTTTAATGTACAAAATGTTTTAAAAATATTATTAATAAGTAATCTGTGTAACTGAGATAAATGTGTTTCAGATATAAATGACAAATCGTTTTTTTCTTTTCTTCTATTTTTTTCTTCACTTTGTGTTTGAATGTCCCTTATTCTCCACGAATTTTTTCACTAGTAGTAGTGTTAGTTCTATTTATAGAGTATTAAATACTTTGACAAGTATTATTATAAAGTATTTAAGACTGTAAATTTTGATTTACAGTGAGTGAAGTGGATGCTCCTAATGGGCCCTACCAAAGGCATGCCACTGCACAAAGCACCCCTGCAACAGAGACAGCAAGAGGAATTTAGAGACAAAAACATAAGTAAACCGAGGGATTAGGCAGGGTATATTTCATTAAAGATGGCAGGATGTGGTCACCAGACATGGCTCTCAGTTAAAATAGTGCAAAGTCACTTGACCTAAATTAAGATGGTGGTAATGTCACATATGTAACAGAGTTAACACTGGGGAAACAGGAAGGGAATATCTTAGTAAAGATGATGGAACTTGGTCACCTGACCTGGCTCTCAGCCAAGATGGCAGTAAGGTCACCTAACCTCAGTCAAAATGGAAGCAGTCACATGTTGTATGAAAAAGCCACAATTTTTGAGCCACAAGGATCTTAAGTTTAATAATAAGAGAGAACTAGAGGCATGTTTTGCCCTGTGGCTGAGCCGCTATGCCACAAGCTTCAGTGGGGAGCAAAAGGTTAGAATTTCTAGGAACACCAGGAGATTGCCAGGAGCACACTGGTCAGTTTCTCAGGTTTGGAGAAATGGTTATGCTGACCAGAATGGGGAAAGCTCACCAACTGAAGCTGGTGGTGTGCGAAGAAATCATGCTTAGGCATATGGAACGCATGGTTGTTGTGTAAAAAAAGTACCCAGTTCTGGATCCCTACCACAAGAGAGGTACTCAGGGTGGGAGAGCTCCCTGAATCTCATGGCATGAATATAATGGTAAAAGTAAAGATGCTGCGGATACCTGGCAACTGCAGTGGCAGAAATGCTGCAGGTCCCCAAGCAGCGACAATGTGCCATGTGTCTGACTCTCTTCCTTTCTGGAAGAGGTAGCTTCAATCTCTCCCTTCTCTCTCTGCCTCTGTCTCTGTCTCTGTCTCTCTCTCTCTCTCTCTCTGTCTCTCTCTCTCTCTCTCTCTCTCTCTCTCTCTCTCTCTGTGTGTGTGTGTGTGTCCCTTTCTCTGCTCTTCTCCTTCTCTCTGTTCCCTTTTATAAATCACTTAATAAATACCCAAACTCCCTCTTCATGGTGTGCCTATCCATCTATCTTTCACCTAATGCCTGGAACCAGTCGCCTTCAGAGATCTGTGGCATGATCTCATGCACCATCCCAGCCTGGGACTGGCTACTTTGGGGCCTGCTGCCTGCCACCACTTGGGAATCTGTATGTCTCTCCTTGTGGCCTGCTGCAGCCACTCAGAGAACTCTGCCATCCCTGTCTGGCTCTGGCTGCTCTCAGGATCCACTGCTCACTGCCTGCTGGCATGTGGTCCACTGCCATTCACCCAGGGACATGCAGCATTTCTGTGTTACAACCAGTCAAGGATCTGCAACATTTTTATTTAATCCATTACATTTAGAACTTATTGAAGACTTCTATAACTCTTATCATGTTTCTCATAGTAATTTGTGCGCACCATTCTGAAACAAAAGATCTATGATAAAAAGTTGCAGAATAGCCCTTTGATAAAAATACCTAACTGAATTTTACCATCTTATTATTTAAGGCATAATGTTTTTGATTTTTATGTCCAGATCATGGAGTTCCCCAAAAAGCAACAAGAAGACCAAGCCCTGTATATAAAGAGTCTTTAGTCTACACAAGTGTGCAAACTCAGACTCTCAGCTTTTTCCAACATATTGTAGTGATCAGAAATCCCAGAGCTCAATTGAGGTCGGATTTTTATAGTAGTAAAAGTAGGTATGAGAGAATTCCAAGGTTCAGGATCCCTGATTGGTTGTCATTTGTCTAGGGGTGTTCTGGTAAAAAACAAAATGATGGCAGGTAATCCCATGAACAACAGTTGGAATTTTAGGAATTTTCTGTTGGTGGTCTGTTCCTGGGTAGAGCATGGGTAGTCTCAGGTTGTGGTCTTTCATAGAACCAGTTAATGCCTTAGGGTAAACTGAGACTCAGGCCTACCTTGAGCTTGTTATGGCTGGGTCCTACAATGGTATATGGTGGAACCCTGTGGTTGAGTATTTTACTCTAAAATTACCAAGATTTTCATTAAATACTAGAAGAAATAACATTACAATTTCAGATATAAGAAAAATAAGCTTGAAAAAATGAATTGCAAATTGTTTAAGATTTTCATAATGTGATATAAGACTTCTTATTCATTAATTTTGTTTTCACACCAAATCCAAATATTTATTTCTAAAAATCATAAAGAATTTGCCATTTTAACAAATTTCACTAAGTTTGACAGAGACCATATAAAGTAATGATAGTATAAAATGCTGCAACTTAAGTGGAAGAAAACATTCAGGTAGCCGCAATTTATTTAATTATTAGCTTCAAACATGAGGATTCTATGACCTTATAAGAGCAATATGCTGTTGTTATTCATTCTTATTTTGGTACAAATTAATTCCAGAAATATAAATTATACTTGTTATGACAATCTAATTTGTGTTTTCACTGAAAACCAGTTAAGCACACAGCATAATATTTTCTATTATTATAAGGAGATAAGGTTTATCATGAAAAATCAAGACCAACTCAGATAGGAGTAACTGATTTGAGTAAAATAATCTAACCCAGAAAACAATTTTTTTAAAAAAAGATAGGTATCCCTGTGCCTTCATGTCTTACGAACTATCATGAGGAAACTAGGTAATTAAAGTGATTTTTGAATATACTTATAGATATATGTAGAAGGTTCAGAAAATGCATATGTGTATACAGAAATTCCTTCAACCAAATTCCAGAATATAATGTCTTATATCTAATTTTTATACCTACCAGGCTGATTCAAGAAGGATCATATTTTAAAATAAAATTCCCCATAGAAACACTATAGTTACATCCTGAAAAATTCATGTTTTAGAACATCTCCATAATTCTACAATGAAACACTGAACCCACTTAACTGTTAAATTTAATAAGAATAAAATGATATACATGTCCTTGCTTTAAATAAATGACAAGAATGGCCACTATTTGAAGAAAATTGGTGTGCGTAAGAGGCACTGTATATGATAATCACTACACAAAAGGTGTTCTTTCAAAGATATGACTGCATAGGGAGGAATTATGGATGAAACATGTAATTATATGCTAAAACTTGAGGTTACTTCAAAGTCAAACACTTTTAATAGAATTCAGCTAATGTAAAAAATTGACAAAGCAGAGACAGAGGAAAACACTGTTAGAGAGGGAAAATGAAACATGGGATTATGATCATGTGACATGGGAATTCTTAACAGGGGGCAGAGAATTGCAAGGCTGAAAAAGATAATCCTTAGGGTAACAGGCAACAGATGGTGAGAGGATCAAATTTTTAGGAAGTTCAATGACATATGTTTTTGAAAAGTTTATATTAAGTAAATTATTTTACATAATAACTAAAATTAATCATGGGAAAGAAAATCTTTGATCAAAACATATTATGTAAAAAAAGTTTTTATAAATAAAATAAATGAAAAGATAAAGGGAAAGGTATCAAAATGCCAGAAAGTTAAAGATAACACAGGGTTTTTGATTAATTGAGGAATATGTTAAATAAATCATAAGTATACACAAAAATGTTTTATAACATTTGATGATACCTAGTTTGATAAAATCATAAAATGTTTACTAGTTGTAATATTAGTAAAATTATGTCACTATAACTTTTTAAAGTATTTCTTTTTATTGTTCTTTAGGAAGATAGTTTTAGTATTACAGTTTCATTTTATTCTAGAATGAGAGAGGGATAAAGGCTGGGGACAGTGATTGGGCTCTCATTAAATTTACATTAGACATCACACTTTGATCATAAAGTTCATAGCACATGTCATATTTGTAATGATTCAGCCACACAGCATGGCTGGCACTTCCAGGTTCCAGGGCCATGCATGTACAGACAAGCCCTCAGGAAGAAGTGCCTAAAGACCCCAGGAATCTTAAAAGACCCCGCCTGATCCACTTGCCGCATGGTTGCATCATCTATGTATGACAGAGCTGCATGAGCCCTTGAACACATATCTGAGATCTGTCACCTGCAAATGACACAGCCATGTCATACCCCATGTGCATGTGCTAGGCAGCCTTTAAAAGCTGGATGTGCCCCCCTCTTTCTCACTCTTTCTCTCTCTCTCTCTCTCTCTCTCTCTCTCTCTCTCTCTCTCTCTCTCTGCACACCAACCTTAACCAGGCCTGTACACGCCCCCAATAAACTTCTAAGCAGGTTTGTTGTATGTTCCATGTTTTCTTCTCATCCGTGCAAGGTGCCATGAGACTATGAAGTCTCTCCCACCCCGAGCTCCTCTCCATGGGTTGGGATCCAGAACCAGGTATTTTTTCCACAACCACATATTCCGTCTGCCTGAGCAGGACCACTACACATACCACTGACTTCAATTGGTGAGTTTTCCAATTCTGGTCAGCTTAACCATTTATCCAAACTCCAGGAATTGATCATTGAGCTCTTGGAAATCTTCTGGTGTGCATAGAAATGGGGGTACAGACACCCAACCACGCCCTACATGACTACAGTTGATCCCTGCACTGACATTTATCTCTGGATTGCTTCCCTTATTTGAAATTGTGTTTTGACAACCTGGGGTCAGTCCTCCCACAATTGGGGTCCCAGGGCCCCTCTGATTTTTCTTTCTATTTTCTTCTTTTTCTTTTCTTTTGGGCCACTCACCAATAGTCCCTGCTCTAAGAGATCACTCGGTCTCTACTTCGCTGACTTCCCAGTCTCTTGGACTGGAGCCACTCAGGCTTTAACACCCTGCCTTTAGATAGAGGATGCTCATCTACAATCCCTGTGGTGTTCACTGCCATCACACTCCACCTATAGAGGGGATATGTCCCTGGACAAGCCATGCGATGTTGCCATTTTCATGGGTTTTCATTGTTCCAGCTGTGGGTAGCATGTCATTCAAGACCATCAATCCAGTCTCCCTCTGGGATGCCTTTTAGAGGCCCTGAAGCCCCAGGCCTTAATGCCCTACTTACAAATTCCCACACTTGTCCATCTCTGTTCAAAGAAATGGCCTCATTACAATTTAGATAATAATTTAAAGTGGGCATCTAGTGGCACCTTTGATCCCAATATTCTATGGGAGCTTTCTAACTACTGTTAGTTTGCTTATATTCAAGCTTTTTACTATATAAGCTCTGAGCTTGCAAGTTTTTTTTTTCCCTGCGCACATGTCCCTGTCTATACCATCTGAGCTGTAAGACCACTCCTACTCTGGGCCCAGCTAACAAACCCCCACCTTTCTGACATCAGTGGGTAGCTACTTCTGTTCCGTCAGCTCCTACCCTCATTCCTTTGGCTCCTACTACCATTTCTTCAGCTCATACTCCCATCCATTCAGCTCCCACACCCACTCCTTCATATCCTACCCCTGTTCCTTCAGCTCCTGCTCTGGAGCCCACTAAGGAATCCACACCTTCCCAAACTCAACAGATAAATACTTCCACTCATTTACTTCCCACTGCCTCATCACTTTCCTTCAATCACACCTGCACAGCTCATGATCGACCGCCCTCTTCAGCTCCATCTCTTCCCCACTAAATACTCCACCAGCCACACTGGACCATTCTTCCTCCCGGGTGCCTGGCCACAGCAGCTGACTGGCTCTGGTACCCATCTTTCTTCCTCCTCTCATACACTCATGTGGTGCTTTGGAACCCAACACTGTACCCAAGCTGGTTGCAGCTCTCCCATTGTTTGAGGTGGCCATTGTAGATGAATCAGTTAGGTTACACATTCCTTTCCCCTCTCAGAACTCTCCCATATAAAACAAAAACTGGAGTCCTATGTTTCTAATTCTACCTCTTTCATAAAGCAATTCCAATGTTACTCAGTCTTTTCATCTCACCTTTCATGATATCTATATGATCCTATCTAATAACCTACTTCCTGAAGAGCATAGGTGAGTTGGGAGCAGACCAGACCACATGCAGACGAGATTCACTAAACACATGCAACACACCCTCTGGGGGTAGAGGTGGTCCCCGAGCAGGAACCACACTGGGATTATAACACCCCAGGTGGAATTTTAGCTATGGACTCATTTTTAACTTTCAGTCTGGGAGTATGGCTGCCTGTCAGCCAGTAAACTACAATGAGTTCTTAGAGGTCATTCAAGATATAAAGGAAAATCCTCCATTTCTGGAATGCTTCACTAAAGCTCTGTTACAATACACTAACTTAGAGCCAGAAACCATGGGAGGCAGAGAGTTGTTCATGACTCACTTTTTTCTTAGTGCTACCCCAACATTTAGGTGAAACTTAGATATTTGGAGAGAGGCCCCTTGACTCCACAGGTGGAAGTCAAAGAGTTTACTTTTAAGGTGTGCAATGCAAGGAATGGAAAAGCCCACAATCATCATTGTCACATGCAAGCAATGGTCCTTGGACCAGCCAAGGTGACAGACTGCATGATCCGTGCTGTACATGCTGCTCCCTTGCACCCTGGGGCTCAAAAACTGCCAGGCCTGTGTTTCAAATGTGGTAGATATGGTCACTGGGCCTGAGCATGCCCTAATCCTCATCTTGGTCCCACGAGACCTTGTCCAAAATGCTATAGAGATGTACATTGTGCAGTTGAAAATCCTCGTGCACATTGTGGCATAGTGACATCAAACCCAGAAAATCCCCAAGTTGACCTATGTCTGGCCATGGATGAGGTGGCAGCCCAGGGTCCTTTTACCTGACCACAGCCATCATCTATAACAGGGAGCCAAGTGTAAACAAAATGGAATCAGGACAACCCGTCTCCTTTTTTTTTGGACACCAGAGCCACATGCTCAATACTGAGGGAATTCAGGGGGCCTACCTCTCCCTCAAGCTTTCCTATTGTTATGGTAGGGGGACAGCCTTATCTACCTCAGCAGATTCCACCATTTAATTGTATTTTTAGGGGTATTTATCTCATTTATTCATGTTTAGTCATGCCAACCTGCCTGGTACCTCTTATGAGAAGAGATTTTTAAGCAAAAGTAGAGGCTTCCATTTCATTTGCTCCTTCAATTCTCCTTACCTCAGACTCACCAACAGTTTCTCTCCTCCTCCTTCTAGCCTCTCAACCTCCTAGCTCCAATGTATCTTTTCCTCTACCAGCTTCTCAGGTGGACCCCCAAGTCTGGGATACCAAAAATCCCTATGCTGCTAAACACCATTATCCAATTACAAGACCCTACTAAGTACATTACCTAAGCTCAGTACCCACTCTCTCTCCAGAGCCTTAGGGGACTTAAGCTGATTATCTTTGACCTTCTAAGAAAGAAGCTTCTTTGCCCCACCTCTTTTCCCTTTAACATCCCTATACTTGCTGTGAAAAAAATCTAATGGAATGTATCACCTGGTTCAAGTACTCCAGCTCATTAACTCCACATGGTCACTCTTCATCCTGTAGTGCCTAACCCTTTTACACTTCTTTCTACTATACCTCCAGAAACCTTCAACTTCTCAGTTCTAGATCTCAAGGATGCTTTTTCTCTATTCCTCTGAGCTCTCAATCTCAAAATATCTTTGTCTTCACCTTAACTGACACTCACCTCTCCAAACATCTCACATGGGCCACCATTCCCCAGTGACTCCAGGATATTCCATACCTATTTGGTCAGGCTTTAGCTTCTGATCTACTCTCAGTCTCTCTCTAAGTTTAAACTTATACAGTAGTAGATGATATTTTACTTTGCAGTCCATCCTTGGAGATCACAAGAACTAATACCTCTGCTTTTTAAATTTCCTGTCCAAAATGGGCTACAGATTTTTACTCTCTAAGATCCAACTGTATACCTCTCAGGTCATTTACTTGGGATTAACAATTACCCCACCCAAAAAGCTATTACCCTAGACAGCAAAAAGCTTACTCAGTCCCTTGCAGTTTTTTTCTACAAAAGAAGAGGCTTTAACATTCCTAGGAATTGCTGGCACGCTGAGTTCCTGGATCCCCTGATTTGGTCTCCTCACCCACCCCTTATATGAGACAGCTTTCAGCTCTCTGTACTAGCCCCTCCTCCACCCCATTACTAAACCCTTCCAGAGACTCCAGCAAGCCCTTATCCAGTTCCCAACTCTTCATCTCCAAGATTTAACTCATCCTTTCTTACTCTACATAACAGAGAATGAGAGGTATATGCTTGGACCTTCCTTTCCACATGTAACATACCTGGCAAAGAAGCTGGACCTCACCACTCAGGGCTGGTCACCCTGCATACATACTTTATCAGCTGCTAAGCTTCTTATTCAAGACTAAAAGAAACTAAAATTTGGGTCACTCATCACTGTCTTCTCCCATCACATCCTGTCTGATCTCTTAACTTACAAAGGTTTACAATCCTGACCCCCTTCCTGAGTTTTTTTCCCCTCCAGGTGGCACTGGTAAAAGTGTTCAATTCTGCCCACACCTTAATATCTCAAATCTCATACTTCAACCTAACATTAATTATTCTCCATTTCATTCCTACGTAGATTCCTTAGAAGATCTATTGCCCCACCCCTCACATATATAGGAGGACAAACTGTCCCAGGCCACTTATACCTGTTACACAGATGGAAGATCTTTTTTTATGTGAATGGACCCATAGAGTAGGATATAGCATAGTGTCAGATACTGGGGTGGTAGAGGCACAGACATTCCCTGTCCATACTACTAATGAGAAGCCTGAGTTAATAGCTCTTACCCATGCCTTCCTGTTATAAAAGGGTGAAATCTGCAAAAGACTCCAAATATTCCTTTCATATCCTCCTGTCCAATGTAGGTATCTGGAAAGAGGATGGGTTTCTTATGACAAAAGGAAGATCCATAACTAACTCAGGTTACATTATATACTTATTAAAAGCCTCCCATATCCCCAAGGTTATAGGAATTATTCACTGTCGGTCTCATCCATTCCATTATTTGCAAGGGAAATAACTGGACTGACCAAGCAGTAGAACAACAGCATTCCAGAGTCCAAACCTACCTCAGTTACCTCAGGGGTTTTATACAGTACAGCCCACATTTTCACAGACATCCCCTGACACCCAGGAAACTCTGTCCTACCTAGCTCTTTCATCCTGATAGCAAAGTTTTGTTTCTGTTTCATTTAGTCAAGACTTGCCTCCAACCCACCCCTGAGAACTTAGAGTTCTTAAAAGCTATCACTACCTCTTGTAAAATCTGTCAAAAGTCAGATTCCAAGACCAAATACCATAGCTTCCCTTTTTTTTCACCCACCAGGTGAGGGGCTTCCATCTAGAGTCTGACTGGCAGGTTTACTTTACTCATATGCCCACAGTGAGATGTGTTAAATAGCTCCTGATTTGTGCACACCATGTCTGTTATAGGAAGTCTTACAGCCAGTGATTACTGGCCCACTGGAGTGTGGAGAGTATTATTTATGCTAATGTAGAGCATGCATCCAGCCTCTGTTTTCTGGCTGCGGGATTTGGTTTCTGATCTCCATTCAAGCAGAGGTTTCTGATTTGTGAGTCTACCCCTAAATAAATAACCATCTATTTCTCGATTCTGAGTTAGTGTGGGGTTTCTTTTAAGTATCACTCTTTAGTTGGTGCCCACATGGATTCAGATTCCACGCCTACGAGGTGGATATCCTAATGGCCTAGCCAGTCCATGGCCCAGACAATCTCCCAACCTTGCCCACTTGGGTTGCTTTTACTTCAGCAGTGTTTTGTAGAACATGCACCATGGTGGAATTTATTTTATGTGGTTACATGGAAAATTCCCAAGTGCATGCACAACTGCTGTGTACCCTCACACGGTTCCCTGACACAATTCTTTGTGCATGGGGACTTCTTCAGCTTCCAATTTCTGTTCCCTGCCTATGAGATTTGGTTTGTTTTCTCCATGTATGAAATTGATTTAATTGCTTTTAATTTGTCAAGCAAAGAATATTTCCCAGTATTTAACCAGTGCCAGGGCAGAAAACTAAAGCAGCTTGAACATTAAAGTGGCAAAGGATCATTTCTATTGCCACTGGTTAAGTTGCTTCTTGTTGCAAATCTGCAACCACGATATCTGCTGGACAATAAAAAATATAGTTTACCAGAAAACATAACAGGTAATTAATAAACCAATATGGCAGACTACATTACTATTGAAACTTTTAATAACTCTTTTGTTTATACTAAAATTTTTATTATGCAAGGCTTATATTGTTCTGTTGATATTTCAATTTATTGGGTTTTGGGACTCTGTTTTCTTCTCCATATTCTATCATTAAGAAAGAATATGGCACTTTTAGAAATCATACAGTCTTTACAGATTAATAATGAGCAGCTAGCTGACAGGATTAATATAAAAAATCAGTTACCTGAAAAATTTAATATTATTAAAAAGAATTACATTAATTCTAATGGCAAAATTGAATACATTTCTAAGGGTACTAATAAGTTACCTTATCCAAAAGAATAAATATTGTTAAATTTGACAACAAAAATTTATTAAAAAGTTATGATAAATTAGCAGATAGAGTGTCTCTTCAGGTTGATAGTATGCACACTGTGCAAGTAATATCCAAGGATGAAATGTTATCCTTAAAAGATAAAGTTCAGACCTTGAATCAATGTAAAGAATGAGGATCAGAGGCTAGGTGCCTTTGTGAAATTACTAGAAATATATAGAGTCCAGGAAATTCAGATTTTAAAAAAGGCAATAGTAAACAGATTTGAAATAACCAAGGAAATTATTGAAGCTGATGAACAGTGAAAGAAGGCACAGGACAGGATTCAACATTACCAATAGCTGTCAGAGATGACTTAACCAGGTTTTAGCTTCCTGCCCTGTAATCTACTCTGACAAAGCATCTAGTTCTAAAGGACCAAAAATAACCAATGCAGCTAGATGGATACCTATAGAAATGAATGTTCTAAAAGAAATTAAGCAAACTGTTGTAACTTAAGGTTTGCATTCCACAACTGTTAGAGACATGATAAAGACATGGTCTTCTAGCATTAAAGCGATGCAACATGGTTGGATTCAGTTAGTTTCAGCAACCATGGATGATGGGACTCAATTAATGTTTAGAATTATTTCAGAGAAGAGGAAAAAAATTGGAACAGCAGGGAAAAGCAATAGGCCTTGAGACTTGAAAAGTTTAAATTCTTGGTGAAGGCCCTTATGTTGACCCACAGGTTCAAGGTCTTTATGATGAACAAATCTTGTCCCTATGCCACAAATAGCCTTAAATGCTTGGGACAGAATTCAAGAATAGGGAAAAAGATTAAGTCATATACTAGGATTAAATAGGGCCAGAAAGAACCCTTTACTGCCTTTTACAAAGATTAACTAAGGCTTTACAAAAAGGAGTACCAGACCCAGATATTCCATGAGTATTTCTTGAATCTCTGGCTTTTGAAAACGGCAACTTAAAATGCAAAAAGATACTTGGGCCTTTGAAAGTTAGATCAGCACATGTGGATGAATGGATCCTGCATACAATGAGCATTGAGGCATTTGACTATAAAACTGAATCTTGGGTAGGAAAAGCAATTTCCAAAGGAATGAGGTGACATCAAAATGCCAAATGTTTTAAATGTGTTAGAATAGAACATCTAAGAAGGAATTGTAGAAAGGGAATTCCTAGGAATAATATCTCCTCTGGGAATGGCAAAAATAGGTGGATTCAGCCTTCAGGTATATGTTGAAGATGTGGAAAAAGCTGACATTGGATAAATGATCTGAATGCAGATCAACAAAAGACAAAAAAGGGAACCCAATACTATCTGAAAATTCTTGAGGGACTTCTTGCAGGTCCCCAAGCCAAAAATGATCCAATCATATCTAGTCACTGTGGAGGACATATATTACTAAAGAAATTAAAAATTCCAGAGCCTTCTGTAAATACCATATTGTTGTAGACAATGGCATAAGCATAAAGGATAAATAAAAAATTACAAAAGGAAATAGGCAACATATATTCTGGCACACTTCCACAAATGATCATAGACCAAAGCTAAGAGTGTGTATAAATGGCACTGTAATTGTTGGTTTGATAGACACAGGTGCAGATGTAACTATCATTACTTCAGAATCTTGGCACCCAAATTGGCCTCTTTAAGAGGCAGATGTTCAATTACTATGAATTTGAACCATATCTCAAGTAAGATGGAGCACAAGATGGGTTGACTACATAGGACCAGAACTTCAGTCAGGGTAGGTGAGGTCATATGTGGCTAATATTGCAGCAAATTTATGGCCTCATTACCTGCTGTAGCAATGGAATACCCAGATTAACATTCCTGCAGTCACAGGAACTTATGATTCTGGGAATGATATTATAAGGTACTATACATGAATGTCACCAGCCATTCAGGATGTACAAGAACATAAAGCAATTAGCAAACCTTTAGATGTATCAACAGCCCTACATTTAAAATTGTTAACTGAGATAATATAGCAAGATGACAATATTCTGTGGGCAGGATGGGGAATCTTTCTTGGACCTCTTTGATCTCTCTCTCCCTCCCCAACCTGACCTATTGAGGGAGACACTAATCCCATTATGACGAGGCTTACAACCTAATCACCTCCTAATGCCTTCAGCTTTGGGGTTAGGGTTTTACCATCAAAGTTTAAGGAGAGACAGGGACATTCAGGTCATAGTACTTCACATTTTCCCTATCTGAATTTTGTTCCCAAGGCAGTTAAAACTCAGAGAGGTTAAATAGAGCACAATAAAAACTCAGAGAGAGAAATTGGGGTTCAACCTGAAGACCAGAAAAGCAAAGCAGCCATCTTACCTCTACCTCAGTCTGAAATGTCAATCCTGCCTCCAGCAATCTCAGAATGAGACTGTGACTGAGAGCTGTCTCCTCCCATCTTATCAGCCTCTCTAAGGTTGGGATTAAAGATGGTCACCTCTACGATTAAAGGCATGCACCATCCATTTTCTATGACAAACTAGTGTGGCTACTGGGATTAATGGTGTGTGTTACCACTGCCTGGCTGTAAGGCTGACCAGTGGGGCTGTTTTACTCTCAGATCTTCAGACAAGCTTTGTTTATTAAAATACAAATGAAATGCCAAAAAAAAAAATAAAATTGTTAACTGAGAAGACTACATGGGTCTACATGGGTCTTCTCAGTTAGAAGCAGTGGCTTCTAGCTGAAGATAAGTTGTAGGATTTAGAAAAGCCGGTACAAGAGCAACTAGATGCTCTCCTCATTGAAGAATCAATCAGCTCTTGGAATATTCCTATATTTGTTGTAAAAAATAAATCAGGTAAATGGAGAATGGTGACAGATCTAAGTGATGTCATTAAGGTAATTCATCTTATAAGTCCTCTACAATCTGGAATTTCTCTGCCTTCTCTATTATAAAAAGGATGTCCTCTTATAACTATTTATTTGAAAGATTGTTTGTTCACTATGCCTTTACAAGAAAAGAATAGAGAAAAATTTGCCTTCACAGTGCCTTCTTATAATAATTCTCAGTTTACTAGGAGATAGCAATGGACTATCCTCCCACAAAGTATGCTCAATAGCCCCATACTATTATCTTGGAAAACAGAAAGTCTTCTGAGTTAAATCAAACATTTTATTTCAAGGATGTGTTGACCTTACAACGAAAGAAAGGAGATATGTTACATTGGGGAAGGGTTTTTGCTCTTGTTTCTACAGGAGAAGAAAAAGTATGCATATGCTCAAAATTAATAAATATTCAGTTTGAAAAGGAGAAACCTCTTGAAAAAGAAATGACAGCTCATTCACAATGGTGACAACCGTAGAAATGGTAAGGAAAATCACATAAGGGTTGGGGCAGGGTTCTCTTCTTGTCGTTGCAGGAAAATACTTATCTTCAAAAATTCTGGATGTTTGCTGAGAAATGGAAAAATAACTAATGGGTACATATTGAACTGGCATTGGAGTTTGACACTGGCTCTGTCCCTCTCTAAACCCAAGCATGCTACAATAAAAATTCAGAGTTTCTGTGTCATGTCAAAACAATGATATGGGAAATAAAGAAAATAAATTAGAAAAAAATTATATTTCTTCATATCTATTTTTGTCTCTATTATACCTTTCATTGAATATATACATATATATGTATATATATATATATATGTATATATATATATGTATATATATATACATATATAATGTTTAAGTTTTCTATAATGAACAATGAATTTTCCTGCAATAATCTTTAAGTTTCCAGGAAGAAGATTGGGCCCCACAACAAATCCATTTTGTTGATATGATGTCATGATGCTACTATAAGGTCTGTTTTGCATACCAGCAGCTCAAGATGGTTCCAACTTGGTTAGCTGAAATGGTGCTTTTTTTTTTTTTTTTTTTTTTTTACCATGTTCTGGCCAAACCTCCAAAAAGGAACCTCAGAAAATCCCTAGCAAATACTAAGAGATTATTTGCAATTATATCAGACAGTAATTTTGGAATTTAATCATTTTACTTTCATAGGACCTCTTAGAAAGAACATCACTCCCATGACAGCTGGAAGTAATTCTAGAAAGTGCCATCTACTCTCCCAACAAAGTTTGTCCTCAGGATTAAGAAAATCATTTAGGTGTTGCAAGTTGGGCTGCTTATTTGTCCCGGCCACCCAGAACTGAAATAACCACACAGAAATTGTATTAATTAAATCATTGCTTGGCCCATTATTTTTTAACTTCTTATTGGCTAACTCTTACTTATCAATTTAACCCATTTCTTTTATTCTGTATATCACCATGAGGTCGTGGCCTACCAACAAAATGTCAGGGTGTCTATCTCCAGCAGAGGGTCCATGGTATCTCTGACTCCACCCTTCTTTCTCCCAGCATTCAGTACCATGTCACCACTTACATAAGTTCTGCCTTATCAATAGGCCAAGGCAGTGTCTTTATTCATTAACCAAAAAAAAAGCAACACACAAACAGAAAGACCTCCCACATCATTTCCCCTTTTCTGTTTAAACAGAAAGGAATGCTTTAACATAGTAAAATTACATGTAACCGGTACTTAGCAAGAATTACAGTTAGAATATTTATATCTACTTTATCTTGTGTAATAATTAACAAAAACTATAACTACAATTATGAATTCTTCAACTCCATCAAAGACCCCAGGATATTACCTAAATAAACAGGAAGGGCATTATAAATAACTTACAAAACTCTAGAATTGACAGAGACATCTAACTGCCTGAACAATCATCCAGTGTTCTTCTGTACCATTGTGGCATCCATCTGCAGATATATAGTATCCAGCAAACTTTTCCATGAAACAGGAAATTTCAAAGACAGTTCTGCCTATATTGGCAGTTTTCAGTCACTTTCTTCTGTGCCTTGCAGAATATCTGGCAGACTCTTTCATAAAGCAGGAACCCTGAAGGATCATCTCTCTTTTATACAAGTTCAGCAGTCATTGTTCTGTGGGTCCTGCATGTCCAGTTTGTGCAAAAGTCCAGGGAAGAGCAGTTTCTTGGCCAAATGGCTAACCAACTACATAAGGAACTTCTTTGATGCCCATCTTTCTCTTGAAGTAATTCATGCTGCTAGAAGTAGATGTGTCTAACTGTCATGAAATTCCTAAGTCCTTAAACATTTTAAATGTCATATTCTGAAGGTCTCTAAAAGATTTGAAGATTACCTGTCCATCTGAAATAAATCTTTGAACATCTAGAGAATCTAACTAACATAATACAAGCTGGACTATTTACTTATATTTCTTAATTATACATTATATTATTAAATGAACTACACAATCACAATACTTTAATCACGATTAGAAATGAATATTCATATGACAAAAACTGACCTTACATTTGTATCAATAAACCAAGATTCATACCAATGCAAATCTCTAGAGCATATCCCTCTTTATATGTAAACAAACAATTATAAACAATATTTGTTAATATTTCTGTTAATACTATTACCTGCTATTTGGGGGCACTCTTAATCAGGTCTTTCATGGTGTATCCTGTGGACTAGGTTCATTTCAGTCAGAAGTTGGGAGAAGTAATTTTTTGACATTGTGTTCACAGCAACCGTTCAGGAGATCATGGTCTATGAAATCATATTGTTATAGAAGTAATCCAGAGGTTCTCATCTTCTACTGAAACAAGAGAAGAACTTTTCCAAATAACATATCCTTAGATCCAGATTTAAAAGTCATGACACATTTATAATATATATGCTGGTTTAGCTTAGCAGCTCATATAATGAAATGTATTTCCATTCATAGCTCCTTCACAGTCAAAAAATTCAGAGTTAACACAATAATGTACATAATAGATTCTAGGTGAATTTTCCTTTTTTACATGGCTCATTTTTTTTACTACTTGTAATCTATGACTATTTATCCTCTGTCTCTTTAAAAACTGTTTTAAACCATTTACTGCTTTTCCAAATATCTATACTCTTTTTCTTTACACTTCCAAACCTGTGTACATTCATCCAACACTGTGACCCATTTACAGGTCTTTTTTTTTATCCTGATTTGTCTTTATTGTGTATCTGTAAGTATTTTCTGATCAAAAGTGTTTCTTAAAATGCTAAGCATCTTAGTCTCAGTGTTCCTGACTGCTGGTTACACCTCTTTCAGGGTTTAAACATGGTGGAGGTAGTTCATCTCAGCTCTAGGACTGCCAGTGGGAGCCATCCTTACCACCAAAACTCTAGATATCACCATATAAGCCCTTTTTTTCTGAGTAAAAGCTAAATCTGCCATGCCGTACCCTACATGGCCTGGAAATATTTCTGTGTATGGAGGCAGGAATCCACCATGCTTCTCTGCTTGTTCACTCCTAGCAGTCCTGATCCCTTGCCCTACCCAGGTGAGGAGTACTGAGTTGTGGCCATGGTCTCAGCCACTTTTCTCCCAACCCCAATGGGGAACACAAATGCCCAGGCCTGCCAATGCAATTGAAATGCTCCATAGCCACAGTTCACATTGTCATCACATCACAGGCAGCCTCATTTTAAAAGAGCGTATCTCTTTTATAGCAGCTTCTGCTGAGTCAGAAAAACCTCTCTTAAAGGAACTGTGGCAGGCCACCAGCAAACAGCAAGAAGCTGTGTTAAACTCTGTATTTTTCTGTCTAGAATTCCTTTTCAAACTCTCTCAGGATTTAAGTGGATTTAGCTGGTCCCTTGGGCACCAATTGTTACAAAGATGGCTGCTTGTTTGTCCCTACTGCACAGAACTGAAATAACCACACAGAAATTATATTAATTAAATCACTGCTGGCCCATTATCTCTAACTTCTTATTGGCTAACTCTCACATATTCATTTGACTCATTTCTTTTAATCTGTATATCACCACAATGTTATGGTCTACCAGCTAAGTCTCAGTACATCTATCTCTGGCAGTGGGTCCATGGCATCTCTCTAACTCTACCCTTCTTTCTCCCAGAATTCAGTTCCATCTCCCTGACTATATAAGTTCTGCCTTATCAACAGGCCAAGGCAGTTTCTTTATTCATTATCTAAGAAAAGCAACACACAGACAGAAGACCTCCCACATCATTTAGGGGTTGATTATAATTGGTATAGGGCTGGAGGTTGGGGAAAATTTTATAGGCTCAGGGATCTCTTCAAAATATATATAAAGAAATTTGAATGGAATAATAGATAGGCAATTACATTGGTATAGATTCTAATATATTGACACAAAGTTAAATTATATTGAATATTGAATGCATGCATGCTTCTAACTCTGATATATATATATATATTTTTTTTTCAATGTACATTTCTACCTCTGATCAAGATAATTATACACTATTTACATTTTGATGTCATTGTCCTCATATGTTGTACAATTGTTTATTGTATTCTAATATGAAGTCATAATCTTTAAGTAATATAGGTATTAAAAATTATAGATCAATAGTCATCTATGTTTGTTATACTTATAGTTAGACTACTCAGGTTCTTTAGATACAGAGAGAATATATTCTGCAAAGATAAATAATCTTCAACCACTTCAAAGAGCTGTAGAATATGGCATTTAATAACGTAGGGTTCTGTTGAAGTGAGACATGATTGTGCCTGGCATCACTGATCTAATCCCCAGAGAACATTGAGCACTGAAAACACTCCACTTGTAGCTTTTTTTTTCTTGACAAAACTGGCCTTTTGGCAAAAAAAAAAAAAAAAAAAAAAAAAAAAAAAAAAAAAAAAATGCCCATGACTCAACCACTGATAAGGTACATGGTTTCTGGAAGTGGACAAGCAGGACTGTCAAATCTTGCCAAGACAGGGTAAGACAGTTTTGAAATTTTTTCCTACCTCTAAAAATGGTCTATCAGTTATTCTACACCTTTGCCAAAGTTGGTTGCTTCAATGTTTCAAATGAGACTTTGGGTGATTGGCCAGGTAGCCAGTTGTTTCTGTTATTTAGACTGGAATGAGCATTTCTTTAGTTGTTTCTCCTGTTTAATAATATATTTGTAATGCCCCATATTATGGAATCTCCAGTGTTGCTGAGCAGATGCTCTTACTTTGTTGCTTCTACCCTCACAGGCTTTCAGCATTGTTTAGAGTCTGTCCCTGTCTTGCTCTCCTGTTTCCCAGAAGGAGTCAAGCAGAAGCTAAAAAAAGCAGGGCTGTGCCCCCATGATAGCTTATCTTAAATCCAGGTACCATAGCTCCATGTCCCCAGCAGCCTGCATGGGCGTGTATTAATAACATGTACGTAGTGATGAGGCGAGCAGGCCTGCTTTTTGTCCCGCCTGGCTTCTGCACGGCTAGCTTAACACCCGAAATAACAAAACACAAATTGTATTCATTTAAACACTGCCTGGACCATTCTCTCCAGTCCTTTATTGGCTATCACATATTGATCTAACCCATTTCTAATATCTGTGTTGCCATTTGACTGTGGCTTACCGGCATGAGTTTAACCAGTGTCCGTCTCAGAGAGCATCACTACAATTGGTGCTCCAGTGTGATGGACTAAATTCACTTAAAAACCTGACAGGGCTACCTTTTTAGGTAGAGAAAATTTAACACAGCTTTTTGCTGTTTGTTAGGACATGCTGTAGAGAGATTTCCTGTTTCAGCAATAGCTGCAGAAAAAAAGCCATGTCATTTTAAAACGCCGTTTCCTGGAGCTGTGCTGGCTGTGCAAACTCTGGCTTTAAAGCATTTCAATGGCTTTTATGGGACTGGATGTTTGTGTTCCCACTCGGGATCAGAAAGAAAGTACTCTGAGACCATGTCAATTGCTCAGCGCTCCCTGCCTGCACCTGGGCAGATGGCAGGATCAGGCTTAGGCAGGTGGGAGAGATGGCAGATTTCTGCCACCATACAGAGAGATGTTTCCAGGCTGCACAGTGTTCTGCCTGTCTGATTTGGCTGTAACTTGGATGAAAAGAATTTGTGCCACACGCTCAGTCTCAGAGTTAAAGTGCTGAGTGTGGCTCCTACCTGGCAGCCCCAGAGCTAGTAGAAAATGGTATGTCCTCCATTTTGAAATTAGAGAGAGGTGGAGCCAACATCCAGAAAAGCCCACTGCTCTGCAGCTCAGAAACAATGAATTCAGAGTCACAAGTGGCTCTGTCATGTTGGACTGGGTGGGGTAAGCCCACAGTACCTGTTTTTGACCTAGGATTGTCACAGCTTAGATTCTTAAGTGCTTAGTGATTTAAAGGCACAAATCAAAAGTAGCCCTGGACAGTAAAAATATTACAGATTCACAATAGGACAGATTCAGACATAAAAGACCTCTAAATGTGTCTAAATGGATAAGTGTATGTAGGCTTGGGAGAGAGAAGAAAAAGAATAAAGAGAATAAAGTTAATGTCTTTAAAAAAGGGGGGTAAAGTCTTTAAAGAGACAGAATGAAGTAAAGTAATAGAGTAAAAATAAGCCACATAAAAATGGAAAATTTACAGAGGGTCTGGATTATGTATTTTATTGTGTTTTCTTTAAAATTTTTGACTGTGAAGGAGTGGAGTTAAGTACAAAAAAACATTTCATTGTGTGGGCTGCTAAGCTGATCCAACATGTATGTTCTAAAGGTATCATGAATTCCAAATTTGGGTCTAAGGATATGATGTTTTGGAGAGGGTCTTCTTTTGTTTACACAGAGGATGAGACCCTGTGGATTGCTTCTTTCCCAATATGGTATGATAGACCATGCCCTCCTGAAACATCCTCAAAAAATTTCTTCACTCAACTTCTGACTGAGATGAACCTAGCAGACAGGTTACACGATAAAACACCTAATTAACAGTGCCCCTATACAGCAGGATGAAGCTTGGAGAGAAAAAAAACTGTGTGTGCCCATATTCCCAAATATTGTTTATAAATGTTTTTCTTTACATTTAAAGAGGGATATGATATAGATATGAATAATTTGCATTGTTATGGATTTTAAGGTCATTTTGTTATATGCATATGTATTTCTGCTCTTGATTAAGGTATTGTAATAGTGTAGTTCATTTAAAATATAATGTATAATCAGGAACTATAAGTTGTTAATGGATAATCATTGATAATAGTCAAGCTTGTAGTCATGTTAGACTTTCTAGACATATAGAGATATATATCAGTTAAATGGGAATTTTTCATATGTTTCAAAGACTACAAAATATGGCATTTTAAATGTTTTAATAACTTAGGGCTTTTGGTGACAGTGAGACACTCTGTTCCTGGCAGCACCAGCTACAAGAGGAAGAGGGGCATCAAAGAGGCTCCTTATGGAGTTTGAAAGCCATTTGGGCAAGAAACTGCTCTTGCCTAAACTGTTGCATAAACTTGACACAAAGAACCCACAGAGAGAGGACTGCTGAACTTGCCTAGAGGTGAGATGATCTTTTGGGGTTCTTGATTCATGAAAGAGTCTGTGAGACATTCTGCAGGACACAGCAGAAAGTGACTGAACTGTCTTTTTAATTTCCTGCTTCATGGAAAAGTCTGCTGGATACTTTGAGCCTGTAGACTGAAGATGGATGCCCCAACGGTACAGAGGAAGTTTGGGTGACTGTCCAGGCAGTGAGATGTTTCTGTCATTTAGAGAGATTTGGAAGTTGATTACTTCTTGTTTACTTAGGTAATATTATATATTTCTGGAGTATTTGATGTAGTTGAAGAATGGATAGATAGTTATAGTTTTCCTTAGTTATGATAAAAGATAAAATAGATATAAATATTATAACTGTAATTCTTGCTTGATAACTGTTTTGCTATATGTAATTTTACTATGTTAAAGTTAAAGTCTTCCTTTTTGTTTAAACAGAAATAGGGGAAATGATGTAGGAGGGTCTTCTACCTATCTGTTGCTTTCATTGGTTAATTAATACAGAGAACTGCTTGGTCTGATAGGTCAGAACATAGGTAGGTGGGAAAGACAGAATAGAATGCGGGGAGAAAGAAAGCAGAGTCAGGCAACCTCCATGAAGCTCCGGCCCAAGATGGACGTGGTTTAGAATCTTCCTGGTAAGTCACAACCCCATGGTGATACATGATGATACATGGTGATTACTAGATGTGGGTTAACACAATGTATGAGACTTTGCCAAGAAGAGGCTGGTATAATGGGCCTGACAGTGTTTAAATGAATACAGTTTGTTTGTTGTTATTTCCGTGGCTAATCTAGCTCTGCAGGAACAAGGAAGGACGAAAAGCAGGCCTGCTTGCCTCATCATTACACATGTGGAGGAAAAAGGACTCAAAAAGTTAAAAAAATATATAACTTAGAAAACCATAAGTCAAAGCAGAATTAAGTCCTAAAACTGGGATCACAAGGAGGCCAGGCACAGGAGGTAAACTGGTTCCCGAGAGGTGTTTTCCATTTTGAAAACCAACTATAACCCACAACATCAGCTGATCTCTGAAACAGACACTTTCTTCACCTATTGAACTAAGGGGTGAATTACTAGTCTGCATTATGGATAGCCCCATCTCTACAACCTAGACCCCAGGCATTCACCCATGTTTTGCAGATTACTAGACAGTCAGTGGGCAAGGTTCCTACAGTTAGGTCATTCCACTACCACCTCCCATTTGATCTTATTATCTACAAGTCCCATTCCACTCCCCAAAACCTAACCATTCCTGGCAACATCTGAGGTCCTGAAAGGTAAAGACAACTCCTGCCGCAATGTCACAAAGAAAGGGTACCAACTGCACTACAGAAAATACTTTAAGGAAAACTCCAACCCAAGAAAGCTAGCTATACCCACAAAATCAGAGGCAGTCAATATTTCCACACCAGAAAATCCCACACATGCACAACCACCAAAATTAAACAATAATTATATGTCAGTGGTCTTTTTGTTTGCTTAAAATCAATAGATTCAATTTCTCTATATAAAGACAAAAACTATCAGATGGATACAAAACCATATTCTGATGCATAGAAGAAACATAACCTCAAATACAGATATTATGCCAGAGTAAGATTTGGCAAAAGGCTTTTCAATTAAATGGACCTAAGAAGCCAACTGGTTTAGAAATCTTAATATCTAACAAAAAAAAAGATTTCAAACTAGCATTAATCTAAAGAGATGGAGAAGGACATTTCATATTCATCACTAGAAAAATATTGTGGTAAAATTATGATGTTCAAGATGAAAACATTTTTATTCAGAGATAAAGTGGGGAATATACACAGTAATTAATACAGAAAGAAGCAATGCTTGTTCTTGCCTCTTCATCCACATGGAAGTATGGAGAAATCTCAGGAACAAAATAACTGAATGGGGCTTAAGAAGCCTTAAGTGAGAAATCATGTGATCCCTGACCTCAGTTCACATCGAGTTACATATGAAAAAAAATCACACACATGGCATGTCACCTCCAAATGTCATTGCCTAAATTGTTTTAAGCACCCTCAACAGAAAAATTTGTCAAGATAACATCTCAATTCTGAACAAGTATGTCCCAAACAGAAAAGCACAAACATGTGTAAAGGAAACATTACTAAAGTTTAAATTGCATATTTTACCCCCACACAAGTAGTAGGAGAAATCAACACCCCACTTTCTCCAGTGCACTAGTCTATTAGATAGAAAATTAACTGATATATAAGGTAACAACATGTTATGACTCAAATGTGTCACACAGACATCAATAGAGTATTGCACTCAAAGATAAAATAGCATATATTCTCCTCAGTACCTCATTGAAACTTCTCTAACAATAACCAAAAACTTAACCACAAAGCAAATCTCAAGAGACAGAACAAAATGTTATAAACCCTGGTATCTTATTGGATAACCATGGCTAAAGCTAAAATTCAACAAAAAGCACAAATCACAGTAAGCCAAAAACCTTATGGATACTTAATAATGTTCTATTGGGTGGAAAAAGAAGTTAAATCTTCATAGAGTTCTGAAGCCACAAACAATCAAACACCAGTTAAGAATTATGGATAATAAAATGGGTTATTTATTTATGGGGGAAAAACTTACAAATCACCATTCCAAAAAACAGTCCACTCATCACAACCAGGAAACAGAAAGTTTATCCACCAGAATGGAAGCCAGAAGCAAGTCAGAGCACCTGGCTCCCACTGCTTTTTAAAAGTATAAGAGAACACACCCCAGTTGGCTGGTATCTTAAAGGCTACTGGCTGACAGAGCGGAAAGAGCTCCCACAGCACCTCACTCTTTTGTTTAAGTAAAAGAGTTCCAGACTCGATACAAAACAATATACACTAGGAACAGATATCAAGTATAAAATAAGAATAAAAATATATACTTCCCTGCTCCCATATCCACCCTTCCTTTATCTCAATCATCCCATTTCCCCAAGTTCCCCCCATTCTTCCCTTCTCACTTTTCTCTCCCCATCTCCCCTTACCCCCATGCCAACCCATCCCCAAGATCCCAATTTTTGCCTAGCAATCTTGTCTACTTCCCATATCCAGGAGGATACCTATATGTTTTTCTTTGGGTTCACCTTATTTAGCTTCTCTAGGATCACAAATTATAGGCTCAATGTCCTTTATTTATGGCTAGAAACCAATTATGAGTGAGTACATCCCATGTTCATCTTTTTGGCTCTGGGTTACCCCACTCAAGATAGTGTTTTCTATTTCCATCCATTTGCATGCAAAATTCAAGATGTCATTGTATTTTACTGCTGAGTAGTACTCTAATATGTATATATTTCACACTTTCTTAGGTTTTGCAAGAGACTTGAACCTAGAGGGGCTCCCAGGTGCCCAGGGTGATGTCCCCAGTTAGTTCCATGGGCAGCTGAGGAGAGGGAACCTGAAATGACCTATCCTACAGCCATACTGATGAATATCTTGCATATCATCATAGAACCTTCATCTGGCGATGGATGGAGATAGAGACAGAGACCCACATTGGAGCACCAGAATGAACTCCCAAGGTCCAAATGAGGAGAAGAAGGAGGGAGAAGATGAGCAAGGAAGTCAGGACCACGAGGGGTGCACCCAACCACGGAGACAGTGGGGATGATCTATTGGGAGCTTACCAAGGCCAGCTGGACTTTGACTGAAAAAGCATGGGATAAAACCGGACTCTCTGGGAATTGAGTAAATCAGTGAATGATACCCTAGGAAACCAAGGAAAAACAATCAAGCAGATAAAGGAAACAGTTCATGACTTGAAAACTGAAATGGAGGCAAAGAAGAAAACACAAACAGAGGGCCGGCTGGACATGGAAAATCTAGGTAAACGAATAGAGACTACAGAATCAAGTATAACCAGCAGAATACAAGAGATAGAAGAAAGAATCTCAGATTCTGAGGATAACATAGAGAAAATAAACACTCTGATCAAAGAAAACAGCAAGTCCAACAAACTCTCATCACAAAACATTCAGGAAATATGGGACACAATAAAAAGACCAAACCTAAGAATAATTGGAGTAGAAGAAGGAGAAGAAGTGCAGCTCAACGGTACAGAAAATATACTTAATAAAATTATAGAAGAAAACTTTCCCAAACTGAAGACAGATGTACCTATGAAGGTTCAAGAAGCATACAGAACACCAAATAGGCTGGATCAAAAGAAAACATCCCCTCGCCATATAATAATCAAAACACAAAATATACAGAATAAAGAAAGAATATTAAGAGCCGCAAAGGAAAAAGGCCAAGTTACTTATAAAGGTAAACCTATCAGACTTACACCTGACTTCTCTATGGAAACCATGAAAGCCAGAAGATCCTGGATAGATGTTCTCCAAAAACTAAGAGACCACGGATACAAGCCCAGACTACTATATCCACCCAAACTTTCATTCACTATAAATGGAGAAAACAAAATTTTCCAGGATAAAAACAAATTTAAACAATACGTAGCCACAAATCCAGCCTTACAGAAAATTATAGAAGGAAAATCACTAACCAAGGAGTCCAACAATGACCACAATAACTCAGACATCTAGAGAGTCTTCACCAGCGCAAATCAAAGAAGGAAAACACACAAACCCTACTACTAAAAAAGTGACCGGAGTTAACAACCACTGGTCATTAATATCACTTAATATCAATGGGCTCAACTCACCTATAAAAAGGCACAGGCGCAGGGATTGGATAAGAAAACAGGATCCAACATTCTGCTGTCTACAAGAAACACACCTCAACCACAAAGACAGGCACCTACTCAGAGTAAAGGGCTGGGAAAAGGCTTATCAAGCAAATGGTCCTAAGAAACAAGCAGGTGTGGCCATACTAATTTCTAACAAAGTTGACTTCAAACTTAAATCAATCAGAAGAGATGGAGAGGGACATTTTATACTCATAACAGGAACAATTCATCAGGACGAAGTCTCAATCCTGAATATCTATGCCACTAATATAAAAGCACCCACGTACGTAAAAGAAACATTACTAAAACTCAAGGCAGACATCAAACCACACACACTAATAGTAGGAGACTTCAACACTCCTCTCTCACCAATGGACAGGTCAATCAGACAGAAACCTAACAGAGAAATTAGAGAATTAATGGAGGTAATGAAGCAAATGGACTTAACAGACATCTATAGATTATTCCACCCAAAGAGGAAAGAATATACCTTCTTCTCTGCAGCTCATGGAACCTTCTCGAAAATTGACCATATACTTGGTAACAAAGCTAACTTACACAGTTACAAAAAAATATTAGTAACCACCTGTGTCTTATCAGATCACCATGGATTAAAGTTAGAATTCAACAACAATGCTACCCCCAGAAAGCCTACAAACTCATGGAAACTGAACAGTCAACTACTGAACCATACCTGGATTAAGGAAGAAATAAAGAAAGAAATTAAAGTCTTCCTTGAATTCAATGAAAATAAAGAAACAACATACTCCAACTTATGGGACACTATGAAAGCAGTCCTGAGAGGAAAGTTCATAGCACTAAGTGCCCACCTAAAGAAAACAGAGAAAGCACATACTGGAGACTTAACAGCCCACTTGAAAGCTCTAGAAAAAAAAGAAGCAGACTCACCTAGGAGGAGTAGAAGACTGGAAATAATCAAATTGAGGGCTGAAATCAACAAAATAGAAACACAGAAAACAATCCAAAGAATCAATGAAACAAAAAGCTGGTTCCTGGAGAAAATCAACAAGATTGATAAACCCCTATCCAAACTAATCAAACGACAGAGAGAGAACACGCAAATTAATAAGATCAGAAATGAAAAGGGGGACACAACCACAGACACAGAGGAAATTCAGAGAGTCATTAGATCTTACTACAAAAGCCTGTATGCCACAAAACTGGAAAATGTAAAAGAAACGGACGCTTTTTTAGATAAATACCATTTACCAAAACTAAACCAGGACCAGGTGAACAATCTAAACAGACCTGTAAGTCGCGAAGAATTAGAAGCTGTTATCAAACACCTCCCTACCAAAAAAAGCCCAGGACCAGATGGTTTCAATGCGGAATTCTACCAGAACTTCCAAGAAGACCTAATACCTATACTCCTTAATGTATTCCACAATATAGAAACAGAAGGGTCATTACCAAATTCCTTTTATGAAGCCACAATTACTCTGATACCAAAACCACTCAAAGACTCAACCAGGAAAGAGAACTACAGGCCAATCTCACTCATGAATATCGACGCAAAAATCCTCAACAAAATACTGGCAAATCGAATCCAAGAACACATCCGAAAAATTATCCATTATGATCAAGTAGGCTTCATTCCTCAGATGCAGGGCTGGTTCAACATACGAAAATCTATCAATGTAATCCATCATATAAATAAACTGAAAGAAAAAAACCATATGATCATTTCATTAGATGCTGAAAAAGCATTTGACAAAATTCAACATCCATTTATGTTAAAAGTCTTGGAGAGATTAGGGATACAAGGGTCATACCTAAATATAATAAAAGCTATATACAGCAAGCCGACAGCTAACATCAAATTAAATGGAGAGAAACTCAAAGCCATCCCACTTAACTCAGGAACACGGCAAGGCTGTCCACTCTCGCCATACCTCTTCAATATAGTGCTTGAAGTTCTAGCAATAGCAATAAGACAACATAATCCGATCAAGGGGATTCAAATTGGAAAGGAAGAAGTTAAACTTTCGTTATTTGCAGATGATATGATAGTGTACATAAGCGACCCCCAAAACTCCACCAAAGAACTTATACAGCTGATAAACAGCTTTAGTAATGTGGCAGGATACAAAATCAACTCCAAAAAATCAGTCGCCCTCTTATACACAAAGGATATGGAAGCAGAGAGGGAAATCAGAGAAGCTTCACCATTCACGATAGCCACAAACAGCATCAAATATCTTGGGGTAAATCTAACCAAGGAAGTGAAAGATCTCTTTGACAAGAACTTTAAGGCATTGAAGAAAGAAATTGAAGAGGATACCAAAAAATGGATGGACCTCCCTTGCTCTTGGATTGGGAGGATCAACATAGTAAAAATGGCAATTCTACCTAAGGCAATTTATAGATTCAATGCAATCCCCATCAAGATCCCATTAAAATTCTTCACAGATCTGGAGAAGACAATAATCAACTTTATATGGAAAAACAAAAAACCCAGGATAGCCAAAACAATCCTATACAATAAAGGATCTTCTGGAGGCATTACCATCCCTGACTTCAAACTCTATTACAGAGCTACAGTGATGAAAACAGTGTGGTACTGGCATAAAAACAGAGAAGTCGACCAATGGAATCGTATAGAAGACCCGGATTTTATCCCACAAACCTATGAACACCTCATTTTCGATAAAGGAGCTAAAAGTATACAATTTAAGAAAGAAAGCATCTTCAACAAATGGTGCTGGCACAACTGGATGTCAACATGTAGAAGAATGAAAATAGACCCATATCTCTCACCGTGCACAAAACTCAAGTCCAAATGGATAAAAGACCTCAATATCAGCCCGAACACACTGAACCTGATAGAAGAGAAAGTGGGAAATACCCTACAACAGATGGGCACAGGAGATCGCTTCCTATGTATAACCCCAGAAGCACAGACATTAAGGGCAACATTGAATAAATGGGACCTACTTAAACTGAGAAGCTTCTGTAAAGCAAAGGACATGGTCACTAAGACACAAAGGCAACCTACTGACTGGGAGAAGATTTTCACCAACCCCACAACAGACAAAGGTCTGATCTCCAAAATATATAGAGAACTCAAGAAACTAGACTTTAAAATGCTAATTAACCCAATTAAAAAATGGGGCACTGAACTGAACAGAGAATTCTCAACAGAAGTTCAAATGGCCAAAAGACACTTAAGGTCGTGCTCAACTTCCTTAGCAATCAGGGAAATGCAAATCAAAACAACTTTGAGATATCATCTTACACCTGTCAGAATGGCTAAATTCAAAAACACCAACGATAACCTTTGCTGGAGAGGCTGTGGAGGAACGGGTACCCTCATCCATTGCTGGTGGGAATGCAATCTTGTGCAACCACTGTGGAAGTCAGTGTTTCGGTTTCTCAGGAAATTCGGGATCAACTTACCCCTGGACCCAGCAATACCACTCTTGGGAATATACCCAAGAGATGCTTTATCAAATGACAAAAGCATTTGTTCAACTATGTTCATAGCAGTATTATTTGTAATAGCCAGAACCTGGAAACAACCTAGATGCCCTTCAATGGAAGAATGGATGAAGAAAGTATGGAATATATACACGCTAGAGTACTACGCTGCGGTAAAAAACAATGACTTCTAGAATTTTGCATGCAAATGGATGGAAATAGAAAACACTATCCTGAGTGAGGTGTCCCAGACCCAAAAAGATGAATATGGGATGTACTCACTCATAATTGGTTTCTAGCCATAAATAAGGACCACGGAGTCTACAAGAGGTGAACCTAAAGAAGCTAAGTAAGAATGTGAACCCAAGGAAAAACATATAGTTGTCCTCTTGGCTAATGGAAGTAGACCAAATTTCTGGGGAGAAAATGGGATCTTGGGGATGGGGTGGGATGGGGGTAAAGGGAGATGGGGAGAGAAAAGGTAGAAGGGAAGGAGGGGGGACCTGGGAAACAGGAGAATTGGGATAAAGGAAAGGTGGATAGGGGAGCACGGAACCACAATTCTAAGTTAAGGGAGCCAGTTTAGGGTGGGCAAGAGACTTGACCCTAGAGGGGCTCCCTAGTGCCCAAGATGAGGTTCCCAGTTAGTTCCTTGGGCAGCTGAGGATTGGGAACCTGAAATGACCCTATCCTAGAGCAATACTGACAAATATCTTGCATATCATCATAGAATCTTCATCTGGTGATGGATAGAGATAGAGACAGAGACCCACACAGGAGCACTGGACTGAGCTCCCAAGGTCCCAAGGAGGAGCAGAAGGAGGGAGAACATGAGCAAAGAATTCGGGACCACGAGGAGTGCATCCACCCACTGAGACAGTGGAGCTGATCTACGGGGAGCTCACCAAGGCCAGCTGGACTGTGACCGAAAAAGCATGGGATAAAACCGGACTCTCTGAACATGGCGAACAATGAGGGCTGATGAGACGCCAAGGACAATGGCAGGGGGTTTTGATCCTACTTAATGTGCTGGCTTTGTGGGAGCCTAGCCAGTTTGGATGTTCACCTTCCTAGATATGGACGGAGGGGGGAGGACCTAGGACTTACCACAGGGCAGGGAACCCGGACTGCTCTGTGGACTGGAGAGGGAGGGGGGGAGAGGAGTGGGGGGAGGGGGAGAATGGTGGGAGAAGGGTGGGAGGAGGGGAAGGGAAATGGGAGGCTGGGAGGAGGTGGAAACTTGTTTTTTGTTTGTTTTTTTTCTTCTTTTCGCAATAAAAAAAAATTAAAAAAAATAAAAATAAAAATAAAAAGAAAACGGACTCTCTGAACATGGAGAGCAAGGAGGGCTGATGAGAAGCCAAGGACAATGGCACTGGGTTTTGATCCTACTTCATGCTCTGGCTTTGTGGGAGCCTAGCCAGTTTGGATGCTCACCTTCCTAGACCTGGATGGAGGGGGGAGGACCTTGGACTTTCCACAGGGCAGGGAACCCTGACTGCTCTTTGGACTGGAGAGGGAGGAGGAGAGGAGTGGGGGGAGGGGGAGAGGAGTGGGGGGAGGAGGAGAGGAGTGGGGGAAAGGGGAGAGGAGTGGGGGGAAATGGGAGGCTGGGAGGAGGTGGAATATTTTTTCAATAAAAAAAGGAAAAAAAAGATTAGAATTAAAATCAGCATAAACAATATTAAGTAAGGAACACATGCTAAATGTTTTAATAAGCAGTCTATCCTATGGAATCTAAGACTTGTATGGGAAATGGCTTGGATAGATCATAACAGTACAGTAACTATGACTATCTAAACTTCAACCCCTTTGAAGGCCTGAGAAGGGAGATACTATTACTTGAGCAGACAGGAAGTATAATCAAGTAGCTTCCAAAATGAGCAATATATGATGGAGACAATTAGCTACCTGAGCAATCACCCAAAGTATCATTTTGCAATGTTGAAGCAAACAACTTTGACTAAGGCCTAGTGTATCAGACAGACCATGTTCAGAGGTGGGAAAAATTTCAAAACCATTTTACCCTGTTTGGCAAGATTTTACAGTACTGCTTATCCATTCATGGATGCTATGCAACTTGTGAGTGTTTGAGGCATTGTCAGTTACTTACCCAAAGGCCAGTTTTGCCAAAAAGAAAACAAGCTCCAAGTGGAGTGTCTTTGGTGCTCAACAGTCTCTCGGGAATAGATTTGTGCTGTCAGCAGCAATTATGTCTCGTCTCAACAGAACCCTAAGTTAGTTAAATGCCATGTTCCACAGATTTTTGAAGTTGTTGATAAATACCTACTTAGACTGAATCCAATCTCTATGTATCTGAAGAACCTAATTGATCTGGCTGTATGTACAACAAACATGAACAACTATTGACCTATAATGATATGAAAATATATCCTAAAAGTTGTATCAATATACAAAATGTCCTAAATTGAGGTAGAAACATCTGATAAAATAACTTTGTATATATGTACAAATAATGTAAACAAAAAACAAACATAATTTGAAATTGTATTAATATACAAAAACTATACCAATGTAAATTATCCATGAATAATAGCTCACACATATTCACTCTATTACTCACTATTACTATCCTCCCCTTTTTTTTGAACAAAAATATTTTTCACTCCAACTGTCTATCTACTACAAGTAATAATCATCAACGCCTAAACATTGTTCCCAATCCAATGGACAAACTTTTTTAGGGATGGGGTGTCATCTTATAGAATTGCTTCCCACTGTCATGGGGGCGATGTTCTATTAATCAGATCCTGCAAAAATTAAGTGGTGGTTGTGTTCCAAAATTACTGTCTAGTATAGTTGCAAACAATGTCGAAGTAGTCAAAGATTTTTTTTTCAAAGTTCTCATTTGGAGTTCTGGCCAGAATATGAGAAGGTGCACAATTTCAGCAGCTGATCCCCAAAATGGCCTTATAGTAATGCTGTCTATATCACGATGTTATCTCAAATAGGTGGAGTGGTTACTCTATGGCCCCATCTTCTTCCTGGAAACTTCAAAGATTACTACAAAAAAAAAGATCTGTAGCAAAATCTTTTGTTCAAAAGGAAAAGTTAAACATCATATATATATATATATATATATATATATATATATATATATATATTGAAGAAGAGGCATGGAGAAAGTAATTTTGTTTTCCAAAAGTTTTCCTCTGTCCCATACCAGATGGCTCACAGTATGAGCAGAAATCTGAATGTTCCTATTAACAACAAGTTTGGATTTAGAGAAGTACAGAGCCATTGTACAACTCCAAAACCAGATAAATATATTAAGGTACCTTAAAGGCTATTGGCTGAAGGAGTGGAAAGTACTCCCACTGCAGAGTTCAAAGAAAATGAAGGTACAAAATACCCAAACTTATGAGACATTATAAAAGCAGTACTAAAGGAAAAATTTGTCACCCTAAATACCTACATAAAAAAGATAAAAAAAAAAAAACCTCACATTTGCAACTTAACAGCATACCTGAAATTTCTACAACAATAAAAAGCAAACCCACCCAGGAAGTCAATATCTCAGGAAATCATCAAAGTTGGGCTGAATTAGTAAAATATAAATAAAGAGAACAACACAAAGAGTTGATGAAACAATGAGTTGGAAAAATGTAGAAAATAAACAAGATAGACAAACCCGTAATCTAACTAATTAAACAGCAGAGAGAGAGAGAGAGAATACTCAGATTAATAAAATCAAGATTGAAAAGAAAGACATATCAACAAATACTATGCAATCTAGAGAATCACTAGACTATAATTCAAAAACCTTTACTCCAGAAAATTGGAAAATATAAAGAAAAATGGACTATTTTCTGACTAGGTATGACATACCTGTTGTTGTCTTTTTCAACGGTTACTGCCTTTAAAGCTACAGCTATTCTAGTCAGCAACTGCACTTCTGCTACTACCAGGAAATGCTAGGACACAAGAGCACCATCAGCCTGAGAAAATTCTGTTTCTTCAGGCACTGACTCTTTCAAAGATCTAAAAGAACATATCTAAATGTCTGTTCAAATAAAGAACTACAGATTTAAATGGCAATGTAGAATTCTGCTTCCCAGCTCACCTAACTCACCTCCTTGCATCTTTCAAGACGTCCTTGTGCTTTTTCTCACCCCTCCTTATATGCCTATCTATACCTGGCTCCTCCCTACAATTTTCTGTCAACCAGGAGCTGACTCAACCTCAGGATGACAAATTAATTTTATTTAATCAAACTCATCTTTATATCATTAAACAAATGTTCCAGAGCATAAACAAAATAACACACTTTAAAATAAAATCCTATAACTTTCCACTTTTTTGGCTAAACAACAAAAAGAAAGGTTTTATATTTAACATAATAAGACAGTACACAGTAAGAACAATTATCAAGTAAAGATTACATTCACAATGTAATGAATTCCATTTCATTTGTGTCTGGTATATTAAAAACAAACACGCTGTTATGTAAACTTTCTAACTGAATCTAAAGTTTTATACATAATTTACTCTCTAAAATAAGTAAGAAAAACTGCACCTCTATCTTGTTTTCAAGTCCATCAAAGCCCAAAAGGATAATATTATTTGAGTAAATGAAAAGTGAATTGCAAACAACCTCCAAATATTCTAGAAATGGCAGAGATATCTGACTGCCTGGACAGTCACCCAAAATTCCTTGGCAATATTGGGACATTATTCTTCAACTCACAGGCCATAATACCTGACAGGCATTTCAATTAAGCAGAAAATTTGAAAGACTGTCACATATATTTTGGCAAATTTTGTCAATCGTTTTCATCTGTGTCCTGTGTAATGTTTGGCAGACTCTTATTTCAAGCATCAAGTTTTAAGGAGTAAAAATCTCTGGTTTGGGGAAAATTCATCAGTCACATATCTTTGTGTCCTGTGAAACAAACATTTTGAGAGTCTGCCCTTTTATGTTTTGACAAATTTCAACAGTTTTTCTTTTCTCTGTGTTTGTGTGTCTTGCATGTCCAATCTGCATAGCACATTTTAATCAGTCAAAGACAAGAATAGTTTATTTGCCCAGTGGCTAACCTTGCCACAGTAAAAGCAATCAAAATAAATAGTTTATTCAATATGCATCATCCTCTCTGAAACAAAAATCACTGTTGGAAGCAGATGTATCTCATTTTCATGAATATCTATAAATTAACAAAATTCTTTGAGTTCCATATTTTACAGGTCTTTGAAGTATCAGAAGACCATCTATCTAAAATACATCTGTTCAACCGAGAAAACATACCTAACCTATAAAATTTATTATTTTAAGTGATGAATTACTGACATATGTTTTTGGATTATCCTATATAATTTATAATAATAGATCTCAGAATTAAATTTTATGTTACATTCTAAATAAACTGCATAGTTACAATACCTTAAATGAAGAAAAATACATATATTTGGAGGCAAAAATAAATTTAATATATGACCCTATATAAAGTCTTTTGATAAGAGTAGAAACATATTCATATAGTGTATCAAAAATAACTTTAAATTTATATAAATGTACAAAAATTATTTAAACACAGGTAGAAATATATATGCAGTGTGTTGTAGCAAAATTACCATAAAATTGTTTTATTTCTTACAAATACAAAATATTGAGATCAGTAACTGTCCCTTAGTATGTATGAGATTCAAAAATCTACCCCATTATTTCATTCCTCTATACCCCATCTTTTTTCTTTTTCATTTTGTTCAAAGAGATTCTTTAATGGAGTTTCATTTGCATAATTTGCTCTTTTCAATACCAGCAACAATAACTAGCCCACATAAATTATGACAACTACCAAGAGCCCACCAAATATGAAAATTCCATTAACCCCCTCTTAGATGTGACATTGTCCTCCAAATTACTTCACATTGTTTGGGGGCAATGATATTTGAAAAATCTGAGATGTTAAACAATGACATTATTATGATCCAGGTAGAATCATATGGGACTAAATGGTCCCTTTGTAGACTTCAGAGATTGCTGTCTTGGAAATTAATTCACTGTGGAAAATTCCAACATTATAAATATTAACATAGAAGTCTTAAATTTTAAAACAGTAAAATAAATTTGAGGGTAAAGAAATTTGTGACTACAGTAGTTTCTAGATTTTGTTTTTTTTTTTCTTTCCCATGCCATGTGCCTCTTCTGATTTAAGACAGAGACTCTAAATTTATTTTTAACAACATCTTGGGTTTACAGAATAGAATCACATTCCAAATTCAATGTCAATATTTTTTGTTTATAATTGAGTTGGGACAAAAACTATTTCAAAGTTAATGAGATTTTACCCTGTAGAAAGTAATTATATGATCATGTCATATAGTTTTTTTCTTAGTATTTTTTTTCTGAACAGTTCTCATGTCTTTAGATATCATACATCTAAATACATACATTCTCGATATCTTTACTCTCCTGTGAAGACAAAAAATAAAACTCTACCCAAACACTAATTTGATAAGTTTTTCTTTTTGACAAGTTAAATTGCTACCTCAGTTGATGAACTATTACTTCTTTTGATTAAGAGATATCTCCTATTTGAAATGAATTGGTTTTTAACTTTGATGTTATCCAAATCTTTTATTCTCCGTGGATACAAATGCAAAAACACTTTCTCAATGAAGCATAAATCCTGGTTTCCATTCTGAGCTCAACACATCTTTAAAGTACATGCACCAATTTAATTCAGTATTTTTCCTACTATAAAATGTCTCTCTGAAGCTGTCATTCCTTTTATACTAGCATGTAAAAATTTAAATTTAATAAGACATTATGTAATCTATCTCTGGGGTGTCTTTATTACTCCCTTTGGTTTATTAAGCATTTCTTTTAAAGTTTAATTAGACTTTTATAGAATTGCTGGTCTTGTAGGATTGTGTGATATATTTGTAATTTTCTATATGTTGTAATATGCAAAAAACACTGTTTTATTTCAGCACACATATATGCTGGAGCACTGTCAATTTTTATTTTACAGGTATCGCCATAATAATCATACATTCTAATAAATATGTAATAACAGAATCAGCCTTTTCAGAACTCAAAGCATTCTCCCATTGAAATCCTAAATACATATTTGTAGGATGGTGTTTGTATTTTAATTTTACAAATTCTGCAAAATAAAACACACTCATTTGCCAAATTTTGTTTTTGAGTACCCTTTTAGGTATTTTCTGCAGAGAGGTGAGTTTGATTATACAAGGAATAAGTAAAACATTATCTTATAATTTCTTTTTCTTGTTTCCAAGTAATAGAAAAATTTTAATGCTTACTATTAATATCATATTTTTATTAAACTCTGAGGCCGCCATCATATTTCCAATGAATAACTGATGAATTCCATCATTACCTTATGTTATGAGGCCTGTCAGAACTGTACAGGATCAAGTATTTTGTTATATATGTGAGGTGACCATTGTTTCTAATTATATCCTGTAATTGTATGCATAACATAGTTAATAATGACTTATTAGAAATAAGTTCAGCAGTTTAAATATTTAAGACAACTGTTTCTGCATATTGAGGGTCACTAAATATATAAGGATGTTCTGAGAAACTAGTAATATCATGAGAATAACATACAATTCTGATTTCTAAGCTGAATCATAAGGGCTATGAATCACTTTATTAATTTGTTCCTGATATATTACCTTTGTTTTCAGATTTATTGCATTAATAGTCAATGTGGAAGCTCCAGAAATTTGGATCCAATTTGTCTTTTTCATAACCTGAAATCTCTTGTGTTTTGGATATTTGTTACCTATCTCTCCCATAAAATTACTTCAAACTATTTCTAATTTTTATTATTTTATCCATAAGGAAGCAATTTCAGCATTAGTAAAATGTACTAAAATTTCTGCTGTGCTCATTACTGCCAGTTGATGACCTTATAGCTTTCCTTTTAGAATCAACTCAGAAAATTTTTGATTTTTTTTTTACTCTGCTTGTGGGAAAACTATTCACTATTAGATACTATCTTCTTTCTGCATTAATGTTCCTGTATGCTAATCCATAGAGAGTAAAATAATCAAAATGCAATCAAGCTTTGAATCCAAAGGATCTGCATAAGCACCTGTTATTTCTTTTCCTCAAAAGCCATTTGTCTCTCAGTTTCAGTAAATAATTCTCTTTGACTCTTTAAATACTTGTCATCTTCTAAAATTTGAAGTAAATCACTCAGTTCTTGAATTGTTGCCCCAATAGTGGTTCATAGATAGGAAATGTCTTTGAGCAACTTTTGAAAGTCATTAAGACTCTGCAATTGATGTCTCCTGATTTATACATTTTTATGATTACATTTTTGTAAGCCATTTTTAACCTAAATAATCAATAAAATCTAACTTTTTATTCTTTCAGAAGCAATTTGTAATCCTCAGCAAGTCAAATTTTTCTTTAATTCCTCAAACATTGTTTCTAAAATATCTACATTTGAATCAGCTAATAAGGTATCTTCTATATAATAGTACATTATACACTAAGGAAAATGTACATGAATTATTTATAATGGCTGTCATACAAAATTTTGACACAAAAATGGACTGTTACTCTTCCTTAGTGGGAGGATCTTCTAATGATATGTCTTAGCAGACTGAGAATTATTATAAGTAGGCACTGTGAAGACAATTTTTTCTCTCTCTTGTTGTAATAGTATAGTAAAAAAGAATTTTTAAAACCAATCACACTAATAGGCCATCCCTTAGGTAATAAAGAAAGTAAAGGAATTCCAGACTGTAAAGAGACCATGGGTTGAATCAACTTATTTATACATCTTAGATATGTTACCATTTCCATTTTTCAAATTTATTTTTAATAACAAATATATAAGAATTCCAAAGACTGATTGATTCTTCAATATGCTGAGCATTTAACTGCTACTTTACTAGCTGTTCTAAGGCCTGTAATTTTTTTCAGTGTCAAAGACCATTGTTCCATCCAAACAAGTTTGTCAGTCATCATTTTAAAGGTACACTATTTGGTCCCTTTGAAATACTACCAGCTTTTATATTCTGATTAAATAGAGTTTGAATGACCTGTGACTTTCCTGAATAGTATGTTTTAATATTCTTCTCATAAGAATTCCTTAACTTTATAGTTTGTTTCTGAGACTGGGAGAATATTAATATGTGAATTCCATTTCTGCAATAAAGCACATCCCAATATAATCACTGTTATATTAAGCACATATAATTTCAATATTCCTGTCTGTCCTTCTTGCCCTATACTTTTAACCCATATTGAACTTGATTTTACTATGTTACTAAGCCTAAGAGATGCTAGGACATGTTAGACAGCAGCTTCTGAACAGAAGGACCTACCAGCAATCTAGCCAAGCACTAAACAAAATATTGGAATTAACAAAAATTAAAAACTAAATTAACTTAAGATATCTACAGAATATTTCACCCATACATTAAATATGTTTTCTCAGAACCTTATGGAAGTTTCTCTAAAACTTACCAAATATTTGAACACAAAACAAGTCTCAACATATTAATGAAAAGTCAAATAAATCTTTATTCTATCAGACCACCATGGATTGAGGCAGGTTAGGAAGTACAACTGAAACCGTAACAAGCTTTTAAATTCATGGAAACTTACCAAATTCTACTGAATAAAGTATGGGCAAAGATAGAAATAGTGGAAAATTAAACAATTCATGGAGAAGATAAAACTGCATACTCAAAATTATGAGACAAAATGAAAGCACTGGTAGTAAACATGTTTCTAGAATTATGTGACTACAAACAAACAAAAACAAAACCTTACAGTACATCTGAAAGTTCTAGAATGGAAAGAAGTTATTGTAAGATTTTAAGACAATTCTGAAGCCATTTCTGACAATTCTGAACCCTCTCAGCCTTTGTGCCATAGTGCTTCCCCTCCTCTCCTGGGAACCAAGGACCTAAGAGCACGTACTCAGTTCTTGAACAATTACCCATATACATATGTTTTGATTCAGTCCCCCGGGAAACGGGGTCAAAATGAACTCTTACCTCATCTGATCTGGCAACAGCTCTCCAGACAATTATTGGTAATAGCCCTTTTAAATAAGCCAATCATAATAGTCAAAGAACAACTGCCCTTGCTTCTGTGGCCTTCTCCTTTAAAAGTAGCCTATGCCAGCTATTCAAGTTATCTCGGCTTCCAAATGCTGAGGGACCCTGTCATGACAGAATTAATAAAGTCCTCATGCTTTTGCATTGGCTGTGGTGTGTGAGTTGGTCTCGGGGGGCAACTCCATGGAGTTTGGATGCTATAGTCCGACACTATTATACCTACAAGGAGTAAAAAAAGCAAGAAATCATCAAAATATGTTCTGAAATTAATAAAATAGTTGATTCTATAAAAAAATTACAGCATAGACAAAACCTTATCCAAACTAAGTACAAGATGGAGAGAAGATTTTGAATTATCACTAACACAAGCTCATGCTGGAGAGGATGTTTAGCAAGGATAACTCTCTTCCACTGTTTGTGGGAGTGTACACTAGTACAACCACTATCAATATCAATAGGTTTATTAATTTTGAAGTTGGAAATAAAACAATATCAAGACCCAGTTAAGATACAAAATGGGCATATAAGCTAAGGACACTCCTTCTTACTAGATGGATACTGCCTCAACCATATTTTTATGGGTTTATTCATAAGACCCTGAAACTTAAAACAATATAGGTTTCCTTTAACAGAAAATATGGTACATTTGCCCAATGGGATACTAATCAATTGTTAAAAAATGACATCATGAAAATTACAAGCAAATCAATGGAAATAGAAAAAATCATGCTGAATCAGGTAACCATGATCCAGAAATATGAATATGATATCTATTTGCTTATAAGGGAAATTGATTATAAAATAAATTATAACTATATCCTATAGACATAGAGGTTGTGTAAAGAAGCATTTGAAGGTGGTGATGCAGGGAGCAAAGGTATTTTCCTGGAAAGGGGTTAGAAAACAGATTTTCCAGGTGTATTTTCCCAGGTGGATGAAGACAATAATGTAGGAGATTAGGTTGTGAGATATAGGATAGAATTAAAATTTAGAGGAAGATGGCTGTGTCTGGTGGAGGGATTTTGACATTGGGTTAGAATGAGCGAGTTCGGGTAGAGATGAATGGATTTGGAGAATGAATTTGACATATGGGGTAGAATAAGAGAGCTCAGAGAGAAATGGCTTGATTTGAAAGAATGTTTTGTTATGTGTTGTGGAAACCTGATGTAGTCAAAACTTCATAGAATCTATAAAATTGATCCTAGCAAGGATTCCTATTAATGAGGACATGGAGTCTCAGCTGGCCATCTCCTTTACACAGGCAAGGTTTCTAGTGGTGGGATTCAATTGCCTTTGGTTGAGTTGTAACCCAAAGAGGACCCATATATCCCCGAAAAACATAGGATGTTGCTAAATCACTGCTATACACAAACTGCCTGCAGGCACCATTGCTCAGGAAAAGACCCACATAAATCATTGAAAATAGAAGAGACAAGTCAGTCCCTACAGGGAGCCCTCACCACTATGTTCTAGTCTCCTTGATATGGGAAGGTACTGCAAACTACTGAAAGAGAAATGTGGAAAAAACAACTCAGACACAAAATGCTTTACATATAATTTCTTCTGCCTGCAAATTACACTAGTTCAGTAGCAACCAAAAATGTCTGATTTGATCTAAGACCCATCCATGAGAAGGATTCCACACCCAACACTTCATGGGTATTCAAGAAACAAAGACTAGATCATCCAGAACATAGGGTAAAACTAAACATTACTTTTACCAAAAATTAATAAATTGATTTTTAATGATATTCTGTTGTGTTCCTTGATCAATGGCTTAACCACTCATCATCACACAGGTTTCTTCTTAAAGATGATGTGAACAGAAGCAGAGACATACACACAAACATTATGTGTAGTCTAAATTGAGGTTTCCATCAGATTCCACTCACAAGAGAGTAGGCAGAAACATCTTAAAACTTAGAAGAGATGAAGTACAGCAGGAGAACATGTTTGTCTGAATCATGTAAGAAGAGCACACATTAGCTCACAGGGACTGAAGCAGGACACACATAATCTTTGAGGGTTTGGACCAGGTCATTTGTGTGTATATTATATATTATATAATATTTCTTGTTTTTAAAAGCATATATTATACACTGTTAACTTAATTTTTTTTTTGAAAATCCTGATCAAGAGAAAGAGTAGATCTCTTAGATCTCTGATTGTTGTCCCTGATCTTGGGACCCATTTCTTCCTGTGGTATTGCAGCTCCCAACTTCATTATGGTAGTTTTTTGTTTCTACTTTTTATATTTTATCTTGTCATGCTTGGTTGTTGTCTCTTCGAAGCCTGTTCTTTTCTAACGAGAGACAGAAAAACAGTGGATCTGGAGAGGAAGGAATGAGAAGAGGATCTTGGAAAAATAGATGGTTGGGAAACTATAATTAGGATATACAAGATATATTATATGACAAAAAATTATTTTGAATGAAATAAAAATGAATCAAAAGAATTAGTATGTATTTTACCAGTATCTCCCACTGAAGACAGATTTATTCAAACTAATTATCAAGTAATTACACAATATAGTTCTGTTTATTTGTTAGTGCTGTCATTAAACAACTGGGGAGGTAATTAATATAAGGGAGTATCTATGTTTGTCATAGTTACAGAATAGTCAGTTCTCTGATACAGTCACACACACACACACACTCACACATGAAAAATATTCATAAGGTAAAATGTTATATTTTTTTTCAAATTAAAAATGATAATCAAACAAAGATACCCTAATACAAAGACAGAATAACAGCCATACCCAACCATATCTCTGACCACCAGAGTTTTGGACTGGACCTACCTTGGAGAGGTTAGTGTCTGGGTTTGTGACTGGAGGGCTCAGCTTGCTATTCGCTATCCCCCATAGGAATATTCTGTGTCCCACCCCCACTTAGTAAATTCCCAGTGGCCTGCATGCAGTATAACAACCATCTCCCACCACATCTCTGACGACTGTAGCTTTGTCTCTGACAGCCCTTAGAAAGGGGGGTATCTTGATTTCCAGATGGCAGGTCTCACTCCCTAGACCCTAGATCCCAGAGGCATAGCCTGCAACCCACCCACACCCAGAAAAGCTCCAGAGACCTGGAAACAGTCTCCCCACAACTGCAGCCATCCACCACTGCATTTATGGACACCAGAGCCTTTGTCTAACAGCGCGGGGAGAGGTAAGTGTCTGGATCCTGTACCTACAAATATTCTCTATCCAACTGATCATCTTATAGTTATACAAATATTTTCTGTCCTGTTGATTCCTATTCTGGATTTTCACCACCAACCTGTACAAAACACAATTTATAAAATTACCATTCTGAGACATAATAGGGTTTTTTTGACATATTAGCTCATAAAACAAAGAATTTGACATTCTTTGACATATTAGCTCAGTCTTCTTATTAACTAATTCTTACCTCTTAAATGAACCATTTCTATTATTTTATATTTTCCACAAGATTCATTACTTGTTATTTCTTGCTTCTCGGGATGCTAAATGGCTTCTGATTGACTCCACCATTGGTTAATAAAAAAGCAGCTTTGATCTATGACAGGACAGATGATAGCCCAAACAGCTTCTTTATGAACCACTGGTAATAAAATATATTCATAGCATAGAGAGGGGGAATCCCACATATCTCCCATTTTCTTTCTAAATTAGAATGAATGGATTAACTCTAACACAATAAAATTGGATATAACAAAACAGGTATCAAACAAGAAATTCAGTACATAATTATTTTGTGATTCTAAATTTTCATATATAATTTCTCTGTTATAATGACAAAGTAAAACTATAACTATCAGTCTTTAATCACATCAAATTCTCCAGAAGGATATAATTTTATCTAAGCAAAACAGAATTGCATTGTAAGCAACTTCAAAAACTCTAGAAATGTCAGAGACAGCTTACAACATGTATAGTTAGTTACCCAAAGTTCTGAAAATTTGGGACACTTTTCTTCATGCTACAGGCCCATAGTACCTGGCAGATTTTGCCATGAAGCATTAAATTAGAAAGACTGCTTTGCTTAAATTGACATCATATTTGTCATGTTTTTCTATATCCTGCAGAATGTCTGGCCGACTGTTTTATGGTGCAGAAACCTTGAAGTACTGTCTCACTTTCTTTAGAGAAGTTCAGCAGTTATTTTTGGTGAGTCCTGCAAGTTCAGTTTGTACAGCATACCATCAAGAAGTCTAGGCAAGAGCAGTTTCTTTTTAAATGACTATCCTTTTATTTGATAATGGGTCTTAGTTTTGTTTTTCATATTATATTCTTAAAAATGGTTTCATAGCAGAGCTATGAATGAGGCATTTTTCAAACTAGTAGTCTTTATGGACAAATAATGAACATCTAGCTGACAGGATTTATACCACTGAAAATAAAAAGCTGAAAAAATTAATACCATTGAAAATGATAACATTAATTTGAGAGATGAAAATTCAATCTATGTCAAAAGGTGCTGAAAAATTATCTGAAAGAATTGATAATGTTGAATTTGACAATCAAAACTAGTTAAAATTTAGGATAGGTTAGCAAATAGAGTATCCAGGTCTGTTGTAAAAATCAATGCTGTTTTTGAAGATGGAATAAACATTGAGGATTAAACAAAAATTTCAATAGAAAAAAAGGAAACATGTTTGGAAGAATTATATAAATGACCAAGGACCAAAGTTAAGAGTAAAGATAAATAAAATTATAATTGAAGAATTACTGGGCATGGGTTTGGATGTAACAATCATTAATCCAGAATCTTGGCATATGAATTGACCTCATCAAGAGGCAGGCAGTCAATTCTTAGGAATTTGAACCCCATCTCAAGCGAAACAAAACACGACATGGGTTGAAGAGAAATTATAGGCATTAGAATAGCTGGTACAGCCGGGCGATGGTGGCGCACGCCTTTAATCCCAGCACTCGGGAGGCAGAGGCAGGCGGATCTCTGTGAGTTCGAGACCAGCCTGGTCTACAGAGCTAGTTCCAGGACAGGCTCCAAAGCCACAGAGAAACCCTGTCTCGGAAAAAAAAAAAAAAAAAAAAAAAAAAAAAAAGAATAGCTGGTACAGAAGCAACCAGATGCTGACCATATTGAAGACTCAAACAGCCCATGGAATTATCTTGTATATGTTGTTAAAAAGAAATCTAAAAATGGAGAATGGTGACAGAACTAAGAGCTGTCAATAAACTAATGAGCACTCTACAATCTAGAATCCTTTGTCTTCCCTATTACCTAAATGTTGGCCTCTTATTTTTCTTGATTTAAGAGTGTTTCTTCACTATACCTTTACAAGAAAAGGACAGAGAAAAATTTGCTTTCCCAGTTTCTACTTATAATAATTCTTGGCATACTAGAAAATATCAATGGAATGCATATCCACAGGGAATGCTCAATAGCCTCACATTGTGCCAATATTTTGCAAGTCAGCCATTGGAAATAATATATAAAAAAATTCCTGTATACATAATTTATTATTACATGGATGACATTTTGCTATCTGATTCAAATGCAGATACTTTAGAATGTCTGAAAAATTAAATAAATTTTAATTTAAATGAGGATTAAGATTTCTCCTGAAAAAAAAATACAAAGAGGATAGTCTTTCATTACCTAGGTTATAAAACAGACTTATAGAAACTTAGAACATAAGAATTGCAAATTATGAGAGATTGTAGACTATTAATGAATTTAAAGTTTGCTAGTAGACATTTACACTCTATGGCTCACTGTTGGAATAATACCTGATCAAATAATTCATTTAATTGAAAACTTAGATGTTGAAAAAAATGTAAATAGTTCCATGGAATTAACAGCAGTAGCTAACTTTAACTTTGGTCGAAAAGAAATTACCAAATGCACATATGGATCATGTGGATCCAAATTTTAAATGCATTATTATTGCCCTCCAGAATTTCCCCTGCAGGAATTTTTTTTTTTTGCAGAGGGAAGATATTATCTTATAATGGATCTTTTTTTTAACACATAAGCTGAGTACAATTTTAAAAACTTATGTGGAAAAAGTTTCTGAATTAATTTTAAAATGAAAATTGGGACTTCATCAACAAGCAGTTATGAACCACAGCAGAGATTAGAGTGCATCTCACTCATGATTATTTTAATAACAATTTAAAAACTCTGGAAAGACAATGAACCTTGACAAAGACCTTGTGCTAATTTTGTAGGAGAGACTAATAGCAATTATCTCAAAAGCAATAGAATTACCCTTATTTAAAAAAAATAATCTACTTGGATCTTTTCCCACATTGTACATGAGACACCAATAGCTGAAGCTCATAGATTCTATACTGATGCAAATAAATCAAGAAATACAGATTATAAATCATAAGATTTAAGTAAAATAGAACAAAGCCCTTGTAATTCTGTGTAAAAGGCAGAATTGTATGCTATTCTCATGGTACTAAGGGATTTTAAAGAACCTCTCAATATAGTTACTTATTTGCAATATACATAAGAGTTGTTTTGCATATTGAAACTACTGAATTTATACCAGATAAAACAGAATTGATTTCATTTATTTCTTTGGGTTAAAGGTATAATCAGAAAGAGGCTGATCTTAGATTTAGACAATGGCTATCCTTCTCTAAATTCAACCATGTTGTTAAAAGAAAAATTCAGAATTTCTCTCTAATACCAGGAGTCAACTGGTGTGGGACAGAAAGAAGAAAAAAATTAGAAATGAGTTTACTTTTTTGCATAAATAATTGTGTCTCTATCATAACATTCATTTGATATATATCTATATGAATAATATCTCTCATTTCCACAATGAGAAATAAGTTTTCTTCCAGTAATTTTTTAAGTTTCAAAGAAAATTATAGGGCCCCACAATGATTCCACCTGGTTTAAATGGCATCAAAATTCTAACAGCTCTACTTTAAGATCAGTTTTGGGTACCAGCTTCACAAATTGATTCCACATTAGATTGCTGGAAACCCCTTAAATTGTATGGCCAGAAAACAAATGATAAGTTGAAAAATCTTATTTGCAATTATATTAGACAGTATTATTGAACTTAATCATCATTTCAGTTCTACAGAATTCCATACAAAAAAATATTACCCACATGACAGCTGGAAATTCTAGAAGAAAACATCCCCAGTCCCAACAATGTTTATTCTCATGGTTAGGGACAACAATTAAGGTTTGATTATAAATGGTATAGGATTGAGGTTTAGGGTTTAGGCTCAGGGATCTCTTTCAAAAAAAAAAATGAGCCAGGCAGTGGTGGCGCAGGCCTTTAATCCCAGCACTTGGGAGGCAGAGGCAGGCGGATCTTTGTGAGTTTGAGACCAGCCTGGTCTACAAGAGCTAGTTCCAGGACAGGCTCCAAAACCACAGAGAAACCCTGTCTCGAAAAACCAAAAAAAAAAAAAAAAGATGAAAATTGATTGAGATAATAGATAGATGGTGAATAATAGAATGAATACTTGTGAGTTGTCTTTTATAGACAATTTACATTGTTATATATTCTTGCATATTGGTACAAACTCAAATTATATTTCTTATATTAAATATGTTCTGATTTCTGTTTATAATATTTGTACATCTAGGCAAAGCTATTTTGCCATATTTTAGACATGCATATTTCAACCACTGCTGATGACATATTGTATATTGGTACATTTTTAGGATATATTTATCATATTACACTATAAATTTCTATGTCTGATCAAAATACTTACACATTGTTTACATTTTGAGGTCATTGTTCTCATTTGCTGCACAGTTATTTAAAGATTATTTAATATTCTAATGTGAGACCTTGTTCTTTAAGCTATAGAGTTATTAAGAATTATAGGTCAATATTCATCAATGTTTGTCAAATTTATAGTTAGACTATTCAGGTATTTTAGATACATTGAGATTGTATTCTACATATATAGGCAATCTTCAACCACTACAAAGGACTGTAGAATATGACATTTTTTAATAAGTTAGGGTTCTGTTGATGTGAGATATGATTGCTTGTGGTAGCATTGATCTATTCCCAAAACTGAAGACACTCCATTTGAATCTTTTCTTCTTCACAAAACTGGCCTTTAGGCAAAAACTGCCCATGTCTCAACCACTGACAAAATGTATGGTGTCTGTACTGAACAAGCCTGATCTCCCTCCAAACAAACTGCCAATTCTTGCCAAGACAGGATAAGACAGTTTTGAAATTTTTTCTGCCTCTAACAATGGTCTGCCAATTACTTGAGGTCTTAGCCAAAGTTGGTTGCTCCAACATTGCAAATGAGACTGGGTGAGTGCCCAGGTAGCCAGTTGCCTCATTCATTTATTGCACATATTGGAGGTTGCTTGACAGTGTTTCCTGTTTTTCTCAAGTTATATTAATTTTCTTCTCAGGTTTTTAATTGGTTTGGAGAAGAGAAAGCCATAGCTACTTTCCTCTCATGTCTTAAACAAGCCATTTCTAACACAAGACTTAGATTTTTAGGATAGGATAATTATTGAAACATTTAGCATATGTTTCTTACTTGATTTTATTTATGCTTTTGCATTTCTAATTTTTATACTTTATATTTGTCCTCAGTGTCTTGGGCTTGAAATTCTCTTATTTAGTAGAAACTGGGGAGGTACTATGGGATGTTCTTCAGCTGTTAGCCCTTAAGATACCAGGCCATGGACCTGGGCCAGAGCAGGCCTCTGACAGTAAACTTCATGAGAGCAGGAGGGATCCAGACCACGGTCATTTGCGGAAGCAGGACTGGGCCAGCGACATAAGCCAGAGCAGGCCTGAGGCAGAGAGCTCCATGGGAGAGAGACAGAACCAGCTACCTAGCTCGGAGTGTGCCTGAGAAAGTGAGCTCCATGCGAGCAAGAGCGGACATTTTTGGATCAGGAGTGAACCAGCAACTTGGGCCAGAGCAGACCTGAGACAGTGTACTCCACAGGAACAAATCAGTTCTGCTGAGTGAGTCAACCAGAGTCAGATACTGCTGTGGGTCCAGAAATGAATCTGGGACCTTTAAAGGAGTAGACCTAAGCCAGGGCCCCTGTGGGTCTGGACATATTCTAGGATCTCCTAGGAACTAGGAGTATGCCATGACCTCAACAGGTCTGGATATGAATCAGGGACATCCATGGGTGTAGGCAAGAAACAGAGATCTCTGAATGTCCAGGCATGAGTCTGGAACCTCAGATAGAACAGGCCTGACTCAGGACTTTTGTGAGTCCAGGCATTTATCTGGGATGTCAAAAGGAATAGGCAGAAACAGAAAACTCTGTGGGTTCAAGAATAAGTCTAGGATGTCTGAGGAAATAAACCTGAGCCAGGTCCTCTGCAGGTCTGGATACACCCAAGCCTGGGAAATCTGAGGGAAGAGATTGGAGCCAGAGACCTTTACAGAACCAACCCCAAGCCAGGAACATCCACAGGAATGTATCCAGACCAGAGACATTTACAGAAACAGGTCTGAGTCAACAAACTTGGCTAAAGAAGGCCTGAGACAGCAAACTCAAACATAATGTAGCAAAGACAGGAGTGCTGAGTGACCTTCAGGAACACAGAGTGACCAAAAGGGTAACTAGAACCATGGCACTGACTACCATGGGGAACAACCATCTGAGCCTTGGATTCACTGGCACATAGAAGATTAATCAACACAACCAGAGACAGCCCCAACTACACTGAGCAGAAAAGGTAAGAACACATGCAACACCACAAAAACACCACAACACTAGTAAAACCTAAAGACCCTACAACAGCAAGATTTGAACAACCAAATATATGAAGCAGAAGAAAATGACTGAAAAAATAAATTGAGGAGAATGTTTGAAACTCTTAAAGAAGAAATGAGAAATGCCCCTAATAAAGTGGAGGAAAAAGACAAACAAAAATTGATAGACATCAGCAAATACCTTAAAAAATACCAAGAAAAAGCAATCAAATTTATAAAATAAACTATTCAAGATTTGAAAACTGAAATAGAGATAATTAAAAAACCACAAGCCAAGGTAATTATAGAACAGAAATCATAAGAAAATGATCAGGAACCACAAATGGAAGCATGCACAGCAGAATACAAGAGATCCAAGAAAGAATCTCAAGCACTGAAGATACAAGGAAATAGACTCATCAGTCAAAGAAAACATTAAATCTAACAAAAGCTTAACCCAAAGTATCCAGGAAATATGGGACACCACAAAAAGGCCAAACCTAAGAATAATAGGTATATAAGAAGGGGAAGTTCAACTAAAAAGTACAGAAAATATATTTTTAAAAAAGCATAAAAGAAAATTTCCCCATCCTAAAAAAAAAAAAAGATATGCCTATAAAAATACAGAATACCAAACAGACTGGATCAAAAAAAAAGTCCCCTTGCCACATAATAATCAAAACACTAAACATACGGAATAAAGAAAGAATGTTAAAAGCTTAAAAGGAAAAAAGACCAAGTAACATATAAAGGCAGACCTATCAGAATTACACATGACTTGTCATTGGAGTCAATGAAAACCAGAAGGTTGTGGTCAAGAGTAATGCAGACATTAAGAGATTATAGATGAGACCAAGACTACTATACCAAGCAAAATTTTAACCACCATACAAGGACAAAACAAGATATTATATGACAAAACCAGGTTTAAACAAAATCCAGCCACAAACCCAGCTCCACACAAAACATTAGAAGGAAAACTCCAACCCAAGGAAGTTGGCTACATCAACAAAAACAGACAATTGATGGTCTCACACAGTGTATCCCAAAAAAGGAAAAATCCCACAAATTAACATCACCAACAATGAAAACTAAATTAGCAGGTGATAACAACCACTGGTCATTAATATCCCTGAATATAAATGGACGCAATTCTACTTTCAAAAGGCACAGGCTAACATACTAGTGCAAAAATAGAATCCATCCTTCTTTTGCATACAAGAATCACACCTCCATCTCAGAGACAGACATCATTTCAGAATAAAGGGTTGGAATAAATATTCCAATCAAATGAACCTAATAAACAAGCTGATGTAGCAATCCTAAAATCTAACAAAACAGACTTCAAACTAAAATCAATCAAAATGACAAAGAAGGACATTTTATGTTAGTCACAGAAAAAAATCCATCAAGTGAAATCTCAATACTGAACATCTATGCTCCAAATATAAGGACACTCTCTTATGTAAAATAAATACTTACAAAGATTAAATCACACATTAAAAGTCATACACTATTAGTGGAAGACTTCAAAACTTCACTCTCACCACTGAATAGGTCAGTCAGACAAAAAAATGAACAGAAAAAATAAGGGAACTAACAGATGTTTTGATTCAAATAGGATATATATATATTCCACCCAAACATAAAAGAATATACCTTCTTTTCAGAACCTCATAGAACCTTTTCAAAATTGACAACATACTCGGTAACAAAACAATCTCAACAATTACAAAAATAAATTACATTAACTCCATGTATCTTATCAAGTCTCCATGTGTTTAAAACTAGAATTCAACAGCAATACTAATTCCAGAAAGCCCACAAACACATGGAAAATAAACAATGCTCACCTGAATCATTAATGGATTAAAGAATTAATAAAGGGAGAAATTAAAGACTTCCTAAAATTGAATGAAAATGACCACACCACATACCCAACTTTAGGGGATACAATGAAAGCATTGTTAAGAGGAAAGTTCATAACACTAAATGCCTACATAAAGAAGCTGGAAAAATCCCACACTAGTGACTTAACAGAACATTTGAAAATTTTAGAACAAAAAGAAAAAAACTCACCTAAGAGAACTAGATGGCAGGAAATAATCAAATAGAGGGCTGAAATAAAAAAAAATGAAACAAAGTAAACAATACAGGAATCTATGAGATAAAGAGTGGTTCTTTGAGAAAATAAACAAAATATACAAATCTTTATCAAATTAACCAAAAGGCAGAGTGAAAATACCCAAATTAACAAAATCAGAAATGAAAAGGGGGATAAACAACAGACACAGAGGAAATACAGAGAATCATCAGGTCATATTTTGAAAACCTGTACTCCACAAAATTGGAAAACTTAAAGGCAATGGACAAATTTCTGGATAAATATCACTTGCCAAAATTAAATCAAGACCAGATAAATTAAATAGACCTATAACTGCTGAAGAAATAGATGGATCATCAAAAGTCTCCTAACCTTAAAAAGCCCAGGACCAGATCGTTTCAGCTCAGAATTCTAGAAGATTTTCAAAGAAGAACTAATACCAATACTCCTAAAAATACTCCACAAAATAAAATCAGAAAGAACATTGACAAACTCTTTTTATGAGGCTACAATTATGCTATACCCAAACCACAGAAAGACATTACTAAGAAAGAAAATTAGAGATCAAACTCACTCATGAACATTGATGCAAAAATACTAAATAAAATACTGGTAAATCAAATCCAAGAACACATCATCTACCATGATCAAGTCAGCTTCATCCCAGAGATTCAGGGATGGTTCAATTTATATAAATTTGTCAACATAATCTACCATATAAACAAACTGAAAAATAAAAACCATATGACTTTCTCATAAGATACTGAAAAAGCCTTTCATGATAAAGGTCAAAGGTCTTGGAGAGTGCAGGGATATAAGGAACATACCTAAATATAATAAAGGCAATATACAACAAGCCAACAGCCAACATCAAACTAAATGGAGAGAAACTCCCCATGATCTCACTGAAATCAGGAACAAGACAAGGTTGTCCACTCTCCCCATATCATTTTAATATAAATCTTGAGGTCCTAGCTAGAGCAATAGGAATCATTGATTGTCATAACCAGAACCTGGAAACAACTAAACCTTCCTTGACTGAAGAATAAATAAGAAAAAATGTCATACATTTACACAATGAACTACTACACAGCAGAAAAAATTAACAACTTGAATTTTGCAGGCAAATATATGGAGCTAGAAAACATAATTTTGAGTCAGGTAACCCAGACACAGAAAGACAATTATCACATGTACTCACTAATAAGTGGTTTTTAACATAAAGTAAAAAAAAAATAAACCCACAAATTACAATCCCAGAGACTCTAGACAACAATCAGCACCCTAAGAGGGACATACATAGATTTAATCTACATTGGAAGTAAAAAAAGACAAGATCACCTGATAAATTCTGAGCATGGGGACCTTGGGAGATGATTGAGGGATATGGCAGAGGCAGGGAGGGGAGCAGAGAAAAATGTAGAGCTCAATAAAAATCAATAAAAAAAGAAAAAAAAGATACCAACCCTCTAGGGTATGGTCTCTTGTAATATAAATGCAGATGTAAAACTTCTGCAACCTCTCTGGCTGCTCATGCAGAGGACTGTCGATCTGTGTGAGTCTACCCTTAAATTAAAAACCCTTTATTATACTCCATTCTGAGCTAGTATGTGACTACCTTATTGTAGTTGTATATAATTTATAACTAATACTTTTTAAATAAAAATAAATACTTATAAACAATTATTTTGGGAATATGCAAGTAGTTTTCTCCAAATTGCTTCCTGATGTTTGCTGGCAAAACATTTTAATGTTTTTGGAAACCTTTCAATGGGTTTTATTCCATCAATCTATATTAGTCTCAAGGATATTTACAGGTTCTCATTTTCTGTGGAAACAAAAGCAGAATCTCTTTTCCAAAGTAATATATTCTTAGATTCAAATTTTGATGTCAAGATACCTTTAAAATATATATGCTAAACCCAGGCAGTGTTGGCACATTCCTTTAGTCCCAGCAATCTGGGGACAGAGGCAGGCTTTTAGTTTGAGGTCACTCTGGCCTATAATTCTGTTGTAAGGAGGGCCAATTTTCATATTCCAGCTGCCCAAACACCCAAAGTAATTACGCAGAAACAATATTATTTAAATCACTGCTTGTTCCATTAGGTCTGTCTTCTTATTGGCTAACACTTATACATTGATTTAGCTTTTAACTGCCCCCAGAATAAAATATTTTTCATCAGTTAACTCATTAATAATCAAAAAATCAAATGCAAGCACAATAATACACAAAATTCAGATTCTCTGTTTATATTCCATTTTGTGTGGGTTTTTTTACTTTACTGATTTTTATTACTTGCTTTTATTATCTTTACTCCTTTATGATATTCTGTAGTCTTTCTTCTCTCTCTTCTATGTTTAAGTATATTTTCCAAGCACTGTGACTCATGCAGATGTCTTTATTTTTGTTTGAATCTGTCTTACTGTGTATTTGTCATTATTTTCTGACAAGAAGAGCTTTTTAAAATGCTGATCAGGTGTGTCTAGGACTAATGCTGCAGGTGTGCCTTTTGGTTCAACCTAGTCCAGCATGGTTGAGGTATGTTCACCACCTCTGAAAACCATACTCACTGCTACAACTCCAGGGTCACAGCAGGTCTATGTCACAATTAAGTAACAACTAGAACTCTGTTTACTCAACCCATTTAAGTGTTCTATAAAATGGCCTCATGAAAGAGCCCGAGCTGTGCATGCTGTCAACATGAATCACCAAGTCATCTTTTAAAGAAACCGAGTTTCTGCTTACAGCTAGCAAACAAAATATATCTGAAAAAAACATGCAGCCAAAAGAACCTCCAATTGACTCCCATTTTTGTGGGTCTAGAAGTCTTTTTTTAAAGGCTTTTTAGATTTTGTAGTGATGCACACTGCTGAATGTTGGGTGCCATTATATAAATAGATGGCACTTACATTTCCTGGCCCCCAGACTCGAATATTCACAGAAAAACTATACTGATTACAACAATGTTTGACCATGGCTCAGGTATATTTCAAAATAATTCTTAAACCTTAAATAAACCCATTTTTATTATTTTATATTTTGCCACAAGGCTCGTGATTAGTTAACTCTTGCTTCTTGGCCATCTACATGGTGTCAGCCTGACTCTTCTTTTCTCTTCTATCTCTAATTGAATTTTTAACCATGTGATATTATTCTCTGACATAGATAAAAAGAGCTTCTTTATTAACCTATGGTAACAAAACATATTCACAGCATACATAGGGAAATTCCACATCACATTCTCTTCTGGAGAATCCCTAGGTATAGACCCTTGCTCTCAGAGGCACGTCTCAAACTCTAACATACCCATACAAAGCAAAACACCAGAGAACTGAAATCATCCTCTCCACTACCAAAGCACACTCTACTACATCCCTGACCAATGGAGCCTTGATGCTGACTGCTTCTGGAGAGCTGGGTGTCTGGGTTCACAACTCCTAGAGGCACATCTCTGTCCCCCACTTTCAACTCAGTGAAGCTCCAGAGACCTGGGAGCAGTCTACCCACATGCACAGCCAATCCTTTCCACATCTCTGACCATCAGAGTTTTGGACCTGACTGTTGCTGGAGAGTTGTCTGGGTTCACAACTGGAGGCCCTGTTTTCCAGACCCTAGACCATGAAGAGAAATAGCATGTCTCACTCAACTACCAAAACCTAGAGAGTTTAGAGCAGCCTCCCCACACTTGCAATCATCTCCCACAATGCCTACGACAAAACCTTGGTCCTGACTGAACATGAAAAGGAGGCTCAAGAGCTCCATAATCAACTATCACAGACGTGGCCCCAACTGCAGCAAGAGAAAGTCACCACATAAATCAAAGACCATACTTGCACAAATTGGAGGAAGTGAGAAACCTAAAGCACAGGTCACACCACACCCGCAGCCCTATTGGGAAGAGATGCATAGGAACCGAACAACCTAAACAGCAATATGGCAAAAATGAAAATAGTGGTCCCTTGAAGGGAGATCTTAACATACTAAGACAGAAATAAATGACCTTAAATATATTTTTAGAAAGATGATAGAGACCCTTAAAGATGAAATGAAAAATTCCCTGAAATAAATTATGGAAAACACAAACAAAAAGAATTGATTGGAAGAATTCAATAAATCTCTTGAAGAAAGACAAGAAAACTAAGAAAAAACAATGAGACAAGTGATCAGACATGTCAAGAATTGAAAATTGAAGTAGAAAAACAGGAAACAAAATCCTGGAAATGGTAAATCTGTGTAAATGAACAGGAACTATAGAAACAAACATAGCTGATGGAGGTGGGTCTTGTATCTATCTGTTTCTTTCACTGGTTAACTAATAAAGAAAACTGCTTGGCCTAATACAACAGAAAATTAGGTAGGAGGAGTAAACAGAACAGAATGCTGGGAGAAAGAAGCCGAGTCAGGCAGTCGCCATGATTCTCCCACTTCAGACAGATGCAGGTTAAGATCTTTCCTGGTAAGCCACACCTCGTGGGGCTACCCACATTATTAGAAATGGGTTAAAGCAAGATGTGAGAGCTAGCCAGTAAGAGGCTAAAGCTAATGGGCCAAGAAGTGTTTAAAAGAATACAGTTTCTGTGTAATTATTCCGGGTATAAAGCTAGCCATGTGGGCGGCCAGGTGCCAGGAACGTAGCCTTCTGCTCCTATCACTACACATAGCTAATTTATTACAAGAGGTGGAAGAGATAATTACAGGAGTTGAAAATATAGTAGTAGAAATAGATTCATTGGTTAAAGAAAATGGTAAATCCAACAAATTATTAATATAAAACATCAAATATATCTGGAACAGAATAAAAAGACCTAAGAATGATAGGGATATAAAGAAAAGAATTCCAGTACAAAGGAAAAGATAACTTATTCAACAAAATCATAGACAAAAGGTTTACCAACCTATTGAAAGATATGTTGAGCATGAATAATAAAAATTCAGAGACAGAAATTGAGGTTCAGCTTAAAGATCCAAACTACAAAGAAGATAGCCACTGGCTCTTATCTCTACCTCACTCTGAAATGGCAATTCTTCTTCCAGGAATCTCTGAATGAGACTGAATCTTAGAACTATCTTCTTCATTTTATAATACTCTCTAGGACTGGGATTAAATGCATACATTTCCCAGTTTCTTTGGTAACTCGTGTGACTACTGCAAATAAAGGTATGTGTTATCAGTTCCTTATCTGATAAACAATGGGATCATTTTTGTTCTCCAATCTTCAGGCAAGTTTGATTTATTAAAATACAAATGCAATGCCACTACAGATATGCCTATGGAGGTACAAGCAGCTTACTGGAAACCAAACAGACTATACCAAAAAATAAAAGTCCCCATGCCATACAATAATAAAAACAATAAATACAGGGAAAAAATGAAATAATATTAAGAGCCATAAAGGAACAAGGACAAGTAACATATAAAGGCAGATCTATCAGAACTACACCTGACTTCTCAATGGAAACACCGAAAGCCAGAAGGTCCTGGCCAGATGTGCTGTAAACACTTAAGAAATCATGAATGCAAGCCCAGACTACTATAAAAAGCAAATATTTCAATCACCATAAGTAAAGAAAACAAGATATTTCATGACTAAAAAAGATTTAAACAATACCTGTCCAAAATTCCAGCCTTACATAAAGGACAAGTAGAAAAACTCCAACCCAATAAATTTTGCTGCACCTATGAAAACACAGGCAATAGTAAACCACATACACAAAGAAGGGAACAACCACAAACACTGCTACTGAAAAATACCAGCAATCACTTGTTATTAATATCTCTTAATACCAATGAACTCAATTCACCAATAAAAAGACAAAGGTAAACAGAATGGAAGAGAAAACAGGATCCATTCATCTCCTGTATACATGAAACACATCTCAACCTCAAAGGCAGACAATCCCTCAGAATAAAGTATAGGAAAAAGAATTTACAAATAAATCAAACTAGCTATTCTAACATATAAAATAGACTTCAGTCAAAAAAGATAGAGAAGGATACATCATATCACAGGAAAAGTCTATCCTTATGGAGTCTCAATACTGCACTTTTATGACCCAAATTCAAGAGCAACCACATGTATAAAAGTAATATTACTAAAGTGTAAATTGCATATCAAACCCACGCCCTATTAGAAGACTTCTAAACCTCACTCTCTTCAGTGGAAACGGCCTATCAATTGGAACCTTTAAGCTACAAGTCCCGCTCCACCCCCAAACCTCCATATCACTTGCAGCCTCAGAGGAACTCTGAAACACAGGTTACATCTTCACAGAGAGGACCAAGATGTGAGTGAGCACCCAAACAGAAAGGCACCCCAGTTACAATGCCCTTGGTACTAATCCAAAACTCTTGTCCTTTCCCCTGTTTGTCTCAGCATTTCAAGGTAGCTAGCAGACAAGCTTTCTGCATATAAGCTGCTCCAACACCTCCACCCAATTTTTGACCCCTGTAAGCTGTGAGTCTTATCTCAAACTCTTTTAAAAATTCTCTGCAACCTCAGAGGAAATCTGAAAGCCAGATTGCAAAAGCACAGAGCAAAGAAAAAGAGTGGGCCAAGGTAGCAGACCAAGAGAGTGGATGAAGAGAGCAGAGTAGGAAAGAACCTAGTGGCTCGCTGAAACACAATGAGAATATAGACCAGACCAAGAACAGTTCTTAAAGACAAAACAGCAACTGCAAGGAATGGACCAAGAGACAAAGAAAATGCCTGCATCAGTTGGAGGAAGAGACGAAAAGACACTTATGTAAAAAATTCATTCAAAAACCTGAAAAACAATAGGATAACACCAGAACCCAATGGTCATACAACAGGAAGACGTGGACAACCAAAACCAAAGAAGCAGAAGAAATAAATTTTAAATGTAATTTCATGAGGATTATGGAGACTTCTAAAGAGGAAATGGAGGAAAAGACAGACAACAAATGGAAGAAATCAATAAATCATTTAAAGAAACTCAATAAAGCCAATAAAAATATCAAGCAGGTGATGCAAACGGTTCAAACAGTTCAAGATTTGAAAACTGAAATAGAGGCAAGATTTAAAAAAAAAATCCCACAAACCAAATGAATTCTGGAATTGGAACATCTGGGTAAATAAACAGGAACTACAGATGCAAGCATAACCAAGAGAATAAGAGAGATGTACGGGAGAATCTCAGGTGTTGAAGATACTATAGAGGAAATAGATTCATTGGTCACTGAAAATGTTAAATCCAACAAATTCTTAAAACCAAATATCAGGAGGACCTTGGACTTCCCACAGGGCAGGGAACCCTGACTGCTCTTAGGACTGGAGAAGGAGGGGAAGGAGGAGTGAGGGGAGGGGGAAGTAAATTGGAGGAGTTGGAAAGTTTTAATAAATAAAAAAAAAATGAAAAAAATCAAACACCCAAGGAATTTGGGACACCATGAAAAGACCAAAACTAAGAATAATAGGGGTAGAAAAAGGAAAACTCCAGCTGAATGGCACAGGAAATACCATTTAACAAAATCTAGAAGAAAACTTTATCAACCAAAAGAAGTATATCCAAATGAAAGTACAAGAAGCTTGCAGGATTCCTTAAATACTGGACCAAAGAAAGGTCCCTCCCTATATAAGAATGAAAATGCAAAACATACAGAATAAAGAATATTAATAACTGCAAAGGAAAAAGGCAAAGTAACATGTAAATGCATATCTACCAGAATTATACCCAAATTCACATTGGAATCAATGAAAGCCATAAGATTCTGGGCAGATAACAACAAGCTCTAAGAGAACATGGATGTAAGCCCAGACTACTAAACCCAGCAAAGATTTCTATCACTATCAATAGATAAAATAATATAGTCCATGATAAAACAAGAATCAAACAATACATATCCACAAATCCCAGCCTCCAGAAAGAACTAATAGAAAAACCTCAACCCCCAAAATTTGACTGAACACACAAAACACAGGCAACAGATAATCTCCCATTAGCAAACCCCAAAGAAAAGAAACACACAATCAATCCCACTGAAAAATAACAGGAATCAACAATCACTGTTCATTAATGTTTTTATTCTAAGCTACTCAATTCACCTGTAAAAAGACATAGGCTAAGAGGAAGGATATGAAACAAGGTACCTCCTTTTGCTCTATAAGAGAAATACACCTCAACATCGAAGAAAGACATTACCTCAGAATAAAGGTTTGGGAAAAGATTTTCCAATCAAATGTACCTAAGAAACACATAGGTATAGCTAACCTAATATCTAACAAAATAGATTTGAAACTAAAAACAATCAGAAGTGATGGAGAAGAACAAATCAACACATAAAAAATTTATCAATATGAAGTATCACACCTGAACATCAATGTCCCAAATTCAAGTGCATCCACAGATGGAAATATTACTAAAGTTTATATTGCACGTCAAACCTCACAGGCTTATTGTCAGACTTCAACACCCCACTATTACCAATGGACAGGTCAACCAGACAGAAATTTAACAGAGAATTAAAAGAACTAATATATGTCATGACTCACATGAACTTAGCAGATATCTATAGAACATTTCAAGGAAACACAAAAGAATATATTTTCCACTCAGCACCTCCTGGAACAGTCTCTAAAACTGACCACATACAAAGATAAGAAGTAAACTTCAATGGATAAAAAATATGGAACAGCCCCTATATTTATTGGATCACCAATGTGTTAAAGTTAGAATTCAACAATACCCAACATTAATTGCAGAAAGCCTGAAAACTCATGCAAATTGAACAGTGTTCAATTGCATGAACACTAGGTCAAGGTCAGGGAAAAAATAAAGAAAGAAAGAAAAGTCTTCCAAGAATTTAACAAAAAAAAAAAAACTATGGGACACTATGAAAGCAATGCTAAGAGAAAAGTTCATAGCACTAAGTGCCAACATAAAGAAAGTGGAAAAAGCTCACACTATTGAATTAACAGAACAGCTGAAAGCTCTAGAAAAAAAAAAGAAGCAGATTTATCCAGGAGAAGTAGAAGACAGGACATAATCAAATTGAAATATGAAATCAATAAAATAGAAACACATAAAGCAATAAAAGAAGCAATGAAGCAAAGAGCTTGCCCTTTGAGAAAATAAACAAAATAGACAAACCCTTATACAAATTAATCAAAAGGCATAGAGAGAACATCCAAACTAACAAATTCAGAAATAATAAGGGGGATATGATAACAGAAACTGAGGAAATCCTGAGAATCATTAGATCACACTACAAAATCTTGTACTCCACAAAATTGGAAAACATAAAAGAAATGGACAATATTTTGGATAGACACAATATACCAAATAAAATCACAACCAGGTGAACAATTTAAATTGACCTATAACCTCCAAGGAAATTGAAGTCATCAACAATAGTCTGCCAATTGAAAAAAAGCCCAGCCGGGCGATGGTGGCGCACGCCTTTAATCCCAGCACTCGGGAGGCAGAGGTAGGCGGATCTCTGTGAGTTCGAGACCAGCCTGGTCTACAGAGCTAGTTCCAGGACAGGCTCCAAAGCCACAGAGAAACCCTGTCTCGAAAAACCAAAAAAAAAAAAAAAAAAAGCCCAGTGTCAGAAGTTTTAGTGAGGAACTAAAACCACAACATTAATGAAGAGTGAATAACTCTATTCCTCAAATTGTTCCATTTTAAGAGAAGCAGAAGGAGCATTGTCCAACACTGTTTATAAGTTACCCTTTTACCAAAACAACACCAAGGCTCAACAAATAAATAGTGTTGCAGACCAATCTCTCCTGTAAACACTGATTCAATAATACTCAATAAAATAGTAGCAGACAGGATCCCCAAACCCATAAAAAATCATACACCATGAACAAGGTGGCTTCATTACACAGATGCAGCTGATTCAACACACAAAAATTAAGTTAATTCATCATATTAATAAATTGAATGAAAAAAAGCTTATGATAATCTCAAGCACTATACAACAAGTTGACAGCCAACATCAAATTAAATGGAGAGAAAATCAAAGCCATTACACTAAACTCAGGAACAAAACAAGGTTGTCCACTCTCTATATCTATTCAACATAGTTCTTGAAGTCTGGCTATAGCAATAAAACAACAAAGCGAGATCAAGGGGGTTCAAATTGAACAGGAAGAAGTGAAACTTTCATTATTTGCATATGATATGATGTATATATAAGTGACCCCCAAATATCAACAGCAAACTCCTACAACTGATAAGTACCTTCATAAATATGGCAGGATACATGATCAACCCAAAAAAATTAGTAGCCCTACTATATACAAATGACAAAAGGCTGCAAAAGAAATCAGAGAAATACCACCTTTCACAATAGCCACAAAAACATAAAATATCTGGGGGGTAACACTAACTAAAGTAGTGAAAAATCCTAATTATCCATACATAACTTTACATTTATGAGGAAAGAAATTGAAGAAGATACGAGAGAATGGAAAGCTCTTCCATGTTCTCGGATAGGTAGGCTCAACATAATAAAAATGTCAATTCTACAAAAAGCAGTCTATAGATACAATGTAATCCAATTCAGAATCCAAATACAATTTTTCACTGACCTTGAAAGAAGAATATTCAACTACAATGGAAAAGCAAAAAACTCACAATAGCCAAAAAAAAAATCCTCTACAATAAAGGAACTACCAGAGGCATCACCATGCCTGACATCAAAACTCTATCTCAGAGCTACACTAATGAAAATAGCTTTTTATTGACATCAAAACAGAGAGGTTGAGCAATGGAATCAAAACAAAGACCAAGATAGAATTCCACACACCCATGAACCCCTGATTTTTGAAAAAGAACCTAAAATTAATCAATTGAAAACAGCATCTTCAAAAAATAGTGCTAGCATAAATGAATGTCCATATGTAGAAGAATGAAAATAGATCCATATCTATGTCCATGCACAAAACTCAAGTCCAAATGGATTAAAGACCTCAGTATAAATCAGACTACACTGAAACTGATGATAAAGAAAGTGAGAATATCCTCCAATGCATGGGCACAGGAGAACAATTCTTAAATATAACTACAGTAGTATTGACGCTGAGAACAACAATAAATAAATGGCACCCCCTGAAACTGAGTGGCTTCCGTAGAACAAAAGACAGAGTCAGAAAGACAAAGAGGATGTCTACTTAATGAAAAAGAGCTTAATAAACTACAAATCAGACAAAGAACTAAAGTTGGAAATATATAAAAATCTCAAGAAATAAGACATCAAAATTCCAAATAACCCAATTAAAATGGGGTGCAATGTAAAGCAGAGAATTCTCAACAGAAGAACCTCAAATGGGTGAAAGTTATTTAAGGAAATGTTCAACATTCTTAGACATCAGGGGAATGCAAATAAAAACAACTTTGAGATACCATCTTACACCTATCAGAATGTCTAAGATCAAAAATACCAAAGACAACTTAAGCTTGAGAGGTTGTAGAGTAAGGGGAACACTCATCCATTCCTGGTGGGAATGCAAACTTGTACAACTAGTTTGGAAATCAGTATGGTGGTTTCTCAGAAAATTGGGAATTATCTTACCTCAGGATTGAGCAATGCCAATCTTGGGCATATATCCAAAAGGTGCTCAACCATACCACAAGTACACTTGTTCAACTATGTTCATGACAACAGTATTTTAAATAGTAAAAACCTGGAAACAACCTAGATGTCCTTCAACTAAAGAATGGATACAAATTAGAATACTTCTCAGATTTAAAAAATAATTACATCTTGAAATTTGCATGCAAGTGAATGTGACTAGAAGAAACCATCCTAAGTGAGATAACCCAGACCAAGAAAGATGAACATGGTATGTATTTACTCAGAAGTGGATACTACCTATAAAGCAAAGGATATTGAGAATATAGTTCATGATCCTAGAGAAGCTAAGTAACAAGGTGAACTCTAAGAAAATCCTACATAGATCCACCTGGGAAGGGGAAATTGACAAGATTGCTTGACAATATTGGGAGCATGGGAATGGGAGGAGTAGGGAGAACAGAAGGGGAAGATAGGGGAGAAGGGGAGAGGAGAATTTGAGGAAAGGGGATAGATGGAATGGAGGAAAGACAGAGATGAGAGCAGAGAACGTGATTTCTTGGTCAAGGGAGTTGTTATGGTGCTAGCAAGAAACATAGCTCTAGAGAAATTCCCAGGAATCCGCAAGGATTACCAAAGCAGTAGAGGAGAGGGTGCCCAAATAGGTCTAACCATGTACTCTGACTGATGAATATCTTAAATATCACTATAAAATCTTCATCAAGCAGCTGAAGGAAACAGAGGCAGAGCACTTCAGATCACTGGACTGAGCTCCCAAAGTCAAGCTGAACAGTGGGAGGAGTGAGGATATGAGCATAGAGGTCAAGACCATAATGGGTGCTCTAACTGAAATACTTTCTCTGATCTCATGTGAGCTCTCCAACTCTAGCCAGACAGGGAAGTAGTTTGGATCTATGCTGTTTTCTTCCCTGTCTGTTTCCTTCAAGACCATGATGGTGATACCAATTGAAACAGTTTACCTAAGTTATTGGGATCTCACCAACTCTGTCTGCAAGGGAAGGAACCAGAATAGGACCAAACTAGACCCTGGGAATGTGGGTGACAATTGTATGGGGAGGGCAGTGGGGCCAGGATTTATCCCTAAAATTTACTGTTTGTTTTGCTACCAATTCTTTTTAGGGGTAGTATCTTGCTCAGCCTAGATATAATAAGAGGGCCTTGGCCTATCCCCAAAGCAATATGCCTTACCCTCTCTGATGAATAGATGGAGGGTAGAGAGGGGATATTGAAGGAATGGGAGGAGGGGAAGGATTGGGAACTGGGATTAGTATGTCAAATGGAAAAAGAGAGTTTTTAAGAAAATAAAAATAGAAAAAATGTTGCTCATTTCTATGTGCTGGAATCCATTAATAAAAATATAAAACAACAATGTTCAAGACTTTTTTCCCATATAGATATTATAACAAGGAAAAAGATATACTACATATGTTTAAATTATTATTAATTGTAAACAGCTAAGTGGTGTGAATATTTAAAATTTGAAAAGCAGGCATTATCAGGAGTGAATTAGTAGTCAGGTGTATCTCCCAGAGTAAGTCATATCTGAGAAGGGACCCAAAGTGAGGAGAGAGAGATAATAGAAATGCTTTGGAGAAGAGAGTGATTGGTAAAGTAAAACTGAGAAATTAAAACAATACAGAGAGAAAGAAATGAGATTATGAATAATTAAGTACAGAGTAACAAATTATGGATGGGTCATGATATGGATGATTATTGACATAGACATTAGAAAGCTTTAAAGGAATTGTTAATGCAAAGCAACCACTACCAGGAGTAAATAAGTAATAAAGTGTAGCTTCCTGAGGAAGTCATATCTGAGAACATACCAAATGTGAAAAGAGGGGAATAAGAGAAATGTTTGGGAGAAAACAGTGAAAGGTAACATGAAATAAAAGACTAAAACAATATAGAGAGAATGAAGTGAAATTTTTTACGTCTACTTAATTATATATGTTAATTTATATTTTATTAAACTATTAAAATTCATGTAATGCATTAATATGGGAGATAGCTAAAATTTTGCAGCATTCATGATTAAACAAAAGATAAGCAAGTACAAATACTGCACAGTATTTTGTGAGGA